>NC_047527.1:33157599-34540099 GCF_012275295.1 Melopsittacus undulatus
GCTCCATGAGAAAGAATAAAGGGAGAGAAGATGGGAAAAGATGAAATAGCTCAAACAGAAAGACCTCCTCATCTCACGACATGGTTGAAGAGATTTTTAGTGGTGTCTGAACTATGATGGTGGATCCTGGTCCCTTTGACTCTTAGTCTGAGTCTGTTTCTCCTGTGTGGCTTAGTCCGCTTTCAATGCAGGCAAAATTTGGAGGGTCAGAGGAGTTACACAAGGCCCAGATCTTGTTGCAGGATGGGGGCAGCTGGAATATGCATCTAGAACTGCAGTTTTGGAGATACTTTTGGGTACCATGGATAGATGTGTCGGGTGCAGACTGCTTAGTTACTGAATAGTATATAAACCTAAAAATCCTTTCTTTTAAATGCAATTGTTCAGATCAAAGCTAAGCAGAAGAGATGGGGAGAAGCACTAAGATGGATTTTTTTTTTTTTTTAAGGAAGAGGAGGTTGGGAATGGGTTGAACAGGAAGATGGAACAAATTTAGATTTATGTACAGTGCTACATATTCAGAAAGGGATCCCTTAGATTAAAATTTGAAAGGGATGAAATTTTGTAGCGCAGTGAACAGTGCCTTGAGGTATGTATAGCACACTGGGACTGTGAAGCTAAAGTGTGCCTCTAAGCTCTGAGAAATAACTATAATCAATCAGCATGTTCACCAAAGTGCCAAGTTTGGTCCTCCATTTTTATTTCATTGTAATACTGTTCAGATGTAGAATTTAAAAAATAGCTATTTTGAAGATGAGGAAATGATTTACTTATTTTCTGAAAGGCAGAGGTATTCTATTACAGTTGCATTTGCAGTGAGACTTTACCTGTAAAAAATACTAGTTATTTCCATGACTTATCTTGAAGGAGGAAAATAATTCCCAGTACAACTTACATTTCCTCACACAGTTTTTGGTCTAGAAGAAATTGGTCCACTTTAGGCAAAAAGGTGCTGGGGTCCAAGCTAGGTTGTTGCTTAACAGTAAGTTGAACAAGAAACTGATTTATCTACCACTTCTGAATATCAGTCTGAGGTACCTAGGCCTAACTATCCAAAAAAAAGGTTGCTAAATCTTTCCATGCTTCTGCTTTTCATCCTGCAGGCAATAATGTTTACTCACCATTACAAAGTCATTTGAGGTCTTGTATCTGTGACAGTGTGAGTAGTAATTAGCAGTAATGCTGAACAGAGAGGAAAAAAAAAGGCTTAGGAGCACTGTGTTTTAATTTTTTAAAAAATAATGAATTCTGACTTTATTTGCATAGCCAAATGATTTATTTCTGTACACAGTCTGCCAGATATCCCTGTTTAATATTGTCAAGTAATGAAATCTAAAGACACCGTGGATTATTGTTTTGGTATATATGCAATGTTCAATGTAAAGTGGTTTCATGCAGAGAACTGAAATGAGACACAGATGATTCATTTACACATTTATTTACTATCCTGCTTATTCTATCAGACTGAAATGGAGAGCAATGCATTTATTTTACAGACATTTGACATAAATTAAACAGATATTTTGATGTTGAACGATTGTACAGACTACAACATGCATATTAATATGTAGATTGGTGCAGAAATATTTAGTTGATCAACAAAATCTAGTATGACAAAAATAATCACATTTTCTTTTTCATGAAGTTAAAATGCAGCTGATATGGAGACATTGATACGAATACCACTAAATGTGAGAAGTTATTGGTCTAATGAATCAGATGGTTAGCTAAAAAAAAGAGCTATTGTCAAACAGCCTACAAAATGAGATTAAATCAAAATGTTTCTAACAAATACAATAATAATGAAAAAAAAGCATGTTTGATGCAATTACCATTGCAAAATGCCCTATTATTCCCCTGCCCCACCCCCAAATACAAACAATGCATGAAGCAAAAGCAGCATTCTCCCACAAAATGTCCGGGGCATTTTGTAAAGGCAGATGAATGGGATTAGACAAGACGTATCACATATGCTTTTATCTCCTAGTGGCAGTTCTTTTAAAGAAAGGTACATTGTTAATATAGCGATTTATGATGAAATGTTGCTAATTCTGTAAAACTGAACAGTAGTGAAGACACTGCTATCACGCCAAGAGAACTTGAAAAAATACTGTTGTGCTTTTTTTGTTTGCAGCATTCAGAGCATTCACAGAGGAATACAAAGTTCATCAAACTCAGTAAAACTAATAATAGTCATGCTACCGTATCTATGAAACTAACACAGTAATAACATATAAACATGAATTAATACGTAATTTTAGTTGATATTTACAGTGATCTTAAAGCAATAGGCTATGTATTCAGCTCTCAGGTTCTTTGTACACTAATCCCTTCATGATTCAGTTTATCAGCATGGCTCCTTTGACTTCTGAAAGAGTTATATAGTTAAAACTCTGCATAACTCTTTGAAAATTTAGAGGTATAAATCCAGAACTCCGCATCCTTGCAGAAGTACCCGTGATTGTCCCCAACAGTGTTTTTTTCTCTTTTTCATTTTGTATATATGTTAGAAACTGTTCCTTTTGCCTGAAGCTACAATGTATTGCTCCATCCTTCAGCTTTACACATGCAGAATTCCCACTGATGTTCTGCTTAAGGACTTCAAGAACAGGCATGAATGTTTTGTATTCTGAACCTCCACTGAGAGACGCTATCTGAGCAAAACTTAGAGCAAAAATATCAGTATAAGACATATGTCCTTCACCTCGAAATCATTAAAAAAAGCAATATAAAGGATAGGCTTTTTGTTTCTTGCATTAGCTTTTACAAGATACATCCTAGACATCAGAGCAACTAAGCACATGATCAAAACCCTTTTAGCACCCCCATTTTAATAAATTTCAACTTATGATCCAAATGGAAAGATATCTAGACATGGTAGATCAGCACAAAATACTCAAGCTGGGCTTCTGATCCTTCATCATTGCTTACCCATTTGCACAGCCATTTGCTTTTATTCATGCCAGTATAAACTAAGAGTTGTGGTTAAGTGAAATAGACCTACTTGCAGTCAGTTTAATCGTTCCCCTGATTTAATGATTTTGGAGTGAGAGTTGATTTAGTGCTGTCTGTACTGTCTTAATCAAATGTAGCACCAACTTTAGAGTAAATTGACTATAGAAGTATGCAGTATTTAAGAGTGCGTTTCAAACTGCAAAACACAAGTACCCAAGGGTGATCAAGAATTTACTGTTTAAATGATTGCGCCTGGGTTAAGTTGGAGAACACACAGGGAACAATTTCATTGGCTATATATTGCTATTTCTATGGAGTACCACTGATGACAATGACAGAATTTGTTTAAGTAAGGGATTTAACCTAACACTACATGGACTGGAGGTAACAACCATGGTAGAGACAATTTATGTCTACATTAGCAAGTAGTACAAAACAACAGAAGTAGACTTGTTAAGAAAAACAGTTTGTGCTGATAATTTTTACTATGTTTACCTGGGATACTATTTTGGATTAGCTCTAGTCTGGTACCAAGGCCCAAATATTTCATACAGCTTGCAGCACAAGAGATGGCCCTCATGGAACATGTTATTGGTTCAGCTTTAACTAAAAGTAATCCAGTTTGCATGGTCCAGGATTGCTCTGTGATGTGAACCAAAGCATGAGGAGTGGGGATAGATGAGAGATTCATATCAAGAGAGCTTTCCTGGTTTCCATTAAGATACCAGTGTAAATACATCCATAAACTTCCAGATTTAGAAGTGTACATTACTCCTGCTGATGTTTCAGATTTATTTAAATATTTGATGTAAAAAAAATTAACCTAATGAAATTAATTACCCAGACTGCTCTTAGATTCAGGGTTTGCATTACCCACAGGATTACAGTCAATGTTTAAGTTAATGACATATCACCATTCTGTTTGGTTCATAGGTATGATTAGGATAATCTTATCTTTTTGAATTAAATATTAGCTAATATCATGTTCTTTAGATACCTTTAATTAAAAAGAAGCAATAATATTTGTGTACTACTTCCTTGTTCTGCAATGGGGTCCATCTGGAGGTGTCATAAAAGAAAATTGAATAGCAATCAATAGTAATATAGGATTAAAAGGTATCACTGCTGTTTTGGAAGAAATTTCTACTGCAGTAAAGGTTAATATTGCTTAAATATCATAACACAACATTTAAAAAAATTTTATTTAAGCCTGCAACAGAAGAAACACAAAGGCAAGTCTGTTACTCCACCTGCAGGTGTCACATGGTGTATGATTACTGAACAAGAAACCATCCCAAGATGCAGACAATTTTGTCTGCCTGCCTGTCGCCTAACCTTTCTTCATTAAGGAAACCAATAGAGTAGTAGCAAAGGATTTGGCTCCCAGAAGACCTGATCTGTTTCAAAATATGAAAGCATTTCAGCTGGAGTTTAAATTGAGTACCACTAATAAAAAACATACTGGACGAGACAAATAGTTTCACTTAATCTGACGGCTGTCTTAATAGCATTTAACAGTCCACTGCTTTTACAAAAGCTCTTACAAAAACACTGAACAAATACACTGAAACATCTTGCAGGTCGAGGGGGACACTGGTGGAGTCAGAATATTTTAAGACTAGAAAATGTGTGAAGCTATGAGATGGTATGGCTTCAACGGAACAGAGAGAAAGGACACTCAGTTCTTCTTGCTACTTGGTTAAAATGCAGTAGAGTCCTTCTGGCCATTTGCACAAGACTGCCAAAATGCTTTCCTGATAAACAAGACACATCTATCATCTTATTCAGTGGGTTGTCTTCTAACTGCTCCCAAGAATAAGAGAAGGTTGGTGTTTGAAGGGCAATGGGAAGAGATCCAAAGGTCAAAGGCGATAACATACAGTATCTTCTTTTTCAGGAAAGTCTTCCAAAAAATGATTGCAGATCAGGTGTTCATGTAGCAGGTGAGTGGGTAATAACATCACTGAAAACCTCAGTACAGACATGTTGGTTCTTGGATAAAAATTAAGATGTTGTGCAACTGGAATGAAATCTTCTGCGACTGGCATTTTTACCTCATTAAGTGTGAAAATGAACTAGTTTATATATGTTTTACTGTATCTCTTGTTTATATAGTATATTAAAACATGCCTTGTTTACTTACAGTTTTCTTTCTTCCCCTTTGCTGTATTTGCATTTCTTGCTTGATCTGTGCTGGCTACTTATTTTTTCAAAAAAACCCAAACATATTTCTGCCATTTTGTTTCTTTTAAAATATGTTTTGCATGACCAAAATATTAAACTTTATTTGCTATCCAAATCATTAAAAAAATATGAATGAAAAAAAGCAGTTGGGTAGGCCCTGGACATTTTCATCAGGCTGATTGTATTTGCAGTAGGTCTTAAAGAAGGACAACTGGCTTTTGTACTTTTATGTTTTAGGCAAAAATACAACTTTCTGTGCACACTTTTGGTTATGTAATATGCCAAAAAGCTCTTCAAGTCAGTTGCTCTAGTGTTAGATCAGATATCACCTCTCTAATGTCTGAATTTTGAGACCAATTTTGAAGTGAGGATGCAGTGCATTCAAGTGCTGCACTATGTTCTATACAATGAAGCATTAAAAGGCCTTTTGTGTTTTTCTTTAAAAAAGTGTATTTTATATAAATTCTGTAGTGCAATAACTTCCTACACCATGTTACATTCTTTATGTTATATGCTTCCCCTGTAAACATCTTTTCTGTACGAACTTCCTTTCAGTTTGTGCGATATATTATTCCCCCCACCCTAGATTTGGATTAATGTGATTATTTACTCAAAAAATTGTCTGGATTACTCTCTGAACATCTTTTAAATGTGTACATTTGGTTTCATCATTGAAAAGGAATTAAAACTTTGATTCAGGATTCTGCAGTTAGTATAAAATATAAAAAATAGATTGATCGCAAAGCTATCTATCTCCCTGAACAATCTTCATTTTCCATGATACAAAGAGTCAGATCTCTTTCAGGTGCACCGGGGACTCACTTCATCCTAGAACTCCTTAAGTTGTTTTGACATTCCACAACTGCTGGAGATTGACTCCCAGAATTCAAAACCAACCCTCCCCTTACCATGGTGAATGGGTAATAAGTCTGAAATGGCTTCACAGTTTTAGAAAACCAGAAAAATATACACAGGTAATTTTGCATAATTTGCTATGGAACAATTAACGATGAAGTGATCGTGGACTGCACTTCTTACACCTGCTGTACTGGGATGAAAGCTAGATCCGGTCCTGTGACTGCTCAAGTAAATGTTTTAATCAGAAATTATACATGAGCTAGGTATTCAGGAGTGGATCCCGTGTATGCAGTCAAGACTGGAAAAAAACAAATGTCTAAATCTGTGCTTCTGGAAAAAATATTCAGTATAGTCAAAAGCATATAATGAAATCATACCAAAACCACCTCTAAAGCTTGATCCTTTTTCTGTCACAATTTCAAAAAAAATGCAACATCTGTTAATAAAGAGAATTGCATTTCTTTTGCTCGTATAATTTCAAAATAAATGTGCTTCTCTGACAACATTTTAAATATGGCAGTCAGTAAGGGCCTGGTCTTCTCATTTATATAGTTAAAGCTCCTGTTGATTTTCATCAAGAGAGAGGGAGACTCTTGCCATCCTCATTTATATTTCAGTCAGTCCCTTTTTCCATCAGACTCCCATTGACTTTGGAAAAATTCATCTGCACAAGGAGTGAGGCCTTAATTTTACCACTATTGAAATTTTACTGATTCTAATAGAACAGAATCGTGTTTGCGTAAAGTTTAGCTCAGGAGAGCTTAAAGAATCAGATCTCTGCTCCTGCAATACATTCCGTATGGTTGGACTCCTCCCCTTCCACCAAGTGGCACAGATCTGAGGTTTTTTCCCAAAGTGTAAGGGTCACCTTGGACAAACAGCATAAAGAAGGAACATGACACAGACCTCAGTCTTGCCAGAACAACATCATTTTCTTGAATGGGATTTATCTGTGGATCCAGAGTATGGGATCGGGTCTCATTTGGACTTAATTTGGTCTTAATTAGTTCACTAGGATATAAAGGCAGATCAAACAGGCCCATGTGATTTCATAAAACTGCACATAGAAAATACAGACCAACACTTTAGGCATATAAAAATTGACTGGCATTTAGTTTTAGTCACTGAAAATATCTCCTAACTAAATAATAAAAAAAAATTAGAAGATTAATTACTATAAAATACTCAAGAGCTAAGTTTTGGAACAGTTGAGATACAACATGATTGAAAAATGTTAAGCAGAATTCCATATAAATAGGAAAAACTGAATGCAGCAACAAGTTGCAATGAAATTCAACTAAGGACAAAAAAAAATCACTTTTATTTTGAGAATTAATGACCAGACATTGTTCAGATAAAACTTTTTTCAAATGACTGAAGCCATGCTTCAGCATTGTCTTGTTATGGAAATCAGAAAACTTATGGAAATAGGGAAAACTTTGTTGTTTTGTTTTGTTTTTTAAACCAAAGGATTGTGCTGTGCTTATTGATTGGCCCAGCCATCAGAATCCATATTTTGAGGCTTTTCAAACTTGCCTTTTCTCCATGGGCCAGGCTTGAGTGAGGTCTGTGGCATCAGCCCAGCCATTTCAAGCAGAGGGCAATGTTGCAACAAAAATGCTTGCTCTTTTACATTAAATACATTAAGTGCCTGCCTTTTTACCCATTTAAGTGACAGAAAATAACACATAAGTAAAAATTAACCTAGATCCCCTATGGGAAGTAAAAGCCTGCTATTACAAACCATGTGTTGGATAGTCTAAAGTGCTTTTAAGGCTTCCATTCTTGATGTCTCAGTGTCTTTGCAATCCTTGCTGTTACAGTGCTGACCTGGAAGAAACATTCACTCACTCCCTTTTGGGCATGGGGAAGTGAGAAGGCCAATTTCTGGCAATAGGCCTGTGGAGCAGTGGGGAGCTGATGCTAGAATTTCTAAACACCTCCTAACACCTCCTCAGATTTTTAACTGCTGGACCCTCTAGCTATTAGCTTCAAGGCTGGACTGCTGCTCCTACAAACTGTTGTAAGGGAGAATCCAATTTCAGCAGAAATCAGAGTACAGCAAAACTGTCCTATATTTTGTTTTAGTGAAAAATAACATTTTGTAGGACATGCTTGTGTAGTTGCATACATTTGCTTTTGATTAGGATTAATGGATTGAATAAATTTTGTATTATTTAGAGAATTGAAGTAATCTATAAGCTTTTTATATTACAGCACTTGGGAACTATTGGTGCTTGATAAAAAAAAATAGCTTTTTTCAGACAGTGGTTAGATGGGTACTTTGTAATGAAGGCTTTGGTTCAGCATCTCTTTTACAGAGCTGGAGAATATCAGAGAAACCAAAGATGCTGACATTTCCCTTTATTTAAATATAAGGGAAAGCCTATATTCCATTTTGGAACAGCCATGGGAGGATGCGTTGAGGCAAAGTTGGTGAGTCAGGTGATGCCATCTGTCAGTTCAAATGATTTAACTGAAAAACACGGACAAGTTTCAGGACATGGAAGACCTGCGGCAAGTGACATGTACTCGAAGCCTGTTTCTTTCAGCTATATGATTTGTGACGATAAAAGGTACTGCTTCCCCTTACAAAGCTTGTCTCTTATGTCCTTACACCATAGTTTCAACAACATTGCCATTATTGAAGTATGGCCACTGCATGCCAAGAAAAGAGAAAAAGAGCTCAAAGACTGTGTAGAAGAAATTTGTTAAATCAAAGGGAAAAAATAGAATGTGTGTAATATTTTTTTAAGACCAAGTTAATAGAAATATTCTAAGAGATTGAGAACATTTGGATATGTGTATATAACCATTTGGCACTATTTATTGCCACAGAAGTAACTATGTTTTTTGTATTTTAAAATGGAACATCTTTCTTCTTAGTTATGAAATGTTGTCAGTTTTCTATAAAAATATCAAATGCTTCAAGTTCTGGTCATTAAATCTTTGCTTTTCCTCACAGGATCATTTAACTGACAAATGCAACTAAAGTTTCGCAAATAAAAAAAGTAATCATGTTTTACAGCACAGATAAACTAAAATACTGTAGTCCTTAATTAACAGATATACTCATGAGCTTTTTAACAGAAAGCAAGATACGTGAGATGCTTTAAGTAGAAGTTGCAATTTTGCAACATAAGTCTGTACAAAACCTCCAGGCAGCACGCTGTGAAGGAAGTACCTGTGTCCCAGGAAATGCTTTTTTCCATGAATCCTTGTTAACAGTAGCTTTTCCCCCAACCCCAAACTATTTACAAATATATGCATTTTGCAAGCTCAAAGCACCTTGTTTTCACATCTTTATGAGTGCATGCATTGACATTTCATCCTTTCATGTGCAAATTCTAAAATTCATTGAAACTAAAAAACCAAAATAAAGTTAAAAGAGATCAAAACCTGTCTACAATCATGAGTGAAAGGATCAAAAATGTCATATGTTGCAGAACACTGGCTCCTAACAGAGCTCTCTTTATTGTATTCACTGTTCTTGAGTATTTTTTTTCCTGTTTTTTTCAATTTGTTACAAAAAGCAGTCTTTTTTTTTTAATTAAACAGTATTTAAACTAAACAACTCTTCATGCCATGCAAAAATAACATTTTATGCACTTTTTTGAGGCTTTCCATGTTTTAGTTAATAGGCATTACTAACTGTTTTAAGAAAAGGTATTTTATTGCTTTTGTAACTAGTCACATGCTAGTTTCACGTGTGGGACAGTAACCAGTTTCTCCTGGACTTGAATGAATTTCTGGGGCAAATAAATGGTTTTCCATTTTGTGACCTTCTTGGTTACTGTCTTGCTTTACCTCACCCACAGCATGGTAAATGTCTTGAGTACAGTTGTGGCTCATGCTTTTGGGTGAAGAGCTGACCTGTGGCTCCTCTGCTAAATGGTTACCACCACTTTGCTTATCACCGCAGCAATTTGTCTTGATATCCTGTTGTTTTTCATGTTCCATACCATGTAACTCCATAAACTCTTCTTCTTCTCCAGTGTCTATTTCAGTGAAGCTTCTCCTTTCTTTTGAAGGGAAAGTGAATATCTTTTTTTTGGGAAAGAGAGGAGATGATTTTTTAGCAGGTCCCTGACAAAGTGCTGATGCATCAGCACCAAGTAAAGGTTGTTCACCTTGAGGTGAATTTTCTTCTAGGAGAATGGTGCTGATGTGCTGAGGGGTGACCTGTGTGAAGTCTGCTCCTGCTGTTACTGGCAGTGGCCTTGCAGTGCTTGGTGGAGTTTGTGGAGCACCGCCTCTATTGTCTTTAAAATTAACTTTAAGGGATCTAGATTTTAATGGGTTGCTACCTTTCAGGGAACTTTTGGGGCTTTCCATGGCAGCGTCAAAATGCAAATGGCCATGCAAAACAGTTTGGGACCCACTGCTATCACTGCTAACAGCTCTGTTGATTGGATTATAGTCAAAGGTGACATCGGTTGGAGAAAACATTCTGTCTTTTGTGAATGGTATAAACTGAGAACTCCTTACTCTTTGGTTGTCTTCCAGGTTAACAGAATCAGCTGGAAATCTCATTTGCAAGTGAGAACCAGGAAACAGAGAAAGGGGAGACCTTTCTGTTTCCGTGAAGTCAGTCGCACAACTGGCAAAACTGTCAATACTGGATGTGCTTCTCATGTCCATTACAATGTCTGTAGGTCCAGGTGACAATGGATCTCTCTGACCTCTAACTTCTTCCATTTCTATTTCTTCTTCATACCCAGGTGGCTTTGCTGAGTGGTCTTGGTAACCAGCATTAAGATTAGTTTGAGACTGAGATTTGGTAATTTCATTATACAGCATCTCCAGTTTTTGGGCACTGAGGTGCTGTGGGCTGGAGGATGCTGCGGTGTTGTTTAATTGCTCGTTGGAGTCCTGCTGACTAACTTCTTGGTATTTGTTCTCATAAGACTTGTTTGAGCTTGTTTCAGACATTGTCCGTCTGGCCCATTTCCACCTGCTTGGGGACAGGTGGTTGTCATCAGGTGTCTCCTTTTGATTGGCTGCTTCTCCAGGCTTACCTGAATCTACTGCTACATCTATCATTTCCATACTGCGAGCAAAGGCATCTTTCAGGTTCATGGAGACAATACTGCCATTTCTTTTAGCTCGTTCAAGTGCTTCTCTCCTCTTAATTGCCTTCTCCTGTCTTTTCTGCTCCTTATAAAACTCTGAGAAATTGTTCACAATAATTGGTATGGGCAAGGCTATGACCAGCACTCCAGCAATACAGCAAAGTCCTCCAACTATTTTACCTAATAACGTCTTAGGATAAATGTCACCATATCCTACAGTAGTCATAGTGATTGTTGCCCACCAGAATGATGCAGGGATACTGGTGAATTTTGTAGCATCCTCATCCTTTTCAGCAAAGAATACAAGACTCGAAAATATCATTATTCCCATGGCTAAAAATAATATCAACAAGCCCAATTCATTGTAACTTCGCCTCAGCGTAAAACCTAAGGACTGAAGGCCTGTCGAATGTCTGGCGAGCTTAAGAATCCTTAGGATCCTCATAATACGAAATATCTGAACCACACGTCTGACATTTTGGAACTGCAGGACACTTTTATTGGACTCTGTGAGGAAAATGGTGACATAATATGGCAAGATAGCCAGTAAGTCAATGACATTTAATGGGCCTTTGAAGAATTTCCACTTATTTGGTGAGGACAGAAAACGCAAAAGATACTCCATGGTAAACCAAGCAATACACACAGCTTCAACGTGTGCTAGCTGAGGGTTGTCATTTGGCTGCCCAAATTCATCTATTTCTTGAAGCTCTGGCAGCGTGTTAAGAGACAAAGCAATAGTGGACAGTACGATGAACAGAATGGACACAATGGCCAAAATCTGTAAAACAAAATAAACAACATTTTGGTTAGACAGATACAAGTGTATTTGTCAGGGCTTGCTTAAATCCTTTCAAATGTTGCATGTGTCAAATAAACACACAATGGTGGAAGCTGCTTTGGCTGCTGCATTCATTATTTTGTTTCAATGTTTTGATTTTTTTACAGAGAAAACATTAGAACCATCTTAGACACAGTGAAAACCTGATTGTTTTACTGTCTGCAGTAAGCCAATTCATTTCAGAAAGCAAGACATAACTGGGCTTACCATTTTTAAATCACAATGGGATGTGACATTTATTATTGCAAGTTACCAAGTGAAGGTTATAAAGTTTCTGCTAACATGCAGAACATTATTAGTTTTCTGCATTATGTGTAATTATGTAAAACTTTACCCAGTGCAGAGAAGTGACTGGGAAATACCAGGTGTAAACTGTCAATTTAGTACTACATAGTGCACACCTTCTTAGCCATGCTTAGATTTATGAGCCAAAAGTCAAACTTATGAGAAAAACAAGAAGCATTGTTCACAAGACTAGTCCTGCCAAATTATCATGTCTAAGCAAATTTCAGGTGCTCAGGAATTGAAGGTATTGGCCCTGAATTAGTCTGAGTGCAAGATGTTAAAAAGTAAGCAGTAGTGTGAAGGTGAATCTAGTTTCTCATCATGATTAAAATGTATGAGTAGACAAATGCTTCCTAGAAATAATGTTTCAATTTCTGTCTCAGGAGATAGGTTTTCTGAAATATTTTGTCATTCATTTTGATAAAGCTTAGGCACCTCTATACTTCACAGCCTTTCATTTTGTCTGGAATAGCCAGTCATTCTCATTCACAGAACCAATATTATGAGAAAAGAAATGAGTCTATCAGAGAACCTAATGGTTTTATTACGAAGTTTAGTTATTTATACTCAAAGGAATATGGTCAGCTTTGAGATAGTGTGCAAAGTGTAACAGTGATACAAAAATTGTTATAACACTTTACTTGGAAAAAATATATCAGTTTGGTTAGAAGTCCTAAGTAAATCCAGTTTTCTATTAGAAATAACTGCAATAAATATTTTCTATTTTAAAACTCAGTTTAAGCTAATTTATCAAAGCATTTGAACTCATTTGTCAGAAGTGGTTCTGTTAAATCTATTTGGTGATGTTCGGTGTAGTCCAATGACACACTAAGTCTAACAAAATTTTTGTAATATCCAATAAGAGTGAATGCATCTAAGCAGAATGCATGCAGGTGTTATGAGAAGTACAGGGGAGAGATCAGTTGCAGTGGCAATAACAGCTCCAGAGATGGAGAGGCACCTCACTCTAACTTTGAGAAAAACAGCAGTAAGCCTGTTTCAGCTATGGGCTACTAAGCACAAATTCAGCTCTCTAAGCACAAACTGAAATTGCTCACAGTGTGAGAGTCCATATTTGGCATCATCGTGCACTTGTGTGCTATCTTTGTCCTCTTTCAGGTAGTAATAGTACAGAATAGGTAGCACCTTTAATATCTGAAGTATTCCAAACAGATTTCTATCTCTCCTTACCAGCACTCCTGTCATTTTTTTGTTTTCCTCATTGGCGGAATAATATCTATTAATTTCTCCTGCCGAGTGAATTGTGGACTACTTGTCTTCATCCTTTGTACAGCCCATTCAGAAAACATACTCTGATTAATTTATCCTGTTTAAGAGGGCTATACATCCCTTTAAAACTTCTGCTATCCACAACAGCAGAAGCAGCCAATCTTAGTAAAGAAAGAGGGTGATAACACTGCATATCTACACAGGGCTGATTAATGAAATTTGTGATGTCCTGTAGCTAGAACAGAGGCAGCCAAAAGGCAAGTCTATCACAGAGCAATAATTACCTTCCAAACTGTGCAAGTTGCTTGATTCAGATTTCACTGATTGAAGCTTAAATAAAGTATACTAGGTTCTCCGCTTCACTGAAGTCACTATGAAATAACTAATGCATGCTTGAGTTCTCTAAAATAGTCAATAACTTAATTATACTTTCAGAATTCAAAGAACAAATAAACATGGCACAGGTCTGAATTGTTGAGCTTGCAATTTCTGTCAAACTGATGGCTTCCTCATTGGAGATGGCATCAGAATGTAAATAACAGCACTGGAAAAATCTCTATAATACAAGGACCCAATTACTTGACATGCATTGTTCTTAAAAAAAAAAGTCATGAAACTTATCTGCCCAACTGCGGTCAGACTGGTTTTAATTAGGAAATGTCATAGGGAATTTATTTTATGCCTAAATGTTCACCAGCATACAAAAGATCATAGGAAAGAGGTGAGTCAATGTATAGCACCCCTTCTTATACTGTGTGAGAAGGCTAAAACTCCATGCTTTTTATAGGTCTTGAACAAAAAACTTTCTTGTTCAGAGTTGCCATCCAGACTGTTTTACTGACAACAACCATCTATCTGTTTCTTCCATCCATTCATTCCTATGCTGGTAATGTGCAAGCCTCAACTCTGCCAGCGATTTTAATAAAACATACTGTATAGCAGGCCTGCAGTTTTTAGTGTTTTATGCATATCATCTGTAAGCATGAGTCTGTTCTTGGTGAAAATTTCCAGTGAAGCTAAGTATTTTGGTTTCTTCTAATGTAAGAATCATCAGCTTTTATTTGTCTGGGACTTTGTTGTCTAACTAAAGTTCTGCATCATTCCACATGTGGTATGTTTTAATTGTTGCAATTGATTAGATGTTACAACTCATTAGGCAAAAGAAAATGGCAGGGGATCACTAGAAAAAACAAGCAACCATGAGAAAAAGAAGTAAAAAGAAGGCACTCCCTATTTGGCGTCTACATAAAGAACACTGTAAATAGTACTACCCTGGTAAATCCTCATAGAAAAGATGTGTCTTATATTAACAGAAGCATTGAGTTTATAAGAAAGGCCTGTAACAGTCTGCTAAGCTAGCTATCCTAATACGGAAGAGCAAAAAATCCACAGCTGACTGAATAATTCCCAACCAAACTTCCTGTGTTAGGTGCATGTTTCTGGAACTGTATTTTAGACTGAAATGCCTGGAAAATTTTACATACTTCAGGTAATCAATCTATAAACACAATTTGTCTATGTCACTCTTGATACACTATTTTAAATCTGCATTTCAGAATATAAGCAATACTCTGCCGAAAAAACAGATTCTGGCAGCTTATGTCATTGAGCTGTATTTCTACAAAACCAGATAAAAATCCAACTCTAATTAAACTTTTAAAATATGTCCTTATAAATTGCAAGTTGTTTCTGAAAAAGAAAATATATATTTAAATGCCTTTTTATGGGCTGGATACAAGACATCTGAATCTGCTACTGATGTAATGAATAGTAACACACTCCTTGAGTGCAGTCTTAACAGGCTGTTCCAGATACTGTTGTTTCTGATCTTTGAGAGGGCAAGGAAAGACTGGTAGCAATCTCTTGAAAAGTTAGTGGTTTCCCAGTATTAAATTGCCACTAAAACCTGGCTTTTTTTCCTATGCACCCATTTCAGTGCTCATTATTGCTATCATTGTGAAGACTTCTGCATAGAATGCACATACAACTGAGGCAGAAAATACAGGTGTAAAGAATAGGCTTCAAATTGCTCCTTGCAGTTCTACAACAACTGATATTGTAAAAAGGCTTCTGACATAACTGATTGTTATAGTTATATAAAGCAGAGAAAAAGTATACATTATGTTCTCACTATAGTTCAGCTGCTCAGGGAAGGTTCAGTTGAGCCACATCTAACTGCCAGTGCAGTATATTTGATTAATGTAGGTTTCAATCTGTAATCAGATAAAACTGTAATAGGAATGTTGTTTTTCTTATTTCTTTTCTCCAGGCTGGGATCTAGGGTAGGATCTAGATCATTTAAATAACAAACAGCAATATAGTCCCATCACTTTTCAAATCTGTAGCCTCCATAAGCACTAAAATTTATCAGACTGTTACCTATGCATCTCTTTCTGCACAGAAATGTATGCTATCTTCAAATAAAGTGCTCTGGCAGTAACTTTGTCTTTAAAGAGTAATCTTTCAGCTTCTGAAAGACTTTTGATAATGGTTTCTGGAGAACTGTATCAACTTTCTTGGGCACTTAGCTATATATTCTCAGAAGCATCTGCTCTTGGGATAGAGGTGTCTAGGTCTAGATTTGGGCAGATAGATAACTGGAGGTTGTCTAGGTTCTTCAGAAACACCTGAGAGCTCTCAAGTGCTATAGGCAGCAGGCCATGCTGTATCTTGCCTAAAGGTGTCCTTAGCTTGTAGCACAGAGCTTCCAACTTAGGCCCAGACCATCCATCAACTCACAGTCACAGTGGCAGAAGTAGAAGGTCAGATCATGGAGGTTTTCATTCCTCTGAGCCTGTGAAAATGCGAGACATTTGTAGGCTTGGTGGGAAGTTTATGGAAATTGGTTTAAATCAGCAGCATCCTTTACTGTCAACAGCCTTCGGACTGTGATATTGAGTTTGCAATTGAATGGAAAAAAAAGTTTTGCTCATTAGGAGCACTGTTTTGTACATCTGCCTAAATCTCTATGTGTCCCGTTCTTCGCACCTGGAACTATCCAAACAAGATGCTCATTGGAGCAACAAAGATAACACTACAGATTGAGCTGCCTTCCAGCTATAAACATTATCACATGAGGAATTTGAACAGTCAGGACATCAGTCTGTAGATATTTAGGGGAAGGGGCCAGTATACTTTCCTCCAACAATGCAAAGGAGAAACACATTTTTACATTTGTACAATCAGGGTAAGTGCAAGGATATTTTACCAGCTAATAATAGCATTTATCGGTACAGCACTATTGCACTGCCTTCAGCAGTTCCCACTGCTCTTCCTAGCTGGGCACTGCAGAACAAAACCATGAGACAGGATCTCTGTTCCTTGTTTCTTCACTGTTTCCCTTCACTGTGCTCCTGGGACTTCCCCATTACAAGCATCACCTCTTACTTATGGCCCACCATTCTACCTTGTGCTGCTCTGCAGAGAGGACTGTATTCAGCTCACACCTGCCTGCTGGCAGTTCTGCGCTCAAGAGTGTGTACTGGTGTGTCACAGTTCTTAGAAGCCTGTTACTTTGAATCTGAGATTACAACAGGCCACCCTGAAAAAGTTCAATAAAAGGTAAGACATTTTGCTACTGATCAATAGAGTAAGGCCGTTACTGGCTACTGCTCATTATAACGTAAGGTCCTTGGTCAGGAGACATAAAAAGGAGACAAACAGGGACAAACCCTACTTGGATTTAGTCCAAACTGGGATGTGATGGAGTTATAGCAAGCCAATTCTAGCCAATCTTAATAGTTCTGCAACAGTGAAAATTATGTAAGAATAGGTGTATTGTATAAGTTTGCAAATACTCCTTAAGTCATTGAAAAAAATCATTGCCAGTTACTAAAATTAAACCTTGGTAGCAATTTAAAATTATTCTAAAACTATTACTGAGAAATAAATAAGACATAAGCTTCCAGTCGGGTCAGGTACTCTGACCTCAGCCTCTGCTTAGTCATTTTTAGAGCTAGGTAGTACTTGCAAGAGTGAAGACAGAATTTCATGATATAGTAAGAAAGAAGTTTAAGTCACTCTGTCATAAGGTCTCAAAACAGGCATCTTTTGTAGTTGTCTTACAGGGCCTGGAAACCATCATTACAAATGGAAAATTGCCACTGCTTACGCACAACTACCCTTTTAGAGTACACCTTTCATGTCTTTTTACCTCTCTAGAATACCTGCTGATCGCAGACTCCTGGCACAACTCCACATAGAACACAGTGTTTAATTTTTGAAAAATAAGATGGAGGAGAGGGGAATAGTTTAACAGAATAACATAAATTTAGTTCAGCTTACAGCTCTGTCACAGTTGCCCTTTCAGGAACACATCTGATAATGGCTCTGACAGCATCTGTGATCATGGAACAGCTTCTCCCTCCCCTGATCTCCCTCCTTGATAACATTATTTAGAATTCTGACCTTTCATTTCCAGTTTTTCCTAGATCATTATTATTAATATTTTTAAGGACTTAATTTGAATATTCCTCACTGATTGTTCAGGATTATTCATTAAGCCTGACATTAACCTCCATATATGAAGGTTAAGCTCTTAGAGTTGTACTTATCTGGTGCCTAAGTGATACATTCTTTTCTATTTGTCTCTTTGCACTGGACTCTCACCTTAAAAGCTAGGTCTAGAAATGCTCATTTAGTAGGTTTTCACTAAAGATTTCACCACTAACTCCATAGACACTCTCTATCATATCTTGAGATATGAAAAGTGTCCATTAGGTCACCAGTAGATGAATAGTCACTGTACTGTCTTCAGTTCAGCTTGACAGACCCAAGGTCCCATTAAGCTAGTGAATTCAAATACTTCTAGATGTTTATTCCTGGTTCCATGAAGTTCAGTGGTGATTCTACCTAAGATGTCATTTCTTAAGTGGTGTATGTCCAGGGGTGTGCTGTCCTAAGAAGATCACCCAGACTGAGAGCCAACACTTGTAGTAGTGAAGCTGAGGGCAGATAGTCAAAAGGATTGCCTTTGGTTCTGTAATGCATCAACCTTCAGGTCTGTGTCTGAGGGGGCTCAAGGGAGGTAGTACTTTGACACATACTGATACCAGTGTGCATGGGAAACCATGATGATCATCAGCATGATCATAATGATGTTAAGTCTAATGGGATGGGTAACAACAGGTAGTTAAACAGATTTTACCACTAGGTTACTCAAACTTCTTCAAGCACAGCTGTAACTGAGCAAGGTATTTGAAATTGGATCTGATAGGTTTCCCTGACCTGAGTAACTACTCCTGTATTGGCACATCCTTCATTTCGGAAGTTCATAAAGCCTTTCTGTGTAGCTGATATCCTTCCTGCTTGAGAGCCCTGCATGAACTCCATTTATTTCACAAAGCCTTCCCATGTCTATCCCTCTTCCACTTCGTGCTGGCCGTCCCATTCTGTAGACTTAAAATTTGCCCTAGAAGACACAGGCTTCTGGAGAGTGTAAATCTGCTTAGGAGAGGATCCTATGTTCTTTGAGAGCAGCCTGGTTTAAATTAACAGCAATAAAAGACATATTCCTGCATTCTGTTACAGGTAAATTACTCATTTTTGTATTTATGCTATTAGGGTAACAGCAATAGAATACATCCCTCCTGCACTCTGTGGTGAGTAAACTGCATTTACTGAATGATTTGATTATTACTCTAGGGAGGGATGACCTTGGGGTTTGCACCACCTAGAATCTCAGCATCAGGATTTAGTAAAATGTAGATTTGAGCATTTGATTATAGCTTAATGTGGAGGTGACTTGGTATAGGGCAATCTTCCAGTGGATATTATGGGAAAATGAGAACCCTGGGAATGTGGACTGATTCTCTATGAATCTGAGCATAGAGGCCATTAAGGTGTATTAGAACACATAGTACATTAGTGACACATAGTAGCTACATAGTAGAAAATGAAGTACAACATTGCTCAAATATGCAGGATGCATTTTCTTAATCTTGTGACAAAAAAGCAGTGACAGGTATGTTGGAGACCAAAGAAATTACACGAGGCACAAGTAATAGGCAATGACTGCAACTGTGAGTATTAGCTGGATCTTCAGCACAGCCCTGAAGAAACATGCTGTCATTAGTTGTGTGCTGAGGATAATACTGGGGTTATCTGTTAGAATGGCAAAGATGGGAAACCTTAAATAGTCATGGATGAAGGCAGTCTTCATAGGTAGGAAGAGGCATATGTATTCAGCTCAGCATCAGTGGAGACAACCCTGAATACTGTTTATTTAACACAAAGCTAATGAGCATTAATTGGGTCTTGTTAGCAGATTAAAATCCATATAAAGTCAGTTCTAATATTTATTTTTTTTGGTTGAACAACAAAAGGCTATCTCAGCTGGAGCCATGAAATGAATTATTTAATGATAAATAGCACACTGTCTGCTAGGATTTAATGTAAATTAAATAGCAGACCCAGAAGTGAATTGCTTCATTTTTTTTTTAATAGGAATTGGATAGGCCCATGAATTTGTCTGTCATATTATTGTCAGAAGTGGAGGTAGTACCTGCTTGAAACTACAGTGTAACTAGTCAACTAAATAATTTAATGTAATGTAAGTTACAGTGAAAAAAAAAGTATATCTAGCTAAAGCTTTCTTTGCCATATAAGAATGGGAGGGATTTAACTCCCCATTAGAGAGACACACAAAAAATTAACTTCAAGAGTTATGTTAAAGGCTTTATTTATAAAATAGTTTTGTGTCTGCAGAGCTTTTTGGCCTCCATAAATGTTATTTTTAGAAGAAACAATTTGCTTGTGTGTGTAAGAAAAGTCAGCTAAATTAATCAAAATGAATGACATGTCTTTATTAAAGTCCCTTTTTGTCCCCATTCAGGAGTTTTTTAAACCTTTTGATGATAACAGCTGGCATGTTTCTTATGTTTGGATTGTGCTTTGCATTAGCTATCTAATTTTCAGGTAATGACAGCTGATTATGATTACTTGGATATATTTACGAGAATCTTCAAAACTTCCATGTAAGACATGACAAAGACCTTGCAGTTTCCAACTCTTTTGTACAGGAGACCATTTGCAAGATCTGTTCTTCACTCCTTGCACGCACAAAGCATTGGCTTCATTGCCAGGAATTTCGTTTAAAAAAGCCAAACAAACAAAACACACACACACACATCTTCCCCAAACCCAAATTGGTTATCTCCAGCGAGCCCCTGTGCTGACGGCAGGAAGAGAGGCAGGAGGACCCAGCGGCCCTGCGCGGCCCAGGAGCTGTCCCCACCCCAGTGCTGAATTCAGGCCCCTGCAAAGCGAGTGCCGCCGTGCGCTGTGGTGGTGCGCCCTAATTCACTGCAGAACCCCGTTATCCTACCGCCTTAAACACATGCAGGCATGGAAAGCATACCATTTATAAGATAGTACTGGCAAAATAAAGATAATGCTGGCACAATATTTGTTTCTCAGACAAAATACTATTGAAGAAGTCTGGAATCTCACCAGAGGTGAGAGATTTATTTTTGCTGCTTGCCGTGACATAAATAAGTAAGAACACACAGCAAATCATGGTGGGGCTAAGCAAGAGGAAGTAATGAAAACTCAAACCCCAATTGTTTAGCTCTGAGAAGTTGTAGTATAGGCTGTTGAATGGATGTAAGAGGGAAATCAACACACACTTGATGTACAGATTTATTCTGACGCTACTAATTTTGATACTAACATTCAACTTAAACCTGAAAGCTGGTTGTAACTGCTTTCAGAAAGAAATGCTGTGGAAATTAGAAATTAAATCTCTTGGTTCTCACTGTGTGTGTTTGCCATTTACTTTTAATGGAATTTGCGTACAGCTGAAACCTCAGATTATTTACCAGGGCTGTACAATTGAGTATAATTTGCTGACAAATGTATTTAGATTTTTGTTTAAAATATTCTAATTTTATCATCCCTGTACCATTAACTGAGACTTTCTTTAAGTGATATAATACAGTGAGTAAGGATGGCCTCCCACCTGAAGACTGCTGTTATCTATCACAGACATTTGCTACTCAGCCTTATTTGAAATTATGACAGGCACAAATTCCAGACATAATCTTTACTCACACTTTTAAAATAACTTTTCTCTCTTGGCTTCATGTCAACTTCTATCTATACTTCAGAACTGCAGCTCTATATAAAACATCTACATTCATCTATAGGTTTATATAAAGCTTACGCCAATATTTCTCACACTTGAAGAATCAGAGAAATTGTTAGGGAAAAGAATCCAGTCTGTTGTTTCCTCTTTTGCAATACAGTCATGTGTAGTTGTAGGCCTGCATATCTTAACTGTCATTTTTTAAAAACTGTAAGGTAATTTTCCTTTCTTTTTCCCTTTCTCTCTTAGCCAATTTAGACTTCCACTGGAAATACATGCAGTGTGATAATTTTCCTCACTACCACACAGACTTGCATTTGTGACATTTAGAATATCAATTATGGCTTCAACAGAAATATACAAACCTTTCATATCATATTGTGTTTTAGGATGTTATCAAATTCTAGTAGAAACTGATTTATTAGTTAGATTCATTTAATTCGTCAAAAACTATGCCCATAACCATGGGGACTATGGTCCTAACATAAATTTAAAAACAAGTAATATAAAAAGAAGAATTAAAAAAGGAGATCAATCTGAGAACATAGATCTGTTTATCAGCTTTAGTTTTTTGCATTTCCTGGAAGGATTTAATTTCTCCCATTGGGAGAAATTGCCATCAATACATTTTCCATTCACAATTTAAAGGACTTAATTGTCTGTGGGCTGTTCAGCTCTTTGAATTAA
Source organism: Melopsittacus undulatus (assembly GCF_012275295.1). NCBI lineage: Eukaryota > Metazoa > Chordata > Aves > Psittaciformes > Psittaculidae > Melopsittacus > Melopsittacus undulatus. The sequence continues at coordinate 33,179,795 of NC_047527.1, forward strand.
TAAAATTTCCTAGAAATATATCTAAAAAAGGACATTGATTTAACTTATAGTCAGGTGATATAGAATATTTTTATTTTCTGTTTTTCTTATTATAAATCATTAAACAATATTCAATTGCCCATGATTAATATTTTATTTTCAGTATATTTTATTAAGATTTTTAATATGCTTGAATTTCTTTAACAGTAATCTTAATTATTCTAACTACACAACTGCACACTGCAGTCCTACCAAAACATGCTGCAAGCACAGTCAGTAAATAATATGATGATCACATGATAATCCAGTCATAAGTCTATATAAAAGAAGGGATTGTTTAATTGTTGAATCTCCTAGTGCTATTTTAAAGTTCTTTTTTTCTGTCCATGGTTCACTACATACTGCTTTTTATTAACTTTTAAATTGTAGAATCTCTTTTCTGAAACAAAATCCCCAAAATGAGTGTTACAGAAAGCTAGTTCTAGGGGGTGAAAGAAAAGTACAGCAGTTCAAATAAGATTCTAGTCAATAAAGAAATAACCTTGGTTTGGTTAGATGTAGATATGTTATCCAAATTTCTCACCAGTTTTGGTACCATGAAGGCATGTTACTAAGAAGCAAATCTGACAAATTGAGAAACCAGAAGAGAATAAATTAAATATCTAGTAAAGCCAAAGTATTCTGTAAATGTAAAGGTAGCATTGATAGGGTATGTATACACTGGATACTGAGGTGGAGTACTAGTTGTAAATAACCATCAGGGACATAAGAAGACCTGTTGGAACAAGTCCAGAGGAGGTCCATGAAGATACTCAGTGGGCTGGAGCACCTCTGCTATGAAAACAGGCTGCGGGAGTTGGGCTTTTTCAGCCTGGAGAAGAGAAGGCTCTGGGGACACCTAAGGCCATCCCAGTACCTAAAGAAGGGCTACAAGAAATCTGGTGAGGGGTTTTTTACAAGGCCATATAGCAATAGGCCAAGGGGTAATGGCTTTAAACTGAAAGAGGGTAGATTTACATTAGATGTTAAGAAGAAATTCTTTACTGTGAGGGTGTTGAGTCACTGGAAGAGGCTGCCCAGAGTAATTGTGGATGCCCCATCCTTGTAGGAGAATCCAATTTGGGGCTGTAATTCAGATTTAGCTTTTAGTGTAAATAAATTGGGAAGTTTTGAATAGGGTGTTCAAGGAATGTCTGCTTTCTCCTGAACTGTGGATTGCCCAGAAGAAGGGCTGAATATTCATAAGAAACTGGTTTTGTCTAGTCGCATATAAATGTCCATTAGTCTTCAAACTCTCTTGCTCTACCTGTGTCACAGGGCTGTTTTTTTCTCAGGATATCAAAGGAAAATTCTCTGGAAATTAACCAGGGTGCACAAGTGGAGTTTGAATATTTTGGTAAGCTTTTGTGAGAATGTGGTGATCACCAAGCAAAGAAGGATGTCTATATAAAGAAAAGCAGGTTTTGTATCTCAGCAGTGAAGTGAGAAAGCAAAGGAAGTCTGACAAGCCTGTGTGGTGTTCCACGGTTGTTTTGATATTTTTCCCATTTCGTATTTTAACCAGTAGATGTCTCTGTTTTATCATGCAGTTGTTGACAAGGACATACCATTCCTGTTATCACAATACGTATTTATTAAAAAACCCATTTGTTTCCCATGTGAATATAAAAATGCCGACTTCATGCTCTTGGCATTCCCTGCTGATTTCTGAACAACCTAAGCTCTTGGAACCTTTAGTGAGAGCTCTGGCTGCTAGGAAACTTTGAGGATCATCTTTATGGAAATGTCCTATTGGATTTTAAGATGCAAAAGAAGAATTGGTGAGATTCTCTGGACGTTTATGTGAAAATGTAAAAAATTTAGTACAGCTTTCTTTATCATATGGGGAGGTTCTCAGAAGCAGCTTACAGACCAGTACAGAGTATCCGATTTCTATACAGTGCCTCAGGAAATTCCAGGTTTTGATAGATGAATTATTTTCTGTGCTTTGTGAATGTGTAAGATATTTTTTCTGTATCTATAACTAATCTAATAATCTACATCTATAAATTACATGTAATAATGTAGATTATGTGAAGCATTTACCTAAATAAAAATACCAATATGATGCAATTCTGTTCAGACATTTGTATTTTCCTCATAATTTGAGAAACATATAAGTTATACATGGTTATTCTCATACCTTTGTAGAAGAGATCAGAAGTTTTTAAATTATATTAAAATTCTATTATTTTAAATACATATGAAATGAAGATATAAATTTTCAGAAATTTTAAGTTCCTGAATTTTAGTAATTGTCTAAAAACATGAGCTATTGGTTTGTGGATTGTTGCTGTTTGAGAGCAGCATGATTTGGTAGAAATCCCTACAGAAACTGCTGGGATTTGTGGTTGCCTCATAGTAATTAAATCGCATAAGCATATCATCTTAAGAAAAATGTTGCTTACTTTAGATGATAGCTGTGCCCACAAGAACCAAAGCTGGGGCTTTTTCTGCCATTGAAACTCAAGTCAATGCTGGAAACAGAAGTTCTCCAGCTGGAGGGAACACTGCATTAAAGACAAATGTATGTTACAGAGCACCTCTGCATGCTCACACTTGCACACACTGTGGCTGGTTCTCCTGCTGTTGAGTGGAGCCATAGGTGAGCTATTTTTTATTCCATATTTACGCTCCAAATGCACTGTGATAGAAGTGTGGGCAGCCAGTCTCTAAGAGTCATTAGTCCTGTGTCACTGTTTCCATCTCCTCAGAGGATGGCCATTTCTAGGAGTCAAGCAGAGCATGAAGTAGTAGAAGGAAGTATCAGGGGGAAGGAAATGCCTTGAAATGACTTATTAGACACTACTGCTCCCCAGATGTATGGACAATGAGGACTTGATTGTAGAGGTAGAAATCAGTGTTGAATAGTTGCAACAGAAAGACTGAATTTTCTGATGAATCTTTATGATTGTCAAACTAATGACCAGACCACAGAAACCCTAGAGGTTTCCATGACTGCAGCTATACTGCAGAGTTTCTACAGCTCAATCAAGCTTAAGGAATAAACCTGAAAACAAATGTCAGGTATGGAGAGCTATTATGCAGCTATTTGCAGCAAGGACAATACAATTCCTCTTCAAAGAACCCATGAACACAGAACAAAAATATTACACTCTGGCTATGTTTCAGGAGCATCTTTTGTAGCTGACAATTTCATAATATATGTATCTTTTTTTTTTTTTTAACTGCCAGGATCTGGCAATCTGCAATAAAGACCTGGGATGGAGATTCTGGGGTATGTCCACCTGCTTCTGTCTACACACACTGATTATATCTACTTCTGCTTCCTGAAAGCCACATTAAAAAACACCACCACCACCAGAAACCCCAAAATTTGCTGTAAGCGCAATGTGATTATTTTGCACAAACTTCATAAGGGCTAACACCTCATGAGAATGTCATGAAGACAAAAATTTGTGTTAGTATTCAGCCAGAAGTGCTAATCAAATAGGTATTTTCAAAAAATCTCTAATTGTGGAATATATACCACAAAACCACGTGGCTTCTAGTACTCTGCATAGAATCCTGGCAGTACTTAGAGGACAGTATGATTCAGGCAGCAGTTAGTTACACCTGGAATAAACTGAAACCACTGTGTATAAGGAATATATGTAATATCAGCCATACATATTGTTATGTATGGTTTATCTGACATGAAACATAGAGCTATGCTCTTGCAAAAACATTATTGTTGATCTTGCTGATCATAAGTGCTTCTGATTTATTGAGCCCTTCATGCTGAAGTATTTTTCTGTACATATTCTAATGAGAAACACATTTTTTTAATGGGAAAATACCTGTTTTATTATAGCATAAGCTAACTGACATTAATATATTTCACTGCTATTAACAGAAACACAGCAACAGCACCATGGCTGCAATTTGAGGCTTTTTTCCAAAGCAACTTATCTTAGTAGCCAATGAAGTGCGTGCTTCTATAATTTTCCCATGCTCCTTTGAAGGATAAGAATTGGGATGGAGGTGATTTGTTGTCTTCAGTATGAAATGTTTGATATTATGACCAAAAAAAGTTGATGTTAATCTGAAAGCAAATACGTGTCAGTACTGCTTTGTTGTCATACAAGATGCAGAGATGTGATATGGAGATTAAGTAGTCAAAACACAGCAATATTTGAGGTGCTTTTAAGCTTTGGGATCTTGAGTTGTGAATTGAATTTTTGGCATCTAAGAAAACACTCCTCATTGTTGAGTTCTCGTTTATATTTACCTCTAACAGAATCCATTATTCTTAATGGTAATATTTCAAAAGGAATCTAGTCTAACATGAGACTGAGATTATTTAAAAATATGGGAATATGTTAACTCACAGTGAGTGAGGGAAATGTACCATCCACTATCATCCCTAACATCATCGTTGTGGATACATCTATGCTCGAACAATTAGCTTCCCACTTCATTTCTAAATCCTAGTTCACTTCCAGGCTCTTTCCAGAGGCAGGTAATTGCCTCTCTCTGAGGTGAAACCAGTATTCTTGATAATATATTCCAGGAGAGCAATAGGGCAAAACCCTGAAGTCCAAAAGCAAGAACAAGGATGTTCAGACCAGATCTGCTCACGACCTCCACCTCTGCACAGGGCCTTTTTGCTGTAGATGCCCCTACTGACACTTCCAGAGTGGGAGAAAGTGTTGAGTGACCTGTCTACATGCTTGAGCTGAGCCAGGACAGATATTTTCCTCACTGTCACAAACATGTTTTCGAATGTACATATTATAGCTATAATCTGACACCAAATATGATTTATGAGAGAAAGCACTCATGCAGCAACTCTGTGTTGTTACTGTGCACATTTAATGCATCTGTTGGGGAAAGCATGCTATATGTAACTCAACAAGATAAAAAGAAATTTCTATGGATTTCTATCAATGGGAGGCTTGTTTGAGAGCAGCATGATTTGGGTAAGAGATTCCCATGAAAGCATGTGAAATTATAAAAGAGGAATACAATTTGAAAATCTCTCTCTATGAAAATCAGAGATCCAAACAGTAAAATGGTGCCAGTACAGAAAGTGAGTAACAGATGCACTTTCACTCTCTGATCCTTCCACTTACAGTTAGTCTTTCAATATGATGAACATCATTGCTAACATGAAAATGTGCAAATAAAATTGTATTGAAAAGGTTAAACATCATTAAAGTTAGTCACTAGTTAGGGTCACTAGCTGCACACCAAATGTGGAAGCTGGGATAAAATAAGTTAGGGTTTTTTTCTTTACATAGAAGGAAAACATGTCTCCTTTGAAATACCCTGTTGAAACACAAAAAGTTGCAGTGCCCTTTCTATTACAAAGCATTGTTAGTTTGTTAAAATTCATTTAGTTTCCAACTCTGTAGCTGGAAAGAAAAACAGTATTTATTTTGGAAATCCCAATTGCTTTGGAATTTGACAAATTGTTTGCTTATCACATTTAGTTTATGAAAGAATTGTATATTTTTCCAGAGAGTGTTACAATTGCTAAAGAGTTTCATCAGTTTTCCATTAATATGTAAGACAGTCTTAGTGACAATTACTCAAGCGGATGCATTGTATACAACATCTTGGTACCAGAAGTTCGAAACAGCATATTAACACTTAAGAAATCTAAGTGTTGGCCCATTGGTGACAAGAGATTAAACTGCAGCATGCTGTGCCTGTTCTGAACAATTTACTATACCTAAGTCTCATACATTTTCTTCAGTGCACATCATTATCCAGATCCACAGAACTCGGTTGGAATATCTTCACTAACTTCATCAGCTAAAGGCCCATGTAAAAAGCAGGTGTCAAGGATCAAAATCTTACCTCAATTTGATATGTCATAAACCACCTCAAAGGAGTGAGCCTTTAGCTGTTCATTAACTCTCTCTGCATTCTATAGAGTAATTGCTGTGGGGTTTGTTTACTTTCTTTTTCTTTAGTTATTTAGGTGAACTAAAGCATACAAGATATAGATAGATAAAGCCTCTTAAGGCATGTGGAATACTGCTCTGATAATGTCACATAAATTAATATGGCTTTTCCTGGCTAGCAAAGCTGGAATTGACCAAATAACTAAAAAAAAAAAAAGAAAAAAAAAATAACATATTTGTGTGACTGTAACATTACCAGCCAAATATATGCTTTTCTGAACAATAATTTGTACCTTCAGATATGCTTCGAAGTCTGATCCCCACAGTAGCACTAGCTGTAGGAGTCCCACTGCTTAAAAAACTAATATCTTCAAAAAAAACCCTTTAAAAATGGACACGGTAGCTGCAAAAAAACCCTTTAAAAATGGACACGGTAGCTGCAGTACTTTAAATTCAGTGAGTGAATAAATTTTTTTCAGTGAGACACCTGGTTAAACAGTTATGCATTTCTTCTTCAAATACTATTTAGACATTACAAGTTGGAAAGAAGCAGCAAATATATAGGCATGGCTATCTTATATAAAATGCCAACATTTTCTATTATTTATTAAACATGTCAGAAGTTTCACAGAAATAAAGTTATGAAAGCAATTTTTTGTTCTGCATTTCTATTGCCTTAAGCTTTGATGACCTGTGAGTTATCAAACCTCACAGTTAGGTCCTGAAATTGGAAACCAGGTGGTCTTTCCAGATATGAGCTGTTTAATTTTCAAGAGGATCAATTGCAGAGATCCTGGGGAACACTGTAGAATATCATGTCTACAGCCGCACTTTTCCCAGCTATAAATTTCCTATTGTATAAAGCTTCTACATAAAAACTACTGTATATTAGCTGCCAACTTTACATTGCTCTTATGAGGATCAATTATGTTTGGCATTTGATAAACTTTCAGAAATCAGTTCCCATTTAATTAACAGAATCTTACTGTCTCTCTTTCTTATGCAGGAATGGATGGTGGGGTTATTGTTATTGTTCATGTCCTGTCACACAGGCACTTGGTGTGCTGGCCACAGTCTAAGGACTTGCACTGATATTCTTATTATCAATTCTTAAATTGTTCTGGAAATGGTCTCAAGTTGTGCCAGGGGAGGTCTATACAGGATATTAGGAAAAATTTCTTCACTGAAAGGATTGTCAAGCACATGAGCAGGCTACCCACGGAAGTGGCCAAGTCCCCATCCCTGGAGGTATTTAAAAGACATGCAGACATAGCACTTGGGGACATAGTTTAGTGGTGGACTTTGCACTGCTAAACTGAAAATTTGACTTGATGATCTTAAAAGGTCTTTCTCAACCTAAAAATGATTCTATGATTCAATGATACCACACTGGACCAACTGTTAGTATTAACCACAACTGCACTGCCTCTATGAAGTACTGATTTGCGTGACATGATTCTGTGGCATTGGATAGGCTGTTTTCTTTATAATTTATTATTTACTACTATTTCCATTGTACTGATGGAAGAATGCAGGTCACTGAAGTGGTCTCTTTACTGACAACTGGCAGACTCTTGTCTGTATCCAGATGAAATTTGATACTGAATGACACAAGAAATAAAATGGAAAGATAGGAAAATGGTGATGCTGCCTTTACTGGCCAAAGCTTAGTACCATGTATTATCTATTTTATGTGGTTTATATGACTGCCTTTAGGCAAAATGAGGGCCTTTATGAATTCTGGGAACAGCATAGCAGCAAGTGCTTAAGAATGTTTTTTCAGTGCTCATTAGTTTTACATACTATTTGTATATGTAAGACCTTTTTGCAATATTACAAAGATAAAAAGTGCCCTTAAATTAAATGAGAATTGGGTTATCACATTAATAATAATTTTAATTTCCTCATAGTGAGATAAATACAATTCTCAAAGATAAAGGCAAGGCTTTAGATGGGTAAACCAATCTCAGGGTCCAGAGTTTGTGTAGTTTAATTTGTTGCAGAGGCTCATATTAATTCTGTTTACTTTATTTCACATGTCTAACAAGTATCAGTTAATATTTCCAACAAAACATTGACTTTTCCTTCTCTTCCCTCCTGAAAAGAAGTTGTTTGCAAAAGTTCTGCCAAAACTGTGAAAACATGAATAATAGATGCATTTTATACATCTTCCATGGCAGAAAAAAGCTGCAGGTACCCTATTTGAAGAAAAGCCTATTACCAAACTTGAAACAAATGGAGAAAAAAACGCATCCTTTTCCTCTCCTCTCCACTAGCCTGGTAAGCTGGAAGACTCACATTTGTTCTTCTCACTGGACCACCTTTTCACTACATTCTGTTAGTTTATTAAAATTCCTGTTTACCAATTTATAAGCTTCCTCTGCAGAAATTTATAGCATAATCTGCATGTGCACATATTTATGTGTGGTTATTCATCTTAACTACAACATTTACAAAAGGTGAAACCTTAATGACCTTAATGCAATTAGGAAAGGGACTTCTGAATCCTTTCAATACAAATGCCTTATTAATGGCTTTTACAGCTGATATGCAGAATGCCGAGTTGAAACATATGAGAACAGCTGATACTATGTTGAGAGACAAGAGGTCAAATCCCTATAGGGTCACGTATGTTACTGCTGAAAGCTTAAGCAATTGCTTGCACACATGGTTATTTATAGTGTTAAAGAGTGAACAAAGAGTATTGGTATCTGATCCATATCTCGGATATATAAAGCAAGCTGAATGCCAACTAAGGGAACAACAAATGCCCATGACGGTTGACAGATGTCAAGAGTGAGGAACAACAAATGCCATGAAGGTTGACAGATGTCATTTGAATAAAGTTTATTAAATATTAATGGCCACTTAAGCGGATTTCCTCTGCTAGTTTCTCTAGTCACCAAATCCCAAATGATCTGGGCTGCCCTACTGTCTGTAAAATATGCCTATGCTACTTCAAGGTCTAGGAAAGGTTGAATCTCAGGCTCTTCAATGAAGAACATTCTTTCTAAATCTTCACAGGTGTGGAAATTAACTCTCAGTTGGAGCAGGAGGGGGTCACAAGTAGCTGTGGAACAGGGATTGCTGGCTTTAAGAATCAAAACTTCACAGTAATAAAACTAGCTCCACATCATCAGAGGCCCTGATTAGATTGGAAATTTGAGTTCATGGATCACTTGTACTGTTTCCTCTTTAGCACATTTTTAGGTTTGTTCATCCCACTTTTAAAATGAGTCTTGGATGCAAACATATGCTGCTTGGTTATGAAGAAAACAACAATAAAAATATTATGCTTAGTTTGTGAATAGAATCACAGAATATCGAGGGTTGGAAGGGACCTCAAAAGATCATCTAGTCCAACCCCCCTGCAAGAGTAGGGTAACCTAGAGTATATCACACTGGAACTTGTCCAGGTGGGCCTTGAATATCTCCGACGTAGGAGACTCCACAACCTCCTTGGGCAACCTGTTCCAGTGCTCTGTCACTCTTACAGTGAAGAAGTTCTTCCTGATGTTAACGTGGAACCTCCTATGCTCCAGTTTACACCCATTGCCCCTTGTCCTATCACTGGATATCACTGAAAAAATCCTAGCTCCATCATCCTGACACCCATCCTTTACATATTTGTAAACACTGATTAGTCCAGGGGTTCTTAAACTATATAACATTTAACTGCCATGAAAAATGCATAAATAATGCCTAGGAAGTGAACAGCTTCCTTCTGAGCAGAAATGTGACTGGGAACTGCTGCTGTTGCTCCCAGCATTACCATAGAGATGATACATGAGAATACTCAAGCTGGAGACTTCTGGAACAAAGCTATGCAGTTCAGTATGATAGGCAGCTTCTCTCCAGGACAGGACATGCAAAGGTCTATGCAGTGTAGAAGCTTGAATCATAGAATAATACAGTACCAGCTTGGAAGAGGACCTTAAGGATTATCTGGTCTAACCTTTCTTGGCAAAAGCATGGTCTAGACAAGTTGAGGAACTTTACAAATAATGAGCCACTTCTCATAGCAAATTTTGTGGCAGCATTTTGTAAAATGATTCCTCCAGTATGAGCTTAATTTTAAAGACATCTGCTTACAACTGTGATAATATTTTGCAGTGATACAGAAGATACGAATCACAAGCAAGAGACTGGAGTATTGGCTGTGATTACCTGCAATTACCATTTCAACTCTCTCTTACATTACAGATTTCATTCCAGATCTCCATAGCTGTTCATATATTCATGTAATTTCAGATGAAGAGAACAAAGATCAGGCTACCTACCTCTCACAGTCTTTTAGATACATCAGATAATCTAAAATGTAAAAAATGTACACGTTTAGATGTACAACATGTAAAACAGAAGAACATTGTCTCAACATTACAGAATCTGCAGCAGTCATTAAATCTCAGATATATTCTTACACAAAACTGCTGTTTAAAAATCTCTAAATTTCATGAGAGCAGCAGATGGTGAAAATAGATTTCTAACTCATTTATGTTCTATGCAGTGGTGTGAATTCTTTTTGCTCTCCTCATAAATACCCTGCCAATATGATTCTACCATTATTTCCAAAAGCTGAAATAGTTTATGAGGTTTTTTGTGTTTGTTTCTTTTTTCCTCCATTTCATTTTGTATTGTTTTTGAACTGAAGAGTAACAGCACCTGTCAACATTCATTATTGTATTGTATACACATATACACATACATATATATGTATCTGTACACTTATAAAGAGAGAGATCCCTGTTAAACATCTTCAAATCTGAAAGAGAGAGGTATAATTCAGGAGCATTCAGAATTGAGGGCTACATTGCTGGCATGGTGCTAAATGCAATTTACTAAGCCCTTTATGCAATGTTTTATTATACAAAAAACTGCAGATGTGCCAAAAGTAACAAAGAGGATTGGTTTGGAAGATTTAATGAATTTATGTCAGCTCTGAAATCCTGAGTCAAACATCACATTCCTGGAGCTTAATTTGGATTGCTAGTGCTTTTTAGAGTAATTAAGAGCATACAGTCAGAAGACATTTGAACTAGGCTTGAAATACTCTACTGGAAAATAGTTTTGTTACATATCTTTTCTGCATTGTGTCATATTGGGTTCCTTTCTTTTTTACTACATTCTGCTTTGCCCAAGACTTGCACTTCCTGTTATGTCAATGTTCTTGGCCCTCACTAATTTCTGCAAGAATCTCATTTATGGGAGAATGGCAAGGAAAACTCAGAAATAACAATGAAAATGCATATGTTCCATGTTAAAAATCTACAGGCTCTGACGCTTTCAGGTAGATGCTTGTATAATAAATGCATACAGAGTGATTCTTTGTTCAGTCAATATGATGAAATACTTGGACACCCCACCTCAATTCCCTTCCAGATTCTGGCATGGTTGGTTGATTTTTTTTTAAACAATTCACAGTATTTCCTGATTTTCTTCATCAACCTGATCTCATTTCAACAGCTCTCTTCATGAGGAAGATGGAATAGAGATCTTCTAACACACTCAGTTCAGCTCTGAATTCAGTTATACAGAAATGTGTTTAATGTAATATAGTACTGTGATTTATAACCATTTAATAAGGTGAAGCATTAACAGAATCAACAGAAAGAAGAAAAGAATAAAATTATTAATAGACCTTACACTAGATCTTTTCTTCACAAAAACCAAGATAAAAAAGTCTCAAGACTGACTTTATATTAGAACAGTTATCCACATAATACTGATACGTCAAAGTCAGGAGTATCTATAGGTTATTGAATGACGCCTGGAAGTACTGCACCAGTGCTTTAATGGTCATTATGTGTCATAAATATTGATCACTGGAACAGACTGAGGAAAATTCACTGGGGAAAATTCTAAGTGAAATGAAAATGAAATAAATGTTTTCGCCATACTTTCACTTGTTTTAATGGTAAAAAAAGAGCGTTTTTTTAGAAACCAAATGTCTCAGCTTTCCAAATATAAAGAGTTTCATTTAGAAGGAAAAGCTTTTCTAAACAAATTTCAAACAATAACTTTCTGACTTTCTATTGGAAAGTAAGAATTGATCCTTAAGTGTCTGGACAGAACACTTGTATACTTCTGGGGGTATTGCATCACTGTGTGGAGTCTCACAATCTGAGTCACCTGTTGGAATGGTCAAATTCTACCTTCCCAGTTTACATACCACTTTGCCTCAGGTGGTTAAATATCAGACAATATATTTAACAGATCCATGACAATGGAGATGTGCTTCAATGCACAGCAAAGTAATACCCAAATCCTTGAAAGCAAGGCTGGCTCAGTACATCCGGCTCATCACCTTCCGGGGCACTTGCACATGCTCAGGCATGGAGGTACCACTACAGACACAAAATAAAGAGTGCTCATCTTCACCCTACACTGAATTTATCGGGGTGGCATTGTGTAAGCACTTTTAAATGAGTTCATCAAAATCAAGGGTGTGACATTTAGCTGGAGTGAATCCAAATCCTGATGTTCATGACTTCCTGATACTTCATATAATAATGAATTTGCATATGATCTATTAAAAAACTTCCCTGTGTAACCTGTACCCAGTGTTTGACCACCCTCACCATAAAAGTTTTTTCTTGTATTTAAAGGGAATGTCCTGGTTTTTAACTAGTGCTAGTTGCCTCTTGTTTTGTCGCTGGGCAGCACTGAGAAGAGTCTGTCTCCCTCTTCTTTATCCATCCCCCAATCAGATATTTGTACACATTGATAAGATTCCACCTGAACCATCTCTTCTTAAGGCTAAACAGCCCCAGCTCTGAGCTTTGCCTTGTATTGTCACAGAATCATAGTATGGTTTGGGTTGGAAGGGACCTTAAGGAACTTATAGAAGATCTATTTCCAACCCCCATGCCCCATTTCCAACCTTCCACTAGACCAGGTTACTCAAAGCCACGTCCAACCTGGCCTTGAACACTGCCAGGGATGAGGCCGCCACAATTTCTTTGGGCAACCTGTGCCAGGGTCTCATCACTTTTACTGTAAAGTATTACAAATGATATAATCAAATCAGTCATCTTTGTGGTCCTTGGAAGGACTCATTTGAGCCTGTCTGTCTCTGACCAGGACTGGATACATGTCTCCAGGTGTGGCCTCACCAGTGCCGAGCAGAGGGTGAGAATCACACCCTTTAACCTCCTGGCAACACTCGTCCCAGTGCAGTCCAGATGGTGTTGGCCTTCTTTGCTGCAAAGTAATATTGCCCACTCATTTTCAACTTAGTATCCACCTGGACCCCAAGTGCCTTTTCTGCAAAGCTTTCCAGAGAGTTGGATCCCAGCACGTACTGGTGCCTGGGGTTGTTTCCCTCAGGAACAGGTATTTGCATTTTTCTTCTGTTGAACTTCATGAGGTTTCTGCTGGCTCATTTTTCCAGCTTGTCAAGCTCTCTCTGAGTGGCAGCACAACCCCCTGGTGTATAAACCATCCCTCTGAACATTTGATCATCCACAAACCTGCTGAGGGTCTGCTTCTTCCCATTATCGAGGTTATAAATAAAAATGTCAAACAATAGTGGCCGCAGTATTGACCACCAGTATACCACTTGTGACTGCTTCCAGCTGGACCTTCTGCTGCTGATCATAACCCTGTGCGCCTGGCAGTTCAGCCAGTTTTCAGTCCACTTTACTACCCACTTACCTAGTTTGTATTTTCTCAGTTTGCCAGTGAGGATGGCAGACAGTGTCAAAAGCCTTATTAACATCTAATCTCACATCCATTAATCTCACATCCACCAAGACAGTCATGTCATTGTAGAAAGCTATCAGGTTAGTTGTAAATCCATGTAAATCAGTCACCTTCATGTCCTTAATATAGTTGGAAACAGCTTCCAGGATGATTTGCTCCACGACCTTCCCAAGGATTATGGTTAGGCAGACAAGTCTGTATTTTCCCCTTCTTGCCTTTCCTGAAGGTATGAGTGACATTTGCTTTCTTCCAGTCCACAGGAACCTCTCCTGATCACCATGACTTTTTGAAGGTAATTGAGAGTGGCCTCATGGTGACATCACCTGGCTCCCTCAGCACTTGTGGGCTCATACCATCAGGTCCCATCCATTTATGTATGTCCAGTTTGCTTAAATTTTTGTTAATCTGATTCTCCTCCACTGAGGGTGAAGGACTCCCAGATTTTCCCAGGGTTCTCAGAGATTTCAGATTGCTCATGATTTATGTTATCAGTAAAGACCCTCTGTGCTGGCTCAGCCTGCAGCTTCAATTCTGCTAATGTGAATTGCACAATATTTCACTGGTAGTGGATGGGTTAGAAATATTTTTTCTGACATTTAAGTTCTAAGCTCATTTTTTTATAGCCATGAGTCAGAAAAGCCTTATTTTTCCCTACCAGCATCGATTTGCATGCAAGACTCCGAAGCTTTGCACTGAAGATATGGGGCTAGCAACCTCAGGATACACAGCAACTTTGAAGGATTAGTTCTTTGGTAAACCTCATCCCATGGTACCACATCTTCAATGCCATTAGTTCTGAACCAACTAGATTAAACCCAGCAATTTCTGTACACACACCAGTAACTTCCACTACTTCTCAGAATTCCCCCAGTAAACACCTAAAAGGGGAAGAGTGGCTCACAAATCGATAATATAACATGTGGAAAGCAGTTACCATAATCTTTGGTTTTATTCTACTCTTGAACAGTTTCCACCCTGAAGACCAGTTTTATGTTCCATGTAGAAGAACATCTCACTACCACAAAGCACCACAAAGAAAGTCACACCTTCTGACTTGCTAGATATGGCAGAAATTGATTTTAGCACAGAAAGTAAAATGCCATAGCAAAAAAATAGTATCTGAAGAGCACCATTTCTTACTTTTTGTGCCAAGCAGTAGTATAGATAATAAATTCAAACACTTTGGAATGAAACAATTTGGCAGATAAGAGGAATAACTATTAAGAGGGTTTCCTGGAACTAAGAATGGACAGAGTGAAAGTAAGAATGAAGCACAATTATAATAAAAAAGATGACATGAGATATCTACTGTTTGGGATTTTCTGAGATTCTCTTACAGCTTTTTTTTTTCTATGCTGTACTAGGCTGATTGCTGACAAGATTTTTCTTTTTCTTGCTGAGACCTTTCTCTCACTGTTGTTACCTGAAAACTGGTAAGGAGACTGTATTATATTGGGCAATGAGAAGTCTCTTTACCAAAAAATATTTTACAAACATTTGTTTTGAGCTTTTCTAAGTTTAAGCAAGAGAACAATGTCCTACCATAACAAACTTTTGCATGCTTGTTTTTTGTAAGTTTCATTGGCATGGTGTAAGTAGATCACTTACAGGGAAACCACAGAAAGATTTCAAGGCCACATCCAAAAGGATACTTAGATGGTCACAAGGAAATCAACTGAATGCAGACTTTTCCAGGATGCAGACCTGTGCCAGGGATCTGGGGAACTGTGCTTGTAGTGCTTGTGCAGTGGGATTGTCTGAGTGGGCAGTCATGAAAGGAAGGAATTGAGTGCTAGGCTTCTGCACAGTCACAGAAAGCTTTTCCCTTTTAGTCCTGCAGTTCAGCAACAGTGGTTAATGCCAGCAGATAACAGCTATTAATGCAGCCCGGGATGAGCAGAGGGATTGACTGTGTTTCCTGAAGGGCAGAGACAAGTATGAGCTGGGAACAGATGTGGCTCAAAAGAAAAAAATAGGAGAAGATACGCTGGGGTAGAGAGATGGGATCTTTTAGAACAACATGAAATTTTTCTTTGAGATACAGAGAACCTCTAAGAAAAACCTGGGGTTTGATTAAATTACCCTATGTTTGAAACAGGGCTAAAAGCTACTTGCTCATCACTGTATTCATTAAACGGCTCCTTTTAGCAACTTCTGGATAGAAAAATGAGTAACTGACATTTCTGATCTGTCACTGGTGCTGTATATTTCCCCATGGCATACAGTCTTAGAAATGAGCTTGCTTCCCGGTGGCTGGAGCATACACTTCATATTCTGAGCCTTTGAATATATTTACATTGTAGGACTGTCACTCTACAGCACATACCTAAACCAAGGTCATTAATCATCTGATACGAAAAGTATAAAGTTATTGGAATAGAACACTGTCATGAGACAAATTACAGTATATTTCTGACCTTGTGTCTTTAGTATTTATCATTGCTGTAAGCAGATTTGCAGGGCTGTTCTCTTTGAGAATATGAAGAAAGCTGCAGTGAAGAGAAGCTTGTCACTTGTTCCATGAATAAATAGAGCACAAGATCCATCAATCCAATGCCTTTCCAAAGCAATACATTTAGCTTCTAAAGGAAAAATCCTTCCAACTTCATCTGCAGATTTGTCATATTGTGTGTGTGTGTTTGGTCTGACCGTTTAAAAGCATATTCTTAGTGACAAAATTTGGCAAAATTATTAAAAAATTATCTTTATGAAATATAATGCTGTTCTTCACTTTGTAATCTAAGTCATTATGCTCACATCTATTTCCAGACTTTATTAGGGCATGTGGTAGAGAAATCCCATCAAATCAATCAGAACTTCTGAAGATAGGTTTGTCACAGTTGTCATTCATCCTGTTTGGTTCTGAATCTGTTTCACATACCCCAGAGAAAACACCCTTATCCTTCAGAGAAAACCTGCTCACCGTTCTCCTCTTGGATGCTTTGTCCAAGAACAGGAGGTATCTCATACTTTCATGTCCTATAGTACATCTCAGACATGAAAGACAACTATGTCTAACCATTCTGTGATTCTGTGTCATGAGTCAACACACTGCAGAGGTCAGTCCCATGGGAAGAGAGTGGTACAATAATTAGAGAGGATGTGGGTTTTTTTTGCAAGGGATTTTCTGCAGCAAAGCCATTTCTAAGCTGATGAAAGGGTCGCAGGAATCCTATGAGATTTCTTCCCCTCTGAATTGAATGACTAATTAGCCAGAAAGCCTCCTTACAGGCTTGGTAGCTATTTGGACTGCTATTTGAAGCACACTGTTAACATTTGCCAAAAGACGCTTGCTTAGAAAAACCTTGCTAGCATTAAAAAATTGAATACAGCTGTGTGAGGCTGTTACTGACAGAGATAAAGGTTCTGCTCTCAGTCTCACTGGAGGCTGCAGCACAGAGGCTGTAGAGATTAACAGAAGCTAAACTTTGTTCCTCATAATAATTTGTGAAACATTTTGTAGCTTGGCTAAATGAGAGTTCCACATGGCCCCACATGTCTGAATATACAGGTCCGTAGTATGTTACATCAGGCCATCACAAAAATAATGCAGGTAGGAAAAGAGGAAGAGAAGGGACAGAAAGTGATCTTAGGCAGGCAGTAAACAGGGTGCAAGGGACAGCATATGTGTGTGTGTGGGGTGACTTGGTGAGAGTACTAATGAGATCAAGAGCAAGAGCAGGTCATAAATATTTAATTTATTTGTTATTTTGTTTTTAATTCTGTTGTCAATTGTGATTACAAGCCAAAATGAGCTGTCCTGAGTGAGAACTTATCTCTGTGCCTTTGTCTGGAAAAGTGTGGAACTAAAGCTTGACCAGCTACAACATGAAAACATGGCAGAGAGAAAACTGGAATGACAAATTCCTACTCACACCAAAGAGGCATTTTGAGTTACTTATGCATAACTGATAGAAGCATTTTGTGTTTTGACAACCCACACAAATCAAATGAATGTTGCTGCTTCACATAGTTTGCTATTCAAAACCACAACTAGATAACATAATATTAACAAGCCTGATATAGTGTCATGGAAAAGGTAACCATGCACAGCCAATATAAGTCAGTTAATTTCACAGAAGATTTTTACCATTCAATATCATGTACATTTGCTGGGATCAGATTTTTATTTCTTTCAGGCTTGCACTAAACACAAGAGCAGCAAGGAGTTAGTTGCCAAACCAATAAGCTGTTTTTAATATATTATGGAATCAGAAACATCATCCTCTATAATATGATACAATGACAAATTTCCACCCCTCATGCCTTTTTGAGCACTGCTTTTGTTCATTCCCTCCAATGCCAAGTAGTATTCACAAGCACATTAGCTGACGCATTTTTGTACATGACTGTGTAAAAAATCAGTCAGTAAACTGCATATACTGTGGACTGACACCAGTGAAACTCCTGTCCTCCTGTGCTCTGTTCTCCTGTGCTTTATCATGGCTTTAAGATACTATGCCTCATTACAATTTTAGCCTCTTCAAATCAGCAGTTGACCTTTTCCTTTGTCATGGAAAGCTCTATGCATATTCCTGGAGCTATACAAATGACAAATAAAAATCACCCAGTCCCTAGCTGATGCACAGCAGAAACTGTCTATGTTAAATATTCTAAAATCATAACTTGCCCTTAGGTATTCATTACTATTAACAGCCAGTGATCAGGCTGGATAAACTTTGTGGAGGGATCTATTTTAAGCAGTTGAGAGTAAATACATAGATAACTTACTCTCCAGGTTTGGGTAATAGAAAAAATTATCTGTACAGAAAACACGCTTTACCTCTCTAGCTCTACCTCCACCTTTCTTCTTTTAGGCTGTTTCCTGAATGTTTAAAATTCAGCCTCATACCCATGATTGCGGTTTGTCTTAATGGCCTAATGCATGACATTTTATAAACTAATAATCTAATGAAGCCTAAAAACGGTTCTGTTCTAAAATGCTGTTGAAGAAACATCAGACGGTTTGTCATCCTGTACCAGGAAAGAATGAGTAAGTGCTAAAAGTGGCTTCACATCCTCACTATATATAGAAATCCTATTACAATTACCCTTAACTGTCCTTTGCTTTCCTGCAGTAATTTCCTTTGTGTCCTCTCTACCTCTGCAGGTAAATACATTAAGATGCCAGGGTCTGTGTATGCAGAAAGCAGAGGCAACCCCAATCCCCTTCTCGTCTATATCCATTTCCAAGCAAATGTGTAGTATCCTCATCCTCATCTTCACCTTTGTTTCACAGCTCTTTATGCTGCACCTATTTTTGTATTTTGCCAACTGAACTGTTGCTCAGAGTATCCTCCATTGACGCATATTGTATTTGGAGTACAATGTATTCAGAAAAGAGTCAGGCAGCACTAATTCCTTCAGATAGCAAATCTGTGCAGAATTTATGGCCTGCATAAGGAGCGAAGGTGGATTTTGGTGAAGGAATGTTAGCACATGCCACAGATGGATAACAGTTATTTTAACCATCAGTGCATCTAATCACATTTTTAGCAGTTCTTTAAAAGCCTTCTTTGTTGCCAAATTTTTTCTTACCCTCTCTATAAGGGTAGACCCTGTCCCTTTCCTTCTGAAGATTAATGGTCAGTTAACTGCTCATGGCCGAGCAAGGCTCATTAAAGCAATATTCTCTAATCATAGAAAACACTGCCAGTCTCTCCTTATTCAAAGCATATAATTCTGTGGAAACAGGATCAGAGATTAATTGAGGCAATTAACAGCTAGATTTGCAGACAGTTTGGGAGACCTGAGATTTCCCACTTACTGTATTGATTTGTGTGCAAAATGGCATCTAATTTTCCACACTTCTAGGACTGGCAGGCATCCAATCTGTTCCTTTTTCATCCTAATGGCTAAGAAAATGTCACATGATCTTTGCCAATAAATGGAATTTTTAAAATTTTCCTTCTTAGTCCAGTCATGCTATTTAGGTACGTGGGGATTTGTTAATATATTTTTCAAAAATGAAGTTATGTTGCTAAAATACATGCCTTGCCAAGCTTAACTCCTAAGACGTTAGCTGTAAATCTGCAAGCTGTGTTGGTTTTCCAACTGAAAATGGGCCAACTGTTGTACTAATTGATAGCCTGTAAATTTCTGGTGAATCACTGCTTCTCACAGAAGAGGATTAGCTAACACAAAATTCCCCAGTATGTAGATGCATTTTAAAAGTTTTGGCTTGAAGAAAATATGCTGCTCCTTTTCTAAGCTTCCCTCAGCTCTCTGTCCCCAGATCTGTTCTCTGTTATTCTTTATCTCAAGGCAGAGCTGACACAACTGATGGTCAGTTTTCAGCCATTGACAGGGATCTGGACCTGGGACTGGATTTTGAGCACCCAGAAAAGCACTGCTACCACACTCCTGGTGTGCTTAGACATACATGAGAACTATTTCATGAAGATAAATGCTGATGTTTATGGGTGAAAACTGCAGAAGAGAAAGTTCTTTCTATTTAATCTTTTGTCTTCCATCCTAATAGTGCTGAAGTACTTCTAAATCATTAACAGTAAAAAGCTCTTATTATGTCTTTACAGGATGCAGTGGAAATCAACTCTTTAATCTATTGGCTTGCTTATGAAAATAAATGATGGGAAGCTTTCACTTGCCAGAGTAAATAGTTTTGTGGCTATCTCTGAAAGCAGTAAGGTTGTGGGTTCTTCTCTTACATAGTTGATCTTTCTGGGGCCTTCACCTACCTGTACCTCTTCCTCCTGACCAGTGCCAAGTGAGGGCAGTTACTGCAGGAGAAGGTCAGGGATCCACAAGCACAGCTTATCCTTGGTTCAAAATAGAAACCAAACCCTGAAAGTACTGGTGAGCTGGCACAGCACCCTGCTAAACTGCTCCTGCTGAACTATGTGGCTTCCCATATTGTTTCCTCCCTTCTTCAGCCATACATCTAGGACGCTCTGCCCTGCCCATCATGTCAGGCAAGCCCTGCTATTTGCCTTTTCTCTCAACTGGGAATTGGTTGCTCTTTTTCTGCTTCTCTGGGGTCCTTCTGCCTTTTCCTACCTTAATTCAGTGCTCACCTCAGCTCTGTTGCTGTCTCCACCTGACACATGAGGAAGAGTGGTTACCTCCCTCCTTCTTGCCTTTACTTTCTTCACTTCCTCCTTTTCTCCACTCTCCCATGTGCTTTATGAATGCTCACTGTTCTCTGTCACATAACCAGCCACTGCAGGACAGCTGAAGGACCCTTTCCCAGCAATCCATAATCTAACCCCATGTTGTCTCAGGGCCACTGTTAATACTGTTGTACACAATCTACTAACAGGCAAAGTGAAGCCCTCTCATTACCAAGGAAGATCATTCCAGCCCAGCTATATTCTCTTCTTGCACAGGCAGAAGGTGTACACTTCCTTCTGACTCTCTGCACTTCTTGTGCAGACCAGACTTGTGCAGACTTCATGACCTGAAGTCACAGGAAAAATGGTTTTGGACATAACTCTTCCAGGAGGAAGCTGAATATTGTGAAGACCAGCTTGTTATGTTAATGAGTAAATGAGTGGACATTCATGTGTTTCTATGAAGGGCTCCATTTATTTGTGTCCTAAAACAGAAGCTAGTGAAATAGAAATGAAGGAAGGAGGAGAACAAACTTCAGAGTCCGATCCAGACAGCACTTCAGTCATTGAGAAGTGGCTGACTGATTTGAATGGGCTTTCACAGGGATGAAGGAACCTCAACTACAGAACTAAAACACCTCCAAAAAATCACCTGCTACACCTACAAATAGGACTATGCTTCATGAGACCACCTATACCACATCATATTCTTTGTTCTCACTGTTCCTGCTGGGAGGATATTTCTGAGCATTCCAACTCTGATAGAAACATTCTCCTAGTTTTTAGTTTAAGTTCATTGTTAACAAGTGTATAGTAAGTAATTCTTGTGCCAATATGGTTAAAGTGGCTGTCTTCCTCCTTGGTATTTACTGTAATTTGCTTATAGATAGTCTTCAGTTTGGAAGGCTAAGCAAGCCTGTTTTAAGCTAGGCAAGTCTTTTAGTCTCTTGCAGGAGAATATGCTCTCTATTGCTCAAATGCTAATAGTAACCCTTCCTTGCCCTTCCTTCAGTTACTCTTGCTTGAGCAAGGAATCATATCACCTGTGTTCAACATTTTCATCGAGAAACTTTTTGCTGTTCACACATCTAAAAATAAATGGAGAGTTTTAACCTGCTTGTCTAGTAAGGTTCCTTACAGCCTTATTATCCACCTCCTCAGGTTTCCATTGGCAGGTACTGCTATTCAGCTGAGTGAGAAACAGAGCTAATTGCTTGAAAGACAAAATCCACGAATAATGCAAGACTGCATGACCCGGCTCATTAGTATTTCCCCTTCACTTGCAAAGTGCAATTCGAAGCTCTAGGCTGGTTATGCAGGTAAGTTTTTGATTCCTGGGAATTATTTAGAGAAGGTGGTGGGAAATATGCTATTGTAAGAAAGCACAGCTTTCATTTACTTAGTGGGTATAACAGATTCTCATGTGCTTTGTGCAATCAGATTTGCTGCTTTAGTTAAATCACAGTTAGATTTAAAATATATGTGAAACCTTGTTTCTAACCCCAGCAGTTTTCTGTCTTTTCCTCATCTGTTAGAACAGACAGATGTTGCTGTTTTCCATTCAGGCCTGCAGTAGGAAAGCCTCTTCTGTGTAAGTTTCTCTGAAAGAAGTGTTTGTAACTGGCTCTTTGTCTCCTCTTACTGGCCCCTGTTACCAACTGCCCTTCGCTCCGTGGAAGGCATGTATTCTTCAAGATGAGAAAGCACTGTAAGAGGAGCACTAGGAAAATGGGAAACTTTTAGTGGGATGAACAAACCTGAGTCGGGTGCAGCAGAAGTTCCGCCACTTGTTAAAATAGCCACTAAAAATAGCATGATTAGCTTCTGTATTTCTCAAAAGAGAATCAGCAATTGTATGAAGAAAGTATCTGGAGTCTTGACACTATATTGAAGAATGCCAAAAAGAAAACCTTGCCATTACGTATCTTGTAATGGACATAAGAATCTTACTCATTATAACCTCCCATGTCCATATTACATTTTTCAGGACACAACAAAGTTAGAAGTTTTCTATTCAGTGGAGTATGTTACTCAAGATTAAAGGTTCTAAGGATAAGGAATACTAAATTACATTTTGTATAATATTGGGGTCACAGTAGACATACAATATTACAGACAAAGAAGATAATTTAGTTAAAAGACCTCAGTGTATGAATAAAGGCTCTGATCAAAATGCAAATTCCCAATTCAGTCTCTTTAAACTACTTACACCCCCCAAAGTTTTATCAAAGGCCATAAGCCTCAGGTTTGTAGCTATCTCTGGAAGTGTCATTTGTCTTTTATTCTAAGCTAATCTTTGCTATGGTGCTTCACTGCTGCTGGGGTACTAATTCACTAATACACCTGAGCACATCTGGTGCATAAACCTCTCTTGAATCAGTTGGATGTAAGGATTTTATTGAAATGAAATGAATTCAAGAGTTTTACCTAGTTGTACTGTGTGAGAGTGAATATTAGGGGTGAATTAGAGCACACAGCCAGAGCCAAAAAAACCCACCTGCAACTGGATTTAGGTAGATACCATTCACTGATATCCCAAATTAATTAAAAAATACACTGATTAACAAACTTCCTGGAGGTACCTAAACTCTTTTGCTGCCTTCCCTTCCACTGCAGTCTCCTTGGAGAGATTGCACATAGGCAGAATGACCCTGTGTGAATTGCTACACTAAGCTGCCTCTAAAGAAAACTAAGCAGACCTAAGCTTAGCAGCGGCAAGTCCAGGATGAGAGTGTTGCAATGTGCCCTGCTGTCCTGCCTCTCTGCCAGCCTGAGAGACCTACTGAGATTTTTCTTCTGGTAGAAACCAAGGCACAGGGACCTGTATCACAGGGGGAGGAAAGTCTGTGGGCACCCTGGGCTCATCCTGATACGTAGTCAGGCTGCAGCTGGGATGCTCACCCAAACCTGAGGGCAGGACAGTTCTTTTGCACCCCACAGCTGAGTTGCAGTCTGAGGTGAGGAGCTGCCAGTCAGCTTTTCTTTATTCTAACAAGAGTCATCTCCTCTGATAAACAAACTCTATAAAGCAGCAAATGGGTGTCCCTTGTTGTGATCTCTCTGTTTAAGGATGTCCTATTTAGAAGCTGATGAAATGGTTTAGGGTTGTGTCGTGGTTTAAACCAAGTCCCCCAACTCCCGGAGAGTTAGGAAGGAGAATACAAAGAATGTAGCCCCCACGGATTGAGATAAGAACGGTTTAATTGCTAAGGCATAACACAAAACCCCTACTGCCATTCACTACTACAAATAATAATGATACAGCAAACAGCAAGTGAAAAGAATACAACACCTCACCAGCCACCGACCCATAACTCACTCCACCCTGCCTGGCCGAGCACCATGTGCTCCCTCCTCCATTTTCCTCTCCAGCTTCTCTTTCCCAGTATGCATCCTGGGCATCACGTGCTATAGTATGGAATACCTCATTGGCTAGCCTGGGTCAGGTGTCCTGTCTCTCCTTCCTCCCGGACTCCCCTCCTCCACCTGGCTGGAAAAAAAAACCTTGAACAAAAAAAAACACCCTTAAAACATGCTCAAACCATGACAGGTTGCTTGTTGTAGCTCTGAGTTTCTAAACTGAACCAACCTCTTAGAAACCCAAAGAATTAAAAATTCAGCCGCACTTACTGCCCATCTTTAAAAGTGTGATAAACACACTGTAATTTAAATGAGAGGACAAATCAGCATATCTGACCACAGACAGTCACTCTCCAAAGAGTCATGTGTTCAGATACAAATGATTACTCAATAATGAAATAGCAGCAGTAGTGATGAGCCTATTTCCTCAGTTCTAATTACACAGGCTCCAAAAAGATGTAAGCTATGTTCCCTGAAAAGCTAATTATTCTGCATTAGGAATAACTTCATCCCTATAGACACGACTGAGTTGAAGTAAATGTGACAATGTTTCTCCCACAGGGAAAGACATTCGCTCCAAAAGGTTTAACTGTTCAAGTACTGGAAAAGATAATTTTGCTCCCTTGAAAATATGTACATTTTGATAAACATTTCTGATTTTTCAAGGTTCTTGACCTCTCTCTATTTAGTTATTCATTACAAGGACCATTTTAATCCCTTTTAGATTTTTCAGAAGACATTGCTTCTGATTTTCTATCTAAAGTTAGTTATTCATTGCCCTTAAAGCACCTTAATAAATGTTTTAATATGACTTATAAAAGAACTTTTTTAAAAAAAAAAAAGTCCTAAAACTTCAACAGGACTGAACAGTTCTTCATATAACCTGAATATAGTAATAAAAAATTGTAAAATAAAAATTATCATTGCTATGTTATAGCCTATTGCTTAAAAGTAAAGGCAATGCTTATTGAGAGCTCAAAGGCTTCCCAAAGTCAAACAGTACAAAGGGGAATTTGTCACTTGTGTTCCAAGCCTTATGTTTAGAGGCATACTGCACAAGACGGACAAAAGTTTTAAGACTTCTATTTTCCTGCTCTCAAAAGGCAGGATGCTTGAAGCGGGGGGTGGGGGCGTGGTGGTGGTATATGTCTGGGGTCATATAGAAGACATTGACAAATCAAAGTCTACAGAAACTGAGAAGGTTTTTTTTGTCCCAGCTTGCTTCACTCTTGAATGCTAAGATAAGATGTAATTGATTTTATTTATAAAGATGCCCTCCCTCTTTTATCTTATATGCTTCAACCCAGGCACTCAAGTGACTGGACAAAGTGCCATTATGTGAAGAACCTGAGTACTCTCGTGGTGTATGCTGAGAAACAGCCCAGCAGCCTCTTTCAAACAGCAAGATCAGCTATATATAAACCATGACTACATCCAAATTCTTAGAAGAGATGTCTGCCAGTTTACAGAGTGAAGTTAACAGTTAACACAGAGGGAAAGAGAAATGTTTCCTAGTGGTGTGAGCTCAGCAAGATAGAGAAACCGTGCTCATCTCATAGAGTAGCTGCCACCAACAAAAGACTCTAAGTAGTATTCTGTTATCCCCCTGGCATTAGTTCTCTGGTTTTGACAAGCCACCCAAACTCCTTCCCACTCTGCAGAACACAGATATGTACTCTTCTATCTATATCACAGAGCTGCTGAAAGGACTACTTAGTAAAACTGTTGACCAAACAAATATTCTCAAGATGAGGAGCACAAAGGACCCTTATTCACCCTCTCACCTACACATGTTCTTAACTTCTCTGATTAGTTTATGATTCAAATATGAATAGAGACTATTTTAAAATAGGCAAACTAGCTTGTATTGCAGCTTTTCTACCTGGGGCAGTTAATATGTATCCTTCCTCCTCCTCAACTGTTCCAGAGGCTAACAGCAGCACAACTGGAAATGGAAGGAAGTGGGGAAAGTCCTTGAGGATTGTAGTACCTCAGATTTCCACCTCATGGTCCTACTGTTAGGAAAATAAATGTACTTTGTCTCCACGTATCTAAATGGAAAGGCAAACACATACTACAGGATAAAAAAGAATTGTCACACTCAAACCTAGAAGCATCTTGACATCTTTCCGCTTTCTAATTTATATTTTGTTGAGGTTTTTTGTTGTTATTGTTTCTCAGCTTTGTGTATGGAAGAAACCCACGAACTCTGAATTTGAGTATGATCTTCACAGATATGATCTTCTTGTACGTAAAGGGCTAGCTTATTTTAAGGTAAGCCTAAGAAATTTCTTGAGATAAATATCCACCAATCCACCCTGAAGCTAAAAGAAAGAGAGTGAACAAAATGCTCTTTTGGCTTGTTAAAGAACACATTCCCAAGGAAAAGCAGAACCATCTAAAGTAACACTGTACTGCACTAGTTACTCCCTGAGGGCTTCATTGGATGTGAAGTTTTTATAGTACCTTTCATACGTAGTATTATAAAAAGGATTAGTAGAAAGAATCCAAACACTTCACATAGAATTAAACAACATGAAAATGGGAGGACATATGACTTAGAAATTATGGAAT
This sequence comes from Melopsittacus undulatus, assembly GCF_012275295.1. Classification (NCBI taxonomy): domain Eukaryota; kingdom Metazoa; phylum Chordata; class Aves; order Psittaciformes; family Psittaculidae; genus Melopsittacus; species Melopsittacus undulatus. The sequence continues at coordinate 33,206,370 of NC_047527.1, forward strand.
TATGAACAAGGTTAGAGCTTTATGTCTAGGGTAATAAGCACAAAAATACTTAATTTTGAAGGAAAAGGAACCAAGGGCATGATGGAAAAAAATAAGGTAATGAAAATAGTTGGGAAAAGAGTTTGATACTCCTTTATTCCTTCAACATTCAGTCTTTATGGATCTGTCTGGGATATTTGACATAACCTTCTATGATAAAGAAAAGAAACAACATTTTTTGAGCGTATTGCCTTTTCACAACATTGGCATGCTGCACTGCTTTTAAGTATGGCAATTAGGCGAACATAAAACTTGAACTGCGATGGATGACTTTCATTTAGTTTTCGCTTTTACAATCTGGTCCTTATTTTGTAACTGAAAACCAGTAAAATAAAGAAAAACAGAAAAATGTAATTGTTTTGCAATCCATTAGATGAAGAAATATGTATGCCATTGGCTATGTAATAGTTTTCTGGGAACTAATGAATACTCAAGATTCAATCTGGTGGTGATGCAGAATAGAAATTAGGCGAGGAAAGAAAACAACAAATGCAATGTGGAAGTTAAAGACTCGAGGAGAAAGCAGAGGGATTTTAAAAACTATGAATATGTTAGTGGAATGGTAGATGAAGCCTCCTGTAAAATCAAATTTTCCAGGTTAAATTTAAGTGTGTTTTAAAATCACTCTACTTAAAACAGTGAAAACCTATGAGGGAAAGCATATTTTGGTGTGCTTCAGGCTTAATCCAACAAGATGTTTAGTTAAATCAGTGCAAGTTTTTGGGCAGACCTAAGTGCCACACTTATGATTTACAGTCCACCTTCAGCTTTCAAGCCTTTGTTCCCCACAGGCTCTGACTATGGAAATGCCTGATACCTTCATAACAAGCTTTAGCACTGAAGATGCCAGCTAAAGCAGGGTGCAGAGGCATGTTTTCCTCAGCCTCGCAGATACTGCAAATGTGTCAAGCTCAGCTGCTGTGTCCTACACTGTTCCCTCTACAAGGCAGAAACATGTGAAGGTCACGGTCTTCATCTTCAAGGCATCTCTTCACTGAAATTGAGTGTTGGAAAGTTGACTTAAACACAAAGATGTAGACAGCTGACAACTCTTCAGATGGAAAAGAATAATACAGCTAAAGCTTATCTCTACAGAGAATAGGGCTGGCACATTCAGACATTTAAATAAGAGTATCAGACGCCTCCAACCTGAAATAGAAAGTACATTTCTTTTACCTTGTCTTCTTACATGGGTATTAATGATATCTCTTAGTTAATGTGCATGAGTTTTCAAAACAAAACTCTCAAGTACTCACTTCTATCTCTTGGGAAAGGGTAGAAGAACAAATACTGCCTGTCAGGCATTAGATATAGTGCCTAATGCAAGATAATAAGGTATTGCAATATATGATAAATATAGTCTGAAAACCTATAGAAAGGCAACAAAGAGAAGGTTAAGATGTAAAGCTCTTGGAGGCAAATAGCATGCAAAGTGTTTGGGATAGAGGAAGAGAAGTGCAGGGAGGGGGGGGAAATGAGTGAAAGTAGGGACTGAGACAAGCATTTTTAAACAGCTCCCTTGTATTTCTCTGATTTTCTGCTTTCTCTATTTATTAGCCTTTGTTTTAATTGACACAAGATACACACTGTGCAAAACATGGAATGGGAGGAATGAAGTGAAATGCCCTTGAACCATACTCAGCTGCAGATATCAGCCATGTCTGTCTCCTTTTTTTCAGTATCATTTACTATGAAGTAGATGGCTTTTTGCCTTCTCTGCTTAGATGGTTCAATTAAAAATAGCTCAATCCTTTCATAATTCATAGTTCAAGTTCTCTAAGAAAGGACTGACAGCTCTGGACAATGGACATTTCCATTTTAACCTTGAATGTGTTTGCTTATTAGGGTGAGGCAGGTTGCCAGTCTAGCATTGCAGGCAAACAAATTGTTTGACAAAGGAAGTCACCTCTTTTCCATGAGTACTAACAAGGGGACCAGCCTTAGTAATTAAAGGGATGGCAACCATCCCTCCCCTGAGCTACTAGCATAATAGCTCTCAAACTCCCAGCTTCTGCAGAGCCATTGAACAGTGTGCCCAGGGGCTGGGAGCTGCTCATCTGTGGGAGTGAGCTTTTAGTAGATCATAACCTTGTGCTTTGGCTTGTTTTGCTATCAGGGCACATTAGGTGCTCTTTGGCTTTAGATGGTGCAGACTTGGAAACTGATTCTATTATTACTGAGAAATGACAGTGAATGTGTGTAAGATTTATTGCAAGTCTTTAATTCACTTATATATGACTGTGTAGAAAGGTACTCAACGTTTTTTAGGAAAAGAACAGTATCTCACCATTTGGGAAGATATATGGCATTACACCAAATCTCTGAAGACTGGACAGATGAAATCTAAAGTGATGAATATTTCCCAACAAGAATTTATCACCCTAGAGCAACAGTTACTGCAGAATGAATGAGGGAAGAGAGAAAATTATGCTGATCCATGAAGCCAGTTCTTTGGAGGAACTTGTGATTCTTCAGAGGTTAAATCAGACAAATGACAGAGATCCTGTTAAATCTTTATTTCAAGTGCTTGCTTCCACCAAATTGTGATAAAAATATGATAGTAAAAGTTTACAGGATGGCTTTAACAGAAGAACAGCCTCTCTTCTGATGATCTCATATCTTTAAGTTCAGCAGTATGCAAGACAGAAAATAGTTTTTTTCCCAGACTTCATTTACACATTATACTTTCAGGATGCACAAAATGAGATCTCGTCTAATTGTGGCAGATGAGATTGGGGCAGATTTAAATCCATTCTGACTCTCTTTAACCAAGTTTAGCAAACTTTTCCACCCAAGGCTTTCCAAAAAAAGTAGCAGCCAATTTTAGGAGAAATGAAAGTGACAGAAATACTTCCTAGGCATCACTTTTAAGTATTTTCCTCAGATAACTGGACTTACTGTTTTAGAGTGCTGTTCATCTGGGCTTGTTCTACTCTGGCTTTTACTGCAGGGGACATGTAGGGCCAACAAGCTACAGGAACAAGAGGGAGCAGCTTCAACCATGTTGCCTGGGCCCGTGCTCTGCTCTGTGGACTTTCTTGTCTCCAAGTCTGCTCACTCCCAGTCTCATCAACCCACCACTGGAATCTCCCCAAGAAATTCCCCAAGCATCCCTGCTAGCACCAGCTGCTAGGGAGCCAAACATATCTGGGCAATCTGTTCTATTACCAGAGATTATGATTCATTTAAAAGCACAGGGGTGAAAAGCAATTATTAGTGATGATCTCAAAGTGAAATTCTTCTGCAGACAGAGCACAGGAAGAGACAGAATTTTGCCTGATGTTTTTCAGCTACCAAGGCTAGTTCTCAATAAAAGTTAGTGATTCACCCTGAACATTTTTGTCACTTGTTATTTTGAGGGAATTATCATGGCTTGGCATTAGTTCTGGGGTATAATTCACAATGTTTAACATAATATATATGTAAGATTCTCTTGGAAAACAGATACACAGAAAGGGCAGGCAGATGGAGGTCTATATGCAGTTCTGCTGTATGTTCAGCATTACTTACATTTGATAACTACTGAAACTCTTGACCTCTAATTCCTTTCTTTCTCTTATAAAATACTGTGAGAGTAGGAAGGCTGCATTAATCAAGTACCACCATTAAAAAAACAATACCCACTGTTAGGCATCCCATGAGGGACAAGTGAAAGATGAAAGAATTGTTCCAGATCCTCAAAGATAGACCTTAAGTGTATTTTTATTTAGTTAATATGATTTCTAAAATACTAAGGTAAAGGCGTTTCTCTGTACCTCAGTATCTACTCCACAAGAGGATAATGCATTAGTTAACACGAATAAGAAGGCCAAGTTAATTTGATCTCTTCCGAGTCTGTGGGATTCACACTCAAATTACCTCTAATGCATTGTGAAAACAAATATTTGGCAATTTTTTTTAAAGGTTCTTTGCCTTACAGTTAGGGTAGACTAAGTGACCTGGGTGTAGATGCACAAAGCAGAAAATAGCAGATATATCTCTGATTTTCAAAGGTATCACAAGTGCAATTGTGAGATGGAGACACAATTTGTTCACATATATTTTTTAAATATAAAAAAGCATCTACACCCTTCTGTGCCTAAAAAGCTTTGCCAGTTTTCTTATTTGTCAAAAAAATACAGCAGTGGGACTCTTGAAATATTCAGAGTTGCACTGCTTTTGTAAAAAATCATTTTTCCTTTCTTGAAAGCCTTTCTTTCTGGCATTTTCAAATGAAATGCTTTAATTTGCTATTTGGAAATTACACTTAAAATAACAAAAAACATACAATGAGGTGCATCTTTTTAAGCTAAACAAAACATTTTTTCATTCAAGATGACTTTTTCACTTCAATATTTTCAAGCATGAAATTGAAAAATCTACAGCTACTAAATTAAAATATACATCTATATTCACAAAATCTCAGTGACTGTATTGATGTTTCTAACTTGCTTGCCTTAGTGGAAAATCTATATTCTCTTTCTAAGTTCTCCAGAGATAAAAGAGAATATTGGTCAGAGAAGTGCTAACGTTAGTTCATTAGATTCTTGTGACTGAGGGCCTTAAGCTGAGTATGCAGTACATATTACCCTTAAAAAGATTACCCCCATATTAACAGAATTTCCTGAACATCATTTAAGGAAGATCACTTCTATCACTATTATCTTACCTCCTTATTGAAGGCAAAGCCCATGAGTGTTTAAAATGAGGCCAACTTTTCTACATTAAGAGTAATGATTATCAGCTATATTGAGGATAAGACTGTGCCACCTTCTATTAGCTACTTGAGAAGGAATAATAGAATTAAGAAGGCTTCCTTTTCTCTGAGCCTAATTATGTCAGTATAATACAATTTGATTTAAAAATTGCCATTTTTTTAAAACTTATGAGCCAGAGGCTGCCTGGCTGGCTGGAATTTGAAGAAAGATTTTTAGAGTGATATACGCATGCTTAACAGGATGCATTGAAGCCAACAGGAGCTCTGTAACAGACTCAAATAAGAAGCATGCTCCAACTTTACTGTTAGGGTGGTGAGGTACTGGAATGGGTTGCCCAGGGAGGTTGTGAATGCTCCATCCCTGGCAGTGTTCAAGGCCAGGCTGGATGAAGCCTTGGGTGACATGGTTTAGTGTGAGGTGTCCCTGCCCATGGCAGGGGGATTGGAACTAGATGATCTTAAGGTCCTTTCCAACCCTACCTATTCTATGATTCTATGATTCTAAATTCAAAGTTGTTTTAGTGGCCTCGCATCTAGTAAACACAAGCTGGATTTTGCCATGTAGTAGGCATAACATTCAGAATATTGCAGAAGTCATTAAGGAAAATAAGTACAGCACAGAATTGGTCATTGATTATATTTCAGTTTTGGTTTAAGCGTGAGCATGACTGAGATATAATAATCCGAACAAACAACTAAAAGTGGAAAATAGAGATATTGAACCCCTTCATCACTCCCCAGTGCTCCCCTCACTACAAAATATTGTGGAACTGGAAGTCAGCTATAAACAAAACTTGAGGGGTTGGACTAGATGATCTTTCGAGGTCCCTTCCAACCCTTGGATTCTGTGTTGTGTGATAAAACTTACAAAACAAGAACTGATTTATTTTTCTTGAGTGAATGATCATCAAGACATAATGGAGAAATCCCCAGCATACCTCCACCCTCAGCATACCCATTTCAGCAGAGTGCCAGAGTGCTAATGGAAGATGGAGGTTGAGTTTGTAAACCCACTGTGGATTTTCTTGTGTCTTTAAAAAGATTGAAACAGAATTTAATAGAAACAGCAAAAGCCCTGAGTCATCTGAAAGGCTGACATTTTGAAGGCAAGAGTATCCTCACAGTACAGTATTTTAGAACCTACAAAGTATAAAAGTGTATTCTTAGTCCTCCACTGATTTTCAGAGGTTCAAGCACTTTCATCTTGCCCTTATAGTTAGGAGACCTCAGCAGTTTTGAAATTCAGAAGAGGGGATTTTGTCTTGGGCATGAAACATGGAAGAAATTAAAGTTTTAAATGCAAGTTAACAAAAGGATCTCTGCAGGGCTCAGTCTGAAACCTGTTTACATTTATTCCCAATTCAGAAACACACCTGTAACGCTGTTCTCTCATTTACAACCAAGGGTTTAGAAGCATGTGTGTGATGGATATATCACAGGAATAATTGCAGACAGCTTTCCAGAGAGGTCATACCAGTCTTGAAACTGCTGCTTGCAGCAGCAGGGATTATCAAACAAGTCAGGATACTTGTGTAAAGATGACAGTGAAATATATGCAAGTGTCAGCTTTCACCGGCTTTTAACCTCTGCAATTATAATGAACAGCTCAGAAGTGTGACAGTCAGAGCATGATTCAGTGACCTAAACAAAAGCATCCAGTGTCATTTTGGATGAACTATGGGACCCTGACTGGCCTCCAGTACTACTCTAGAAAGGCATGGGTCTTCTGTTGCTCAAATGCCACATTCGAGAGACTCATGCAAATGCCCTGGATGCCCCCCACAGCGCATCTCAAATAATACTAGATATCTATATTAAGACAACTGAATGGAGTCCTCTATGCAAAAAGGATGCAAGCAAAAGGATACAAAACAGATTTCTCAGATCCATAATTGTTTTTAAATTGTTATAATTATGGGAAGCTCACCAGAGATTTCAGAATGCTTCAGCTGGCAACACTAGAGCATGAAAAGTGATTTTTCAGATGTCTGCAATTAATTAGGCACTGGAAGTATTCAGCAAAGTCTTCCCTCTGCTGAACATTTGCAGAGAGGAGAGCATTCTGGTGTAATTCTTTCATTAACAGGCTGCTTGGGAAACTGCAGTGTTTTGTGAAAATTTTGGACTGACTGTTTCAAACCCTTGACAATATGTTTAGTCTGCATAAATGAGGGAAAACATATTTTGTTTTGTTCAGCATGCTCTGAACTTTCACAGTTACATAATTATCTGCTCAGATGGTCCCACAGTCTTATTTTGACTGAAAGGGAAATTGGAAATGTTGATAAAATAAACCCAGGCTGGAAGCTTGGCAGCTCTGCCATTTGTTAGAGAGAAAAAGACCCAGGTTTGGGACTTTCTTCAGCGTGGTATATTTTTCTCTGCAAACCCTTCCCTGACACAGTGACAGCTGCTGAAAGGATGTAAGAAGTGGCTGGATTATGCTTTTCTGGTCTTCTCTTGAAGAGTGACACTATGAGACGGTTGAGTTGCATCCTGTGGGGCATGCTGAGATGCTGGCATTTCATACTGCCCAGAACTTGAATCAAAGTGCTTGGTCTGACTTTTGAAATGAAATGTAACAGGGGTTTGTTTCAAAACTTTAAACTCTCAGAAAGTCTCATTTTCTCTTTCCCACTACGTTGTATGTAAAACTATGGTGACAAGGATTTCCTCAGCAAAGCTCTTAGATGATACTAATATTGTGGGCTGCTTAAGAGACTGGTATGATAGGCTGAGAAAATTTGGGCTGCTTCATGCAGACCTCATAGCATCCTTCCAGTATCTGAAGAGGGCCTATAAGGATACTGGGGAGGGACTCTTCATTAGGGGTATGGAGTTCAAACTTAATCAGGAGAAGTTTAGATTGGATATAAGAAAGAAGTTCTTTACTGTAAGTATGGTGAGGCACTGGAATGGGTTGCCCAGGGAAGCTGTGAATGTTCCATCCCTGGTGGTGTTCAAAGCCAGGTTGCACAGCCTTGGTTGGCATGGTTTAGTGTCTTGTGTCCCTGCCCATGGCAAGGGAGTCAGAACTTTATAATCTTAAGGTCCTTTCCAACCTTAACTATTCTATGATGAGCCAAAAGAGACAGGTATGATTTGAGTCGAACCAAAAAAAAAAAAAAATAGAATGAAAAATTTCAGATGCTTTCCTGTCAAATATTTTGAGAAACCCAATCCATGCTTATGATGGATTTCTGAGCTGCCTGGGGCACTTTCTGCTGGGACTTCTCTGACAATTATTCTCACTTGTTTGTTCTGCACAAGCCCATTCATTAAGGTGTAGTTATGTAGGAAATGAAAGTTTTTCCTTGCCAGTTCTGTGCCTTGAGACTGGATTACATCAGAGGTGTTTAGTTTTGTATCAGACAAAACAAATATGGTCCAAAAGTGTAACTGAGGTGCATCTGTAGTCAATTTTATACTCTAGCTAAAAGTGAAATCTGCATCTTGAAATTCCGGTTATAAAAGCATCATCTTAGATCCCTTGTCCTTAGGTGTAAATGCCACCATAGTGCACAAGGCTTGGATCATTAATTTTTCGATGTGTGCACCAAACATATCTTATCTTGCTGCTTACAAATTTCATTGACGGACTCTTGGCAGACAATTTATTCACAGAAAACTCCAAACCATCTCCTACTGAAGAAGCAAGACAGGCTTTAGGAAATCTAGAAGGGAATGTTCACACTGTATTTTCCCTTGCACATAATCAGTGGTGTGAGTGCTCAGTATTCATGGGAAATTTGATACAGGCTTCTTAACCTCTAGGTTTGCTAAAGAAACACATTGCTTTTGTGTCCTTGCATCTTGTTTTGCAGTGAAACTTCTCTGTTCACTTCAGATTCTACCAATTCCATACTTTCTTCTTTATCAGAGACTGAATAAACTGCCAAGGCCATCAGGCTTAGCCAGCTCTGCCTGTCCCTGCTCAGCCTCCCTAGGACCCCCACCCTGCCCACAGCCCAGGACTCCATGTCAGTCCACTGGGGCCACCATTCCCACCCCCCAGTGATGCCACAGCAGGGCTGGTCTCCATCTCCCCACAACCTGCGGGGTCTATGCCCCAGCCTGGCCTTGGCCCACCCCCCTGGAGGTGCTCCATGTCTGGGGCTGGGGCTGCCCCTGTGTCCCTGCAACTGCCCTGCTCTGCCACCCTTAAGGTGCCCTGACAAGGCACATTAAATATTATTAATAACAGAACCCATGACAGTAAATCCATACCTTTCTATGTTGTTTATCTGGGGACTTTTCATTTTGGAAATGGATTAACATGTAATGGTTCCAGTGGATAATCACTTCAGTCATGTTACTGGACTACCAGGCTTTTGTACTGTTATTCTATGTCACTTAGCTGAGGCCAGGAAATAAAGTTCACTTTCTCATAAAATCCCCTGTGTGTCTGTGGTCTCAGGAGGACACTAAAACTGGTTAAAACTATGTAATGCTCCTATATAAAAATAATTAAAGTTGAGGGGGACAAAGAAGAGTCAAGTTGGAAGATATGAGTTGAACATAAATATACATACATACAGTGTATCCCTCAGTGGCTTCCTCTGGTGTGTTGACTCTTTGTCATTCTTGGATTAAGCTTCAGAAAAGAGGCTGTGCCCCCCCCACTGCATGGGACCACCCTGTGATGGGCAGACCCACCACGTCTGCTGGCTGCAGACTCTGCCCCTCAGAACACAGCTAGGCACCCGCTGTGTCTTAGATTGCCCTGATGACCCCATGGTACTGCCAGTAGCCTTCTGCCCTTCCACAGCCCTTCCATGGAGATTTCTTGTATTTTTATAGACATGTGCATTTAATATTAATAGAAAGCTTTAAGATCTTGAAGATCTTAAAAGCTTTTCAGAAATCAAAGTTTGCATATTTTCCAGGGTGTTCATCTAGAACCTTACCATGTCCTTTCTGATGATCAGAGCAGCTGACCTTGAACACTAGAATGGAGGAATGTTTTTTATTACCAAACAGCTTCAGGCTGCTCAGGACCTCCATTGCTATTCCTGTATCCCAGACAGAGGAGGGCAGTGAGGCTATATTTTTTTGCAGCTATCCATTGCTAAAAGGATCATAATTTTGGTGGACTAAGGAACCCCAGGAAATGTTTCTCTATCCCAGTGCAGCCTGCAAACTGGTCTCTGTGGTTTTTTTATGTCAGATATCCTGCAGGTCCAGGAGTGGTGTTTTCTGGATTAGAGATGTTCTTTTTCTTACCTGGGCCTGATTTAAGGGAAAAAAGCTAGAAGTTTTTCTGTCAGTGAGACACAAACATCGGGGCTGCAAGAACACATTAGGACATGCTTTCACAGGATGCTGCCCTCTCATCAGAGTAAGATACAGTTAAAAATACAATCTGTTTTCATACTGCATCATGCTCATGATTAAGCATGAATTGCTCATAGCTGTTAGAGCCTAGGGCAGTCACCAAGCCCCAAATGATAAATGTTGCTTAAATGAAAAGACATTTTTTTGTTATGCTCCTGGTAAATGAATAATGATGTGGACAAATCTCTGGCAGGGTTACTCTCAGACCATACAGAATGTCAAATAGCATGGTTTTTTTCAAATGGAAAGATGACAACAGGTCAAATCACTAATTTTTGGCCCAGAACCATATCCCACAAGGATAAAGCTCATTTCCATATAACTCCTACATGACACTGAAAAATTTGCTGTTTGATTTTGAAAAGTATACCAGGAAAACACAGATCTGAAGTAAGAAATAGGTATATATAGCCTGATATATGGCATGACTGATGAGCCATTTTGTTTTGTGAAAACGCCTCAGGGAGTTGTGAAAACGCCTCTGATGGGACTGGGCCCTGTGGTGCTAGGTGCCATAAGCATGTGGCAATATAATTGCATCTGCTCAAAGATTTTGCAGTCAGAAAAGGAGTTCGCAGCATGAAGCACAGTATAATTCTTATTTTACATCCCAATGAGTTAGGCCTAAGAAGTGCCTTGGGTAAGGGTGAGAGGGAAATAACTTCACTTTTGTGTAAGCTCTAGTATTATATTATAAATGCCATTTCATGACATAGGATGTTATGTATGTATGTTATGCTGATATATATCCAGTTGCTGGAGGAGGGAAAACTCTTCTTGATGAGTAAGTTAAATTCTCTAGCAGTGTTAACTTTTAGTATTAATCATAATGTTAATGATAATAAAGTTCATGCTAATAGCAGCATTCTATAATTTAGGGATCTAAATATAGCAATTTCCTGAGGCTCTAATAGTGCGAGGTTATTAGTCTTTCCTGACTGGTGCACTGAATGGGACTTTCTGCTGGGAGCAGTATGAATCATAGATTTAATGTATGTAAATTCTTTAGTGTAAAATCTTTCCATAGTTTACAACCTGGTTGCTTAGACTCACAATCCACATTTGATGTAGGTATGATGAGTTATGCAATATCCTTTATGGTGGCATACCGTAAGGGGAAAGTGTTGATACACGTTACAGGGGAAAGGTAGAAGTTATGTGATCCTCACTGTAATATGATATTAATGAAAGCGAAAAACAAATGCAATCTCTACAGCAGTACCACTTTAAATTTCTAATTCATTAGCTATCTAGTACAATGAGCAATAAACATCATTTAATTGGCAAACCATAACAAGGGGAACTTGCTGATACATTTTTAAGTGATTAAACAGTAGTGATCAGCAGGTTTCAAAATGGGGATTTTTTAAAAAATCATAATTTAAACAGAATTGCTTCACTTACTAGCTTAAAATTTCTATTCTTAAGAAATTATGTCTCAGTTCCCAAAGAAGACATATTTAGAGAAGATATCTGCAGTTGTGAAGACTAAGAAGACGCCTAAACCTCTGCCTTATGTAAAAGCTACTGCTTAGCCAAAAAAGAACAGACTGTTTTTGTTACATCTGTAAAGTGCTGTTCCCAAAGAGGTGATAGGAACATGTTTGCAGAACACACAGCACATCTGTAGAAAACAATAATGCCCTTCTCAATCTTAGGGAGAAAGTCTAGAGCTAAGAAGGCAGACCAGACTTGAGAATTTAATGACTTCTGGGTAAGTTTAGATCTCCTCCTTGCTGGTGGTGAGACAGCAGTCTTGTGAAAGGACATAGACTACTAAAGTAATGAGTTGGTGACCACAACCTGACCTCATATTGCTTCTACATAAGTGAGATTCTCTCCTGGGTGCTGGTTTCTGTAACACAGAAATGAATCCAACAAATCTCTGTTCTCAACTCAAATCTTAACTTTCTGTTCCCTGTTCCAAACCAAGGACAATACAGGGCTTCTCACCCTTTGGTCCCAGGCTGGGATTCAGGCACCATCAGGACATGTTCCCTGTACTGCTACCCAGAAGCTGCTCAGAGGTTCCTCAGAGTTCTTCAGTGAGCAGTGAACATGTATTAGTCCAGGGTCCTGCTAAAAAACAAACTTACAGACATCAGCTCTGGAAACACATGGCCTTGTTCTCATTTCTTACATGTAGAGAGCAATTTCTCCATTCCACTATATTCTTCTTTCAAGAATTTGACCCATCTTCACAGAGTATTTATGGTAGTAATAACAGCAGGCATTAGCAGTTTCACCTGGATGCTCTCCAGATAACAATGTATGGGAGTCCTGCTGGCAGGTTTTTACTGTTCACCCAAGTGGAGTTGTTCACAGTAATCTAGAGAGAGCAAGAGCAAATGCATGATTCCACAGCTAGTGGCATGAGAGTTAGTTGAGATGTCTGCAAAGTACAGGCCCTACTGCTTGGTCAAGTAGTGGTATTTTGATACCCCTGCAGTGAAGCATTAGTACAGAGGATAGAAGAGCACAGGAGGAGCAAATGTTACAGTGGTGACCATATGGATAAAATCTAGAAAACAGTCCCTTATCTGCTGGGAAAGGATGGACAGTTAATGCCAAGAGCATGTTTATTACTGTACATGTATACAAGAGTGCAGTCTGGTATCCCAATGGCTCTCCAAGGCTCCCAAGGTCTGTGGGTGACTACAGTAAACACACGGAAGTATGACCCTAACTACAGGTCCCAAAAATTATCCTGTTAAATACTTTGATTAATGCTTTCTTTATGTATGTTTTATATATATACTACACATAAAATTATAGAAAATATATCTATCTTATACCAGCACCTTACTAGTAGAAAGAGTAAAAAAAAAAAAAAAAGAATTAAAAAAATCAAGATCAAGAACAATTATTTTTCTTATAATTACTTGTCCCATATTTATCTACTGCCCTATTTAAACTTTAAACTATTAGCTTTCCTGGGTAAGTTTGTACATTGCACAGATGTACTCATTTCTTTAGTTCTCTGTAAGTAAGATAATCTAAACAATAAAGTTCAAAATCATTCTACTTCTGAATAGGGGTTGGTCAAGTGAAATGCTGAAATATTATTTTATAGTGATCAAAACCCAAATGTAGAGCTAGACTTCTGAAAATATTCAAATCTGAAGAAATATGAACTATCCAAAAAACTGTTATGAGCCAGTTTATAAAAAAAATTATTTCTCATCACCATTATTAAAGTATGAAATCCACTTTCTTTTAAATAGGTTAGGGGTTTTTTTGTTTTGTTTTGGGTTTGTTTGGTTTGTTTTTTTTTTTTAGGGAAGAAGAAGTGGAACAAAATTATCTTCTTTTTCCTTTCCTACAGATTTACCAGCAGTTGCAGAGAACAGTTTAGGTGGAACCGCATTAGCATGCAAAACCTTTTTTTATCATAATCATTATCCTCACCCCAAAACACAGTGCTTTGTATCCTTCTGAGTAATATGTGAAGTTTTCAGGACATAATAGTGCTACATCAGTCATAACCTCAATACAAACAGAGGAACTCAGTTTGCTCTAAATTGTCTACTCTAATAACATAGCCAGTGGTATTTTGCCTGAGCTACACCAGGAATAAGTGTGCTTTATGATTCAATAACAAACTGTTTTTTTTTCCCCTTCTTTTGTCAGTGATGGGCTAAAGTGCTTGATAAATAGAATAGAAAGCAGTCTCTGAAGTACTTCTGTGATGGAGCTGGACAGAGATAGCTGGGGAATGAAGTCAAGATCTAGTGATGGGTCTATAAATCCAATACATTTCCAACTTCATATTAAAATCTATCTGTTCACAGATGAAGGCTAGCACACCTTGAGAAACAGGGAAGCTTTGTCTGTAGGCAGAAAGTGTGTGGGAAGCAAGTTTCTGAGAATGTATGCTGGAAAAACAGGGCAAGGTGAAGAAAGTAGGAGGTTTGGGATAATGAAGCAGCTGACTACCTAATGTAGGAATGAAGCCCAAAGTACAAACATTCAGCTTGAAGTCAGCCTCCAAATACTGCTTTGTGAATGGTTTGAACTTTACCATATTCATTGCTCTGTTTTATGTGAATCCTTGTCAAAATCTCCTCAGCAGCTGTGGGGATCTAGTGATCAAAAGAGCCCAACCGTGTGAAACAAGAGCTCTGCATACCATTAAGAATACACACCTCTGTTCTGTGATCCAATGCATTGCTGAAGTTTGACGTTCTTCACTTTTCTAATGATGGTTTTAAGTTTTAATTTAAATACCACTAATTTTTAAATGCAATTTACTTCAAATATTCAAATAGAAATAGCAGTAAAATGAGGTATGGAATGGTGATAGTATTGTGTTTTTTGAACTGATAATAATGGGGTCCTATTATATCTGCCCATGCAACAAGAGCAGTCAATCCTTACTAGAGAGTAATTACGGATCTGTGCCACTTCTATCACAGTAATTGATTGTTTTGAGCAAATATGTTGGATTTACTTCTTTTGCTGTAAAAGGTAACAATTCTTACAGTGTGTTTTCTTGTTGCAACTATTTTTTTCAATATGTCTTTATAGCACAGCATCTGAACTGCTCTGTGGTTGCATTAGCCAATGCTGGTAAGAAGCAATAACCAGTTTTCTCTATTTCAAGTCATATGGGTGGTGAAGAATGGGTCCTGATAGTCTTAGGTCCAGTAAAGAAACAGAAAATTACAGGTAGCTTTCTTTGGTATGTCTCATAACGATCTGTGACAGGACAAGAGAAGTTCAGACCACATGGCTGCTATGACAGCTACATCTCCACAGACTATACAACAGAAAATACAGCAAAACCTGTTACATCCCAAGGATAGGAATTTGTTCTACCGTTATTCTCTGAAAGCATTTTGTGGAAGCAGCTTTAGCAGCAAAGGGATTTTGCTGCTTTAAACTATGACAAGCAGTTTAAGGATGAAATTCAGACATTTGTTCATACCTCTGCGCAAATCCCAGATATTCTTACTTTTCTAGAACTTTTTAGAAGGAAGCACTGTGGCACTAATGAATCAGCCTTGTGTCCACAGAAATGTAGGGGAATCATGGCTGAATGAGTTTTAGCTGGATCAACATGTCTGTGATGTCTACAGAGGAGATACCTTATACCTACAGAACCTCAAGTGACCTAACCCCATCAAATGAGCTAAAAATCACTGTCCTGCAAAGCAACAGGCAAGCCTGGAAAAACAGTGTGTCTTTGGTCAGGGTGGCAGTATACAGCATTAGTGCCTCAGCACTCACAGATATTATAAGGGGTTTTTAGGCTTTACTTGCAAATTAACATCTGCTTCCTCCAAAGATCACTTGGGCTTTTCACTATTTCATCCAAAGCTAAAACCCCCCAGCGCAACCTCCCCTTTGGTTCTAGCAACAGTAACATTCTTTGCATTTTCTTTTTGGCAGACAAAATGAAGACAATGAGCTTTGTAAAGAAGCAGTACTGCCTTCAGAGAAGAAAACATTCAGGCACCTCCAGCCATCAAGCTGAGATAGTCTTCTGCTCAGTAAATGCTCTAGATTCCTAGTGAAAAAGGAACACTACCACTGCCATCCCCACTAAATCACTTTTTGTCTTGGGACAAATTGTTAATGTGTTAGGATGACAGAACAGTGGTGCTACTGTAGCTGTGATAATCTAAAGACATATGGCACAGGGTTGGCAGGAAGAGATGGTGTCTTCTACTAGATCAAACAACACAGTGTTAGAAAAAGGATAAGTTACTAAGAAAAAAAAAATTGCTTCTTCTGAGGACTTGATACAACCCTCTCTTCAGCTGCTAACAACTGCTATAATTGAAAAGTATTTGCCTAAGGATGATCACCATTTCTTGATGTTTGACTATCCCATGGTCACACATTAGTTATTTCTACAGATCATTCACTAATAGATCATTCACTAATAGATCATTTTAATGACAATTATAAGAACAAATATACAACAAAACATTAAAAATCAAAGGGAGTGTTGACATTGATCCTGGTTTTGCCAAGATTTGATCAAGCTTTCCACTCTTCTTACTAGTTGCAAAGGATTTGTTCAATGTTTCATTATTTTCTTATCTCAGGCTGTGGTTCACAGCTGAAGGATCATGAAGACAGCATAAGAACAAAAGGGGAAGATAATATTTTTTTAAATAGGGGTCAATTATTCATTTGGCTCAGCTGTTGTAATGAATGATGTCACACATATCTCACTTAGCAACATAATACAAAGAGCAAGTATTTTTCCACAGAGTGCAAAATACTGTAAATTGTGTAGATAATGAGTATTTAATGACTAAGTTCATTTGATGCAGAGTGTCTTAGAAATGTTCCAGTTAATGTTGTTTACATCATGAAAAATGCACATTAAGTACAGTACAGTTTACCAGTCTACTCATTCCCTGCACTTACAGACACACCATTAGAGAAGAGATTAGAAGAGATTCGAGCACTGTTGTAATTACTTCACATGAAAAAGATTTCTGTCAGCATCCAGTGAGAAGGTAGATTTTGTTAACAATTTAAAGTGCTACAAAAGAGCCTAGAATTTCTTCAGCATTTTGTCGTATGCTTGAATATAATAGGCTACACATTAATTCCAGGTTAAAACTGGAATTGAAGCTATGTAAAAAACAATGTTTCATTTTGCTTGACCTTCTGTTTGCTATTATAGAGCTAATCATGAACATTTAGGGCAATTTTTTTTCAAAAGAAAATATGTTTTGTTAAGGGGAAGACAGAAACATGGAGAATAAAAGTAAAATTTTGGGTTGCCTCAGTATGACAGTAACTTTTAACTAGTTGAGCCAATTTTACATACCTTGTGACACCCTGACTATGATGATATGGTATCCACATCTGCTTCCTTTGGAAATCAGGAGCATTTTATTGTGGTTTCAAGGGAGATTCATTACCTCCTCCATTCTGAAAATGCTGTGTGCATCCTGAATACATGGTGGTTTGTATAACTTAAATTCCTTGTTTCCTGAAAGTACTTGCTGATTAGGCCAATTGTAAAAAATGTATCAATTTCAGCAATGGCAGGGTTAAAGTGCTAATTACGCTTGACTAATGTATAATGACTTTATAACTGCATGCTGATAAATATACCAATATCATCTGAGATGTTTTATTTAGACAAAATTAAACCATTTTGTTTCCATTTCAAATTCTTAAGTTTATAATTTATTCTGTAAAGTTTGAAACAATGATGGAATTAGTTTTTAAATAGTTTTTTCCATTACTTAAAGGTTAAAATGTTAATTTGTCTTTTTTTAAAATTTTTTTTAATAAATCTGTATTTTTCAATGATAAAATGTTCTGTCTGGAATTTCCTAATTAGCTCCAGTGGTAAATACCATTCATAAAAATTGCATAGCAATTAGTAGTCTTTTTCTAGGGAAATTGTGCATGGCAAAACTATTTTATATTTCCTGGTATATCGAAGAAAATCAGAGAAAACATTTAATTCTAATTATATTTCTCTCAGTAAATTATCTTAAAGTTTACAAATGTATTTGTCTTGAGTCATTATCACAAACCCCATCCTGTATTAAGCGGTTAAAATTCTTCCCAGTCTTGACTTTCCTGATCCTGGTTTCCACAACATGCTGCTAGTCTTTTTTTCCCATAGCCTTGTTATCTAGTGATCACGGATTGCCTTTGCTGTGATTTTTCTCTGCTTCCCAGCCAAGTATGTTTATCCTTAGACAACACCAGCAGTGCTTATTGCCACTTTGTTAGCAAGTTGCAAATGCCCATTCAAGCACTAAAAAGAAGTCCAGTCTAAAATTTTGAATGAAAGTTTCTCAAGTAGCCTAAAATGAGTAGCAGGGTGCCTACGCTGGCTTAGTGACAAGAAATTGAGAATTAACTCTTTATTGATTTCTAACACATTGATTAAATGTTTTCTAGCTGTCTTTCACCTCCACTTCATCCCTTTGGCCATGGATGACTGCTCACTCATCAACCTTTTGAACCCCATCAGCCACCACAGTAATTATCAGCAGTCCTCAGAAACCTCACTAACTTTATAACGATACACTAGGGAAATTTCTTATGGGCCTTGCAATGATGAGCAATACACACAGTGTTTTTTTCCCTAGCACATGAAATGTTTCTTTTTGAATGAAGACAGTCTGAGCCACAAAAGTGATTTTGCACACAAGGCGCCAGTACCACCTAACTTGTGAGACCCAGAGCTGCAGCAAGGATGTCACCTCTGAGTGACTTGGAAATCATCACATTCCTGCAAAAGCAAGCTCAAATGTTGATCTGTTTTATACTGGATGTTGTGAAGTCACGTAGATTGAGAAATTAGAACTTTGCATTGATTTTCCACTCCTTTTGAAAGGCTCTACCAGGAGTATTAGTATGATGCCATCATTGAATTAATGACATGCTAGTTTTTATAGCCTGTTTCTATCACCAATATATATAAGAAAAAGACCACAGGAAGAGCAAGCCCATTTGTTCAGCACTGCAGAAGAGATTGTAGTCAATATTTTGACTGGGCCTGTGAAGAATAACACAAATAAGATTATACAAAAAAGCAAAGATGCAAAGATGCCACTGGACAAGAAGGTGGTTTTGTAAAACACAACAGGTCAAATCTGTAAGGAAATAAAGGAAGTCGCAGGAATTGACTGGGATGAAGGCTTAACAGCATTCATAAATTAGGTGATGCTTAAAAATGTTATTCATTATGTTCTATTTATCAGCTTGCAAAGCCTCTCATTCTAACTTATAACAGTTCTCCTCCTCAGTCATCACCCTTCTGCCTCCTTTCATTAGATTACAAATTCATTTTTGTATACCTGTTCTCCCACAGAGAAGCATAAATTTATTTTCCTCCTCACATTTTGACTACAATACTCAATCTTGCCTAGATGCTCCTGACTTTTAGTAGTGTAATAATTTACTGGACAACTCCCCACCACCTCAGGGATGTGCCATGAACAGCATATTGCATCTCCCATTTTTCTTCCTGGCAGTAGAATATTGAAATTAATTGCAAAGATAAAAATGCCATCCAGTTTGATTCATCAAGTGGAATAAAGCCCTCTTGCTGAGAAAGCCATTTGAATGTGGGCAAAATGTGACCTCTGCTCCTCCACAGTCCTTGGAACATCTGGCCATATGGGCTGTAAGCAGATTAATCCAGTGCTTTGCACTCTCCTCCTTTAAACAGCTTAAAGGTTGCTGTTTAAATAGCACGGCATGCATGTTTTTAAAGAAAGATCAGCAAATATCTAAAATAACTGGGGCCAGATGAATAAACCCTCTCCACAGGAAATTTTCAGAGAACCTGGAGGAGCAAAACATTTCAAAATCACTTGGCTTTGTTGTGGTTTTGTGTTTTAACTTGATACATCTACATTTAATCTTTCCCAAAGTTGTCAAATCCTATCTAGCTTACATGGTTGATCCAGACATACAACTTCCACTGTTCCTGCTTCTGACAATTGTAATAGACAGTTTTAAAGTCTGGCTAACCAGGGAGCTGTGGCTAAGAGGCACCTGTAGAAACACTAGTGTGTCTGGATGAAGACCTTATGCCTAGACAAAGCATCCCTCCAAGGATGCTGTGGTAGCAACATAGCTTCAGCTGTAGCTCCAAAAAGCAGCGAAGTACACCCTCACAGCACTGACCACCCAGCTGGTGTCCATTAGTGCCCAGAGCTATGTAAGCATCTCACTTGTCATATTTGTGGAGTAAGCAGGGAGACTGGGCTCTCGCTACTTTCCTCACGCTTGCTGATGCTTTTGGCTGCAGGAGCAATTGCAGCCGGATTGTACTGATGTGCTAGAGGTCATGTGGAGGACACCGATGCAGAGACTCCTTTAACTGCTTCTTTTCATAACAGCGTAAGCAATATCGTTGTTTGCCCAAATAACATGAACTCAGGCTTCTTAAAATTTGTGTTTTCTTCTTTTGCCACCAAAAATGGCAAGCTCCCTGTGGGTGTAATTTTGACTGTTTTTCAAAACAGGAAAAGGAAGTCCATTTTGTTTCTTTTATTTTTATCTTTTTTTTTCTATAGAAATAATGGTTTTAAAAACAAGTCAGGTTGAGGGCAAGTACCAATAAATTTGAAGTCAATAGCAGACACCTTTTATACCCATCTCTGTTTCTAGGATTTTATCTGATAAAAGCAGAAGCTAAAGCCCCCAGCACCAACCTTTGATTTGTTTGACACTGTACTTTTGGGTTGTGCATTGTAGCTGAATTGATACTAGTGATTTAGCCTCAGATGACTATGCTTTTTTGTGTGTAGCAGGATGAGCTCTGGGCAGACTAGATGTTTGTGTATGTGAAGAAGTTGTCTTCTGCACAGGTGCTGGTGGTCACTGATGCTCTGCAGACAAGCTGAAGTCTTATTATCTTCATTTTGCATAGCTACTAATTTTAATGTCATCCAGCAAGATTAGTTCAGGGACTAAATCCTGTCAGTTACCCCCCATGGAATTCAAGAGTGTCTCTCAACTTTAAAGAGAGGAACATCCTTGTATAATAGTAGCTACTGGGAGGAAACTCTGCTGTTATACTTTGAAAAAGTACTAGAAAACAGCTTGTAAAGTTGGGAATCTTATTAACATGCAGAGCAGCACACTGCCTATTACTCTGCATTTCTTGTTAATGGGGAAATTATTAGCAGACAGCACTAAATTAAGAAAAGGAATGATATTTTGATTTAGTTATTGAACTGGCTTTATTAAAGAAGACTCTATCATGGCACTGACAATCCTTGCTCTTCATTCTGTTGTGCATCTTCTAGGAGGGGACCTGAATGAGAGCTGAGTGCCAAAGTGTTCACCTGAAGCAGATTGCAGAAGCATTACCACATCTAAGACAGTGATTTAATGACTAGATCTCACCTCTTGCTTAAGTTGCCTGCATTGTGTACACTGAAAGGCCAGCTTGAAATAGAAGCATGACAGCAGTTCACAGACTTTTGGCCTAATCCTGCCACTGGTGATTCTCCACCAGCCAGTTCAGGTCAGATGAGTGTGTGAAGTGTGATCTTTCTTGATACTTAACAGCAGACTTTGTGAAACATTGAAGCAGCAAGCAAGTCTTTCAAATAAAACATATGCAGTGTTGAAATCTCTCCTTACAATTTGATTACAGTTATTCCTAGAGCATGGTGAAAAATAATTTTCCAGTCCTTTAAAAGCTTCTGAGTTTACATTTACCCATTACATCTGGGTTGAAGCTAAGACCTTTCTAGTGAAAGTCCAAATCTCAGGTTATCATAAGAGGATGGGTTCTCTTCTAAAAAGGAAGATAATCCACCTGAACTTTCCTCAGCTCCTGATTTCTGCCAGAGTTTTCTATTTTAGCAGCTCAGTTGGGATTCCTGACTACTACATTACAGACTTGGTATCTCTTGCTGTGCCCTAGTAACTACTCAATTATTTAAACATGGAATAGCTCCAAGAGATGCTATTGCAAGAAACACACTCTGTAATGGTGCAGTCAGGGCATTCATCTGGGATAGTGCAAACCAAGGGTCAAGTCCTTGTACTACAGAGTTTTAAAATCTTTATACAAAGAATTAAATTTATGCTAGGGAAACATCAATATCACTGGGTCAGGAGAACATAAGTTCAAATGCCCTTTCTGGGCTATATCCTACCCTAGCATGGAATTAACTCCATATCTTATTATTGGGAAAATAATTTATCTGTTGAATTTTGGCAGAAATGAGGTCTTACATCTTCTGCAATAGCATCTAAAGAAGCAACAGAGATCCTCTCAACTCAGTAATGCAAAAGACTAATTGGCAGTATAGCAAACACTTTGATATCTATGGGGCATGAAAACCAGCTATTTCATGAAAGCACTGAAGTTTTATTGAAATAAGGTATTAAAGCGAAGTTCAGAGGTGTTGATGACAGTTCACTTTCTCAGCAACTCAAGAAGAGGCTCTGCAGTGCAAGCTATAGAGAAAGCTGCCTTGGAGCTGGGTATTAAACCCAATGTTCCTGTTGGGGAAGGGACTCATTAACGGATGTAAGTCCAGCAGAGGTCTGTGTAGGTCAGTGAAGCTTTGCAGCTTGACACCTGTTAGAAACCCAACGTATAATCCCTTGACAATCTAGAAATTCAGCTATAGTCAAAGCATCTTTGATTGGTGTGCCACCAGGGGAGATGCATTCACTTCCAACTCATGATGTGACTGCCTGCCCTGGCACAATAGGGCTGCACCCTCCTGGCCAGACCTGAAATGTGTATGGGTTTAGCAGAGCAGAGGGATGGGAAGCACAGGATAATCTTGTATGAAAAGCACCAATTCACAACAATTGGTTGTGATTTCTTCTTTCTGAAACTGAGTGATTTTGTGGTATGAATAATTCTCTGACTACTGCTAAGATAATGTCTTTGTTTGAAGTGATATCCTGCAATAACTTATATAAACACTCTATATTACGTATTTGCACTGTATATCAATTTAATGTCTGTGCCCACTTATTTTTTTCATAAAACACAAAACTAAAACTTAAAGCACTTTTTCAGATACATTACCGACTGTCTGCCTGATTTCTTAGAAGTGAACAAAAACATTACAGGTGACAGTCAAGACAGGCAAACAGCCACTCGCAAATCATGTTTACCTTCCATCACTGCCTTTTCTTTTCTGATTCATTTATAATGAATATCCTCCTCTCTCCATTAGGTCTAGTTACAGTTTCTTTGTCTACAGTAACATAATCCACATGGTTTAAAAACAGTTCATCTCCCTATCTCTATTCCTTTCCCCTTACCATTAGTATAATTGGGATTAAACTTTGCCCATGAGACCTACAGATAGAGTTCCCAGTAGTAAGGTGTCAGAGGAGGTTAAAAGTGAGAGACTTTTACTGCAGAAAGAAACACCACAGCAGCTGTTCAGCAAACAAGCCTGGGTTTTGTCTGGCTCTGAGCGCCTGCTACTGCTGTGTTACACATGAAGAACTAAATGTGATGCCCAAAGGCAGAATAAGCACATTTTATAAGGTAGGATGCCTTCCCCTTGCTGGGTGCTTCCATGCAGAGCAGGAGCAAGGCCAGCTCATGAAGGCCATGTTGTAGCAGCTGATCAGCCACTACTGCTGCTGCCACTGGTTTTCAGGAGAGGATAACAGCACTCAGTGAGCTCCTTGTGGTTCTCAGGAATCTCCCTGTAAGATATCCACATGCCGCAAGAAAGAATGAAAAAGATTTGTGCAAGAAGCAAATTGTACAGCTGCTGTACTCTTTAAAATAAATCTCACACCCTGCATGGTGACTTATCTTTTCTGGAATTATTTCTGCAGCTATGGATTTCCCCTCACTTCTTCTCCAAGTGAATATCCAAAGACTTTAGTCCTAAAACATACGGAAATCAAACAAATCAAGATTCATATAATCTGGTGTCCTCTAGCTGACCTGTCATGCGTGGAAAGCAACCTAATCCTCAGATTTTGGAGAGAATCCAGTCTATAAAACATGTCAACTGGGAGGAACAGATTATGAAGGAGGCTCAGCCATGAAGCTGCTCAGCAGTGCTCTCAAAGAGCAAAACACTGCAAGTCTGTGGGGTTCATCACCCTTGGGTGCTGCTTCTGTCCAGTTTGGCTTCTAACAGGGAAAGATGACAAAAACCAGCAACTGTGTTCTGTGAGATTAGGAACTGCCATAGCCTGTGGAACCGGCTTAATGACAAAGTGCAGCTTTCGGGCTGTATCTCTGATGATGAGGGTTAGAGATGGCAGAATAGCACTACAGCACATGTTCTGGCATTTGTTTCTGCCAGAAGTGCTCTATTTTGTGTTTGGGGAAAAACGAGCAAACTTCTAACTGGAGTTTATTTCAGTTCCCTTGCCTTTCTATGACAGAATCCAACATGAACAGTAAGCATCATTAGAAAACTACTTAGGTGGAAAATATTACAGTAAAATTATGAAGCGATCTCTTCTCCATATAATGCTGCCTGCTATTTGCCACTATTTTATAAAGTAGCAGCTGTCCCTGTTCTGTTGCAATATATGGGCCTGTATCATACCCTGCTTGCTAAAGACAGAGGGGATGACATTGCTTCAATCTGTCCTGACCAGTGACTCTGCCAGAATGAACCAAAATGCTACTGTGAGCATCAGAGGAATATGCCAGAGATTAGCCAAAGAAATCCTTTGTAAAATGGTAGTACACAAGTCCTCTGAATCCATCTTCAGCAGCACGAGCCAGGTTTGCCCTGTGAACTGAGAGCACCAGAACCACAAGGGAGATTTGCTCTTTGAGCTGCACAGCTTGTCAGTGAGTGTCTTCCAGCCCACAGGCCATCAGCACAGAAAATGAAGCTGGGTGCCAAACACAACATGAGCCAGAGATGGCAGCTGAAGACATTGAAGGGATGTGCTGGTCCATGGTCCAGACAGGCAGGAGGAGGGAAGGCCTGGCTATCCCATCCCCAGGAGGAGACAGGGCAAAGATCAAGGAAGAGAAATGGTGTCCTTGAGGAAGGATGAGGAACAGGGGCTCTGTAGCAAGAGAGCTACACAGCTACTGCCAAGAGACACTGCAAACAGAGCAAACAGACAAGGTTAAGATGGTGAGATGATTGCGTCCTCTACCAAATGAGAAGGGCACACATTTCACTAGCTGGATTTAGCAGACCATTTTAGCTGAAGAGATAGGCTGTTGGGCTACTAGCCCAGGCACAGTCTGTTAGCTGACCCAGAGTCTTGCTGCATTAGCAGAGAGCTGATGATATATTGAGGGAGGAGGAATATAGCTTGAACAACTTAATTCTCCTCTGCTAAACCTACAGGTGCTTACAAAGAGCTGGAACTTGCAATTCTGTTGGCAGAAAATGGATAAGATCTTTTGAATATTAAAGCATGTTTTTATGAAGAGTGAGTACAGCAGGATTTTAGGAGCATGATCAGAAAGCTGGAAGGAGGCTGAGGGTACAGTGACATGGCTGAACTGTTCTGTAGACAGACAGGGCTGGCTGGACCATGGCTGTGGAAGCCAGCCCATACCACCACCACCTCCAGCTCCTGCCCACCTTGCTCTATGGCCCTGCAGCACGGTAAAGATGACCATTGTAAATGAGGCTATGGCACAATGGGGTCTTCAATGAGGCAATATTGTAATTAGCTTTCAGAAAAATACACTGGTGTGCAGACCAGAAGCATACAAACACATTAGGACAAGTCTTTAAAAAAAACTGTAACTTGAACTCATCTATATTTTTCTCCTCTTGATACCTAACAGAGCTCCTGGACTCCTTTAAACCCTTATTCCTGGCCTTACAAGTAATAATCTCTCACAGGAGAAGCACAGGAAAGAAAAGGTTCCTTCATCACAGAAATTCTGCATAAAACACTACACTTTAAGTAGTTTTTAAGTAAGATATTAATGTAGCTGAAAATGGCTGAATTATATAAGCTCCAATATAAGATTTTTCACATTTCATGGAAACCCAAGTACAAAACAGCACATTTGTTATTCATGACATGAATCTCCATAAAACCCCAGTCTTGTAAAATGTAATGTCAGGAAAAATCTGATTAAATGGTGGTGTCCTCCCTCAGGAAAAACCTACTTCAATTAGAAGAAATTGTGTTAAAGCCTGCATTTCCTGCTCCATTTCATCTTATTTATCATTTCAGTAACTTTATTTTTCTTTTTTGTATTTTTTTTTTACTAAATAAATGGAAAAATCAGTGAGTGGCAGGTGAACATATATATATATGTTTGTATTTATTATACTTACCCATTTAGACTTCATGGTATTCAGCTGCCTAGTTTCAAAGCTTAAGTACTTTTGGGGGGCTTAGTTTTGTCAGCTTGACATTTTTAATAATCTGAAAATTTAGCTATCTCAGTCTCTGGCATATCTGTAGCTGTTTTAAGTAGGAGCAATAAATTTGGTCAATAATTTGGCCCTTGAACTGGATAGTAAAGGATAATTTGAAATTGCATTTACATTTCCTTGGGTATTACTTGAGGGATCTGGCTCTTGATTAATAAAAAACTTTGGTGACTCTTCACATTAATTGCATCAGTGTTCATTTAACTTTGATTTGGTAAGACAGTTGTTATATTGTGAGTGATTAGATAATTACTGAGAAGATATCTGAAGATTATCAACGATGATAGATATTTTGTCTTTTCCTGCCTTTGATTTGAGTTTGTGTCTATTATGCAGCTGTGAATTCTAGTGATTATGTTCTTATTATTCAAGTGAATATAGTTGCTACTCTGTCAACATAAAACCAGCTTTAAAAACACTAGCAAATTCATACCTTAGACCACTGACATATATGGCAGAGGTATTGAGAAAGGAAGCATGATATTTGGCTCCTTAAAATACTGATGTTCACTACATATTTACTATTGCATATGCTAGACTGCAAGGGAATATGTTGCACCATATGAAGTGCGTGACATCTGCTAACAGATATTAATGAACTTGCACATCTGTTCTCCTTCAGTTCATTTAGCTCACAGTAAAACCATGAAGACTGAGGCAAATGCAGATTTCATTGACTACTTCATTTTGTACATGCTGGGGGCAGCTCGGGACAGATGCTGGAAACAGCTTAGGAGAGATACTA
The DNA here is from genome assembly GCF_012275295.1 of Melopsittacus undulatus. Taxonomy (NCBI): domain Eukaryota; kingdom Metazoa; phylum Chordata; class Aves; order Psittaciformes; family Psittaculidae; genus Melopsittacus; species Melopsittacus undulatus. Next base: position 33,232,996 of record NC_047527.1, read on the forward strand.
GAGCAGCTCAGGAAAAACTTGGTACCACTGACTGGGTAGGGTACAACATGCAACCAGGTGCCAGTCTTCAGCAGGGTAGCAGTCCTACTCACTCTGTCCTTCCCAATTATATATGCCCCCCACCCCCTTCAAACTTTGGCCATGTTTTATTTGTGATATTTTTGGTTGCCTTCTAGACTGATGAATCAACTGTAGAAAGGACAAGGCTAGGCAGCACTTGTGCCAATGCAAGACCTCTTTTGCAACTTAAAGTGATACTGAGAATATACACTTCAGGGAAGTGATTTTCATTATTAGAATGATTTCTTGATTTCATGAGTTTTTGATAGATTTTCAGTTTCTTTTCTATTTTTTCAAACAGCATGGAGAGACCATCTAGAAATGGACATTTTTGCAAAAGGCTGAGATGCGGTTTATTCACATGCTGAGAAAACAGTGTTTAGTAGAATATTACAATGCAATGTGCAAAGCATTAATCTTTACAGTTTCAATGAAGCTGTTTTCTGATGCACTGGGTTGTATAAAAGGACTGTAAATCTCCACCATGCTGGGGCTCAAAGCTGTTCAAGGTCAGTCATTGTTTTGGATTCTCCCCTCAGAGCTAGTATGAACTAATGAAGACTTGGAGGTGATTTTCCTATTTAGCTTCCTCCAAAAGAAATTTAAAACCCAAAATTGTTTTCCTAACTAAACCAGAACATATATGGAGCTGTGTCGTGGTTTAACACCAAACTGCACAGCTCATTCACTCACTCCCCCCCTCGCTTCCCCGACTCCCAGAGAGTTAGGAAGGAGAATCCAAAGAATGTAGCCCCCACGGGTTGAGATAAGAACAGTTTAATGGCTAAGGTGTAACAGGAATCATTACTGCCACTACTACTACAAATAATAATGATAAAGCAAACAACAAGTGAAGAGAATACAACATCTCACCAGCCACCGACCCATAACTCACCCCACCCTGCCCAACCGAGCACCGACCGATACCTCCTCCATCCCCACAGAGCTCCAGACCTTCTGGGTCTCTCCTGGTTACATCCTGGGTATGACGTGCTATGGTATGGAATACCTCTTTGGCTAGCCTGGGTCAGGTGTCCTGTCTCTCCTTCTTCCCGGTTTCCCCTCCTCCCTGGCAGAGCATGAGGCTCAGAAAAGGCCTTGGACAAACCAAATGTTTGAGCAGTAACTCAAAACATACTTGCTATCAGCAACCGTTCCCAGCCCGAATGTCAAAACACAGCACTGCACCAGCTACCAAGAAGGAGAAAAATGACTGCTACTGCTCAAACCAGGACAAGCTGATACAGAGATTTGCTTTAAACCAGCCAAAATCCCTATACAAATGCAAACATTCATCCAAAGTAACAGAAAGTTCCCTGTTGTGCCACCATCCATGTGTCACCTCCACTGATTCTACTTAAACCCTCTCCTTTATTTAAGAGGAAAAATTTGTAACACAACCACAGTGTTGCAAGGAAAAAAAAAAAGGAGAAAAAAATCAAGTTACACCACCGTATGTCTCCTCTGAAGTTCTCCAGAGGATTAACTCTCATTTTGGCAGTGCTAGTTCCAGTTAGCACCCTGTCAGCTGGTGGGCTGAGTAAGTAGTTGTGAAGGTATCATGTGGCATGTCTTCTTCTGCAGCTAATCTAGCTGAAGAGTAAAAGCTATGAATCATTTTGTAAGGTTGTAGTACCAGAGTTATGGCTACTGCTGGAAAGTGTTACTGCCTGAGAAAAAACATCAGGGTGCAAAAGAAAGACAAGCAGGGACTTACACAACTTCTTTGGGGCTAAAATGGTATCTTGTTCTGAGGAACTCTTGGCACCAAGTATCCTGAGTACCCATGGAAACTAAGCCTGTGTGAGTCAGAACCACAGAGTAAAGCAAAATTAAACACAACAGAAAATTTCAATTTGAGTCGATGCAGACAACCATTTTTCCAATGTGTTTTCTTTGGTAAATTGAGAATAATATTTGAGAATTCTCATAATTTGGGGGCCCTTATGATAAAACACATTTCACAATCCCAGTTCTACCATGGTGAAAATGCAGATCTAGTCTCATTACTCAGTCTTGTTAATAAACCCTGAATAAAGAAATATATGTCACATTCCATTTTCTACCTTGCCTAAAGTATATTTAATTACATCCCAGCATGGACTAGCTCTGAGTTCTGGTTTGGAAGGAATACCCACCTTACCCACCTTTTTCTTCTTACCTGGTTTACCTCTTTTCAGGGCATGGCTCTTAGTTCCCCTTCACACTATGAGTATGGCATAGGGAACAACTAACCAGCCTACAGAAAAAATGCTCTTATACAAAGAAATCTTGCACAGGTCTGTTTTTTAGCATGAAGGCAACTGGATCAGCACTGAAGCTTCTTTTGCATGTATCATTAATGGCTTGACTTGCTACCACCTTCCATTTTAGAGGCTTTAAACCATGACATATTTATTGTTGGTAGGAAGCAAGTATTAAGGTATTTTTAGACCCTTCACCATGTGTATATCATATGTAAAGAAAACAACCATAGGTGCACCTTAGCCTTTGTATTTCATATTTAGTCCCATATTTTTTTTTAATACAGGATATTCTGTTGTACTTTTCTTCAGCTGCATGAAATTTCATGTTATGACTTGCCAAGTTATTTTAGAGATTTATAAAGACAGCTCATAACATCTTCAGAGACTGAAGATTATATCTGTAGGAGGGAAGGGAAGAGAATCTGAAAACCATTTTCTGGAAGGGGCTAATGGCTGAGAGCATGAGGAGAACCTGAGAACAATTTCAATGATATTTACAAGAATGCATTTTTCATTTAGCTCTTGGAAGAGACTCTTTCACAGGTCAAACGTGTCTTGGCAATTTGTCAGTAAAATGCAATTTGAATTTGAAGCACTCTGAGTGATGGTTTCCAGAGTCTCAGTGTTGGCCTGGTGAGGAAGGTTTCATTTCAGTAACCATAGACCTGATTCTCTACTTCCTTTCTTTCCTTTCTTAAACCACTAATGTCACTGACTCAGCGAATGCACACTCAAAGTGGTATAAAAATCCATTTCTGAATGTCAATACTAAGGGAAGATGTCACCAGGACAGTAGGCTACAGGACAATGGAAGGAAATGTGTGTGCAGTTCTGGTGTCCTCAACATCAAAAGGACATGGAACTGTTGGAACAAGGCCAGAGGAGGGCCACGAGGATGATCAGGGGACTGGAGCACCTCCCATATGAAGACAGGCTGAGAAAGTTGGAGCTGTTCAGCCTGGAGAAGAGAAGGCTGCGTGGGGACCTCATAGCAGTCTTCCAGTATCTGAAGGGGGCCTAAAAGAATGCTGGAGAGGGACTCTTCATTAGGTACTGTAGTGATAGGACAAGGGGTAATGGGTTGAAACTTAAACAGCAGAAGTTTAGACTGGATCTAAGGAAGAAATTCTTTACTGTTAGGATGGTGAGGTACTGGAATGGGTTGCGTAGGGAGGTAGTGAATGCTCCATCCCTGGCAGTGTTCAAGTCCAGGTTGGATGAAGCCTTGGGTGATATGGTTTAGTGTGAGGTGTCCCTGCCCATGGCAGGGGGTTGGAACTAGATGATCTTGAGGTCCTTTCCAACCCTAACTATTCTATGATTCTATGATTCTATGAAATGGTGTCTGGACGTCTGTGAAATCTACACATGGCAAAGAACAGAGGCAAAAGTAGAGATGAGACAATCACACTTTAGACACAGTTTTTTACTGTGTGATGCTTCACTGTGGCCAAAGGTCTTTTGCTCAGTTTCAGGGTTTCAGGTTAGTCTCCAAAGGCAGCTGAAGTTTGTGGCTGAATAATCTATGCCAGCAGATCAACAGAGTTTCCCACTGAATAGGCTGTACTAATGACCAGAAACAAAAACTAATGAAGCTGGTAGGCACACTGGGTTGGAGGAAATCCAGAAGTATTTAAATGCTGACAGAAAGGAAAACCTTAAAAAAATTCTGCTCACAAAGATGAACTCCTTATAAATTGCATGACTGACATCATCTACCGGAACTTCTGCAAGGCATTTAACACTGACACTGTCCTGCACAACATCCTTGTCTCTAAATCAGAGATCCACGCATTTGGTGGACAGACCACTAGGCAGATTAAGGCACTGGCTGGATGGTAGCACTCAGAGAGTTGTGGTCAATGGCTCAAAAGTCCAAGAGGAGACAAGTGATGAGTGGTGTCCCTCAGGGATCGGTGTTGGCACCGATCTTGTTTAACATCTTTGTCGATGACATGGACAGTGGGATTGAGTACACCCTCAGCAAGTTTGCCGATGACACCAAGCTGTGTGGTTCAGTTGATACGCCAACCTCATGAAGTTTAACCATGACAAGTGCAAGGTCCTACACCTGGGTCAGGGCAAGCCCAAACACAAATACAGGCTGGATGGAGACTGGGTTGAGGGCAGCCCTGAGGACAAAGGCCTGGGGGTGTTGGTAGAAGAGGAACTTAACATGAGCTGGCTTCAGTGCGCACTCGCAGCCCAGAAAGCCAACCGTATCCTGGGCTGCATCAAAAGCAGCGTGACCAGCAGGTTAAAGGAGGTGATCCTGCCCCTCTACTCTGCTCTCGTGAGACCCCACCTGGAGTATTGTGTTCAGCTCTGGGGCCCCCAACACAACAAGAGGAATGCGGACCTGCTCAAACAAATCCAGAGAAGGTCACAAAGATGTCCAGAGGGGTGGAGCACCCCTCCTTTGATGACAGACTGAGAGAGTTCAAAGGAGACCTTATAGCATACTTCCAGTACCTAAAGGGGGCCACATTCTCTCATAAAACTGCTGCTTTACAGTCTCAGAGAGGATGTTGTCCATAACCCTCCAGGCCACACTTTCCAAGGAATCCACATGGCAATTTTAATGTCTGAGCCCCATTTCTGGTCAAACATAACTTCTGTCACCTTCTAATGCTCAAATCCTAAGGAAAGATATTGCTTTCTGTTCAAAGCAATTCTGTGGAACTCTCCTGAACAACATAGCCTGTTGATGCACATTGGGGATACTGGGAGTTTTCTACACAAACTCATGTATGTATTTTATATAAATCCATGCAAAATTAAGTGCCACTGTTTTTTTTCTTAAGTAGTAAGAAAAAAAAATTAATCCTGGTTTGATGAAAGAGCACCTAATAAAGTATAATTTCTACTCAGAGAACAACAATTAGGGTTACATTTCTTTTCAGTTCCAACACGAAAGAACAATTGCAAAGGTTTTGTGAAAGACGTGGCATGTTTTAATTTCCTTATAACAATCCTTATCAAAATGGAAATGGTTTTGCCCTATCATTGAAAACTATAGAAGGCTGCCTAAACCTCAGGCCCTTTAGAAGAAAATAACTATGCAGTGGAAGGACATAGAGGTATAAATGATATATTGGATAACACATTTACATAAGGATAATATATTTTAAAAGCTATTGTTCAGGTAAAGACAATTTTTGTTACAAAAAAAAGATGAAAAAATGCCTCTGATACTATATAGACATTCTGTGAGGTACTATTCCTCTAAGTCTCAGCCAAGCACTTCTAGCAGATGCATCATTACACTGAACACTGCAATTGCACAGAACAGTGACTTCCACAGAACTCATTTTAGACTGGTCAATTCTAGTAATTTATGCCTACCATCACCATAAGCAAATGAGATGAAGAACTCATTTTGTGATTGCAAGCTGAAAGAAGATACAAGACTATAGGCAGTAATTGCCTGGATCAATATTTTATTTATTTTTTCCTCACTTATAAAACAGATCTGCTACTGCATCTGTAAAAACATAAAAAAGGACTAACACAGTGCATTGACTATCCAATGTTGGCAATGCTATCTTATAAAAGAATTCTATAAATATCTATATATCTCCAAGTGGTTAACTGATAAAATGTCAATAGAAAGTGCTAAGAATAAGTAGCAGATTTTCTGAGTTTTATAAAACCAAAGACACTCTTGATTGCACACTGGTTCTTCTTTGCAGACCTTGACCTGGAACTGTTCTGATGCTCTGTATAGAAATGAATGGTTTGTCCAAGCTCACCCACAGATCACACTTAGAATAGGAAGGCCTCCTATGGGATTTGGAAACGTCAACAGCTGTAATCAATGCATTGTTTAAAGTAAGGAAGTCTTTAAAGGATGTTGAGCTAGTGAGATGCAGGGAGTGGTACAAATAGCTAAGAATTAGTGTGCAGTTATTAAGATGGCTCATAGAATAAAGGAGGATAATGGCAAGAAAATGTTACTTGGTAAGACTCCCATAAAAGTATCACTTTCCTTGGAACTGACATCTTTCCAGGATTATTCCTAGAGAATCATTGAAAAAGAAGAAATATATTGGATCTTTCAGATAAAACTCCAGAGCGAATTGACTAGTTCTGTAATACTTTTGAAGTATCAAGTATTAGAGACTTAGCTGCATTACTCACAAATATATTTCTGAATAAGTTCTTCAGTGTGTTGCATGGCATTTGAGGAAAATATATAATGAATACATTTGTCCAGTTCTCAGATAATTCAAGTAATTAAACCAAATTGGGATTTAGCCAGGACATGGGGCCAGGACAAAATTATTCTTACAAAAAATGTCATGGGATTTTTTAATGACCCAAGAATAATAATACACTTTGCTTTCTGGACTCATGAGGGAAGGTTAATTGGGTGCAGGCAGAAAGAACAACATCTAGTGAATGAGCAGAAGTACTGTCTGTGCTTAATTACTGCTGTCATCCAAGTTTCAATACAGCTACCTCGAAGTGGGAAGCTGGTGGGATATCAGTGTGACGTGTCAGCAAGGACTATGGGGCAGAAAAAACAGTATGAAATGTGGAAAGTAGGCATGCCTGCGCACTCTCACTCCCTGCTTCACTGAAAGAATTGCACAAATTTAAAGATATCAAACGCTGAGAGCTTGAGAAATACTAGAATTAATAGTTTCTATTTGATATTTGTCCTTATTTACCCTTCTCCCTCAAGTATTAGAATAAGTTTTAAATTACTTGAGCACATACAATTTTTTCCATATGCCTCCTATCTTATTCAGTGCATGCATTATATAGCACTTGATGTTCTGTTTTCTTCTTGCTTACTATATTGTGTACACTTCAGCAGAGAAGCTACCTCCTGAACATAATAGGCACACTCCTGGGATGTTCTGTGGTACACACAGAACCATCAGATGATTTGAAAATTTTATTTATATAATTTCTTGACCTGTAAAGTGAGGGGCTAGGTATCAGCACCATTTTTCAGATATAGCACTAAGGCAAAAAGACATCAAAGTTAAGAGTACATACTAGTTTTAAGCTCTCATTTTGAGATGCCCTAGGACTGATTTTTCAGCACAGGCAACATTTGTACAGTGGTTAATATATTCTGAGAACAGCTCTTTTAAGTTCAGCTGTGCCTGGTATTGTCCACAGTTCTCTAAATTAGAACTGTGCTGCTCTCAGGCCAGGTACTAATGAACCAAGAAACCCACAACTGAAAGTCTGTGCAAAGGCTGGTGTAACCTGTGCACTAGTACATAGGAAGCAGTAAGAACTAAGGAAAGAATCCCATTTCCTTGGACCAGAATCAACTGTAAGAGCTTCCTATCTCATCTAGCAGACCCCTGCCCCATGCACTGCACACCTCACCGTTCACAGTGACAGAAGCAGTGGTATACAAGCAGTGGTCTTCCTAACCATGCTTAATACTTCACTTAAGTAAGCTGGGACACAAACACTCCCTTATGACAGTCCAAAAGGATCCCTTTCCAAAGATCATGAACTTAGCAGGACTGGTTTGACAAAAGCTACAGACCTTGTTTTTATTAAAAATATAAAGACCTGAGTATCTTACTTAGTTCATGGTGTGTAGAGGAAGGGAACTAAGTGGCAGCCATCTGCACTAAACAAACGATGTGTGGTTCATACATCTATTTTTATATGTATCTTTAGCTTCCAAGTATGATCTTCAATATAGGTGGAAGCAAGCATTACCCAGGTGGATTCATTAGTTTAGAGCATCTGAACTGACATATTCACCTCCAAACTTATGATGATGCCAAGCAGTTCCAGTTTACCACCCACTTCCAAAAATTTACTTATTTAAAAAGCAAAATATTTTGAACTTTCCAATGTAAAGTTATCATTTTCCATTTCAAATAATTTAGAATAGTTGATGAATACTGCCAGCCTGGCTTCCTGTGTCTCACAAAGCATTAACAGAACCATTTCCTGAGCCTCATACTTCCCTAGTCTTCACAGCAGAAATCAAATTACAGGCTCTAGAATTACAATCACAGCCTTGGTACTGCAGCCTAGCTAATCTTCTGCAATAACTTTGAACATCATATTTTTCCTAAATACAGTGGTAGCTTGTAAGACTTATCAGGTAAATGAGCTTGTTTTACCCTACGAATTGAATATTGCCCTGGGAATAAATCAATACCAAGCCTTGTATAGTCAATAGTGAAGATACCAAAGTATTTTCAATACTTCAGCATTTTAGTCTGAAATCAACACAACAAACCGTTCACTGCTAATGGACTGTGATGGTAAGCATTGCTCTGTGTCTGTAAAGATCTGTGAGTAAGGCACTGCAAATAGAGCTGATGGTAGCAGGTGAGGTTTTTCAAAGGCAACCTTGTTTCAATTGACATTGTATTCTGGTGCTGACAGCTGAAGGCCCCTTCCAGCTAGAAAACCACTGGCCCTTGGCAGCACTGGCTATTCTTACGTGGTCACTAGATATGTGAGAAAGTTTTGACTTGTAACTTCTCACTAAATTTTCAAAACTATCTGGAATTCTGCTTGATGAGTGAGAAAAAGCACACACATTCAGCGAGCCAGTAACTGACATATTTACAGCAATGGACAGTTCTGTTCTCTGATCTGTTTTTTTTTTTTTGTCTCTGCAGAGGCAAACAAACAACTGAAGTGGGAGTTTTGCCTGTGTAATGAATTTAGGAGGCCTTCCAAATTAGGAATAGGTTGTGTGGGTAGCAACAGTGCAATAGCTAACTTCCCCTCTCTCCTCCATACCCTTCAAATATCTGCAGAGAAAGAAGAAAGATGGAATTAAGGAATAGAATTTGGATCCAGATTCAAGTTTCAAAACACAAGCAGAATGAAGATACTCTGATACAGTTTTTTTCTGACCCCAAAAGCCAGATATAGACATTACCTACAAAGACTGAGAAAGCTACCACTATTTCCTCTGAGTCTTAGAAGTATTTAAAAAACTATTACGTATGAATTTTACTTATTTACAACAGGACACATGAAGACAAAGATAGATCCTTTTTATGCAAGTGACAGGCATGTATAGGATTTGTAAAGATAAAAATTACAGATGTGCATTTAAACCTTTTGTAAGCTGCAGTCATATTTTGTTAATATCTCCCATTTCCCATATTACTGGCTTTGTCCTGGGTTTTGTTGTCTTTGTTTTGACACTAAAAATTGCTACCTAATGAAACTGTTTATTAATCCTGAAAATGTGTTATTGTTGAGACTAAATAAGGGGAAATGCTGCATACTGGATGGAAAATCATGAGTGACAGAAATTTAGCTTGAGGGAGAGTACAGGACAGAACTGTACTCTCCTAAGTGAGGACCACAATTATAGGGCCTTGGGTAAAATCAATGAATTTTTCTCTTGGTCTCTTGTGACTCCTGCGGTTTTCCAATCAGCTTTTACACAAGAAAGCACATGCCCCATTTTTGGTTGAAATATGTGTTTTCTTCAGATGACAATGAACACAACCAAGATGGTAAGAACATCTGGAATGTCTATCCATCTGTCATATTAGGCTGAGAAAGCTGGGGCTGTTCAGCCTGGAGAAGGAAGGCTGTGTGGAGACCTCATAGCAACCTTCCAGTATCTGAAGGGAGCCTAAAAGAATGCTGGAGAGGGACTTTTCATTAGGGACTCTAGTGATAGGGAAAGGGGTAGTGGGTTCAAACTTAAACAGGGGAAGTTTAGATTGGATATAAGGAAGAAATTCTTTACTGTTAGGGTGGTGAGGTACTGGAATGGGTTGCCCAGGGAAGTTGTGAATGCTCCATCCCTGGCAGTGTTCAAGTCCAGGTTGGACAGAGCCTTGGGTGACATGGTTTAGTGGAAGGTGTCCCTGCCCATGTCAGGGGGGTTGGAACTAGATGATCTTGAGGTCCTTTCCAACCCTAACTATTCTATGATTCTATGATTCTGTATTGATCTGCCAGGTGTTTGGTTTTGTCCTGAACACTGAACAAAAGGGATCCATTGTTACATTGCCTTAGTGAACAAGAATTAGATAAGGAAATTTTTTTGTGTTTAATGCTATGGTATCCACGGTAGTGACAGTAATTTAAGGTAAGGATGTGGTCAATTCTAACCATGTCAAGCTAGTGCTTTTGCACTAATAAATGTTAATAGATGTTAAGAAGCAAAAGTAAAGAAAGAGCCCTGTTACTGTAGATGTGCGATCCTGGCGTTGGGTAAAGCTGTCAGTGCTGTGCCACATAAAGAAGCCCTTCAGGGTGGATTTGGACACTCACATACTTTATAGCTAGCACCTTCCTTTTCCTTTGATAAGCTTTGTAAGTTATTCACAGGTGCACATACTTGTCAGCCAGTACCTTCTTTTTGCCATGATAAACTTCATAAGGTATTCCAGAGTGTGTGACAAGCCCTTTAACATGCCAGCCCCTTAACAAGATGGTTGCTTAAAGCAAGAATTTGATTGTTTGGAACCAAAGCTTTTGGCTCAAACTGCATGACTGCCCATTTACATCATGAAGCGCTATGTTCAGTCTAAGGACACATTACTTTATCCATTGAGCAGTCTTCTGTTAAGTATACTATGAACTAGTCAGCAATATATTTGAAATAATGATACTGTAAATAGAGTAGGCCTTAATTTTACATGCTCCTGAGGGACATCCGAAATCTCTCTGAGGTTAATGTTCTGAACAAATATTGAGTTCAATGTGACTTATGGAAATGGAACCTCATCTGGGCTCTGCTTAACAGACAGATTGGAATATTTAGAACCTGACACTTGGGATTTATCTGCCAGAATACAAATGAGAGTGCGCAAGTGCTAACAAGAAAGCAGGGATCATTTTATCTTTCTCAGTTAGATATTCTTGGGCTGGCTGGTCAGGCACTAATGTGCTGTCTAGACGTTTATATAGAAGCTGATTTGGTTTGTACGACAATGAGTTATATAAATGACTAATTACCTTGTATCTTACATGAGCCATCTTTGACTACCATGTATGTTATTGAGATGAGCATATTTAAGAGGCATAAACTCTATATAGTGAAATCTTGAAAAGTCCCTCATAACTTAATTTTCATAGATAAGAAATACAAAACAGTCTTTTCAGTCTACCATGATTTTCTTCAGGAAGAAAATCCATTAAAAAATAAAGCTTTCTAATGCAATGACAGGGAGCACAGTCTAGTCATCTGTATGTAGGACTGGGATTCACAAATTATTGTTCCAGCTGCCACTGGGCAGCTCTTTTTATTAGATCTCATTTACCCATCTTTTATTAAGCCATGTGAGAGACATCTTAATCATGACAGGAGGGACACATCCTACCTAATGTCAGCTATCTGAAATGGGGCAGATGGTGCTACCCTCAAGGTGATGCTTACAGTTAGAGGAGAGGGGCACCTCTTTGAGAGACCTGTTGTGGGATTGGGTCCATGACCCTCCCAAGCCTCTCATGTCTTGCTGCTGACTATCTAGAGTCCACAGACATCTGGCTTAGACCTTGGTTTTAAGTTCTGAAGTGGGGTGGGCTGAATTCTGCATTACTTTCACAAAATACCAATGACAGAAGTGAACCAAATGTTTAAAGGATGTGGAGACTAAGTTTTTTCCCAAATTATGGCTATGTCATGCCTTCAATCCATTACAGAGGGAGGATCTCACATGTATTTAGACTGGTACTAAGCTCAGTGAGGACAAGCTGAAGAAAATGTTCCTGTGAGATATAAAAAACCTAGTTGATGCGACTGACTGATCCTCAAGATCACCAACACAAGACTTGCAACTTTGCTGTTCCAATAGCTGGTAAGCACCAAACCTGACAGAAGAGCAACACTATCACTCTCCAAACAATAGATTTTCTTTGTTGTCAGCAGGAGGTATTCCATACTGGATACCTCATATTTATCTGATGCTCTTCAACACAATTTTGAATCCAAATAGATTGAAGTAATAATAGTACGAAGGCTTTCAGATAGTTGCCCAGATCATGCTGGGTAACTCAGAGTCAGCAGAGATAATGAAGAAATAATTGGGTGAAAACATGAAAAAATGTTTAAAGATTATACATGATTTTTGATAAGAACTTGTTGAAATCACGCTCTCATCTGGCCTTCCTTAAAAAGTCTCCTACTTGAATTCTGTTGTGCTCTTGAAACGAAAAAAGGTGAAAGCTTCATTAAAACACAAAGAGTCAATAGCACTCAGAGATGCTGTGGTTAAGATGAAAAGCTGTGCAGGGTACATAATGTTACATCACCAGGCTGAACTGTTAAATCCTCATCAATACATATACAAAAACATAAGGCTGTTCTGTAATACTTGCTAGGCTAAATATATTGAGATCAGGTCTTATGATTCCCAAATAGAAAGCTCTGTATATTAAAATAAAAGTAAACGCATGCATTGGGAGTATACTGACCAGCTTCAGTCAGTTTGCAAAGACTGATGATGACACGAGCCAAGCAATTTCCACAAAATGTTCTTGTGTTCTATTTTCCATTTTTCTTTCCTATAAATTAAGATAAGCCAAATAGAAATAGTGTAAAATAGATGAATAACTACTGTGAGTCAGAAGTGGGTCAAAGATGGATAAAGAACTAATCTGAAGACTAAAAGTCATGTATTTCAGATACACAGGTTTAAAGGTGATGGGACTCTGTAAACTGTAAATGAAATTTGGCAGGATGAGGCTGGTGTGATTGACATCCTTTTCTGGTCATCACAGTCTGAATTCAGTTTGCTGCTAAGGACATCCACCTGTGTGAAAACACTACTGAAGTGAAAACACAATATGCTATATGGGAATTGATTTATTGTCATCATCCACAAGAAATGCATTAACTCATCCAATTCAATGAATTAGTTTGATTCAATTTCATTGATTTTCCTTAGTTTTCTGGGCTAGGTAGTAGTCTCACTTCATTATAATATGCCAGAAAAGTACATCTAAATACCACATACCTGTACAAAGATTGGTGTCATCTAGTAGTCTCAATTTCTGAATAATTGGGACACCTACCTTTAATATACTGACAAGACATAAAACTGCTTTTACACACATTAGTATCAGGAATTCCTGATCTGATTCATCGACAAAGTGTTGTTCTAAATGCCTGATGATAAAATGTACAAAACTTAGACATTAGATTAAACCTCATCAGAAGGCAGAGTCCTTTTTCATCAAAGTATCATAGTCCAGTATTTGCTGCCCTGCTAAATGTGAAAGATCTTACTCTCAGTTTGTTGTTTTAATTTTCTTCCCACTTAGATATTCAGTCTTATGATGGTAATAGCAAATACAATGAAAGTACAACACTGCTGGAGCACTGCTTACAGGGTCTGTGCAGGGGAAGAGCCACAGCAGGGTATTTTACTTTAAGCCAATTGCTGCAGATTGATCCTAAGAAAGCACATAAAGGGAAAACTGGTAAAAGGCTAAAAATCCAATCTGATACCCCAGTACATGCCCAAATATCTGTACTTTAATGACTTCAATTATGGAGGAAATGAACGCATTAGAGATAATGGTGTCCTGGCTAATACAGCCTCTTCTTCCTCAAAAAGGCATTCAATTGACTTTCAGGATTTTTTACAAGAGTTGATGTCCTGTGCTTTCCTCACAAATCATTGTAGTGGATGAGATCTACATTGTCTAATAAGCAGCCACTTTAAGTTTTGTGACTATCACAAGAAATTTTCACAAATGTAGGTACTTTTCAACCTTCCTTTGCTGTGTAGTAGGCTGAACTGTAGTCATGTTTAAGGGCATATCTGGAGAAAGCCATCTCTTTTGCTTGATTTTAAACTCTTGGGTTTTAGAGGCTCAGGCATCTTATCTACACTTATTGGTAATGGATGATGATAATTGGCCCTGAAAAGCCCCAGATGAATGGATTTCTGCACACGAGTGCTCAAACTTCATGTGACAGAAGTACATCAGAGCTGTGGCTGGACGTTATTCATTGGCTGAGGCAGTGCTGTCAGGCATCTCCACAACTACGGCAGACACACAAGGGAGTTCTTGGCAAGAACACTCCCTTTTTGAACCTGAGGTGATCCTGTCCATTTGGAATGTCCTAGCACTGAAAGAGAGCAGCTATGGGTAAAGCACAGGATGCCACTGTTTGTCAAGAAGGTGAAGACCTGGTGTTTTTGTGGAAGAGTATGTCCAACAGGGAATTTGCCCACCAGATCCTTCCCAGGATCAGGTTTAGCTTCCGTTTATTTGCTTCTCAATAAAGTACTATCAGGCATAACATGGCTTTAAACATCCTTCAGGTCTACTGCTGGCTCTTTTTTAGCCAATGTGGAGGATAAACAGGAACATTTTGGTCCATCTGCTCCAATGCGAGTAGCCAGCCCAGTCTCTGTGGGACTGAGATTCCTCTGTCCAAGCTGAGAGAAGGAACCAGGATTTTGTCAGCAATTTGACATGTTTCAGATAACTGGACTGGATCCATAGCTGGTAAAAATTAACATTAACTAAGATGATATTTTTGGTCAATGTACACCACTTGAGTATGTATTTTCTAGTGTTGAAATATTTGAAGTAAAAGGATTAAAATATTTGTCATCTTGGTGTTTCAGTTCAATTTGCTGCAGGGTTCTGACAAAATTCTAGAGAAACTTCTCATTGATCATTAGGTGCCAGACATAAGAGCAAGTGTCATTTTTAAAGAGAAGATGAAAATGCAAACTATACAAACAATTCCGAGAATTTATACAGTGCCACAGAACATTTCTCCTGAATTTCTATTTTGGAATGAGGGTTTGCTACAATGAGTGAGCCCAGGTGCACTGGCTGACGTCCATGTGAGTAATTAGATTGAGCTCAATGTGAAGTTCTCCTTTCAGAGGAGCAATGTATTCTCTCTTCGTCCTGACACACTGTATGGTGGTGGTGCCTATTGTTTCAGAGCTGCACCCAGCCTGAAAGACAGCTGCTCTTTACTGATAGCTGAAACAATCCTTGTACCCATAGTTCATATTCTCTTTCAGACTCCGCTCTGCTTCACAGAACAGACTTGCATATTGCATGTCTTGTGTAAAGGTGCTTATCCTCCTCTGCAAAGAGCTTTGAGAGCTACAGAAGAGAGGAAAAGCACTGGCTAGTACCCCTAACTAATGTGTGAGTATATGCAGGGACTGGTCCTGAGGGGAGTTAAAGGGTAAGACAAGAGTAGGATACAAGTATGATCTTACCCTTCATCACTGTTCTTTTTTTAGTCTTCCACTTTGATTTGTCATCTTCCTTCTTTTTGCCCTCATCAGCTAGAGCTTTCTGTCTCAGTGCTATAATTTCTTAATTTGGTTTCATTACCAAGAGGGGTTTGCTTCTAAATCCATTGTCTTACGGTGTTTAGCCATAAGGTGTGGAAAAGGAGCGGTTTATTTTACCACGGCATTAGTAGCACTGTGCACTGCTGTCTGATGCCATGCCACTTACAGCAATTGGAGTGCCTTTAACCTCTTCTTTAAATCACCTTCCACTTTTTAGTGTTTTCTATATTTTTCTTTTATCTTATTTCATGTCTGAACCTGGTTCAATATTTTTACAAAGATACCAAGGCAGTGTCAAATTCTATTCTGGTACATGACTGGCTGCTAGTAAATTGTGACACACTTAATTTTTACTTCATTAAGAGTTTATTAGACAAACTGTTATTACCCATGTTGTCATCATGGGGCAACAAAAGCTTTTATGAGAATAGCATACAGGAGAAGTTGTTTCTACACAAAAACCATTAGCAGATATATTTATTTTATTACCACTCAACATATGATAGGGGGAAATAAACCAAATGGTGTATCATTTGCCACATGGAAAAGGACCAAGTTGCTTAGAGGGGAAGAATTATTTTCAGACTTCTAACAAGCTTTTACAATTACAAATAAATGTGAATTTAGGTTAAATAAAAAAAAACCCAAACAAAATAAAATATCCAATTGTGTTCTTTTAACCATCATTTCTCATTCCTCCTAATAGTCCTGTTTACTCTTTTTCTGCCTCTTTTGATCTGACTTGATTGAGTTGCCACCCCTTTCTCTGGTTTTCATTGAACTGAAAGAACAGAGGAACTGAACAAAGCTGTTGATATGTAAATAACAGCTTTGAAGACAGAAGTACCAGATTGCTCCTAAAAAGAAAAAATGCAATTGCCATTCTTTTTTGACCACATAAAGAAATATCCTGATGTATAATTCAAAGGGTGCCCCCAAACTGAAGATTCCATTATCTCTGGAGTAATCATTTCAGTCAAACCAGGTATTTCCAGGGTACTGTGGAAATTCTATTAAGTGTGAAAAATGTTACATTCTAAATGTTGTTGCAAAATTGACTATTTCAACATAATTTCAGTTTCCATATTTTTCATTACGAGTACTTTTTGATAGGACTTTTTAAAAGATGGGATAATTTTCCCTTAACAAAAACAACTGAAGGCCAGATCCTGATGCTTCGGCTCCACTGGGTGGTATCTGAAGTCACAGAGTTGGAAGTGACCTCTGGAAGTCACCTGATACAAACCTCCTGCTTAGGCAAGGTAATTTAGAGCTGGTTGCCCTGGACTGTGTCCAAATGGCTTGTAAGTATTTCCACAGATGGAGGTTCCACAGCCCCTCTGTGCAGCCTGTGCTGATGCTTGGTCACCCTCACAGGGAAAAAAAAATGTGTCCTGACGTCTAAAGGGAGCCTCCTGTATTTCAGTTTCTGACTATGTGTGGTTCCTCCGCCTCCAAAGAGACTCTTCCCTGGATCACAGATCTGATAAGCAGGTTTCAAAACTCATTGAAGTCAATAGCCAGCAACTTACACACTTCTGGGCTTTGTATAGGACCCTGTATAACTAGAAGTATTGAATTATCTCTATTCTCCTGCAACTGCTAGACTAGTGTGCATTTTTAAGGCCATATATCTGTATGAAGCCAAGTGGCCATCATTTGCAGGGATGGCCACTTTCACTTTTTAGTGAGGTACCCTAAGACTTCAGTCCATAAATACAGCTGGTGGTGTGCAGTTACTAGTATGAAGTTACGAGCTGCATTTGCACAAATGTCATAATATGAACCTTGATAATGAGGCAAAACAGCCTCAAAAGAGAGTAGCTTCTGCTGATGAATGCTGGCTCCAGCTTTTGCTCCAGAATACCCAGCTTGCCAATGAAAACTATCAGCTCTGATGGAGGAGTATGTTTACAGGTAAGAAGGGACCATTTGCAGATGGATGGATCAACTGCAGTAAGACTATAGAGTACTGAATGTATCATAATTGGTTTAAATACACAGTGCATAGCATCAGTTTTAGACCAGCTTGCATTTATCTGTCTTCTTGCATAGATAAGGGACAAAGGCAGAATTTTTGAGAGGGCCATGAAGAGCACAACTGATGAACAGTGAGCTTTGGGTATCACAATTAGCTGGGGACCTACCCACATTAGACTCTTCTTTCCCTGAGACTGCAATTGCAAACAATCCCATGCTCAATGTCTGTGGCTCCAAAGGTAAAAATGAGCTATTTTCTTCTCTTAATTTTTTAGGCTCAACCTAGCAGCCAGGTACTCCCATAACTACATTATGTCCCTATTCTTCCATAACCATTTGTTTCTGATTTCTTGCCTTCTCTCTTATTCAGTCTTTTTCTTGCTTATGAGACTTTCTAATTCACCACATCATTTTGTAAAATACTGCACTCCTTTCTGACCATGTTATCTTTGTCTAGTTGTATGTAAAGACCACAAAGGTAACTTTTTCCTTTTTAAAAACAGCACTGTGAAAAAACCCCAACTTACATTGTTGCTTACCATGACAATGCTATAGTCTCATGTTGCTGACAATCCCCAAGAACAAGAAAATTCAGATTTTAAGCAAATGAGGACTTGGCATTTCTACATCTGTATCTTAGAAACAAATCTATTTAAACAGCCTACATGCTAGATAAGAGAAGGTAATTTTATGTCTCTATTAATTCTGAATTGGCAAACCTAGAGTAGGTCTTGTACTAGCACTGACATCCAAGACAGTTGTGCTTCTTTCAGGAAGGGCAGAGATTTCACTGAACTGGCTGGATGGTCGCACTCAAAGGGTTGTGGTCAATGGTTCAATGACTGGCTGGAGACCTGTAACAGTGGTGTCCCTCAGGGATCAGTGTTGGGACCGGTCTTGTTTAATATCTTTGTTGCTGACATGGACAATAGGATTGAGTGTGCCCTCAGCAAGTTTGCTGATGACACCAAGTTGTGTGGTTTGGTTGATACGCTAGAGGGAAGGAAAGCCATCCAGAGGGACCTTGACACACTTGTGAGGTGGGCTGATGCCAACCTCATGAAGTTTAACCATGCCAAGTGCAAGGTCCTACACCTGGGTCAGAGCAATCCCAGGCACAGCTACAGGTTGGGCAAAAAGGAAATTCAGAGCAGCCCTGTGGAGAAGGATTTGGGGGTGTTGGTCGATGAGAAAATGAACATGAGCTGGCTTCAGTGTGCGCTCACAGCCCAGAAAGCCAACCGTATCCTGGGCTGCATCAAAAGGAACGTGACCAGCAGGTCAAAGGAGGTGATCCTGCCCCTCTACTCTGATCTCATCAGACCTCACTTGGAGTATTGTGTGCAGTTCTGGTGTCCTCAACATAAAAAGGACATGGAACTGTTGGAACAAGTCCAGAGGAGGGGCACGAGGATGATCAGGGAACTGGAGCACCTCCCGTATGAAGACAGGCTGAGAAAGTTGGGGCTGTTCAGCCTGGAGAAGAGAAGGCTGCGTGGAGACCTCATAGCAGCCTTCCAGTATCTGAAGGGGGCCTACAGGGATGCTGGTGATGGACTCTTCTTTAGGGACTGTAATGACAGGACAAGGGGTAATGGGTTGAAACATAAACAGCAGAGGTTTAGACTGGATCTAGGGAAGAAATTCTTTACTGTTAGGATGGTGAGGTACTGGAATGGGTTGCGTAGGGAGGTAGTGAATGCTCCATCCCTGGCAGTGTTCAAGTCCAGGTTGGATGAAGCCTTGGGTGATATGGTTTAGTGTGAGGTGTCCCTGCCCATGGCAGGGGGTTGGAACTAGATGATCTTAAGGTCCTTTCCAACCCTAACTATTCTATGATTCTATTCTTTGGCCCTCCATGTCCATCCACTGGAGCAGTTCAAAAGAACATTTCATCCCAATGCAGGGATAAGTCAAGCTGGAGACTGCATTATGCATATTCTACAGGATACAGTTTGGAACAGAGCATCAGATCACACTTTTGTCTGAAGCTGCGGCAAAACTATGTGCTTAAGAGCCAGGCTGAATCAGTGCCTGAAAAAAAATTCTCCATGTGAAGCAATTCAGCACCCCTCTTGTGGGGTGTTGGATTTTCTCTTCTTGTCCTTCTGCTATAAGAATGCCCTTGGCCACTACCAAGTGGTTTAGAAAGAAGTAAACCACTTCTCCCAGTGTTCATTTGACTGAAACCAGAATTAAAAGCTATTCTCATTTTACACACCCCCTGTTGTGTCCAAGTCTAGATAAGAATAAAGAGTCTGGAGTCTATGCTCTTTAGGGTAGATCACAGTAAAAAAAAAAAAAAAAAAAAAGGAGGTTTGAGAAATTTCAGTTTGCTTGCTATATTCTAGTGTGATTTGAGTTAAAAAAGGCTTAAATCCCTGGATCTCAAATTCATCCATTCCTAGAAAAGATGACAGATAGATAGATAGATATATAGATATTTAGTGGCATACAATAGCAATAATCCCATTTACCTCTGAGTAGACTGGAAGATTAAAGTTTAGGCCAATCTACTGAGCTGTAGGAATCATACATGCCCTCTGTGTATTCCAAGGCAAACAGATCTTACTTTTAATTAAAGAACAACTTGGGCAAATAACTTATGGAATCAGTTGTTAGTCATACATTAGGTTGCCCTCAGAAACTACATAAATTAACCTGAAGGACCAGAGGGTTAATTAAACAGAAACTATACAACCTTACGTACAGACTGCATTTTTTCTGTCTGTGGATACCTGACACAAAAGCATCTCAATCCTGAAGCTTTTTCCGTGCTATTATGAGACAAAATTTATTACTACTATGAATAAAATTTTACACCTATTTATTTTGATTTATCTCAAAGCTATTATAGAGGTTTGGATCTGGATGATCAACAATAGCACCAACATGCTGTTATCACACGCAGAGTATATTGCATCGAAGGATCTCAAAATACTTATTTCATATTTCAAAATACTGATTTCATATATTAATCAGAAACCTTTACATATTTTTAACAGCTTATCTGCAGCTGCACATGTCTGAGATTTTTATCCTTGATCAGACTGATGCTTTAGTGCATCTATCATTCATTGAGAGAAAAACGTGACTGATTGCAAATATTATACTTGCGCTTTGAACTCAAAAATCTTTTGAAAGGATCAAAAATGGGACCTCTTATTTATTTAATCTGATTCTATCAAGTTAAAAAAACTGGGTGCAAGCCTACTAGTGCCACTTAACATTTGAAGAGAGCCTTTTGTGAACCTTTCTATTAAAATGGCCATGATAGTAGGAAGCAGCTATAATTTGGCTATGAATCACGGAGCTATTCACAGGAAGGCTGTTAGCAAAGACAAAGGCCCTGCTGTCCATTATAAACCCATGAATGGCCTTCCGATAAATGCAGCTTGTCCTTCGATGTAAAGCTACTCATTGCAATCCACCCAGCAGCCTCCATTGTTCTCCCTAATGAAAATGCACTCTGTAACAGAGAAGCTGCCTAATTCATTAAAGCAGAGACTGTTTTTTTTGACAAACTGTTTTGTACAGGAAACTATAAAAATCCCCAAAGCAAGAAGAAATGCATTTTTTTTCCTCCATAAAATTTAACCTTCGTTTGCAAACAGCAAAACCTCATTTTTTCTTAAAAATACGTAAATAATAATGGTGACCCTTTTGTGGGTATTTACCAGGAAGATAAATCTCAAAGAGCTTTCCTCTATACTATCTCTAAAAAGAATCTCTTCTTTCTGTGTTTTATGTATCATGCATATGTATCTAGGGGCTTTGAAGAAGAGGAGGCAATTTCTTTGGATGCCTTTATTGTCCTCCCTTCTCCTTTCAGCTAACATTTGCCTAATATTTGAGAATTGCTACTAAAGATGTATCAAGTAATGTACTTAATTTATCCACTGAGCCTGAAACCACTGGATGGAAAGTGTATCTATGGATATGCCACTGTAGAGTAGCAACAGTAGCTTTGGGCTACAGCTGCTAAAAATAACTTGCTCTGTGCTGCAAGTCAGGTATGAGAGATTCAGACCATTCATAAGAACTGCAATTAAAAGCATCAGATGGACTGGAAATACCCTCCTTCATCACTCTGGCAATTCCTTTTTGATGAGTCTGGGCAGTGGTGGAGTTTTTTTCTTGTTTTGCTTGTACGTTTTTTATGAAGAGCACAATGTCTCTTGATTTCTTTGCTGGGAAACAGTATTTTTAGATTTTAAACAGACATGACCATCATTTTAATTCCAGACAGATGGCAAGGAAGAAGATAATTTTTCAAGGCCAATGTTAGACTGTTGGCATTTTTTAACAAGGCAATCAAAACAGTAGCAGTCATAATAAATAAAATCCCTTTAGCATTTATATAAAATGTAGCCTCCTGCATACATTTAATTAGCATATTTTCCCTTGCATAGTCTCCAGGGGCAAGGCTGATCTACTCTGACTCGTATTTAGAGCATACATCATTGATAAATAGTCCCACTGAAGTTGAAGAGATTGATCATGCAAGTAAACCTCTCATCAGCTGGGCTTCATAACAAATGCTGCAAAGTGACAAAGTGCTGAAACCCTGCCTGATGTTCTTTCCATTGAATCACAGAATCCTAGAATGGTTTGGGTTGGAAAGGACCTTAAAGATCATCTTGTTCCAACCTCCCTGCCATGGGCAGGGACACCTTCCACTAGACCAGGCTGCTCAGAGCCCCATCCAACCTGGCCTTGAACAATTACAGGGATGGAGCATTCACAACTTTCCTGGGCAACCTGTGCCAATGTCGCATCATCCTCAAAGCAAGGAATTTTTTCCTAGTGTCTAATCTAAATCTACCATCTTTCAGTTCAAAGCCATTCCACACTGTTCTATACCTACATGCCCTTGTAAAGAGTCCTTCTCCAGATTTCTTGTATGCTCCTTTAGGCACTGGAAGGCTGCTATAAGGTCTTCTTTGAACTCTCTCTGCCTGTCTTCATAGGAGAGGTGTTCCAGCCCTCTGAGCTTCTTAGTGGTCCTCCTCTAGACTTGCTTAAGTTTATCCAGGAAATAATGAGTAACAACGAAACTGGCCTTTAGGAAATCAACTGAAGGCAAAAGCAGTAACTCATATCACACACTCATACGGTCCTGGAGCTGGGAACTGTGGCTCTGACAGGCTGACCTCAGGCAGCAGAGGGTTTCCTTCAGCTTCCTTCTTTCTCCAAAAGCAACCCCTAAAGGCATGCACGTAGCACGGCTGCGGCAACCACCGCCTTGCAGCAGCTTTGGCTACTGGCTTTCCGAGGACAGGTGAGCAGAGCCTGATTTCCCCTCGTTCCCAGCAGCGCAGGCGTGCGGGAGCACATTGCTCCATTGCACAACAGGCAGGGGCAGGCCGGGCAGCTGGCAGGCAGGGATTATGAGGGGTGTCGGAAGCTTAAACCCTGCCGCGCTGCTTGCCCGCGGCTGAGAGACTCCCGGCAGCACGAGGTGCGCTCCGCGGCTTTGCCCACGGAGGAGGCGGCTCAGATGAGCTCCAGCCTCGCACAAGTGATTTGCCCCCAAGCTCAGTCTCTTTGCTTCTTCCGGCTGTGCTTTGGTCTCTCCCTGCCTCTCATGAAGGGGACAGAGCAGCTGGATGGTGGTGGCAGCCGTCACTCTTGTTTTCTTCCTCAGGGTATTCGCTCTAAAGGGGAAGGGATATTCTGTGCTTCATGTTAAGCAGCAGCACAGCCACAGGCTCATCTGGTCAATGCCAATGAGCTATATAAGGATAAGAATGCCAATAAAAATTCTTTTTTCTTTCTTCTAGTTCAAACTGAACAACCTATTTGTTTTTTTCTTTCCATTTTGTTCTGCCAAAACAGAACAAATTTTCTTATCAAACTGTTTTATTATCAAATTGTTTCAAAAATAATTTTCTTGTCAAACTGTAATCACATCAGAACATCTCCTTAATCTGAAACAAAATGTTAAATATGGCAGGCATACAAGAAACAAAAGGAAATTAAGGACAAGCTGCAACTGCACTGCTGCTTCCTACTTCCAGGATTGCCAGTGACGGAAACACTTGTTGGACCTGAACTCCAGGCTCCAGTCCCAGCTCTGCCTAAAGGGGTTTCAATTTGCATCTCCTGTAAAATAACTGTGCAATGCCATTCTCTTGCTCTTGACAGCTGATGTTTTAGTATTTGTTAAAATGTTTCAGAGCTGTAAATATTGAGGAAACACATATTGGGATATTTTTTTTTCCCCGTTTGTTAAATCACGATTTTGAGATAGAAATTATAGTTCAAATCAACACAGGCAGCACCAAATACAGCTCCCCCATGTTTACTTGACAACATTAATCATTGGAAACTGAAAAAGCAGAGGGAATATTACCTGTTCCACTGTCAAGATATGTATCCCACTCAACAACCTAAACATGTCTGCAGCTGAAAGTATTTGGCAAATTTGATCCAAGTCCATGTAGATTTTGAGCCATATGAAACTATGGTTTGGCGATTTTTCTATTTGTACTACTTGCAAATTTAAACCCAGTTCTGCTACACTGTTGTGCAAGAACAAGTATTTACAAGGAGTCATTAAAAATAAGCAGTATATTTATTCATATTTTTGTGAAAATGAATGTGTTTTGCATGTGAAATATTTCCCATGTTAAATTCAGTCTCACAGCGCTGTTTCATACTGAAGTTTCTCCATACTGATCAGTATCCATTATATTCAGCATATTCAGATTGACATATCCAGGATGATAGTGGTTTACTACAACTTCAGTAAATTATTCATGTGAAAACATGTTACACTAACCCTACTGAGGTGTTTATAAGCAGTATGTCTGGGGTGAAAAAAATAAAAAGAGGAGAGAGAAGAATATTCTACAAATTAAAGCCAAGACATCTTGTAAAATTGTAATTAATAAATCTGGGACAACATGTAGTAGCATGCTAATAAAAATTGCTGATTACACCAATATAGGAGGCAATGTCCATTAGGCGAGAATCATAATATCACAGTGAAGGAAAGTACTGAATGTTGTTAAAAAACAGAGATTGTTCAAATGGGGCGATGGAAAAGCTGAAGATTATGCTCACAAGCTGGTATATGGCCAAATAAAACAAGGTAGAAGAGCCTGTGATTTATACAGGCAAGAAAGAGACAGTGGGCAGAAGCAGTGACACTATGCAATGAAGTAACACATCCAAGCTTGCATCCTAAGCCAGGAGAGGAACACAGATCTATGCAGCAACAGGCCAGTGAGCTAGGATCTCCCTTTCTGGCGATCACATCGATACTACAGGACAAAGACTCTCTTGAAGATGACACCATGCAATCATGAGTTTCCTACTCAGAAACTGTTTCTAGACAGGCAAATTTTACACCAGTTTCGAGAGCAAAAACATTGCCAAGGACACCTGTTCTTCATAGATACCATGTAGTCAGGGGTCACTGCTGAGAGTGTTCTCTGTAATTTCTACACTCCTCTCTGATCTGGCAGAGAGCAACACATGCAGCACACAGATTTAGTGGGTAGATTAGCAAAGTGACCTCAGAAAGGGAACAAAGTGTGCTGCTTTCTCAATCAGCATCTTTTAAAGTCTCTGATAACTAACACTGAAATATTTGCTTTAACAGGAGAGTTTGCTGTGGGAGTTTCCATAGTAATTCTTGGCTTCTTGACTGTGGGGACAATTGCAGCTAGCTTCAGTGGGCAGAATGTGCTTAAGGATTTCCTCTCAGATAGCCTCCAAACTGTTTATTTGCTGCACAGACCCCAGGAAGATCTTCAATACAGATGTGGATGGGGGAGGCTGTGAGCCACAGGGTGTCCTGTGGTGTGAGGGGCAAGGGGTGCAAATGTTCCTTCAAGTTGGTAAATCTACCTTCAGATTGGATGCTGCTAAGATTAAAGATGGGAGATGTAGGATGATGTTTCTCCCAGATTATCATGAGCCCTGTCTGTAGCTGGAGCGCAGCTCTCAGAGCAGCAGCTGGCTGCTGGCTCCCTTGCAGCCCATTCTCTGCAGGCCTCCTGAGACCCTGCAAAACCACAGCTCTTGGATGGCCTTCTGCTACAGACAGCAGGAAGGTGTCAGGCCATTCAAGCAAAATCCATACTTTTACTGACCATCTGCCAGTTGTTCCTACAACAAAAGCTCTTGTCCACCTTTCTAACCAGCTGAACTGCATTTACTAGTATTGTTCCTTGAAATACCTCTACAGCATAGTTATATGCAAGTAACATCTGGTCACTAGATTTGCAACTCATATGATTATATTTTATACACGTTTTTAGCATTGCAGTGGTTTACTTCTCTCAGAAACAAAATACCTATAAATATTATGCATATAATAGTGCTACAACATAAATAGTGCATCAATTTTGCAAATTATTATATACACTATATATCATATTGTCTATTATGGGATATTTTAATACATATATATCCACATATATAAAGACATACAAATATATCTACATATCTACATGCATATATATATGCATATATATACATATATAAAGATGTACAAATGTATATTTCTATATAAAAAGATTATGGAATAGTCTATGAATGCAAAACTATTGCTTGCATTCATAATGAAGCACTTGAGCACTTAATTTAATAACATCTGTGATGCAGAAGAATAAGGATTCTCCTTGATAAGTCTGTAAATGCTAATGATATGAACCATCTCTGCTGTATCACTGAGTAGTTTTATAGCAACATGTCATTATGACATACAACTCCAAATTTCTATCAGCATATATGCCCCTTGGTTTCTGATATGTAGTACTTGCTCTTTCTTTGTTATTCTATCGTTTTGATTAGAATGAAACTCAGAACAAAAGGCCAGGGTCAAGTTCACACATATATTGTGCGTTAGCTGCAGAGTGCTTTCCTGTTTTGGTGTCATCAAGGCTGCTCTCAGCTAGCACAAAAGCACACTGCAGGATAGTTACAACATCCAGCCCAAGCAGGCTTTACACATGCAACCTTACAGCTCTGACAGGTTCAAACCACAGTTCTGTGGAATATTCCTCTTTGTGCGGTTATCCACATGCTCCACCTTTGACCGGGATACTGAAAAGTGCCACACTTACCGGGAGGAATTCACATACACCCCTTAAGCAAAATCTGCCCCAACATATTTACCAACCTGAGCAGTACCACAATGTCATCAAACAGAGATGCTAATTCCTATGAGGTGAACAAACCATGCCATATGGCTACAACTGCAAAAGGAACAGGCTGTCCCTGCTTGGTTCCTCCATCGTTCCATGGGGCTACCTGATGCTGGTTCCCAGGGGCAGGTGCCACTCACCCTGCCAGTCCCTGGGCAAGGCTCCTGGGACCCCTGGGGCTGCGTACCAGGGACCACTTGCCTGGCTCCTGTGGACCACAGAAGTGTTTGGGGCTCTTGGGGAAAGGTGATGCAGGGCATGTCAAACTGCCCCTCACATACCCATGACTGATGAAACCATAGGAGGCCGTTTTCAAAATCATACCTTCCTCTGAGATTCTTCTTTCTGATCTCTTTAATTCTACTGGGAGTGGATGAGCAGTGATTTGCTTCTGACATTCACAGACTGTCTTGAATAATGTATTTATCAGAGACATAATCAAATACTGCAGCCAACAGGACTCTCTGGCTCCTTAACAATTTCCTCTGGGTTTTATTTTTGGGTTTTTTTGTGTGCTTTTTTTAATTTTTATTTTTATTCATGAGGTAAGTAGTTTATTTGGGTTATTTTCTTGAAACAAAGATATTTTTTTTCTGTTATTCATCTCCAGACCTTAGCTACCACATATTAAATAAATATTTAGTCTTTAAGTCTTCCCTGAGAAAAATCTCTTACAGGCTTCAGTATGAGGTTTGTACAACTCCTACAGAATTATTAATGCACTTGGAGACTGAGTTTTATCTCTGTTTCTAGCCCTTCTATTTAATTTAACTACATACATAAAACAAAAATGAAAATTACAATGATCATCAACTGAAACTTTGAAACCTTACCATCATGCCAACAAAGCTGTCTAATATAGAGCTGAAGCAATAGGAGGAAGTAGGACAGTAAACAACATACTTGAAAGATTATTATAACTAGAGAAAAGGATACGAGGAAAAGCAGCATCATTTTTCAAGAAGTATGCATAAGAAGAGCTATTACAGACAAAATGAGTTGCTCCTGTTGTTTTTTATCCTGGTTGGAAGGAGAGAAGAGCATTTTTATGTTTGAGATATACCATAATTTCCTACCAGGACTGTTTTTACTACAAATACAAATAATTCTTATTTCTGTTTGAGAAATATTTTATTTTGGTTTTGTTTTCTTTCCTTTGTGGGTCCAAGACAATAAATAAATAAGATATTGAATTTAGTTAACTTATGTGTGATATTTTCTATCAATAAAACACAACAGGAATAACTACATCAAATTCCAATCATTAAATACACTGCTTTTTATCATAGAATCATAGAATAGTTAGGGTTGGAAAGGACCTCAAGATCATCTAGTTCCAACCCCCTGCCATGGGCAGGCACACCTCACACTAAACCATATCACCCAAGGCTTCATCCAACCTGGCCTTGAACACTGCCAGCGCCTTTTATCCCACCATTTATTTCCTGTCTTCTTAGATTTTGCAGAAGTTTACAACAGAAGTATGGTTTTCTTTCTATCTGCTAACTTCAGGCTGACAGACTCATTGCAACTACTATAACAACAGTTGTGTTTAACTAGAACATGCATGTCACCTGGGGAAGATGAGATGGAAATTATTGGGAAAAGTTTCCATACAACATCTCCCTGGTGGATATAAGTGCTAATAAAAATGAGAACCTTGATTCTCTGCTCTAATCTCCTCTTCCTATGGTTGTTTACCACTGAGAAAGAACTCAAAACACAACTGATTAGTTGTCTGAGAAAACACCATGAGAACGTAAATCTGTAAATGTGCCAAAGGAAGAAGTGCATTTGGACTCTTTTCTAGCAGCTACTCTGGGCTGTTGCTGTGGCCAGCAGGCTCTTGGGAGGAGTGACTTTGTTACAGTGTCATCTGCAGTGCAGAGAATTGTGTATTCCTGAAGATGCTAAACCTATGTCTTCTGAGGATTACAAACCAAAATCTGGCTGATGTCTCTATTACATTAAATTACATCAACCTTTTTGTTGCTGCATTGTATTGCATCCCAAAACTGTATATTAACACTGGCTAAATTATTACTGGATCACATCTGGAACTGTCCTGGAAAAGCGTTCAGCTTGTACTATTCACAGCCTTATAAAGATTGAAATTGATTCAACATGCATACATGCATAGCTGTGTGTATGTATACAGGTTTATATATAAAAATGATCTCTAACCATCCCATTTACAGAGATAAAAAGGTATACGTGTGAGTATGCATGCTCTTGAATATACTTATATGTTTGCATGTAACACATTAAATAATGTGTTCACAAATACAAAAAGGTGTAACTTCTTCACAAAGTCAGTACTAGCATCAGATTTTGCCTTTTCACTGGCAATTTCCATTTTGTTTTGGAACTGAACAGTGAAGAATGGTCAGAGCACTAGATTAAAAAAACACATCTACATGTCTATCTATCTTCGTTATTTTAGTCTGAGAAAGTATCTAATACTGCTTTGGAGGTATAGGAAGATTAAGGAGAGGACCAATATGAATAGAATGGTTAGAATGTGAATGACAGAGAAGACGGAGGGATGGATGATATGAACAGAAAAAACCCTCTCCCTTTCTCAGGAGCTCTAATATCACTCTGTGAGACACATGGCTCACTGAATACATGGAACTGAGACAGCCAGAGATAACTCCCTGAAAATGGAAAGAAAAGACAGTATGATGAAAAAGGATTTGACAAAAAAGGAAATAAAAAAATCTGTCCCCCAAAATATCACAAATCTAAACAGTTCCATGTGTAAATATCATATGTGTACTATTTGTCCAAGATTATTTGAGTTTTCATGAGAGATTTCATCCTTAGGCTTTTCTGTTCAGATCCCTGAAAGCTCAGTCAACATGTGTTATTAGATGGAACTTGGTTTAGATTCAGGCATGTCTTCCTGGAGATATAAACACCTTACGTAAACTACTCAAATAAAAGTGAAGAAAGCATTGTTACTTATGACAAAAGCAAAACTTATGAAGTTGTGGACTGTTTCTAATACAAAATAGCATAGAATTTAATGAATGAACACAGGATACATTTTCCCCCCAGATCTGTAATTTCAGGGCTCTATTTTCTCTTTGAACACAACCCATGATTAATCTCAGTGTAGGATTTACAAAATCCGCTTTTAGCCATAGGATATACTCAAAAAAGAGAAAGCAATATTTGGCTTGTGCTAAACTTAGCAGCTTTGGCAATTAATCAACTTTATTCATTGATCTAGTCAAGTGAAATAGTTTTCTAGATAAGCTGAGAAATCGTTACTGCAATTTTGAATTCTAATACGTATCCAGCCAAATGGGCTTTAGAATAAAGAGGCCAGTGTGATTTATTTGTAATCCCTGTAGTTGCTTTTTTATTTGTTCTTTCAGATTGCAGAGACTGAAGAATGTGATACTCAAATCTTTGGATTATTTCCATGCAGAAGATTTGACCTTAATGCTCTATCTACATGTATAATAAAATCAGATGGGTTTGAATGATCCTGGTACAGTGACGCATTCTTGATTCTGTGTACTTATCTGAAGCATGCAAGTGTGGTAACTTATGACCACTCTCTCTGCCTGAACATGATTGGGCTCATGTTGACCCTTAATACAGGATGACAGTATAAATCCTGTTTACTCTGAGAGCATGATCAGCAGGGGAGTGAGTTGGTCAAGCTCCCTTTCACTGCTCTCAGGATGTCTCAGCTATGCTTTTATGTCAGCATTTGCCTCCAGATGTATTTCAATTAAAATTAAATGAGAAAGGGACCTTAAAATTCCACACTGTAAATTCTTTACCAAGGAGGAACCCAAATTTCAATATCCCATTGGGAACAGTCTCCAACCCAATGCAATCCCTAAATGAGCCTTTTTCTGTTCACATCCTAACTCCACTGGCATCTCCTTTTTCATGCCATCATTTTGACATTTAAGAGCCCTGAGCCACAAACCTCAAGAGGAGACCTCTGATGAAACAAACCACACTGAGGAAATATGCACACCTAGTTGCTACTGGTATTCCTTTCATCTATTTGGAGTGTGTGTGTAAGGGATCAAATGAATACCCAGGGCTCTAAAATGAATTTCAAGCAGAATGGAGTCTGAGTTTTTAAGCGAGGAGAGGGAATAGAGAGCAGATGGTTGGAAATAATGTTGAAGGAATACCATTATATTTTCATTTTATTTTGTATAAAGTTGAGGACGAGAATGAAAATATTGTATGAATGTGAATATGCACTGAATGGGATACCTAATATAATACTATACTTTAAAACTTGGTTTTAGCATAAGCAAGACAGACCCTCAAGTCTGAAGCAATTTGAATCCTACGAAAGACAGGCAAAATCTCCCCATGTCTTCTGCAGCGTCATATATTGAAAGTGCTATTCTGCATATAGGAGTATGCTGTTCACCAGTTGATTTTAAACTCTTTCACAATGCTTGTCAGCATCACTGCACATTTCACTAAGAATATGCGGGACTAGAAAATGAAATGGTTTGGTGAAAGTCACTTCAAGGTGGGCAGTAGTCCAGATCTTATGCAACTGCTTTACCATGTCTCCCCTGCTTACGAGATTATGATAATATTGACTATCATTGCCTCCCACTGAATTTTGATGTTCTTGTCATTTTATAACTCAATGAGCAAAGATACACTGAAAAATAAATGAAATGCTTAGGATCACCCAGCCACAAGGGTGAGTAGCAAGTACTTCTTGTGTAAGAATGAAATGAATGGCTGTTTTGAAGTACACACAGACTGGTCTAGCAGATTAACAGTCACAAAAACTTACTTCTGATGTCAAGTTCAGATGCAAGAGCTAGTCAAGAGCATCACTAATTTCAGCTGTAAGATAAAGACTGTCAAACACTAGAATAAAAATATCCAGCAGGAAAATTAGAAATAATTGCTAACTTTGGGTCAGGTCTTATAGTCCCAATGTACGTTAGCTATTCTACCCTGATCTTTACAGAAACATATGAACCAGAGATCTTTTGTTCAAATGTGAATATCTAATCCTTTTGTTTTCCCCTTCCAATTTAAAGGGAGCTTTCAAGAGTAGTAATTAGCTAGAACCAAGAAGCACTGCACTTTGAACTCCACTGCTTAAAAATTCTATGTCAACTGTGAACAATTTTATTCTTACTC
This sequence comes from Melopsittacus undulatus, assembly GCF_012275295.1. NCBI lineage: Eukaryota > Metazoa > Chordata > Aves > Psittaciformes > Psittaculidae > Melopsittacus > Melopsittacus undulatus. The sequence continues at coordinate 33,264,832 of NC_047527.1, forward strand.
TTATTATATTGGGGGCTGTGCTTTTCTGAATTATATAATTATACATAGCAACCCTGCACATAGCATGGTTCTCTTCTCTCGGGCTTAAATTTATATGTGCTTGTAAAGCATTACTAATTAGGGACTTGGATCCTGACTATGCATACAAAGGCCATAGGTTTCTTTTTAGTTTCTATGCCTCAAATTAGTATTCTTTTTATACTATATAAAACAAACTGTTTCCAAGGTTATCCACTAAAAATAAAAGAAAAAATGTTGTGAAAACAAAATTAGTAAGCTATATAGCAAGAAGTACAGCATAAGGCAGAACAACAACATTGCTTATTATGAGATAAAAAAAATCAGTGACCAGTAAGCCACACTTGCTTAAGTAGACCAAAGGAAAGATGAAGACAGATTCCATAAGAACACAGGAATTGGTGAAATTAAGCAGTTCATTCAATACTTTCCCACTGTCTGAAAACTAATATTATTCTTGCAAATGATTAAACATGGAACAGCTGTAACCTAGGTTGCTATAAACCTAAACAAAATTAGCAGAGGTCATTTAAAGTAATCTTTATAAACACTACAAGGAATAGTTATTTCAAGAGTACATGGTACTTGCCATTGTTTTAAGGGAACATTCTGTTATTTTGTATTATCTTGGACTTAATGTTTTCCTACTCAAGCTTGGAGCAGCTCCTACAGTTGCTCATTTCTCATGAAGCTCACTAGCAAATGCAGCATTTTAAATAATTCAGAAGTGATCATTTCACTTCATTGCATGGACTTGGTTGTTATTTATTTATTTTTTTAGCTTCCTAATGTTACTAGATAAGGTCACAGGGATCAAAACTAGTCTCAGTAATTTCCCTCTGATATTGCTCCATTGTGTCCCAGAGGACTACCAGACAGACAGAGCTCCCTTCCATAGAAGTAGATACTCCGAGGAAACATCACCTTACTTTCTTCTGACTGCCAACAACATATACTGGTTTGTTTAATTCCTGAATGGAGATATATTAAATTTGGGTATGGTAGCTTGCTCTAGCACTTTCTGGTGTAGATTTGCAGCTGAGACTTTTCTGAAACAACACCAGACCTAAAAATTTGTACACTTACTGCTATTGCTTCAGAGAAGTCTGTGTACTGCTAAAATCAGTGAAATGTTCCTTTTCCATCAAAGTTATCTGAAAATATGCTGTATGCTGCTGGGAGGTGATGGTGATATGTTTCAGTGTGAGGTGTCCCTGCCCATGGCAGGGGGGTTGGAACTAGATGATCTTGAGGTCCTTTCCAATCCTAACTATTCTATGATTCTACGACCACCTTTCACTGTGCCACTTCTGGTGTCTGCAGCATGAGCAGCAAGGGCTGGTGGGGCTGCTGGTGGGATATATCACACTTGTGGTTGCCAATCATCAAAGCCAGCCAGCCAGCACGGCCATCTCCACCTGCCCCAGCTTCTCACTCCTGGGGCTCAGCCCTTCACTGCTGCAGGGAGAATGGAGACAGACTTCCAGCTTTGCAGTAGGGTATTTAGTCCCATCTAGCCAATGCTTGTGATAGTATGCTGTATGAGCTGCTGTTTCAACAGACAAATCTAAGCTAGATAACTGATTAAAGTATTTAGGTCATATAACTTAACGAGTTACTAAATATTACCTAAGCCTCGGGCCCAGGAAAAGGAGGCAGCTACTTCTGAATTGAGCAGAGACAATATTTTGCTATCTGAAGACAGATCACAGAATCTCACGTAAGGAAAAAATAAGATGGTTCCTGGATATCGTGAAACAACTTATCAAAACAAATCAAAGCACTGTTAGGAGCTTTAGAAATCCACTGAAAACACTGAATAATAAATGAGTACATTTATAAAGGCTTTAAATCAGTGTGGCATTTAACACATGATCAGTGAACAGGACAGATACTTGTAAAATCCCTTTTTACTCACGGCTACTTTGAGGGTCCATGGATACTATGACCTAGAGAAACGTAGTTATCGAGTAGATACTTCTAATGTTCTTTATAACATTTTTTTTTCCCAAATATTCAAAGACACAAGGTAATCCGAGGTAGTCCAGTATGTTACTATTCAAATATCCTGAATCAAGTTAATCTGTTCTATGCCTTCTCTGACTTCTCAGGCTGCATCAGAGAACAGAATGGTCCATTGTCACGTATGAAATCTTTTATAATTCGACAGTAGCCATCCTTATTAAAAATTCTCCAAAAACAGCTACATCAAATTCAAGAAGTGAAATTGTCCTAGAACAGAACTTCAGGCTATAAAAATAAATCTACAACATAATTATTTTGGGGAACAATTGGTAATTAGGAAGTATTAAATTCAAGGACACAGTCAGGCATTTTATGGCTTTGCTAAAAGTCAGAGGTATGATTTACTTTTTTCTGTTTGATTAGGTCATCAGAAAAATAGCATAATTAGGAATAATAATAAAAACCTTGAAGTTCAGTGAAGACACCAGCCAACTTTCTCTCACAAAGGGGAAACATATGTGCCTTTGAACAACCCATAACATAAAATATGTTTCAGATGCCATATGCTATCTTTCCTCTTTGGATCTCATTGTAGAACCCATAACCCCTAAAAACTTTTTTTTCACCAATTGCTTCTTTGCATCCATCAGTCATAATCACATTTTTAGTTGTAAATTTGCATTTTGGACACCATTTTTTTTTATCAGAAGTGACACAGTCATAAAATCTGTTCCAGTAAGCTGTGCAAAATTAACAGATGAAATGGTGTGTTAGGTTTGTTTTCACCACCATGATCATTAAGTACAAGCCTGGCTCATTATGGGGAGACAATGTTTAACCATCCTCCAAATTTTGCAGATGGATTTGCATCTGTGCATCTCCTCTTCTGTGATGCTCAATAGCCAGGGACAGTCTGTTCCAACTGTCTGTAAACAGGATCCTGTTCAGCTGGCTTCTCCAACCTAGCAAAGCATTGTAATATGTGTTTGTGTCTTGTTGGTTTTAGAGGACTTTAAGCCCATACTTAAAGCTAATAAACCTACACTCATGGCACATGGCAATGGAGACTGGCCTTGTGCTTTGAAGTTTTTGTGAGCTGGAGTTCACCATGAACTATGAGGGCTATACCAAGATGCAGAAACCCTCACAACTGCATCTTGATTAGCCAGGGCTGCTACTGCCAATGAAAGGCTGGGAAGAACAAAACACGGAAGAATCCCCAGAGTATCAAAAAGTATGGAACAAATGGTGAATAGCCATTTTTTTCACAAGATTAGAAGACATTCTAAGAAGAATTAAAAATATATATCAGCCTATGCTTACCATTTCCTTGTCACATTCTTGGCAACAACTTGGGGTTAAATTATGCTTAAGGGAATCTTATTTTGGTTTAATTTCTCATCTTAATTATTTCCCTCTCAAAAGGATGAATCATGGGGGAGGTACTGCAGTGCTTTGAGGTTCTTTTTCTCAAATGAGACAAATGAGCAATGACACCCAGGATTTTGCCAGTGGGGATTTCTTCCAGCTTTGCCCTTCAGCTGCTTGGCTGAAGAAATTGTGAAAAACATAACCTGGCATTTCACAAAGAGGAGCACAGAATCACAGAATAGTTAGGGTCGGAAAGGACCTTAAGATCACCTAGCTCCAGCCCCCCTGCCATTGGCAAGAGTGCCCTCACACTTAGACACTTCAGTCCCCTGATCATCCTTGTGGCCCTCCTCTGGACTTGTTCCAACAGTTCCATGTCCTTTTTATGTTGAGGACACCACAACTGCACACAATGCTCCAAGTGAGGTCTCACGAGAGCAGAGTAGAGGGGAAGGATCACCTCCTTTGACCTGCTGGTCATGCTCCTTTTGATGCAGCCCAGGATATGGTTGGCTTTCTGGGCTGCGGGCGCACACTGCCGGCTCTTGTCAAGCTTCTCGTTGACCAACACCCTCAAGTCCTTCTCCGCAGGGCTGCTCTGAATCTTTTCTCTGCCCGACTTGTATCTGTGCCTGGGATTGCTCCCGTCCAGGTGTAGGACCTTGCACTTGGCCTTGTTGAACTTCATGAGGTTGGTACTGGCCCACTTCTCAAGCTGATCAGTGAGGTTCCTCTTTGTTCGCTGTTCATCATACTTGATCCAGGACTCATCATGAAGCAAAATGACTCAGGTGAAGTACTTCAAGGCCCTTTTACTGGAGATTAATCAAAAAAGTAAATACTGATCCATTTTTTTACCGAGAAACAAAGGTTGTTTCAGAATCCAGGCTACAACACTGTTGGAGCTCACTGGAAAAAGCTGAAGATGTAGAACAGGCTTTCACTAGTGTCAGTGAAGAAAACAATTATGGGCAGGTGTGGATTAACCATGAAAACCTTTTCCTAAATGAAAAATGTAGGAAAACAATTCAACAGAGGAGAGAAAAAATGCTACAGCATTATTTGTACTTTCTGAGAATGGCAGATATGGAACATCTGAATGTAAACACAAATCCTAGATGAGTGACAGTAAGAAGATCCAGATGATGCTGAAACTGGTCCTGTTAATGAGACTTCTTGCTGTCTAATCTTGCTTAAACTTAGTGATAGAGCTATGAGGCAAAGCACCTTTCTCCTCAAATTAGTATTATAAGGAAAACAAGTTGTTAGTATTCATTTTATCTGACTTTCAAAAATATAATCTACCATGTAGTAAAAAAAGAAAACTTTAATCACATTATTTTTAACACTCCCCAGTGACATGCTTGGGGGGCCTTTTCTACAAGGATAAATATAAAAGAAATTATTCAAACTTTCTCCATTTGAACAATCTCCTAACAGCTTGCTGTCCCGCCTCTTTCCCATTATTGTTTAGGAAGGGCCTAGTTACATTTAGTTCATGTTATGAAACTTAGGGCCTCCACCTTTCTTATTCTGCATTTAAGAGACTTGCAGATTCATTGTCATGCTCTAAATACAAATCAGCCAATACATAAATAATGATGCATTATTATTTTATTATCATTAATAAATAATAGCAACAACAAGAAATTCTGCCTGAGTCAGAACTCCATAGTTTGACTCCAAGACTGGAGTTTATTCTCTGATGGGAAGGGAACCAGTAATGATGGGACCAGAGTATGAGAGGCACCTATATCATATGATAAGCCCATTTTTCCCAGGCAAGTGTTGCATTACAGGAAGGGACTTGATTCAGGAAAGCCATAGGCTTATGTGAGTAAAGCTGTGCTGTAGGTGCATGCCTGCAGACATGCAGAAAAACCCTGACTGCAAGTTATACAGAAATAAACACACTCTATTTCTTCTCTGTCTTCCCAAGGAAAGGATGGTCTTTTAAATAGCCTTGAAAGCAGGGATTTTTCATGCTGGAGGCAAATTCACATTAATAGCAGTCAGAGACTAGTTAATAATGTGGGCCTCTGAGACAAAGGCCTTGCTGTTCAGCTACAAATAAAAGTAGGGGATGGGCAACTTCCGTCTGCCTGTAAGTAAATAATGAGAAAGATTAGTGGCAACAGCACAAGCTAGAAGCTGAAAAGAGGATTAATGTGATGTTTTCCAGCAAGACAGCTTTTTTCCCCAAGCTGTAGAACAGCTACATCAAGAGTAATCTAAGCTTTTATTTCCAACAATGCCAGGAGAAGGTTTCACAGCCAAGAATCCATTTCTTCCATCCTAGAGCATGCTGAAGGAGCTCACATCACTTCCCCACACAGCCCTTCTACTGCTTTGCCAACAAAGTACCAGTGATTTCTGAGCAACCACTGTATTTAATCATGGGACTTGGAAGCGTAGCTAGTATTGTATGAGGGTGTGAGAACACTGCCAACTCCATGACTACTCCAGCTGGCAACAGCACTGTTCAGGGATGGCACAGACAGAACTTGCAGTACCTCACACACTGAGGTGCTGCCAGGTTTTGCATACAAACCCAAAGTGTCATGTGCTGCTTAGGACTTAGAAAGTGATGTTCAGAGGTCAGATTCAGCTCCATGAGTCTGTAACAAGGCCAAGCACCAGGTGCCTCAAGACAAAAGCCTCTCATTCAACTCCTATGCAATTTTACTTTACAAAAACTATCCTGCAGGCTTTGTCTGGGGAGCTCAGATTTCACCTGGAGTGCTTCTTTATCACTAATGTTAACAGCAAAATGGCACATATGGGATAACCCTTGAGACTGCCATCCCCTAAGACTCCCCCCAGTATTGAATGGTTCATCTAGAGAGCATCCAATGTGAAATAATCATTGAGAAAAAAGAATCTGGTTTCTCCTGAACAGATGTCCCCCCCCACAAAAGCCACCTCCATTTGGTCCCATTCCACAGATAAAATAACCTATGAAGAACACTGTTTCTTATAGCACAAATCCACTGCATGATGCCAAGGACGTTGATAGGGCTGCTAGCCCTGATGAAGATGTGCCATATGTACAGAGTTTCATGTCAGAAGACTGTGAATCTGGCATGTTTCAAGGCACATGCATAGCGAAGAGCTCAAAAATTAACAAAAAGAAGGAACTAAAATAACATGATCAGGGAAGTCTGAGCCCTGGAGATTTTCAGCTGAATTCCAAACTGTCTGAGTCAAGATACACTGGTGCAGGACCATAGTTTGCTGACAAGCACAGACAATGTACTTTCACAAAATGAATTTGTTTCCTGCATCCAAAAACTTTTTTCAATAGAAAGAAAGAAAACTGAATACATTGGGAAGCTTAGGAGAAGCTTAAAAGTGTTTCAACCATATTTGCACTATCATCTTGGCATGAGTTCATAGCAAAACACGAAAATGGGTACAAACTGTTAAAGTAGTAGAGAAAAAGGATATAGGAAGGAAAAGGGAAGGTAAAGGAATACCTGTAAAGTTAAGTTGATTCTAAAGCTATCCCTGATCATGCAGATTACCCACATAATAAGCACAGTTTGAAAGCAACAACCTGTATTGCAGTGGTTTCATACTGTCCACAAAAATCAACATTAAACATGGATCCAGCAGAATGATCATATTATTAGTGACATAAAACATAAGTAGCTACTTTGTTTACCTTAGAGGACATGATTGAGCAATACCAGACATGAAAGCTGAAGGCAGGATGGTCCTAAAATGTTGAAAAATCATGCAGGAATCTCTTAATCTGATGTTTTATCAGGTTAAATTTCAAGGAACTTTCAAGACTTTAAAAAAGCCACTGTACTGCCTGATTATAACAGTTACTACTGTACTGCTGTTCAGTTATACAAGCAAATGTCACACTCCTGTCTCAGACAGCCTTACTCTACAGTGACAATAACTCTCTTCAGACAGATTGTTTAGTGCCTCCTTGGAGGAAATGTCAGGTCAAGTTTGAAAGTGTTTAAATGCAACAGTACAGAAAAAGTAAAAACGTGAGTGGAGAAACAAAAATATACATTAGGATGATCTGCTTTCTATTACCTTTCTTTTTCTCAGGGCTATTACCAGTGTTATCTCCAATGGCATCCAATGATATATCTCAGAAGAAAACCTCCCGCACTCTGTGGCTCTGGTACTATCATGACAACCTGTCACCAATATGCCGAGAGATGTGTAAGAGAAGGTTTCCTTTCAACCAGCCTTCATGGTTCAACCTTCCTACGCTGTTCTTTATTGTCACCAGAGACAGTGGGATCTGAATCTCTGCACTCACCCAACTTGAAACAGCCACTGATAATTAATTTCTACCAAGGGCTTCAAACCTTTTCATACATTTATTTAGACTCTTCATTATAATGTTTTGATAGACCACATGATTTTCAGGCAGCTGAAATAGCCATGATTTTTCCAACAGTACTCATTTGTCCTGATGAGTAATGTGGCAGGGCAGCTTCCTCCGCGTGCCTTTTGCTGCCTCGTGTGTGACTGATGCTGTCAGGCAAAGGAATGTTCCTCATGTACTTCAAATAAAATAAAGGATTTTTACAGAGGATCTCAGCAAACCTCCCACAGTAAGCTCCAAATTCTGAAATAAGCTCAACTTCTACAAATCAAGAGGAATTCAGATGGGGAGCTCATTAAACAAGTGCACTCTGAAGCTGAGTTTATGGTCTGGGGGCTTTTTCTTTTTATAAACAATTTATATCTTCTATTGCAAATTGAATACCACAATAACATCAGGTTTTTCTGTGAGGAGCTAGCTAGATATTTTAGAAGTAGAATGATTATTTGTGCATACTGCATTTTGCCATCCTTGTTTATGAATTATTAGCCTAGTACTCTGACAGATTTGCCATACTCTCTTAGAAAACCATTATGTTACATGTATTATAGAAGCATAGAATTGTAGAATGGTTTGGGTTGGAAAGGACGTTAAGATCACCTACTGTTTCTACTCTCATGACCTGGAGTTTGAGTTGGGTCCAACAAAGTGCATTTGGTGGATGTCAATACAGGCAAAACATTAATAAGTAGTCAGGAAATGGGAAGCAGGCCCTTTTAAACACAGAATATAGCTCAAGAACTGGCTTGCGTCCAGTCTAACTCTTACTTCTTCCAAACTGATCTTCCAAGTTCTAGCATGAAGCCTTTGTCTCCTGAGGTTCCAAGGGTTTCGTTAAAGAAGGACAAGACCCTTCTAAAATCAGAAATGCAAAGAAAAGTCAGAGTTGGTCACCCTATTTGGACTCCCTTCATACATTATATATATTTGTGTACATATTGCGTACACCGTTTCCTTAGAGAAGCAGGAGATCATTTTGAGGCTTCTTTTAAAAGAGGACTGCCAACACCTTCCCATGTTTACTGAAACGTTTGGAGGCTTTCCAGTGTGGGTGGCATCTCAATTGTGCTAGCTAGCAAGTCTTTTACAGAACTTGGCACCACCGCTACTAATATGCAGTGGTATGGAAGAAACAACAGTCAAATGTAATTCAGAAGCACTGTAAGTACTGCATCATGTTGTTTGTAAACAAGACTCAGCAGGTAGAAAGTTTGAACTGGCAAAGTCATTCTGGGAAATTGGTCACCAGTGAGAAGACCTGAGGAGAAATAATGTGAGTTTTTGAGGGTTTCTTTTCTGTGAACAGGGCCTTTTTCAGCCTGCAACTCCTCTCCAGCTCACCAGAATTAAACATTTTTCCTTCAGCTGTCCTCTGTGTTCCCTCCACTTTCCCTAACTGCTTTCATTCTCTCCTTTCTTTCACTTCCAGCCTTTTTGCCACTTTTTGTCACCACAAGGCCACTTGGCCACCTTATGACCATCTGCTCCCTCTGGTCTTGCTCTCTGTTATGCTTTCTGAGCTGGTAGTCTGAGCTGAACTTTGTCTTACTTGGCCCCTGCCGAAAGATAGGGATTTGACCCAAACCAGCCATCCACACACCCTCTATAAGCAGTGGGGAGACAGGCATTCCCAGAGCATGGGATAGTCCACCCTAAGAGATGGATGCATGCAAACTCTCATATTAAAGGCAAACCCCATCCATAGCAGCTATCCCCATCCATAGCAGCTATGGTTCTATCATATCCCACTCCACTACCTCCTAGCCAGCTGCTGCAAAATAACCAAAACTGCATGAAAGGATACTCCCCCGAGGATGGACTCTTGGGCCTTTTAATCTAGCCACTAAAATTCCAGTGACCCTTCTTTCCTTTATTTGTTCAGAATTTCTTTGCAGTCAGAGAGAGAATAAGGGGACTGATGAAGACAAGGATGCAGAAAAAAACAACCAATTAAGCAATGGGACTGCCTATAGGCAACCCTGACAAGAAGTATTTGAATTTTTCTAAGCAACTCCTTACTGTAGCTCCACATCCATTGATACTTCTTAATCCATACATATAAATCTACACTTTATGTCTTCATCGTCTTCTACCACAACACTGAATGTATTTTTTTGCCTTTTTGACCTCCAGAGTCTCTCCTTTTCTGATAGACATCACAAGCTCTACTGCTAAGAAATGGTTTTCTTAACACATTGAGTATGATTACTCTGTTCTTAAGAGCCATTCTCTCACTCCTCTAACACATGAAACATAGCCTGCTTGAAGTTTCATAACCCTTTCCCATCCCCTACTAATCCTTCTGCACATACGCTTCAAATGCTGATGCAAGTAGAGCCAGTGACACCTTACACATTCAGTTTTCTTTCAAAGGGACACCTTGATTCTACATCTTTGCACTAAACTCTTCAAAACCTTTCCATTACACTCAGTTTTGTAGAGGCTGCAATTTCCTATACCCTCACTCAGTGCTCTTACTGTGTCCAGATTTGGGTGCCAGGAAGGAGCAATGCAAATGATCAGGTGTTGAAAATACATGACCTGTGAGGAAACATGTTAGTTGCTTGTCTGAGAGAAGGCCGAAGGATGACAAGATGTGATTTACATCAGATGTGTGAAAAAAGACTGCTACAATCAGTTCTCCACACCTACTGCGAAGACAACAACATGTAACAGACTTAAATTTCAGCAAAGGAGCATGTAGGAAAACCAGAACAGATTGCTTGGGAAGGCTGTGAAGATGCCATCACTGAAGGTGTCTAAAGATAAGAAGTTTGTCAGAAGCAAAGCAGGTGTATTTGATTCTGTGCCCAGAGGATTTGATAAACACTCTCTTCATGTCTCCTCTATTATATTACTCCATGACTCAAAGATAAACACCGGTTAAGTAGCTCCATTGTGCTCCTTCAAATATCTCTACATAAATCTCATTCATCATAGTCCATGAGAAAAAAGGATCAGTGCTTATCATAAATTGCACTCTCTTCTTCTACCTATTCAGGCATATTAACTCATACTGTTTGGATCACCTTTCTCTTATCAGCCTTCTGACTATACTGACCACATTAATAAACACAAATTCCCCAGTCCTACACTGTACAGCACAAATGGCATTCAAGAATGACAGCCATAAGTGGGATGGTGCTTCACCTTGAAGCCACTCACATACCCTTCCCAAAATGGGATAGAGTATGTGGAAGCAGCAAGTCAGCTCCAAACCACACCCAAGATGCACTCAGAAGTTCTTGCTGTTTTGCAGGCAAGCCTGGCTTATGGCAGCAAAGGTATTCTCCATATTTTTCTTTTTCATAGTCTCTTAACTGTTCATTAGAGAAAAGAAAATTTTATTACTTAACATGATGCCTGAGTTCAAATTTTGTTGTTGGACAATTTGTTCTATGAGCCATTTGGGGGAAATTTAGAGAAAAGTAACTACCTTTTTTCCCTAACTTTAGTTTTTTCTTAGAAAATGCAGTAGCAATAGCAGTACCATAGCAGTATAGGACTTCTGTGCCCTCAAGCATGTCAATTTTTTCCAGTTACCATCATCTGGTTCGATGCAAAACACTCAGTCTCCCTAGAACTTTTGCCTGTTCTGACAAAGTTTTTATTTTTCAAGCATACGACCAAAATGCTGCACCAAAAAAAGGAACTGAGAAGAAAAGCATTGCAATTCACTGAAAGCTTTTTACTACTGAGAACAGGACACAAGCTTTTTGAGCCATCTTCCATACTGATACAGACAAAAAGCCCTGAACTGCTCACAAATAATGAACGTAACTGTCATTTCTTACAACACTGAAAGCTCCAGGACTCCTGCCTTGGGTTTTGGGAACAGCTGTGGGTTGTGAAACTCTGATAAAGGTTGCCTAGTAGGATACAGCAAATTAAATCATCCTTCAATTGCCTTGGATGTCAGGGGATGCCAGGCAACCTTTGGCACTGCAACAGAGTCCTGTAAAGACCAAGCTGAACACTGATGGTAGGCAGGTGGTCTGGAATCTGCATCACTGCCCCTCTTTCCAGCAGGACCTCTCTGATCACAGCCCCATATAGGGCTTATCCTCATCTCCCTCCTCATGTGGCTGAGCCGGATCCCCTTGTCCCATCTAATCTTTTGCTATACATAATATCTAACCTTTTGGTCTTACTACTGTTTCTGCTACCCCATCCCTCCTTTTGTAATAGTGCGAAGAACTGGAAAGAGGGTGGCTTGGTCTGCCAACCAGCAATGCTTATTGGGATGAAATGTGTCTTATGTCCTCTCTGTACTAGTCCGTATATATTTATGAGAGAGAGCTCTCCTTCGGATGTCTTTGCTTTCTTCTCATGTGTGCCCATCATCTCTGACATGGCACCTTGGATGAGTGAAAACTATAAATGCGGTACTGACATTTTTTACAGGACTGATAAAATCATCAGTTCAGATTAATCTTTGTGGAAAACAGAAGAAGGGAAAGAGCTGTTCTGGCACTAATGCACATGATACTGTTGGGCCACATGAAAAAAGGTTTGTGCAAACACTGGTAAAACCATCCCTAATGGCTGTTAGCAGTGGATTACCTTTCATACTTTTTTTTTATGGTTTATGAACACATGTATATTTGTGCTTATCTGAAGACTTTTTGTCACTCACTTTTCTTAAAATCTTGTATTTATTGTTTCATTAATGTCGGCTACTTTGGCATTAAAAAAAGAAGATGGTCACATGAAAGAAAGTTGCAATAGAGTAATTTTGGTTCTGAACTGCAATGTATCTAGACCCAGTTGACACATATTGCCACATATGGGCACTCCTTCTAAGTCTGAGACACCCAGCTAGCCAGAGGGACCCTAGAACTAGATGCACAGCAGCAACCTGCTCTATGGGGCTTACCCTTCTCCACATCTGGAGATGCTGAAGATCTGGAGATGCTGGAGAAGTACTCTTCATTAGGGACTGCAGTGACAGGACAAGGGGTAACAGGTTCAAACTTAAACCAGGGTAAGCTCAGGTTAGATATAAGGAAGATATTCTTTACTGTTAGGGTGGTGAGGTACTGGAATGGGTTGCCCAGGGAGGTTGTGAATGCTCCATCCCTGCCAGTGTTGAAGGCCAGGTTGGATGAAGCCTTGGGTGACATGGTTTAGTGTGAGTTGTCCCTGCCCATGGCAGGGGGGTTGGAACTAGATGATCTTAAGGTCCTTTCCAACCCAAACAATTCTATGATTCTATTATTCTATAAAGATATCCTTGTAAAGCACATCAGAAGACTAAGTTGCATGGAATAGCCTCTCATTTGCTTCATCTATTGATTACTTCATTAAAATGTTCAATGTTCAGGTCTAAGATGGGAATACAAATTGAGAAGTAATGGCTTTGAGCTTCCTGTGATTATGCCCAGTTTAGGATATAAATAGATTGCATAAACGTTATAGACAGAAAAACTGCCAAAGGTGTTTCAGAGCAAATGCCAAGGAGGCAAGGATGAAAAAAAAACCAAAATAAAACAAACAGAAATCTGAATAGGAGTTAAAAAACAGGAGGGCATTGACAATACTGGTAGGACACTGATGCTGCCAACAGGTGTGAAACTTTGAGAGCTTTTATGTTTTCTATGTATTTTTGTTGACCAAGCAAATGTTCATGAAGTGACAGAATCAGTTAAGTTTAACTGGAATTTGAATTACAGGTTTGATTTTATACCATTCAATTTTCCACAGTTTATTTTACACAGTCAATGCCAGCAAAAAGAAGCACAAAGTAAACAAAACACAGACTACAGTGACATGCCCAGAGATCATACTGCAAGATATCAGTGTTAACTGAGACACACTGAAAAGAAAATATGGCCTAGTTTTCTCAAAAAATAAGGGAAATTTAAATATATTCTTGTGTATACTAAAAAGTGACACCTTAAACCAGAGAGGATTGAATATGCAGTGTGAATGACACAAATCTAGATCTTGACTAATCCCTACCTTAATCTCATTTAAAGACTCCTCATTTTTTTCTTACAATTATGTTTTTATGGGTTTAAAAAATGCTGCTGTATCACAAAGGGTATTCTGCATGAAGATTAGAGCCTTAAAATTACCTAATTTTGGAAATTTTCCAATTTCCTAAATTTGTGTCAAACAGTTATTTCTTTCCACATAACCATAGAACCACTGAGGTTGATGGGGACCTCCTGAAATGATCTCATGCAACACCTTACTGCTCAAAGCAGGATCAGCTAAAGAAGACTTTGCTTGACCATGTCCAGCTGGGACTTGAGCATTTCCAGTACACAGTATCTATTTTACTACTCTTCTTTTTAGCTAAATTTTGTCAAGGGCCTCTGTAATGCAAATGGTAGCAGAAGTCAGTACAGAATTGCTCCACTTCAAGAGAGTTCTGTGAAGACCGGGTGACCTGATCTCCAATCAGTCTCTGACCAGTTTTTTCACCAAAAGAACTAGTTGTACATCAAATGTGCATATTCACCTGTTTGAACAATGGGATTGGCAGTCTGAATTGCTATATAAGAGCTTTTATGTTTTACACTTAACTTGCAGAGCTCTATCATGCATCCCCCAACCTACCTTAAGGGCCAGAAGACCAACAGCATCCTGGATTGTGTCAGAAATAGTGTGGCCAGCAGGACTAAGTGATTGTCCCCTGGTGCTCAGCACTGGTGAGGCTGTATTTTGAATACTGTGTTCAGTCCTGGGCCCCTCACTACAAGAGAGACATTGAGGTGCTGGAGTGTGTCTAAAGAAGAATCTGGTGAAAGGTATAGAGTACAAGTCTGATGATGAATGACTGAGGGATGTGGGGTTGTTTAGTCTGGAGCAGACAAGGCTCAGGGGAAACTTTATTGCTTTCTACAACTACCTGAAATGATGTTGTAGTGAGGTGGGTGCCAGTCTCTTCTCCCAGGTAACAAGTAATAGGACAAGAGGAAATGGCCTCAAGTTGCACCGGGGAGATTTAGATTGGATGTTAGGAAAAGTTTCTTCACTAGAAGGGTTGTCAAGCACTGGAACAGGCTGCCAAGGGAAGTGGTTGAGTCACCATCCCTGGAGATATTTAAAAATGTGTAGATGAGGCCTTTAGTGACACAGCTCTGTGGTGGACATGGTAGTGAGTGCCAGGTTAATGGCTGGACTTGATGATCTTAAAGGTCTTTTCTAACTTAAATGATTTTATTCCATAAAATGTGTCTCTATATTAAACTCTTCTTATTTAACCTTAGTCTTTAGTATATCAGCATATACTTTACAGTTTAGACAAAACATTTCTACATTAAAGATTTCAAATGAATAAAACATTGGAAGTAAATTTCTCAGTGAACCAACATAGCCAAGGGCCGAGTTAATGATTGTTGCTTCTATTTAGGTGCCAGATAATCTTATTCACCTCTTATTTGAGAAGAAATATTTCAGCTGTGTATGAAAAGCCCACAGTTTCATTTTGTTAAAAAAAAAAAATTGCTTTCAGTCATTGCACTGACATTAAAACAGGTATACTGATCTGAGCAGAAGGCCCTGGAAGTCCTTTGACATCTTTTATTTGGATTCCACTGATTTGGGAACCAGACATTAATGAATCAAGAGGGTTTTCTGTAATTTGCTACACTGTTTTCCATCTGTGAGCATGTTTTCTGCACCACTTTGTCACTCATGTTCAATTAGAGAATAAATCTAATCACAGCTATAAAGCAGAACCTATTTCAGCTTAGGAATGGCATATAGTCTCCTCTGAAGGCCTTCACATAATTATTGTGGATTTCAATTACCAAACCATTCAAATAACTGTAGGGATTGTTTTATAGGGGAAATTTAAAAGACTAAATTAGGCTAGCTGGCCAAATACAGACTAAGTTATTTGTCTTTCAACCACTTCCACAGGAGGCAAGTATTTTAGTGAGATTAGAATGAGCACTCACTGCTCATGTGCTTGCAGGTTTGAATATCAGGATCTAATCCTGCAATTTCTTTATACAAGTATTCTCAATGTAATCAGTAAAAATACATCCTGTACCTGAGTCTTCAGAAATGTGTTCCCTAGGAAAAAAAGAAATGGCAACAGCAAACAAGTACTGATGGCTTTAAGAATAACAACATGGAAGAGGGTTTTTAAGAGCTCACGACTAAAGATTGTGAATAGTATTTGATGCACAACAGAACAAACGAGAAGTGGGTATGAAGGTCCATTAAAATGGAGGAAGCTGTGCAATATCTTCCCTTCCGTGATTCTAAATTACATGGCACTTCAGTTTTATCAACAGTCATCAGATTTCTTTCTACTGTTGGTGCCTTTAGAAGAAATGTAACAACCCAGTGCTAACTCAGTAAGACTGGAATTTTAATGGCAATATAAGGATAAAAATGACAACATTTTTATAAATTGCATGAAGTTCAAACCAGCACAACTTCATGAAAATTAATGAGAATTATTAACAATTTATTTTAGTTTGTGTAATCTGAGGTTTAATAGTAAAGAAATGCTTAAAATTTTCATGTTGAAAAAAAAAATCATAAATGGCATCTGATTAATGCTGTGTGAATGTCTGTGTTCAGAGACTGAAATACCAGAACTCTGTCAGGGACAATCCATTTTCAAATAAAAGGCAGATTTCAGGTAATAAGGTTTTCTTACTTTTCTTCTAATGTCTGTTTAATAATAAATGTTAACATTTTGCCTAAACTGAAAAAAACAGAGAACAAAAGCTAAATTCTGTTCATGACAGACCAATGCATATGGAAGTTTTGAAGCCTAGGTAATGCCTTTTGTTTGACCTCCTATTTCTGACTGAAGAAAATTACAGCACAATGAAGGCAGAATACACCAACTACGCATTCTAAACTAAAGGTTTCTAATACATGTACAGAAATAGCCTGCATATATGTAGATAGCACATAAATACATACACAGAGCTTTATTCAGGTTTTCTGCATCCGCATTAACTTCATTAAGTCCTAAAAATAGCCTTGCAAAAGCTTTCTCCTTACAGGAACATAAACAATACTATGACTGTTCTATTATAGGCAGTGGTAGGCTGGTGCACTTCTACAAGCCTAGAATAAACTGATATGGCCCTTGAAATTCTTGACTCAAACATAAATGCAGTAATTAATTTTTGAAATGGTTATCTCAAGAAATATATCAACTAATAAGCAGTTATTTAACCCTTAGAACCCAGGTGCTCTCTGGACTGCCAGCAAAATCAGTGCTTTGAAAAATATATCTGTTGACACCTACACTACATACTTACTCTCCAAAGGGTTACTTCTAAGTATTATTAAGCAAAACTGTCAGTTTGAATGACTGCAGCATTAACAAACAGGTTCTCCTTGGCAGCCGGGAAGCCTTATATTTCATGCCAAGATGGCATCTGCCATTCATAATTGCTTGAAAAAGACAATCTCCACTATACTGCTGTAAACTCGTGTCTTTTATCTTTTACTCTGATATCCTACACTTGGAACTTCAAAGCTATTTCCTTTTAATATATACAGAAAGAACCAAAAGATGACAAAGATAGACCTTGGCAAGGTGACAATGACATTTGGTGCTTGCTCTTTTGCTACCATTTGCTACATTTTTAGGCACAAAAACTCTCAGGATAGAAACTCTCAGTAGGAAATTATGTCTTCCAGCCAACAAAATGGCCCAATGAACAGTGCCTTAGTATACTGGCAATATAGCCATCATCTCACAAGTTCTGACAACAGATGCAGTATTGTCTTGTTTTCCATTTGATGTCTGTTGATCAGAAATAACTCACAAAAGGAAGTAATTTAGCCTCAAGCCATTCTAGCAAATTAAAAAGAGAAAGATACCTGGACATATCTATTAAAAGTAAGTGCTGTATCTACAGGAAGTGGAAGTAAAGGAAGCCTCACTTTTTAAAATGCCTTACATATTGATGTCTGTGTTCACAGTAGCTTTGGAAGCCTCTGCAGTGCAGGTGAGAACTCACTCACATACAAATTGGAGAAGCCCAAGTTGCTTTGTTTCATGCTCACACCCGTGGTTAAGCATGAGTATAGCTAAAGCATATAGCCCCATGCATATTGCCTTCATGTCCCCTCCCTGTTCTCAGTGTGCAGCTGCCTAGGGTGGAGGAGGACCCAAAAGGATGGTTCTGCCATTTTTCTCGCCATACACAGACCTTCCTTCAGTTGCTATACTGCCTAGAGGCAGCACATTTATTCTGAAGGATCACAGTGGAGCACTAATCCTGGCTCTCTGTACACTACAGGCATATATAGTAAACTCATGCTACATGTCCTAAGAAGAAGTGTTAGGACCAAGCTAGAGAATAAGTAACTATATGGTAGAAATTCATACATAATACATATTTCTGTATAACTTTGATGAATGACTACATCAACTGTATCATTTAATCCTGAACTTCTGTGTAGTTGCTTGGCTGAAGTTTTCTCCATATTTTTCTCTGCTCTGCTGTGCAAGGTTTCTTTGCAATTAAAACCCTTCCATGGATTACCCAGGAGTTAAGTGTGATCACATGTGATGTGACAATGTATGAATGTCTCCATTATACAACAGTTTGTGGCATGACTTTCTTAAGGATAAAATCCTTGGCATTGGACTCTTAGCACTTTGAAGGACTGTTGCAGAAGTGGTCTTCACAATTGTCTTCTTCAGCAGGGGTTTTTGTGCTCCCAGAAAGTATGAAAGAAAGAGCTTGGTATTAACTATCACTATGTGCTATTATTTACCTGCCTGCCTGAAAGAACTGCAGGAAGAACTGGTGACGAAGTTAGATCCTGAGTGCTCTCTGATTAAGGGATTGCTCCCAAAAGAGGTTTAGGTTTGAGGCTGTGTTTGGCTGAAAAGTAAACAGCCACAGAGGTGGCTGCAACTGTTTTGTTTTTATTCACTTCAGTGGTTGCTTTTAATAGAAAGCATATTAGCTAAGTTGCAAAAAAGCAGGGGTAATCCTGCTTCCTGTGACTGCAACTTTGTTTGGGAATTATCGTAAAAAGCAGCCCCCGGCTGATTTCTTCTCCAGGGTTTTTAATTTAATTATAAGATCTGAGACCCGCTGAATGTTCCTGCAGCTTCCACACAGATAATTCATTCTATTCCTACTCTCTCTCCTAACAGCACAGGATGTGTGAGTGTGAGGGGGGAGATCTACAGTTGCTGGAAGCTTGTACACAGCCTGAATTCTCATAAAATAATAACAACAAATGAAAAATGCAATAAAAGACATGACATGGCTTTTGCTGGCTAAATCTGATTTATAACCCAAACCATTCCTTTAATATAAAATGCCATCACAGTAAAGACATGTTTATAAAGCTAACACGAAATGCAGTGAAAGAGAATCCAGACACATATTGTTTAGATCTTGCCAGTTGCCTATTCCCCCCATAGAACTATAGTGAAGAATAAAATTAATATTTACCTTAGTTTTGCTCATGTCATAGAAAATTCAAATAGAGGAAGATTTAAAAGGTGGAATTTTAGCCCTGGGTTTTTTTTTTTTTTTTTTTTTTTTTTTTTTTTTTTTTGTGGAAGTTCACACTGATGTTAGCATTTTGAATTGCTTCTCCACACATCTCACTCTCTCCACCAAGTCCATATGGATGGCAGGGACACAACTATTTTGGAGCTCAGAACTTTTAGGATGAGACCAATTTTTGTAGTAAACTCAGTGGACTAGTGAGGTACCCAGCCTCCTTAAAATGCACAGCCACAGCATGTCCTATGGAAGCAATCTCCTTGGAGGACTTGAGAAGCTTTGGGGCTCGAGGGTCATTGTTAGAAGTTCTACAGTTGTTCTGTGCCTCGGTTTATCATATGTGGAAAGTGGTCAAGTATATTTTTCTTCTCCTACTTGTTCTCTGTTTCATCTACTTTCTGCCACATTGTGACAGTTTTATTCATAAAAGTGAATTGTGGTACTTTAAATACCACCGGCTTTACAGAAACTACCCATCAAAATCCTCACCAACCTAAGACAGGGTTAATTACAGTTTATCAGCCCCCTGAAGGAAGGGGCGATTTGTTCTTATGGGTTTGAACAGTATTTAACAAAATAAAGATTTTATTTTCATAGGTTCATTTCCGGTGATTAAAACATTAACAAACTCTTTGCAGGTTTTTGCCCCAGGCACTATTTTTCTGTCCAGTCTGTGCATGTGACTTAGTCTTTGAATATCACTTTCTACAGGGTCATTTTAACAGTTTAGTGTATCACTTTAACAGATAGTTCTGTGGAGATGCATATACCCAGTTGAGTGGATGCACTCTAACACAGACATTTTAAACTGGAGATGAGAGTATCCAGTCAAGTTTATATGTCAGCAATATTTGTGCCTTCTGCCAGATCACTGTACAATTCTAGTTTTTATATTGCTGTCAAATCACTACATGGTAACTGGTTTTATACCACTGGCTTGTGCAGCTCAGAGCTGTCTTCATTGACTTTAACAGTTGGAATCAATGATATTAAAGATTTCTTCCAACCTAAACAATTCTATGATTCTATGACTTCAGGAAGCACAAAGGTGCTATGGATTGCAATGTTAAGGAATCTTTAATAGCAAGGGATTAATGAGAAATGTTAGTACTGAATGGGAAATACCTCAATCCATAATTCTCCTTCACATTCACAGCTTTTGTATTCTGACTTCCCTGGAAGTTAAATGTAAATTTTGGAAAGCTTCCTGAAAGCAACATACTTTCCTCTTCTTTCACTAAGCTGCTCCTAAGCAGAAGTGTTTGCTATATACTGAGTTATGATCTTCTCAGTCGGAGGCTGAATGACAATTTCAACAAAGGCCCTAGCCCTAAGCTACTGCAGATTGAACTCAAGGAGAATGAAAAGAAACATTTCAAAGCAGAGAGGAATATATTTATTCAGAGGTTAACAGCAGTCTGTCACTTTTGCTCTGGATTTCAAAATGACCACTGTGAACCACGAGATCCTGCTTGACAACTGTTTCTGCTAGTAATGTTGTAAATATTCTAACCTAATGAAAGCAGATGTTGATTTTTATACAGAAGTCATATATAGTTTCCGTATAGTCACTGTCTGTAAGGCAAAATAATCTGATTCATTATATAAACAGAATTGCATTTCATTGCTGTGTTTTCCTATCAGATAACCAGAGTTCAGGTGCATATGAAGTTGAAAGTTATTCTGCCCAAGACATATTTGAGAATAAGATCAGGCTATAAATATGACCCTGTGACATCAGGTAGTCTTTCAGAAGGCCCCACAGAATGGGAAACTAGCAATAAATTTCAGGAAACAGCATTATGAAGCAGAGTTGCAGAACAACAACATAAATAAGAGAAAACATGGTATTTTAAAAGTCATTCAGTGTCCCTTTTCTTGGTCAGTTAGCTGCAATAATCTCCAACAAAAAGTGCCCTAAATAATAAATGTGAAGAATTGGATGGTACATGGAGTATATGTAATAGGGAGGGGGTGGAGATGCAGTTACTGATAACTACTCTGAGACTGTACAGAATGCAGAGCGTAGGCTATTTGGGCATTTTGCCATGATTCTGAGTTAGCACTAAAGTTTTGCTAGTAAACCATGACAACCATTATTTTTATTAGGTTCAGCAATGGAAATATATCAGCTTGCCACATAGCATTAGGATGCAGAGCACTCAAAAATCTGGTATACTGCTGCAGCCTGAGGGTGGGATGAAATTAATGGAACGAAGAATTGGTTCTACAGGAAAGGAGGCTATAACACCCTCAGGATTTTCAAAACAGCGGTCAAGTTGCATGAGTTAGCAATACTCATTTGGTCCCACTCCAAACTTGCAACATCCGCGACTCCTACCTGGGCAGTACAGCATCACAGCATCAGCACCTCCCTTCTCCCAGGGACACAGGGATGCAAATAGAACTGAGAGGCCCAGCCCAGCATCTGCAGCTGCCAAGGAGAACCAGGCTGGGGACAAAGGGGTTTACACTCCTGCAGGATGCTGACCATTGCACAGAGGCTCCACATTCAGTGATACCAAAGTTGAAAGTGCTCCTCTAACTCATTCTCCAGTGTATGACCTCATGAAACAGGGATGTTGGGAGTCGGTATCTTGTAAGCCAGTACGTGGGCATCTCCTCTTCAAGTTCTCTGCATCTCCTCTTCAGCCAGCACCCCCAGGGGAGCTCAATAATAACTGAAATGCACTTGCGGAGTTTGTAGCCTGCCTGGAACAGGCAACATGAAACATTTTCACCTTTACCTGTTGGACATATATGGGTTCTTGCTTCCTAGGGAGATAGCCACAGTCTCAGAAGAAAAACTATTGACAGTAAGCTGCAGAGAAAAATATTTCTTACTGAACCATGTATGAATTAGAAAGTACAGTAACCTGTCTTATATGAAATATTCAGTAAGCCATATCATGATGAGAGTTTAATTGGTATATATCCAGCTGACTGCTATACAGGAACAGGCCTTTTTCAGTTGGCATGTGTTGATTAGGACAAAATTCACCAATTAAATCTCTGTGGTAATTAGAAGCTGAAAAAAGTAGCCACCACAAGAAAATTAATGACCAGGCAATGTGCCATTTTGGAGGACAGTTGCCAAACATGAGCCAATGATTTTTGTAAGCCATACTGAATTCTCAAATGTTTCTGCAAAGCAGGAGTCAATGGCTCGCCTAGGACAAAGGATGAAACACTGCTCTCATTCACTCTTTTCCAAAACAACTGACAGTTTTTTTCAAAGGATTAAAATCAACCTATCCTTCCATCAGGGGATAACTACTCTCCAGCTCCATTTCTGAATGAGAGTGCTTCCCAAGGGAAGGAGATAGATATTGTCAATCTATATTTCTGCAGTTCCCTGGACAGAGACATGTCAGGGCATCTGATCTAACAGTAGCTATCACAAAAGTGGAGTCCTAGTGCACTCTTTTCCCACCTTTTCTGCTCCTGATTGCAAGCTTCTGCTGCTTCTCTTTACAAGGCCTAGAGCTCACTTCACCCCGCTGTAAGCTGATTTAATTCATTATTTTTAGGGGAAACTAAAATAATGGGCTAAAAGAAAATTATAATTTTTCTTCTACGCTGAGTATGGGTAGTTGAATTGAATCTCTGTGAGGTCTGATGAGAGCTGTAACAGAAAAAGCAGGACTGTATGTCCAGGAGCAGGGGAAAGGGTCAGAGAAATGGGACTGCCTCTTTCAGCACCAACCAGCAATCAGACCAGACACCATCAAGCCTCTAGCTACACATTCAGTGTCTCCTCAGCTGGTAACTCTGCTCCTGCAGCAGGACTGAAAACCTGCAGCAATTACTGGCTTCAAGTATTCCCACTGGCCAGGGAACCACTAACGACCTTTAATTGCTGGCAGAAGTTCAAGTGTCAGTAATTGCAGAGCAGAGGACAAGAAGAGCTACGGGAAGCAGCAGCTGCAGCTGTCTTCACTCCCTTGTGCTGGTGGGGGTGAACCTCTGCTAACTCAGGTGGTCATGCATGTGCATGCCAAAATAGGTTTGTGTTTAAGTTTGGGAAACATGCTGTATATCACGCTCCCAAGCACACATGGCTCTAAGGCACAGAGGCAAAGTCAGCTCTGGCATTCAGCACTCTCAGTACGGCCACTTTTTATTTCACAACTTCCTTGAAATAGGCAATTTGCAGCCAAGCTGTGCACACAGTGATAAAGCCTTGTAAAAATGACTTGAAGCACAGCATTCCCCTGCTTTATGGGGCCAGGGAAGCTGTATGAGCCAAGTCTGGGGCTTGTGCCACAGAAGCACTCAAAGGACAGAGCTTCAGAAGAACCTGCCATGGAGGGGAGTAAGTCGTGCCATCTACCTGCCTAGGGGTACTGAAGCAAATTCATTATTTCTAAGGACTCTTGCACTTTTTAACAGGATGACAGTTATCTGCACCCATTTCTCCGCATGCGTGCGCTGTGAGCTGCGCAGGGTGGGGTGCTTGTAATCAGCTTACCAAATAAAATCTGCACTGAGATAACTGAGTGTGCTGTGTTCATACACCTACTTCAGGTGTTTCCTTAGGGATCATTTTGTTATCTCAGAATAGGAAAAGAACAGATACCCATCCTGAAAAGGTAAGTGCACTGCTTTTCATTTCATAGTTTGTGAGGTGCAATTCAGAAGTTATTGCTTTGCTACATACCACAAACACTATTAAACATAAATACTGACACTAATTCTGGACTGAAAAGATAGGAGAGGCATTATAAAACTTCAATTGAACAGCATCATTCCTATCGACTAGCCCATTAACAATGAGGAAATAAATCCCGTAACAGTTACAACCAAGTAACAATATTTAGATCATAATTAATTGGTTGATGGTGTGGGTAAAATTTTAAAGTGTCATTAAGAATATAGTTTCCATCCAGAAGGACCATTCCACTTGCTCAGCTGGGGGCAAAACTCACAACGAAGCAAACTACATGGGGTTTAGGGAGTAATTCCAGCAACAACTTTACATAATGAAGACACAAAATAAGGGCTGCCATGCAGCAAAGTTTCATCAGATCCAAGAATGTCTTGCATTTAACATTAAGTAAGGTCAGACACATTCTGAAATATATAGTCCTTTCCTCCCAGGACAAACAAGTGTAATAGCACATACTTCTCTTAATCAGGATGTGCGTAATCAGGATGGCGCCTTATTAGGATACATCCCAGAGAACCTGTTTAGCTTAATGATAGTGAATGGTAATGACAACTGCTTAGCTGGGATAGTATTAGCAAAAATTTCACTTAATGGGTTACATGCAGATTGTGTCAGGGGGTTAAGTGGTATTTAACTAAGTGTGAAATTCTAAGCCCATATCCCTTAATAAAGAAATTGTTAAATAATAATTAATAGAAGAAACTGAAATCAACTGTGATGCACAAAATTAGTAGCCTTTTGTTTGCAGACAGCACTAGCGTGCTATGTACACACACACAAAAATGTACTTCAGAAATACAACTTTTTTCCTTCCTGAACAGATTGTTAATTTTTCAACTGTTTTCATTATTTAAAGTAATTGTTAGGGAAGTTTCATAGCAGAGGCTAATCTGAAGCAGTTCATTGCAAGGCTTAGGTCTTCTGCATGTGAATGACTTCCTGAATGAAGAGGCCACATGATAGATTGCTGGTCTTTGGCTGGATGTACATAATATAGAATTGCATTCACAATGAGAAAAGCTCATACATGAACTTCATTATCTGATGATGATGCTCTCCAACATTGGCTTAAGACCACTCAGTGAATGTTTGTTAGTAAATCCATTTCTCAAAAAGTCTGATGATGAGAAAAAAGCAAAGCTGCGCTGGCAGACAAGAGGCATTGCATTTTGCACTTCAGTGGCATTTCACTGAATTAAGTCAGGGGTTGTTGCTACCTTGTGACTGAAGTAAGGTTAGGCTCTGCACCACAGATAACATATCTAGCACGTCTTCTCTCTACCCTCATCCCCTGCAGGCAGACACCCACAGGAGTGAGACTGTAGCTGCTTACAGTCTCATGATACCTGGGTGCAAGGTATCATCGCCCTCCATAAAAAGCTAGTTGGAAACAAACTGTGACTGCCGTA
The DNA here is from genome assembly GCF_012275295.1 of Melopsittacus undulatus. Classification (NCBI taxonomy): domain Eukaryota; kingdom Metazoa; phylum Chordata; class Aves; order Psittaciformes; family Psittaculidae; genus Melopsittacus; species Melopsittacus undulatus. Next base: position 33,290,077 of record NC_047527.1, read on the forward strand.
GCCAGAGTAGTGATCCAGCACCCTACTTCAGGAACAGGACTCTTGTGGAAGCCATAACTGATTCCTTCGTCCTAGCTCACATAATATTTGTATGACTTAGCATCCTTCTGACTTCTTTTATGGCTGCTTCAGATCAGGACATTTTAATGAGGGACAAGAAAGAGTTGACAGATGCCCTCATTAATAAAAATTTAGTACGCTGTTTCTACTGTGATATGCCTTGCTTTGGTATTTTGGAAGAAGCTGGCATTTAAGATTGGCTGCCCACTTGACTTCTAAACAGTCCCCAGCAAACTGCCCAGATTGATACTGTTGAGTTGCATGAGAGAGAGATTGCAAAGTATATGGTCCAAATATTCTTAGCTGAAGTTCTCTGTTCAGCCTGCGTGAGTGCTCCCATCCACTTTAGAAGTGCTTCCAAGTCATACAATCGGTTGCACGGAATCATACAGAATCAATTTACATAGATGAAAGCATTCTTCTGGAGACTAAATTACGTATCTACTAGGGATTTTACTAGTATAGCTGCAATAATCAAGGACAAACACCCCTTAATATCATAGGGACTCAAAGTAGAGAGTAAGCTGCATTGAGGCATCCATCATGAGACATTGATTCTCCTACTTAACTGAATGACTAAACATATCTATGCACAGCCTTTTTTAAAAAACTCATTTTCACCAATGAATTTGCAGATTTATGTCAAATGCAAATAAAATGTTGGCTGTTGTGCATCATTCCTATTTTTTTATCCTTAAATGGACAAAAGTATGTGGATGAAGTAAAACTGATTAATTCCAAATCCATCCAAGCCCCAATTATTTTACATGGACTTTCTGATTCTATAAAAATAGAATCAAATTATGTGTAGTGATAAATTATACATAAATTATAAAATATATCAAATTATAACAGCAGTATTCCACTACTTTGAGATAATAAAAAAACAATGCAATATTTCTGCTTTCATTCATTTGCTTGTTTTTCTTTATTGTTCAGAAAGGAATTGTTTTCTTTATGCATTTCATTCCGGTTCAGAACTTAAGAAATTACACTTGATTTGTCTGATTGTCTCTTCAAAGTGTACAGCATAGGAATTATTTCTGATTTACCAAGCAGAAAACCAAGAGATGAAATGAAAAGGTCTTGCTGTGGAAAGACTCCTCACACTGCAGGAGATCTGGATGCAGCCCATTCATCACTGGGCATTATTTGTCCCTCTGTGTTTTGGCACAAAGTGGATTTCAGTTTGTGATAGCCCTAGATATGAACATATTGAGCCTCTGAGACAAAGCCTGTCTCTTTAGTGGGTAGGTGCAAAGACAAAGATTAATAGTTCTGAAGTCTCCAGCTCTCAGTGTTAGCTAAGCGAGCAGACATGACAAAAGTGGGAGCTCATCCAGAAATTAAATGCATTTTACTGTGCAAAAAAAATAAATTATGTGACTGAAAAGTAACATGGATAATAAAACAATATTGCATAAAATAATACGTCACTGCAAACAAATTTCTGAATCCATGTGAATTCAATTTTCCTTCTGTTGTACATATTGCATTTTATTGGCCTGGCCAAGAAAAGAGCACTGCCAATCTTCTTAGTGTTATTGTACACAGACCATTTTCAAATGCATGTGGATACCTTCATACCACTACAGCCATATAGAAGTCCACCAAATTGAATAACATGTCACACCAACAATCAGCTATGGCATGACTGTACATGGTGACATTACTTTTCTAAGCACAAAATTACAGCACTCTGTTTTTCAACTGTATCTTAAAAGAACAAGACATTTTAAGCCCTTGGTAGGTCACTTTCAAACTATGGATAACCCTTTGGATGATTTAAGCATGTGGTCTATTTTCCCATGACATTTCCTAGTGCAATGATCTTCCCTAATGAAGTAAACAAGACACATGTCTCTTTCTGTTTAGTCATTTCTGAGGAATACCTTGAACTACTTCTGTATTGCATGGGAAAAAATAAAACCAATGCACAAAACCAAAGAGTAGACAGGAACGATGTAAAGGCATGCACACCACAGCTGTGCAAACTCCAAAGCCTTGTAATCTACAAGGGCTCTCCTCCACACCGGTAACCTTTGTTATGTGTTGGCTGGGTTGCTCAATTCTTGGATAAACCTGCCCTAAGACTGTGTCTGTGGAGGCAGCACTGCTGGGGCGGCAGGGGGGGGATTGGTTCAGCAGACGACTTGTAAAGTCTGATTAAGTGATCTGCCGCTGGTGAAGTCCTTCACTGACCTGCCTGCTATTTCTGTGTCTAAGTCATTTGTGAAACAGCCCCAGCATGTGATGCCCTTGCTGACGCATGCACACACCAACTGGGCAAGGTGGCTACTTACAGCTAAGGAAAAAGCCTACGCACACTTATTTCCTCTCATTTGTTTCTAATCCAAGCACTGCAAATGTCGTGGTAGATTGGAATGGGAACTTCATTAACAACCTTCCCTCCCAAACAAACAAACAAAACACAATAACAAAAAGCACCAAGGAAAAAGAAGAAAAGACAAATTAAAGAGATTTCAAAATGGTTTTCACATTCTTTGATTACTTGGTGAATAGTCCCTCACCAGCATCCCTGTAGGCCCCCTTCAGATGCTGGAAAGCTGCTATGAGGTCTCCAATTCAGCCTTCTCCAGGCTGAACAGCCCCAACTTTCTCAGCCTGTCTTCATACAGGAGATGCTCCAGTCCCCTGATCATCCTCATGGCCCACCTCTGGACTTGTTCCAACAGTTCCATGTCCTTTTTATGTTGAGGGCACCAGAACTGCACACAATACTCCAAGTGGGGTCACACAAGGACAGAGTAGAGGGGCAGGATCACCTCCTTTGACCTGCTGGTCACGCTACTTTTGATGCAGCCAAGGGGTAACGGGTTGAAACTTAAACAGCAGAGGTTTAGACTGGATCTAAGGAAGAAATTCTTTACTGTTAGGGTGGTGAGGCACTGGAATGGGTTGCCCAGGGAGGTTGTGAATGCTCCATCCCTGGCAGTATTCAAGGCCAGGTTGGATGAAGCCTTGGGTGATATGGTTTAGTGTGAGGTGTCCCTGCCCATGGCAGGGGGGTTGGAACTAGATGATCTTTCCAACCCTAACTATTCTATGATTCTATGATTTCCTCCCACAGCAAAACTGCCAGCCCATTTAGGAGAACCAAACTAGCTTCAAATATCGCACTCAATCTCTGATTTATCGCTGCTTTCTTGTGTTCATTTAATGGAAATAGACTGACAAAAAATAACTTATCAAGTAGCTAAGATGTCTGTACTTCCATGAGGAAGATTTTCTGGGAAGGAGAGGTCAAAAAATTCAGTTACTGACAATTTTTGTCAATGCTGCACAAAAAATGTCTCCTTTTAGTCTCAGAAATGTGATCACTTGCACTCCAGATGATTCAGTAGCATGCACTGCTTCATCTTCTCTTTCTGAAGTATTTATTTCAGTATCAGAGCTGGAGTTTTGTTAGACATAATTAAATGAGGATCTGCACATGCAGAGTAATTCCTTAATGAAGATTCTCACACTTTGAAGTCCTGACACAGATATTTCCTTCAGAGAAAGGGAAAATTAGTGCATTTCTTGAGTGCTTTTAATTATGGAATGAGATTATTATGATACATTAAAAGAAATTTAAAAAGTAGCACCAGCAGAAAACCTTCCCAGCAAAGATGAGCAGGCTTTCATTATTCAGTGTGTTCCTGTGCCTGGTACCTATCTCTTTGCCTTACACAATTCAGTAGTAATTATGCTTCCCAATGCTAGCTAGGTTGACGGTTTCCTTATGACAGCAATACCGAAGCACGTTGACTGCACTGTGGTGATGGAGGTCATGGAGGCCTTCATGGAGGTCAACCAAAAAGCACCAACCAACATAACTGGCTGTGGACCAAAACTCCTTCCTGAACTGAAGACGGTGGTCATTACTAGAAAGAGGGAAGTAAGATATGCTGTAGGGCACCAAGCTGGAGTGGATGGGAGCTATGTTTTATCCTAAAAAGTGTTAATAACACTTGTAATGAGATTTTTCTTATCAAACATCTATCAATAATTTCATATCGCAGAAAGCTGTAGGTGTTCTGGCAAGTTAAATGACAGCTGGGTGACAAGTTGAATAACTAACCTCTCCAGCCTCTGCTTATCCATTTGCATCAACGGAGGAGGTTCAGCAGCTTATTTCAAGCATCAAGTATAAAAATGAAACAAGCTACAACATCATCTACAACACAAAGAATTGCTTCTTTCTGTCTCCCCAAACACACTATCCTCATTCCTGGATAGTATTATGGAGAAAGCAGTTGCCCGGAGCTAGACTTCTTGATTCTGGATGCTCTGTTATATAGTGGCTATGGCTACAAAATACATCCTTCCAAGTAAGCAATTACTCTGCAAAGGTAATTATTGCTCTGGCAAATTTCTGTACAATCTGTCATTCTGGTGATAGCAGACTGATACGTGAAAACACAGTGTTACCCCCAGTGTCACTCAAACACCTGACCAACAAGACAATCCATGACACAATTAAGTCAATTTTCCATAGCATGCATCCTGAACAATTAATTAGTTACACAAATTCCATTAACAGTGGCTTAAATGATTTGCATGCCTAATTTTCTGCACACCAATAGAAAATGCATTCAAGACAGTGAATGACTATGTCTTCTGGTATCTACCATAGTGTCAGTAATCATGCTCAGTTTTATTCCTATAGTAGTTTGCTATCAATTCATATCCACTTAATATCCAATATCCTTAATATCTTTGACTGTTGAGGGTATACTGAGGGTAGATCACTCAGAAAGAACAGGCAAAAAATGAGGGATGGATTAGGTGCCAGGCTGTAAAAGGCTGAAATCGGTATTTCTAGCAATCACTTTTAAGAAAATGTGAATGATTTCGTGGTCTGCTTCCTAGTTAGTATCACGACTTTGTAATCAAAACCTGTACAAGAAAATACACATAGTATCTATTTCAGATCTAGTTTGTAATGAGCTCTTTGTGCACATCATCATCTCAGAAGACTTTTAATGATGCTGTAAACAGTGGTGCCTCCAAATTCCAGGTAGGTTATCTAGAAACAAACCTTATGTCTCGAGTTTGCCCATATTTTTCCTTGTCAATGGGTGCCAGATCTATGGAGCCATAAGCAGCTGAAGGAGACAGCCAGGGAAAAACTGTGTTAATTCATTTTACATAATAGTAAATAGTCATCTGAAGAATAGGCACCTACTTGTCTTCTCTATAGCTAGTGATGATACTTCCAAAGGGCATTTCATTATTATTCATTATTTTTAAACAAAAATCATCATGTACAGTGGACTACTGAATATGGGGCAACAATGTTTTTTACTTACTCCTTCATCCAGAAGGAGATATTTACCAGAGTCCCGAGATTTCTGCTTCATTCTGCCTTGTTCTTTTGAAAATTAAATAGCTTTCAATCCCAAGCTAGTTAAGAAGCACAAACAAGTTGATAATAATCTTTTGCAGGAATGCAAAATCCTTCAGGAAAATTGAATTAAAAACCACCTTTTCCAGCTTTTCAGTTTAACTGTGCTATTGTAGAAGAGCATTTGTGGCTTTTCCTTACAGAAGATCAGGGATCAGTGGATGCTCCACAAAACAGAAGGCCGACCCTGAGACAATTTCATAGGCATCCTCTCAGCATTTAATTCATCCTAATGGTGACAGGCAATTGAGAGTCCATAAGAAATCTAATGGTAAAGGCAGTCTGTTTCAGCAGAGGTGCTACTTTAAGACACTCCTTCCTGTCTTACACACAAAAAGCACCTGCATCTGAACGTTACAGCAGACTCCTGTAAGACACAGAGTCTCTCCGATGGGATTATACTGGATTACACTGGTTGAAGCAAGCGTTACCTGAGAAATGACTCCTTATGCTACTTAAGATTAAATCAACTGATTGTACCCTAATAGAAATAATTTTACAAGGAAAACAAAGGTCTTTAATTAGAGGATTATGGAACCTTAAGAATGATGCAATATGCAATTATGAAGAAAAGTCTTCTGCAGACTTTATTACTTTGTCAGATTAATAAAAGTAATGAATAAAGGGATGCTTGACAGTTGCTATTTGAATTTTAGTGATGTATTTTGGAGTCTCTCAAAACAAGCCATAATTTCTTAATTAATACAAATTACCCTGGATATAAACATTATCAGGAGGATTGAAAATAGGTTGAAAACATAAACGAAAGGTGATGATGAATGACAACATATCAAGTAGTGAGACTCTGTCTACTGAGGATTGCAGGAATCAGAGCAAGTATCTTAATTAGAGAAAGGAAATACTTACAGTAATGAAATTTGCACATAATGCAAACCCGAGAGGAGTTGAGTACCCAAGTGTTGATAATAAAGTAATACAAAAGGGTCTATAAAGATTATAAACATGAATAGACTGATGGCGAGTTATGATTTACTGTGGGAAAATGCAGAGCCATACATGAATAGGAATGTACTTTAATGATTGCCTCCATGCCAAAAGTTGCCTCAGCAGCTGTACAAAAGAATTACCCTGGTAAAACTACCAGGATATGTTCCTTCCATGGCCATTCCACTCTGGAATAAAAATTATTTCTTTATTCTCAAGTCAAATCACCTTCCTTCCGGAAAATCAGTTCCCAAGGAAAGCTATGCTGCAGTAACTGGAAGCAGCTGTGCTGTGCCCATGACTGGGTGAGGGGGTTAAACAGCAGCTCTGCCACTGGTGGGCATGGTACAGCAGCAGGATGCTGCAGCCCTCCCCCATGAACCTCCATATGGTGGACCTGTGTTCTCCCTAACTACACTGACAGGTGCTTTCTCTTTAGAAAGACCCTAAAACTCATCAGGAGAGAAAGCCAGGAAGGCAGGAATGCCAAGGGGCCCACAAATGCTGTAGGTGGTAGCTCAGACATGATTTTGCAAAGCGAAACTGCAGCAAAACTGTGTTGAGGGGTGCAGAGGAATGGCAGTAGGAGACGGGGAGGGGCCTGGTGCTCCCTGTGGTGTTCCCTTTATGTAAGACCCTAACATGGCTGTCCCAGGAAGGTGGCGCTGAGCTTTGCTCACTGTCAGAAATGCTCAGTGCAACCGAGAGACATTTGAAGAGAAGTGTTGGAAAGCGCTGACTCACAAGGGGAGACCAGAGGAGTTAAACATGTAGCTGGCTAAAAGCAGGCTGAGTGGGGAACCCTGTAGTACTTTATAAATATATGACTCTCAAGATGAATTTTCTTGGAGTGACACTAGAAATCATAGTGTGCAGCTAAGAAAGGAAACATTTACAGTAAAAGCCAGATAAAATTTCCTCATAAGAAACAGCATTAGCCTTGGCAAACCTGAAGGGAAGAGATGAAAACTCAATATGTGGGAGAACATGTAATCTGATTTTCCTGACTTGAAGGAAAGGTGAATTCACAGCAGGAACCACACTGAGTGAAAAGCAGAAACACATAATCCTTGACTCTTACCATGAAGAGGTCAAAGCTAAGGTGCTGCTCCTTTCTCTTTAGTCTCAGTAGGCCATGCAGACACTGAGAGTCTGAGCAGGCCCTTCCTCAGAAGGGCCATACTGCATTTGGACCTCTTCTGCAGCACAGGATGCTCCAAGGGCACAATCCTGCTGGAAAGCTTCATGCAGAGGAGTTTCATTCCCTCTGCCTATTTAATGTTGAATACCTAGCATGGAGATAGTTCTACATTGTTCTAATAAACTGAAAAGGACCAAAGTTTAGACACTAGCTGCTATTTCATAACTGAAAAGCCCAGCTGATCCTTGAGACAGATGTTACCACTGCTATGAGATAAACCATGAGCACAAAATCCTTCTTCCACTCCTCAGCCTTAATGCACAGCACACACACACAGGGGGTTAGCCCTCTGCTATGGTAGACGCAAAACTAGGGGATTACACCTACCTGGATGATAAGGTGGCCCTTTGCTCAGTTTGTCAGGCTAATATTCTGTGCTGCAACATGGAAACTGTTCTCAAAATAGGTTTCTAATTTCTGTACAGGTTAAATGCAACCAAGCTACTTTACTTGCTGATAATTTATTTAATACCTCTTAGGTGTGCTGTCACATTTATTACAATGAGTTGGACAAGGAGATATCAGGTTTCCTGTGGAAATTCAGAGAACTACTAATAAATAAGCAGCCTGCTTCGATTAGACATACATTGGTCCTGCTTTTCCAAGATGGCACCTCTAAATCCTTATTCTCTTGCTCTCACAGCTACCTCCTGCCCTGTCTTTCAGCATCCGTCTTGTGCTTGTTAAATTCATGTGCCACATCATATCTTAGAATAAGGGAATCATAGAATCAACTAAGTTAGAAAAGACCTTTAAGACCATGAAGTCCAACCATTACCCCAGGACTGCGAAGACCACTACTAAGGTGTATCACTGAGGGCCTCACCTACATGGCTTTTGAGCACTTCCAGGGACAGTGATTCCACCACTGCCCTGGTGTCCTGAGACAGAGAGAGTCAGTGTTATTTTGTGTTTCAGAAAATAAGGAGCATCCCCAAAAGGGACGCATTTATCTCAGTATCCCAAGTATGTATGTGCCTCATGTCTCTGCCACTGAGAAATATAAACTAGAAAAGAAGACCCAAACAAGCAGATACTTCTGGTTTGCAAAATTAATGCATTTTGTATGCTTTTAAATGACCAGTTCTAGAAACCTAGTTCTAGAAATCAAGGATCAACACAGAAAAGTGCATCAGTAACCAGTAATTCAGTGTCTAGAAATTAATTATGAAGGTCCTTCACTGCAATAAAATGATTCAGCTACTGTGTCCTGATGCTTATTTTCAAAAATGCTGTAAGGTGGTTTGGGTGATGGGTAAAGCTGCCAGTCAAGCCCCTCCTGCCCAGCTCCTGATGGTGGGGAATCATCACAGCTGGGACAGAGAAGAGAAACAGCAGAGAGAACTAAAAGACCAAGACAGTGTTCTCCAAGTCCCTAAAAGGAGGTGACAACTGGTCCAAAAATTGCACTTTTCCCCTTTTTTTGTTAGAAGCACTTCATGAATAGTGTTATTTTTCCTCTGAAAGCTCCTTGCTGCCCTACTCCATTTATGATGGAAATTTTCTGTTTAGTCAGTATGTTACTTTCTGTGGGAAGTGACTGAAGTTCATTTGGTTTAGTGTGAGAGAAGTAGCCAGAAATGCTTCTAATTCCCCTTCTTGTGTGGGGCAAGGCAGATATAGATAAAGGAGATGTGAGGTATGCTGACTGTGAGAAGTACAGGTGGCTCACAATTACTTATTACTTACAAACAGCTGCTAATATTGTCTTTTACTACGATTTTTATCTGGTTTATCCTATTTATTATGGTGGCCTTTATTATCCTAGGCATTTCACAAAATGAACAAAAACATTCTTCCAGTAAGCATTTCTTCTTGCTTATCAGGAAACAGTGATGACTTCAAGTAAAGATGGTGCTATTAGTGCTTTAAATAAACATGAGTATTGCTGCCCAGATCCTGCCTCCACAAAAATTATGATGGTCTGGTGATAAATACTGCTTGCTGTAGCCTTGTGTGCTTAAGGAATAATAAAAGAAATATTAGAGGGTCAGACAGGTGGCTGGAAGCTAACACGTGCTACACACACTTGCTAGTAAAGAATGGTAGTTCATTCATTTTGAATTAAAGTGTAAATCAAAGAACTATGGAAGTGTGGGAGGAGTGGATTAAAAATTTAACAAAAAAGCTCTTGGTTTCTTAATTCCATGATCTGTCACATCCCTCCATCTGTGCACAATGTGTGGGTGTTGCAGAAAAAACCTGAAAGGGTGGGATGTTAAAATCTTTTACACCGAGGTTCCTGTGTAGCGTGGCTGACTTTTATGCTTCCCAAGCAGCACCATTTCAGAACACCTCTGCTGTTCTGCAGAATCAAGCCAGACATTTTTATCACCAGTCAGACAAAAAGTGATTTAAATAGCTGGACTGAAAATGGAAATAAAAGACTTATCATGCTTGAAAAATGCCATTTACTTTAAAGTGATGTTTTCTACTTTGTGAGCACTAATTTGAGTAATAACAAAAAATGATACTGGATATAAGATTCTGCCAGTTTTCATTCAGAGATTCTTAGGCAAAACAAAATCCACCCTTCGAGAACCAATAAGAAAGACACATTATATGAGATGTGTCTGAAAGAAAAATGACAAATGATTCTCAGGTTTTATTTTTAGTTTTACTCCAAAAATTGATGCTTTCTAATCTCCAAGTATTGACTACTATGTATTTCAAAAAATGATGAAGGGAGGCCTGTCCCAAGAAGTGCTCTCTGGCAATGAAGTACAGTGCCCAGAAACTGGAAAAATTAACTGGAAAGTGAATAGTTCTAAGTGCAAACTCCCAGAATAATATATAATTCCCATATCTTCCTAAGTTGCTAGATCTGTTACTTATTTTAACTGTCTGCATACTCAAGCATGGAGGCACACATCAGAAAATGTGAAGTAGTTCATCCCTAACTATAGTACTAGTCTCTGTGCAGGGAAAGACCACAGGAAACCTCTCAGCTTTGAACACAGTATGTTTTGATTCAAAGCGACTGGCAGCAATGCAGCTGGGTAGGGCAACAAAAGTAGTACCTGCAGACTTTATACCACCACAGGTTCCCACATGCAGCTCTACTTCTGTCATGCATGATCGTCATGTCCTGAAAAACAGCACATCTGGATGAAAAGAACAGAGTAATAAAAATCATTCTACTACAATAGTGTGGAGCCAGACCAAACTGACCCATAAATTGTCCATACTATGCAGGGATCAAAGTAGGAAAGATGGGTTGAAGCGTCCTCTCTTGCTTCAGAGCAAGAATATCTCTCTATTAATAAAGAAAGATATTATTAATCATGATCTCCCACTATCTTCTCAGTCAGATAATTCAGAATTACCATCTGGCCGGCGTTTGGGAAGTTTCATTACAGACCTTTCATGTTTCCGGTGTCTCATTATCTCTGGAGGAGTTTCTTACACTATTGGCAGCCATTCCAGCTTGTCTCTGACTGTGAGACTACTCACAGCAGCAAGGAAGAAGAAAAATAAAATAAAAACCCACTCAGCAAATGCGAATGATGGTAACTGGAAGAAACCTACACTGAAAATGGAAAAAGAAGAATCACTGGAGACGTGGGATGTGTGTGGGAAAGCCTTGTCCCTGGGGACCTAACTGGCTGGCTGGAAAGTGGGAAACTGCAAGAGGATACCTATGAGAGAAATACAGGGAGAATCAAATAAGAGAGATTTTTAATGAGAAAGCAACCATAAATGCAGATAATAATTCCATACCTTCTTCCCATCTCCTCTTTCTCCACTCTCAGTGTTGAAAATGTCTCAGCCCCACAGGTTTATTTCCCTTTCCTGCTCTGTGAGCTGAATCCAAAGCTTCCTGGAGCCAGTGATTTCAGTGGGTTTTACCAAGCTCAATGGGGTCCAGGATCTGATGACCCTGTTTTATGGGAAAATCTTTTTAAATCTCATAAGCTATCAGGAAAGAACAAGGAAAGTAGCCAAAAAGCCCACTATCCTCTTTCCTCCTGCTACATGACGGAGTGAGCAAACACATAGTTCCCTTTAGTCATGACTGTACAGACAAAGATCTAAGAAAATGCACAGAGATATCTCAAAATTCCTATTATGGCTACTCTGCAGTCCCTGTTAACTAGTGGGGACAAACCTGAACTGGCCTTTGCAGAGTGGCTAGATCAGCACAAAAACTGTCCCAGGCTGCAAAGCACAGAAACACACAATCACAGGATGGCTGAGGTGGAAATGGACCTCTGGAGGTCACCTGGTCCAACCTCCCTGCTCCAGCAGGGTCATCTAGAGCTGGCTGCCCAGGACTGTGCCCAGATGGCTTTTGAGTATCTCTAAACATGGAGACACCACAAACTTTCCAGGCAACCTGTGCCAGTGCTCGGTCGCCCTCACAGTGAAAAAGTGTTTCCTGATGTTCCTGTGTTTCAGTTTGTGCCCATTGCCTCTGGTCCTGTCACTGGACACAAAATGGGCAAAGCCCATTTAAGAAGCTGGATGAAACTCAATCACTGACTTGCTGCTTCTATACTCCTTGCAGTTTCTGAACAGGTTAATTTAAAGTTAGCCTGGTTTTGCATTTAACCTGTTTTAGTCTTACACAATCTAAGGTCCACAAGGTAATCTATCTTTTTTGGTTCCCTTAAGAAACAAGTCAAATCAAAAAAATACTTTTCCTGTTCATTACAGTACAGTGCAGTACTCTAAGTTAACAGTGTCCCCTGAAGTTACCTTTCAGTTGCAGATGTGTTACACACAGGCATAGCCAAAAAAGTATGATATAATAATATTACCTATGAGAAGGCTCCTACATATTCATATTGCATATCTGGGAATGGGTCTTTCACCTACATCTTTGACCATAACAGTAATAGTTTTAAAGGAAAAATGTTTGCATTTATACTGCATTCATGAATTTGTTTTCCATTATGTTAGCCGTTTTAGGCTAGCTGTATCTTGTATCCAAAATATTCTTAATAGGATCAGTCAGGGAATATTTAAATATTAATTAATAAATATTTCAATAAACTAGAGCTTATTATTGGCAAAAAACAGGAAAGGAAGAGCAGCTTACTGCTCTTTAATTTAACGGCACTAATCAGCTCTTTTCAGTGTGGCTTTTCTGCAAACAATTTACCATGTAAAAGTATGGTTTTGTCATGCAAATCATTCTGAACTAATATTATACAAATTTATTCGCGAAAGAGTGCAAGTGCTTTTCAGAATAATAAGCTTTAAGTGGTTTATATCAGAAATGGGTTTTCCAAGATTGGAAATCACTGAAAGGAGAAACAATGCTCAGAAGAAGCTCAATTCAACAAGATCATAATCAGAACAAAGATGGGTCTAATTCTCATCACTTTCCACCACTGTAACAGCCTTCAGGATCCCTATTCCATTACATTCTCAGGCCTTGTGAGGCTGCCTTATTACATGCATGAAGGGGAAACCAACGTTGATATAAAAGAAAATCTCTTTTTCCAAGTTTGTAAATACCTACTAAGATCCATGTAGTAAAAAGGAAAGAAAATGGATATCCCAGTATAGTGCTGCTGAATGTTCCGAAGAAGAAAATGGAAGTAAAATTAGTAAAAGCAGCACATGTCAGGCTTGAACAATGGGAGGAGAGAAGTACTTCTCAAGAAAAGTCAGCTTACAGTACCAATTGGTAAATACATCTCACAGGGCTAGTATTTGATGCCTTGTCCCAATACAGGATATATGATGCAAAACACATAAGCCAAGTGTGTCTGAAATCATCTAACATAGTATATAAAGTTTAGCTGAGAAACTCAGAAGGCTATGAGGGCTCTGAGGGTCCCTGAATGCCCCAGAGTTACTCCCTCAGGTCAACAGCTGCAAGAGGCCGTAACTTTCCAGCTGCAAGGAGTTTGCAGCTCAGCAGGAGCCAAGAGCAGGGACACTTGCCTTTTTCCACAGACCAGATTCCTTGAGTTGTGTCAGTCTTGCCTGCCACAAAACATGAGCCAGAATGCTGCCACAGGAATGTGGTTTGAAAGGTTTACAATAAGTGAGTGAGCTAAGGACCTTCAGGCTAATCCTGTACTGTCATCATACTGCCACGGGAAGCAAGAAGGTAAGCAATTATCTCAGCCCACCAAAGGTAGCTTCAACTAAGAGAAAGGGAAATGCAATACTGGAGAGGAAGACAAGTTCCAGTCAAACCTGTCAACCTTCTTCTAAAATGATTAACCAGAGAAGAATGACTCAAAGAAATTAAGCAGATATAAATCACATTTTTTCATTTCTTTCTGTATGCATGTTCCATTATTCCCACAAGAAACTTCAGTTGATGTCCCTCAGGTCATGTTTGGGAAGCTGTACAGAGCTCCACCTCTTCTCCCCAAAGATTTTCAGTTTGCCAAGGGGTAAGAATTGTACAGACACTAATGGCTACAATTCCAGCGTGAAGCCTGTTTTGTTAGAAAAGGAAACCTACTTAAGGGAGGAGACAAGCCCCACTCAGAATGTGGGATGCAAGACGCATACCAGAACTTAAACACATCTGGTATCATCCATATTGTATTTTCCTGCTCAGATCTGGGTTTAGAACAGACACATTTCTTTACAGTTAATTAAATCAACCTGTAAGTCAATCTCAAACCCTCACAGGAAATGTAAGATGTGTTTAAAAAGAAAATAACAACACTATTTAAAGAAAACTTATTAGCCTCCTGACTTCTTTACATTTGGGCCATGCATTTAAGTTTTTTTCCCACAAACCTATCAATCTGCTAGAAATTCACTTCAAAATACAGCAGAGATTCCAACTATCACTTGTTTCTGAGCTTTCCACATTGAGTGTCATAGGGTCTGCAACCAACTGTGAAGACATGGCAACTCTGTATGGAGCATAACTTCTGGATTTCCCTGAACTCCCCTCACAAGTCTTACAGATTCTTTGGTTCATTCCTTGAAGATGCAATTACACAGGAGCCCCCTGGATCTGCATATAGATTACAGCTATTTGGCTATACTCTCTGAAATGCTTTCATTGTGAGAGGCAGTTCAGTGCCCAGAGCAAATTGCTGCTTCTGTAATTGCAAAGTAGGCAAGAGAGGAAAATCCACCACTCCAGCTTGGTACTATGCAATACAATGTGTATTTTTTCAAAGCATCAACTCAGCAAACAATGCAAATAATTTAAAGGTAAATCTAAATGTTTTAAAGTAAAAAAATGTAGTGAAAAATGTTTCACATAGATAAATATTAGCTAAGAGCATATGCAGGATTAAAAGTTCTGCTGTGAGAAACTTATATGTAATTTTATATAATGGTTGCAATTTCATATACAGTAATAACTGAATGATCAAATGGCCAATCATACATCTAACTGGTCATTTGCATTTGCAGCAATTATGACTAAAAGGTAATCATGGTAACTAGTCTTGCTATTGTGTCCCTGTTTAGCTGAAAAGCTAGGTCTACAGCTTTGTATTTTAAATCAATCTATGTGGAAATGAGGACTTTATTTACCCATCTATAGTAACTGCAGTCCAGGGACCATGTCTTTCTTTTACAGCATCCAATAGTGCTGTTTACACTAAGACAAGGTAAATTGACTGTCATGTCTTTCCAGAAAACCTGGAAAGTTTTTAGAAGAAATTTAAGTTCTTTATATATACTTGGAGGACTGACATTCATGTATGTTTGGGGAAATCACCAAGAACAGAGCTTCAATTATGATTCAGTCATATTACTTCTTGGTTATTAGAGGCAATAAAATACAATGTCAGCATAAGCTCATATGTGACCATAGATTTGACTGAAATTCCACCAGAGTCAAGGGAAACATTGCTCTGGGGCTTGAGGATGCCTTGGGTCAGATTTTGTGGTATGCATGTACAATTTCTCAGTGTGCAGGCCTGACTGGAAGATGGAGAATGGTGCTCACCAACACAAGCCTTTGCTTAAGCATTGCCACAGGGTCAGCATGTTGCTACAGGGATGCACAAAGCACTCCTATTTCTCTGGTGCTGGGAAACCCATAGTATTGGAGCTGTCTGGGAATGAATCCACCTATCTATCTAATGCCAGCTATACTGCTGTGCCTCAAGACACTGGGAAATATGTGGTATACATGACACAGCTGGCCCATACATGCTGCTTGTAGGGCTAATTGAAAGTGCTCACTCATGTCTCACCGTCCCATATAGTATCAGTACAACCTGCAAGTCCTGCTGCAAATTTAGGCTTGCATTCAAAGAGAAGACCCTCAGACAAACCTAGCATTAAATGCAGAATCAAGACAACACCAATATTTGCATTACAGATGTGATGCGTATGCTGCCTTGCTGGGCAAGTTGGCAGCAAGCAGACTTCCTTCAACTTTTCAAATGTAGTAATATCCTGCCTTATGAAAAGAAGAGCATGAGATGTGGGGGGAAGAAAAAGGCATTGCTTTTTTTACCTTCCCCTTTACATACTTCTGTACTACTTGTTTTATGTCTTTCACTGACAACTCTAATCTGGGTCCATAGGAAGAGTTTAAGAAAAACCAGAATTAAAAATATTAAGTTTTCTTCCAGTTAAAAATGCAGAGCATCAAAATTTGACATTAAAGGGTCATCCAAAACCAGCTATTGATTTTAGAGAGTAGATGGGAGTACGGCGCTTAGAAAAATAGCAGTGAGACCACAGAAATACAAATGTGATATTGAAAGGATTTTGTTATTTTCCTTTGAATATTAAGCAGCTCTGGAAATCTATGTTGCTTTTTCTTAAAACTGCAGGAAGCAAGTCAGTCTATTTTTCTGTTTTCATAATTTTCTGCCATAGTATGCAATTTTCAAACTTTCTGGCAGCTTTTGCAGAATTTTATGGCACTTCAGTATTTTTTCTTTTTTACAGATTTTAATAGAATTCCTCATTTCCATTGAATCTGAGAGCTGCATTTAAGAAATGAATGACCACTCTAAGTACATTTTTTACTGAAGAGCTTAAAAAAGTCTGAAAGAGCTCTGACATTTTTCATTTCTACTTTTTCTTTCAAATATTTCACCTAACTGAACAATACTATAGAACTTCACAGTAAATTTTCATTAATGAATATTCTAATATAGCTAAAGAATTATAGTGAATGAAAATAACTGTAATATAGCTTTATCAATTATTTTCTCCCCCTATCCTTTTTCCCCTTGATTACTTGAATTGTTGTGTCCTATGATACTCTCCTGTGGCATACCGAATCATAGAATAGCTTGGGTTGGAAGGTACTATCAAAGGTTATCTAGTCCCACTTCCCTGCAATGAGATGGATCAGGTTCCCATATTTTAGCTCCATCCATATAAGCGTGGAGGGGAGGGTGTTTCAATCTTTCTACCAGGGCTGCAGGTGAGGAGGAAATGCCCTTCACTGCTCCAGTCAGAGCCCACTGGAATCAGTCCCCACATAACTGTCTGCTCCCCAGCTGGTTAAAATACTGGCTAGTGATAGCTCACCTGTCTTGTAACACTAATTGTTTCCACGCCTACATCTAAAAGGAGCCCAAATAAATCTAATGTTTTAATGTCCCAGTGCCTCTGGACTCTGATATCCCCAAGTAATGACAAAATGATGAATAGCTGCATGGTGCAACTGAAACTTTCATTATAGATAAATTTCACAACAATATCCTAGTACAGTTCATTTTTTTATATTGCCGATTTTACTCGGCTTTTAAATGGTTCTCATGAATCTGCAAAAAGGCCAGTTTTACACAGTTGTTTAAAAGGTATCACATATTGTTGGGGGTCGAGCATGGGCGCTTTAACAGGCTTGCAGCAAGCTGTGAGAAAGTGAGCCTCTGACCCCAGGCTGGAAGAGGAAGCATCAAGGTCAGCAAAACAGGAGAGCAATAACAAGATGCCAGAAGCATGATGTAACGCTAAGCTGAAGCGAAGGTGTGAAACCAATCAGGAGAGGCAAAGTGGAGCGTGTACCTCTCGCGGGCAGAGTGAAGTAGCCAATCAAGTAGTGCGTGATTGCGTGTGGGACAGTATATTAAGAGCAGCCTTGTAATCAATAAACGGAGCATTTCGTGAACCTACATCGTGTCGGTGTTTCCTCCCCTCCACCTGGCCGCGGCAACATATACTTTGAGCAGAAGTTAGGAAATTAATTAGAAGTACATGTATATATTTGGTTTAATTAGGTTTAAAAAATATACTCAGGTTGCAGACCTTTTAAAATGTATATTTGATCATTTTTCCCTAATAGAAAAGTTCCTTCCAAATTGGATTGCAGTCATCTGTGGCATATAAAGCGAAAATGAGCACATTTGCAAGGCAGGTTGGAAGAAGGCTAAGTCAGACAGAGAAGATTTCTGAAGACTTGACAGAGCTTCAGTTTAGCAAGAGAACTGAGTTAATAGCTACTGAAGAGACATTTTAGTTATGACTAGACTGTCCGGGGTTTAGCAGTAGCAGTCAATTTTTTCTCCTTCTTAGCTGGTGCAGTGCTGTGTTTTGACTTTCAGTCTGGGAACAGCGCTGATAACACCAATGTTTTTAGTTGTTGCTAAGTAATGTTTACTCTGACCAAGGACTTTGTGAGTCTCATGCTCTGCCAGGGAGGAGGGGAGGCTGGGAGGAAGCAGAGACAGGACACCTGACCCAAACTAGCCAAAGAGGTATTCCATACCACAGCATGTCACGCTCGGGGAGGTAACTGGGAGTTACCCGGAAGGGCACTCTCTTCTCGGTCGGGCTCGTTTTGGCGGGTGGTATTATATTCTCTTCCCTTGTTATTTTCCTTATCATTATTATTATTAGTGGTAGCAGTAGTGATTTGTGTTATACCTTAGTTACTGGACTGTTCTTATCTCAACCCATGTGAGTTACATTCTTTCGATTCTCCTCCCCATCCCTCTGGGAGGGGGGTGGGGATGGTGGGGGAGAGAGAGACTGTGTGGCTGTGTTTAAACCACAACACTAGAGAAGTATGTGGCACTTAGAACTGCTGAAAATTGAGATTATTTTATGGGTATTATGCAATTGCTGTCCTAAAAGACATCTTTCAATTTTACTGCATTATTTACCAGGCTGGTTGTAAACTCTGGAATCTCTTTTCATGCAGATTATATTTAAAACTTACAAACTTAATTTGTCTCTAACATCGGTGTCACTTTGCTAAAGCTGAAGATGGAGCTTCACTCCTGTCTAGGAAGTCTCTGAAGTTCACTCATCCAGAAAACCTGCTGTCAGAAAGGGTCTGGATGGCCTCAGCCTGCACTGAAGGTCCTTCAGTCAGGCACTGCAATGCCTGAAATCCATCTTCCCTGCCCCAATAAGGTGACTGATAGCGCTGGAGTTTGGTGTTGAGGCCATACTCTGTCATGGTGGATTGAGCACCTCCCAAATGGCAGGTGGAGGAAGATGCACACACAGCCAATAGAATTCAGGTTTCTCTGTGCTGGTGCTGCAGTCAGTGAGCATTTCAATAGATCATTAGGCTTATAACATAATGTAAGTCATCTTATCAAGCAAACTGCCTAAATACGCAAAACTCCCATGGGTAGTACTGGTGCAGCATCTCTGCCCATGCTAAGTGCCCCCAGGGAGGTGCCTGAAGACTCCCCAGGACCAACAGAGGAGCTGCAGGTAAGGTTATGGACTTCCTGGGCCAGGTGCTTGCTGAAGTGTCAGCATTCTGAGCATCCTAGGCAGAAAACTTCAATTTTTGACCCTAAAATAAGTGCTCGTTGTTTGCTTCATCAGTCCCAAAGCAGAAATGATGAGTGTTTTTATCTGCATACATATTGGATGTGTTGTTTCCTCAGTAAAGATACAATCGTGTTTCTGCACTGAATATTTGTAATTTTAAATTTATAAATATTAAAACCCTATAATATATGGATTTATACACTAAATATATGTCTATATGTATGCATTTTTATGGATATACATTTTCTCATACTGCATCCCTGTCAAGAGAAAAGGTATTGAATATTTTGCCAGGATTTCTCTAATCTCTAATAAAGTATGAATGGCTGACAGACTGCATCTCTCACTTTATGGCAACCTTTGAAGACTTTGCAGTACTTTAGGCATCACACAAAAACAAGGATTGTAAGGTTGGGCAAGAGATGGCAACACGCAAGCAATGGCTCTGTATTTTTCTCAGTTTGGCTAAGATTTCTCCTCAGCAAGTTATTTGGTTTTGTTTGGATTTTTTTTAAGCTTCTAATTTACAATATTTTCAAGTCTAATTACTTTAAACTGTGACCTGTCATATCAAGAATTTATTTATATATGAAGCAGACAGTAATGCATCTGCTTAAGAGCAAGAATCCATCACTGTTTCTTCAAAGCTAAAAGGCAACTTAAATTTCTCCATGAAAATTTGCACATAGGTCATGGCTCAAAGGTTTCCAGGCTCACAGATGTTTTTACATATTCTGAATCATACAATGAGATTCAAACAAATTAGAGCACTTTGAAAAAGGGCAGCCCCCCTTTTTTTGCACACCACTGGGACAGCTGGGTACCCTGTGATGAAAGAAAGTGGAAACCCAACAGGCTTCATCAACAGATATAAATCAAACCCCTTTGGGAACCTGATGTGCCTGGAAACTGGACAGAGCAGGGACTATCAGCACAGGGAAAAGCTCATCAGGCTTTAGTGCAGGAAATTTCATTGCATCCCTTCATCCCAGAGGTGGCTGGGAAACCCTGGTGTCATGGTTTGAGCATGTTTTGAGGTTGTTTTTGTTCAAGGTTTTGTCCAGCCAGGTGGAGGAGGGGAGGCCGGGAGGAAGGAGAGACAGGACACCTGACCCAGGCTAGGCAATGAGGTATTCCATACCATAGCACGTGATGCCCAGGATGCATACTGGGAAAGAGAGAGCTGGAGGGGTAGAGCTCTGGAGGAAAATGGAGGAGGGAGCACATGGTGCTCGGCCGGGCAGGGTGGAGTGAGTTATGGGTCAGTGGCTGGTGGGGTGTTGTATTCTCTTCACTTGTTGTTTGCTGTATCATTATTATTTGTAGTAGTAAATGGCAGTAGGGGTTTTGTGTTATGCCTTAGCAATTAAACCGTTCTTATCTCAATCCATGGGGGCTACATTCTTTGGATTCTCCTTCCTAACTCTCCGGGAGTTGGGGGACTTGGTTTAAACCACGACACCTGGAAAGGACTATGTGTCCCATTGCTCACCACTGATGTTGGTAAGCATGGACTCATATAAATAGTGCAGTGACACCAGTAAAATCACTTCTGTGAGCAAGAGCTGGTTTGTGGGAAGAGGGCTACACCATCCAGCTCTGTGCCAAATGGAACAACATCCTGCACCTTTCCAGGCTCTCACATCCTCTAAGTCATACACTTGCAATGCTTCTGTTATAATGAGCCACTTGGCACCCAGGAATAAAAGCACAGCTGATACCATTTCCCCTTTGTTTATTGTGAGCAGCCTGTTACCAAGTTGCAAGAGTGAGAGCATGGAAGTTTCAGACACCAGTGTCTGGTAGGGAAGTGGGCAATTTCACAGCAAACACTTTCCAACACAGAAACTGAGCCAGAGGTGAGTGAACAATTTCTTATGGCCAAATAGTGAGTCGAAGAAAGGGTCAGGAAAAGTTTGGAGAGTCATGAGTGTGTATGCCTTGAAACAGCAATGGGTGACACTCCTTCATGGTACCGATGGCCAGTATGACAAAGGCTGACCTCAGTATTTCAGTTTGTACACCTGAATTTAAATTTATGTCTTCTTTTATGGTTGTGACCAGAATCCCAAAGATGTGACTGCACAACCTTTTGTTGGCTTCACAGACAACCAGATGTACGTTGTTTAGCAAAGCCAGCAATTAGCATCTTGTTACTTCATTTTTGTACAGCAAGGCTCTTCTGTGGGCTTCTTTTGGGGCTACTGCACATTCACACCTGCTGGGTGGGTTCTTACTAGCTGGTACAATGGGAGTCATAGATCAGCTGGATTTTTTCACTCTTCGTCACCAGCAGCAGGATTTGAAATATCTCACTCTGAAAAGTCTGACAGATTTCAGTGAAAACACACATGTACACAGTGAGACAGAAGACAGAAAGGGAGTGGGGAAATCCCATGGCAAGAGGATGTGAGTGCCCATCACTCCTTCAGAGGGAAGTCACAGTCATCAGAAGCACTTTTAAGCTGTCAAAGCAGAGTGTTTAATTCATTGTGTCACAACTGGGTTGGCACTGTCATTACTCTTTATGTGGCATCTTCCTTCTTGCCTCTGCACTGGTGTTGCCATGTTCCACAGGGGGGACCAGAGGGCACACAGCATGGGTGGCCAGGACAGTGAGGGCGAGCCCACTGCATGGGGCACATCCTATACCCATGGGATGCAACAGTAAGACATGACACAGTGACCACCCACTGTACTCTCCTCAGCTACAGCAGTCTGCTTGTATAGCCAAACTTGGGCTAGGTCTGGGAAAGGCTTTGAAGGAGCCAAGCAAACTTGAAGCTGTGTTTGAGTTACTGGGGCTTTGCACTGAGCAACTGAATAGCACATATGATGAATGAGGGCAACTGCATTTAAAAATGGCCTTAGGATAGTGTTTGAATCTCTAACCTGCCTAATAAAAATCTGGTATTTGTATCTAATACTAATCTAATACTGTGCATTTATAAAGTCATCTTCTGACTCCTTCTGACTCTGAAAGCTCTTTCTGAAGACAAGCACCATGGGAAATGCACAGCACTCCCTTCCCTGGTGTCAAATCAAGCTACAATTGGGAGAGTTTCAACTTTGACGTCACTTAGATGTTTTTGTAGTTCCTCCAAACCCATATGTCAGAGGGACAACAAACTCACAGGGACCAGAACCACATGCAGATTTTATACAGGTCCTTGTGAGGAGACACCACTGCAGACCTCCTGGCAGTGCTGATGTTCCCAATTTTAAATGCACATCTCCACCACATGCTCTTTTAAAGCAAGTATTTATAAAATTCCTGCTGGAGGTTAGAGCTGAAGTGCTGTGAACTGACTAAAAATGTAGTTGTTTTTAAGTTGTATGATGTTGCCAGAGGAATGACTGCATGATGAGACAGGAACTTCCTTCAGGTAGAAGTAAAAGTTATCAAGAATTACTTTTGCTGAGTACAAAGTACTCCTTGAAATTTGTGAGACTGTCTCCTGCATATAAAGATAGCCAGCAAGGTCAGACTGTTCATGTACGTTCATGATGGGAACAAGTCACACGGATCCTTCTGAGAACTATTGACACCCTCAAGCAGCCAATCCAATCTTTCCCTTGCAGCAGGGGAAAGTCTATAAATCAAAAGACTGGGTCATCTCTGCATCTACTGATGTGATAGAGATGCTGTAGAGAGAGGAGGAAAAGAAATTAGATACAGATAGGGTACAAAGATACAGGATAACAAAGATGTTATGGAAAGAATAAATCCAATTAAGCATAGAGTTGGGAGGACAAACCAAAGAGTATGGAAACTCTTGGAGAAAGAGAAGGAGGGGGAGTTGCAGTGCTGGAGGAAAGACAAGGAACTGGGCTGGTGGAGGACAATACAACCTGAAGAAAGAGGGGAAAAAATTAAGCATCAGGAGATAGAAAAATAGATTAAAACTATACCGACAAATCCCTGCTACTCAGAGTATTCTTACACAACTCCTCAGTGAATGCAACTGCTTTCTGAGTGCGTGCTAGACTTAATTTGCCATGAATGATAGATTCCAGAAGAACTTTAGATTTCAATATGTACTGTGAAATGTTCCCTTCTCAGCTGTTCCTGTAGAGTGGGGGAAAATAGCAGGAAATCATTGCAAACAACAGTGAGTGTTATTTTGAGGGAGACATAATGGCTTGTTTGGTTTGACATCCAAAACAGACATAACTGTGACAAAAGCATTTAAATGCTAATCTGTCATTTACAGCGGGTAAACAAAAACTAACAGGCATAAAATCTGTGGTGCTTGTGAGCAAGTGCTCTAGAAGTCTTAAGTGCTACTTAACATAGAGAATACAGACTGCATCTCTCTGCAGTCAGAATTTATACCTGAAATATATGAATGTTGAGAACAAATTTAGGTACACAAACCTCTTCTTCCTGGTGGTATGTTTGGATCACACAGTTATGGTTACAGAAAGGAATGATTTTTCATTTGCAGTGTATTTTTCAGAGATGTAAATACGCAGGCAAGTATCTTCCTAGAGCAGCTAACACCTGCACAGTCCCATCAAAATGGACTCCACATGTGGCCAAATTTGATAGATTACATAGAGATACATGGATTTCTGCCTTTTGCATATCTTCATGACCGCAAAGCAATGGTAACTGTGATCAAGAGACAAGGAAGTAAAAGGCAGCTCTGGATGAGTCTGGAAGAAATGTGTTTCTTTGATCACAGGCTAGCCTGCTTCCTAAGACATTTCCCTGAGCAACTGAGAGAAGCTTGAAGAACATTTCTAAAACCACAATGCCTGCCTCCTGCCTCCAAAGTGTCATATACAACCAGAGGTCATTGGGAATGATGCTACTGTCAGATGGCAGTAGCACCACTGCAGTGATAGAAAGAAAGGGTAGGTTTCTTTCCACTCTGGTCAGCAACTCCAGTGTCAGCTTCCAGACACACCACAGAGCATCAGGTCTAGGTGGTCAGACATCATCTTTCTATAAATAAAAGTTGGCATTTTTTTAATAGAAGAAATCCAAGATTTATGTAAGTATCTCAGGTTTAGTCTCTATTGCAAGTTCTCCATGAATACATAGTTTTGTTCAAGCTTACAAAAACATGAGAACAGAGAGGCAAGAGTAAATTCATTGCAGTGTATCAAAAAATACCTTGAAGTCCTTACTCAGTGAAGATTTCCAGTAACTTCTATCAGGGCTGTATGGATATACAGGCAAAGAGGGGAAAAAACTCAGACTGTGATGTGCACAAGTGGAGCTTGAGAAAGAAATATGCAATTTAAGACTCACTTAGTACTTTAAAGTTTGCTTGAAACCTATACTGGTCTCACTATCCCTCCTGCTTTCCTTCTATGAAGTTTCTTATCCTGTTCTGCCCAAGTTTCACAGCTTCACTGGAGCTATGTTTTCTTCTTTTTTTACATATACTTTTATTTCTGTTATGACTGCTTGTATGTGGAAGTCTGCAATACAAAGACAAATACTGAAAAAAAAAGAAGCCCCTACAATGGACAAAATGTAGTATATAACGAATTTCAAGCAGGCAGACAAAATGACAGGAACAGAAAGAAACTCCATACCCTGCTCCTACTTGTTACATGGTGTGGTTTACCTGCTTATTATCTACTCACGTGGCTTTTGTCATACAAGTCTATGAGCTCCCGATAACTGCTGAGTAACTTGTACAGAAAACACGCTTTTATAGAAATAGAAAAATATTTTAATTTCCAGTTGAAAGGGGCTGCCTAATTACACACAAAAAAAAATAAAACCTGGAGCAGTTAATAGGACATTCTGTAATAATCTGTCTGGATCTGATCTTGACATGGTTCAACTTTCTGTGGCAGAACTGGTTTTAGTCCTGGGCTTTCACTTGTTAAATTCCCTTTGTCCTTTCCCCATACACACTCTTCTGTAACACAGAAAAAAGCTATGTGTCCTCTATGAAGAATTGCACTTTCTCATGTTCTTAACATGTCCTGCTTGATAAATACGTAATAAATGGCCCTGGAGTATAAATGTCAAACTTCTGTTGAGCTGGCAACTTTCCCAAGCCCTTTGGTCATTTGCTCTATGCTATAGGGAGGTGCTGGTTCATGGAAGTCTCTTGCACATAACTTCTCTGATGCTTGCTGTTTGCTCTGTGACTGAAAACAGTGAAGAAGTGTAAGCTGTGCCTTTCCTACAAAAAGCCTGTGTTAAAATGCATGTTAAAGACAACTTCCCAGAAATCTTAGATTGTAGTTGACAAGTTCAGAACCAAATCATCCTCCACGGGAGAAAACATAAAATTCATTTGACAATCATCACCAGAATTTTATATTCTTTGTGATATTCTCTTAGTTTTTATGTTGTGTATTTGAAAGCACTGATTGGATAAAAATCTGCAGAAACTTTCCTCTCCAAGAAAGCATCCATCTCAATTTCAACTGGAACTGTCTTAAAACTATTTTGTAGGATAAAGAAGCCAACTCAGTATTCAATACTGCATTTTGAGAGTCTGTGAAATTATTACATTGCTTCAAAATGTTCACTTATGCCTGTGTGGGCTTTGACATTGCTCTTTCAACTGACAAACATAATCTCATAGTGTGTCTAAGCCTCTCCACATAGATTTTACAAGCTTTACTCTGTTGTCAATATCCTGCCTTGGGTTTCATGACCTAGGTTCAGTGAATACTTCAGGACATCCAGCACATGGCTTCAGACATCTTGATGACACCAAACCTTGCACACTTCTGTATTATTTTTGTCTGTTGACTTTCTAAACCTATCAAAGCAGATTACAGCCACTTCCAGTGTTCATGTCTTCTGAGTCCTCTGCTCAGCTTAATTCAGGAAGGAAATCACCTTAACTGTCAGATATTCACTGTGCCCCAAAATCTCTCTAAAATACATCATAATCCTTCACCTGGACTAAAAAATGATCCATTTTCAAAGATAATTACAGAACCTGTTTTAAACATCTTTTTCATCCTGATATACATAAAGGACCAGATTCTACTTCTTTCTCATTCTATACCGTGAGTAGTTCACTCATGTCAGTGCTGCAAGTTATGAATGCAGACAGCAGGCTATTACTTTCAGTTATATATCTCTTGACTAAAGATCCACATTTGTAAAATTACTTCAAAGCAATACAACATAATAATGTACAGAAACTGAGCCCAGGTAATACAGGTACACATATTTCTCAGGCATAATTCTTGATAGTTTTGAGTACTTACACCTAGGATAAAATTTGATGTGTGAAAATGAGTTTGTCTTGTTTTAAAAAGACACTTATTTTTATTGGAAAGGTGATTGTAGTAGGATTGTCTGAGAGCTGTTCTTGTGCTCCCACCCTCTGTGGCTGCCCCTTCTCAGGTGAAGAAAAATTAAAAGGAATAAATATATACATTAAGGCAGTAGCAAAGTCAATGCTCTACCATTGCCAAGTACTATTTTAGAATATGTGATTGCAATTGAATGGGACAGAGGAAAAATGCAAGGAACACTTTTTTTTCCAGCCCTTTTGGTTGAAGATATCTTTGCTTTGGATGTATCATCTGTAACCACCAACTCACAGTTGTGAAGAAAAACTGAAGCTAAAGAAAATGAAAACTTATTTAAGTAGCAGGTGATGTTCTATCTTAGCAAAGAGGTTAATATGAACAGTGTATTCAGTTGTTTTGTTTTCTCCTCAAAGAAAGATGACACGCTGCATTTATGCAGGAAAATTTACTTCCACCTGACTAAAATTAGATAGTCCACATTTATGCTTTGAGTTTATGTCATTATCCTAGGAACGGTGTGGGAGTTTAAACCTATAATCTCTGCATACATGGGGAAAGGATGAGGACTATTCTGAATAAATGCAGCAGCCTCAGAAATTCAGGTCTTAGCATTTGACTCATTTTTTTTTAATGAACTTAAAGGATAGGTGCTGGAAAGCAAAAGTGGAGGGGAAAAGAAGGACAAGTAACCAAGTGTACCATATGGGTATTTAATGTATCTGCCAGCCTGCTGTTTAACCACTCTGAAGTCTTGTAATAGTATTAGCTGACACAGACGTGTGACTGTGCTTATCAGACGTCACTGATGACACGCTGCGGTGGTAAGCTCCAGCACTCCAGTTTACACGGCACGCTGCAGCTCTGATTTAGCTCCTGCTAGTCATACTTCCAGGTGCCCAGCTACTCAATAGATAACAAAATGCTGCCAGGTGTAACAACTCTTGATAGATTTTCTGATTTTTCTGAACTTCTGTTGACAACTTCTGGTTCACTGCACTGACAGTTTTTTAAGCAAGATCAGGGACCAGAGCCTTTGCAGTCTGCCAGTGGCAAACCGTAGAGGTGGGAGTGAGGCAACAGCAGCTCTCAGGAAATAACTCCAGTTCTCAGTAAATTAGTCACGTGGATTTGCCAGACAATGACAATTTTTCGTTCTTGCCCTCAGATCTGCCTTTCCATGGCAGCTTTGCATATTGCAGCATAGAGTGTATCACCTCTGCTTCCTACAGTAGGCTATAAATCGAGAGAGGCAGGAAGTAAATACCTAATCCAAACCCAACATCAGTGTTACTTCGGATGCTACCTCACTGCACTCAGCTGCACTGTGTCCTTCCAGAACTGAGCTTTTACAGTGAGCTCATGTTATAAAAATGGGTGCAAGGCAATATTAAAGAGTAATGGAAAATATTGTCATTTCCTTCAGATGCCTTTTTCCCATCAACTTGAAAAACTGAAGTACTTTCACACTTACCTGAAATGTCTGTCTGTAAATCTGGTATCTTATGTTCCAGATCTATCATAAGCATGCTGGTTTGGATTGTGGCACAAATCTATGATGATTAAGATATCCCTTGAACAGTCTTAAGAGTAACTCATGAGCCTATCAAAAACTTCCTGCTAAATTCTTAAGAGAGTGTTAACAGATGTAAGAAAGTTTTCAGAAATTCCCAAGAGGCTGGGTCACAGAAGGAAAAGCAACCATTATCCTAGAAAGCACATGAATAGAAACCACTCATCTAAAAGCCAGGATACAGCAAGACTCCATTATGAGGCCAGTTTTGGATTAGGAAAGCCTTAGTTTCTCCTTATTTTATTTCTCCATTATCTTTCAATCAATATAAAGCCAGAGTAGACTAGATAACAGTAGTTCATTTGGTTTTCCATTAAATTATTAACTAAGTAGGCAAGACAACAATTGTGCATCATTTCTACACACATATAGAGTCATGTGTTCATCTTTGTGCATGGGTAAATATGTGTATATATGCTCATGACAACAGATTTTCAGTAAAAGTAATAAAGCAAGCCTTGCAGGGCTAATTAATTTTGCACAAAACCCTTGCAAAATGTTCCCATTTCCTCCCATTTAAGAGTTTGGAGTCAAATTGGCTTCATTTCTATTCAAGTCAAAATCTAGCTTAAGTGTTTGCAGCTGCAGTGGGAATGTTAGCCCACCGTGAAGAGTATTTCTCTGATTCAGTGCCTTGAACCTATCTTTTACTGTGGACCTGGTACAAGGTCAGAACAACGTGCTTGAGTTCAGTAGCCAGTCCTTATCTAGTCAGAACAGCCATGAATAAGACAATTTGCAAAATGTAGTAATTTATAGGTTTTGTATAGAATTAGAAAAAGATACAATTTCTGGGAATTTTCTGCTGTCAAACCAATTACCATTCCTTCCTTCTGTCAGATGTCCTTTGATCTTTGTCCACCATTCTGCTACATCCCTTACTTTTTTCCTCAAGTAGACGTCAACATGAGAAGCAGACCAAGGTTTTCTAGCAGGAGCAAAACTGTTTCTTCCATGTCGTATACTGCCAGTTCAATATGTAGCACATGTTAAATCCTGAGAATACATCTGATCTAAACAGCCTCATGGCTAATAAAATAAAGTTATAGCAATGCAATTCACTTGAGAAAAACAGAACACTGTCTGTCCTTATGTTGGTCAACAGAAACAGTGATAGAAAAGTTTATGCAGACTAGCAAATTGCTCTCACAGCAGAAGACAGAGACTCTGAATAAAAAATGAACACATATGCTTTTATTCCTGGAAGCGTGACATCCACAATATTGGCAGTTTGGGACCCAGTGTAACAGATTCTTAAAGAGTTTCTACCCTTCTGGAGTACCAGATTAATTCTCCACAGATGAATAAGATGTAAATATGAAACACTTGGCTCCAGCTCAGTCAAAAGTGATTTGCTGACTATCCCACCTGCATTTCAGCAACCTCTAAGCTACCTTATTATTCCTGTTAACAAAATCTTAGATGGCCAATGCCAAAAGGTTCTGTTCCCTTCCCAACAATGCAGCAAGTGCTAGTGAAATACTCAGACAAAACAAAACTGACCTCCAAAATACTCAATTAAACACAGCAATTCCATTTCGGATTCTGTGTCACTGAATGAAAGGCATCTGAAAGGATGAAGGACCTGGCTGTACTCCTGAAGCATTTAAAGTGCTGCTTCAACTGTTGCAAAGAGTTTTGAGCAACAACATTGTGTAAGTGTACTGCCTACATGGTGTATGTGCAATGTAACTTTTGAGTAGTAACTGATGAGACGAAAATTGTATTTTCTTCATTTAAATTGCTAATCCATGCTTTGATCTATAAAAATGCCATATTAGCCACTTCATTTCCTAAACTGATCACACAGCATGAAGCTTGGATATTACACTCCTGATACAAATGAACTGACCAGACTATATCATGTCTGACCAGACTATAATGTCACCAGTCTTAAACCAGTCTTAGCAGAGGACATACATATATATAAAAATGCATTTCAGCATTTTTCCCCTTAGGCATAATGTACCTCATGACATTGTCACAATGAACCTGTTCTAATTTTCTCAATAGTGTGATAAAACTTTTGGACTTATTTTCTGGTTTTGTGCCTATAAAGACTATTTAACAGCACTAGTCTCCTATTTAGAATTGATCATGTTGAAACATGTCTCAACGTGTAAAGGCAGATGAATTACGCAATCTATTACATCTATATGGAACTATCAACAGGGCCAACTTGCACCTGAGTGAGATTTTGAGGATCTAGAAAAAAGGTGGTTCTATGTTTGATTGTTTTACAGAAGGTGGATCATGAGACAAAGTGCTGTGTCTCTTCTCTGTTTCACCAGACCATCACTGAACTCAAATGAATTTTCAGAGATGACGTGCAGACACGAAAAACAACAAGGGGTAATGGGTTCAAATTGAAACCAGGGAAAGTTCAGATTAGATATAAGGAAGAAGTTCTTTACTGTGGGATGGTGAGGCACTGACGCAGGTTGCCGAAAGAAGTGGTAAATGCTCCATCCCTGGCAGTGTTCAAGGCCAGGTTGGACAGAGCCTTGGGTGACACGGTTTAGTGTGAGGTGTCCCTTCCCATGGCAGGGGGGTTGGAACTGGATGATCATAAGGTCCTTTCGAACCCAAACCATTCTATGATTCTATGATTTAGGTACATGTTTAAGTTCCAACCAAGTAATATGTACAAAATATAATCTACAAGTAACATAATGTGATGATCAAGGTATTCCCTACTTATTCTGCAGACAATGTGATAACTAATTTTAATATTAGCTGTCGTGGTTTCAACAACATGAACTACAGCAGTTTCTAAGAAGTGGTATGTTGTATGCACGTCACAAAATTTGTTGCCTTGTTGGTATAATGCAAAGAGCAGCTCTTGGGAAGGGCCGTGCCTTTGTGTGAGTAGCTGCAAATTTCTTCAGAAGATAAAACAGTCTAAAATTAAAAAGTCTGCTGCTGTGCACTTAAGTAAGTCATTGATGATGGATATCGAGACAAATTTAACTCTCATTTATTTCAGCTCAAACTGAAGAAGCAGTTTGCAAAGAATCCTCAAAGCTTTGAGCCAAACCTAGCTCTTTCCTACCAGTATTTTGGAAAAGCTTCAGCTTCCATCCACTCGGAAGAAGATGGGAGAAGGTATGCAGACAATTGACCTGAGAAAATTGAGAGGTGTCTTGAATTAATATGGTGAATGTGGAGCAGGACACCAAAATCTGTGGGTTTTTTTCCCTTTTTCCTACCTTTCATGAAGCCAGGCATGCTGCTGTTAATCTCTTGAGAGCTGCACTTTATGATGCAGCACCAGAAGACAAGTTAACTTACCCATGTCATGCACGCAGGTCCTTTGCCTGAGGTCCATTCTGCTGAAACAAGGTGCCTACCTGAGCTTTAAATTCCTTCTGCATTGAGTGGAGAAGGACACGTTACCTCAAGCTGCTCTCAGTTGTGCTGAGCTCCTGTTTTCCCTAACTATGAGAAGGAGCTGGAGACATCCAGACTCCTCAGACTGGGTTCTGGAGGCAGAAGGGATGAATACTTAGCTCTCTTGCAGTGGGACTGAGTCTGGAAAGCCAGTTCAGTTCCAAGGAACATAACTATATAAAGAAAGGCTGAATTCAGTCTTAGGCTGTTGCAGATTTTGTATTTAGCAACATTGCAGAGTAATCCAACTAAGCCAACATTTTCTAAAATGCATGGAATTGTTGAAAACTAAAGCTCAGTACCTATATGACTTAGGCACCTAAGTAAAATTCAATTGAAGTAAGAGTGCAGGGTGAGTTTACATGATTCACCTCTCCCTCTTCCACTCTTTACACTTTTTTACAAATGAAAAAAATGAACTTTGGAAGAAACACTGCTTCCACAGACTGATATTTCATCAGCAACTGAGAATGCTGGAGTAACAGGAGTTCAGCTACTACACACTTAAGGAAGAATATTAAAAGCCTTGGGATTTATGTCAAAAACATTTCTGAAGGAACAGCTTATGTTTTCCTCTCTGTAAGTGCTGCAGACTGCTGACAAGGATTATATCTGAATACATACATATACATATATATACATATGTTTAAAAAGACAGAACTCATGGTTTGAAAGCTGGACCCTATGGGAACACACGACTGGCTGTGGCTTCTCTCTTGGGCTGTGGCTCCTCTCTTGGGCTGTGGCTCTGGGGCCACCAGTGAGATGCAGCTCAGCCTGGTGGTGGTCAGGTCACACACCTCAGCAGCACTGCTGCAGAACTGAGGCTGTGTTACCACTCTATTTCTGGGCTCACTGTAGGAAATCTCTCATGCCTGCTATAGCTCTTTTGTCTCCTGAAATTATATGTAAGATCTCATTGAGGGTTTTTCTGGCTTTATACAATGCCTCTAGCCATTGTGAGATTGTAAAATATTGGTGAATGGATAGAGATAACTCCCTATCACATGACCTGCTGACACCTGAAATGTTCTTTTGTTCTCCCTTTTATCTGCACAGGTTGTTAGACTAAAGAGCCAGACACCGTATCATTTTCCCTCACACAGATCACCTTATTTCCTGTTGTTAGAGAAACCAAACCACCACATACTGGGTCAAGTGACATTTCTTAAATGCCTTAAGATATAGGAAAAAAAAGTTCTTTTATGTTTTAGATTAATACCTTGGCTTCTGTTTCATTTCACTGCACTACATACTTATGTCTACCAGATAATATATATTCCCTTACTAACCCCTCTTAAAAATCTTAACACAGGGACTAAAATTTGCTCCAAAGACATTTCATTCTAAAGGACAAACAACTGAGAGGTTGTTTTTTGTTAGCAGATTTCCCAATCACATACTGCCTTTGCTTCACTAGCTGAGCATATAATGAAGTCCTCTAACAACTGCCATATTTCAGTCTGTCTGGACTCCTGGAATGGAATTTTTATGAAATCAGTGGCAAGCAAGAAAATCTGAAACACAAGACTCCAGATACAAAAAAATACGAGCTCCACTTACAGTTTTTCAAATGTCGCCATATTTTTATTTACGGGATTTATTCTAGTCCAGATCCACTGCAAAAGTTACAAATTTTATGAATTAAATAATTTTAAAAAATGTGGAGTGTACCTCCTGGTACAGGGAGCGAGGGGGGAAATTACTGGGCTGTAGTATTATTCCTGTAGTCTTGAACTTGTTCTCTATGGTTGTCAACTTTTATCCATCTGTCTGAGAAATTGTAGCAATGGAAGCAAAGGGGTAATTGCCTTCCAAATGAATCTTGGGTTTTAGCTAACCCCTAAAGAAATAGGCATCCATAAGCAGAACAAGCACTACTGTACAGTATGACAAGCACGGCTTCCACATCAGCCTTGCCTGAAAGCAGATCTGACATAAGACACTCCCTAACATGTGCCTGCTCCATATTTGCTTTCCACACAGACTGTTATGATTAATGAGGGCTCATTTCTTTGCTATTTGTCAATGATTCACACTAGCATTCAAAAAACACTCTCCTTTAATTCCCAATGCAAACATTTTATGACCCTGAGAAAGCCTAGTAGCTAAATGCTTTCAAGCCATAAAAGAAAAAAAACCTGAAAACACAACAGAAAGATCAAAACCTGGCTTTACCAAAGAAAAACAACAGTATCTCGTGTAGAGCCAATGAGTTTAGCAGAGATGCTAACCAGCTGTCAGGGAGCTGCGCACTGTTGTCTTCCACATTGTTGGAGAAGGGCCCCAGCTGTGCTTTGTGACTGGCCTCCTAATAAGGGGAGCTGCTGTGACTTGGAAGGGAGGGGACAGACATTTCCCTTTATAACTACATTTCCACTAATTAACTTCACCTCTGAGCTGTGCATGGTAACTGCTTCCCCTTCAGGAGCAGAGTGACAAAAATCACCTACAGTCGCACCTTGTTTGAGCTACTGTTTGGGTTTGAACAGCACAAGGACACAGACTGACTGAATAAACTCAAGAAACCAAAATAGCACCGTTAACCAGAAACAAGCAAACAAACACAAAACCCGGCTCAGTGGCTGTGTGACCTTGAAATGTCCAAAACATGCTCAGCAATGCCCTCTTGCTCAGAAAACTCTTAGCGCGCTGCACAGCGGTATGTGAAAAAGGAGGATGAGCTTTTCCTTAGCAAAATAAGGGGAAATGTCCATGTCAGAGAAGAGCAATGACTCATCTAGCTCTTCATCACACATCTGAAAGTGCCCAGTATGAGGGAAAGAGTAGAAAAGAGAATGACTCAGGGAGAGAGTTTCCTTGGTTTGTACTCCAACCTCAGCAACTCATGGCTGGGGCCTTCTAGAACTAGAAGTTAAGTCCACCTAGTTGCCTACAGCTCCACTTGAGGCATCTTTCCTTGTGCTTATTCTGTTTTCCTTGTTTGGACATGAGTTCCAATTTCAGAAGGTTTATTTATTTGCAATAAAACTTTGATTAGCTGTTTTACTATGCCAATCCATAGAATTAATTCATTTTTTAATAAGTGCTAATATAATTGCACCAGTTTTGACGGTGTTTCATTGTTTTTATTTTTCCTATCATATTTGCTCCTTTCAAGTCTATTCCAGTGAATTCCTCAGCTTTGTGGAATCCTTTATTTTTAATATTAAGTATTTCCATAGTGGGTCTTTTCTATTTTTGATCTTTAAATTATGACAAATTTCCAAGCAATATGCTACTTTTTGATAGCTTTTTAATAGTTATATTTTGAAACATACAATTATGAGGTCTAAACATCTGCTTTTTATAGCATACCTTATCACGTGCTTTTTTTCCTTTTTTTCCTTCAGCTTTTCAAAATCCCTGTCCTCACCCAGATGAGGCAGCAGGTAATACAGCTGTGGGATTTCATTCTTTGTGTTTATACCTGTGATTCTGGATTCTTCTTGTCAGTGTGAACTCCTCACTCCTAATGTATAGGAACTTTCATCCAGTCGTGGGACTGTCTGCTATTCATAGATGCTTTGTAGATTGATATTACAAGGTGATGAATTTCCTTCCATTAAGGCTCTGAAACACCTATTTGGCTAATTTCCTAAAATAAAACTAGGCATTTCACTCCATTTGCCTTATATTTTTAGAGTTATATAATTTACATAGCACCTTAGTATATATTGATCTGTCTATTTTCACCTATTCTGGCTTAATTAGGACTTTGCCAGTACTGGAATTTTTTTATTGATCTTTGTCCTATTTTTAATTAAGGAACAGGGCTTTTTTTAGCTTTCTCCCTAGTGATGACTTTGTGTGCTTCCTCACCTGCCATATTTTTCCTATACTTTCTTTGAAAAAAAAAACCCAAACCAACCTGTAATGTCTTCAGTTCACTTGACTGTGATATAGAGAAATGACTAAATGCAATGTTAGGTGAAGACTATCCAAGCTTACCTACAGCATCAATTCTGTTTATTAGGATGCTCAGCTTATCATTTTTCTGAGTCATGCAACAGTGAGAAACTGGATCGAAGTGAAACTAGAAGTTAACTCCATTCACAGAAGATTCATACATATTGTCTAGGAAAACAGAAGTCCCAGAAGGCCAGCTGGCATGTTCTAGCAGCACAACTACTTCAACCACATCCCTGCTCAACTCCATTGCTGCACCCATGTGTTTTCCCTCCCTGCTGCCCCTCACCTGCTCAGCCTACAAGCTCTATGAGATCAGTGTGGTGTACACAGTGATTCTCTACTGGCTGCTGCAGCACTACTGTAATGAAGATTAATTGTGACCACGAGCCACAGTGGAAAGCAAACAAACGTCCTGTCCAGATTGCAGTTGCAGGATAGGTATGACAAATTATTTACTGTTCTGAATGTCATAACTGTTGTCCTGTTTCAATTTGCCATAGCTTTTGTGCTTCCCTTGTCCAAATACAATAGACTTTGTTTCTTCTGGTTTACAATTCATTAAACAAAAAAATTGGAGGATGCAAATCCAATACAACAGAAGTTCATTCTGAAATCCAGTATCACTGAGCATGCTGGTCTGTCCATGATGCACAGCAACACTGAGGCTGTGGCTGTGCATCCAAATTAGTAAGCATTGCTTTTCAACAAGGTGAATTAACATAAGGGTATCACCAAAGGGTGATGCAGCAACTCAGCTGCCAGTTCTAGGGTAGACCAGCTCGAATTAGCTCAAGACTTTTTGCCCTGCAACCCATTTTAGAATCTGGAGGAAGCTGACTGCACTGATTATAAATTCAGCTTGTCCAAATATACTGGAAGAGTAGGCAGGTTGCAGCATCTCAGAGGAGATGCTTCACATCTGTTTAGCGAACAAAAGGAATTTTCAAGCCAAAAGACAGGGAAGGAATTAAGAATCAATGACTATGGATAAATTTCTAAAGCAAAAAAAATCGGATACAGCTGAAGACTTTCTTACTCTTTTATCTCTGCTATTAGCATTTATTTTTGTTTTCCCACCCGCAAGGTCTTTTTATTGACTTTAAATTAAATATTAATTCACTTTATAAGCTACACTGTAGAAATCTGATCAAAGACAAATCGTTACTATGATAAGTAGCGGTTAAATTTCCTAAGTATAGAGTAATCTATAAATTTTGTTTTGAATATCAGCATTGAACTAAACAGGTCAAAAGACTTTGGGATCCACTGACATGTATACCATTACAAAGATATACCCACAAAATATTGGCTGAAATAGCATATTTACCATTAAAAGGAATAGAAACAGGACGTCTGAGTCCCTTGGGCTTTTAAGCTTGAAAATGTCTATCAGCATTATTAAATGAGAACATTATTTTATTAGTAACAATAAGGGAGTATAACCTCTGCCTGCCTTAAGTCTAAAATATGTAAGACAGTTTTCCACAGACAGTTTCCACAGACAGAAAAGATGGTCCCGATGTAGGCGGCTGTGTAGAACACGAAAGATTTGGATCCAGTTTCCTGCTTTGTCATGGACTTTCTGTGTAACCTTAAATTAACATCAGTGTACCTCAGGTCCGCATTTGTACAAAGGGCTTCTCTGCTGTGTCAAATGACTGTGTATCTCAAACCACTCAACATTGCCAGGCACTCAGTACTAAACCAATGACATTAGGGACAGATGAAAACATACATCTACTTGTCTGAATTTAATTTGTAAGCAAGGCTCATTAACTTTACTCCCCAAATACTATAAAATGTTCATGCTTTCTTTAATAGATGTGTTTTCACTCCAGAGGTAAGCTTCTAGCACTAATTCTTTACTAGGAGTGACTTATACAACAGCAATCCCTGACAATATCATACTAAATTTTTTCTCAAGCACAAGATATACTGCTCTCTGGGGTATTTTTGTTTGGAAACTGTGAGGTGACATGCTTACGAGACTTAACGCAGCTGCAAAGCACCTCGCTTTGCACGATAACTTTCATATGCACATGCCTAACACGTATGCACCAGCTGTCAGTAAACATGAGGGAACAGCTGTCTCCTGCTTAGTTTAAAATTCTGTCCTACACAGTTGGAGAAAACACTGCTTTGCTTTCACAGAAGGAATAATCTCACTCACAAGTAGGTTAGTCATCAGACCTCTCTTTTAG
Source organism: Melopsittacus undulatus (assembly GCF_012275295.1). Taxonomy (NCBI): domain Eukaryota; kingdom Metazoa; phylum Chordata; class Aves; order Psittaciformes; family Psittaculidae; genus Melopsittacus; species Melopsittacus undulatus. The sequence goes on from NC_047527.1 coordinate 33,327,642, forward strand.
TAGATGGCTGTCACTGTGCTGAAGTTCTACGCTATGAATTAAGACCTGGCAAACTGAAGAACCTTTGTATGAAATCATGTGGCCAGCTACCCTTTCTTTTTGACCAAAATCTGATAGTAGAAACAAAAAGTTATGTGAGATATCAAGATAAGAGTTTTTCAGAAGAATTTAGAAATATTGCTGTGGCTTTTAGGGTCCAAACTGTACTACGGACTAGGGCACATTTAGGTACTCGGTAACTATGTTTCTTTTACTCTCTACCTTGTCCATAGCTGTCTTTTCTGCTGTTCTCTTCCAGCCTTAGGTATCTTACCTGGTGACTTAGACTGCCTATTCCACTTTTTCTTTGACTCTTATCATATGAAATAGTGTCAGCTCTACAGCTCAAATACTAGATTACTTACACAAAGATGCAAACATAGTTGTCTAAAGCACATGTGTTATTCCAGCCATCATGCTTCTTCCTTCTCATACAGGTTTCCTTCCTTTGACAAGATAAGCCAGCCAGAGCACTGACACCCTGCTCTGTCCCCAGGACAGCTTGTCTCCAAAGCATTCTGCAACTCAGCAGCCCCAGGAAGCAAACCCTCATCCATAGGCCTTAACTTTCCCAGTGATTTGCTGTGGTAAGGCTCCATGCAACAGGAGCTGCAGTGCAGAGGCTGAGCGCTCATCAAAAAGCCTGTTAGCCTAGAGGGATTCCTACAGTCAAAGGGCTATAGTGAAGATACACACTATCGTGCAAAAGAAACAGCATTCCCTGGCTCACCTGTAGCTACGGATTTTGCATGGAAGGGGAAGAACAGACTGCTTTTACTGTTCAGAAACAACCTGGGTCAGTGTTCTGTGTCTTCATTTTGATCTACTATCTTGCTCCCATTTTTCTAGAGTACTGTAAATCTCCTTTAACAGAAACTGTGTTTCAAAATAGCACCCTTAAGCCTAGGAAATCTACCTTATATGTGACAACTCACCCAACAATGAATGCCAACATATTTGACATCACTGTACAAATTTATCAGCAGTTTTCATCCACTGAGAAATGTATCTTCTTTTTTTCTTACACACAAGATCAATGTTACAGCAGCATACACCAGAGTCAAACAGTGTTTGTTTTTCTGCTGTAAACATCTCTAGATACTTAGGTATCCCTCTGAAGGGAAGGTTTCACTTCAAAGAGGTTTTAAAACAACAGTTATGGTAATATTAAAAAATAAACATTTTAGAAAAAATAGTAAAAATATTGTGAGATTTTTCTATATAGAGCTTAAGAAAACAGAAAGACAGCACTGTGGGGTTTTGCCTGATTTCTTTCTGATTGATGAATGACTTCTTTCATGCATGTATAATAGGGAAAAGAAAACTGTATTTATACAGGCATGGGAAATGAAAAGTGGAAATACAGTTCAAAACCTCCATCCTTCTTTTGAGTTTTACTTGTGTACCTCTGTGCAGGTTCACTGTCTTTTCTGTGTCTGTAAGTGCTATTTGCCTATGCCAGAGCAGTGGAGCACATGCAGGAGAGAACTGCTTCTTCCATCCATCGTCACCCAATTAGAACAAGAACAATTATCATGTGTACTCTTCTTGGTAAATTGGCAAAGGCATTCCCCAGTTAATGTATGCCTTTGAAGCACTGCTCCTCCAGACTGGGCCACTCTTGAGCTCACCCTAATTCCTGAGGGATAACACTCCTTTTCACTGGAATACGGGGAAAGATTCAGAGCTTTTGAAGGTTTTCTTCCCATCTTCCCTTCTGAAGAGGGAGGGAGCAAAGGCATCAAACTGATTTGCAGTTGTGCCTCCTTTTCACAGTGACTGACACAGGCTCTCCAGCAGCTTGCATACCGACTTTCTTGGCTTGACTTCACATGCAGAAGACATCTGTGCCTGCGCTGTGCCCTTTGCAGCTGCACTGTGCCTTTCCAGAGAAGTCCTGGGGGAGGATGCCTCAGTGAAAGACTGGCAGCAATAAAACCCTGCTAACAACTGTGCCCTGTTAACTACCCTGTCACATACAGCCTCCTTCTCAGGAGCACAGGCTTAGCTAAGGGTTGGGTTTTGTTTTTAAATCAAATTATGGAGAAAACAGGTGATGCTGGAGTTATAAATGCTGAAGTTACATTAACGTGAATGCGGTATTGCTGAAATGTGTCGGATATGGTATCAGGGAGTCAGTGCAGTAATAAATATTTCCAAGATTAAGCTTGTGCTTTCAATTTCATACCTGCCTAAACTGAAAAAAAGAGTACTATCAAATGATGATGGAAATCAGTCTGAGAGGCAAGGACACCTGTGAGTCAGGCACACCAGCTCTCTTCAGAGAAAACTCATTTGCTTCCAGAGAAGTATTTCAGAAGAGCTTGTTCTCCATGCAGGCATTACGAACACCAGTGACGCAATATTGTAATAAGACCTGTCCAACCATCCCATCACTTCTGGCGTTAACTAAGAATGCTTCCTAAAGAACACATCTAACCCTCATTGTTTTCTCTCATCAAACAGATTATTCTTCAGTCCAAGATTTCTCATCTCTGTTAGCTACTCTAATTAAAAAACTCATGCATACTTATTTCACCCCAAACTACACATACAAGTACATAACAAACTGCACTGGTCCTTCCTGAATTCAATAGACTGAAGAAGCTACAGAAAAGCTAAGAGGAACTATTCACCATTTCATTGTTACTGCAGCACCTATAGTATTTTTGGGTTAATTTTCCATATGTAGTTTAGAAGGAAATATGCACACACCAACCTCAGCATTAGATAGCAGAATATGTCAACTTAAAATTCAGATTGCAATAAACTAGGTTCACTGAAGCATGTACAATGATTGATCTGAGGGTCAAATTTTGGCTAGCAAAAGTACTAATGAAATACATCATTTATCATGGGAACCTAAATGTAACTAGTAATTAGGAAATTGTACCTATCTGTATGTCTGTGATACTGGACTGAATTTTCCCACTTAAAATGGCCAAACAGAATCATGACAATGTAAATGATTTAATCACTCACCGCTCTCTCTCTCTCCATTCCCCCTCTGATTAAAATGTCTTTTATAATGAACTTCACTCAAGCATGAAAACACAGCATCCTTCTGCCTTCAACTTCCAGCCTTCATGTATCCTTTATTGAAGCATGAGAACACCAATCTAGGTTTCTAATCCCATCTGGAGAAGCATTCTCTTTCTTCCCAACACACAGGCTGCTCATCAAGGTGATCCACAGGACATTCAGCCTCATGGCTTACTCTCTGGACCTCAGCTAAACACTGTCAAATACAGCAAATTGCACTGCACAGACCTGCAGTTTGGTAACAGACTTTAAAATGACATGGATAATATTGAATCATAAGATGAAAACAAAAATGCTGATCATATGCAGGTCATGGGCCAAAGGAAAGGCATGAGAAGCCACCTGTGCTTAGTGTGAAAGGTTATTAAATGTTCTGCCAGGGCACAGGGGAAAACATCTCAAAATTACTCCAGGCTTTTGGTCCTCATTTTGGATTCATGAGCATGGCCTACCCACCCCCAGAGCTTTAATTGTGTTTCCAGCCATCTGAATTGGAGATGCAGAAGTGGCTAGTTATAATTCCTGCCACAGTATTGTAAGTGCTTACCATTTCTACAATTACCTTATGCATTGTCGGACTAAACTGCACCATGCTGGCCTGAAGTACAGAAGAGGCATCTGATCAGGTAATTCCTGAATTTACGGTCTCAGCTCTAAACTACTTCTGTCACTTGACCCTCCTACTTCAATACTAAAGAAGTCTGTGAGGTTCAGTCAAACAGGCCTGGCCTCATAACCATGTACTCTTTTTCATATTAGGTGTTTTGCCTTTTTGTGCTAAATGCTGGTAGGAATGGTCTAAAGTGCTTTGAAGTCAATGTTTCAACAGAATTCAGGGGCATTAACCAAGTTTTTCTGTGCTATAATGTCACAAAATGTATTTGCATGAATGCACACATAGAACACAGACCAAGATACTTTTGTAACTTTTTTTTTTCAAGTGGCATTTAACTAAACAAAAGAATTTGTATCAATATTTTTAAAATATATGAAAATATAAAAACTTTGTGCAAATAACAGAAATGGATATGAGTTCCCAGTTCTTCTCAGAATAAGCCTGTCACACTTCTAGATGATCTTGCTGTCTGAGAAACCTTAACTACTTTAATTTAGCAATATCAACTGTTCCCCAGAAAAACCTCCCCCAAAGCCAAACACGATGGTGGAGGCATCAGTAAAGCAGAACAGACAGACCACCCGGGGAGCCTTCAGTAAGCAATCCAAAAGGAGACTACAGTGCTGGGAAAAGAAACTGTGTGAACGGGAGTTTGTAAACCAAACTTGATGCCATTGTGGTCTGTCACAGAAACCTGATTGATGAAGAAGTACAAAAAAATGGCAACATCTCAGGAGTTCATCAGAAATACCATACAATACATTAAATCAATGCAAGCTGGACTGTTCCAAAACAAACCAGCAGCCACACCTTCCAATGGGGCATTCTGCAGATGGCCATTGACACCCAAAACTGTCACTGCCACTTGGCTGTCCTTGGGATAGAGCTGGCATGTGCCATACCTCAGCTATTTAAAGCAATGTCTAACCCTTGTGGTTACATCAGGAGGAAGCCAATGAAAGATGAGTGAAGACACCAAGCTTTCGGTAACAAATGTTCCCTGACGTTCTGCATTGAACCTCATTACTGCCTGGAGAGAAAAAGATTTCCCTTTAAGAGCTGTTTTCTGAAGAACCTTTCTCCTTTAGGACCTTCATTTCATTTGCCTTTTACAGGCTAGAACTGAAAAATACAGATAATCCTAGAAGGTTTTTTTATTGCTCCAGTGAAGTGCCAGTGTTTAGGCAGGAGCTTAGAAGAACACAATACCATCTCCTATAAACTGCAGGCATAAAAGGTTCTCAGACAGGAATGAACCTGAGTCTCAGAGAACTCAGATTTCAGGTTTGCATTCTGCATTCTGGCTCTTGCCTTTCCCTGTATTTTAAAAGAAATCCTCTATGAATATTTATAACAAGTAGCTACAAGATGACTTGAAAATTCAGCAGACATGAATCAGGCAGTTTGTAAGCACTTAAGTACTGAGACAAAACCAATGTTCTGATTGCTTGCACCACCTCACACATCTTCGCATTGTTCAATATTGTGTTAAAAAAAAAGGCCCATCTGTCAATATTACATATACTTACACATAGGATATACATGACTAGAAGCTCCAACAACCCCATACAGACTTTTTGGAAGTAAGAACTACTTTGTTAATATGTAGAATTAATGATCACAGTGCCTAAGTGTGCTTTTCAAAGACAACTTGCCACTTTCTGTTGTTGCTCAAAACCACTTGAAGACCTGTCTCAGTTATGGTATGTGGAGTACAGATATTCCCTCACTCATAATTCCATAACATTCATGAGGAAAGGATACTGTGAATTTAATCAAACAATTTCAAACGTAGGATGTTGTCTGGGTCCCAACTTCTACAAATCAAGTACATTTAAATGGATATACACTTACATATCCCCACCTGAAAACCCAGCCTCATCGCATGCATCCCCAAAGACAAAGTTGCTGAAGCATGTAAAGAGCAGACTGTGGTGGCTTTATAAAAAGACTACTGGGATACTTTTTTGATATCAAAGTCACTCTGAAACAGCTGTGCCAGTGTCACATGCTTGTTTTCAGTATTCCCTCAAAGGACCTGGGATTCAGTGCTATGTGTCTAATTTTCACATATCTTCATCAAATAGAAAACTCATGAGTCTGCCATATGTTATAATAAACAACATGTGGGGTTTTTTTTCTGAAATAAGTAACATGCAGAAATCTGTTTAGTTTCCTGGACACCTGGGAGCAGTTTTTGCTGTTTTACATATAGCAACAAAATCAGAGACTCAAACAGAAAGGCCAGTTGGTGGGTTATCATACAGATTAGTTTTGCTCTCAGCTTTACAAAAGCAAGATGGAGCCTGTTCACCCAGCCAGTCAGGGCAGTCCTGTGCTTCCAACAGATCTGGTCTGGATAATCCTTCAAATAACATCACCTTAACATCATTTAATTTATTAGTGCATGTCCCTGACATCTGATTGTTTCCAAATATCCTACATGAGAAGACAATGCACTGGCAGCTGCTTCTGAAAACATGGAACGGAAATGCAACATTTTAAGGACATATGATCTGCCTCTGAGTGAAGGGAAAGGCATAACACCCTGGTCTGTCCACTCAGGCATGACACAGCTTAAGTGACATGTCACAGCTGAAAATCCAGCTTGCGAGATGCCTCTGACGTTACTGAGGGGCATGCTGTAATGCACAAAACATTACCACCCTAACCAGAAATACCACAGTACATGTTTTAAAAGGTATATGCAACTGATGCTGCTCTATACTGAATTGGTGGTAACAGATATAAAAAAAAAAAAACATGAGCAGCTGTAAAAAAAAAAAAAAAAAAAAAAAGGAGTCATTATAGAGTTAAATTGTTCTCCTAACTGAAGATGCAGCTGGGATAAATCAAAATAATGCTATTTACTGTGGCAAAGGATAGCTGTTCTCACGCAGATTGTACCTGCTGGTAATGCACTGTAAACTCATATATTCTAGATCCTAGCACATTTTTATGTGCAAGAGGTAATGTGTGATTCTGTAAATGGTGTCACAAGTGCACGCGCACTCTACTCTTTACTTTGAAACTTTGTTCTGCAAAAAATTACCAATTATATATTGTTTCCAAATATGGAGAATCTATTTCCCCATTTTTAAAATAACTATTCTTGCTTTTTTCCCCCTTTAGCAAGATTCATCATGAATCTTCTTTAATTTTCCTTAAGGTATCCATAAAACCAGAGTCAGTGAAGCCCCTTCTGACAGCTCCAGGAACGAAAGATCTCTTCCTGCTGTTCATGCAGTGAATGGGATATTCCTTGGCCAGTGCTTGAAGCCAGTGATAATTGCCCGAATGAGTCATGGTATCTTTGCCCCTGGCACTGCTTCCAAAATTTCAGCATCTGATTTCCTGATAATTGAGTGTAAATATTAAGCAGGTCAGCTCAAAAGACATTTTGCTCATCTTATTCCAATAGAAATTTTTAGTAATTTCTTTTAATAAGTTTAAAGCGAGAGCTTTTCAGACAGCACATCACAGATAATTTCTCAGGGCTGGAGGGAACCTATAAGTAACTGAGGTATTAAACATCTCCAGAACAAGGCAGATTGTAGCTCCATTCCCATAATACTTAGGCTGACCAAAAATGCTGAATCATGAGTTACATGATACTTCATGTAAGAAGCATAGAAAAGGTAAATAATCTTTTAATGACAAACATAGCAGTGAGCATACACAAGCTCTTAAAATCAATTAACTACTGCCAGTCTACTGTGTTCCTTGATATAATATCTATTGAAAAAACAATATATTCACTTCTCATTCAAAACATTAAAACACTTTAGTTATTAAATATGAATGATTAGGATCAAACATAATCTCTTTGTCTTACAGTTACATTGACTGACTTTCTTGTTTGGCAGAAAAAATAACTTCATCTTAAAAGCAAAGAATGGTAATAAGTGTCCTGGCCAGAAGCAAAAATTAGAAGATAGGCATTTATTACCAGTGACTATCCTCTGTGCTTTACCATAACTTAGTTTCAGCACACAAATACCTTTAAAGTATAGGAAATGATGATGCAAACTATAACATTCCTGGTAGTACATCCAGATGAATGCTCATAACAGGATTCATGAAAAAAGCCAGTTGAAACCAGAGGTCAAACAGAAGTTCAACCTACACATCAGCTAGAAAACACCACTCATCTTCAATGATTGTTATCATGCTCTGAGGTATATTATGTACAATACAATAACTTGTGGGAATTAAAATAGTACAAAAGTTATTCCTCATATTTTAAAAAGAGACAGTCTTAATTCTCAGTCATCTTTATCCTTGGTCTACAGTTAGATGAGAAGGCACACAGAGTATAAGCTTTTGTAGGGAGAAATATTAACAAAGTCAGGATGGCACACAAGTTGTAAACCTAAACTGAAAAGAGAATATACGTGTTTTGTTCATATAAACCAGTATGAAAATACAACAAAAAGTATTTATTTCACTTGTTCACTTGAATACTCCAAGTGCAAACATTCAGCTGTTGACAGACACTATTCTTATGTGGTAGCTCTTGTTTGCAATGCAACCAACCAGCTAAAAGTCCTTCTGAAGTCCTCTGAACATGTGATGTGACCTTTAATCCAAGAAGAATCAGCAGGTTCACCCTGAATGAACACTGTGTGACAATCTAGGAGATAATTTATAAGTACTTGCAAAGGAATACTGGGGGTTGGAACTAGATGATCTTTATGGTTCAAGGCCAGGTTGGACAGAGCCTTGGGAGACATGGTTTAGTGTGAGGTGACCCTGCCCATGGCAGGGGGATTGGAACTAGATGACCTTAAGGTCATTTCGAACCCTAACTATTCTACGATTCTATGGTTCTTTCCAAACCAAACTATTCTATGATTCTGTGATACTGTTCTGAAGTGCTGACTTTGCCAATTTGCATTTACCACAAGGTAACTCTTACACTGCTCTACAAATTCTAAAGAGGCAGGAGCATCAGTGTGAATTATACATAAAACAGACTTATAGAAAATAAGAATCAGGCACCTAATGAACAATCAGTGTGCCTCTCTTCTCCAGTCATTGTAGCAAGCCTAGCCATAATGCACCTGGTAGCTACGTAAGTATCAGTGGCCTGAATCTCCTCTTTTATGCTGCTTTTTTTCTTTCTTTCTTTCCTTTTTTTTTTTTCCTTACAAAAGGATGTTTTTTCACCTAGGGGATTAGTTACTGAATGCAGCACACCAACTACACAATTTCCAGTCAGGCTTGGGGTAATTATACCTTCTGTAATCCACAATCCACAGCTGATAAATTAGTGTGCTTTTCACAGAGGAGGAATACTCATGTCACAGTCAGTAATGCAAAGTAAAAAAACCCAGAAAACAAACCACAAGAAAAAAGAATTCAACAAAACAATACAAGGACAAATGAGCCATGCAGTGAAACAGAATTAAGAGAGAACACTTTCAATCCCATCAGGCTTCATGTAACTTTAAAGAAAGCAAACCTCATGCTGCAAAGCCACAGAGGCCAATATTTTACACTTCTGTGTATGTGTATCAACAGGGGTATGCAAAAATCAAGGACAGAGTGTGACTGACTAGTAATTTTTTTAATAACTTATACTACCTTTTATGCTTGATCAGGTAATAGTCACACGGAGGTTTAAGGAAACACTCCATGTGAGAAAGAATGCCTTACACAAGAAAGACCTACAGAATCAATTCCAAGCTACTACACTCTAGTTTTAGCCAAAGAGCGAACCTATGATACAAAATACCAAATGGAAAATCTGAGTTATATTTCTTGATAACATTACCATAAGGTACTTAAAATAATCTTGTAGATGAAACGTGATTGAGTCATTATCCAATGTCTTTAGGCACACATAGGCTCTCCATTTCTTCTAGATATTCCACTCACTTCTGACTTCATTCACTCTATATGTATAGTAGACCATCTGCACTAGAAACATTCCATATTTATTTAGGATTTAATCCAAATAAGTTTTAGCAATATAAAACAAGCGTGAGAAAAGAACTAGGCTCTTGTATTATATAAACAAGATTGAAAGAAAGAACTCATGCATTATCACTTTGAAAGAAACACTGGATTTATGGTTTCCTTTAATTGACAGTCATTCCAAAGTCAGGCACCTCTGATTTTAAGTGCACTACACAGAACAGTATAGCACAGATGTACTTAAAAAGACATCAGCTTAGCTAGGTTCATCCTTAATATCCCAGTTCAGCAAGTTGCTGAGTCAATTCACATCCACTCAAATGAATGCTCATCCTGCTATATGCCGAGGACTTTCACACTACTGATAAGTTAGTCAGAGCTGCTGCTGCTCTACGGGAATTGTTATAGTCCCAGCAACTGTAATTAGAAGAGCAAATGATGACCTTTTTACTTCCCAGAAGGTGAAAGACAAGACTTTTCTGGAGAAAAACAGATATACCATGACCCTGCTCTGGAGAAGTTCTTTTCTGCTTCAGACCTCTTTTGCCATAAAGTTTCAAAGTACTTTTTTGTTCTGGTTTAGCTTCATTGTGCATTAGTAAAATAACTTTTTTAAAGGGTAGCTTTCACAAAATACTGGTTACACAATAAGTATAAATAAATGCCTGGCTGAAAGGCTCATATGTTACTGTGAATTAAATGATGCCATACTCCTGTAAAACCCTGTGGACCAGGGACCAGGCTCTGGGACTTCTCTGAGATGCAGAATATTTGTCTGACTGAGATGAGGTTGAATAGCTGCACTTACTAAAAGCAAAAAAAACTCATAGTAAAGTGTGCCTGTATTGTGCAACAGTACTTGAGCATAAACTCCTTTTTTACTAGGTAACTATAATGTTAATTTCTTGCCACACATCCTTATTCCTCTCTTCTATTTTTTGTCACAGGTAACCCTAACTATTCTATGATTCTATGATTTTACAATTATTTATTATAAAATACCTGTTGCTTATACACTCTCACTTTGTTGTGTGTCACCTTGCTGTGAGTGAAGCCAAAGGCGAACCTTTGTTGACCTTGAAAGGAGCAGGATTTGTCCTAAGATGCCTAAACCAAAGTGGACTCCCCCTTAATTCAGTAAGCTTTGGATCAGACTTAGAAGGGATCTTAGTAGAATGGAGGAGTGGCAAGACATAGCCACATATCAAAACCACATCCAAGCATTTATCTTGCATTCCTAATCTTTTATATGAAAGGGATTAAAAGCAAGCTGCTTCCGTCAAATGCTTAGGTGCTACACAAGATATGAATGATTGAACAGGCATCTGCAGGATAGCTATGCATATTGACATAGTCTCTTTCTACGGAAGTTTGAAATGGAGCAAATGTTTGAATTTGAAACTTCATAGTAATATTTCCTCAATTTGTTCTCAAGTACCCACTGTCAAAATCCCACCATCCTTTCTAGTCCAACAGAGCAGAGAAGATGGTTCTGTCTCTTGTTTCAGGACAAACTAGCAACTCACCACATCGTGGAACAAAAGATAAATATGAAAATGATATTACCCAAGCACTTCAGGTAAAACTTTGCCACAGAGCCTAATACAGTCTGTGATGGCTCCAGACTGTTTGGAAGTATATCCAACTGATTCTAGCATATCTTGTTTTGCGTGCCTCTCTGCTTGTTTGCTTATGTTTCCCAAGTCTGAATGCACTGAGACAGTTTTTTGCTGTCTCTTATGCCATTCAGCCAATTTCTACAGAGTTTTTGAGATGCCATAGATGTATCTGACTATAATTTTGGCTCAAAATATGTATTTATAGACTGAGGGTCACTAAAAAGAGAAACCAGGTACATGTAACATGGTGACTTCCAGCTGCTAGAATCACAGAAACCACATCAAATGACATCAATTTAGATGAGGCAATTGAAACAATGAAAATCATTTTAACATGTATACAAATGCAATGTGAAACTCCCCGTAGCAAGAATGCATAAAACTATAACATGCAATCAAACCAGGAGACAAGTGAAAAGGGAAATAGAAAGGTAAAAAGTAAGTATTTAGACATCTTGGGAAATGAAAGAAATGACCACTTGCATCTGCAAACCCTGAGGAGAAATCTGACCTCAAAGGCCAAAGGGGTATTTTCTTAAAAGCTCAGAGTTGCCCTAACTTCTTTCAACCGTAACCATGATGGGGCACTGTTAAGTCATGAGAAGAGTTTGGTCAATGGCAAGCACTCATAAAGTTTAACTGTGCTATATTTCTATATTTATCCACCAAAAACAAAAAGAATTCGAGTCACAGGCAAAGAAGAACCAGTATTTCAGTTTTGCCCTTTTCTTTTGGTCTATCTTACTGTGTTGACTACTAGCTAGTCTTAGGGAAACACTAAGCATGTCTCTCAAGCCCTCCAGGTAACTGGCTTCTTTTCTATGGTAAAAAAAAAAAAAAGCCAAACCAGAAGATAAAAGATACCACAAGCTAACACTTGGGTTTTCTCTCCCCTCAAATCTGCCTGCCAGGTATGATGTGGGAGGTAACTGAGGCAGCGCCTACAGCAGGGATATCTCCCAGCTCACACACAGCATGTCCCAGCCACATGGCTCCACAAGGAGTTCCTCCTGCATCCAGGAGGAGATGTCTGTTAGAGACCGCATCAGTGATGTTTTAAGCTGTTCAGGACTGAGAAGCGGGTCCCTGACTCCTGCAGGCTGTGTAGCAGCTGTGTCACAGAAGTACTGGGGCTGCTGATGGATGCTAGCTTGTACCAGGGGATCACGGTGTGTGACACGGCCTCCCTGAACCCTTTTTGGCACAACTTACGCCCATCTGCTTTCCCTCTGCTCCTTCTCCTGGAGAGGAACATATGGCCCAGAATATGTATCTCAGAAGCAGAAAATGTATTCATATAGTTTTCTAAAATATTCTGAATACCTTCTTTTCTTTTTTCTCCTATAAGCTTTTATTCCAGTTTTGAACCTCATATCCTCACATAATAAATATTTTTTTTACAAAAGTCCTTCTGTAAATGGCAGCCCGCAATGAAAAATATAAAATTAAAAAAAAAAAGTGTATTTCACCTTGATTACAGAAGTTGCTATTGCAATAGAAATCTTTGCCAGGATTCTGTTTTTCGTCCATTCCACCATGTTATTTTAATACTTACCTTAGTCCAGCAGGGTTGCATCCAATAACAAGTCAACAGAAGAGAATAATGCCACAGTTAAGCTTAACATTCTCACTTTCAGTGATTTGAACTGGAGACATACTTCCACAACTCACTTCACATTAAATAGTATATCACATCACAAATACAACAATGAAGTTCCTCAAGAAGCAAGAAAATCTTTCTTTTAAATAGCAGTACCAACATCTATGTGTGCAGTCCTGTGTCCCTAACAACAGTAAACTGTTCCACTGCATGAGTAAGACTTTTGCCAGCTTGCCTTTTGAAGATAGCAATATTGGAAATAGGCTTCATCAGAATGTTTCCGCATTTCTGCCTGAAGTTATGCAAATTCTACATATATATAGGTATGCATCTATGTTTGCATATGTATGTTTATAATAGATATTTTTATATACATATACATTCATACATGTATATAAACACTATATATATGTGTATATAATCATATGCTTTTGCATTTTAGTAATTTTTTTACAGAGCATGCTAATTCTTGATTGAAAACATACAGTATAAATGAAAACATACTGCAGTTCTTGCCCAGTGTAAAAAATCATGCCAGGCAGCAGCTGTTGACACTACTGTCTGATAACCCATCCAGCACACCTTAGAAGACACTGGTACCAAACCTAAGCAATGGCTGTAATATGACAAGTAGCAATACTGAACCATATCTTTCTCATAACCAAATGCTTTTTTAACAAAAAAGTAGATAGTTTTCTCTAGCTGTATTTTCATCAAAGCATTTAATATACAGTCCATTAACAATCACACAGAAGTTTCTGTTATAAGACAGCAAAAGTAAAGTGTATCAGTTGCCTAAAATCAACTGAAGTCAACAGGATTCCTTCTGCAGATTTCAGTGGGTTTTAGGACAGATTTGGGTGTATTCACTTGATGTTATGTAGACTTTTAGATTCCTCTTTTCTCAAATTATATTAGTGAAAGTTGTTGATTCCTCCATGTCAGATACATGGGTCACAAAACCATTTTCTACTGTCTTTGCATTAAGCCTACTGTTTATCCTACCTTTGCTGCCACAGATGAGTTGGGTTTCTCCAGCAAGTCCCAGAGCTTCTTCCTTTTCTCTGGGCAGCAGGTATTATCAAACTCTTCCCCTTCTCTCTCCCGCATTGTTTCAGCCTCTCTCCTCAGCTCCTCATTCATCTGCTCTTTCTTTTGATGGTACCTTGCCTGACAGCAAGATTCTAAATATATCTCATCAATCCCCCAGTAATCAAGCTCCTGGCCAAAAGAAAGAGCACACATTTCTTCCATCATATGTAGTTTCCCTGTCCTGTAGAAATTCAAAATGGAAGTGAAAGCCCCTGGGTGTCGATCAAAAAAATATTCATTTTCATTTAGATTATAGTCATCACATACTTCTAGCAGAGATTCGTGAGTATTGCAGTCTCTGAGCTTTCCTAATCGTGTCCTTGGAAGTCTGTCCAAAGTCCTCCACAGCACTTCATGGTTCAGCCCACCAACGTTTATTTTAACTCTCCGCGAGCAGGCTTTGCTCCTAATGATCTCCACTGGTTCTGGAGGCAGAGAAAGGGTCGACCTTGAAGACTTTTTGTTGATTCCGGGTGGGGCCTTCTCAGCCATTCTGAAAAAGGTGGAGTTGTGACACCAGTCTTTAGGAGAATGAGCTTGGAGACTACAAGTATTTGGGCAGAGTCCTCTTCAGACAGACAGCTCCATCCCTGAAGCTAAAAAAGACAAAGAATCAGAATGTACAATATATTCCCCCATCTCTGTCTCTCTCCTTCCATGCTTTCATATGCAGATGAAAATTTAATGATGGTAATTTGCTCTCTGTATAGTGAGACTCTTTTGTGGTAGTATACAGAACCGCTGGAACAACTGGAACAGTTAAGAGCACTATGCTTAAGCAAAGGAAAAAAAACACTGGCGTTTCCATATTCATAAAAAATCAACCATGACAGTTTGTACAGAGATCTTGTTCTTTTGTTGGTTTGTTTAATCAGTTTTGGATGCAGCCATATTGGCTTAATCTGAATACTTACCAACTAGTTTGTGAGGTGCACTAATGCAAAGATTGAAGGGATAACCATAAGGGAAAAGTGAGACGGGGCAGCCTTTCCGTTCAATGAAAACCTCAAATTTGGGAGATACTGAAATTGAGTAAAACAATTACAGCATATCAAAATCTCCTGTGAAACTAAACTGCTTCTCCCCGTCCCAACTCAAATCTTGATTTGCTGTATTATTTCATGGCTAAACATTGCTCACCAAACAATTCAACTGCCATCCAGGCAAGTTAATTTTTTTAACAGTAGGCAGTGCTGATTTCTTTACAAACAGGTTAAAAGAATCCTAAATCTTCTGAATACAAATGACCAGTAATACATGTTATATAGGCAAGGACTGTGCATACCATTTCTTGGCTCCTCAGAAAGGCTCTTTGCACTCCACTTGTTCACCTGTTAAGTTGCTGCAGGGACAAGATTGCATGACAGGAATCAACAATCTCAGTTTTAATAATCCAGACATGCATCCTCACTCATTGTGCCTGGTGCTTCAGTGAACTCTGAAGTGAAACTGTGTATCACCACATTTGGAGCATCAGTATCAAACAGGAAGGAAATCCACCCATCATTTCTACTAGAGTAAATAATTATCTGATACAATGCTTAAATAATTACCCAAAAAGGAAGAATATTAGGAATGCTTAGAGAAGCTTATCTTCCAAGGTAGGAAGGTCCTCCTTAGTAATTTCCCTAAGTTGACATTTCCTCATCCCATTCTCTCCAAATCAACAATACAACAGTTTGGGGTTTTTTTTTTCCTTTTTTTTTTTTTTTGTTTTGTTGGGGGTCTTTTGTTTGTTTTTTGTGAAGTAATTACAGCTTTAAAAAAGCATTTGATGTGAACAATAATTTGATCCTCTTTGCAGAGTAAGCAGAAAGGTTGTGATGGAAGGGATTGTTAAATATATCAGAGGTAAACACCAGGGAGGGAGAAGAACCATTTGTACTAAAGGACCATGATGGCACAAGAACAAATGAGTACAAACTCACCATGAAAAAAGGTAGAAATCTGAAAGGGAATTAGAAGGTCACAAAGACCAGATCCCTGCCAGAAAAGCAAGGATCTATAATAATTGCTAAAAGTATCAGGAAAAGGAAAGAATTATTTCAGCATGTCATCTGACATGCTTATGACAGTGTGGACTACGTTCCTAGTGGAAAATTACTAAACCTCATTAAACTTTAGAAGTTCCTTCACCAACAGTTAACATAACAATAAGGCTCAGCCATGTATCATACAAGTATTAACAGACTTCCATGTCTAAAAGCATCAGAGAAAAGGAAAATTACCCATCAGAGTAATATTTACAGTTAGACTATTTTTTTTGCTTGACTGACAACTCACTGTCTACTAACCCCTATGACAGCAACAGCCCAACAGAGCAGCATGTTAGCAGTTTCACTGTAAAGCTGAACCTACTTCAAAAAAACATGAGAGCTAAAATATTCTGCCTCTTTCCATCCTGCCTCCAGCCCTGCACTGTGAAGCTCCTTCCTGATCTCCCAGTGCAACCCAGAGCACCTCTGTGCCTATTTACATAAGGGTTTAAGCCTGTAACATTTACCTTCATTCATGAAAAAGATAAGCTGATAACTTCACTTGCAAAGATAAATGTCACATCAAAATCAAAGCCCCAACATCAGTAGGTTTACATAATATATATTCCTGTCTGTTGTGTTTGGTCTGTGTTTTGCTTTTTTCCTCTTCAACTTAGGCTGATTTTTTTCTCTGTTTTTACCCTCTTTCTCATTGCCTTTGATGGAAGGGTTGATGGGGGACTTCTGATAAAGGGGGGACTGAAGTCTTGGCAAAGTCTCACTAAAGCGTCTCCTAGTGGTCTGTGATCAGTCTTCTGAGACAGAGACAACCACTTAGGATTTACACTAAGCAGTTATGAGAGGATATTTCTCCACAGAGGAAGCATTTACAATCCTTTCTGAAAAAAATCCTTTTAGACTTTAATGCACGATGATGTTTCTCCTTTAAAGGATGTCTTACATAACAAACCCCAACAATTTAAGAAATTCGTAGAGAGGTTCTGTCATTCTCGATGAAATCAGTCAAGTCTTCAGGCAGATTCTGAAGAGGTTCTCTAATTTATTCACCACTGAATCTCAGGGATGACTTCTTGCTTTTAATTAATATGTGTACCCTAATATTAGCACTACCACATAAAACACAGTAGAAATCAAGCACTCGATCTGATTAATCTTCGGTTAACCATATTCTCATTTGCTCTTCTGATTACAAAAACTAAAGATAGGCAAGACTGTGCATTGCTTTAGCTTTTGTGCAGTGTAGTTACCACACAAATTTGCGAAACAATGTGAAATTATAGTGTCACAAAGACTGGTCTAAAGCTGATAAAACATTTTCTGATTTGTCAGTGTAATTATTGGTTGCATCTTCTTACTTGAGGAAATGTGGCTTTTCTGAAAAGCTTTAAAAATCCTAGTTAACTGTGGTCATACTGAAGTCAGCAGTGGAAAACCACTAAGTTTACTGTTGAGAAGACTGGATCCAAGGTGCTGTGTATGTATGCATGTAATAAGGGATGAACCAGCATTCACAACATGTAGCACTCTGAAAAGATCAAGAGAAAAGAAAGCATTTTCCCAAACAAAGAATCTTAAAACATGAGGACTATTTTTGCCTTTTTTTCAGAGCTCCTTTCATTGAAATACATACAAGTAACAGACTACACAACTTAAAAAAACATAAAAATTATAAAAAATCTTTGGTTTGCTCCCTAAGTGCCTTTCATCACACCTTGCTTTGTTTTCTGCTGATACTTTATACAAATTTCTTCCTGCACAGCTTTTTCCCAAGCCTGGACTACAGAGCTTGAGTATTTGAGTATTCGGTAAATATAGAGTATTTAACTGTGCCTTTAACAAAAACATAATCAGTAGCCTCTCCTTTAACTACGAAACATTTTTAATTTTATAATCCACATAATAAATTTCACACAGTTCTTTATAACAAAATGATGCAAGTGAGGTTACCTTTAAATTTCATTAAATAAGCTTTCTAGATTTTAGCTACTGCACTTAACCCAGGACACTGTAATTCTTGTCCTGAGAAGGCTTAAAATATCTTCCAGTCTATTTTATTGCCTTAATCTTTTGTCTGTGTGTAACTCGACCATGGGCTAGTGAGAACTGTGACTAGCCCTCAGCAGGCAAGCAGAGCCAGTCTGCTGCTCATCAGCACTGCTTAGCAATCATTGGAGAAACACAAATTCTAACCACAGATACATAAAAGCAACTCCAGACGAACCCTGCATTCTGTCCTTGCAACAATACAATTACTTTGTAGGAAAATACCTGTAATATTGAATAAAACTCTTCTGAATCAAAGCCAATTCTTTGCATGAAGTAAAAGTTAAAACTGTGAAGGCTACTACTCAAAAAGCTAGGGAAAGCCAGAAAAAAGGTTGTCTTCCTCACACTGTATGTGTACAGCTTTTAATGATGGTGATTCTCCCCATGCCTTCTGCTTTGAGTGAAAGGGTAATTTTTTACCATTTCTTTTCCTCTTTCTCATTCAGTATTTGGCCTCTGATGTTATTTAGAATGTCCTACTGCAAGCCCAACCCTGCACACAAAGTCCTGAATTTCCCTCAGGAAGCTTTCATTATCCTACTTGAATGCTTCCAGGGCATCCCAAAGTTTCCCTTCTCAGCATCACTAGGAGGCTGTTACTGCCATTGCTTTATAATGGAGAAATGAAGGTCACCAGTGCCTGAAGAACCAATAGTTTTGGCTGCTCAAACTGAGATAGCTGTATACAGAGTCCTTAGCATTTTTATCACATTTGATGGGCATGCCTACATGAGCAGATTAAACCCTCAGGCAGGCGAACTCAGCTGCCTATGCCATCATGCTGCCAGAGCATGGCACAGTTAGGACTCTCCTGAATCATTTTCAGGGATGGCTGGAGATTCAGCATGCTCCAAGGTCTGCTCCTAATAAGTGGTTTGTGCAGCCATCTGCTTTGGAGCCTAGGTGAGTTTAACCACACGCACAGAGGTTACCATGCCAGCTGGTCTGAGCAGCACCAGCCCCTTTCATGGACTCATGCAAAACCTTGCTCCAAATAGATTCACATCCAAGCTATTTCTGCATGCCTTGGTCATAAACTTCCCTCCCAAACTTTGCCACAAAAGTTGCACCAAAGAAGGTGGAAATACTACACTAAGTAAGCATGCTGCACTCTTGGATTGTGTCCTCCCCATGCATGTAAAGTGTTGTGAGTAAAGAAGTACATTGTTTATAAAAAAATGCTATATAGTAAGGAATAGGCCCCCAGGAAAGGGGACCTGTTCTGATTTTTAAGAGAAAACTTATTTTTGTCAGAAAATGTGCTTTTGTCAAAACTTGTCAAGTTGTTTACAAGGCAAGATTGTATTCATTCCTTTGCTTTGGAAATAAATAAAGGAAGTTTTCAGAATTCATTGAAAGTCTGTCTTCAACATTTATGTTTATTTAATCTAGATTTCTGTTTATAAATGTACTGATGTGCTGGGCATTTTTAAGGTTAAGAAAGCTCAGAATCAAAACAAGACATTTTGAAATTATTGAGCAAAATTATTTGGGTGATTCCACTCAATGTTTTTTTGTTTTATTCAGGTCTGGCAATTATAAGAGCAATTTTTTTTTATCTTCCCAGGCAAAAACGCTCACTGAAATGCAAAAACAATCTGCAGAGATAATTATTGCATTGGCTAATTTGGCTATTAAAAGTGACTTATTAAAGTGTGACAAAAGTACAGGTCTGCAGTCTGTACACGATGTACAGACTTTCCAGAAAACAAGGTTTAGCTTTTTGTAAGTGTAACGTCAGAGCAAGTTCTGACTGGACATTAGGAAAGGTTCTTCACTGTGAGGTGACTGGTCCCTGGAACAGGCTTCACAGGGAAGTGGTCACAGCACCAAACCTGTCAAGAGTTCAAGGAGTGTGCAGACAACACTCTTAGTCATATGGCTTACTCTTCAGTTTTAGGTAATCCTGTGAGGAGTAGGGAATTTGACTTGATGATCCTTATGGGTGCCTTCCAATTGGAGATATTCTATGATTCTAAAAAGCCTTAATAAGCCTGTGCCAACCTCAGCACCTAGAACCTGGGACACAGCCAGTTAAAAAAAGGTAGAGTGAGTTAGTTGTGACAAATTAATGCATTTCTACTGAGTAAACAGATGTTTAGAGCTTTATATGCTGACTTACTTGGTTGTATGAGTCTACTTTTTCCAACCTCCACTTTGTTGTAATATCTCTGCTATCACAACGCAGCTATCAAACGTCTGTTCTTTGTTTCAAAATATGAAGGCCTACAGTTTCTTAATGGTGAGTGGTAGGATATTTACTAACAACACTTTCCTGTTATTTCAGGTTTAAACAAATGGCTGAGGTGATAGCTAAACCTCTGCAAAAATGAGGTGTTCGTTATTTCCATTCCCCATCATTACAGAAATCACATCTCATGCAGTTAAGAACTGGCAAGCATTCAGGCAGCTGAATGTCAGGAAATATGTCCAAGTATTCCTAAGCATCGTGTGTATGTCTCAGATTCAGATCCAGATCCATATGCAGGAACACATGCATGAACACACAGAGGAGAAGTAGCTGAGCTTTCTTTGATTGTCCAGACTATCAGTGACAGCACGTAGGCTCAAGATCCAGGTCCTCAGATTTGATCCTCAGATCCAAACAGCTAAAACCACTTGAAGCTATGTGGCCTGAAAAGGGAAAGACGGAGCCTGAAACTGTCTCTCCTGTGACAGAGCTTCTCTGCGAGCAATGGCTGGCTCATGCTAGACCATCACCATGGTCAGAGCCATTGCTGCTGGGTGGCAAACTGTAAAAGAACTGGGTCCTTCCATGAGCTAAGACCAAAGCACACCTGAACCATGAGAGCTTTGCCTTCAGCTGTGGATGGGCTGATCTGTGGAAAAAAAGATCTTACTTTCAGAATAAATCCTGCAAAACCAGCTCTTGGGGCGTTACTATGGATAACTGGTCTAAAAATGATGATTATTTCTATTTCATGAAAGACCTCACAGATGATTTATTTCTGGTATGTGAAAATTTAAACGTTGGCTGCACAAAGTCTCAGAGATCTGCAGGAAACACTCGAAGATGGGGCCTTTTATAGATGAACTTTTCAAATCAACTAAATCAGTCTGTCTGCTAACTCCCTGTTCTCACCATCTTGAGCACAGAAGTGTCTTTTAGATGGATGAGCTGAAGTTCACTCAGTAGCAGCAGACTCAGAGGCTTTATATGTTCCCTAGGAACCTTGGATAAGAAAAGGCAGACAGAAATAGGTAAGGACACAAAAGACAGAAAAAGAGGGAGAATATAACACATCTGAAATCTTGCAGACACACAACCTTGGCAGTTTTGGCCTGAGTTTTCTAACTATTCCAACAGCACTTGCAATTACTTACTGCAGCTTGTACTCAAGGTAAAGCCTCATGGGTGGGCCCTAGACTCCAATACTCCTAGACTAGTTGTCTACTAACGTGGACAATGTTACACCAAAAGGCTAAATGCTTTAAAACTCAATAGTTTAGGTTGGAAGGGACCTTAAAGATCATCTAGCTCCTTGACAGTGTGTGCAATTTTACTCCAAGACTCAGAATTTAGTTCTCACATAGCCTTTTTGGGTAGGACCTCACCACAGCTCTGGAGCTGAGAGATGGGTTTTGAGGACTCAAGTGAGTGATGAATGTGGCTTTGCATTCTGTCACGTTTACTCCAGACCAGCTCCAGTTCTCTTTCTTTCCCTTATTAGCAATGCTCTGCTGTTGGTGCTTGTGACAAGTCTGGCTATATGATCCTTAGAAAACAATCCTGATGCATTCCTGCTTGGTTTTAAAAAACAGTTGCATTTCCATCGCATCTCAGATTGAAACATCTCTTGTTTAGGATGTAATTGTCTATCATGTCTGCACTTTACTATTTATGTTTACAATCGGTTGCTAAGGGCTGAGGCATTGCTTTCGCCAAAGATACTGTCTTTCACTGCGTATTTATCCTTCCCTGGAAATTTTAGAGGGGAAGAGCTGTCACAGACAAGTACGAGGCCAAATGGCAGATCATTTTCTTTAATTTCAAACAATCAGATATTACAGAAATGTGGTTATGTAAGATCCTTATTTTCAGGCTAAATGAGACTACATATTTATATCCCGACTAGCACTCTGGATCCACAGTTTTGATGGGTGCTTCCATACAGTTCTTTAAGAATGTATAGGTATTACATATACAGGATAGAGTAATAATAATAAATACATTATTATGAGGTCCTTTCCAATCCTAACTATTCTATGATTCTATGATTATTAATAAATTGGAGTTTTTAATTGCAATTTATTCATCCATTACTTTTTTTTTTCAAATCACATTGTAGTGCATTAAGATGATGGAGGAGGTTGTCAACACACCATCTGTTCTTTGAGGGGGCACTATTGTAACCAATTGTCCTAAAACAATTAGTTTTAGGGCTATTCTAAACAAGCTATCTTCTGTAACCCTTCTGTCTTCTACAACTGCCTACCAATAACAGTGCTGCCAACTAGCTGAAAGCTCTGAGGAACTTCACAGATGTCTTTTTGTTTTCCCAAAGAAGAGCTTGCACAGTGTGGTACTGAATGATGAGTCTAGGTTTCTAGGCAGGGAAACATTACTTAATATATAATATTATCCTATAGACAAGATGATGATGTCTGAAGCAATGAGGCATATTGAGAAGGGTCAGATTTTATCTGTTTATGAATGAAACTGCAGCCAAAACTCTGGCACTTTGTCCAGAATCCTAGCATAATGTTTGAATTTTCTAATAAAGGATAAGCATGTACCACCACCATCCTAGATCTACGACTAAGGAAAACATAGTTCTATTCTTAAGTGACTTCTTTGGAAACAAAGACATTTGAGTTCAGTTGCTGCCTCTCTCAAAGATTTCACTTTGAGCCATTTCTAGCTGGACTGTTCCCACATTTAATCAAGGAAAATTGACAAGAACACCTAGACAACAGATAGGAAGAGACATGGCCAACAGTTTCAGTTTGAGATGGGCAGATTTACTGAAGAGATGTGTGCCTCATCCCTGTCACTCTGCCCAGCAGGAGTACAGCCTATGCTCCTGTCTTTGGTGCTTCAAGAAAGCACTGATGCTGGAAGGAATGAATCAAAGCCTTGATTTTTGCGTGACTCAATTCTGACAAGTGCCTTTGTATATACCTGGAAATGTCCTCAGGGTCACAGCATCACCAAGTCTTCACAAAAAGCTTTCAGCATTAAAAATTAAGATAAATTTCAGCCTAGGCTTGATTTTGGAGAATTCATCCCTTCAACATTTTGAGTTCTTAAACTCTTTTTCAGGGTTTTAAACCCAATTTGAGCTCTTAAATCCTTTGGGAAAAAAAACAAAACAAATCATAAACTACCACTAAAAATTGTTGTGCAAGTCCTACGACAATTCATCACCTTATTTTGCCCACCTGAGACAAGCAGTCATCCAGAAAGCCAAAAATTTTTGAGTCCTGACCTTATCTACAGCGTTTTGGTTCCACATACTGCACAATGGTACAGCTGGGTAAGAGAGAGCTGCTCTCAGGAACTCCAGTTTACCATTGTAGAGAAGAAACTACACTTCATTTTCATGCTGACTTTTAGTCTTACCAAGAGTGGAAACAGCATAAGTTTTGGAAAGCAGAATGGCAAGCCTAAAGGCAGCTGATACCACGAATATTAACATTTTTCACCCTCAAATTGACCTGACAAAAGAAAAGAGTAAGGACTCACTATCATGTCCAACCCCATGCTGCTGTTGCTATAATTCTGAAATCAAGACAGGCTAAAAGGAAAGTTTTTATAAAACTGCCACTATAAATTAATTTATTTACCTCTATCAAGCCAAAATGTATTTTTAAAAGCCACAGCATCCTCTTAAAATATGTGCTTCATCAGAGCTATTAGTTCAGGGTTTCTAATATTAAACATGCAAGACTCAAGTTCAAAGATGGGTTTGGGAACCTCTAAGGCAGGTCAGAAGAAGACACTCTGAACTCCTGTCCAGGCTCAGTGCATAAGCAGGATCAAAAGGGACACAATTCACCCACATGATATTGAAAGCCTCAAAACCTCCTCTTATAAGAGGCATGTAATGCATGGTCCTTCAAAAGAACTGAACAAGGTCCACTCTTTTCAACATACACCTTGAGTTGGTGATAACAACCTACTGATGTAATTGGCAGGTTATTAAACATTCACCCAGGGACCACATTCATTACCAGTGACTCAAACCTGCAGTTGCAGTTTGTATTTTGTAGGATACTGCTGTATCAGTAACCCCCAGGATGGCTGCAGGGATGGAGAACACTCTTCCCATTCCTTCAGAATACGAACGAGGCAGCCAGAACTTAGAAAGGAACAGGCATGAGTCTGTAGCTGAGGGGTATGAGTAGTTCTTTGGCTGGGATGAACCTTGGATTACAAGAGGTGAAATATTTTTTTTGCATCACGTTAATCTAAGAAAGCCATAAAAGCTTGATTTTTCTCAGTGAGTACCCTAACCACAAGGTTACTGAACAAAAGCCAGATATTTTTGCTTCTATTAAATGATTTAGAAAGACATTGGAGCAGCCAAACATTTTCATCCCTTCTTTAGCTCAAGGGTAGCAGAATATACCCAGCACTGCTAATGCTACTTTAATGACATGCCTAAATAGGGACTAAAGTGGCTATCGATAGCCAGGTACCCAGCACTGTTAATGCTACTTTAACGACATGACTATAATAGGACTAAAGTGGCCATTGGTAGCCAGGCTAGTCCTGAATATAAATTCAAGCACAAGGCCTCCCCAGTTGAGAAAATTACTCTATGTCAGCAATAATGAGAGTGAAGAAAGCATGAGATGGAAATATTCTAGTATGCAAGACCTTCCAGATGGCACTGCTGTCAAGGTAGATCAGCTCTGTGTGCTATTAATCTCAGCAACCACTGGATGAGCACGTACAATAGTGTCATTCATAGCTTTGTGATTCAAGGCTAATTAGGCCAGTTCAATGTTTTGAGTCTGCTTAAATACATTAGTGGGATTCTCCTAGCTGCTGCTGCCTGCCAGCACTTTCTGCTCAAATTGTCTCTAGGTCTCTCTGCTATATGTAAATTTACACTGAACTTACGGCTGTAAGTTATAGCAGCATTATGCAGTCATTTGAATGTATGTACAGCTGATCTTAGGTCATCAACCTTGTAGGTAAACCAAAACCTTACACTTTAAAAGGGCAAAAGACACAACTGAAAAGTCTGTAAAAAGCAGCATTATGGCCTCATTTTGAATTGTTGAGTTTGGTTGCAATTTTTACTTCTATGTATTAAAAATGCAGCAAATTTTTTAAAAGTTAACTACTGATAAAGTAATGTGAAAAACTATTTTATGAGCTACCTTGAGATGTGTTAATGATCTCAGGCAAATTTATTCTGTATTTGGGCTGTACAGACATAATTGATTTCTCTTTCTTAACTTGTTGGGCAATCAGGGGGAGAAGCTCATCTCCAGTGTCATCAAAGAAGATTATGTTTGAGAGCTTTGTTCGGTTAATTATCAGCACAGCTTTGCATTCATTTCCTCGTTACACGGTTTTACCTGAAGGGCTGATGTTTATTTCCTTATAAGCTAATACCAAAATAAAATGGCAGCATGAAGAATACCCTGCAATAGCAAGCATGACTTCCCAAGGAGAAGCAGTGACCGGTGTTAAGCCATCTCCAGAAACAGGTGCTGATGCTGTGATAAGACAACTGCTTGCACCCCCCCGTCCCCCGTCCCCCCCATCTAGGCTCAGACTCTATCTGTTCTCACACAATGTTGCAGTGTACTGCGGTTCCCCTGTCATGGGGAAGGTAAATTGGTAGATTGCCATGGTTCCGTGTAAAGACTACAACTGCTGCTTATCACAGCCTACTCCTAAATACTCAGAGCTGCATTATGCCAGCATGACATGTATTATTTATTAGCTAATATATTGTTGTTCTGACTCTCTTGCTGCTGCCAGCAATGATGCTACTGACTACTCTTTATAGTCATCCAGAGAAGGAATAGGGCCGTACAGAAGCCAGACACCTAAGTCACAGCTGACCTACCATTACAGCTAAATATAGATTTCCTGCATTAGAAACAAATAAATTAAAAATCCCACCAATTTTAGTGGCCTAAGACTTTTCCATTATTGTTTCTGTATTGCTTATGCGGTCACCATAATCCATGAGCAGGTGTGTTCAAAATAATACTCATTATTTACTGAAGACGCAGTTAACATCGTATTTTCACGCTGGTGAAAAGAAGTAGCTCCTTAGTTTAAAAATTACTCAGTTTGCTCCAGCCTTCCAACCTTGGAAGAAAGCAATGTATTGAACAGTAACCAAGTGAAACTACAGGAGGACGCCAATGTGCGACTTGCACTGAAGTTTCTGCATGTGCTCTAACAAGCACCAGGCAGGAAAGACAAAAAGCAGAACAGCCTTTGCAGTCCTTCCAGCTTTAATGGAGTAGTTTTAAGCTTAATAGATTTAAAATATCTTGGCTGATGCATATTATATCTAAGGCTTTTATGGTATTTAGTCATGTGGGAAGCTATACTGGGACTGCAGTTATACCTATAGCTAACCTAGATAAGGAACTTCCAAGTTCTCTTTAATAAAAAAAATGAGTTGTTCAGTTTCTCGTTTCAATTTTTATATTTAATCACACAACTTAACATATATGTATTTTACTTAGATTGAATCTGATTGTTACAGCATGCAGTATATCTAAAATTCCAGAATACTCAAGAAAATAGTCAAAATAATGTAATTCTTTCCAAATCTTTCCTATATAGCCAGAGAATTACAGATAAATAAACATAGGAACATATGGGATTCTACAAAAGTCTATATTTACAATAGGAAAAAGATGTAAAAATCTAGCCTATAATGCCCCATGCTATTCATTTTCACAGTATCCCACGGAACACTGCTGCATGATTTTGAGATCTCTGCAATTAAAAATTGAAAGTTTATTTTGATTTACAGTTAAAATTATCATTAGGAAGTAGCTCCTGATTTGTACCTGCTAAAATGAGAACTAAAACAACATGTCCCAAAGATTTATTATAAAATCCAAGCAATGGAATTCCCAGTGGCACTATCTCAGCAGTAACTGTAAGAGAAAGATGCCAGTTACTTATAAGAAATAAAAAGTATTTTCTCTTAGGGTGCTCATATCCTGATAAGAGTAGAAACAGCACAACTCAACAAAGTAAACAGCCTGTTTTTATCATTCATCCAAGTTTATAGAGTTCAGACAGCTATTAGGTAAAAACCTTATTTCTAAAAATGAAAAGAAGACTCCTACAGCAAGACTATAAAAAAGGGAAAGAACTTTCAGAGGCAATCGCTATTTAACTCCAAAAGCTGTGAGCATACTGTTGCTGTATCAGAAGTTATTATACAATAACATGATGAGTTAGTAGAAATGACCTCTCAAAACATCCCAAGAAATCATTTTTAGAATGCATGTATGTCTACTCTGGTAAAGCTGAAGTGCCTCACAACTTTTAGTATTCCCATTTCTGGCTCCCAGCTTTCCCTCCTGCGCTCGGCTTGTTCGGAGCAGCAGGTCTGTACTCTGGAAAAGCAGACACCTTTAGAGGGGTCTGCAGCAGTATCTCAAAGCACCACCACCCTCCCAATCACTGTCCCCCTCTCCAGAAACCTCACCTCCCACTCATTCACTCCTTTCCTCTAAACCATGCAAAGCTGAGACCAGAACAGCCCCTCCCCAGCATGTTTATATAAGAACAACATACAGAGTAAAACACAGACTGAAACGTCCTTGAGCAGGTAGCTTTAAATATAGTAATGTCATGAAAATTATTTTACCTGCACATGTAGTGATATGAAGCTCAAGGAAGTCACATAAGACCAAGATTTTCTTCTAAAAGTCGCAGTAGCAAGCTGTTTGGCAGAATCCCAAATGCTGGCAAGAAAGCTATTGTAAATCCCGACTCCTCGCCTTGCCTCGAATGGCAAGCCAAAATTTGCCAATTAACTTGCACTTACAAAAAAGGCTGTGCATGAATAAATAAATACATAGGATATGGTATCCTTACGGCAAAGGGACATTTCAGAATGCTGAAGCCAATGGAAATGCTCAGGCTGAAGCATACTGCTCCAAACAGCACTTCTCCCTCATCTCAAGCTGAAGATGTTTTTGTTTTTACTGTCTGCATATGTCTGAATGAGGACAACCTGCTGAGCCCCAGTGACAGCGTCCAGCTGAGAAAGAAGGAGGCGAGAGGAATCTGAATGCTGTTGTGAGAGCTGCCTGTGGAAGCATCATTAAAATAAAGAAACAATACAAAATCCAAAATCACAACAAGGCAGCTGCAAGTTCCAAGAAGGCTGAACAAAAAGACAATTTATCAGTTATTGTTTGAACGGAAAAGACCGTGGCATTAAGAACCAGCAACAAACTTTTCTTGTGTACTGCACCTCATCTCTCTGGGAAAGATTTACGGAGCTCTCCTAGGATATCTTGGGTGATCCCAGAGCAGCCAGATCTCACAAGCAGCATGTACTCCCTGACGCTGCTCCCCTCCAAGCTCCTAGTAAAACTCCCTGGGAAGGAGGGCTGCACCCCAGGCTTGGTTGGACACTTAGTTCCTCAGACCTTGCCTAGCCTCTGAGGCTTGGTGCTAACTCGGCACTAACTTGGATATGATTCACCAGCTGAGCAAACTTGAACTCTTCAGTGTTTTTAAAGTAAAACCTCAACAGAGAGGCTTTTCCCACTCCTAAACCTGTCCAGTCTCACTACGGCTCTTCCTTTTCTGAACCAACCCTGGCAGCTCCTCCGAGCTACAGGATGGGGTCACTGAAATCCTTTGCTTAGGTATCCTTTCAATAGCAAGGTCTTGATGACTGTGTACTTGCTAGGGAATGTTGCCTCCACCTGATGTTACTGCCACTTTACTTTTTCGACAAACATGTAAAAAGAGACAATTTTGGCAATGATTCTAGAGGTGGTCTCATCTGCAACGAATTAAAATGCCCAAGAAGCCACAAATATACCACTTATTTGTATCTTAAACATTATGTAACTTGAGTTGAATGAAATCCAAGACCTGCTATAGATATGGAGAGTACATACGTAGCTTACAAAGGTCTACCTGCAGCCGGGCAGTGAAATTCTGATACAAGAAATACTGACTGGCTTGTGGAAACCACACAGCGAACATGCCTTTTTATAAAGACGCTTTGGATTTTAAATCTAGGGGACTGACAGCATGCTACGTATCATCAGGAAACATATATACAAGTATATGTTAGACTAGCACAATGCTACAGTTTTTCCTTTTTGACAGGGTTTTTTTCAGTCCCCGGGTAGATGGTGTAATTCAAATGACAACTATCTACCAAGAATGCTGAGGGTTTCTATCATCAGGTTCCCACAAACGCTATTAGAGCATCGGAAACAAATGACGAGCCTTTATCTTTAAAGCTCACCCACGGCAGGAGGTAGAATACTACGAAATGTCATTTCCACCCCCCTCATCCCCCCCTCCCTTCAGCAGCTCTAAAGGAACGAAAATACAAGCCGCGGTTTCCAGAGCGCTCCAGTGTTAGGGCTGCGTTGCTCTCCCTCCAGCTGATCCCGCTACCAGGGGAGAAACCCCCGTGTGGGTCCGGCCCCTCCCGAGGGGCTCTCCCCCCTCCGCCGGGGCCGCGCTGCGCGGCGGGGGCGCGCCCGGGGCTCCCGGGGCTCCCCGCGGGAGAGCCGCGCTCCCGGCCCGCCGGGGCCAGCCGGCAGCTTTCGCCTCCCTCGCAACTCCCATCACGGTGAGAGGCGCGGGTGACTCGGTCTCTCAAGAATATACACAAATAGAACCCGAAGGCAGCCCCCGGCGGAGGAGAGGTGCCCGTCTCTTACCTTGCTCGGCGGGCGGCCGGGGCACCGCCGGGGGCTGGAGGAGGGATTCCCCGGCGCTGGCAGGGGCTGCGAGGGCTTCCCCGAGCACTGCGCGGCCGCCAAAGCCACGGCGAGAGGTTTGTTTTGGTCGCTCCTTCCCGGGGAGGATTTTGTTCTACATTCCCGGCTCCACATCACCGCCCCCCCCAGCACGGAAAGGACCGGGGGTGGAAACACCACGGCAAAGGCATCTCCCTCCTACCCCCGGAGATGGAAAGCCGCCGAGCAAGCAGCGCGGCGAGCGACTGAGGTGGCGGGCGGAGAGCGGGGGGGGGGCCGCGGGAGGAGAGGGAGATAAAAGCCGACCCCGCGCTGCCCTCGCCCCGCTGTAATCCCCGGCTGCATGCGAGCTGCCGGCTGCCGCCGCCCGTGTCTGCGGCTGTGCGGGGCGGGGGGGCACGGCCGCTCCCGGACGGGGCACGCGGGGCTTCCCCCGCACCCCCTCCGCGCCCCCCTCCGCCCGGCTGCGCGCACACCCGCGCACCGCGCCCGCTGCTCGCTCACTGGCCGGGCGGGAGGTGCGCACACACATGTGTAGGCACCACAGACGCTGTATATAAATGCTACAGTCAGGGGATACGCACACTCATGCACATGCATGCATACACACATACACAGCTAACCAGCCCCGGTGGGGGATGTGCACAGACACATACACACACACATACACACATGCACAGACACAGACACGCAACCCACGCTAGCCTCCTTCAGACAGGGGATCCCCCTCTCAGGCAAGGGTTCACCCACATTAACACTCCCAAACGGAATGAGCACACCCCCTGAGACCTCCCCACACACCTCCTTCACAGACAGGGAATATATACACACACACTTCCGTATACTACCCTTCAACACACATACCTCCCCACACCACCTTGTCCTGTCAGTGGTACGCACACTGCACCATCCCTCCCGTCTTGTCTTTTCCCCTTCCCCAGCCCAGGCAGGGCATAGCACATAGCACGCAACACACGACATGGGTGTTCCCCAACTCCAGCTGACAACCTGACAGCCGCAGCCCAGCCTCGCTGTTGGCAAGCAGGGGGCCTGCTGAGGGCCGAACCCCCCAGCAGAGGAGCAGTGCCCAGGGGTGAGTCAGGACCCTTCACAGGATGGGTACTCACACACTTCTGTCATCAAGTTGATGTGGTAACAGACTGCAATCAAGGCTTCAGCTACCCCTGCTGCCTCTTCCTCCCTCTCATAGGGTTTAATAGTTCTTCTTTATTGCTTTTTAATGGGAAGTCCTTCATCATTCCAAATAATGGAAGGAAGTCTCTCTCCCTCATTCAGTGATGCCCCTCTACATTTTAGGTATCAGATTAGAAAGCTGTTCTTCTTTTCAAGCTCTCTTCTCTTTCTTATGTTTCATAACAATTCCTCTGTAGCTTTGCCCTCTCTGCATTGTGTTGCTTAGGCTTCATCTCATCCTATAGCTCTGAGATTCTGCCTTCAGTGTTGCACATTTCACTGCTGGGATGAAGGCTTTCGAAGACAGTGTTTATCAGCTTCCTTTTTTTTTTTCCTTAATTCAAAGACCTCCTAATTCTTTTGAAAGCCATCCAAGAAACAGATTGGGCAGTATTGCCATCATGGTATCAATTACCACCAACTGAAAATTAGGCTAAACTTTGAATGCTCATTTACTGTATTAATTTCTTCCCGTTTTATGTATTTCCTTGCCCACTGGCTTGGAAACAGATAAATTCTGTGATTTTTAAAAGACTGACTGTCTTCTCCTGGCCTTCCTTCTGAAGTTTTCTGAATGGGTACCACAGTAGTGAAAGTCCTAAGTGATGCTGATCTTAAGGTTAGTTTTCCATGGAAAACTCCAGGAGAATGCACTTTGTCTGAAACCTGCACATCTGTGACATAAACATCCATGCCTGTGATATGCAGCCTACTCTACCCTTATGGTCAGTCAGGGAAATTCTTTTCCTTATGTTATATATGATAAATGAAGCTCCATAGCAACCTGTCCCTCTCCTCAGCTACTCCCCAACTGAAATATAGGTATTTATGTGTTCTGTACCTTCCCCCACTTCTGTGCATATGTGTCTGCGTGTCTCATTACTAATTTTTGAACCCACTGATCAGTTTCAGCTGAACACAAGAGGTGGCCAACACTCCTAACGACAAATTCCTACAAATTTAAGAAAACTAAGGCAGTTGAGTGAAGAGGCTTGCTAGGCATCTGTTTGTGCACAGAGCACGGCAGCAGTGGCACTAGGAGTTCATGTGCTGTTACATACCTCAAAATCTGCATGTATATGTCATATCAGTGAGAACAGTTCAGCTGGAGCTTGTCTTTTCTCAGGCACTGCAGCCAGTAAAGCCTATGAGATAGAGCTGTAGGAAACCAGAGTTCATTCATGTGGATGCTCGTGCAATAGTAGGTTCTGAGGAGCTCCAGTGCTCCTCTACTGCTTTCCATGATACAGTGCATGGATGTGTTTTATAGAAACAGGCTATGTTTTTGTGAGATTTTAATATTTGGTTTTTCAGTAGTTTTGATAAAGGGAGACTCTCTTATTTCTGTCTCAAGCACGCACCCCCAGACACTAATAGAACTTGCTTGTCAGGAGGAGCAGTCAATTGGCAAGTTCCTGCAGTTCTCCGGCTATGCCTGTGTGCATGCTGTGTAGACACTGCTCCAGAATAAGCAATTGATCTGCTTCAAACAGGAGGAATTATTCTGAAATAAAATTTTCTTTATTGAGCTGGTGAGTCCAGAGTAAAAATAACTTTATTCTGGGAAAGAATTTTGCACATAGAGGCACATTATCACATTACCTAGATACATGTTTACGTCATTGGATCTACATTATTCAATTTTCCTCCACAAACGAATGCTAACTGTTCTTCGCTCACTCCTTTTCAAAGCTTGGGGCTTTTCTGTTCACAAAAACTCCTCTTCTGTTCTTACACCAGTGTGTTTGGAAATCGAAGGGAAGCCTTTCTGGTTCCTCTATTTACCAGAAAATAATGGCAAAAAGTGTGGCCATGCTGCCAGTGTCTGGCAGACCATGTGGGAAAGATTTCCTTCAGAGGAGTTTTGCTTCGGTTGGTTGGATAAGGGAAAGAAAAAAATAGCTTGAAAAAAAGAGAAATCTCTTTCCTACCAAACTTTTTGTTGCAGGAATATTTTCCCTCATTACAGTGATGTTCTTCAGAACACCTTTCATCAAGACCAGCCTCATAAACTTGATAGACCTCTTCCTTCTCACTTCATGCCTGGTTTGTGTAGACAAGCCCACTAGGTTTCTGTAAGGCAGTGCTTCCCAAACACCTTCCTGAAGTGAGAGGAGAGGACGAACAGAGGAAGGCAGGGATGGAAGAAGATGAGCAAGCATTTGGAAAGGTATAGTTATGTGATATAGTTATATGATATGCAGCAGGAGGATCATTCAAAATCATAAGCTGTTACAGGAAATAATTATGTTCTCCACTACCGACCATCTTGACCACACCAGTGAATTCATGTGACCCATACATTTGCTTCCTTTTGAAGAAAAAAGGGTGGATTTGTGTTTGTCAGGGCCCTGAAGACACTACCAGGGCTGCTGGCCTTGCCCAGCTTCCCCTGGGAGCTCCTCCAAACTCTGCTCCTGAGCAAGGACCCTATTTTAGCTCTACACAGTTCTCTGAGTCCCTATCGCAGCAACACTTGACAACAGTTCCCTGTGAAGAAGAGAATGATCCTCTTACAGGTCGGCTTAATGGCTAT
Organism: Melopsittacus undulatus; assembly: GCF_012275295.1. Classification (NCBI taxonomy): domain Eukaryota; kingdom Metazoa; phylum Chordata; class Aves; order Psittaciformes; family Psittaculidae; genus Melopsittacus; species Melopsittacus undulatus. The sequence goes on from NC_047527.1 coordinate 33,361,258, forward strand.
ACCTGAGTTGTAGAAATAGATATTACAATAAGTAGCAGCAACAGGTAGACTGGTGTCATCAGCATCAAAGTTGACTTATCTGTCTAAATAAATCATTGATCATTTTCCTGAGTGTAATCATCTTAGTTATTGCAAAGCCAAAATGTAATGTCAGGTGGTCTGGAAATGTATCCCAATTTCCCACTGATGAGTCCAACAAATGGCAAAAAGAAGAAAGTTCTGCTCCAGAAGAGCAAACCCCACCCACTGCCCTTTCTATCACCCAAGACCATTTGATAAAAACAAGTCAAACAAAGGCAGTTTCTTTGCCAAGTCTAATATTGTCTTAAAATAAATCACACTGGAAATAGCATCTGGCAATAGCATAGCCCACCACAGTTCAAACCAGGTCTGGTCTGCATTAGGAACTTCCTGAATCATGGAATAGCTTTTGATGCTTCTTAATGAGAAGTTTGGGGTTTTGTGTTTCTTTGTTTGATTTGGGTTTTTTTTTTCCCTCTTTTTCAGGTTTCAGTTTTCTTCTAGCAGATTTCTCCAGCTCAGAATAACTGCAACATACTTTCTCCAAGTCTTGGGCTCTAGAGGGACTCCTGGAAGGGTCTTCAGCTCTTCCACAGGATGCGGTGGGACAGCAGTCTCACTAGTGTTTAAAGGTTATCTTGTAGACACGTCTAGGGGATAGGTATCACAAAACCAGCAATGGAGCTAAGCAAGAGCACAGCCAGGAGAGACAGATTATAGGCAAGGTGCCATTATCAAATTAGCCACACCTTGGATGAGTTTTGTAGGTTTGTTTTTTTTTTTTTGGCTGTTTGTAAAAATTCATTCATTGTTCCTTTCTTCTCTGGGTGAAAGTTTACTATTTATTATTATTATTATTATTATTATTATTATTATTATTTTATTATTATGGACGAATCTACACAAGAAAATAGTCATTGCTGTCAGGGCTGAAATCAATTGTAGAAATGACAAAAGACAAATGGAAAACAAACTTGAGCTGAACAAAGGCATATCAATATGATTACAGCTGAATCAGAGCTCTAAAAACCTGGCCTATTTCAAATTTGGGCATCTCCTCATATGGAGAAGTTAAACAGATGAAATTTACTGTTTGAGTTTTGTGTCAAGCAGACAGAAGGCCTGCTGAGCAGCCTCTGGAGCTTCAACCTGCAACACTGGGATATGGGGCTCTCCTTAGTGTAACAAGATGGTGATGATTTCCATGAACACAGAAGTCTTTTTTTAACCTCCTGTAATGGGTTACTCTAACTTACATTTTGATAAAAAAATAAATAAAATGACAGTTTGTAATGTAATCTTCATAGATTTTTGTTAAACATGAGCTGAATGTTAATCCTTTCTGTCAATTAAAACATTATCTGGTGTTATTCACAGACCTTTAAACTGGGATCCCTTATTTTGGCTCCATGCCAGCTCACAACTTGAGAAATTATTCAGCTTTACTCATTAGCTCCAGGTAGGTTATGCACGGTTATGGCCCAGGTTTAAACTTGCTCAGTTATTGCTTTCTAGAAGTTGCAGTAGCTTGGTCCAAGTTTATGACAAAAGGGCAGTCAAATAAAACCCAATCTTGTAACTCTAAAGACCTGATTATTACCTGATTATATTATACAGGGGGAGCCAGGGGATGCTTATAGCAAAAGGTTTACTTAGCATGAGGCTTGTCTAGCTTTGAACTCTGCAAGCTTTGCAGTGCCAAAATGTTTTTCCCTAAATACCATCTCCGAGGAGATGACTTTTGTGTCTTTGGAAGCATTCACTGCATCTTCTACAGTGCTTGCTGCTGTGGTGTGCAGCACTGAGCAGGCAGGTAGGGCTCAGAGCATTGGCTTCTTCCTCTTCGCTGTGGAGGCAGAGCCACACAAGCAGAAGTCTCCATTTCCAGGGGGGCTGTTATGGAAGAAACGTTTTCTGATCTCCTTTGAAGGTTTGCAGTACCTGTCTGGGCTTTATGCAGCAGACAGCAATTTGGCTGCCTTTCCCCAGTCTGGCTAAATGGGAGTAAAAACTTTCAGGCATTTTGCTTCAGATTATTTCTGCTCTATGTCAAATATGATTTATTGATAGATTAATTAAAAGTAATTTGTCACAATAATTTTCACATATTTGAAAGGTATTTTTTGCACAGGTTGAAGCTGAAGGAAAATGGCAAGGACTGGAAGAAGGGATGCTCAGCACCCGCTCAGAATTACCACCTAAATAACTCTATTAGCAAGGCAGAATGAAACATGCAGGAGCAGAGGATTTTGCAACAGGAAGAAGCCAGCTACAGAGAGAGGAGGATCAGACTGTGATTAGTTGTGAGAGGTATGAAGCTTCTAATTATAAGAGCAATCCCCTTGCTCCTCCCCTGCAGCTGGGTAGAAGGGGATAGAGGCTCTGAGCAGGGAGATAGTGCCCAGCACTTGGGAGGAGAGCTTCCTCTATACCTTGTACTCTAACAGGCTCTTGGGGGAGCAACAGGGAGATTAATTTTCCAGAAACACAGTTTGAGGCTTTCCCTGAGCAGTGCAGCTGTGCAGGTACCTGGACACTGAGCTGTGCACAGACAGCAGTGCGGTCCTGCTCTGATGTGGCAGGAAGTGGGGAGTAAGCTTTCCAGATATTAGACTGAAGCTGTTCTCAACACATCTGATAAACTTGTGCTGCTGATAAATATGATAAATTACATGTGGATAATTAGTTTAAAACTTACTATATTCACAAATGAAGTGTTAGGCCTTGGAGCTCTCATTCCCATCATTATTTTTCATTTTTGACTCATTCCCCATGGATTAAATCTCAGGACTGAGATGCAGAGAACCTGTGGACATAACCCCTTTTAATCAGATGTCTTGATATCACTGTCAAACCATGACCCATTATTAAGCCCATGTCTCTCCAACTGTGAATTTAACACATTGGGTAGAACATAGTTTTGCTCCTGGTTTGTGGCACCAAACAATTCAGCTATTTTTCAGGGTTTATACAGACTTATTTTTTTCCTTATAGAGTTGTATATGAATCTGACAAAGTAATAAGTTAATGTACTTGTTTTTTTCTTTAGCCCTCACCACAAAAGTTTTCTACAGCCTTTTTATCCTTCGTAATGTCTGGAAGGCAGTACTGTTGTGATGAGTAAATGAGGCCCTTAGCCCAGGTGGAACCTCCTTGAAGACAAACAGCATCAAAGTTGTTAGCAGGTAATGGTTTCAATTTATAAGCTTGTTTTTGGAAAGAACCATGTCTTTTCTTAAGGCTGTCTGAAAAGCAGAGTTTCCTATTCATGAGAACTCTTGCTTTTACCAACCTGAGTGGCAGCAGTTCAACTAACAAAAATGCCAGCTTCCCTGACAAACTGCAGACAAATTCAGTGGTAGAAGGTGAACCTTTCCTGGACACAAGCACAAGATGTATGAGCCTGAAAGCTTGGAGAGTGAGAGTTCCACTGCCTTCCACCTCCCTGCTTCAAAACTGCAGGAAAGCTCTGATTAGGTGGATGGTTCAGAGGTTTCCAGGGCCCTATGTCAGATATATCTGAAAGTAGAGCAGTATATGAGGTCAGCTCTAGCGTGTGGGAAGCCAGAGACTTACCAATCAGATTGCCTGAGACATGGCAAGCCAGGCTCCTGTGTTAGTTTCTCTTTGGATGAAGTCATTGAAGAGCAGCAACGTACCCAGTTCCAAGGCAGCCTGCCAGGAAGTAAGGTTGTTTTGGGGCTAGGCTTTAGGATGATAAAAGTTCATCAAACCGAAGTAAATGTAAATGAGCACCTTGAAACTAACACACTGGCTTTGCTGGAACATTTCAAGCAGCTCTGTGTTCATAAAGAGCTTCAGAAATAACAACTAGTAAGGGAATGACTTTCTGGAACAATTTTCTAAGTCATGCACAGGTTTAGAGTTTCTTATTGTACAAGTACAAGGATGACACAAGGATGATCAGGGGACTGGGGCACCTCCCATATGAAGACAGGCTGAGAAAGTTAGAGCTGTTCAGCCTGGAGAAGAGAAGGCTACGTGGAGACCTCATAGCAGCCTTCTAGTATCTGAAGGGGGCCTACAGGGATGCTGGTGAGGGACTCTTCATTAGGGACTGTGGTGACAGGACAAGGGGTAATGGGTTGAAACTTAAACAGGGGAAGTTTAGATGGGATATAAGGAAGAAATTCTTTCCTGTTAGGGTGGTGAGGTACTGGAATGGGTTGCCCAGGGAAGTTGTGAATGCTCTATACCTGGTTCAAGGCCAGGCTGGATGAAGCCCTGCATGGCATGGTTTAGTGTGAGGTGTCCCTGCTCATGGCAGGGGGGTTGGAACTAGATGATCTTCAGGTCCTTTCCAACCCTAACTGTTCTGTGATTCTATGATTCTAAGTATATGTTGCTGCTCTGCTTTAGATTCTGCATACCTGAAGATGCTGACTCTGTGGGGGTGATTAATACCATGCAGTGCTATTGAAGTCAAGGAAATCTAACTTTTGTTAAGTTACATGTCAAGTCCTCAGGCTTCCTTGCAGTATATCAAGTCTCAATTGACAGGTTACATGCCATAATCTCTTCTGAAATATTTCATTAGACATTTTTGTACTTACTGTAACTGGTTTTTAAATTCCTGTAGTGCTGGATAAATGGCATTATGTTTAAGAAACCCTCCTTGGAGGTGTAAATTTACATATTCACATTTTCCTAAATAGGCTAGAACACATTTCTCATTGTTCCCATTAAAAAATAATAAAAAACCCCAACAAACCAACAAATAACAAACCCTAAAACTCTTAAGCTTAATTTGCTTTGCAAATTAGCAGAAGAATCAAAAAAACCCTACACAGATACCACATAGAAACACAGTGTTTTGAGGAATATGAACTTCCATGGTGACTTGAATATGGAAGATAATTAAGACTGGAAACAGAGTTGTGGAACTTCATATTCTCACTGTAGGTTAAACAGGAGGGTTTTTTGGATGGCTCTTGTTTTATGTTTTAGTGACCTTTATCTCTAGCTACCTTCTATATAGGTATATACCTTCTATATCTACCTTCTATACTTGAAATTTATTTCCACAAGCTTTGCCACTTCACACTCCTGAAATACTGCTTATCTTGTACCCATACACTTGATATCCTTCATCCATTGTGTCCCATTCCCTAGCTGCTAGTGGCATACACTATGGGTGATTCTGAACTTTACATGCTGAAAGGCCAATGTTTCGACTAAATTAAGCAAATTACGGTAAAGGTGTATTGCAGAGGCACTATGTGGGTTCCTCTCCTCTGCTGTCACTATTTTTCATGAAAGTCGGTAAGATGTTTTGAAATAAGCTAATGGATTTAGAAGCAACGGAGAAGAGATTGTAGGAAGAAGATGCATCTGATAGGCAAAGCTTTTTCCCTAGGAAGCCAAGCTGAGCTGTTATATGCAGAGCTGAGCAGGCAGAAGAGTTCAGTGGATCCTCTTGCTCACTGCCATCTGAATACTTGCTTGCATTGCTGCAAAATGACTTTGAAGAATGTGGGAAATTCTGCAAGATCTGATTTGAAAAATATTACATTAATTTTCCATGGATGGAGGTGACTGCTGAAGATGCAAGTAGTGGGAAATCAGGCCCAGCAGACTTCTGCGATTATTATTAATTTGCTTATTAATTGAATTTACTTGTAAATGACTTAGACAAATATTCCAGTTTATAAATTGTTTGTCTGCAGCATAATTCCTGCTTTAAATGCTCATTATTCATGCTTGCTATTTGCTTAGTGTTTTGGGATCATGGCAATGCATTGTGGGTCTCATAATTTTGCTCCCTCACTAGGCAGTTCTCAAACCTGCCAATGACTCAGGATGGCAACATTAGTCCTCACTGTAACACCCTGCTTTCTGCCACTTTTCTGTCCATCATTTCTGTGTTCTGTTGTTGTTCATTCAATAGACTACTCTGCTAACTGTTGTCATTATTATTGCTATTTTCCATCAAAAACTCCTCATCATATTGAAGTGTGCCCAGACAGCTGTAGTTGCTATCATAGAACTGCTTTAGTTCATGGATGACATGAATAGATGCAAGTTTATAGCCTTTTCTGTATATTTTGGCAATTGCACGTTTTCTTCCAGTATATTTAGGTAAAAATAACTGCTGCAAATGCAAATATGGTAATCTGCAGTACCATATTTTTGACCCTTCAATAATAAATCGCAGTACTTAGATATCACATGTGACAGTAGAAATACACAGGGCATACTGTGTGCAGCTACGAAGCAGCAATCCTGGTTTTCTCTGCATTCATACCATTGGGAATTCATTTCCACTATCAATAGCATTTTCATTGACAAAGCATTTGTGCAAGGAAGTCATATCACAAGTTCAGAGCATTCCTTGAATGATTCTAGCAAATCTGTTACTAAGAGGCCACATAATTTTGCTTTCAAAGTTAAATCACATGGGCTGTGTTGCATTGGTTGTGAGCATGCAGCTCATATTGGACATAGCTTTGCCTCCAGCTCTGTGTGTCCTGGTTGTAAGAGAGACCAGGTTCGGAAGAGTACCAAACATGCCACACAGTTGCATGTCAAAGAAAATTATTAGGCAGAGAAGCCCTGTGGTAGTGAAAATGTTACATTTGCATTTGGTCTGGATTGAAGACCTGAATAAGAAGACTGTGTTAGTAATTCAGCTTACCACAAAGAAGACTAAAAGTGTTGTGTGTCAATTCGAGACAGAAGGAGACTATGGTTGTGGGGAAGGAGACTTACTAGCTTGATCTAACTTAGCTTGATCTATCACTGATAGCTTGATCTGCACACAGAACATGTTTAAGGGGGACAGAACAAGCCATGGGGGAATACAGCTCTTTTCTCTGCTTTCCCATCATCATTCTTTCCTGGATGTTACAGTGAATACACTCTCTCTTTTATCCTAAAAGACAGAGGTTAATATTAGGTGTGTTACATAAAATGTGGCTAGTATATTAGAATCAATTATTGGACTTGAATTTTTAATTTTACAGGAAAACACAAGACTCAGACAATAACTGGTTTTTACTATAGGTACTGCCAACTGGATATACATGATCTCCAGATTCATGAATGGTTGTGGCACTCCATGCAAGAAACCATTAGGTCATGAACTTGTTCATCAAGCTACAGTATTCAGGGCAAGCCCTCAGCAGAAACTATCAAATAGACATTTCTATCTCTTGAAGAACCACTTATTTAGAAAATTGGACCATTTTTCAAAGGAATTCCTGCTGTCATTTGAAGGCTTCAATCTCTTTCTTTCCCCACATCAGAGATTGACTTTCTCTGAAATAAGAAGTAAACCAAAGCAGACAAAGAAGCAGAATAACAAGATCTGTTTCTAATTCTGTAAACCACATGTAATTTTAAAGTCCACATTTGTTGAAAACAGGTGGATTAGCTGAAGCTAAAATCTACAATACTGGACTTCTGGTTAGATGCTTCAATAAGTACAGTCCTTTTCATCTCTAATTTCCCAGTTATTTTCTGTGAATAGGAGCAACATATTAACCTCTTTAGAAGGAGAATGCTTTCCAGAAAATACTTTATCTCTTTTGGTTATTACTATTGAAAATGTCTGAGAGTTCTCACCATCTGAATATTTTAAGCAGTTTCACTCAGAGTAATGCCTATTGGCATTATTCTATTTATCTCCTTTTAGAAGAATAATCCTCTAGTGAGTGAAAAGCCCTAAGGCAGCAGCTGGTTCCAATTTTGTAAGAAAATCTTGTGGTTTCCATCAGGTAATGGGAAAAAAAATAAGCTGTAACTATGGAAAAAGCTGCAGTTTGTGCTATCAGATACTGGAGAATTCACCCTAGAGAAGCCCTTAGAAATATCCAGGTTACAGAAAAGACTTGTCATGAACATTGCAATTTAGATTCAGTACTAATGATCAGACACAGATCTTTGGGATGCTGGGCTTTACTGGTTCTGGTGTTTGAAGAATTCCTGTTTGCTGCATTGTCTCTAAGCAAAAAATATATGCTAAATGCTACTTTGCTTTTCTTTCTGATATAAAACAAAAATGTCTGAAGATGTGTCTAGAAGAGCAGTTACATATCTAATTTGACTGGTATACAGGGATTTGGCATTGATAGCTCCAAGACATCTGGGACTGGGCTGTTGTAAGGACTGGGTCCAACATGAGGAATCCTTCACATCCCTCCACTCCTCACATCACCTGCATTCACATGAGATGGGGTGCACTGGTTTTCTTTCTCTAACTGCACAAGCCATCTAATTTCCACTAGAAATATATCTACATAGCGCAGCAAAAGCATTCAGATCGCTGTAGCCACAGTGTTGAGGTGCATTAGCATGGCTGGACAGCTTTCAATATAGGACATAGCTCTGGTATTGCATATACCACATAGCTATAATTCACTTTGTGGTTCCACACTATGTCCTGGCTTCAGGATAAGTATGAGACTCAAAGGTAAAATCTTACTGAATCATAGTTTAAGTGATGGTATTTAAATTGATTTTCACTGAACAAGAATGTCCTCAGCATAATGAGCTGCTGCATACACACCACAGCTACTGTCATGCTGCAACTGAGGCTGCCACCAGTGCTAGTTAGATTAGAGCTATCAAACCATTATTTAGGCCATACTGAGCTCCTAAATAAGAAACATTCTTGCCTGCCTTCCTCTTAACACAAGTTTTAGAATTTGAGACATTTTGATAACATTTAAAACATTTATTCTTCTGAATGGCTTCTTAGCTAAACTGTTTAGTTTTTAGAAAGAAAGATGTCTGAGAACTATATAAGCAGGACAGAGCATATAAACTGGAACAAATTAATACCTCAATTAAATGTACTTAAAGTTCGCCATAATGATAAATGGTTAACTTTATCTTAAGCTTTCAAGAGTGCCTCAATAACCATGTATTAAATTAGGAGGAGTTTTTGAATATGCTATATTGGCAGATGCTCATAAGAAGTATCCAGTTCTTAAGGATGTATGCATTTTCTCAAGTTCTTTGAAGATTAATGGTTGCACATATGCATCTGCCTTCCTACTGGAAAAAAAAAAAGCCCTTCCTTATACTTCAGTAGGAAATATATTTTTGGTATGCTCAGTTTTGTAGGCTTCTTTAGTTGGCCCAGTCTCATTACTGGACTCCAAGCTACAGAAAAGGGCTATGCTTTTATATATTTAGATAAGCGATTCAGCACAATCTGTCTGTCCTCCTCGATTACATACATTATTACTTTTTTGAGCTTCCTTGCCGCATTGTCTAATGAACTGTACCAGTACATTGGCTCAATGTGGTATTAAATCAGTCAGTCCAAAGATTTGTTAGTTGGCCCTAAGTCCCTGCTGTGCTACCAATTCAAAGCCACTCTGCGAGTGACAGAGGTACACACAGCACAGGGACAGCTTCCAGCAAGGGAAGGCTGACATGCTGGCTCTTAAGGCACTGTGACAGGCATTAGACACACCATCGAAGGACAGAACATATGTGTAGCATGAGGAGTCACAGCTGTCTTGAAGCTTTTGATTAGCTCCATAAATATATTTATGTCTTAGCAACTCTAACATAGTAGAGGCTGGAAGCTGCTGAAACTCATGCTGGCATGCTCACACAGGCTTTTACTAGTGCTGTGTAGTGCACTCCTTGGACACAATGGGGAAATGAGCTTAATATGTTTAGCAGAGCATCTACATAAAGATTACATTTTTGTGAGTAGTAGATTAGAAAAAAGTGCCCACTTGAAACCCATTTTCTGGATTTTTGTCATGATATACAAAACAGGTGAGATAGATACATTAACATGAATTTAAGATGTGTAATATGTTTTATGATACATTAAATGTTTGGGCATCACTGGAAGGAACTGAATCAGGCCTATGATCCTTCTAAGTGTTTAGTAAGTGTCCCCTAATTTGTGACAGGTGCTTTTGTGTTCAGGATAGAGATATGTTAGCACCACTTACGACTTTTGGACCTCTTTAAGACCTGTGTCTTGGTCCCTACTATTGTACTCAATTAGCTGAGGAACGTATGGACAATATCATGACACAGAAAAAAAGTCTTAATTACAGAGATTTTAGTTTGTAGAATATTTTTTTCTGGCTTGAGAGCAGAGTAATTTGATTAATTCCACTATCAATACTGTGCCCTTATGTGTGTAATGTACATGGAAATATAAGTGCAATCTGTGAAATGGTGGGTACTGATAAAGGTGGTGGCTTCATTAGTCACATAATCTGAGTTCAAGGTTGGTAATGAGTCATTTCCTCCATCATCCTTCATACCCACTTCTTGGAGTTTAGCAGGAAATTAGACTTTGAAACAACAACAACAAAAAAGTCACAAAAATCCTCCAAGCATCACCAAGATTCCCTTTTTTTTCTCACTGATGCTCAGAAGCAGCATCTCATGCCATTCACATACATTAACAGGAATTAGGCATCTATGTATTGATGGTGAGTGTCTTCTGTTGCTTTGGCTTGATTTGGCAGGAGGAATGTATCACTTCTTTACCTAAGACAGAACTTGTTGCAACTGTGCCCTTCCTGCTGCTGTTCTTGTTATATAATTGACTTAATGCCTTGTCCATTGTTGCAGGCCTGAAGTTTAGACTTTGCTGTGTGGCTTTAATAATTTTACTGAAGTTTCATGGGAACAGTTACACATTTTTTTCTTCCTCTCATTTTAAAGCCCTGAAATCAGATTTCAGACAGGCAGCTGAATTTGCAGAGGTTGGTGTGGTGTACAGATATGCTTATGGCTCATTTTCTCCTAAGTGTGGGAGAAGTTCCTTTTCGGTTCACTTTATAGCACTCACGACGCTGCCTCAGTCTAAGACATAAGGAGATCAAAACGCAAGATGGGCTTATTGTGTTCCTCCCATCTCACCATGAGTTGGTTGGAATTATTGGTGCATGCCTCCAAATCAGATTTGGTGGATCAAAAAAAAAACCACCCCAAATCCCAGCATGGTAATTATAGAATTCCTAGGAGTGAGGCTGCCAATAAAAAAAAAAAAAGGATATTTTGCTATGGACATTTCTCCTTTTTCCTTTGAAAGCAGGAAGGCAAACTCGCAGTGTTTCATATGTTATACATTTTCCTAGTTACACCGAATATTTGCTGCCTTCCAAAGGAAAAAGTTAATGCCCAGGGAAACTGTGTTTTCAGATTCTAAGAGGCAGATTATTGGACTATTGTCTCTGTAATAAAATTCAGTACATCAAGTGAATGACTTGTTGTTTAGTGAAACATGGCACAACATCGATTGAAGCTACCCATTAAGTCAAGACATCAAACATACCCTTGTGACACTGCACTAGGAATCACTGTTGAAATTGCAAAACTTGCTCATAATAGCAACTGAGCACAAGATAAACATCATCCTTAACTCATGCCATAGTGACATTAATGGTTCATGATATCACGCAGTGACCAAAGCCTTCAGGGAAGATATACACACAAAGGGACAATTTTCTTGGTGATCCATATCCATTTTTTATTGAAAAAAGTACACCAGATTTGAAATTGAATGGATGTTTATTTTAAAATATCCAGAGAAATTCTGATCTCTGGGCTCTTTTATTGTCTTTTAAAGCTTCATAGAAACCTAACCCCTGATGGCTCTAAACACGGGAGCCATCAGAGTGTTTTGTCAATTATCTATTATAACAAAAAACCCCCAACCACATAATTACATTTCTATGATACTGTAAGAGTTTTTCTGAACCTAAACTTATAAATGCATGCATAAATTCAGACTGTGATCGGGGTCCTGATCTTGCAAGCCTTATTTAAATACTCCTGTACACAAAGATTCTTGAGTGAATCTTGACTGGGTCCATAAGAAGCCAGATAGTCAGGGTCTAATTCCCTTCATGTAGATGCCAACAAAGTGCCAGCTGCCTAGTTGTGTCCCTAATGGTGTTTTATCTGATGGCTGATGAGCTGTACTATCACTTGTCATTATTGTTAAGAAAAGTTAGATTTAAATGCAGCTGTGTTTATGTGTTGGGAACATTTTGGCAAGATGACAACTCACAACAGATATCCCATCCACAACAACCCTCTACTAACATTCTTACAATTTTCCAAACCAGCCAGAAGAGATCTCTTCCCACACCAGGTTTTACAGCTGATACAACTGTAGCTTTGCCATGACTCCTATGGCAATCGTGTTGGACCTTTCTGTGTTATTTAATGTCATTCTAATCCATACTTCTGGCTGAAAGCAGAGGTTGTAGAATTGCTAGACAGTAACATCTGAGTACTAAATTGAGCCACAATGCTTTCTACATGTCTAGTTTCATGTCAGGTGTGCAAATTTGGTACACTTAAAACGAGTGGTACGTATATACCTTTTGATAACTGTTAATTCACTTCATACATAAATACTGGTTTGAAGCTTTATTCATAGTCTTCAGAAGCAGTTTACTTCCCTCAGGGGAAGGCAGTATCGTGAAATGCAACTCTGATTCTTCATGGAATTTTTAATCCTTTGGGGAAAAACATATTACAAATTAAAGTAAATAATGTTTTCTTTGTATATAAAATATACTAAATTATCTTCCTACAGTCACTGAATTTAATGTTTTACTTAGTAGAAATTTTCTTTTTTACCTGCCAATACTTCATGAAGGGTCCAAATGTTCTATTAATTGAAATCTATGACAGATAAAATAAGCCTTCAATATAGTGGTAGAAATAAGCTACACACAGGATTCCCTTTCTTATATATATCTGAAGGTGTTAAAAAAAAAACCCAAACTGTCCCTTATATGTTCATAGAAGCACCAAATATCAAAATCTTCTGATTGCATCAGAAATAACACTTTGATGATACCGGTGATTTCAAGAGATACTCTGTGTCTAGGGCAGTGGTCAAGTAATGCCATATTTATGTTTGCAGTCTTGTCACTATTATCATCTTATTTGAATAGCTCAACAATAAATATAGCCATTTATTAGTATCGTCTGAAGAGTAGCTTGCTAAGAAAGATCTCACAGGTCTTCAAAATACTTGATATCCCCCTGCAAACTGGAAATGCAAATGTATGCACAGGAATATTTGTCTGGAGACAAATGCAGTTTCCTAGCACCTATCTTCAATACATCATCTCTGGTGCTTGATAATAGCATAGAACAAGAAGTGCCATGGGAGATACTACAATCTAAGTGAGCCAATAATAAGAGCAATCTGTAGGGAAACAGCACAGTAATTAAGACCCAGTGAATTCTGACATTCCCTTGAGTGGCTCGTGAAATGGAATAACCATTCTGTTTTTCACATGCAACTGAAGAGAGGACATCAGTGAAACTGCAGATTGAAAATGTCAGTGCACCACTCATTCAGAACCATCGCTCAGTAGTGGACTCTGCAGGTTACATACAAGCAATGGAAGGGGATTCCCAACTTTGGAGGGATTTGTCTGGAGATGAATACCTGTCTGCTTTTTAACTGTTCTCTTGAGTATCTCCTTGTCTCCTTTCCAATTTATACACACACACACATTGTAATTAGTAACAAATAAATCCAGACTATTGTTACTCAAGCAGACCATGATTTTAAAGACTGATTTATTTACACTGCTTCTTCTTTTCATGATTGTCACTTCCAAAAGTAGTTTTCTTATTTTAACACACACATGGTTTAATATATTTAAGCATTTTGTAGGCATAGCCAGGGACTAAATATTAAAATGAATTCTCACCGAGTAATTTCCATCACCAGCAGATACCATGGTGGTAAAATAACATCATCAGCCAGTCATTGCAGTTCATATTTTTCTGAGCTTTATTTGGTTTGTGCTGAAGTCATTGCAAATATATATATTAACACAGAGTAAGTAAACTGCCACTCCAAATTATCATCTGGGAGATGCAAATAGTACTTTAGAAGGAAAAACCCTCACATCTTTGTTACATAAAAATGCCTCCCATTGGCACTAGAGGAAGAAATGATAGAAGTGCTAGTGATTAACATGTCTGGAAGCTGGGAAATTCTTGATGATGTACAGTGAAATCCCAGAAGAAAAACTAAAAGGGGTTGAGAACTACCATATTTGAATAGCAAACTGAAGATATAATCTATGATAGGTATGTCAGAAGCAGAAGTGTTTTATGAGGTATTACGCTTCTGAGTGTGTTTTATTTAATGCCAGATCTCAAAAGCTAAGGTTAAAATGCTAGAGGTTTTAGGAGGTGCCATTCTGCATTGATTGATATAATAATATTAATTCCCAGTCTCTTGATTATTGATGCCATACGTTCTCTGGCATTACCAGGAATCAGCTTATCTGTGGCCCTCCTAACTCTTGGTCAAAATACCAATATTTTTGTAAGAAATATGATATATATATTAGAAGGCATGGTAAATTTTCAGCATGATAACTTTGAAAAACTATATCCGGAACATTTTCTTGGAGGCAATATAATTTTTTAGGGTTTTTTTTCTGTTTCAAAGTCTTCTGATATGGACATGGAATGCCTAATTTTGAAAATGTTTCTGCAAAGCCATATGGAAGTTCATACCAAGTGTGCCATTCATACCTATACTCTCAATTCTAACAAAAATCTTGCTAGGTGGACTCCACTTCCTACAAAATGTTTCCAACCTCCCATCCTGTTGGGCAACTCAAGTTAAGTAGCTTTCACAGTGCATCTGGGAGCCAGATTGCCCCACTTTCCACAAAACAGGCGTATAAGATCTCATAAGTATGGGTTTTCATTGCTTTTTTAATATTCTTGTTTTGTCTGAAAGTCACTGTAATTTTCTATATAAAAGCATGAAAGATCATGTTCAGAAAGGAGATTTTTTCTCAAATTGTCAGTAAAATTTTCCATTTGACTCTAGGATTCACATTGTCATGGACTGCATTTTTGGAGAGAACTTGTGTGCTACTTCCTTTGTGGGAAGTGATTAATAATTTTTTGCTAATGGACATTATGTATCTGTAAAATCCACAAAAGCCATTTCAATAAGCTTAGATTTTCACTTGCTAAAACCAGACTAGAATTTGACCCATTATTCTTTATGGGTGAAGAGGAGAATAATGCCTTATGTTGTCATAAGGCAAATTATTTGTAGCTATTGATACCAAAATCAGCTGCAGAAACAGGCATTTGGCCTCATGCTTATTAAACATTAATATTTTTGTCAACAGATGGATTTTGTACTGCTGGTATCCTGACAAGTCACTAGAATGAATCTGAAGATTCCCAGCCATAAAACAATCCTATTTTAACCTTGGTTATTCAAAAAAAAAAAACCAAACCCACGGTTTAAAAAACATGACAAGCAACGATGCTTAATGCAAATGCCTCACAGCGTGTGTTACCTGGTAA
Source organism: Melopsittacus undulatus (assembly GCF_012275295.1). NCBI lineage: Eukaryota > Metazoa > Chordata > Aves > Psittaciformes > Psittaculidae > Melopsittacus > Melopsittacus undulatus. The sequence goes on from NC_047527.1 coordinate 33,376,597, forward strand.
CCAAATGGATGGCATGTTGGAGAGGGATATGACAACAGCAAGTGAACATATGCCAGATCAGCTCCTAGCAGATACAGAGGTGGTCACCATGGATTTTGTCACATCAAAAGAAAAGATCATTATCACCTAGTGTCATTTTCATGGGAAAAGAAATAATGATTTTCCTTTTACATGCTCCTGTGAAGGCAGAAGACATTCATAGCCTGTGGTATCAGAAGCTGCTGAAGTGTCAGTTTTATCTGTCCACAAGGGAGAAAATTTCCCACAAATAGGAAGCTTGTAGAAGTGAACTGCAGCATCACAAGAGAACATGGTCACAGTACGACCATCTCTGGTCAAACCAGAAAACTATTTCTTGTGAAAGATCAGGATTTACTTTCTTTCAGTGGGTTCAAAGATTCATTCGTTTGACCTGGCCTTTCCTCAGAAATAATAGGCAAACCTGGCTCACTGGTGATTCATCGTCTCAAAACTACAAGGCATTTCTTTGGGCTGGGAGAGGTAACCTGACAGCTCTGTCACACAGGAATTTAGCAGGGGTCATGCTCTAAAGCTGGATTAAAAACCTGAGGTATGATCGTAGCATCCAAATAGATAGTTTTCTATAAGAACAGAAAAAGCAAACAATTTTTCTGGAGAAACATATACTTTAAAACATTTTTTAAATGATTGCTAAAATAGCCTACAAAATAAGTAGAAACCAAAATGATGCATCTAGGAACTAAAATACTGAAGCATCATAAAAGTATTTCTATTCAGGGAGGCATTGGTGTGTGTTTTTTATTTCCCAGTGATACACAGGACAAACACAGTTTATCCTGTCTTTGAAGTGTTTGGGTTTGCAAAGTAATCTTAAAATAGTTTCCAAAAATGGCTGGTTTTCTGAAGCTATTCTTGGCTGATGCCTTATGTTGCATCATTTTAGATTAACTCTGGGGGTAGAAATGTCAAAGACCTAGGAGATGGAAAGTAAAACGATGAGTGCCAGACAGTCTGCCATACCTTTATAGAAGTGGCATGCAGTTCTGGACTCTCATAGTTCACTTTTTAAGTCTGTATCAAGTGGCATAATCTGTACTTCTATATGAGCTGCAGAATTCAGCCTGTCCCAGGACCTATGGCAGATTTCAAATGATCTTTGTTACCAGGGAGCATGCTGGAAATAGCCAGCTTAGCAATACTCTGATTTCATCTATGAAACTTCAGGCTTCAGAAGGAAGAATGAAATCCGGCTGTTAGCAGAGAAGGCACTAAATCAGATCGCTAGCACAATTAGTGATAATTATAAAAAGGCCAAAGCCTAGAAGAAAAAACAGTGCTATTCCCCAAAGAAATGCTTCTTAACAATAGATGCTTTCTGTTTCCCTCATAAGACCACAGGAGCACAGTTTGTACTTGTTCAAACCACAGTTGGAGCAGCTTACTTTGTTAAGATCCCTATCTATCTGTTCTTCAGTTATTTTCCAGATTTGCCAGTCTGGCTCATCTATTAAATATATCCCAAATAACTAATCAAAAAGCTTTTAAGAATGTTTACATGCAAAGACGAGGGATAAATTATTCAGTATCTGAAATCTAATCATACACAAATTTCTGGAAAGTACTTAACTATGTGCTTACATCCTCCCTCAGGAAAGCAGTAGGCATTCACTAAAGAGACACAGGGCTCCTGTCATCTGGCTTTGCTGTACTCACTGAGGTATGGTCCCAACCTGGGAATGGGGTTCATACTGCTGAATTGCTAAATTCCTGATAGATTAGGTAGGGGGAGAGAGGCTGCAGCAATGAAGTTTGCAGGACCAAATTTCCAGACCACTTCTCCAATGCTGCTGTCCCCCTCATGATGCCCTTCCAGCCCCGCTGTACTCTAGGAGCACTTCTGTCCAGATGGCCCAGCCACCAGTGTTCAAGGTCTTCTGACCACATCAGTTACTGGTTCCATCATCATATTTTCTTGTATTTAGGCCTGGCTGGCACCTCAGGCACCTAAGTTATCAACTAAATGCCTTTCTCGTGTCTAAGCGAAGCCCTGTATGACGTGAAATGCTCTCTGTTCTTTGGTTTTAGGAGGGAGGTCTGAATCACAGACCTGCCAAAAGAGGGATTGTGCTATTGAAAAAAATTACACAAACCCAGTAGAATGAAAAAATAGGTGTTACTTTCCCCCTAACATTTGGAAGATTAGCACCAGTTTTTTTATTTTAAATATATTCAGCTAATACTGTTGATGGCAGTCCTATGCTTGCAATAATAAGCAGAGGATATTTGCAAAACCTTTTTTGTCTAGAATCTGTAGGCAGAGATCTTGACCTCTTAACTGTACAGGGAAGATTTATATGCATGCAACACTGCAGTTCCTAAACATATTCCCACCGTTATTTAAGGAAACTGTTACAGCTCTACCATGGTTTATTTAATCCTATAGATCCACTCTGATCTTAGCACATGGGTGTGTTTTTTGTCATTGCATGTCAAATGAATGGCATTGCTTAATATTTTTGTTAATGAGGACACGAGAGATGGAACTTCCACTGGAGCCTTTGACCACAGGGATTTGTTTCTAGCAATGTGTCATCTCCACTTCAGTTCTCAGTTACATTGATGGCATTACTCAAGTGACAAAAATAGCAAGATTATTTCTCATGTATGTATGCATTGGAGTTATTTGCATGAGATTGACAGGGAATGCCTGCTTGTCCTTAAAAACAAGCCAAAAAAGGAAAATACTGTATGATGTTGCAAAATGGCACGTGAATTACCTCACTTTCTCATCTCAGTCTGTCTCTCACTACAACTCATGTTATAGACACAGTAGAATACTCTGAAGCTTGAAATGGATCTACCACTTAAAGCCAGAGGACTCTTTTAAGCTTGCTAATCTGTTGGAAAAATAGCTCATTCCTTTGGCCAATGGACACTATCAATTGAAAATAGTCTCAACACTGAGATTTTATAAATGAAAACAGATACACAAACAGAAATATATATATTCATATATATGTAAGTTAAATGGTTTTTATTTACATAAACACACATGTGCATATGTATTTTGTGAATGCATATATATCTTATGTATACATACATACTTACATACAGAAACAAAAAGGTATTCCTACAAAAGAATGTAGCTGTAAAGAAAAATCACTTTTCTGCAATAGTTGCAAGCAAGCATTATTGAGCTGACAGTAGGAAAGTTAAAATGACTGCACAGAGTTAACAATTTTCTTAATTTTAATATCTAAACTGAGGGGGGAAATAAAGGAGGAAAAAGGGCAGAAGAAATCAACATATAATTTTTTTGAAAATACCTACCAGTTAAATAAAGCTGGGCTTGCCATTATTATCATATACATAGAGTCCTGCCTTTTGAACGGTTCAGTATCTTCTGTGAGAAGTTCACGAGATACAACTTTTAATGTCTAACTATAAAGGGAAAAGAATCTAACAAATTTCAAGCATTAGCAGAGTTGGGTGCATGCCTACATGAATGTGTATGGGTGCTTGTGCATATCCATATACATGAGGAAGAAAAGCGGGACTCAAAGAGTCTGAATGATTGGCCAAAAGAAAGAGCTACTTGCCTAATATTTGTTTAATGGCAGGTTGCTACTATAAAAATTTACTGATAGTCTTTTGAAATCAGAAGCTAAAGGAACCACTTTATTATAGGACACAGGGAGAGCTGAAGGCTGGATTCTTTCTCTGAGCTGTATTTCAGTTGAGGTCATGAGAAATCCTAGCCAGTAGCGAGCATTAATGAGAGGCTTTGCTGGATGTTTATGGCATCGACCTCACAGCAGTTGAGGAGAAGGCAGAAGCTATTAGCATGGGAGTTATTTACCAACTTCTTAGGCAGTTTCTGTTGTGGTTAATTTCTGAATGTCCTTCTAATTCTTTTCATTTCAGCTGTGATTTCAGTGTGCAATAGAAAAAATCATGAACATCTGACTGACAGAGAACTCTCTCTTGTGTCTTTCTGTTGCCTTGTGGGTAAATGAGACACACAGGAGAAATAATTACTCTGGGTCAGTGCTTCTGTCCCCCACTAATCATAGTTTCTAGAAAGCTGTTAAGAGCACTGAAAACAAAATGAAAGGTTTTGTTTGGGTTACCTCTGTAGTTGTAACTTCTCGGTGTTTTAGATGCTTGATAGATGCAATGAGCATGCTAACACACAAAATCTTTATGGAAATTTATTAGTTGAGTATTTCCTTTCATGCCCTCTGGCACATGAGACTTCAGCATATATATCAGTTTATTTTTTCCTTTCTACAGCCCACATTTCTAAATAATAACTGAAGCAGTACTGAAGGCAAAGACTTGGCAAGCTTAAAAATGTAGTAGGTAGTTACACAGGCAGCAAAAATAGCTGGTTCTGAAAGCAAATACTAAGAAATGCGAAGTCATTTAGATGCATAAACCTCTCAGGTTGTATAGCTCAGTTGTAACTATTTAACAAATGATGTGATAGGTTGTCTTTGAATAAATTCTGACTGTGGCATGCCAGTGAGCAGACTACAGTATCGTCCACTGCCTCTATATCTGCCTATCCCTTGCTTCTACTGATACTTCTCTTAATGGCTTGGATACTGAGATGATCTCAAGTGTAGATTTTCATGGGGAACAGAGTGACACACAATATTCAAACAATTGGGATATAAACATAAAAATCGTACTGGCAAGGACAGGTACACGCACAACCTACTACGTGTATTTTTCCAAAGTAAACCTGGATTTCTCTTTACTCACTTCAGTAACGTGGCAGGACATAGATATGTAATTTAAACCAGATCAATGCTACCAGGACTTGGCTACTCTTTCTTGGACACTGACCAGGATAACCCATTCAAAATGACTGTGGAATAGCATATTGATAGCATGAGTATTTTCGTGGTCTGTTGCTAGCAGTATAGAGTTTTGATCCTTCATTTAGTAACACATTTCAATTTATGACAATGTGCCACTTGGCTCATCAAGGATGAGCCTCTGAGTTATCCTGACCCTTTACGGAAACTCAGAGGTTCATGGACTGGGTCAGAGGAGCGCAGCTTTGCACATTGATAACACTCTGCATATTGTTATCCTCTTCAAATCTATTTCCTTTCAATCTCCGTGGCTGTCTGTGCTGGTGTATGTTCTTATTATACATAGGTCATGACTGATTAGCATGTAATTATGAAAGGAATGGGTCAGCGATGTGGTGTTTTTAAAGGACAGAGGGACTCTTCTGAAGTCTTTAAAAAGGACTTAAATGTACATTGTTAGAGAGCTATTTCTGAGTGTGGGTTAATGATTTTGCTGGCTCAGATGTGGATCTGGACCACCAGATTTGGAAACAATGATCAGAGGAAACTATGAGACAGTTAATTATGTCCTGTCTGACATTCATGACATGTTAAATACTTCTGCTGGATACTACAATTTTCAGATTAGATCAAACATCACTTACTGTGAATATTACCTTTAATTTTACCTTTCTGGAAATACTGCTGGGATTAGAGAGATTAAATTTTATGTAATAGGTAACATTATATAGTTAGGGTCTATTAGGGTCAGGGTTTAAAATAACAAGCATGTCTTACTACTTTGTTATTGAGTAAAATAATTTATTTTTGAACAATTCTGTCTTATTTTTTCCTGACTGAATTGATAAATCAGTGCTAATAGTGTTCATTCAATTTAATGAAGTTTTAGCTCTAACATTTATGAAGCAGCATTGTCATATGTTCAGTGTTATTTCAGTCTGAATATCTGATTTCTTAATGAACTAGTCAGTTTATTTCCATGTGATCTGACAGAAATAATTTTCAACAAATACAGTTCCTAAAAGAGTTCATTATTTTTTCTTTCACTCTTAGATAACTAATACTGGGATATTTTAGAAATATTAGAAAAATGTCCAGTAGCTGAAATTTTTCCAGATGTCTCACTATTGATCATTATGACAATGCAATGTGTTTGTCTGAGTTATATGTAGTTTAACCGATGCTCTATGAACATAAAGAAGATGATATTTTATTTTGAACTTAAATTCAGCTGGCTCATGTATTTATAAAGACATGAATTGCGAAGAAATGTTGAAACCAGGTGAAGCTCAAAAGCCACATAGTTAACTCACCAGTTCTGGCAACAGTTTTGTTATTGTTAGAGTTGCTGTTGTATTTTGCAAAGCAATTCAAAGGCTGTTGTTCTATGGTAGCCAGTCTAGAAAAATATGACTTTTAAGTTTTGTATCATCAGAATTATGAATATATCTTTGTACAAGAGCAGTTGCCTTATGTCCAAATTCAATACTATACTACAAAGTTCAATGCCATATATGACAGATATGATAAATACTATACATTCAATGCTATGAAATGATGGGAACAATCTCACAGCCACTCATAGAAGAACCATTTTGCTTCAGCAGCCCTGAAAATTTTAAAACTAATTATTTGAACATAAGCTTATTCAGTTTCTGCTGCAAAGCTGCTTTTTGGGCTGGCTTAGCATTCATTCTGTGCTGCTAAATTAGACCAGAATTTCCCCTGCAGTAAAATCAGAGCATTGTCTTCAATATTCTTTTTTGCACTATTCAAAAAGCAAAGGCTGCAAATAGGAGCCATCTGGTGAGTAGCACCAGCTCAGTGCCAGAGCTCCTGCATGTGTCCATGATCCTTGGGGCAGCCAGGAGGTAGGTGGGGTCATCAGGCAGGGGTGGGAAGGTCTCAAACCACTGAATGGTTTAATGGTTCAAAGCTGCACCAGGACAGGTTCCGTTTTAACACTAGGAGCATTTCTTTACTGAGAGAGTGGTCAGGAACAGTGGAACAGGCTTCCCAGAGAGGTGGTCAATGCCCCAAGCCTCCCAGCATTTAAGAGGCATTTAGACACTGCCCTTGATAAAAGACTTTAACTTCTGGTCAGCCCTGAATTAGTCAGACAGTGGGACTAGGTGGCTGTTGTGGGTCCCTTCTAACTGTACTATCCAATGTGCGGCTATCCTATCCCATCCTATTCACTGAAAGGCTTTAGGGAATGATATTCAGGATACATATCAGCTATTGGTTTAATGGTGAGATATGGATGAGAATTCAAACTAGCCAGTCCACAGAGGCTTGGGGGTTGGTTTTGGTGAGTATCTCGTAACCACCTTGTAGTTTTAAATGTTCAGCATGGAGAAAAGAAGACTCCTGAGATACAACAGTCTTCCAATATCCAAAGTCAACCTACAAGAAACCTGGAGAGAGACTTTATACAAGGGCCTCTAGCAACAAGACAAGAGGGAATGGCTTTAAACTGAAAGAGTGGAGATTCAGATTAGACATCAGGAAGGAATTCTTCACTATGGGTGGTGAGACACTGGCACAGGTTGCCCAGAGGAGCTGTGGATGCCCCATCCCTGGAAGTGTTTAAGGCCAGGTTGAACAGGGCTTGGAGCAACCTGGTCTAGTGGAAGCTGTCCCTACCCATGCAGGGGAGTTGGAACTATCTGGTCTTTAAGGTCCCTTCCAACTCAAACCATTCTATGACTCTATGATTTTGTGCAGATTCTGCTTTATTCCACCAATGAGATTTCAGACAAACTCCAGAAAAATCAGTATTTGGAAACAGAGCAGCACTGTCAGATACTCAGATTCTAATTCTCTAGGGTGTGAGCTGCAGCTTCACTGAAATTCATGAGAACAGGGTTTAAACCAGACTGTGATGCCTATAGCTGCCATCCTGGCTTACCTTTCAGCTTGTAGAAAATAAGCCAGCCTTATTTAACATCCAGAAACTGCATATTTTTCATGAATATCTATTTTAAGCGTGATATTAGAAAGGCAAGTCTAGACAATATTGAACAAACCCAGACCTTTATGTATGCCATAAAGGAAAATGGGAACTGTCTCCTAAGGCTACAACAAAGTATTAAATATGGCATATGAAAAGAATCTCCATTAAAATGAAATGTGCAGTGGACTGCATTATTAATACTGAAATTAAATGTGAACAAATAAGACGAGCTGAATGAATAAATAATCCATTTAAAAAGGTCATTTTAATAGTTCAGAACAGCTCTATGGGATAATTTGGAAAGGAGAAAATATTTTATTTTCAAGCTGTGTTGAAATAAAAGCATATTTATAGCTATATGAATAATAACTTTATGTGAAAGTATAATGCTGAAATGTAAGTTAGCTTGTTAACAGGTTTGAACTCCCTAAAACTATAGACTCAAGTGCTGGTAAGTGAAAACAGATCTTTTATCTTTCCAGGTCAGACCAGTTAAATTCCATGCAATTTTCCAGATGAAACCTCAGAGACTTTGGTTCTGGAATTCTAGACATGTTTTTGGTGTTCCCCAGTCCCTGACTTCAGGTGCATATTGCATTGTTTGACAATTCTGATTGCTTTTTCTGTAAGAAAAATGACTTTATACGCACAATTAAAACCACCATAACAAAGTACTGATAACTGAAATTTGTCTGCTGTATATTTAACACGTGAGGCATATATTTCTATATATTTTCTATATATTTCAAACCTTAATATATGTGCTTGTGTGCATTTGCATGTACTTGTAAATTAATACTATGACAAGACATTTCTAAATGGTCCCATAGCTGTGTGGTTAGTCTAAGTCACAGAATGGAGTGGAAGAGTTGGACAGAAAATAACACTTCAGCAGTTTTAGAAAGTGTGAAAATCATCCAGAATTCAGGCTAATTAATGTAGCTCCAATTACAGAATAGCATGAAACTGAAAATATATTTTGACACACTGTTATAACTCTATAAAGATTTTTCATTTACAGTTCTAGCCTCTGCTTTCATTTTGCTACCATCTTTGGGTTACAGGACTTTATCAAGGAATTGCTTGCTGGGTTCCCTTCAGTGAAGGAAAGCTGATTCATACCATGTGATTTTGGAGACACAAAACACTGTGCTTTACACAGGGATTCAGCCACCTTACCAAATTGAACTATGGCTTCTAGTGGCAAATGCACTATGTGCTGCAGTGGATTGTGCCCTGTTGGGCATATGGAAATCCCAGGCAAAGGGATGCAGTGTCCACATGGAGCAACTCTGTGGTACAAACAGGGATGCTGTTATTCTCATACAGGTATTCTCCAGGGTGTACAGGGCTACCTGTTCAGATAAAAAAATATGTGAGAGCTCCCCTTGTTGGACTATATGATACCAGTAGGTCTGCATCAGCATAAAACTGAGCTTTGTTTACAGCTTACTCCTTCAAGACGAGTCATGTTTTTCTTTGTCTTTGATGTAGCCATGATCACATTCTTTAACAAATTTCATGTCTCAATATTAGCTAAAAACTCATGTTAATTTCTTAAAGAAAATATTATTCCTCATGTTCCAAGATACTGTCATAGAATCATAGAAGCATAGAATAGTTAGGGTTGGAAAGGACCTGAAGATCATCTAGTTCCAACCCCCTGCCATGGGCAGGGACACCTCACACTAAACCATATCACCCAAGGCTTCATCCAACCTGGTCTTGAACACCACCAGGGATGGAGCATTCACTACCTCCCTGGGCAACCCATTCCAGTACCTCACCACCCTCACAGTAAAGAATTTCTTCCTTATATCCAATCTAAATTTCCCCTGTTTAAGTTTTAACCCGTTACCCCTTGTCCTATCACTACAGTTCCTAATGAATAGTCCCTCTCCAGCATCCCTGTAGGCCCCCTTCAGATACTGGAAGGCTGCTATGAGGTCTCAATGCAGCCTTCTCTTCCCCAGGCTGAACAGCCCCAACATTCTCAGCCTGTCTTCATATGGGAGGTGCTCCAGCCCCCTGATCATCCTCGTGGCCCTCCTCTGGCCTTGTTCCAACAGTACCATGTCCTTTTTATGTTGAGGACACCAGAACTGTCAGAATACCCTTCAAATTAGGGATACCTCATGAAGAATTTACAAATACTGTAGTCTTGTTTTCTTTTGTAGATTGACTTCCCAGGTATGCCATGATAAGTACATCCTCTTGTTCATTGCTGTCCTGCCATAAACTCTGTATACAGTTCAATTAGCAAAGACCCAAAGCTGCTACCATTCCACAAAATAATATTTCTGATTATTTTACTGATATTTTTGCCAACTTCAGTCTTGGTGAACTGGGTAATTGAGTCCAGTTAAGCCTGAAATTTGGAAAGTTCACATCAGTTTGGATATGGAACTGAAGTCAGTTCCTGACCTGACATAAATTGTTCCATAAATCTAAAAAGTCTCCTTATAGATGTTTTTAAGGAAGCTTCAAGCTTCTGACCATGCAGAGTCTCCCATAACTGATTTCAACTGGATGCACAACAATGAATTGTAACATTACATTGGAAAATTCTTAAAACACTCCAGATGGCCGTAAATCAGGAAAGCTGGTGTTGACTGCTGGCACAGAAAGTGAATATTTGACTTTAAGACAAAACTTTAACCTTTTAAATCTGTGTATTAAATAGGAGTAAACTCACCGAGACTGCTGGGATTTTGGTAAGCTCAGAATCTCATTACTGTTTACAAAACACCTTTCAGGTTTTGGCAAGAAAATACTATAGAACTCCAAAGTGTTTCATTTTTATAGTGATATCTTGAGCACTTTCAGGTTCTCGAATACCTAAAATAGTTTCTGAGAATGAATGAGCAGCTTAAACAAAGGGAAGCTTAATATAGCTCTGTGGTGAACATCACCATAATGGAAAAGGAAATATACAAAAGTGCATGATATTTTAATTGAATGCTAGAAAAATATACATTTTGAAAATGTTGTTGTGCCTGAATGTGTCAATGGTCTTCACAATTTGTTACAGCTTTTGAATAGTCCTCTAACAAAAGGGTGTTATTGCAAAATGCTGTACGAAAAGCAGATTTTACTGATTTTTTGTGGTCTCCACTGAAGACTACTCATCATTCTAGACAAATGAGAGGGGAGGAAGCTACAGGCTACAGAAAACACCAAGCTAAAGAACAGGATAATCTATATTTTTAAGTCCCAGAGATACTGACTTTTGTCTGGGCCTTCTGGGCAATTCAATAAGCCAGTGAACTATCCCTGGACATCTATTTTGAGTGATTTTCAGGCTACAGCTCAATTTTTCATTCTAGACTGACAGAGCTATCCGAAGAGTTAATACTTTTTAAAACTAAGCTGAATTTAAAAAGAAATTAAAAAGCACCCTCTTCTGAGTTGTTGTCACAAAGGTAGCTAAAGCCAGCAAGAGATAAAAGCAGAAGCAGATAAGAGGTCCTGGCACAACTTGCTGGGACAGGAGATAGCTATTACCTCGATGAGAGTGCACAGATACTGGCTCTGATGGAGCAGAACGAGGAAGAGCTTCAAAGACATCTGGTTGCGGAAAACACAGCTGACAGTTCTAGGAGGGTGGACTACCATCCTTGAGTTGTAAAAAAGTTTTTGAGGTTCTGTTGGTAGGGGAGGGAATGCAAAAGCATAGGAGAAATCTCTGGTCTGCAAGAGTGAACAGCATAGTCAATAACCTCTGAGATACAACCTCCCTTAATGGGTATATAATGTGAAGAGAACAATGCACTGTATATTTTGCATCTCATCAATATAATTGATGTGATAACCTTATCAGGAATAAAAGCAGTGAGAAAAGTAATTAGTTTTATAAAAATGCTCTTTTATACTTTTTTTAAAAAATAGGCTTCATACCCACATCCATTCTTTTTGATATCAAAGCTATTTGAATAGATAGTCCCCTTTTTCCGCTCAAATATTGAGTGAAAAGGAAACAAACAAGCTAATAAATAATGATTAAAATGTCATCTCTGCAACAGAGTAACATCTTACAATGATTTCCTTTGTCTAGATTTGATTCAGCTCTGTTTTTAATGAGTTTTCACAGTTTTTTCCAACATGAATTCCACATTATAAGCTGTGAAAACTCTTCTCCATGTGTGGAACATATATGATTCTACTAAGTCTTGCAGATTTTTTATTTTATTTTTCATTAAAACTTGAATGTTTTGCTACCATGAGATTATGCTTTCGTAATGCTGTCATGTCATAAAATGTGTAATTAAAAATCTTATATTTGTAGAGGGGCACATTCTGCCTTTCTTTTACATCTTTAACAATTTATTATTTTTTGGTAGTCAATGGGGTTGTTTTAATTTCCATTGGTGCAAACCAATACAGAATTTGTCCTAATGGACCACATTTATTTACTGCTATAATTCTATTTAGTTTAGTGGCTTAGCTTAAGGGTGAATTTGTCTTTAAATATAGTAAAACTTACTTTTTATAGACAGCTAAATTTTGAAAAGGTATTTCAAATAACAGTGTTTCTTTTCATCACAGCAGCCAGTAGCTGAGATTTCCCTAACAATACCAGAAATAACAACAATTTTGTTTGGACTTGCTTCAATGCATTTCAACTTTAAAACAGCTTTACTGTTCTCAGAAGAAGGCTTTTTCATAATCTGATTTATAGTGATTTCAGGCACTTGGCTGAAAGCAAAAGGGGGAGGGGGAAAGGAAACGAAGTCTAAAGGGCAAAATCAACTATGATTCAGCTCTATTTATAAACAGAAACACCATAATATGATGCTTTCATTGGCAGTTGTCTCCATGCTGAAATGACACTATGACCAGTTACAAGATTTGAAATGAATTATAAAACATTGAAAGGAAATTAGCCTTTACTGCTCCATTCAACTAGATCAATTGCTACAGCATTTTATTTCTATGGTGTGATATATACAGTAGCTTGGTCGCATAGGACCAGAGCATTAATGACATTACCTATCATTTTTAACAAGGATGTGTCATGATAAATTGCTGCTGTATGCTACAAAATGAACAGGAATATGAATAAAACACACTTGCTTGGCATTCTTCCCATTTCATGTGCCGTACAAAGGAAAAATTATGAATTCTCACAACACGTTTGCAAAGAAGGGAAATACCAATTGCAGTATTCCAGGAAAAGGCTGTAGCTGCAACTACATGTATTTTTAAGATGTGTCATTGTTAACACCAAGTGGATCTTTAAAAAAACCACACTGCACACACACCCCCTATTATCTATGTTGTTACCCAGCAATTCAAAAGCACAGGAAACCCCTTAATATACAGAAACATAAAAGCCTTCAGAAGCCTCATATGTGGCTGTCACAAAATCTCTAGAGCAACCTTCCAAAACCCAGCTAGAAATTATCAGAGTATTCTTTTCTTGGAAACAAAATGATAGTGTATACACTACAGATTGTCTAAGTTGAAATTATAATTAGTACATTCATAAATGTACACACTGATGATTTTGTTGCTATTGGTACAATTAATATTCTGGTTTTAACCATTTCTAAACTGCAGGTATAGCAGGGAAAATTTTCAAATCAGATCTTTACTTGCAGAATACATTTTCTTGGTATAGTCTGGTTTCTCCCTCCTGAAAGGCCAGACAGTAGTAAAAGCAAAAAAGCAAATTTTCCACAAGCTCAGGGTGGTATTTTCAAATGTTGTAGGTGCGTACGCATCGTTATACCTTTTTTTATAGTGTAACAGGACAGATCAATTCAGGCTACCATATCTTGCCTTCTTTCTTTAAAACAAAGGCACAAAGACAATAAAAAACACCTGAATGCAGAGCCTGTCCTAATACCATCAAATAGATTGCATGTGTAAGAATCAGATGTGAGTCCAGATGGGGACAGGGTATAGCCTGAGCAGAACTAAGGGAAAACACTGTTGCTTGTCGAAACAAACATTTGCACCTTCTCCCAGGGTTTTCACCTGAGACTTCTTCCTCCCTCTATAAACTGGTTCTAAGTACACCCCATCATAAGGGGATTAGCAAGGGAAAGAAATCCTCAACTTATTAGATGTTTCTATGACTTGTGAAGTCCAGCAGCCCTTTTGACAGTGGGCTAAAGTGGGTGTCTAGAGAAAACAATACAGTTCTCTAAGTACCCTCAGACTCCAGCTCTCGGCAGCATGAAGACTTCATTAGGATGATGTAGGTTTTGTGTATTTGTGTATCCTCTTTGGAATCATTTACCCAGAGGTTTACCATAGTCCTGCATGAACCTTAAATACTTCAATTTTCCAGGAACAGGGAGCTTACCTGTGTTCCTTGCATGAAGAATAGTCTCTGCTCGTTAGGGACCTGCCTTCTCCTGGCACCATTTCAGGTCTGCTGGCTCTCGTGCTAGAGCAGACAATGAATAATGAGGCCCTTTTCTCTGCCATTATAACAGACCTCCGTCATATCCTCATTCTCCACACTAAAGAGATCTAGTTTATTTAGCCATTCCTCACATGGAAAATGTACTGTACCTGTGACCATTCTTTCTACTTTTCTCTGAGGTTTCCTGTTGGTAATATATTTTTCGGGAGGTGGGAGAACCAAACATGATGGCCATAGGGAAAACTCTTCTGTGCCATAGCCATACTATGCACCAGACTTCATTGATACACAGCATGACATTGTAGAAAGCTTAGACTGGGGTCCCACCAGTGCAACCCCTTCTTCAGTGTTGTCCAGATTCTGTGGACAGCTGTCATGAGCAAAGTCAGGTATAACATATCACAGCTGTTTATCTGAAAGCAGCAAGCACATGGATCACTATGGAGATGGAGAAATTAATTTTTGCAAACTGATATGTAATTGAACAAAATGAATGTGAAAGAGCATTACATGCAATCAAAACCTGGTGATAGTGATTCACCTCAACTTTGCACAGATTTAAATGACTGTAGAGGAGAAAAAGTGGTGAGAATATGTCTGGAACTCCAGAAGAGGAATCATAGGCCACAAGTTTTGATTTGGGCCCACTTCTCTATAAGTGCACTAACATGGATGCTTTAGCTCTCAAGATACTTTTGAGATTTCTTTTCAAAGTTTGTGACAGAAAAATAATAGTGTTTAGAAGAAGAAAAGGTACCCAAAGTACTGATAGACAAGACAGAGAAGATTATACAAGCTTTCAGCCTAGTGGCATATTTTATGTTATCTTGTGATTGTGATGCTCTGAATGTGAGAGCCATTTGAATTTTCTAGTGATAAAAGTGCTTAAGCATGCACTGCATTAAAGATTCTTAGGTTCAAAACCAATGGAGTATATTCTGAATTCATCTCCAAGAAAAGAGACAGGGAAATGCAGGCAGCTGCCTACCTGACTGCTTCACGTATGAAATACTGGCTTTGCATATAGTGAAGCATATCACACTCATTAACAACTTACTGAATAGCTTCATGCTAATATAAAAGTCGATAACAGACTATCTTCATGGCCATTCCAGAACTTAAAGTACTTTGTGGGAACTTTAGCTGATAAAAGAAATTTCAGTTGGTTGACTGGGAGCAGATTCTCTTGTAAGGCATGCTAGGGCACATGAAAAACAACAAGGTGCTTGGTGACAGCCAGCATGGTTTTATTAGGGGAAAATCCTGCCTGAACAATTTGGTGGCCTTTTATGACGGGGCTACAAAAGTAATGGACAGGGGTGGAGCAATTGACGTCATCTACCTGGACTTGTGCAAAGCATTCAACACCGTCCCACATGACATCCTTGTCTCTAAATTGGAGAGGCATCAGCTTGATAGGTGGACCACTTGTTGGATAAAGAACTGGCTGGATGGTTGCACTCAAAGAGTTGTGGTCAACGGTTCAATGTCCAGCTGGAGATCAGTAACGAGTGGTGTCCCTCAGGGATCGGTGTTGGGACCAGCCTTTAATATCTTTGTTGGTGACATGGACAATGGGATTGAGTGTGCCCTCAGCAAGTTTGTCGATGACACCAAGCTGTGTGGTTCAGTTGATACGCTAGAGGGAAGGAATGCCATTCAAAGGGACCTTGACACACTTGTGAAGTGGGCTGATGCCAACCTCATGAAGTTTAACCATGCCAAGTGCAAGGTCCTACAGCTGGGTGGGAGCAATCCCAGGCACAGCTACAGGTTGGGCAAAAAGAAAACTCATGGTAGTCCTGCGGAGAAGGACTTGGGGGTGTTAGTCAATGAGAAAATGAACATGAGCCAGCAGTGTGCACTCACAGCCCAGAAAGCCAACCGTATCCTGGGCTGCATCAAAAGAAGCGTGACCAGCAGGTCGAAGGAAGTGATCCTGCCCCTCTACTCTGCTCTTGTGAAACCTCACTTGGAGTATTGTGTGCAGTTCTGGTGTCCTCAACATAAAAAGGACATGGAACTGTTAGAACAAGTCCAGAGGAGGGCCACGAGGATGATCAGGGGACTGGAGCACCTCCTGTATGAAGACAGGCTGAGAAAGTTGGGGCTGTTCAGCCTGGGGAAGAGAAGGCTGCATTGAGACCTCATAGCAGCCTTCCAGTATCTGAAGGGGGCCTACAGGGATGCTGGTGACAGGCTCTTCTTTAGGGACTGTAGTGATAGGACAAGGGGCAACGGATTGAAACTTAAACAGCAGAGGTTTAGATTGGATATAAGGAAAAAATTCTTTACTGTTAGGGTGGTGAGGTACTGGAATGGGTTGCCCAGGGAGGTAGTGAATGCTCCATCCCTGGCGGTGTTCAAGACCAGGTTGGATGAAGCCTTGGGTGATATGGTTTAGTGTGAGGTGTCCCTGCTCATGGCAGGGGGGTTGGAACTAGATGATCTTCAGGTCCTTTCCAATCCTAACTATTCTATGATTCTATGACATTTAAGAAAAATAACATACTTCAGCTTTGGTAGAACAGAAGATCAGCTAGAATTGCATGAAATACTTCAGAGGAAGTAAGTTCCTGTGTTTTCCAGAGGCACGTTCTGAAAATGATTGCCTTGTCTAAGGACATTGCTTTGGAAGAAGAAACACATTTTGTATATATCAGGTCTTGAATTTTGTCTGTTTCCTTTTAGAATACAAGGATATGCAAAGCATTTTGTCCTCTTCATTCCTAGCATGGCAAACACATTAAGCATTTGTCTTTTTTATAGGATGCAGCATAATTTTCTAGTGCAGCATAAAATGCAACAACTCATTGTTAGGGAGGCTGCAAATCACACATTCAAGAAAGAAACTCATCAACCATTATGGGTGAATTAATGGTCACGGTGACAGGTTGCTAGAAGTTCAGTCAGTATGAGAGCCCTAAGCAAGTCTGTGCAGGTCACAGATTTGTTTCTCTAATTCCTTACAGTTTAATAGCATAATTCTAAGAGTGATAACAATCTAATGACAAAGAAGAGATGTGGCACTTGTGCACCCAGTGTTAGTCATCCTGCTGGAAGCATACGATTATAGGGGGAAATGGGCATCTTCCCAGGGGATGAAGGAATGGAACATGAATATGATGAATGAATTGGATGAATGAATTGGAACATGAATATGTTCCCAAATAAGAGGGGAAAGACAATTTTCAATGCCAATGCATACAGTCCCCCAAAAGCTGTGCAATTTTCACCTTTTTCCTTTAGGAAGGGGTTACTTCTGCCTCCCTCATGGTCTTTCTGGATACTTTGAGCCCCTAAGCATTCTCTTCCTCTATATCTGCATGCAAAAAATAAATAATAAAAAATGGGAAGTAAAATTGAAGAACTGTATGAAACAGAAGCAAAGCAGGAATGGCATAAGTAGGTTTAGGTTAAACAGTTACTTTATTGAAGCAGGGAAAGCTGCAGCTGTGACAGCACAAAGCAAAGAAGGGAGCCACTTGAAAGTAATCAATAGCTATAAAGTGAGGAGCTGAAGAAGTCATGGAGAGAGAAAAGTATGAAAATACTTCATATTAGGAGCTGTAGCTAGAGGTCTGCTGGAGACAGAAACCATCCATCAACAACTTTCTTATAGGGTAGAGAAACAAGGTATTTTTTTACGTGCAACCTGTTCCAGACAAAAGGCACTTTGGGTCTCTCATTACAAAATGTGACATATGTGATAGTAAAAATAATTTGCATATGATCAGGAAATGTCCAAGAACTAGAACTTTATGTCTCATTCCCAAAAAAAGACTGGAATCTCTGGTAGGAGACATATCTGAGGCACTGCCAGTAACTGATCCGGGATGGGACATGTCCCTGGGGATCATTTCTATGTCGGTTAAAATAAACCCCTCAAATGCTGGGTAATAAACATTTCTCTGAGATGGGCATCTCTTGAGGGTGGAAAAGTCTGCTTATTAGCCAGTAATGAATGGTATATGTGAACTGAATCAGGTGAGAAGAAAAGAATTACACAGCAAAATGGTACCTACTGTACTGTAAGCAGCTGTATAGTTAGGGAGCTTATATAAATTATAGTGTATTATATTTCAGTAAGGGCCACCAGATTTACTCAACACAACACTGATGAATTCATAAGAAAATGAGAAATATTACTGCAGTGCACAAAGAATTGCAGTCCAATCCGTACAGACCCTCCCCTTCCAGAGAGCTGATTGCACTACTTGTTCAGTCAGGGAGTTTGAAAGCAGTAAACCAGTTGCCACGCTGCCATTGAAAGTACCTCCCTTGGAGCCCTTTGACAGCACAAACCCTAACAATTAATGTGGCTTTATTTAACAAACTCCCTTTTTTACATGTTTTTTCTTTCCCTGCTGTGTTCTGGTCACATAGTGCAGATTATATTACAGCATCTGTTTTCCAACCTGTTTTCATAGTTGACGGAAGGAAAAGCACTAATATTACACAAATGGAAACTGCAGGTAGAGTTCTTCCATTACCAGTTTTTAATTGGTTTGTGTTTGACCTATATGGGTGTAATAAATACCTTATGAGAAGGAATGGGCTGGATTGCACTTTCTTGTTTAAATCACAAGACTTGATTTAGAGTTAGGGTTGACTAGAGAAAGGGCTCTGGTCAATTTTTTTTTCTTTCTTTTTTTTTAATAAAACTGAAAGTACTAAGTTTCATAGTCAGAGGAATTTAATAAGTTCAATAAGATCAACAATGTAACTAACTTAAGAGAACTTTGAAAATTACCCAAAACCTAAAGAGGTGGCAAGAAAGCAACAGAGAAATGCTAGGGCTCAATATGCTTCTGTCTTTTTATAGGACAGTTCAGAGCTCTGACAATCTAAACAAATACGGTACATGAAGCAAATAGGTGGTAGAGTTAGACTCACTGTCAGGTTTGTGTGTTCCCAAACTTCCCATGCATGTTGCTTTATAGAGGATCATAGCATCAACATTCACACAAAAGAGACATGGATACTTGTTCTTTTTTACAGATCTGTGTGCAAACTAGGAATTTTCCCAATTTCTCTGAAATGGACATAGTTCTGAGATGTCTGAGCTCTACCCGAGGTTTGGATTCCCAAAAGGGAATTATTTAAGTATAAGGAGTCTCTTGCAGCAGGGAAGCAGCTCGTTACATGTGTGTTGCATGGTCAATAGGCCATGAGCAGGAGATACACATTCCTCTAAATCCCAAAGGTAGCTTTCCATTTACCTCAGTCTACAAAATGCCCTAGCCAGAGAGATAACTGCACACCAAAAATGAAGGCAAAAAGTATTTACAGTCTTCAGTATACCGGGAAGCGACAGAAGGTTGCAGGGCCTGTCACCTTTCTATGGATGAGCCAACAAACGCTGTAGTGCTTGACAGCCATGCTTGCTGTGTAAAGCTGAGAGCAAATCCCAAGGTGCTGCAGAGCCTTCCCAGCTCTGCTCTGAACGGCATATTCTGTGACACCAGTGGGCGTTCAAAGACCAGCTGCCCTAGGAATTGCTCTGTGCTTTGCCACATCTTCCCCTAAGAAGCAAGTCCCCGTGTCTCATGTAAACAATATATTCAGAGATTACTTTTATAGAAGAAATCTGTTTCAAATATCAATCAAACTGAATTTTTTCTTTCTGATGTATTAATTCGCAGAGGGATTAACTTTTTTTCTCAAAACTTTTACTCTTCATACTTCATGTTCTTCAAAGGTCACCTTACAGAAATATTTTTGTATTTTGTTATAAATGACCTAACCTGCTTTTTCTGGGTCACTTTAATGAAACTTAATGACAATATCTCTTCACCTATATCTGGCCACACAAAGCTGTCCATCTGGATTTATTATTCAACTTATTTTGGCATGCAGAATTTACATGTAAAGAAGGAGGTATGTGCCTTTTTATCAGCTCTCCTAAATCACAAACCCACTATAAACTGCAAAAGGTTAATGAAGTCCAGACTTGTCTGTCAGATTCCAAAGTGGGAAAAATGTCAATTGCTGTTACTTAAAAATGTCATTAGCACATCTGCTTAATTATGTATGAGGGACATGGTTATCAGAGAGCCTCTTGGCTGCCATAATCTGAGCAAAGGAACATTTTTAAAAGCCAGGCTTTTAAAAGTCAGCCTCTTGTCCCACCTTGCCGCCCCACTTCTGTGCTTGCGTATGAACACATATATGTACGTCATGATCTTTATTGGTGAGTCTGAGTTAGAAAGATATACATAAAGAAAGTGGGAGAAAAAGAAAGGATTCATAATAGAATAAAAAAGAGGAATGAACTGAAGAATGTGCAGAAAAAAAAAAAAGGATAAGAAACCCAAGGAGGATCTATTCTTGAGAGAAAATGTAAACATTTGCATTGTAACTAAAGAGAGTCGTTACAGCTTCACTATTGAATATATTCATCTCATCACACTTGGCAGACTATGAAATACATATTGGCCTGTTTTTTTTCTGTTTCAATTACTAACTTTTCCCTTGTTTTAGTTATGCTTTTTTCTAAGAAGAAACTATATGGTATAGAACAGCACAGTGTAGTGCAGTATGACATTGTTTTAAAGGCCTCTGTTTCCCAGCCCTTCCCACCCAACATCATCTCTTTGCTTTTTAATAGTAGAAAATCCATTTTTTATATTCGTGAAAAATCAGTATTTTGTCTTCTGAAGCAAATTTAATGGTGTGTCTAAAACTGGGTATTGTCCTTGAGCAGGATGTTACAGTCTTTGAAGCTCTAAATTTCCATGAGGTTGACTTGGATCTTTATTAAAATGGATTTGCAGTCTGAAAGATCAATATAGAGAACAGATAAATGTCTTCAGCAAAGGTGGAAAGAATACTAGTTACTTAAATACCAGATTTCAGGAAAGAGTATATGAGTAATAAGCACCAGATCTTCATTCCTCCCTTTCACTAATATAGTATTATCTACTGCTCAACAGCAAATCTCACAGATTTGCACAACAAACAGCATATATCCTGATGTGGTGACAACGTTTAACTATATGCCATTTGTTAACAACATTAGTTGGGGCATTCAGTGTTTCAAGGTTTGATTCCTTGTCTCCTCTAGAAAATCCAATTGTTAATGTGATTGCACATTGTGGAGATAAATTATGACTTGTGTTATTCTCATCATTCTGTTTGTTCTCACCTCTTGTATATCCTGGGAAATCTACATCACACAATAACCACAGCACTACCTTTTCAATAGAAACACTCCTTTTGAGACTCCACAGTCAATGCATACAAAGGAGAGGTGTGCTGAGAGTTCTCTTCTTCCCATCTTCAGTTGCTGTATTTGTTTTCTCGAGTCCTCTGTATATCAACATAGTAGAAGTAGAATATTACAGAAATAGGCTTTTCACTTTATCAACTCAGCTGATGTACGATAACATGAATAGGTGATGTGTGTCCTTTTCTTTCTTTCAGCACTCCTGTTTGGAGAAGAAAATGTTCCTGCTTTGGGTAATAACTATTTTGAGCTCTGGCACAGAGCTGAGATTCTTAAGAGATCATTTATATTACAAAGGCTCACTCTGTACTTCCTCAGTGCTTGGAGGCACATTTCAGCTCCCAAACCAAAAATAATTTTATGGCTTTTGAAGAAAAAAAAAAAAAGGTGAGGTGTGGAGTGTTACCTGGCCTTTTTTAAAAAGAAAAAAATAACATATGAAAGCAAAATTCATATACCATTCTGTCTGAAACAGAGAGAGGGTTGGTCCATTCTCCTCTATTTTTCAGTCTGTTCTCTGAAATATATTTGACCCTCACACAGTATCTGTGTAAAAAGGATTGTATTTCTTAAAGCCAAATAGGAAAATGATTCATAACATCCTATTCAAGATGACAACTGGGCTGATGGTCTAGCTAGCTACATATCTATTTTCAAACATACTAAATTTAAATAGATGTAATCATAGTATTTAGTACATACATGATGTTGCATGATGGCTAGACAGATTGGATGCATTCTTGCCATAGAAGTCTGGTGCACGAGGTTGAGTTTATTCACACAGTTTAGACTGTGTATTTTTCAGCCTTTTTCATAAAGGTTCAGTCCACTTGTAGGCCAGGGACTGTTCTCAATGAGGTCAATGGAAAATTCACTGAAAAACCAAGGGTGCAACAGAATATGTGTTTCACATTATGAAAAGGCTTTCTATTTTCTATTGTCTGAAAGCAGAATTTTGATCTTCAGTATTGATTTTGGTAAATTTTCAAGTATTCTATTTGACCTTCCATAAAAGATGATATATTGCTCTGTTTGAACCGATAAGTTATCAAGGTAGAAATCTGTTTGTCCTTCTTAAATAACCAAAGGGAAGAATGAACATCCTATATTAGAGATAAATATAGTTCAATGGGACAAAAATAGGAGTAAGGAAATCAGTTTTGAAGCATTTTAAGACATCCTTTCCTTTCTGTTGCTAGTGTTTGGTTCCCATTATTTTAATTGACTTAAATAATTGATACGTATCCAGTTTGAAGCTTTGATTTATGTTTTTAAAGTTCTGTCTTTATGCTCTTACATGATTTCAGTTTCTGAGAAAAGAACTTTACTCCACCAGTGAGTACCCTGTTCCCAATGAACTACATGAGCTATGTTTGCCATGGGAAACTGTCGCTCATAGAGCAGCAAGCCCTGCTGCTGTGCAAGATGTGACTGAAGATACAAGAAGGAAACAGCAAAAGCAGCACAAGAGAAGGAGAATAAAGCCTCCAACAGCCATTACATATTATCCTGGGGAAAGGTGCTTAAGAAGGAGACTGAGATGCTACAGGAGCCCTTTTATGAGAAGCAAATCAATGGGACTGATGGATAACTTGTCTCCAATCTGTATTTAGGAAAAGAGAATGTGTACAGATGAAGTTAGCAAAAAATGTGTAGGCATGAACTTAGCCCCTCTGATTATACTGAATGATTACTTTGTAGGTTTGATGCCCTCTTGCTTCTCCCCTTCATTCTGGCCAGTAGTTCCTTGCTTTGGGTATCCCCTGGGGTTCACCATGACTGAAGCTTTGTGTGAACCCAGATGGCCCAAGGAGCTGTATTTGGCAGGTGGCAAGTGATATGCCATATATAATTTTTGCAAGAAAATATTCATTTTGCCAATCAGGAGACAGTTACTAGTAGAAATACTTAGTTGTTATGCAGTAAATTTAAAATAAGGAATGGCTTTTCTCTTTTTGTATTGGCATATACCTGTGCCCATCTCTCATGGGCTTTTTAAAGAATACAGAAATTTTGTGTTCTTCTGGGTAAGTCTTTCCTACTATTTTCATTATCTACATCTATTGTCTAAGTAGTTCTTACCCTCTGTTCTCTTGCATCTAAACAGCTGCACGTGTGCAAGCCAGGTAACTTGTGGGGGCAAGCCACCCCATTTGACACCTGCAAATCCCACTAGAACACACTCTGTCCTAAGCCAAACCAGAATTAAAGGCGTGTTTCTAATATTATTACTTTATTGAATTCCACCTGGGAGCTCTCTGTCAGAGCCATGCTGCCTAAATGACAGCCGAGCCGTTGTGCCCCTGGCTGATCTGAGAACCTGTACAAAGTCTGCCCAAGGAGATAGGAAACTGAAATGATATCAGTTAAAGAAATGCACTGCTGATATGCACAAGGCATTGTAAAACCTGTGCCTTAGAAATTCGTTAATGATTCAAGTCATGACAGGAGGAAGTGACAGTAGTTGTTCTGTCTTTAGTGCTGGACTGTCATAAATTGATACAGAAAAAAATAGCTTGTTTTTCTGTCTCTATTTCTGTCCTGGATATTCATGTGAGATTCCCTTGCACCTACACAGTCCTTGCTGGTGGTGGGGGCTATTTAGGAAGCACAAGTGGAGACACCTTTGTGTAAGAGATGGATGCAGATGGAAATGTGTTGCTGCTGAACCACCTGCACATGACTTCTAACTGCTTAACTTGGGGGAAGTTTAGAAAGAAAACTCATTGTACAATTAATAAATAAACGGTTTTTCTCTTTTATGTCACTTCTCTGTCATTGCTTGGGTGCTCCACAGTTCTGATTATTCTGCATTTCAAGGTACACTGTGTGGGTTTTCACTTCTGAAGACAGAAATTTTTGAGTGAAAAAAATATGAATGAAAAAGTCCCATTTTTGTTAGGGCTTTTGATATACGCAGGATTGGCCTTCCAGTGTTAATTTGCTGGTAACCCTATCTTAGGGTAGGGATATCTTGGTTTCTTAGTTTTGGACCATTTTATGAAATAATTAAATGTAAAAGGTCACCTGAATCAGGAGGCCATCACCCAGCATTTCAGACATGCAAGCCCTTGAGGGTAAGGGGGCCCAAGACTCTTGGTTAATATTCAAGGATCACCTGCTACAAGCTCAGGAGTGTTGCATCCCGACCAGAAGGAAGTGCAGCAGGAGGGGCACAAGACCTCCTTGGATGGATAAGGAGTTGCTGAGAAAAATTCACAAGAAAAAAGAGACTTTTAAAAGGTGGAAACAAGGACAGGTGGCCTGGGATGAATACAGGGATGTTGTCAGGGTAGTTAGATACCAAGTTAGGAAAGCTAAGGCCCAATTGGAGCTAAACTTGGCAAGGGATGTTAAAGATAACAGGAAGGGATTTTATAGGTATGTAGTGGCTAAAAAAAAAGACTAAGGACAATGTAGGCCCCCTCCGGAATCTTTCAGGAGAACTGGCTACACAGGACTTGAAGAAGGCTGAGGTTCTGAATGGCTTCTTTGCCTTGGTATTCACTGGCAAAGGCTCTGACCGCAGCACCCAAGTCTTGGAGGGCGGACGCAGGGACTGTGAAAACTTAGACTTTGGGCCCACTGTACATGAGGATCTGGTTCGAGACCATCTTAAGAACCTGAACGTACACAAGTCCATGGGACCTGATGAAATCCATCTGCGCGTCCTGAAGGAGCTGGCGAATGAAGTTACAAAGCCACTGGCCATCATATTTGAAAAATCATGTGAGACAGGTGAAGTTCCTGATGACTGGAAAAAGGGAAATATAACCCCCATTTTCAAGAAGGGGAAAATGGATGATCCAGGGAATTACAGACCAGTCAGCCTCACCTCTGTGCCTGGCAAAATCTGGGAGCAGATTCTCTTGTAAGGCATGCTAGGGCACATGAAAAACAACAAGGTGCTTGGTGACAGCCAGCATGGCTTTACTAGGGGGAAATCCTGCCTGAACAATTTGGTGGCCTTCTATGACGGGGCTACAAAAGTGATGGATGGGGTGGAGCAGTTGACGTCATCTACCTGGACTTGTGCAAAGCGTTCGACACTGTCCCACACGACATCCTTGTCTCTAAATTGGAGTGTCATCAATTTGATAGGTGGAGCACTCGGTGGATAAAGAACAGGCTGGATGGTCGCACTCAAAGAGTTGTGGTCAATGGTTCAATGTCCAGCTGGAGACCAGTAACGAGTGGTGTCCCTCAAGGATCGGTGTTGGGACCGGTCTTGTTTAATATCTTTGTCACTGACATGGACAATGGAATTGAGTGTGCCCTCAGCAAGTTTGCCGATGACACCAAGCTGTGTGGTTCGGTTGTTACGCTAGAGGGAAGGAATGCCATTCAAAGGGACCTTGACACACTTGTGAGGTGGGCTGATGCCAACCTCATGAAGTTTAACCATGCCAAGTGCAAGGTCCTACACCTGGGTGGGAGCAATCCCAGGCACAGCTACAGGTTGGGCAAAAAGGAAATTCATGGTAGTCCTGCGGAGAAGGACTTGGGGGTGTTAGTCAATGAGAAAATGAACATGAGCCAGCAGTGTGCACTCACAGCCCAGAAAGCCAACCGTATCCTGGGCTGCATCTAGAGGAGCGTGACCAGCAGGTCGAAGGAGGTGATCCTGCCTGAAACTTAAACAGCAGAGGTTTAGACTGGTTATAAGGAAGAAATTCTTTACTGTGAGGGTGGTGAGGTACTGGAATGGATTGCCCAGGGAGGTTGTGAATGCTCCATCCCTGGCAGTGTGCAAGACCAGGTTGGATGAAGCCTTGGGTGATATGGTTTAGTGTGAGGTGTGCCTGCCCATGGCAGGGGGGTTGGAACTAGATGATCTTGAGGTCCTTTCCTTTCCAAGTCTAACTATTCTATGATTCTATGAAATTCTAAATATATTTTAGAAATACTTTTGTTGGCTTAGTTTTTGAGTTCTGGTTGGCTGGTTGCTTTGGTTTTGATTATTTTTTAATTTTAGCACAGGCATAGTGCAGCTAGATGTTTTGCAAATGTCACTATAGTATTTGGAAAGGTACCTAAACACTGGGCAGTGCATATCCATATTTTAAGACACTGGGTCCTTTAAGCACAGGGTGAAGTTTAGCTTGTGGTATATGGCTGATGACTGTAGCCACATATTTCTAAAGGAATAGGAAAAGACTACAGGGAACAAATATTTTCCTGTAGTGGGTGTGCTCCAAAACTGGTGGGTGTGACTGTAAGGTACCTTTATCTCATCTGAGTATTGATATCAGGCCAAGGTGACTACATGGGACTGTGACTTAGAGCAATGTGACACTTCACACTGTTTCTCAATTCTGAAAGACAGACCTGTCCCACCAATGTCCACTTTGATCTGCTTTTAGGATGGTCCATCTGAGATACTAGGTCATGCACTGGAACCAGAGAAAATGTAACTGTACACATGTGCATTGGGTGAACAGGAACTCTTCTGCATAGTCCACACAAATAAAATGTGGCATATCCCATCTCAAGTTAGACATGTCCTTGAATCATTAAGGTCAGCAGCAATATTGCTTTGTGCTTCATATAGGCCAGTGGAGAGGAACAATCATCTGCAGGAGGTCACTGCTGTCTTCACATCTGAATGCCCTTCAGAAATACTTAACCCTCCCTTGCCAGGCTCACCATCACCAATAATTTAGGTACTCCTTTCAAGAAATGTTACTTCAAGAACTTGGAACCAGCCTGATTACAAAACCTCAGGCACTGTTGCAAGTGGGAATACCAGTACAAGCTTTCTGAAATAGTATATTTTCAGTGGCTGAAGTCTGAAAATTGCAAAAGCTGATTTCTAAATGGCAGAAAAAGATTCAAGTAACTAGCCCTGTATTTCAAATAAGGTGGTGTTCCCTTTCATCAAAAAGTCCTTTCACAATGTTCTTTGTTTTTGACTTCATTGGAAGTGATCAGTAGAGGAAAAAGAAGAATAAGGTGTTCACTGTAGCACATTTAACTGAAGATATGCTAGATACCTGCTTCCCTCAGTGATTCAATTGTCGTTGTAAGAGAACACACAGAAGACATTAGTTTCTCTGTACATTGCTTTTATACAACAGTATGTTACTGTTGTGGTTTAAACCAAGTCCACACACAGCTTGTTCACTCCCCCCCCTCGCTCCCCCAACTCCTGGAGAGTTAGGAAGGAGAATCCAAAGAATGTAGCCTCCACGGGTTGAGATAAGAACAGTTTAATGGCTAAGGTATAACATAAATCACTACTGCTACTACTACTACAAATAATAATGATAAAGCCAATAACAAGTGAAGAGAATACAGCACCTCACCCATAAGTCACCTCACCCTGCCCGACCGAGCACCAACCGATACCTCCTCCATCCCCCCAGAGCTCCAGCCCTTCCGGGTTTCTCCCGGTTACATCCTGGGTATGACGTGCTATGGCTGGGTCAGGTGTCCTTCTCCTTCCTCCCGACCTCCCTCCTTCCTGCAGAGCATGAGCTCAGAAAAAGGCCTTGAACAAACCAAACACCTGAGCAGTAACTCAAAACATACCGGCTATCAGCAGCCGTTCCCAGCCCGAAAGTCAAAACACAGCACTGCACCAGCTACCAAGAAAGAGAAAAATGACTGCTACTGCTCAAACCAGAACAGTTACCTAGTGTGATAGGCCATTTGAATAAATGAGATTTTGTCTAATGATTTGTTCTTGAATTATTAATGAGAAGATATTAATGGTTTCTTTGGCACATTGCACTGCTTGCTGTGTGCTTCTCATGTTGGGCATGGGGTAGTTCCTGAAGCTGGCAAGATGGCAGAGCTGAAGCACATATTCCTGGTATGCACACACATGCAGAGCACACATATACACTACATATATGCATATATGCACAAAGAACACAGAAATGTCTCTGCCTCCCCACAGGTGGGGGTCTGTGAGGCCCTGTGTGCCCAAGATGGGCGGCAGGACAGTGTGTAAGAGGTAGGCAGTATGCTGAAGGAAGCTGAAGAAAGAGTTTCAGTGATCAGGGTGTGAGATGTGACATGCCTTCAAGCTTGATGACACATCCTCATGTTTGTTGTCAGCCACATTCATTAAGTAATCAGCTGCTGACCTCCTTTTAGCTCCCATTTATTCAGTCATCACTCTGGCAGGGATTTCAATATGTAAGGAGTTACACAGACCATGCTAAGCAGAACTGAACAAATAAGGAAGAAATGGCTTGGGAGACTGTGCACTGTGCAACAATCCGATTAGCCTGTTCCTGCCCTCTTGTTATTCATTGCTTATATATGCTCCAATAACTGAAAATGCAGTGCATATAAATATTATAAGAAAGCAAATTTCAAGCTTTTACTCATGACTACTAACATCAAGGAATTATTCTGTCATTCATCTTTTGTTGAAGCAGAAGTAAATTGCTCTTAAATGACATGTTTTTGTAACAATACCTACTGATTCAGGTGCCGAAGCTCTGCCCATGTCTTTCAATTCTGGTGCATGAGATCCATCTAGAGAAGGGAAGCCAGTTTCCATCACTGCCAGATGAAATACTTGCAGTCTTACCTCCAGTGATAAGGCAACATCAAGTAACTCTTTAAGTGACTAACCACAAAGCAGAAATGCTTTGATTAAATCCAGCTTTGATTAAGCACTTGAATAGTCGCTATGATCAATTTTATGAATAATCCAGGGATGAAAGAGAATCACAGATATGATTGGTCTAACCCGTCTAAGGAATCAATACATCAGTATAAAGCAGGATAGGAACAATTTGTGAACAGAGAAGACTGTTAAATCTGTCAGTTAACTGGTAATAGTGAGTAACATGACCAGCTCCAGTAACAGAGAAGAGACAGAGCTCTTTCAAAATAGCAAACTCGTCTTTTTCTGCAAGATCTGAGACACATCTAAGAAAGTTGCATTTAAAAGCCTAGTTGAAACAACCCTGTGAAGAATATATCAATACTGCTAGCAACACTGGGAGCTGATGGGAATTTAGTGAGCAGAGGTCAGAAGGATATAGATGTTATACAGCACAGAGCCGCAGGGCAGAGATGCCCATGGAGCCTTCCTGAGCAGTCTTTTGCTGGCTCTGGCAGGTCTTGGGGCTGCCCCCAAGACTGTGGGAGTGTAAGGTGAGGCTTTTGGAGCTTCACTTGGGTTGACCTGGACTTCATTCACCCTCATTCAGAGAGAGAACTCTTTTTACTTCTGTAAACACCTTTGACATTTCCATTGGCATGTGACAGCACAGGACATTCAGTGCAGCGTGCAGATGAGAAAACCATGGACAGAGCACCATGCGTGGGACAGAGGCAGAAATGAGTCATTTCTGAGTTGATTTTCAGCTGGGTCAGTGTATCTGGACTACTCACAAACAGCATTGTCAAAACTTCCATTTTTTCCAAAAAATACCCCTTCTCACTCTAAAAGAGAATATTACCAACTGAACTGAAACCAACCAACTGAAGAATGAAAACACAGCACAAACAGCAGTCAACAGATCATCCCAAAGAAACATAAAAATCTCATCACAAGCCTTCCCCAAAGGCAGTTTTGTTCAAGAAAGGGAGGAGAGCTGGAGACACCATGAAGCCCAATAGGACATAGTTTCTGGCATATGCAAGCATGCAAATAACAGCTCATGAGGTCTGAAATTGCCAGCAGGTATCTCTGGATGATATCAGACACCACTGAATGCATAATACTTCTGGATGAAAGCATATAACTACTGAAGAAATATGTTCCAAGATAGATCCCTGGCAGGACTTTGAAATTACTTACCACTGGAAATGCCGTGAGTATTTAGTCACTGAAACAGAAGCCTCAGGTCAGATGTCTAAGATACCTTTGGGAGGTGCAACTGTATGAGGTTAGGAAGCAAAAGTACATCACTTGTCAGCAGATATAAACAGATATCTTTGGACCATGCCAGGACAGTTTTACTGCTCTATTACAAACCTAGGATGAGTTCTTGTTTTCGCTGTAGCTTTTGTCTTTTCAAGCTCTGTGTTCAAAGTTTGCAATCATAGAGGTGTTTTCAGTGCCGAAAAACCTTCTGGAAAAATATAGGCAAAGTTTCTATTCTCAGAAATTGTGGTAATTGGTTTCCTTTTTCTTTCTGCAAAAGTTTTGGAGTGTCTAAGGAATGAATCTCACCTTCCAACCAAGGCTAATTGTACCCTGACAAAATTTTTCATTAAAGAGAAGGATAAATAGCTTGTTAGCCTCCTGTTTGTCTGTACGGATACAGCCAACCTGCTCTTCATAAGGCTCTTTACAGACTTCCACTGGGGTCTTTTGGTTGCTATTGTACCTCTTCTTCTAATGAATTCTGCCCTCTGCTTGGGCCATGTATTTACAAACAGCCTCATTTTGCTTAGTGGAAGTCCTTTCCCCTCAATTAAAATGCATGAGACTGCCGAACATGAAGAGCTGCTGAATTTGTGCTACTTTTTAGCAATCCTTGTTAAAAGGAGAATGCAAGAGTTAGGAAAATTAATGTAGTATTTCTGTCAAACTTTAAAATTCTAGGATAGCTTTGACTCACCAATCCATTGAAAACTATGAGAAAACAAGCATGAGATGGTGTGGTTAAAAGCCTGCCAGTGGTTCCTGATGTGACTACCCAAGCCCCATGGGATGGGGGACTACTGGGGAGCAGCACAGTGCAGGGAGCTCTGCTGCTGCCAACATCTGCATAAAAAGTTCCTGGAAGGAGGTCTGAGGATATGGACCAAGTGAGGAGCAATTGCTCAAGAATTGCCCTGGAGCTACACTTCATTGCCAATGATATCACCAACATCGTGGAGGTTCTGCAGCTCCCCTCCTGCCCCTCTCTAGAAAACTGCAATATAAAAGTGAACAGAAAATACCTCCCAGACTTCAATAGTGGGTACACGGCTCTTTTTCTATATACAGGAAGAACCAGATATGAATGGGTTTGATATACTGGGACCTCAAAAGTTCATCACACACACACACAAACCCCTTGTTCTATATGTGAGATTTCATCCAACTTACTTTTGCTTGCTTTAGGACCTAGAACTGTTTAGCTTTAAAACTGTGCCTTCTCCCTCCCTTCCCAATCCATCTGCATAAGCGCCGTGAGGATCCCGAAGCATGTGGGAACTCATCTTTTTTTGTGTTCATAGAGACACAGGTAATGCAAAATTAAAATATGCTGACATATGCATATCACAGCAACTTCCTTCTCTGTGTGATCCCACTGTTTCCTTATGCCTTTGACCTTCAAAGGTTTAGGTGCTTTTGTCAGAATAAGACTTATGCCCACCTAATGAAGGATTTACACTAGGAGTACAGACACACCTTCTGTGATTTTGCCATATGTTGCTTACCCAACGTGTCAGGCCAACTCTAACCAGTTATCCATGCTTACTGTTATGTGACTTTCACCTTCCATATCTGAAGACAGAGATCTTGAAAATACATCTGCTTTTTTTCAGTTAAAAAATATGCTCTGATGACAGTATGTTAAAACATACTTTAAAACTACATGCAGATATACTCACTTTTAATAGGACTCACACTGACTTTCAAGAGCCCTGAGATACCCTGAGACCCATTTCAGCCTCTGTGCCAGTAGCTCTTCCAGCTCTTTGGTGAATCTGTACCACCCTCAGTTTCCAATTTACTTCGAAAGATTATTTCTGCAGCTGTAAATCCGTATCAAACACTGAACTGCAACTACTTTCTTCACAGCACAGCTCAAACAAGTCTTGATCCAATAATAGGATTTCTTTCCCTTTAAAATTTGTAGCAAATTTTGTTTTGTTTTTGTCTCTTCACCTCTGCTGATGACCAGGAGAATAATATGATTGCAGATGTGTTTTGAAATCTGCTGATCAAGTT
Source organism: Melopsittacus undulatus (assembly GCF_012275295.1). Taxonomy (NCBI): domain Eukaryota; kingdom Metazoa; phylum Chordata; class Aves; order Psittaciformes; family Psittaculidae; genus Melopsittacus; species Melopsittacus undulatus. Next base: position 33,408,811 of record NC_047527.1, read on the forward strand.
GATTTTGCTTCTGGATTTCTGTTTTGTATTCATTTCCAACACTTTGGTCAGTGTAACCAATGGACTAAATTGTGAAGAGAGAGTGTGGTCCGTGCAGGAAACACAAAATTTGGCCTATCAGTATTCATAGCAACAAGCCTTATTACTGAATATAAATGAGTGTCATGAGAGTAAATTACATTATCTTTCTGCTGATGTTTTTTTAGAAGGTATTTCCTCAGTGATCCTGTTTTACCTACGGTCTCAGGATGCTGATGTCTGAAACGACATAAGTGGCCTATCCAATGCATTTTTCTTTGTAATTAATCTGTATAAACATGCTGCAGCCAAAGCAGTCTCTGGTTGCTCATAACTGCTCAGTACTGCCACTTCTGTATTAGCTTCAGTTCTAATGTCCTCTATTTTAGAGCCGTGTGAGAATAAATAGATGAATTTCTGAGAGAGGGATATTGGAAATCAGATTTAAAATTTTAATTAGTCCAGTTTGAATATAGAGCAAAGCTGTGCAAAGAGCAAAACACGTTCTTGTTTCTGCAACACAGAAAAAGTGAGGGACAGAAACTCATTTAGGAAGGGCATTATATTTGGAAAGAAAATGGAAACTATTGATCTGCTAATAATATTTTTGCCTTAGGAATGCTTTGAGCACAGAGTGCAATTACATACCCAGTATTTCAGTTCAGTACCATCTTCTTCACAAATACGGATGCATCTAAACGAAAAGAAAGAACAACAGTAAAAAAAATATAAGTTTTGCTCACTGTCTGAGTGCTATATTTGCTATCAACCCAGCAACTCTGAGAAAGTCGAACCATGACTTAGTGGGTGGCATCTTAGATGAAAGATAGTAACAGCTAAAATAAAGACATCCAAAACCTAGTGTGCAATGTATACCCATAGCAGCATGACTGCTATGTTATATACCTAGAATGCTCTGTCTACTTTACTGAAATATGTTGAAGTTCCTTGCTAAACTGGGAGCTGGGAACATGCAAACCATTTTATTTATTTCCTCTTTTTTTCTTTTTTTTTCTGTTGCAAAATATAGGATAAATTGTGTGAATTGCTTTTGTAAATTAAAAGGGAAAAAGTCACCATGAGAAAATATTAATTGTTTAACAAATTACTTGAAAGATGGAAACATCTCTAAGATGCAGTCTCCACTGTGGTCAGAGAGGTTTGAAAATATGCACAGTCAGAATGATATCAGCAAGTGATAAAGTGGAGATAGATTCAAATATATCTAAATTGGCCTAATTGATCTAACAGAAATGTATTTGATTCTTTTTCACCTTGCACATTTTCCTTACCTGTCTCTCTGCTGTTCATATGAGCTAACCATTGAGACTCTCAGCATTTTCCATGTATGGAGTTTAACAACATCCAATGATATACCTCACATCACCAAAATAACATCAGAAAAATAGCATTGGCTTTATGTAGGACAATCCTCCAGGCTCAAATACACTATCAACTTAATCTGGTATACAGAGCTATAGTGTGTCAGCTCATCAACTGAATCCAAGCTTCTAACCTCACTTTCAAATACAAGGTAAGAAGTAACATCTTAAAACTTGTTAAGGGAGAGAGATGTTCGACATGGAGTGGAAAAGTTCTTCACTTACTAACATGCATACTTGGAAGACCACACACACTAAAAAACTCAAAAATTTTATCTTCAATAAGTATTTCCAATATTCCTGGAAATTCCTGCCAAGCAGAATAAAGCTGCTAGGTGCTAAGCTGACCATGGCACTCTAAAGCTCTTGGTAATGTATGATTCAGTCTGGTATCTAAGGTGAATTTGCTTGTCTCTGTCAGGTGTCAAGTTGTGGCAGCCTTTTGCATGACAACAGCCTTTGGCATGATGACAGCCTTTGGACCATTGGAGCACTCATCAGGACATGGGAAACTTCAGTTCTTAGACACTACAATGGGGTGGCAAAAGCAGTAGGTCTATAAAATTATTGTTGCATCTTGGATGTTGGACATCTAGAAGTGACAGATTCATACAGGCAAAATAGAAAGAAATTTATTTGTAGGTTAGACTAAAGGATAATAAGGTTTCTTCTGCTTTAATGATTTCTACTGTCAATTTTGTAGGGAAAATTGTAATTTGTAATGGCAAACATGGTTTGTTCTATTTCATTCTATTCCTTATACTGCCCTTATCAGCATTACCTCTGAGCAGCAGAAGTATCTTTTGGTATAGCCACTGCCAATCACATGCAGTCTCTTTTTTTCCTACTAATGAGCTACTTTTTGCTGTATCATGTTCTATAATGCTCTTACTTCAAACATGCACTTATCTAAAGACTGTAGCCTTTCTAAATGCTCAGTTTGGTGTGTACCAAAGTCACAGGATAAGTATAATAAAAGTCCTGTCACTCAAAAAGTTAACACATTTGATATGTACTGATATCTACCTGACAGGCAGGTACTTACAGCTATTACTCTCTAAAAGATGGCACATTGAATGAGCTGAACTGGTCTTTCTTATGTAGGCATTTGCACTGTTCAATTCCAGTTGCCTACAGGAGCATCAGAGGCAACCCAGGAGTAGTTACACCAGTGTTGGCACTTCAGCTCTGCTGCTGTTTGATCCCAGGAGATAATTATTTTTTCCCAAAGTGATGATGAATGACAGCCTCAGTGGCTTGCTTACTGAAATGAAACACATTATCTTTCTCTCTTTTATGCACTAGAAGTTTGCCGTTCTTCAGCCTTGTATTTACAGTACTTAGCTAGATAATTTTTAATTCAGTGACTATAATTTGCAGATATCTCATTACATCAGCAATAATCACTGCTGAATCTCTATTATTTTTAGCCTAGTTTGGCTGGTGGTGATTGAATCAGCACCTTCAGATTAGTTTATGAAATACTGAAGTCAATCTATATAGTAACAAGAGTTATCTAAATAGGCTTTTGTAGGAACATAATAGCTGCAGATGCTCTGGCTTCAAGGCTGTTTTATACAATGGGGAGAAAGGGCTGCAAAGGGCAGCAGCCACACCAAGGAAAGTTAATGGGTTGGTAAAAGGCAATGAAACTGCATTTCAGAGTGAATTATTTGGGGTGTGAAATAGGCAGTACAGGATGGGACAGAAACCATGGGTTCTCTTTGTCAATGCATATATAAAGATGATATCTAGATTTCAGCTCAAGGACAAGTTTAAGCTGATACCAGCTGCAAAGAGAGAGGTGAGGGGCTGTTAAAAGACTTCCTGCCTTTCCCGGCAGAGAGGATGTCTGCAAGCTGACATAGACCTTCATATAATGTAGGACAGCTATAATATTTAAGAAGTCACGGTATGGATGATAACAGAGTAGGCTGTACAGGACCTACACATTCAGGACCTCCTCATGTTTTCAGTATGCACTAAAAGCTACCTGGTCAACTGAGCAAATGTTCCACCTCAGTGAGATTTCCAGTATATTAATGTTAGGATGTTTTCGAGTTTTTTCATATCAGAGGCACAATTTACAATAAATATCTAGCAGATTAAAAAGTGTGATAAAAACTACCATGTTGTTTCTAAACACGTTAGAAATGTGGTGAGCACTGCTGCCCTATGGAGAAAGAGGATACAAGAATATCTGCATAGCAGAAGATGTAGTTACCAGTGGGTTATTGAGTATATGAAGCCTACGGCCCTGCAGAGTAACATAGTAAAATTGCAATTTAAAAGGCCAAATACTTTTTATGAAAAAGAAACATTTCAAATTGGGAAAGCCACTTATCTTCCACTTGAGTTTCATTATTTTTAGCCGACCTTGGTTGTCATTAGTCACGTAATAAATTCATCTGTAAACACAGCTAAATCTGCATTTGGTATGGATTGTATCTATATAAGGCTCAAGAAAAGATGTATTTTCTTCCCTCATGATGTATGTGTCACTTCACCAATTTGGAGATTGCTTTAATGCAGTTTGGGTATAGATTTGAAATGGAAGACAAGTGGAAGGTGATTTTTTTCAGGGAATGCTGCACTTTCCTATTTGGTTTCTCATGCCCAGAGAGGTAATAAATTAGATGGATAGACTCTCTCATCTGTGGTTTCCTCTCCATTTCTCCAAGCTAAGTGCTGCTGTTAGACCCCTGTGCCACAGCCTTTTCCCTTAGCAGTCCTAGCTAATCCGGGAAACAGCAGTTGATTTACTACCCAGACTGTCATGTGCAGAGTGGACCAAAGGTTAATCTGTGATTCTCCTTGCAGCGCTCTGCCAGCAACTGAGCGATTCCTGTCCTCCTCCTATTGCAGCTGCTATTGCTGCAAAATGGAGAGAACTGAGCTTCTCACACATTTCTCCCATTTAAATAGAAAGCTCACTGCTTGGGGGGATGTATCATTTTGTAGGTCTGAAACAAAGCCCTGTAGGAGGTGGCTTTGAAGCAGCTTTTTTGAATATTATTATTTATCCATCAGTTTTTGTTTCCAAGTTGAAATAGAGTCAAAGAAATCTCATGACACAAGTAAAAGACAAAGCCTGTGATAAAAAAAAGACTTTTAAAAGTAGTTGTATGTTAGTTTAGATTTTGTTTGAATAGGTGGACCTTGCTATACATGTCTTTGAAACTCCTTTAGAATGTGAATTGCTTTGTTGCCACCAAGTGGTTTAAGGAGGCATTTCACTGCATTGCAGTTTGATAAACCAAAAGAACTCCGATTACCTTATCAACCAAAATTAAGAAAGGTAGACTAAAAGTGCAAATAAACTTGTGCAGTAACTTTTCTTTGGTATGACACTGACTAGTTTGAGGAAAGTGGAAGTTTTGCCCTCCAGCCAAAGTGATTATAAATTACTGCTGTTTTTAGGTAAAATACCGTCTGTTTATTTATTCTAGCTTTCACTTTCTTGGACAATATATTTGCAAGTGAATGTTCCAGATAGCTGTTTTTACCCAGAACTGTATCCAAGACAATGATTTTTCTGAAATATCACAGTGTTTTGTTCTGCATCTAAATTCTGTTAAGGCAATGCTGATGCTCTTTGTATTTTTGAGGTTTTGTTTTAAATCTGATACTTGTTCCTTAAAATTAAACTTACCCTCATTTCCAATCTCCTGTCATTCTCTTGACAAGCCCTGAGTTTTAAAGCACCATATTATCCTTATTTGTTTTTATTGCCTTACATAATTTTAAGTGCAGAAGAGCTTTCCTCACTACAGAGGTGAAGAATTTCATATTCTCAGATTTAAAAGCCCCTTTGGAAAGCAACAAAATGTCCTACCTACTTGTCAGTTTTGTTGATTGTTTTCCACCTCACCAATGAAATTTCTTGTGGAGTATATTAATACCATTCCATAGTAAGGCATCTCTTTCTTTATTTCCACATTTTTTTTTCCCCAAGTGCAGCAATAATGACTGCTGGGATTTTGCTACAGATGGAACTGGGAACAGTCAAATTTACAAGAGATGAGACTTAAGGGAAAAATTAAGAAGTTCTTAGAGTAATCCAGCTTTAGACTTTATGTAAGCACCACACAGACCCAACTTAAAATTTCCTATTTATGTGTAGCCTGACAAAGTCTTGGGTAACATGAGTTAGTGTGAGGAGTTCCTGTCCATGTCAGGAGGGGTTGGAACTAGATAATCTTGTGGCTCTTTCCAACCTTAACTATTCTATGATTCTATGATAAAGAAAACCAAAGGGAGCTTCTGTACCTTTAATTCTAATTAAGTTATTTTTCAAGTTATACAATAAAAAAAAAATAAGGATTATTTTAAAAGGCTGAATACTTGCTTACTGAAGTCTGGATAACTAATTCATATGATAATATTTTATTTAAAACTCAGCCATTTTTGTGTTCATAAATCAATTCTTAATAAATTCAATGTAAAAAAAATATATACAGACTTTGGCAATTAATTGTATTGATCTGTGGAGTGCTAAAAAATGGCTATTTGTGAGTATTGGGCATCTGACGTGTATTGTTTAATTTGAACAAGAAAAGCAAGTTTGCAGTTGTAGCTTTTGATATCTGGCAGATTGACTAGATTTCACGTTTACAATCAGATTTACAACATGAGAAAACCAATTTACAAGGCCTAATGACTTCCCAAGAACAGGTACTAATAATAATTTCTTACTCTGCAGAAAGCTCCCAAAGTCATCCTGCTCTGTTTGCTGGCAAATGAAATCAAATGGTCCAGATGGAAGAGAAGCTCATTTAATTTTGTATCTAAACAAATTTTACCAGAAACTATTTTGTTTCTGTAAACTCAGGTTTACTCTGCTGTTAGAGTGAGAATTACCTCAAGAGGTCCTGGCTGGACTGTATAAAGTGTCATGTCCTGAGACTATATGAATGAATGCTACCTTCCAAGCACTGACTCAAGAGAAAAAGCCAAATACAGGAGAATATTCTTCATGTTGCTTCAGAAAAGCCCATTATATTCTCAAAAGTGCACTAAGTGACTTAAATAACGGAACAGTGAGGTGTATGCTTAAAATCCTAACGTTAGGAACATACAAATATATTCCAAGACTCTCTTTTTTTACAGAAATTTTATTTTGCTGAGGAATGCACATATGTAACCTGTAATAGCTGGAGAATTAAGACTATCCCTCATTTCTTAAGAGTTATCATTTTGTACATTTTTATAGTATAGCTCAAATTCATCAAGATAGAGTTAATTTTTTTTTGTCTATGTATCCATCTGTTCATATATATGTGTGCATACCTATATACATGCTACATATAAAATTACACATGGTCTGAAGAAGAATTGAGTCCATATCAAAGCAGGTTTGAACTCTGGGCATTCCCATTTATGTTGGCTTACCATGATATCTATGTCATGACAGGGCTATGCCCACCTTTGGATACAATAAGATGCTAACATGAAATGCCTTTTGAATCTGCTGCATAGGTTGACTATAGGCTCAGAGAAGCACTGGCATTAGTAAGTAGCATGTATTTGCACCTGAAAAAAATAACCATTTTCTATGAATACTAATTGAGATTCTGATCTCATTTGACTTTAAAAAGTGGGAAAGCCTCTTTCTAACCTAGTCTTCTACACATACTCATCCATAATGGCTTACACAGTTATATTCATCTTTTCTTTGCTTCCTAACTTGTATTATAAAATCTGACTTATAATACAGAACACTTTGTCAGCTAATGTGTGTTATAAGAGATGTAGAGATTAAATTAAAGTTTAGACGATAGGCTGGTATAAAGAGCTAACAAGGCGATGATAATATATTGAAGAGACACATATATTGACATGGCAATGCTGTGAAGAAGGTTGAATCGCTGCTCTTGATGTCTCTAGACATATCAAGGATGAGGGGGTCATTAAGAACAGCCAACATGGTTTTACCAGGGGGAAGTCATGTTTGACCAACTTTACAGCCTTCTATGAGGAAGTAACTAGGTGGGGGATGACGGTAGAGCAGTAGATGTGGTTTTTCTTGATTTCAGTAAGGCATTTGATACTGTCTCCCACAGCATTCTCATAGATAACCTAAGGAAGTGTGGGGTTGATGATCAGGTAGTGAGGTGGATCAAGAACTGGTTGAAAGGAAGGCAGAGAGTTGTGGTCAATGGCACAGAATCTAGCTGGAGGTCTGTGACTAGTGGAGTCCCTCAGGGGTCGGTGCTGGGACCAGTGCTGTTGAATATTTTCATCAACGACCTGGATGGGGGAACCAAGTGTACCCTCAGCAAGTTCACTGATGACACTAAACTGGGAGGAGTGGCTGACACACCAGAAGGCTGTGTTGCCATTCAGCGAGACCTGGACAGGCTGGAGAGTTGGGCAGGGAGAAACTTGATGAAATTCAACAAGAGCAAGTGTAGAGTCTTGCATCTGGGGAAGAACAACCCCATGTACCAGTACAGGTTGGGGGTTGACCTGCTGGAAAGGAGTGAAGGGGAAAGGGACCTGGGGGTCCTGGTGGATAGGAGGATGACCATGAACCAGCAATGTGCCCTTGTGGCCAAGAAGGCAAATGGCATCCGAGGGTGCATTAGAAAGGGTGTGGTTAGTAGGGCAAGAGAGGTTCTCCTCCCCCTCTACTCTGCCTTGGTGAGGCTGCATCTGGAATATTGCATCCAGTTCTGGGCCCCTCAGTTCAAGAAGGACAGGGAATTGCTTGAAAGAGTCCTTCTTCCTGGGAATAAGGGGCTTAAAGGAGAGGGCTGGAATTCAAAGCTTAATTTCAGAAGTAGCCAGAAGAAAGAAGCTGGAGTTTAGAGGGACTGGTGAAAAACATCTGCCAGTCTGTCAACCAGAATGAGCATTGCTGGGTACAGGGACAGAAAGAGGTAGAGGGATTGTGCAATGGGAGAAGTAAAATGTGTTTTGGCTACCATCTAGTTGTGCCAGTTAATCACACAAGGCTGCAGTGTGGGACAAAAGGCTAAAACAGGAATGCATACTACTATCTCTACATTTAAATAGTCCTTTATTTGAAGATGTGATACGAATGTTTTTATGTATCGACTTGGCCTCAGAATTTATATATGCAAAAGAAGGTCCAAATAATCCAGAATCTTTTACCCAAGGTTTTCAGTGTAATTCCTCTGTAAAGGATTATGCTAAATGGAGAATAGTTTTGTGAGGCCTCTAAATTACAGCTTGATGCAGAGAATCAATGTAGCATGACTGGATATGTTTTTCCAACCAATCTATATTGCTGTCTGCTCTGTGATGGTCAAATATGCTACACAAACCTCGCACACATGTGAAAGAGAATAAAAATGAAACAAACCAGCTTGATTTTATTTATGTAGTCATTAAAAACCTGTAATAGGCAATTTTATTGCTTGTAATTAGAAATACACATTATACAGTTCCCTGCTATAAGCATAACAAAAAACCGACACAAGTAATGCAATAGGGGAGCAGTTTCTTTTAAAGTTTATTTTACCACATCAGCATTTCTATTGCCCGTCTAGAAAAGTCTCTGTCAAAGAAAAGGAGATCTGAATCACAGAATGGCTAAGGTTAGAAAAGACCTCTGGGGATTATCTGGCCCAACCTTTCTCCTCAAGCAGGGCCACCTAGAGCTGGTTCCTTAGGACTGTGTCCAGATGGCTTTTGAGTATCTCCAAGGATGGAGATGCCACAACCTCTCTGGGCAACTTGTGCCAGTGTTTAATCACCCTCACAGTGAAAAAATGTTTCCTGATGTTCAGAGGAAACCTCCCATGTTTCAGATTGTGCCCATTGCCTCTGGTCCTGTCACTGAGGATCACAAAAAGAGCCTGGCTCCATCTTTTTGTACTCTCTCTTCAGGTATTTCTACACATTGACAAGATCCTTCTGATCCTTCTCTTTCCCAGGCTAAACAGTCACAGCTGTCAGCCACTCCTTATAGGAGAGATTCTCCAGTCTCTTCATCATCTCTGTGGTTTCTTTTCTGAGTTCTCTTTAGTATGTTCACCTCTCTCTTGTACTAGGAGCCCAGAACTGGGCCCAGCACTCCAGGTATCGCCTCACCAGTGCTGAGTAGGAGGAAAGGATCACCTCCCTCCACAAGCCAGCAGTACTTTGCATAATGCAGCCCAGACTACCATTAGCCATTCTTTTCTGCAGAGACACATTAATGGCTCATGTTGAACTTGGTGTCAACCAGAAGTCTCATGTCCTTTTCTGCCAAGCTGCTTTCCAGATGGGTTCTTCCCAGCCTGTACTGGTGCCAGGGATTGTGTCCCATCCCCATCCCCCCCCCCCCCCCCAGGGTGCAAAACTCTGCACCTCTTGTTGAACTTCATGAGGTTCCTGTCAATCCATTTCTCCAGCCTGCTGAGGTCCCTTCAGAATGCAGCATGACCCTCAGGTATATAAACCACTTTTCTCAGTTCTCTGTCATAAGCTCACGTGCAGAGAATGCGCTCTGTCCCATCATCCAGAACATCAATGAAGATGTTAAATGGGACTGGATGCAGTATTGACATCCTCGGATATAGCTACTGGACTCCAGCATCTCTATGAATATCTTATGGAAGAAAGTATCAAAGGTTTTCCTGAAGTCTAGGTAAACAATATCCACATCTGTCTCATTCACCAGACCAGACATTGCATGGTATAAGTTTGTCAGACTAATGAAGCATGCCTTCTCCTTTTCATCAAAGACTTACCTTGCAACCAGGTAGATCACTGGAGACTTGCTGTTGTGTAATATTTCCCAAGTATTCAAACAATAAATAGGTAACAGGATATTACCCAAGCACATGCTAGTTTTTCACTGTCTGAGAGTGTTCATACTCATTTACACTGTGAAAAAATAACTACCTTACTTCTTTCATGACAGCAATGACCGTAGAACATGGAGCCCAACAGAGAACCAAGCTTAGAGCGCAGTGTTACAATCACTTTGTAATAACTTGGCATGAATTCTGTTGACAGTTAGCTTGTTGCGTAGCTCTGCATGTTTCCATGTGGACAGCAAAAAAAAAAATAAAAAAAAATAAAAAAGAGAAAAAATAGATAAACTCCACCTGAAATGTAAAACATAACTGAGAACGCCAGTTAAAGAATTACTGTAAAGAAAAGAGTAGCTATAAAAAGCCACAATTTATACTGAATCATCCAAAACAAGTCTGCAAGAGTAACTCAAGCTTGCTATAATTTAAATGTGTTTTATAACAAAACATGCTCTGGATATCATTTACACCTACAGTGAAATTAGGTAGTAAACATAAATATCATTACCAAAGGCAGTAACAATTGGATCATCACTGAAGTCCTGAGGCTGGTAAAACTTTGTGAAAGCTATTGGATGTTCTTTTGGCTGAGCTCTTGAGGCAGACAGCTTCTGTTGCTGTAGTTGTTGGAGGCAGATCAGGGCCTTATTTTTTTATTTCACCCATTTCTAAATTTTAGAATGTCTCTCTTTGGGTTAAAGACTCAAGATAAAGGGAAAAATGACAGATTGCAATGGGTGGTCTCCTTCCGGAGAACAAACTTTTGTGGGTTTTTAGGGCTGGTGTTTTTTTTTTTGGAAGGCAGGTTTTATCATATTGCAAAAATTCTTCCAGACAGATGCAGACTTTCTTGAGAGATAATCTGATGATCCTGGCTCTGGCTTTCCTCTTAAATACAGCTCAGCTGATGAGTCAGCTGTTCCAAGGTCTCTTTTCCATCTGTTTTGATTTAGAAATTAGTGTAAATTACAGATATGATTTTGATACATTCTTCCTTTTTCCTGCTGTTTTTAAAAATAATACATTTCTAGTAAGAAAGGAAGCAAGAGAGCGGCCATTTGATTAGCAAATGTCAGTGAAAGATATAATTACTTACTTCTGCCAGAACAACTTAATTTGTCTTCCTCAGTTTCCTCTGTTGGCTTTAAAGGAGCATTTGGCTGCTTTTGCTGTCATAGAGAGTAATTGTTGGGGTTGTTTTGTTGGCTCAGCTGGACAATTGTGCAATAAATGAGAGGAGATTGAATGAATTCTCCATTTCCAAAAAGTCAGACATTCAGAGAAACCATCTGAGGCATTTGTGACAGTGTATTCTTGTAATTGAAAACCATATCTTAAGGAAAAGCAACTGTTCTCACACTACTTAACAAAAGCATCATGATGAGGGTTAGCTGTCACCACATCACTGGCTGTGGAGAACCTACCATCAGAAGAGCTCCATGAGGTATCATGGTCATGTTTCAGGCATAATGCCTTCCAAAAGCAGCACTTGGTGGTCACATGTCAACGGCACAAGGCCTTCGCGTTGGCATACCTGCATGAAGAATAAGCAGACAGCATACAAGAGGTTGGAGATATCAGTGTTGCTTGTTGTGTTAAGCCATTCCAGACACTGGCTTCAAATGGACCTCCACTTTTTCCCTCTGCAACTTCCACCAAGAAATAGTATAAAACTAAGTTATATGCTCATGCTTGCATTTTCAGACTTTGTGTAACATATTTGGTAAGAACTGGAGACTCTTGAATGGAGAAACTGCACTCTCAGCAAGGAGCTAATTCCCATTTCAGTTTTGAAAAAGGAGCATATACAGCTGTGAAAATATAAAGTCAAACAATGGAAAACTTGTTTGTACTTGATCTTCTACAAGTCTTATTTGTATTTCCAAAATACAATATGTGTCTCATAGCCATAGTGCAAGTTTCATTCACAGACTTCAGCATTTGCATGACATGTATTTATGCTAGAATGTCACTGTGGGTAAAGAAAATGAGTAATATGGATAAGTATAAGAATCAGAATCTCAAAAGAAACTGATTTGTGATGCTATTGTACACTTCTCTGCAACATTCCCCAATAGAATTAGAAACTGGAAAGACTGCTGCATGTATTTCTCTTTTCATTCCCTCACATTTCTGTGCTGATGACTTTTTTATTGAAGTTATTTGTGCTAAGAGCATCTGTTTTATTTAATACTTGAAAACTGGCAAATCTTAGAAGTTTTTGTTCTTCTGGATAAGTACATATAACCACAATGATTGTTCTACGATTTGAAATAACTTAGAACTCCAAATTCAGGAACAAGACAAGAAGATGATGTTGCAACACTAATTTCCATGGTCATACATCTTGCAGAAGTACCATAAGCTTGTTTGTAGTAATCTTTATTTTGGAAGTAGATGAAAGAAAAAACAGGAGTATTAACTACAGATCACCCAGGAGATAACGAACATGTTCATAATGCATAAATGAAAAAATACTGACCAATAGTTAACAAATTCTTATGTGCATCACATCATTATTTATGGATGATAAACTGTTCTATTAGTTGCTAAGCATTTAGTTGGCAGCAGATGAAAAAGAGGTCTGCTGTTGATTCTGGCACAGAAACCTAACATTACTCAGCAACATAATTATGAGCATTGTAAATACCGCATATGGAAAAACCTACACGCGGCATTTTGGGTGTGCAAGTGATTAAAATTCCATGTACTTCATTGTGTAAGGTCAGCTGTAAACACTCATTAAACTTGAGTCTATGTCATATATCTCAGCTGCTCAGCCCTTACTTCTTGCTTCTATCTCTTTTTATTCTTCTGAGAGAGAATCTTTAAGATAGTCCTCTGGTTATAAGGTCAAATACAGATCCCCAAATGTCATGACATTTTGGCTCACTTTACCTGCTTAGATGGCAATGGTCCTTTCTAGGACATGAAATGGAGTATGTTTTCAGCTGAATAAAAGTCATGGCAGAAAAGGCCATTTGTATCTTGGTCACATAAATGGCTGTTCATAGTTTGTGTGTCTTTGAGCATCATTTTAAAACAGAAGATGCTAGATTTCTGTGAATGTAGAAAGGTTTTGTTAACACTGTTGGTTTGTTGTTTTTTTTTTTAACTTGGAAAATGAAAGGAAACTAGTGGATGGTGTAAAAGAAGATAATTCCTTGCTTTTTTATATTTAGCCCCCAAAGGGAAAAATTCCAGTAAATTTTGGCAGGGCTGGGACTTTACCTTCTCTAGAAGCCTGGACACCCTGGTACAGAGCAGCCACCAGCAGCCTCAGAGCATAAGAAGACCCATCCAGAAGCACCTGGGCTGTGAATCAGTGACAAATTCTGTCATTAGTTTGTAACATGTCATTGCTTATGTGATAAATTGGCTATAAATATATCTTCACCTGAAAACTAATTTCATTTTGGGTATTAATCTCTAAATGAAGTGGTTTTATAGATGAACAAAGAGATACCTCTTTTTGATTGAAAGTCTATGTTAAAAGAAAACAAGCTCAAATTCTCTGAAGGGAAGAGGTATGTTTAGGACATCTGTAAAGGCCATCCCAGCCCTGGCAGAGCTCCTGTCCCACCTTGTGCAACACTGTCTGCTGCCTGCAAGCCTCATCACCACCCCACTCCAAAGAAGGTAGCAGCATTTGTTATGGAAGAGTACAGTGACAGACTCACAGTAATGAACAACAAGAAGATACATTCCTCATTGCATCTTTTCATTCATTAAAAAAAAAAAAAAAACCAAAAGATACATTTAAAAAAAAAAAAGAACCAAAATAGTAGCAAGTTAATTTAAGGTAGGCTTTTGGTTAAGACAAGTAAATAACACTTAGTGTGCTTATTTAACTAGGATTAGTTGTAACTTTGGTCATGTTCATTGTAATCAAATGTTGACTTAAATTAATCTAAAGTACTTGCGATCCAAGGGTTCTATTTGTGGAGGTTTTAGTGTGAGTGTTAAGTTTACATCCAGGATCTATTAGTGATGATTAGGTTGAGAAACACATATGAAAAGTCAGGAAATAAGGGTCCTGAATTAATTTTAAGCTTGCAGTCACAGTATCAGAAAAAAAGCAGGTTTAGTTCTGATGTAACTGATGTGGAATGAGCTGCTACACAGGAACATGAACCCATTAAACTAGGCAGAGATGTGCAGAACCAATAGCAGGTAGGTGGGAAAAGTGACTTGATCTGCTCTAGACCATAGGAGCTAGATAGCTCAGGCATAGGGATAGGGGAAATACTGTGCTGCTGTTTATTAGTCAAATATTCTGCCTCTGGCAATGGCTATCGCTATGTGCTTCAGGGAAAGGACACTCCTAATAGGGGATCACTATGCTTCAAAGAAAACTTCTTTCCTGTAATTAAGGATGAGTTGCCATCATTCAGCAGTAAACCTGTATTATGCAAGTATACATATATAACTCATGCTGTGGATTATTATTCTATTATTAGCAATGGAGTAGCATGACAGGAGACAATAATCACCATATATAGCTGGATTTAGTTTTGAACTTCATGTGCAGGGCTGATTGCCTTACACACAGAATCACAGAATCCCAGAATCCCAAGGGTTGGAAGGGACCTTGAAAGATCATCTAGTCCAACCCCCCTGCAAGAGCAGGGTAACACACATGAGAATATTCAGGTGTTCTAGATCATATAAAAGGTGCTGATCTCAAAAAGAGGAACATGCCTAGTGTTATCACAGCAGCTAAATAAGCCACATGTTTTATGGCTCCATTACCTCACCCTGACATCAACTGAGCATGTGGCCTGGTTAATAATAGGGTTTCAGACTTTCACCTCCTCCTTTTCCCTCCCTTAATACCTGCAAAGCTTGTTAAAGGAAATGTGCATTCATTTCCCTTCTCAACATGTGCCTCCTATCTGTTTCCAGCTTTCTGGTGAGTTTCTTCAGCATCTAGAAGAGGGGCAGATTTGGTAAGGGGTGGAGGACGGGAGAGCCACTGCCTATCCTCCCCAGTGATCCTTACCCAGAAACGAGCAGGGAGGTCAAGGCTCACTGCGTTTTGCAACCAGAGCATCTATGTGGTGGTGACAGCGAGGGCGAGCTGGGTTCCTGCCCCTAGTCTAAGAGCTGCTGTCTCCTGCAATAGTTGACAATGGGCAGGACCTGCCCTTGCCTACTTTTCCCCATCTGTGTGTGCTCCAGAGAGGCACTCTGGGCTGAGCCCACAGGGACATGGGATGGATGAATGCCTGCTTTCCACAGCTTTCTTGGATTCTTATGGCAGCCCAGCCTGAGCTTCCTCATCCTGTCAAGAGAATATTCACTCACAGGGTGGTAATTGTTCTTAACAACTTCACTTTTAAAGACAGAAGATACCAGGGCAGTGGGAGGGTGCTGTGGGGCTGTGGGTGACAGCCAGGCTGTCAGGGCACCAAGGGGGCACTGTCCCCCTATGCATAACTGAGAGAGCAGGGCAGGGCTGGTGTTGGGGACGAGGATCCCAGCCAGGTGCCAGTACTGGGACAGGTTGAGGTGGTGACAGGATTGTGGTGGAGCACAGGTCCATGACATGTGGGGCAAGACCAAGGGTATGAGCTCTCCCCTTAAATGCACTCCCAAGCAAGGTGGGGAGAGACCAGCTGAGATTCTTCCTCCCATGGCTGATCCACACTGCTGTGTACCAGGACTAGGCCTGCACACAGGAAGCCAAAACTCTTGGCGGAGATAAAACGCTATTTCATGTACCTCAGTGTGTTGTTTTTACATCTGACCCATGCCTTTGGTGCTGCGGGGCAAGGCTCCCCATGCCACAGACATCCTTTCTCCTTCTGCACTTGCTGAGCTTTTCCAGGGACAATGTGGTGGCTGGAGGCTGGCAGGACAGTCCCCTGCCACCTTCCCTTTTCTCACACATCTGTGTTCAGCCAGGCATTATTTGCTCTGGGATGTTTCTTTCTCAAAATGCCATCATTGAAGTGACACTGGCTGACAGACACTGAAGTAGGCATTGCAGTTAACTCAGGGAATATTACTGAGATCTTCAGTAAATGTCTTTTTGTTAAGCAAAGTAGTACAAGGAAAGGAAGGGATGATACAAGAATAACTGAAGATTAGAGAAAAAGAAAGACAAAGCCCCTGAGCTTTTTATAATATGGAATTAACCAGGAAATGGTATTTTTCAATAATAGTCTCCTAACGTACAACTAAATTGTGAAAATACTGCCATCATCTGGATGATTAAAAATACAATCTTTCTGGTTACAATTTGGCAAAAATATTTGAAAAAGCAACAGAACAGATTTCTCCCTAAGTAAAAAATATACCAAATCACAGCAATGAATAAACAACTAGTTTCAGAGATAGAGGACTGCAGCTGTACCTGGGATGGTCTATGTATGTAATGACATGAGGCATATAGGCTGTTTCATGTACTTGTGTTTTGGGTGCTGTTTGGGGAGGAGTGGGGGGGAAATAACAGTCAAGGAGCTGAAAAAGAGCTTGTATGTCCTAAAGGCTTTTACAGATCTTGTCTATTTTTGAGAGAAATCCAAAACAGATGGCATGAAGCTTCATAGTTTTTCTCAATGTAAACTTTCTTTGTAATCGAGTTTTTTTGAACTTAGAATCTAATTCTTAAATTTCTCCACAGTCCTTTCCATATTTCTTACTTCCACGGATAGCCAGATTTGTAGGTGTGTACACATTTGAAAATTACTAGTATTAAATATTGTCACAGACTCAAATCTCATACTAACTTGGGGTGTAAAACTTGCAACAACTAGGTTTTCAAATATTTGTAGGTATTCCAAAACTTGGTTCTTCTTATTATTACTGCATCTGGCAGAAGGCAGTGGTTTAATTCAATTTTAAAATATGAATGATCCTTTCATGCATGTACTTGAGCAAGTTTGTTAAATGAACTGAACCTTGACTGATACCTTAAATTAACAAGGTCATAAATGACTTGAAGACGAGAAATTTCCTTTCTTTTTTGTTTGTTAGAGAAAAGCATGACCTTCCCACATTAAAAAAGACAGACTTATTAATTCCTTAACATTTGAAGTCAATCCAAATGGCAAAGTGAAAAGACAGATAAAACCCAGAAACTCCATATTTTATATTCATTCCTACTAATCTAGAAAATATATAGCTCTCCAAGGAAGGCAGTGAAAATGTCCTGGGAATACTAAAGAGACAAACTGTGTCGTTTCAGAACAAATCCTTCCAAAATGGAACTCGATTACCACAGCATCTTGAGACCATCATGTGAAAGACCAACTTTTTAGGGTCATTCTGAAACTTGGGGTTGTTAATTGAATTTCACTTGCCATACCTTGTACTTCAGTATACGGTGTATTTCTTATCTGATAAGGTATACTATATACCTGGCAATTATAGTAAGAGAAAGGAGAGAGAATAGCTTAAATCTAAAAAGTCCATGGCTCCTGTGGGATGAAATCTGTGAAAGTGATTGCAATCATTGATCCTTATATGTAGATCACCATCTGTTATTGCATACCCTTTTAACAGGAATCTTCCTAACAATCTGCATAAATTAAGCAGTCTGAAATGCCTAACCCTTCTGCATATGTAGAACACTTAGGAATTAGCCAATAGTTAAAAGGTAGTAAATAGAAATCAATGTATTTTTCTAAAAGGTGATTATACAGTCCAACAGAAAATTGCTCAATGGATGTGCTGAACAAACCATATTATTCAGGAGAGGACAAAGATGATACAGATAATGTCTATATAAACTTGCATAAGCCCAGGTAAGATAACCACTATAAGTGATATGGACTTTCTTGTCCCAGAGACCTTTGATCAAACACGACCAAAGTTTGCAAAGCTCAGAATGCAAATATTGGGACCTGTGCTTAGTTGTGTTGATAGGTGTAGTACTGACAAAAGTCAGAAATAGAAGCAGAGGGTAAACTCTGGAAGTGAATTTTAGAAGTCAGCATGCAAATCATAAGCTTGGCTTTGGAAAAAGATGTGAATTTGCTAATACCGTCTTTCTCAAGGACAACATTATGCCAGGTCAAGAGAAATATTGTGCTAGGGATGGTATAAAAGTGTGGTCATGGGTGATTACATAGCAGCTGTGTATGTGGGTGTAGCTCTGACGTGACATTGGAGCAATGAAGGCAGGGGCTGGTGGTGGTTTGGAAAAGAACAAACATCCCTTCTTTCTGTTAAAAACTGTAAACAAGGATTTTGTGCTCATATATCCATAGAGGATTTTTTTCAATAAATTTATTTTTTGCAGTAAATATTTTTATTTTGAGCCATAAATTGTCATTTTGCATTTCAAGAACCAGTGTTGTTACTGTTTGGGGTACTTTAAGGATCTTCCCTGCCTCTTCTTTTTTCTTCTTGGCTATTGTAGCCTGTGGATTTGAGACACCCAGAGTATGGAGAAGAAGAGGGAGAGGCAAGGCAGACCTGGCTGTTCTGCCAGACACCCCAGCAGGACTGGCTGCCTTTGCCAGAAATAGAGAAGCTGCACAGTCTGAAGGGGTGAGTATTAACCCGGGTACCTCCACTACCTGTCTGGTGAGGAGGGAGGGTGCTGCTGCTCCATCCATGCATTGAATTCAGGGCACAAAGAATTTCTGCATCATCAGAGAAACAAAATGCCCCTCAGCAGGGATCCAGGAAAGTGAATTGCATAAATATTTTGTGTAAAAGTGAGAGTTTTTAAAGGATTGTTGGTACGTAACAGCATTGTCCCTAGCAGTTTGAGGTGTTCATCATTTCAACTCCTAGTGGTTTAGAGTAAAAACGTACAAGCTATCTGAATAGATAGCAGTTAAAAGTTGTTGTCATTCAAATCTGATATGAGCTGAATTTCTCCTCTTCCTCCACTGACAGTGTTTAGGATTACTAAAGTTCCAGTAAATATGTCTCAATTAAAGTCTAATAGAACAAATTAAAACCTCCATGTCATTTGATGTAGCCCACCCAGTAGTGGGTTTTTTCTAAAGTATAAAATATTTTATACTAAAGTAACTAGCTTTTATTTGCATATATTTATGTTCAATTAAGATTGCACCAAGTATGGGGAAATATGATTGATTACAGGCAAATAATCCTTGATTTCAGCTACTGGTTCTTCATGGCACCTCTGCATTTGACAGTGAGAGGCACAATTTAACAACTCATTTTTAAGGGACCTAAACAGAGATTTTTTGAGCTGTGTCTGTAGGTTGCATTCATAACTACAGGGAGTCTGAGCTATGCTCCTACATCTCTCATTTAAAGACAGAGTTGTTTGCTTGATTAGAATCCCAAGTCTCTTAGTAACCTGTTAATGCAGTTCAATGCAATACTACAAATCTTTGATGATTTTGCATCTCAGGAAGAGGTATGTGCATTGAGGCACCTGAAATCAAAGATGGAGATTTTTCCAAATGTGTAAAAGATCTGCATAAGGGACAGAATGCTTTATTTTCCCTATAGCTCATCCATTTACTCATGATGTGATAGTTAAGACACTGAACATCCAAAATAGCCAGCTCTACTCTAAGCAAATACTGTCACTTTGGAAATAAAATCAACCAAAAAATTTCAGTGAAACAAGATTTGTCAGGAAAAATTGATTCATTCACAAGGAAACACTTCAAGAAAATGTGCTATTTTTGATAACTTTCTTAAAAACTGCTTAACTGCTGATTCTGGGCAGCCTTGCCTTGAAAACAGTATTGGTGAGAGGGACTTTGGTGCTGGCATTTGTCATTCTGCCCCATAGGCTGTTCCATGGGCTGGCTCAGGGGCAGTGTGTGTGATGCCCTTGGTGCCTTGAGCTGGTGAGGACCCTTAAAACCCAGGACGTGGGGCTTCTAAACTCCATTTTATTTAAAAAAAAAAAAAAGTATTCATAGAATCATAGAACTGCAGAATACCAGGCAAGAGACATCAAGGTTCATCTGGTCCAACCTTTTTAGTTAAAGCATGACCTAGACCAGGTGTCCCAACACCCTGTCCAGCCATATCTTAGAAGTGTTCAGTGTTGGTGAATACACCATTTCCTGGGGAGATTATTGCAATGGCTGATTGCTCTCACTGTGAAAATCTTCATCTTGTGTCCAGCTGGAATCTCCTCAGGAGTAACTCATGCCCACTACCCCTTGTCTTTTCCATGCGACTCCTTGTAAAATGGGAATCTCCATCTTTGTAGCCACCCTTAAAGTACTGGAACACCATGATAAGGTCTCCCCTGAGCCTTCTTGTAAAGTAATAATTCAAAATAATTTATTTCCGCAGAAAAAATCAGCATTCTCTATCTCAGCTCATCACAGCTTCTTCTTTCCCTTTCATTCCCGAAATATTCCTGGGGTTGCAGCTTAAAGCATTCAGCATCCATTCACCTATGTGGGCCACTGTGTCCCTCCCACAGTGTCCCTCTAGCCTTCTTAGATCCCATCCCACACTCCCTCCTATCCACCCTTCCGGCTCTTTCCCTGTTCACTGGGATTGGCCAGACTCCTCTGTAGCAGCACTCAGGCTGGATGGGAGGTATCAGGAAGTGCCTGCTACCAAGCTACATGGTACAGAACTATAAAGACAACTGGGAGAACTCCTGTTGTTTTGAGAGAAGGAAAAGTAACTCTTACAATACTTATTTGAGTCAGAGTGTGCTGCTCCACTACTAGGGAGAAAAGAGGTACAACTGCATTGCTGTATTAATATATTGTTTGCAGTATTTTCTTACTTTTTTATGGTTAACTAGGGTTGGAGGGAAATAAATAATATAATATAGATTACAAGAATGATAAATCTGCAGCAATCTACTCAAACTGCCAAACAGCATTATGCAACTTCCCTGATATACTACTAGTTCTGGCTTTTTAGCAAAGCCTGTATGTCCCTAATTAAAATTGTGGTTTTCTTTACAGGGGGAAAGAAGATCATTTCTTGGTGATTAACTGCTGCTTACTGAAACGGGATGTTTCATATAAACTGTGGCTGACAGTTTTGAGCAACTGGCAATTCCAGGAATCAAACTGTGATCATAAGATAAACATTCAGAAAAACATTATCTCCTTTGGATTTGTTGCAATATTGTGCATTCACAGGGAAGTTGTAAAATTGTTGTTCCACAGACAGAAATGAATCATCCTGAATGGTGTTTCATTGATGTTACAAATTATAAAGTAGTCTTTAGGAAGTTTGAGTTCTGCCAAAGTGCAGGGATAAAATTGTGTTTTGAGTATTGATGCTGGAAAGGATGGCTTGTAAGGGGAGCACTTGAGGTTGTGAAAGAAGGAAAGCTAAAAGGAGGTGGGAAAAGAGTAAGGATGCTTATGGCATCCATGAGGAAGGGGAATTCTTACTTAGGCTTCAGTTCACTAGTACCCAGCAGTGCTTTCTGTTACTCCAAGAAGGTGCAACAGAAGCAATCTGCCTCTGAGAGCCTTCCTAAATATTGTCCTGTCTGTCTGAACCCACTTCGCTAGGCCTTATGAAAAAAAAATAAGCTCAATGCATATTTTTACTTAATTAAAGTGTATTTCCAATGCAGAGGAGTGGTTTGACTGTTCAGTGTACTGAATTGATAGGCAAAATTCATTCAAATACAGTGAGTGCATATTTTAGTGAACTTAATTAAGGCAAAGTGATTTTACATTCCTTCTCTTTATAGTTAACTTAAAATATTCCAGCAAAGAAAAATCTTACCTTATGTGTCTGTATGTTTTTGTCTTGTCTTGGTAGGCCCCCATAGCATCTCACTCCCTCAGCTCACTCCCAATGGACTAAAATTAACTTAGAAGTTAATGAGCTGCTTTGAACAAAAGGAGCCTTGAAAGTACTTAAATCTGTAGAGATTTATTTCTGATCCTATTTAGAGTATGTGGGTATATTGATAAGTTTGCATGCTTGACTCTAAATCCTGCAGTTGGAAAATGATGCCCTTCAAATGGCACTTGCATTTTTCTGCAGAAATATGTATTGGTTAAACAATTAGATATCTGTTCTGAGGACTAGGAATGAAACATGAAGAGCCAGATTTCTTACAAAAATACTATTTGGACTGGTAGAGTTGTATAGGTTCATACCGGCAGTTAAATAGCTTGTCTTAGAATTATTTGTAATTACTTAGGGTATCTTTTCAATAATGTTCTTGTCATAGAAAAGTAATAGGAAAGCACACACCCCCCTGTCTAGCAGTCCGATCTCTCATAATTTTGTCCTTAAATCCTTACAGGTCTTCAGTGAAAAGGCAGGATACCCCTCACTGCCAAAAGTCCTGGCTAGATCAACAACAAACATAAGTCACATTTTCCTGAATGTTTTTTAGAAATATGTGAAAAAAACCTGCTGGTTATTTCCTTTTCTTCTGGACAGATGTGTTTACAAACTACTAGGAAAATAAACTGAGTTGGCAGCAAGTTTAACATGAAGGCAAAATAGCGAATGCATATAGAGCTATCTTAGAGCACTGTGAAGGCACCACGGGAGAGATGGAGAAAATTGCATTTCTGAGTTTATTTAGGTTTTGAACAGATAAATATAGACTTTGAATTATTTGTGTGTTTACTCTCTATGTATATTTCTATGAATTTTTCAAAGTGGTATCTTGTTTATATCTGGGCAGCATGTATGCAGACTGAGCCAAACAGGGAGAAAAGGGATTGAATAAGGATGCTTTCATTCTTGTAAAGGTTTTGATAGCATTTTAATTTTCTCCTCATTATGAAGGATAAAGTTATAGTAGGAGAAATAAAATTTTAAAAGAAGAAAAAAGAAGCAAATTCACAAAAAATCATTCAGAACAAGGAATGAGATGGATGTAGATGGAGTATATAATGCCAAAGACAAACAAAATATGTCAAAGGCTCATCTACAGTAGAGTGTACTGGTATGACATTAAAAAAATATAAAGCTATAATGAATGAAAAAATCATTAGGAAGATACTTTGTGTAATATGCCCCACACTAACACTGGTGAGTCACACCATGAGAACTGAGAGGAAACCAACCACATAAAAATTCCGATGTACTAAAAGACAAAGTCTCTTCAGACTTCTGTATTAAAACTGGATCTTTCTGTGTCACATCTTCTTTGTTATAATGACAGTTGCAGTAAAATGCTATTCAGAGAACTGAAATAGCAAAATGCGCAATGAACTGAAATAGAAAATTGCATACAGACTCTCCCTACCTTTCCATACAAAAGAAATCTTAAATGGATAGTATTGTCATCTTTCATTGAGGCCAGATAGAACATAAATGATTATATTTATGATGCTGAAAATCAGCCCTTGCTATGATACTAATTATTTGCAGAATAAGTATGTTTTGCCACTGAGAAAAGCAAGGATTATACCTACTAAGATTTTTTTTGTTGTGTATGCCAAGTACTTCTTACACAGTGGAGGAAAAAAAGCCCATTACACTCATAACTGTCCTTTAAATTCATATTTTTTGCCATAAGGATATTGCTGTTGCCTGTGATAAGAATTACATTTCTAAGTGGTCAATAGTGTTTCTTTTTGTTGAGTAGTAGACTAGACATTTTCAATAAGCTTCATTTTGAAGCATTTTGGAATTGAAGCAAAGTTCTGTATTACAGCAAGTAGTCTGCTTTATAAGGAGGTCACTGGCAATAAAAGCCTTAAGAGAAGCATTTCAACGTTGCACACTAAAAGCAACTAATTCCAGTATTGCCTTAGAGAACTGAGGTTTTGTTTAATGGCCTAGGTTGACAGTTTCAGACACAATTGGAAGTGTCTTCCTGACTTTCACAACAATTGTAAACTACTCCAGGAAATGGTTCATTTTTGAGTGGGTGATCAAAAATGTTTATAAAGAAATGTATTGCAGAGTCCACAAAATATTCTCTGTTGGCAAAATAGAAGGTGGTCAGTAAACCAAAGGATTTAGGCACTTTAGTGAATCCCATGTCCAAGAGAAAGAGCCTCAAAATGTCTATCTCATGGGCTGGCACCTGGCAAGACTCATACACATGCCCGAAACAGCTGTCCCACTGTCATGCTCTGAGGCACCCAAACTTGTCTCTAACACAATCTTTCTTGGAAAAAGTGATTTAAACATCTGTCTGCTACCTGCTGTGTTCAGGAGCAGCTCAGGAGGTGAGCTTGGGCTATTCCAAACAATTGCTACCTTGGGTTAAGCCACCGCAGTTCCTTACAAAATCTTGTCACATTCAATTTTATTTGAAGCAGTATCTCTGTAGTTTGTGCTGTATTATACCACTTTTTAATTGTAGCATTCTTCATTAGCTCACCCATGCAGAAGTGAGGTCTCTCTTAGTGAAGAAGGTGTCCAAAACCTTATTCCACACTTCATGAAAGTGTCAACCTGTTAAATCAAACAGCAGTTAGGATTCAAGTATTCTCTGGACTTTTTGTTAAGCCCTTACAAAGGAGAATGAAAATTCTTCTGGCTATGCAGCTGAAGCACTTTAAAGATATTTTAAAAGGGATAGAAGTTTAAAACGTATATTTTATGTTTCTTCCATATTCAATTTCACTCTGAAGTTTTAAGTCCAAAGTATGTCAATCTGTTAAAGGTCTAAACAATAAAATGTTAGTTTCAGCACTTCAGCCCAAAAAGTGCATCTTAAAACCCTGCTGTCTGATTCTGGAAGAGCCTGTGGCCTATAGTCAAGAATTATAGTAAAGAGGCCAGAAGTTACTGAAGACTCTTTAAGCTAAACTTTATCCACCTAGCTTTTGCTACCTAGGCTCAATCTGGTATGTATCCTTAGAGCATGTTTACTACCACCAGTCCTGCATAAAAAGTTGGTAGCTGCAGTGCCTGTGCTCCTTTTTTCCCATGACTCATTTTTAGGGCTTTTACCAGAATATGAGAGTTCTAAACCTGCAGTATTCTTGAGTGCATCTGAACCAGTTCCTTCTCATTCTCTAAATGGAACTCACTTTATAGGTGGCAGGATATACTGGAAATAATACAATTTCAAATGGTACTTAAACCATTAGTAGCAAATGTTCACAATAGTTTTGCCTTCTCTCTGTTAGGAGAAATGCTAGTAACAGGGCTTAATCCCCACATATATTATATGGAAAAACTGCTTTGTAACTCCAGTGGGAATGTACATTCAATGTAGGTGTTGCCCTCTGACTTTTATGCTGTAGAACCAGAAGATGTATGGATCAACAAGAAGCCGATCTCTTCAGAAAATCTGACATACTTTTAGTGAACTTTTATAAAGGTCCTACCGCATTCTAACAAAGTGACAGGAGGCAATTCATACTGCAAAGTCTGACACTCTTGAGACCAAAAAAATTCAAAGTGTAAGGCACTTTCAAAATCTCTAAAATAACAACCATGAAAAAATGAGGTGATACTGGAGTCACTCAGGTCAAAAGAAACTGGAAATTGGGAGGAAGTAACTGTTCTTCCCAGTTCCAAAGAAGCATAAAGAAGTCTTTCTACTAGAAAATGTATCAGCACTGGGGAACTTCATCTACTGGTCTTCAGTTTTGGCATCTCCTTATCTTTGTGCATTTGGTACATTGTAAACCTTGCTGTGATTAAATCCTACTGTGGGTAATACATTGACATCAAATTACAGGAAATCATTCTGCTTAATCATTTTGAAAGTCAGGCATGTTTAATAAGACAGACACTATGAAAACTGAAACATTAGAGACGTTGAAGAGCTTTAGGTTGGAGGTAATATCTGTTTTTATTTAGATGCAACTATAGACTAGCTCTGGTCCAAAATCTATTTTATTTCTCAGCACATTCCATAAAATCAGACTGTCAGCCAATAAAACCGTGCTGCAGTTTTGCGGAGCCTATGGAGGCAAGAGGAAGTTTTACACAAATAAAAAAAACTGAGGTTTAATCTGCATTTCTGAGGAAGATTCTTCAGGGTGAAAGAAGAAAGCAGTTAATTGCATCAGCTTAGGGCTGATTTGCATAGTGAGGATCAGCTACTGAGATATGCACCCAGATCCACACAAGCATGTTGACCTTCTGGTGGCATTCACTACATGCAACTCATGCAAGTTCATGGGGAGCTGATGACTCACCTCTGGCTACCTCCATGTGGGTTGAACAGGCACCTTAATAATAAAAAAGTATTAATGAATAATAAATTGTGCATAATTAATATTGTGCATAAATAATAAGGTGTTCAGTCTTCCTTTCTACAATAAGTAGGAGGTAGGAAAGCAAAGTATGAACCACAGGGGATGTATTTCTCCTTTTCTGTTTTCACAGACAACAGTATAACTTGTGTTGAAATGTTTGACAGATCTTATATGGGTATTCCATTTGGATGGATGTTCTATACTTGCATTTTACTGCCTGTGCGCTTAATATGGGTAAGAGTTTTGCTGTAATGGAATGCTGTCGTGGTTTAAACCAAGTCCCCCAACGCCCGGAGAGTTAGGAAGGAAAATCCAAAGAATGTAGCCCTCACGGATTGAGATAAGAACAGTTTAATAGCTATGGCATAACACAATACTAATGATACAGCCAATAACAAGCAAAAAGAGTACAACACCCCACCAGCCACTGATCCATAACTCACTCCACCCTGCCCGGCCGAGCACCGTGTGCTCCCTCCTCCATTTTCCTCTAGAGCTCCATCCCTCCAGCTCTCTCTCTCCCAGTATGCATCCTGGGCATCACGTGCTATGGTATGAAATACCTCATTGGCTAGCCTGGGTCAGGTGTCCTGTC
Source organism: Melopsittacus undulatus (assembly GCF_012275295.1). Lineage (NCBI taxonomy): Eukaryota > Metazoa > Chordata > Aves > Psittaciformes > Psittaculidae > Melopsittacus > Melopsittacus undulatus. The sequence continues at coordinate 33,435,635 of NC_047527.1, forward strand.
TCTCCTTCCTCCCGGCCTCCCCTCCTCCACCTGGCTGGAAAAAACCTTGAACAAAAACACCCTCAAAACATGCTCAAACCATGACATTATCCACCCCTTATTCCATACCATTCACGTCATGCCCAGATCCCACATTTTCAATACACCATCACTCTTAAGTCCACCCCTCGATCATGAGACATATCTATGTTGCATCTCTGGAATGATGGCCTGAAGCATCTGGGCCCACCAGGCTCAAAATCATTCACTGTCCCCTTCAGCAGTTCCACAGCTTGCTGCTGGGGACTCCATACAGCTGCCTTCCACTTCCAATGCTTCCAAAGCACTGGAGGGGCCCAGTGGATCAGATACCTGGCCATACTGTCCCACATGCCCTGCCACTCATGACTGTCCAGCCTTGGGGACAGTCTCCTAGTGCTCTAATGTACTTGTCTAACCTTAGACAAGACCCAAACCTGACTCTGCTTAACTTTTGCGATTGAGGCTGATGTAGCTGCCCTGCTTGCCAGTTCTCCCACCACCAGCTTCTCTTCTCCTGAGTCCAGATCTTCCTTCTCTGCCTTGCTGGGAAATGCTGCGTGGTCTCCTGCATTCTGCTGGGGCTCGGCGGATGACTTCCGGGGAATATTCTCAGCCGCTGCGGGGTTCGAAACGGCGGCAGGACTCGGTTCCTCCTCTGCCTGGCTGGGAAGTGCTGCGTGGTCTCCTGCATCCTGCTGGGGCTCGGCAGGCGACTTCCGGGGGACACTCTCGGCCGTCAGGGGGTTCGGAACGGCCGCGGGACTCACCTCCCCCGCTGCCTGATCCTGCTGCTCAGCTACCGCCCTGCTCCGCTCCTCCCCCGCCTGTTCCTGCTGCTCTGCCACAGCCATTTGGCTCCCCGTGCCGCTCTCCCTGGCAGCCTCAGCTGCCGGCAGCTCCCGGGGCCGCTCCTTCCTGGCTTCACGCAGCGTCACGCAGATGGAGGTGAGGACAAGGACAAGGACGGCGAAGAGCATCAGGACGGCCTGGTACAAGTCCAAGTCCACGGCCACGTCCATCCCCCCCTGCTGCCAGAGCCCCACCATATTACAAGCCTCCGACACAAAGTACAGTGAAACTAAAGCTTTAGCCCAAGCCCCATGATCAACAAACACAAACACATCCAATCCATACACAAAGTACCTGGCAAAATCCCGAAACCGCGAGATCCAGAGAGAAACCTCTAAGAGCCAATAAATCAGCATTGTGACAAGAGACCATAAATCCGCTCAGATCTGTTCTTATCTCAAACCCTCGGGCCCCACGTTGGGCGCCAAAAATGTCGTGGTTTAAACCAAGTTCCCCAACTCCCGGAGAGTTAGGAAGGAAAATCCAAAGAATGTAGCCCTCACGGATTGAGATAAGAACAGTTTAATAGCTAAGGCATAACACAATACTAATGATACAGCCAATAACAAGCAAAAAGAGTACAACACCCCACCAGCCACCAATCCATAACTCACTCCGCCCTGCCCGGCCGAGCACCGCGTGCTCCCTCCTCCATTTTCCTCTAGAGTTCCATCCCTCCAGCTCTCTCTCTTTCCCAGTATGCATCCTGGGCATCACGTGCTATGGTATGGAATACCTCATTGGCTAGCCTGGGTCAGGTGTCCTGTCTCTCCTTCCTCCCGGCCTCCCCTCCTCCACCTGGCTGGAAAAAGCCTTGAACAAAAACACCCTCAAAACATGCTCAAACCATGACAAATGCATACATAGGTTTTCGAAAATATGAGAGAGTTCAGAGGGTAGGCCTATGGAAGTGAAAACACGGAAGGGGATTTAACAACTAAATAGCTAGGGTTCCTAATGTTCCTACCTCTACTAATGCAAGCTCTGCCTCACATCCACTCAAACACGTGTGCAGCAGCAGGTCAGTCTTCTGCAAATGGGCTGTGTCAAAACAACGTATACTAAAAGGAACACAGGAACATTTAGTACCTTATTCCACCATTACCCATTAGTGCATCACACCTGGCACTAATGTAAATATTATAGTCTCACGGTATTTAAACAGACATTTTGAACTATAAATATGAGAAGAGAGAAAACAGGCAACCAGATGTGTAGAGCAATGACTTATTCTCCTCATTTAGAGGCTGATTCTCAAACAACAGGTGTTTTCTCTTGTTTGGTTTTTTATAGATACGTAAAAGAAAGCAAATTAAGTTGATAAAAGAATAGTTTGGTTGTCTGAGTGGTGGACTGAAACATAATACTAAGGTGAAATCCTCTTTTTCCTTCTATGGCTTTATGGAAGTTTTTTGACCTCTCTGCCCTCTGACAGTCAATCTGTGATGAAAATAACACCTCTTTAATTCACTGTGATATTTTAAATACTTGATGTTTGCAGATTGTTTTGAATGTCAAGCATGAATACAACTCCCCATGAGCGGCAAAAGATAGTAGCCTCCCGCTGTTGTAATTTCTAGGGTGAATCTGGGTCCTACTTCCACCCATGTTTACAACAGTCTTCATTTTCTCTTTTCATTTGGTCACTCCTCGTCTCTTTGGTTAGGAAACAATGACATTTCCTAAATTCTTTTGTGTCTCATCTACATCTGAATGATCAATTCAGCTACTTTAGACATGTTTTTCCAGTACAATAAGTATTTAGGTAAATTTCTTTTTTTATTTCAAATGTAGGAAAACAGTAATAACTATTTTTGCAAAAACATAATTCAAACCTAATTTTAATCTTACAAGAGATTTTTTTTTAATTTTGCCTTCTACAATCTTGTTTTTTTTGTTGTGGGTTGTTTGTCTGGTTTTTTTAATAATAAATTCAGAAAACTTGGTTTATAATCATAAAATTGGGGGGTTGGGGAGGGAGAGATAAAACCATTTTGAAGTAGGAGTCATCTTTACACTCAGTTTGATTATTTCCCAGAGTTCACCCTGACAGGGTGGAGGTTCAAGAAACTGAAGTATCTGAAGCATGTTTTACTTGCTGAGTGAAAACCACAGGACCAAAGCATTCTTCCTTAACCTTATTGCTTTGGGGGTTTCTCAATGCAAATTTTCTCTGTGAGTACTGACTTTTGAATACATGAATTCGCATGATCATAGAACAAGTGGTTGTGCCAGACTGAGGCTTATCTTCGGAAGGCAGTTGTTAGAAAACCAGTGACTGTAAGTCATCTGTGGGGAGCTCAAGTGCCTGTAACTCCAATAACATAATATCTTTCCCACAGTGGAGATGAAGGTTGGGTTGTGATAGTTTAGAGCATCTATGGAATTCACAGCCAGTTGATTATCTGCATGGCAGGGTTTTTGCACTACTAACAGTTGCAGAGATAGCAAAATACAGGAAAAAGTCTGGCCTGTGGAATGCATCAAAGACAGAAAGATCCATGTGCACTCAAAACCAGACTAACCATCCAGGAAATTCTAACAATACTGGAAAAAGCCTGTGCCAGTGGCAGACTATTTCGTTTTCACAATATTATAAATCTACTTATCTGGCTAGTGCCATGTATTGAGTACTTACATATTGCTAGACCAGTACATATTTTTCATTCAATTTAATTGCTATTTTTACCCCAGTTATGCAGTCTCTGGCAGTGTTCAAGGCCAGGTTGGATGAAGCCTTGGGTGATACGGTTTAGTGTGAGGTGTCCCTGCCCATGGCAGGGGGGTTGGAACTAGATGATCTTAAGGTCCTTTCCAGCCCTAACTCTTCTATGATTCTATTATTCTATTTTTGTACTTTGTTGAACGTGGGTCATAATGTTGAACAGCAAACTATCACTGGATAGACTTGCTACTTTTTGCTTTATATTAGAAAGTCAAACTGAGGGTAAAAAAAAAAAAACACCTTTTCAGAACATATGAATAAAAATGGCACTTATATAATTTACATTATATTTATCATATGATTCCATGAGAAATACATGTAAGTATATTCTTCCCAAATCTTAAGAAACCAGACAGTTTTGTGGTGGTGTGTAACTGGACAGCTGGTGACAGTGGGAAGCTGCATGACTTCATAGTCACTGCAGCTAAATAATTTTCAATTGCATTAATAATCAATTGCTCACAACCATTATCTAAACATGCCAGCAGCTTGTACAAATATATATTCATCTGAGCTGCAAATCATGTGTGGTATTTTTCCATCCAAAAGTCTGTATGAGCTCAGTTTCTGTAATGCCAGGCTTGATAGCACTGAAAAAGGACATTCTCTTCTAAATCATAGAACATGCACAAAAGATGACACACTATGGTATCCTAGGTTATATTCAAATTTTCAGTAAAACAAGATTTAATGGCCAGAGCTACTTTCAAGTTACTGCAAAAAGTATAATGAATGTTACATTTGCCGTATCAATACCTCAAAATCAGCATTTGAATTACTAAAATTACTTAGACTACCTAGTGGAAAACATTGTAACATCAAACTAAATTGTCAACTACTTTGAAATGCAGAATGCAAAACCTGGAAGTAAGAATGTATTTTGAATCTCCTAGTGCTGAATCTTCAAATGTTTTTCCAGGCAATACATAAAAGTGATGAAAAAAGTTAATAGCTAAAGTTCTGTGGCTTATTCTTTATTATGCTGACTGAATAATGTATGAGACAAAGACCAGTATTTAGTAGATTAAATATTAGGAGCCTAAATCCACTCCTAACTCCAGTGACCTCACTTTGAAGCCAGCGTTATGTTAGATCTTCATAGATTTGGGCTTTGAACTTTTACTATTTGTGGGTCATGAGCCAAATTTAGCAAGAATAATAAAGGCTTCTACAGATACATTGGTCTGAAAATTAAGATTAAAGAAAATTATTAAAAAAGCAGGATTGATGACAGCCACCATGGAGAAGGCAGAGGAATGCAACAACTTTTAATGGTAATTTTTCTTCCTACATCTTTCAAGCCCCTGAACCTCAACACAGGGACAGGGCAAAGGAGTCCCTCCCAGTGTAAGAGAAGATCAGCTTCAAGACCCCCTGATGAACCCCAGCATACAAAAGTCCATAGGACCTGATGAGATGCATCCCAGAGTCCTGAAGGTATCAGCTGATGTAGCAGCCAAGCCACTCTCAATCATATTTGAAAAGTCATGGCAGTCAGGCCAAGACCCAGTGACTGGGAAAAGGGAAACGTCACACCCTTTTTAAAAAGGGTGAAAGGGAGGACTCTGGGAACCACCCACCAGTCAGCCCTACCTCAGTGCCTGGCAAGATGAAGGATTCTCCTGGGAGACATGTCAAAATACATCAAAGACAGGGAGGCAGTTAGAGACAGACAAAGGTAAATCATGCCTGACTAATCTAGTGGCCTTCTACACTGGAGTGACAAATAAAGAGGTACAGATGTCATCTACATAGACTTCTGTGAGGCCATTGATAGAGTCTTATAAAGGAGCTTTGTTAGAAAGACAGAGACTTTTACCAAGGTCTGTAGTGACAGGACAAGGAGCAATGTTTTTAAGCTGAAAGAGGGTAGATTTAGGTAGGATATAAGGAGGAAATTGTTATAATGAGGGTAGTGAGACACTGAAACATGTTTCCCAAAGCAGCTGAAGATGCTCCATGGTTGGAACTGTTCAGAATCAGGTTGGACAGGGCTTTAAGTAACCTGATATAACCTACCATGGTGGGCGGTGGGACTGATTTTTAAAGGTCCCTTCCAAGCCAAAACAAGCTATGATTCCATGAATATGTAAAAGGGCACAAAGGCTACATGGGCCTCTGAAGAAGAATAGAGATTCAACATATTATGAGAATACCACAGGCAATCACTCAGATCCTATTTCAGCCAATCTACAACTGTTTTCATCACCTGAGGATCTCCTTATCATATCTATATTACACCTTACATTTGCATGACTACATGATTATGATCCTCACTCTCACAGGCAGAATGGCCTAAATATAGAGCTGGTATCATTCTACTTTTATGCAAACAAATGTGTGATGTCCCCAAGTGTCCTTTCTGGCCTCAAACTCAGTTACACCAAGGCTTCCTAACCTTTTTTGGGGCAACACTGCTTGTGGTAGCAGCAACAAGCACCACCAGTGGTGGAAGAGCCAGCATTCTAAGCTTCATGATGTGGTATGTGCAATTTTTGACTGGCTGGGTGCTTCTAGTTCTACATATAACCACAATTTGTATTACATTATCTGATAACAGTACATCTCAAAGGCTACAACATGCACAGATTGTTTTGTGCTTAAGCTGGGGGATGGGAACATGCAGCAGCTGAGTAAGTCTCTCAGGACATGTCATGGATTTTAACTGATCCCTATGAGTTTCCCATTCAGGCAATGGTATTGACTTTCAGGCCAGCATGTCACAGTTTAAAGAGCGAGGAGTGAAACAAGTGTTTGTAGACTTTTCTGAAAACAGTTATTTTTTTAAAAAAACTAGCTCTTCATCTGCTTGATGGATTTATGTACCTAAGAGAGACAATATCCCTGGTCCTAAGGGCTACCAACCATAATCACTGTGTAGTGAGGAGTCACGACATGCACGCTGAAAAAGTATGCAGGAAAGTCAGCATGCTGGGGTCATCAGTCATAGGTGAGAGATGTTTAGAACTCCTCTGAGGTTAAATATTTCAGGTCCAGGTGTCTTTGGGATCTTGTGATATGCCAATGTCTTACTGTAGGGTTAGCCAGAGGAAACAGTGACAGTCTTAAAAGCCTTCACACGTCAGATGTTGAATGACTTGTGTTCATCACCCTAGATGCTGGAAGAGCAGACGACTGAACTCAGATCATGTCAATGACAGGCATGTGTGCAAATCAACAGATCATTTTTGATATCTTAAGCTGCCTCTTTGAAGTTCTGATGTATAGAATAGTTCAGGTTTCTGTGTACTATTCAGGATGTAGCAACATTACGAACCAATGGAAAAGTTGTAAACGTGCACAAGACCTTTAGTTTTATAAACCTAAACCATAAGTCATATGTACGTAGTGCATTGTGGAAAAATGTAATATGGTTTCAGCTTGAAAACACAAATATAACAGATTTAGATAAAAAAAAAAATCCAAGCAGACCCCAAAACAAAAAACAACCCAACAGTTTTTGGTTGAAGAAAAAGTTTTAGGTAGAATTGAGGCAGTAAAACCTTGCTTATTTTCCATTGCTATGACACACACTGAATGAACTGTTGTGTGTTACTGTGGAGATCTTTAATTAGTCAATTAACAAATTATATTAAAAAGATATATGATTATTTTATTTTTTATGCTTCTAAACTAGAAACTGAGAATACTTCTATGGCTCAGGACAGTAAAAATCACTAACCTTAAAATGGATTTAGTTCTACCCACAAAGACCCAGGTTAGCTGTATTCTCCCTTTGGTCCTACTGCATATTACAGCCTACTGTGACCTGGATTGTGAGGCATGTGAAGCAACATCTGCATTATGCATAGGGCCAGGAAGCTGTGATTGCAACATCTGGATGCTGCCTCTGAACAAAGAGCAATTGCTTGCTGAATCTGGTTATACTAGAGTTGAATACTGCCAACACTCAACCTCATACTGTACTTGCATCATCAGGTCTCAGGTCCCCCTGTGCTCAAGCATCTACTCATCAGTCGCCTGACCTGATTGATTCACAACTCAGCATATAATTACTTCATTTTATCTTGATTTTTTTTCTGGCAGAGTGTTTCACCATATTCCCTAGCATGCAGCAACACAATTGATGGTGAAATTGCACAACACAGTCCTATTTGTAGCCGGAGGTTTTGGTTAGCTGTTAATTTATCAAATCATAGTTTTTCAGCTACAGTTTTCTGTTGTTCTCTTCTTACAAAATTAATCTTGATTGTATATTACACTTCTCGAGAGTTTCTAATTCTGCCTTTACAGAGAATTTTAAGGAAAGCCTTTTGTATTTTCTTAGACTGTCTTATAATGCAGTTGTGGATGCCCCATCCTTGTAAGTGTTTAAGGCCGGGTTGGATTGGACTTTGAGAAACCTGGTCTAGTAGAAGGGGCCCCTGCACATTGCAGGGTGGTAAGAACTAGATTATTTTTAAGGTCCCTTCCAACTCAAACCATCCTATGATTCTATGAATTTGGAGCTGAATGCTGTCAGGTACATACAGCTGCATAATACCATACATTTGGGACCTATTTTTTTAACACAAAAATATGTAGCTAAATGTAAACTTAGAAATGCATATGTATAACTCTTGCTTTGGATGTCAAATCTTGAGCCATTTTAATCTCTGGTCAACACACATATGTCAATACATTTTTGTTAACCAACTATAACAAATATAGTTCTCATTATCTGGTGAGAATTTCAGCCACAGGTTCTGTCAGATGTATCTTTGTTCTCTTCTGAAAAAGTAACAGCTAAAGAATGCATGTATTGGTATCATCTTGCACAAAATCAAGATGCTTAAAATGGATTTAAAATAGAACAACTGAGCCCATTTGCTAGGGCAAATGGTATTGAGAGAGAATTTATGAGATTCACTGTGGAGGTGGGCTGCCTGCACCTCTTTTTAAGGAATTCTATGAGGATTCTGTCAGTTATATCATTCTTTCAAAGTGGTTATTTCACAATTTCAATATTTCACAGCCAATGTTTTATTCTTGAAACTGGACTTGAAATTGAGGTCATTTTCTTCAATTACTCCTCCTGTTTTTTCCATTCAGTTTGTTGAACTCCTAAGCATCATCTATAATAACTATGCTGCTTTAACTAACTAATAAAACATTCCATTGAATCCCAGGTGTGTAAGCTTTATTGCCCCAAAGTCGATAATTGGTTTAGATCAGTTCAATGTTGTGGCATAAGCAGATTGACGGCTTTATGCAATTGCATGTAAGGTTTTCTCTTCAGTCATTAGAGAAGTGCAGAAACAAACTGTGGGTATATACTAAATCATTATTACTGTATATCATTAGCTGTGATCTGCTTCTTGTTGTATTGATTCAAACAACACTTTTTAATTTAAAATGAATAGGAAAGTAAACAATTTCACAATGTACCATGTTTGCAAGAAAGCTATTGATATCCAAGCTGATATTTACAGTTCTAACACAATTCATGTAATAAAGTTTCTACTAATATTATAAACACAAAAAAGTGACCCAGTGTAAATATTTAAACCACAGAGATCCTCGTCCATCTTAGGCTAGGGTAAATGGAGCTGACAGAGGCAAACAGGACTTCAAGTCTTTTAGTCAGCTTCTGAAACAGGCAAGGCATGACCTAGCTCTGATGGAGAAGTCATACAGCCCATTTTTCCATCATCTGATATCTCAGTTACTCTGGGCCAGTTGAAACGCTAGCAACATTTTAAGACTTTCATCTGAGATAGGCAAGACTCTTAGATAAAGTATCTTACAAATCTTTCTAATACATCCCTATTTTTCAGCAGCTCTCAGTTGTATTTTAATTTTTCATGGCAAGATGTTTTTGGCTGGAGTGACTGATTATCTTGGTGTAGTTTAAACAGTACTTTTAGGGAAACTATTTTTTTTTAAATGGCTTATGACTCTCAACAAATAGAATGAGTCATATTAACAGATGTGGTATTGCTTGTTACCAGATGTAATCATACTGCTATCATCTTGTGACTTCCTATGCAACCTAATTGATCAGCATATGGCTGTCATTTTATTTGTTGTTCTGTTTAAGTAATGCAATCACTATGGCTGTTCCAAACACACATTTAGAAGTTTAATGTGGTGGGCAAAGCTGACAAATGTTGTAAAAGGGTAAATAATTTCAGAGGGTCTGAAAGAGTTATGAACCACATTTTAATGGAGTATTTACTGCTGTGTGTATCTTTCAAATGTCCTGACAGGAAGTAAAGTAAATCAGCTACTGTCATGGATGCAAAAATACCACAAAAGGTCAATCCTGTTGGCTATAAAAAAGGATATGAGCATACAAATCAATTTGTTTATTGCCAAAGTGTTACCGGCTGGGCTTAAACCACAACAATATAGAAGTGGTAATGGCCAAGAATTCCTCTTTCCTTCTGCCCTGACTGCTTCAGTCTCCTTCCTACCTTTTGCCTGCCTCTATATCCTTTCTCATCCCAGCCCTTCTTCCTTCCCTTTCTTCCCTCCCCTCTTCCCCTGGCATAAGGTTTGGGCTATTTTTATTTCTCATTACAGAAACCTCTGGAATTATACATGTAAACTCTGGTTCTCTATATACTTGTGAAAGACAGAAACCATTAGGTTTCCATATTATGGCTGAACCATTAGGTTTTCCCTGCTAGTTTGTGTAATTCACGTCATTCCATAAAGTTTATAAAATTAAAGGATTATTCGTAGTTATTTCAGTAAACTTTTATCTAAAAATCTAGTTTCGTTTTAAAGACAATGACTACTAGGATGAACTATAACAGGCACTACTAGTTTTTCTAGCCACTAAAAATTATTGTTGGCAAAAGATCTGCAGAGGTTTTTGTTGTTGAATAATTACTTAATACATTTTTTCCATGATTAGGATTTCCATAAAATCTACAGGCTTTGATAGCAAATATAATGTCTTATTATATTGGAAACAACACCTTTTTCTTACGATAAAGTGTAACTGAAGCTTTTCTGAAGTTCTGCTTTCTCATCATATTTCATGCAGATTAATGCACATTATTTACTGTATGCTCTTACATAAAACTGAGAACATTTGTAAAGACAGATAGAAATATGTTGATTGATTGCCGGTTTTAATTCCTTAATATAAATGCAGAATCTGTTTGACACTCAATGTAATATACTCAGGGAAGTCATATCAGCTGGTTAAATTTAAGAGGGAAAGAAATTCTTAATAGCTCATACTTGTTTAGCACTGAATGTAGGATAATAGACAAAACCAACTATTTTTCAGGAACTGAGACAACTACAGAATAAGGCCTAGTTGTTTTAATCTCTTAAGTTTTGAAATCAAATGCACACGATTTCCATTGAAGGCACCCCATTATGCTTTTCTGGGTTGGTGAAACTGCAAAAAATGCAGCAGATGTGGCTGTTAAGTACTTAGTGTTTGATAATCCTGTGCTAGGAAAGGAGTGGCTCAATAACATACCTCTTTCCCAGGGTGGTTGCAAAGTGTGGTAATGTTCTTGGTGCTGAACTAGTAACTCAAAGACTGGTACAGCCAGTGAATTACTGGAACAATTTTGACATTCTTCTAATATACGCCAGAAATCACAGTTGAGAAGAAATGAATGATTTTGAATTTTTTTGAAAGATATCTTCTGGTTTGGCAAGAATAGATGAGGTGATTCACAATTATTTTATATTGAAGTAGTTCTGTCAAAGTGTTAGAATTCTTTATATTACATACTAATGACTTAAATATACTGGATAATAGACTACACAGAATCATCCAATTGAAATTCAGTTGTATCTATAGTTATCAGAATTTTCACTAAGTAAAAATAGATATGTGTCCAAGAAGCAAGGGTGTAATGCATTGTTTGCAATGTGATAGTAACTATTTATTTTAATGAAATTAAGTGATAATGAAGTTATATATATATAAAAGTCTTTTCATAAAAGCCAGGCATTCATTCAGAAGACACCACAGTGGAAACCCTAGGCTTGAACTTAATACAGGTTTTATCTTTTGATACATATTCCCCATTATTTTAGCAACATTAATCGTGCTTCTTGCCTTAAAATATAGTGCAGTATATCCATTCCAAAGACCAGAAACAGAGTCATTATAGAAAATGTTGAAGAAAAATTGACAAACTATACAGAGAATATTCACCTGTATGCATTTGGAAAATATTTCTAATTAAAATCTTCTAATTGTGAACCTGCCAAATGGTTTCACCTTTTACTGTGCTGCATAGTTAGGGTGTTTCCACATTATGGCTAAACTGTGCATACTTTTTCCCATCTTCAGTTTATAATTAAAGCACAATTTGCTTTTTTACATACATAAAACTTTCATTCTCTTTGATTTCTCTCCTGCTTTTGATACTTGTCATGGGTTGAGCATGTTTTGAGGGTGTTTTTGTTCAAGGTTTTTTCCAGCCAGGTGGAGGAGGGGAGGCCGGGAGGAAGGAGAGACAGGACACCTGACCCAGGCTAGGCAATGAGGTATTTCATACCATAGCACGTGATGCCCAGGATGCATACTGGGAAAGAGAGAAAGCTGGAGAGGTGGAGCTCTAGAGAAAAATGGAGGAGGGAGCACGCGGTGCTCGGCCGGGCAGGGTGGAGTGAGTTATGGGTCGGTGGCTGGTGGGGTGTTGTATTCTTTTCTCTTGTTATTGGCTGTATCATTATTATTTGTAGTAGTAAATGGCAGTAGGGGTTTTGTGTTATGCCTTAGCAATTAAACCGTTCTTATCTCAATCCGTGGGGGCTACATTCTTTGGATTTTCCTTCCTAACTCTCCGGGAGTTGGGGGACTTGGTTTAAACCACGACAATACTGTAATACCATTTCATTTTTTTCTCTGATACAGTGTACTTTGATGTGCTTTTCTGCTTTTCTTTGTATATGTTATCACCAGCTGCCACATGACTTATGGAGAGCTGTTGATTCCTCCCCAAATTCTCTGACTTGTATCACTCCAAAAAGTAAACTTTTCACAAGTGGTCTTCCTAATCCCTTAATGTCAATTAAAAAAAAAATTAAAACTTGATAAATAATTCAGGTTTGTGGTATTAAACACCTGTTTCCCCTTTATTTGATCAGGGCCTATTTTAATGTAGCACTTACTGACTTTTAAATGTTAAAGAATGCTTTCAATACATTTATGACAAGGTCTATAAAACATGCTGCAAAGTTTATTTCCACACCGTATGCAGCCTCTGGCTGACACAGCTGCATCCTGGAGGTCTTCCTTCATCATGTTAGACTGTTTTTCTTTGCTCTTTCCTTAAGAGAAGTATCTAGGAAATAGAGGCTTAAATGTCCTTGAAGCATGGATCCCAGAGGTTCTCAGCCCTCATGCTCGATTTTTAAATCCCTAACCCTGGAGTGGTATGAGAAAAAAATGAAACCTAGCCATCAGGAAAAGAGAGGGAGATGTCTTTGGAACACTGTTAGTCTATGCCTGAGTAGTCAAAAGCATGACTTCACTCTCAGAGCAATAGAAATGGTTACAATGGGTTCATTAGCCTCATTAAATGTTCTGAAATTAAGTCCTAATGTACACCTGGAATTCTTGTAAATGCTGTAACTTCTGCAGCTGCCTATTTTAATATTCACAGAAAATAAATCCTACAAATTGCCAATTTGGAAACAGTAAAAACAAACAGGAACAGTTCCCAAGAGGCTGTTAGAATCTGAGGACGAAGATGAAGGAATAGTTTGGTTTTGCTAAGTCTGACAAAATCATGGTGGCAAAGGGCCACCTTTGAGATTGTGTCCTTTTCAAAATAATTCCAAAGGATAGATACCATGGTGAGGGAATAATAGCTTAAAACAGAAAACAGTGTTAACCAAGAGGAAATGGTTTATGAATAAATTTAGTTTGGAAATTGCAGAAACATTCCTAACTAGGAAAACAGTAAGGTATTGGAGAAGCCTTTCAGCAGGAGCAATAGGAGCAATAATCTTAACTGGCTTTAAGGTAGAATTTGTTCCCCTGCTCAATGGCATGGTGTGACCACTCTGGTTATCAGACAACTGAATTTGGTGATAATCTCTTTTTAAAAAAAAACATTCATTTCAAAGTTTCCCCACAGAATATGACACGGTGATTTGAAGGAAATCAGGTTTTCTGACCGAGAACCACTATTCAATATGCACAGAATTCCACCCATCTCCATGTCAATGAACCAGTGCGCTGTACTGTCTAGTTGCCTGCTGTAATAAGAGTCTGTGAACATATTTCATGCTTCAAGCACTGCATGGTAGCACTGGAAAATAACTCAAATTGCACTGGTAAGTCCACAGAATCTATCAAGACTATTTCTCAGGTTCCATATTTTTTAAAGATACTCATGTTGTGCTATAAAGCTTCAACTGTTAATCAAACTATTTTTGTGTATGTATCTACTTTCTATTTACTGAGCTAGAAACTCCATATCAAAAAAGACAGGTAAATAGAATTACATAGTGATGTGAGACAACTTCTGTAGGGAGAAATATCTAAGTTGCTTGATTGTTGTGTGTTTAGAAAGTTGCTTTCTGTCTGTCCCCTTGAGTCACTAAGCTATCTGGTCACGAACACTGCTAGCACAGCTGAGTTACGCTTGGTGTGTTTCAGCAGGTTAGGGAAAGACAAGGTGCAGAATCAGAAGTTCCATCCTTGTCAAATGTCAGTCTAGAAGCTTTAGTCTAAATTTTTTTACCAAGAAAAATCATTTGATAAGACTTTATCTGAATTTAGAGTAAGCATTTTATTCTAAATATTTCGGTTTTGTCCAGCTTCTATGCAATCAAAATGATAGTAAAACTTGAAAATATGCCTCTCTGAATCACAAATTGAACCCCTCATTTGAAAATCAGAAAGGCTCATAGATTCTGAAAGAAGAAGATGAAATCAGATAGATCTTACATTTGTAATGCTGCTTGGAGAAATGCTACTTTCCCCAGATTACACAATTATGTATTTTAGTATATGTGGTAAGACAATTGGATTGATACATGGTAACACAAGAAAACATTGTTCTGTACCAAAATGCTGGCCACAGCCTAATGCAGATGAGGCCACGGAGTCATTTGAGAATTCATCCAAAAGAACCAAGCAATTTTGTAGCACTTTGAAAATAAAGTTCAGAAAACAAAGTATGATTTATATTTCAAAAAGAAAGCACATACGACTCACACTGCCCTGTATTGCATTAGGTATTGATCACAGCTACTTTTTATATGGCAATTCTAATTTTTGAAACATTTATTAGTAAAGAGAACCTTTATAAGCAGACAATATTCCTCTTCAGTGATGTTTAGATTTTCCATTAAAAGCAATTAGTTCACTGCAAATAGGTAAACAAGTACCCTCCAGTGACTACCTAACAATCTGAAAATACTCTAAGATATTGCATTAGGAAAAAACTTCTGATACTGAAGGTACATTTGCAGGCAGAAATTAAAATGGATGGGGTTGGATTAGATGTATTAAAACCAGAAAGCTTCAAGGAGCACTTGATGAATACCAATGCTCCTCCCACACTGAGCAATGCACACCTACCTCTTTTAAATAAATGTCTGCCTACACAGAGCAAGCCACCAGATGACACAGCTGGTGGCTTCACAGGTCAGCTTCACAAGAACTTACTGATATAAGCATCAGATAAGGATTTAAGTAGTCCTACCTTTGTGTTCTTTATATATGTGTTGCTTCAGAGAGAAATCACCTGCAAACTTCTTGAATGGTAAGTGTAATATAGTTTCCATGTAGCTCAGATTCTTCTGCTCAATTTTTTGTTTGTCCTTTTTTTTTTTTTTTTTGCTTTTAGGGAGATTTCTACAAGGTAAAATGAATATTTGGGATTCACATTTAATGTACATTTGCCATAATTTCAGTTAACTGAAGAACTGTATGATACATATAATAGCAAATTTTAATAAAATACTTTTTAAAAGTAGGAAAAACTAAGTAATATACAAATAATATGACATCCTTTCATGTTCAGTATTACTTTACATTTCTTTTTATTGCCAAAACTTTTTTACAATCTAGATTTTCTTTTGGCCACCAGCCATTGCCTTTTTTCCCCAGTAGATCCATATGAAAAAGCAATCTAAGTATTGCATCTACCGTATTGGTAGATATTAACTCTATTTCTAAGTAATATTTGTAAAAATTAAATCTTTCATTATATTTGCTTAAACTGAAACAGACCATTATTATGGAGGGTCTGGTCATAGTTTCGTATCTATTAAAAATTAAATAGAAAATATATTTCAAACAAATACCCATATCTATTGTATCTAATAAGCATACAGAACTTAGTGAAACACATCTGAATGATTTTGATATGACCACCAGACTTCAGTTAGGACAAGAATGTCCAGAACTTGAGGAAATCAAGTCAAAAGTCAACCAGTTTAATGACAAGCTAATATATGCAATATTGTACTTAAATTAACATTATTTTGACCTTTTTTTTCTTTCCTGAATTATATTTGTTTAATCTGACTACTTAAAAAAAATATGTATTTCCATATTTTACAAATTCAGGTACATAAGCATCACATTCACTCAATTACATATGTAACGATTTTCAAAATAAAGTTTTCTTTCACTTTAAAATAAATATAAACTTGATTTGCCCTATACAACATAGATTTAAATATTTCTTATTTTTAACAAGTCTTTTTTGGCCCTAACGTGATACAATTATAGTTTATTATACCAAAAGTTCTGTTTCTCAGTTTCAGTGCAATTCACTATGATGGTGGTCAGACATATGGAAAGGTTGCCCAGAGAATTTTTAGCTGCTCAATCCCTGGAATTATTCAGGGCCAGGCTGGAGAGGACTTTTGGCAACCTGTTCTAGAAGAAGGTGTCCCTGCCTGTTATAGGGGTGTTGGAACTAGACAACCTTCAAAGTCCCTTCCAACTCAAACCATCTTATGGTTCTATGATAATAATGAATGCATGGAAACATTCAACAGAATGATAAAGAAAACAGTTAATGTAGCTGTAATAATGACTTATTCCTAGTTATTTTGCCTTTCTGTTGCTGTATATGGTAAACTCATTTATATTCCTAAGGAGTTTTATGAATTACTAAGACGCATTCTGACAGATTTTCCTTCATACATTTTTAAGAACTTCCACCTTTAAAGATATCTATCAATAACAGGTCAACATCAATACCTACCAGTAAGACTAGACTGTATCTCTGAAATAACAGAAGTCCTTGAAGACTCTTTCCAACTTTTTAGAGAAGAGTGAGTAGGAGTTTGTGATTAAGACATCTTTACAGAGAACAGATTTTACCAGATAGGATGTCCAGAAACAAAAAAGGTTTCTAAGTAGGCAGAGTAATAAATGAAAAACACTGTTGCAATGAGGGTGCTGACAGGCACAGCAGCATATATACTGTGTAGGGGAAATCTACAGATGGATGTTAGGACAGCAATGGTGACACAAAATACGCAGCTGTTGAGAAAAGACTAAGTAGCACTAAGAAATAATGATTTCTGAATGTACTCTTGGTCAGCAAGAAAGTGTAAAAATTACACTGCAGGTAGGATTTAGGCTTTGAAATAAAAAATTGTCTTGCCTAAAACAAACCCTTGCCTAAACTTACACGTATAAATATCCCGATGCACCTGTATCTAGTTGAATGACGTGTTCGTTAGAGGTCCCTTCCAACCCAAACTATTCTATGCTTCTATGTATTTCATTGATTCTCAAGGTTTTTAGAATTTTTACAAGTGGAGGTATAGCTTCACAATATCCAAACTGAAATAAATCTGTCCATAATAAATAGTGAAATGCATATATACCAATCCTCAGTTAGATTGGACTTGATGGACGAGAAAGCTTCTGAAGCCTAATAATTCAGCTTTTCCTAAATTCCATAGTTAGGGGAAGCCCAGGATTGAGGTCCCAGCTTCACAGATGGTTTGGGGTTTGGTCAGTGGTAGCCAAGAGTAAAACCACAAAACCAGTCCTGGAAGCAGGAACAAGAAGGTAAGTTCTTCAGTGTGGTAGGGATCCAGATTTCAGCACTTTGACTCTGACAGTCTTTGGCTATACATTGGCGTAGCTTCAACAGGAGGAGAAGAGAGCATCGCTACCAGAAAAGTAGCTGCCATTTGATTGCCATGATTTTATTAAGTAGACAGAGTATGTTCTAATCTCTAGTTTGAGGGAGACATATGATGCTTGGCATGTAAGAGTTCCTCCACTTGTTTAAAAGTAGTTTGCAAAAGATGGCTTAGCTCCCAGCTTCACAAGGAGATTTCTGTCTGAAATGGGTACCTAATGTACCTAAGTCACTCTTACCAGTACAAACTCCACTCTGAAGTATCCAACTTTCACAGAGACAGGGATTGCTATCATTCACCTAAACATTTCTAGATCCAGCTTATATACTTGGATATACTTGACCCCTTAGTCTAGGAGTTACCTTGCAGCCAGTAGTAGCTGTAATTAATTGCTGGGCTGTACACGAGACTTTTGGAAGCATCCTTACGAAGAATATGCTCATGGAGTGTCACCTCCCTTACTTACTACAATTGATATTAACCATAAGATCAATTTATACTTCCTTTCAAAGCAATAGATTGTAGTCTATGGGACTCAAATTAAATTTCTTCTTTTCAAAAGCATTGAGAAGGACTCAAAAATCTATAAGCTATTGTTTCATATCGGATTATCATTTTAATAATAAAAAGACTCTGCAGTGTAGTGGAGTGAAATATTGTTTTCTAAACTAATTATTTTTTTATTGGGCATGTAATATACCTGTCAACAACTTAAATCTTTCCACTGAGCACAGCAGCATGTTCCTTACCACAGGAAAATATCAAGATGAAAAAAAGCAATAAAAAAAATCCATTAGATATAAGTATAAAATATTAGTTAAATTCACCTTTCTGGTTTGAAAAGGCAGTAGCAACTTTCTCCATAGTAAGCCCAAGCATGTTTCCAAAAACATGTAGGAGACAATGCATTCTTGATTGTATAGGCAGTAGCTCAGATTAATTTCTGGATGACTGTAATCAATATCTGAAGAAGCATCTGAATTAAACTGACAACCCCAAATCCTACATATCATTTTACACATCATAATTTGTAACACTGTTGCCAAATAAATTCCAGAGCAAAGTACCATGCAGTACATCCTTTTCATTACTGACCTTTGCTTGAATTTACAGTTCCTAGACCTGCAAAATTAACAAAACTGCAGTACTAAGGCTACAGGATTGGAATGGTAATACGGCATATTTACCGTATATACAATTTAATTATTAAACAATCATATTTTTAATGAAATGCTGCTCTATGATTACCTTTAGTGAATTTTGCTTGTACTAATGGATCCATTATTCTACCATTAGCAAGATTATGTTTGAAATAAAATGGTAGAAATGTATTTTAACTCACCCATGGGAAAAACAGCTATAAGAAAGGTTACTCTTTGATTGCTTATGTGAATTATTTCCTTATGTCAAATCATTATGCAGAAATAAAAGCTGTGGTCAGTCCACTTAAAATTCCATTTGATTCCTCCTGGGAATGGAAAACCTTTGTATTATTTTTCATGTTCTGAACATTCTTCTGAATATTTACTAGAAGGCTGAAAACTGACAGTAATTTTAAAGGAAGGGAGTAGTAGTATTATCAGATTCAAGAAAATAGGTAAAACTATAGTTGGTCAAGGATCATGACTTCTGTTGTTTCACAGCTTTGCTCTAACTGCAGTTTAGGCGATTTTAAGAAAAAATGGATGAGGGATTTACTGATGCTTACTGATGTTTCAGTAATACCTCTGTTTCCAGGTGAAGATTCTTGCAGAATAGAGCATTTATTTTCCTTAGATGATATCTAGACTGTTACTTGTTGAGCTTCATTTGTCAGAAAGAGACTAAGGGCAACAGAGAATTCAAGGCCAAATAGGAATTGAAAGGGACCTCACCATGAACAATATCACCAACTGGGG
This sequence comes from Melopsittacus undulatus, assembly GCF_012275295.1. Lineage (NCBI taxonomy): Eukaryota > Metazoa > Chordata > Aves > Psittaciformes > Psittaculidae > Melopsittacus > Melopsittacus undulatus. Next base: position 33,455,177 of record NC_047527.1, read on the forward strand.
CTGCTTCTAATTGAAGTACTAAGAAAAGGGTTTAGAAATAGAAGGATCCTTCAGTGTCTTAATCCCAAGTCATGTAATTAGACTCTGCACTAGCTTTCTTGCTACAGCAAAAATGACCCTGTTTCTTTTGGTCACAATAATGATATAAGAATAAAAATGTATCTTAATGTTCTGCTGTTGAATGCATGCCTATGAATATCTATGTCAGAATGTGGGCTGAAGAAAATTTTTTAGTTCCATGTTTTAATATTGACTGATAATTAATAGGATCAAAGCTCTACACCACAGTCGCTCAGATCATAGAATCATAGAATAGTTAGGGTTGGAAAGGACCTTAAGATCATCTAGTTCCAACCCCCCTGCCATGGGCAGGCACACCTCACACTAAACCATATCACCCAAGGCTTCATCCAACCTGGTCTTGAACACCGCCAGGGATGGAGCATTCAGAACCTCCTGGGCAACCCATTCCAGTACCTCACCACCCTAACAGGAAAGAATTTCTTCCTTATATCAAATCTAAACTTCCCCTGTTTAAGTTTCAACCCGTTACCCCTTGTTCCTATCACTACAGTCCCTAATGAATGATCCCTCCCTAGCACCCCTATAGCCCCCCTTCAGATACTGGAAGGCTGCTATAAGGTCTCCATGCAGCCTTCTCTTCTCCAGGCTGAACAGCCCCAACTTTCTCAGCCTGTCTTCATACGGGAGGTGCTCCAGCCCCCTGATCATCCTCGTGGCCCTCCTCTGGACTTCTTCCAACAGTTCCATGTCCTTTTAATGTTGAGGGGACAAGAACTGCACACAATACTGCAAGTGAGATCTCACAAGAGCAGAGTAGAGGGGCAGGATCACCTCCTTCGACCTGCTGGTCATGCTTCTTTTGATGCAGCCCCAAATACGGTGGATTTCTGGGCTGTGAGTGCACACTGCTGGCTCATGTTCATTTTCTCATTGACCAACACCCCCAAGTCCTTCTCCGCAGGACTGCTCTGAATTTCCTTTTTGCCCAACCTGTAGCTGTGCCTGGGATTGCTCCCACCCAGCTGTAGGACCTTGCACTTGGCATGGTTAAACTTCATGAGTTTGCCATCAGCCCACCTCACAAGCATGTCACGATCCTTCTGAATGGCATTCCTTCCCTCCACCATATCAACCACACCACACAGCTTGGTGTCATTGACAAACTTGCTGAGGGCGCACTCAATACCACTGTCCATGTCACCAACAAAGACGTTGAACAAGACCAGTCCCAATATCTATCCCTGAGGGACACCACTCATTATTGGTCTCCAGCTGGACATTGAACCATTGACCACAAATCTTTGCATGTAGCCATCCAGACAGTTCTTTATCCACCAAGTGGTCCACCTATCAAACTGTTGTCTCTCCAATTTAGAGACAAGGACGACATGTGGGACAGTGTCGAACGCTTTGCACAAGTCCAGGTAGATGACGTCAACTGCTCCACCCCTGTCCATCAGTTCTGTAGCCCCATCATAGAAGGCCACCAAATAGGTCAGGCAGGATTTGCCCTTAGTGAAGCCATGCTGGCTGTCAGCAAGCACCTTGTTGTTTTTCATGTGCCCTAGCATGCCTTCCAGGAGAATCTGCTCCAAGATTCTGCTTGGCACAGAGGTGAGGCTGACTGGTCTGTAATTCCCCAGGTCATCCATTTTCCCCTTCTTGAAAATGGGGGTTATATTTCCCTTTTTCCAGTCATCAGGAACTTCACTTGATTGCCATTTTTTTTCAAATATGACAGACAGTGACTTAGCAACTTCACTCGCCAGCTCCCTCAGGATCCGCGGATGGATTTCATCAGGTCCCACGGACTTGTGTACGTTCAGGTTCTTAAGATGGTCTCGAACCAGACCCTCTCGTACAGTGGGCCTAAGGTCAAGATTTTCACAGTCCCTCCGTCTGCCTTCCAAGACTTGGGTTGTGCGGTCAGAGCCTTTGCCAGTGAATACCGAGGCAAAGAAGCCATTCAGAATCTCAGCCTTCTCCAAATCCTGTGTAGCCAGCTCTCCCAAAAGTTTCCGGAGGGGGCCGACCTTGTCCCTAGCCTGTTTTTTAGCTGCTACGTACCTCTAGGATCCCTTCCTGTTATCTTTCACATCCCTTGCCAAGTTTAGCTCTAACTGGGCCTTAGCTTTCCTAACATGGTCCCTAACTGCCCTGACAACATCCCTGTATTCATCCCAGGCTGCCTGTCTTTGCTTCCACCTTTTATAAGCCTCTTTTTTCTTGTGAATTTTTCTCAGCAACTCCTTATCCACCCAAGGGGGTTTTATGATCTCTAGACTTAAGGTTGTGTAACTTAAGGAACTTGCTATAAATTATTCTGGAGTTACAGGCTTTAGGATCAAAACAATAAACACAGTGTTCTCAGAGAGAAGTCTGGTGTTGCACACATACCAGTGAAACTCTCTAAGGAACTGGCAAGCATAAAGGTACAAATGATGGCAGTGATAAGTGGATTTGCTAAAGTTCTTCAACAAAGTCCCTCCTCATAGTCTCTTGAGGATATTTAACTGTCATAAGACAGGCAGGAAGGATTTCCTGAATCTAGTTAGAGGATAAATATATGAAATAGGAATACATCTTCACAAAGCAAGAACCCCTTAAAATTAGTGTTGGGATGAATGGTGCGAAGACATTCTAGTGATCTGGAAGGCGCTATTGGTTTTTCAGAATGATCAAAAATGCAGATGACTGTGGGAGATCCCACAAGATTTGGTGATACAGTTATGAAAAGTCAAATGAAATTCAGTGTTGATAAAATGCTAGGTGGGTACACAGAGGAAGCATAACCCTAACTACCCTCATGAGCATAGCATGAGTGCTCTTTTTTTATTCTATTACCACTCTGAAAAGGGATCGTGGTGGAGAATCAAAAAAATCTCAGGAAACTAGTTCAGTGGCACTCAAAACATAAAACAAAACAAAAGGTAAACAGGTACCTTTGTGTTTAAGAAACGGATAAAGACAAATTGAACAGTTAGTACTACAGCTTGAATATATCTTGTCATCCCATTCCAAAATGAAACAGAAAAGATGTAGAGTAGCAGGATGAGGATGTTCAGAAATAAAAATTGGCATCATTCAGGAGGAAAACCTTGTGAATGAAGACCCATCAGCTAGCAAAGATCTGGAAGAACTTTGTACAATTATGAGTACTAACAGAGATAAAAAATTGGAGAACAACTCTCCCTTTCTCAAAATGAAAACACCAGGAAGCACTAAATTAAGTTAATGGTAAAAGAAAGCATTTTTCACAAACACCTGATGAAATTATGGCATTTAGTGCCACAGGATGTTGTGGTATGGACAGCATAAACAGGTTCAAATTGAGCATGAGTGAAGTAATGAAGACAGCTAATAATAGGGCTGTACTGGATGCAACACCTGGTTCTGGTGGTTCTTAAGCTGCTGATTACCATAAAAAATGAAAACACAGGGGGAAAGTCACCCTCTGTGCCTCCTGTTTCTTTTCCTAAGCATCTGTCCCAACTGCTACCTGACCTTTGGCAAGACTGTTTTTATCACATTAAGTAAACTGTTAGTTCTCCCAGTCACAAATGTTTTTCTTAAAGACCCAGCAGGAATGACTCAGTTAAAGTTACTTTAGCTATTAACCCTTTGAAACACTTTGTGTTGCTTCTTTCTTCTGCCTACAGCCTTCTTAGGCTGCTCCAAACTGATGGCAAAACAAATTCTACAAGAAAATTTTATACTGTAAAGTAAATGTCGAGAAGTTAAATGTCAATACTCAAATAGCTGTCTTCAAGTTCTGAGGCCGGAGCAGGCCAGCCCTGCTGCCGAGGCAGTACAGCTTTTCCCCTAGGGCACTACGAAGAGTCTGACTTCGACACTCCGGTTTTGCGTGGCATTTATTGATTTCAACTTGTTGCCCGCTGCGCAGCACCTCCAGGGACCGCTGTTTCTGTCAGACACCCTCTAAAACCCTGCGGCGATCGCTGTTAACCCTTCCACCTGCCGCCGCAGCCCCCAGCCGGAGCCCCAGCATCTACTCTGCCCGGTGGCCTCTGAGCAGACCGGCAGAGACCTGCCCTTCATGGCGTGCCCGCCCCGGCGGGAAGCGGCTCCCCCTCCGGACGCTTTGCCCGCCTCCGGCGGTGCGGCGGGGTGGCCCGGCGCTGCCTCGGCACCGGCACTCACTCGGTCTCTCGCCTCGCAGGTCTGCGGAGCGGGCGGGGCGGACGCTGCTCGGAGCCGGGCTGGCGGGCGCCATGAAGCGCTCTCTGCTGCGGCTCTGCCAGTCGCGGGAGAAGGCGGCCGTGTCCAGCTCCTACCAAGGCGTCGTTTGCGAGGCGGATGCCGCCTCCGTCGCCTCGCAGGATGTCTTCAAGGTGCGTGCGGAGGGGCGTGGGGCGGGAGGCGGGTGTGAGGGGACAGTCTAGGGGAGCCAAGCTCCTGAGGCACCCAGGCAGGCGTGGGACGTGTGGTGCCTAATACTGAGGCTCGTGTGAGGGCTATGGGAAAGGGAGGGATGAAGGTGGAGGGTGAGATGTGGGAGGGTGCGGTGGGACTCTGGAGGTAGCTGTGCAGGTTGTGTCCCAGACATCCTTTCCTGCAGGAGACCATTTCCCCTCACTCATCGGTGGAGCATTGAGGGAAGAGCTGTGAGGGGACACAGGCTGGGAGCCACCCTGGCTGTGGGGCATGAAGGCGCAAGAGCTCTGCCGCTGTGTGGAAGAGTCAGGACTGGGGGTAGCCAGAACATAGGAGGGGAGCAGGAAAAGGAGGATGTGGGGTGGTGAGTGCAGGTGACAGCTATGGGGCTCACATCCCCCTGGGTAAGGCTCTCCAGAAAGAGCCCTTAGAGGATGGTCCGGAAGTCATACATCTAGCAAAAATGTCCCAAAGGGAAAGTTTAGAAGCACTGTAACAGTTATGAAGGAAGAGAGAACCAGCAGCACAACCTGCAAACGAGAAATTGTTGCCAAGTAGGATATAACATCTTACCTTTTCCATAGGGAGCAGGACAAGAAGTGATGTATTTATATTGCAGATAGGGTGACCTAGACCGAACATTAAGGAAACCTTTTTTAAGGGTAAGAAAAACAAAGAAAAAAAAAAGTTTGCTTATTGGATGGATGACTTGGGTAACTTTGGAGATTTTTTAAAAGCAGACTAAACAAATTTGACAAAGTATGTGGATAGGTTTAAAGACCTCTGGAGGTCGTTTTCCGTCTTGTTTAATGTTTGCTAGCTGTAGTCCTGAGCAACACTTCTTGTCACTCCAGTGGATGATCTGCCGCTACAGAGCTTTTCAGGTGAAAGGCAAAGAAGCTGTTGCTGTTTGAAATAGCTTGCTTTGCTGTTTTGAACCAACCAAAGTACTGGGAACACCTAACTGATTTCTTTCTTTATTATTTTGTTAATGAAGCACTGCAATATTGGCTGAAAAATCTTATTTTTGTTGATCGAAATTATCAACGTGCCCTATTTCAGCCACATTGTGTCTTACATTGACAAAAAAATCCAATGTAAAGAGTGGTGAAATGTGGTCAAAATCAATAGAAAAATTTGGAATTTGTTACCATTAAAATTCAGTTAGGAAGTTTAGAAAGAATGGATGATAATAGGCTCTATAATAAGGTTTTCTTAAGTAGCTTTTTGATGTGTATAAAATGTATAGGTATTTGTGTATGTAATTAACATAATTTTTTTGACAGTTGACTACCCTTTCCACAATGATATTGCCTGTTTTCTAATAGCTTTCTCTGATTGCACTTTTGAAGGAGATGCTACCTCTGTATTAGACCCCAGTGTTCTAAATCTTTAACACATTTATAACATTATTGACATTACTGAGTTCAATGGGACTATTAAACTGAAGGAAGTTAAAACATGTGCTAAATGCACAAATGGGCTGCTCCATAATGTGTGCTTGTTTAATGACTGCAAAAACTGTTGAGTGTTTGTGGTTCAGGGGAGCAAAAGTTTTCCTTTTCTTTTGCAGATGAGGAGGGAACAGTGATTTTAGGGGATTTCCTTTTTTTACCCTTTGCTTGCTTACATATCTTTGAGAAGTTTTACATTACTTTTGATACCTGTTTTTATCTTTTTTTTCCCCTCCCAAGTTTGTTGAATTGTTTTTCCTTTTTATTCCCTCTTAACATTTTAATACTTGTTTTTTAAATTCCTGCTCATTCTACTGCAGTCACATTTTTTCCCCATCACTTCTCTTAATATACAAGTATAGATTTTGAAACACTAACAAAAATATCCAGAGATCTTCATAAAGTAAGAATCAGCAGGCCTTCTGTAGTTGGCTTAGGTTGCAAAGCACCCTATGCAGGGAGGTATTAGGGTATCAGTGGGCTGAGCTTTCAGAGGGGTTTTTATTGTATTATACTGTGAAGACTCAGGGTTGTTTCAGACTGAGATAATAGCCCATGGGATGCCCTTAGGGTACTGCAGAAATTGAAGAATTTAGTGGTTCCTCTGACATGAAGAGCAAGAAACCCAGTGGCTGAACTTGACAGCCCAGAACATAATATTAGTCTGTGTAGAAAAACCTAGACAAAGAATTCATCAAAATTACTAATTTTTCCTCTCTATTGAATTCTTTTGATGTGGTCATACCTGGAGAGAGTATAAAACAGTAAGTTATAAATTTGCTTGTTTGAGATTTATTGTAGTTGAGGGAGAGTCTTGAACTCACTACAGAAGAGAATTTAAGTCTTTTGCTTATTTTGTGCTGTTTCTCATCTGGTCCAGGCTTTGCAGTCAATTACATTAATCTGAGTTTCACTGTTGGTTCACTGTGATCAGGATTTGTATATTTCTGTATGAAACTAAACACCTGGGAGAGAATTACTGATGGCAACATGCACACTGTAACACCTCATAGCATTGCTAACATCTTGCCTATTAGAAGAATGGGAAAATTAGGCTGTTTCTGTCCAATATAGGTTATTTCAGATGGAAGTGCCTGTAGGCTACGGAGCTTCATTAAGAAGAATCGTTCTGGGCTTACCAAAGTGGATGAATTAAATGCTACCCCACTGCATCATGCTGCAGAAGGAGGACAAATAGAATTAATGCAGTTGATCATAGATGATTCTTCCTGTGAAGGTAACACATGTTTTATGAACTGTTTTATTTAACAGAATAAAAAAGTTCAACAATCAAAATGTTAAACCAACAGAAGCAGAACTAAAATTAGGTGTTTCACCCCTTCCATCTCTCTAACCAATACCACGTATTCAGCACAATATTTAATCCATTTAATACAATGCGCTGTGTGATGTGCAGTCTTTTGCTTTTTCTCTTCAAAGAGATACAGTAGTAGCACACAGCTAAACTTCCATTGAAGACACTATTATTTTTGTTTTCAGTGCAATTGGAACATTTAATGGTTTTGCTTTGGTTTTGGTTTGGCTTTGTTTTCTCTCCTTTGACCTAGTATTAAACGTGATGGATTCATCTGGAAATACCCCGCTGCACTGGGCCACAAAGAAAAACCAGGTTGAAAGTGTTAGTTTGCTTCTGAGCAGAGGGGCCAATCCAAACATTCTCAACTCCAATATGATGGCACCTCTGCATATGGCTGTGCAGTCCCTGCATAATGAAATTGTTAAGGTAAGTTCAAAGTCCACGTAGACTTGATAAGTGACACTGGCTGTGTGCAGACTTGAAGACCTTGTTTATATATGCTGTATCTCCTCATATGCTTTGTTTAGAAAGCAGGATGTGTAACATATGATGCTTATTGAAATGTTTGTGTCTTTAGCACAGCAAGTAAAAAGTAACTTACTGATCTATATAAATACTGATATTTGTGCTGTGATAGTAGTTGTTATATTTTATGGAGAATTCTTTGTAAGTTTTCTAATTTGTCTTTTTTAATTTACCAAAGACAAGGAATTTTCTTTAAATAGGTTCTTTTAGCATCAGAATTTCTTGTAGGCATGTGCTGTTTCAAATATTTATTCTCTGATTTATTTATTTATATTTTTACAATTGAGTAGGGAGTCATACAAGTATCAACATTTACTTAAAACTAGCATACTCTTTTAATAAAAAACATAAATTTAGTCAGAAAACACAGTTCTTAAAAACAACATTTCAATAATCATTTGAATAATAGCAGAACTCCAGCTGCAATTAAAAATCACAAAAATATTTTGTGAAGACATCACTAAGGTGTCCATTTTGAACCTTCTAAAATAGCAACAGCATTGAGATTTTAAACATCATCTCTTTATCATTATTTGTCCAAGTGCAATGAGAATATTTTTAATCCATATATGGCATTTGGATAGAATTTTAGAATTTGTAAAGCTCTTGTATTTGATAAGCAAATACAACTTTAACACAACATCACTTGCTTTTCCCTTTAAAGTTGTACCTTTTTCTAGTTCGTTCAAACAAAAGAAAGAAAAACATAACCCTGTATTCAAGACTTAAAATCCTTTAGAGATTTTCAGTGCTAAAATATGTCACTGTCTTCACATCCTTTTCAAAATCTATGTTATGAATTAAGAACAAAAAAATCTGAAATACAATGACATTTTTAAAATAAGCTTTATATCAGTTTCTGAGTTTGGGTTATTTTAAGCTCTGCTTTTGACTGAATATGTTTTTCCCCCACTCTGTTGTTTGTTCAGGCTAATTCTCCTTTGGTTTCTATTGTTAAATGGACTGAGAGTGATTAAAATGTGCCAGTTCCTCCTGTACAGAAAAATTAATTGGAATTACTGAAAGACAAATAAATATGAAGGTGGAGGAATAAATATGTATGGTCATTATCATTTCCAGATCCTTTGCTTCTCAAAAAATGCTAGAAACAGTCATAGAGGTACTTGATGATGCTCATAGCTTAGTAACAGCTGTTAACATAGGGACTGAAGCAGGGTTCCTCTCTTCAAGCTTTGTCTCCCTTGATCTTATATAACTGTCCAATAGATGAATAAGGGAACAGTATCCACGACATTGCCAGTTTCCAGAGAATACAGAATATTACAAGACATTATAATGAACTTGAGCTGAAAATCCCCACCTGCAATTTGCTACAGAAAAGATTTTCTCCCAGCATTGGGGAAGTTGTTAAATAAAACTATAAGAAACTGCAACTATATGCAGTGTTTAACATTGCTTCTGATCTATCTGCTGTAAAGAATTTTACTTTGCTTTGTCTGTTCTCACCTGCATTTTTCACCTGTGTATTTTTTCATTTTCCTGCATTTTGTCTCCCTTTTTTGTCTATGTGTTGTGAGCAGTTGCCATGAAAAAAACAAACCCAAGCTGCAAGAGTGCTGTGGGTGATAAACAACAAAAATAATGAAGTAGACATTTGTTGTTGTGTTTGGCTTATGTTTGACTGAATATTTTCTTAATCATTTAGATTTTAGTCCAGCATAGCAGTACAGATGTAAATTTGGAAGGTGAAGCTGGGAACACACCTATAACTGTAGCATGTTACAAGGATAATCCTGAAGCACTGACACTCCTGGTAGGTATAATCTGTCTGTTCAGTGGAGGAAGGTTAATCATGGACCTAGTATTCAAGTTACCTTGCATAGGATACTAAGAAACTTTACTCTTTTAACAGCGTATATGTCTGCATATATATATATATCATAGAAATATATCTAAATGGCAAACTTAAGAAAAACTTAATTGATTTTGAAGGTCATGAAAACACAAAATGAATCATGTGTATGTACAGATGTATGGATATAACATGCAAAAGATCGTTGTATATAAGCTTCACAATGCATATACAACATAAAAAAAGAAGAGAGCTATCCAGGAGAATATATCTGTAATAATATGTTCATTAGTCAGAATCTTCTGTATGTCATTAAGCTATATCCAAGCATTATTTTTCAGATTGAAAATGGAGGAAAAATATGTAAACCAAACAAAACAGGATGCATGCCTATCCACGCAGCTGCATTTTCAGGTGCAAAAACATGTATGGAAATTCTCTTAAAAAAAGGTAAATTATGTTGCTCCCAAGCAGTCAGTAAGAGCTATTATTTATAGTAGCATTACCAATTTAGTGCTTTAATTCTCAAAGAATTATGAAAACGAACACTTATAACTGTGATTAAACTTATAAAAAGTTAATGCAATTATTCTTATAGGCTTGTGATTTTTGTAGCATTGCAGCAGTATCTTAACTGCTTTCCTAAATGCATGTCCATCCATTGTTTAATGATAGATGTGAAAGGTTCATATTTTGAGGGGGAAGAACATTATTCTACAGTTAACGTGCTTTTTAAAAAGCCTTTATTATCTTCTGTTATCTCATTCTTGCTTTAAAAATTCCATTTATTTTCATCTCTCAGGTGAAGAATTGGGTCACTCTGCTAAAACCCACATTAATTTTACCAATAATGGAAAGTGCAGTCCACTTCATTTGGCAGTTCAAAGTGGGGACCTTGAAATGATTAAAATGTGCATTGAATTTGGAGCCCAAATCGATCTAAAACAGGTAAAACCTGGAGTGGAGAAAAATAAAATTTTGATAAAACCTAGGTATTTCTAAATCTCTGGGTGGTATGAAAAAAGGGTGAACAGATAATCATTGCTCATTGTCTCCTTCAAAGCAAAACCTAGAGAAGAGCAAAGGAAAACAAGCCTCTGGTGCAAATCAGGCAAAATGCGAGGTTTCATTGCACAGGTTGCATAGGATGTTGTAATTATGAAATTTTTTTATAGGTTCAAAGTGCATTTGGGCAGATCCATAAAACAAAAGAAAATTCTCAGCTACAAGCTCAGGAGTGATGCATCCCAACTAGAAGGAAGTGCAGCAGGAGGGCCAGGAGACCTCCTTGGATGGTTAAGACGCTGCTGAGGGAAAGTCGAAGGAAAAAAGAGTCTTATAAAAGATGGAAGCAAGGACAGGTGGCCTGGGAAGAATACAAGGATATTGTCTGGGAAGCTAAGGACCAGGCTAGGAAAGCTAAGGCCTGGTTAGAATTGAACTTGGCTAGGGATGTGAAAGATAACAGGAAGGGATTCTATATGTACGTAGTGAATAAAAAACAGAATAGGAACAATGTAGGCCCACTCTGGAAGCTATCGGGAAAACTGGCTACCCTGGATTTGGAGAAGGCTGAGATTCTTAATGACTTCTTTGCCTCCGTCTTCACTGGCAAAGGCTCTGACCGCACAACCCAAGTCTTGGAAGGCAGACGCAGAGACTGTGAAAATGAAGACCTTTGTCCCACTGCACAAGAAGATCTGGTTTGAGACCATCTTAAGAACCTGAATGTGCACAAGTCCATGTGACCTGATGAAATCCATCCGCGGATTCTGAAGGAGCTGGCGAGTGAAGATGCTAAGCCATTGCCTGTTATATTTGAAAAATCACGACAATTGGGTGAAGTTCCTGATGACTGGAAAAAGGGAAATTTAAGCCCCATTTTCAAGAAGGGGAAAATGGATGATCCAGGGAATTACAGACCAGTCAGTCTCACCTCTGTGCCAAGCAGAATCTTGGAGCACATTCTCCTGGAAGGCGTGCTATGGCATATGAAAAACAACAAGGTGCTTAGTGACATCCAGCACGGCTTCACTAAGGGCAAATCCTGCCTGACCAATTCAGTGTCCTTCTATGATGGGGCTACAGAAACGATGGACAGGGGTGGAGCAGTTGACGTCATCTACCTGGAGTTCTGCAAAGCGTTTGACACTGTCCCACATGTCATCCTTGTCTCTAAATTGGAGAGACATCAATTTGATAGGTGGACCACTCGGTGGATATAGAACTGTCTGGATGGCCGCACGCAAAGAGTTGTGGTCAATGGCTCAGTGTCCAGCTGGAGACCGGTAGAGTGGTGTCCCTCAGGGATCGGTGTTAGAACCAGTCTCGTTCAACATCTTTGTTGGTGACATGGACAGTGGGATTGAGTGTGCCCTCAGCAAGTTTGCTGATGACACCAAGCTGTGTGGTTCTGTTGATACGCTGGAGGGAAGGAATGCCATCCAGAGGGACCTTGACATGCTTGTGAGGTGGGCTAATGCCAACCTCATGAAGTTTAACCATGCCAAGTGCAAGGTCCTACAGCTGGGTGGGAGCAATCCCAGGCACAGCTACAGGTTGGGCAGAGAAGAGATTCAGAGCAGTCCTGCAGAGAAGGACTTGGGGGTGTTCGTCAATGAGAAAATGAGCATGAGCCGGCTTCAGTGTGCGCTTGCAGCCCAGAAAACCAACCGTATCCTGGGCTGCATCAAAAGAAGCGTGACCAGCATGTCGAAGGAGGTGATCCTGCCCCTCTACTCTGCTCTTGTGACATCTCACTTGCAGTATTGTGTGCAGTTCTGGTGCCTTCAACATCAAAAGGACATGGAACTGTTGGAATAAGTCCAGAGGAGGGCCACAAGGATGATCAGAGGACTGGAGCACCTCCTGTATGGATATAGGCTGAGAAAGCTGGGGCTGTTCAGCCTGGAGAAGAGAAGGCTGCGTGGAGACCTCATAGCAGCTTTCCAGTATCTGAAGGGGGGCTATAGGGGTGCTAGGGAGGGACCATTCATTAGGGACTGTAGTGATAGGAACAAGGGGTAATGGCTTCGAACTTAAACAGGGGAAGTTTAGATTGGATATAAGGAAGATGTTCTTTACTGTAAGGGTATTGAGGTACTGCAATTGTTTGCCAGGGAGGTTATGAATGCTCCGTCGCTGGCAGTTTTCATGGCGAGATTGAACAGACCCTAGGGTGACATGGTTTAGTGTGAGGTGTGCCTGCCCATGGCAGGGGGGTTGGAACTAGATGATCTTAAGGTCCTTTCCAACCCTAAGTATTCTATGATTCATACAGAGGTGGAGTCTGGGAGAGAGCTCTGGAGAATAATACATCCTTCTTTACAAACTCTTATTTGCTTTGCAGCTGCTATTATTCCTTCCCAGAAATAGGATTCTCAGTCTGATTCTTATCATTTTCTTGTTCATCCTCAGCCTTCCCCTGGCCTTTACAGTTTCTTTTTTGTAAGCAAGCACAAATTCATGATAATACTGCTGCTACTGTTATACTGTTGCCCAGGTTTAGGATAAATAAATATTTTGAAAATACCTATCATTAGTCAAATTGTTTTCAGGGCCAAAACAAGCTCAGGGCAGTGAAGATGGCTAAACATTGTTATGCCTTCTTCTATTGGTTTGATTATGTGAACACACAGATTTTGAGAAGATAATTTGTGCTGTTGATTTTGTGATGGGTAAAACTGTTTTGAGAATGCTCATTCTACAGTGCTGGAATTGTGAAAAAGCCAGTTCCAAGGCATTCACTGAAATCTTGCTGTTCTAAAAAGGAGGAAGTCAAAACCCTCAGGCATGTACCAAAGCTAGCTTGTACCATTTAGCTAATTGAAATCAGGTTTGGCAAATCTGATTCTAATAATTTATTTATTGCTTAATTTTATGACTGTCTAGCTTTTAATAGTTTAATGTCATATTAGACCAAGTTATTTTTAACTTGAAAAAAAAATATTTAAGAATGACTTCTAAAAGAGATTCCATTTAAGGTAGGCAAAAACATTTTAAAAGAACACATTTTCTGTATTACATACATTTTTTTGGTTATTAATTTGTACTGATCTACTTGTGCTTTGTTGTAGTTTTCCTTTGTTTCATCTCTCATATTAAAGGTTGTGGTGTGTCTGTTTATTAATTCAACTACAACAGATTGCTAGGGCTGTCATTATCTCATATCTTAAAATCTTTTCAGAGTTCCACTACTTCAGTTACAGACTAAAGTTTCATTACTTGCCTAGAAATTTAGGCATTTGGGAATTATGACTTCTGGGCTAGATCCCTAGAGTGTTTGATAGACTGGAGGTTAGGTGTTTGGGGTTTAAGTATTTAGGTATTGTTTTTATTTTTCCATTTACAGAATGAAAAATGCACAGCACTTCATTTTGCTGCCACTCAAGGAGCAACTGAGATTGTAAAGTTAATGATGTCATCCTATGCTGGTGAGGAATCCATTATTGATGCTGTGGATGGGAATAAGGAAACTCTCCTTCACAGGTAGGAGGCTACCAATCTGCCAGACTTCACTATAAATTGTGACCCATCATATTATTAGTTATTCTCAGCATCTGATTATGTGTTACATAGTATACTTTGGAACATCCTCTCACATGGGGGATAGCTTTAGTACAATATGAAAGAGTCAGTAATTATTACACAAAATGTATAGGAAGTTATTTTTTGAAGACTGGGTCAGTGAAATGGATTGAGGCTGTAGATATGCCTGGAACAATCAGAGTCTGAAGTTTATGGAATTCCATATTGACATTGTGTGGTACAGCAAAAGATCTGACATATGAAATGTCTGAATTTGTTAAAAATCTGGTAAAATACCTGTTGACCCACCAATGAGGTCTTTGTTTCCCACAGTGAGTTTTCATTGTATTAGCTGAACAGAACCTAGTTTAAAAATGAACTGCATGACAAAAACCAAATCAATTTATTAAAATTAATTAGGTAATAAAGGCATCTCACTGCCTTTTAGTTTGAAATGCATTTCTTTGAAAATATTAGAAAATGAAGAAATGAAGAAAAATGCTGCCTTTTGGCTGGAAACTTCATTGTCCCTTCTAATGTTACTGTATTTTTGCATTTTTCCCTACAGGACAGCATTGTTTGATCATTATGAACTGGCAGAGTATTTGATTTCAATGGTAAATATTTAATCGATTAACATGTTTATAGAGATTATTGCTAGCTATTACTACAGGTCTGCACAGAGAAATTCATAAAGGAAAATGTGTTCCCAGGTATAGGCTGTATAGATATATATAATTTTATAATGCGTAATTGACAGTTGCAATACAATGGTAGTTGTGGCTCCTTATTAAGATGCTACAGTTATAGAGGATTAAAAACTTGCATCTTTTATTGCCATTTTACTTATTCAGAAAGGTTTCATAAACATCTTTTATTAAATATGACAATCTTGTTTAGTCACCCTCACTTTTAGAATATGAAATGCGAGATATATGCTAAATATATATTGAATTTCATCTCATTTCCCCAGCAAGAAATCCTTTCTTTAAAGTATGCAAAAAGATTAAAAGATCAGTATGTAGAAAGATTTAAAGGTTGTCCTGGGATCCTATAGCCATCTATTGAAGTTTGTGTATGATCTAGAAATAATTTTTATTCTGTGTAGTTTGGTTATATTTCTCCACTGAATAATTATGACGGAGAAAGAAGAAATGTAACCAGGAATGATACTGGCTATAATCCAAGTGTCCATTTGTAGCAATTATACTAAGACTCATAATCATTATAAACTCCACTCTGCTAAGGGAATTTTCAGAAGTTATTAGACTTTCATTTTATTTATATTTAAGTATTTTTACTTTATTTAATGACAACTATATTAAGACAAATTCTCTTCCACATATTGTTCTGTTTTTCTCAGAAGCTCCATTGTAGGGATTGTATTTAGTCAGAAGTAAATATGCTTATTTTTAATTCAAATGTGAAATGGTGAGGTTTGATGGCTTAAACTTGTCTGACAAAACAACCTCTCTGAAGAAGTTGTTACCTGAGAAATACAGGCACAAGCATAAGGTATCACTATGCTGTGGTGTACACCAGATTGATAAAGAAAAGGTGTAGCAATGCTACTACTGAAGAGGAATAGCAAATTCCAGTTTAGAATGGCTTTCTGGTTTTAATTAAGAACAACATTCATTTATTTTATACATAAAATATCCACTTTTCATGCACATCAGCTTTAAATAATTACTTCCTTTATCTTACCTTTGGTACTTGTGTCTGAAAATAAAAGCCTCTGTAAACAGATACAGTGTTACTTCTAGCTCTTCTAGGTGGAAAAGATTATCTGTGGTAAGCAGAATTGTCCTGGCACACTATGTATGCTATTTACATTTAAATTACAGCAATTTTTTGTAAGTTATAGGTCAGTGTGCTACACAAGAAAAAGCAGGGAATCAAACTTTACACATAGTATTTTGCAAAACCTTATAGCTTTAAAAAAATGCTACTTACAAATTGGTTTGCACATTGAGCATTTTAAGCTCAATGGCTTGGGCAATAATGTCAAAAGTGGCCATTGTCACATTTGACAGGTGCACAGTATCTGGTTTGTGCATGCAAAGGTGATTAAAGACTGTGTTATTAACTGGAAATTGCAGCCCTGTATTCACTGAAATGAATGAGCCCCTTGGCTAAAAAAGGTCCTTGTTTCTTTGATGAATAAGGACATTTGTAAGAGGTTGTCTGACCCTGTAGAAAGGTAACTGGGGAAAGGGTCCTCCAGGTGTTACTCTCAAACATTTCATCAGCATACACTGGAAGCTTCCTGTTCTCTGTGGTAATCACTGTACATTTATTAAATGTTTCTAATTACTACATTGCAGGTTTTACCATTCTACAAAGTAAATATTGCTCTTGATTATGATTAATTCTACAATTATGACTGGACCCAAAGGTGATTCAAGTTAATGGAAAAACTGCCATTGATCTTTTTTTCCTTTTAATGATCTTTGTTTACTATCTGAAATAAAATATTGGGTTTTGTGTACTTTTGTCAATTCATCAAGTTTGACTTACAACTCAATACCTAGAAATATGAATCTAAGTCATCATAAAATAGGCATATCTCATTCATGCATTTACTTGTATTGTCATACTGCCTTGTTGGTGTGATTTTTTAGATAGATATATTTATGTTCATAGTGTCACAGAATCCCAGAATCCCAAGAGTTGGAAGGGACCTCGAAAGATCGTCTAGTCCAACCCCCCTGCAAGAGCAGGGTAACCTAGAGTACATCACACAGGAACTTGTCCAGGCTGATATGATCATAATGATATGACCATAGTGATGATACTGTCCTGACAGCATGGACCTTGTGCAAAACCAAACAAAACAGCAAAACTGAGCTTTTGCTGGAATATCACTTTCCCATCCTTGTGCTTCCTCTAATGAGAGAGGTCACATCAAAAAACTTGAGTTTGGAGAATAAAAATCTGTCTTCTGTTGATACAGCTACTTTGTAGTAAAAATTAATTTGGCTTATACAGTTTATGATGAAGAATAGAAAAGAAAGATAGATCAAGCTATACAGATTAAGATATACTAACCTCTGAATGCATTACTTGTTGAACAGTATTCATAAAGTGTAGAGGTTTAGAAGGGTCTTGTTCTGGTAATTAATAGGTAGACAACATCACTCAAAATGACTGCAATTTTTGTATTTTTCCAGAGCTTCAATCTCAGTATTTTCAAGTTAGAATTATATATTTTGAGTATTTAAATGCATGGAAAGGCATCCTAACAAAAGATTATGAGTTGTGATAAAATTGAAATTCTTTATTTCAGGGGGCTAATATTGATAGTGTTGACATAGAAGGTCGATCCCCACTTCTCTTGGCCACTTCCTGTGCATCATGGAAAATTGTGAATTTACTGCTCTCAAAAGGTAAAAAGGAATATACACATACAATACACTTCCTTTGAGCAGGGTTCACACATGTTAAAACTGTGTCTAACTTTCCTCTCAATTTCAATTCAGTACTTCAGCATACAGTCCAGGAGCAGCTGAGCTAAACAGCTGCACAGTGCTGGTATCCCCAGAGATAAAGGAAGAATCAGTGTGATGATTTCACCCTTTTTAATACAGAGTGAACAGGCTTTAGAAAAATGTATATGCCATATGTCATGCTTCTCCATATGTCAAGGTAGAGATGGCACTGGCACTCCATTTCTGCATTCCTTAGCAGTTCACAAAGTAAGCAGAACTGTGGAATAAATACACCACATATAGTCATGTTTTATAGCAACAATCAATCTTTAAACGTTAAAGTGCATCTTTCAAGCATTACCTGTGGTTTTATATAATCACTGTCACCTTGAAAATGTTTGAGCTGTCTTTCAATGACTATACTTCCGGTGGAAGCTAGTTATTGTTGCTATATTTTTCTCTTGTTAATAGTAATAAAACTGATTTGTTTATAAGCCTTGTAATGAGTTTTGAAGCTGTAACAGAATTGCAACTTTAAAAGATTAGACGACGTGGTCATCTGCATCTTTAATTACTTTGTAGTTTATGAGTGCTCAGTATCTCTGAATATAAGGGCTGCACATAAATTTTAGTTCTACAGTAAAATGCAAAATGTATATACACATGAGATAACTATGAAATCTGAGTGTCAGTGTGCGGTGTGTTTAAATGTAATTATATGTTATAATGCTGGCTTGAATAATTGTTACTTCATAGATTTATAAGCACATTTGTTTAACATTTGTTCCTTTGTCTTAAATGTCATCAGTTAGTGTCAGGAGCCAGCACTTTTGAGGTTGCTGGTATTTATTTCCATATTTATCTAGGAGCAAATGTATCATTAAAAGATCATCTTGGTCGGAATTTCTTGCATTTGACGGTATTGCAGCCTGGAGGATTACAGCATCTAAATGAGAAATTTCTGCAGGTACAGTAAGCATCATTTTATCTCTTTCTGCTACATTTACTAGAATATGTAAAGACAAAAAGCAACTACAGTTTCTTTTGGAGTGCTTGTAAAAGTTTGTGGTGTTTTTTAGCTTGCCCAGTGTCACAGAAAATAGTTTGCAGAGGTACGTATCTCTCATGAAAACATTTCAAAGCCAATAATACAGTTTTCTTATTGCCAGGCAAAGGAATAACAATCCCATAAATTATTTTGCTGTTGGGGATTGAATAGCTCAAGAGGTAGGCAATAAAATACAGAACTTCTCATTTCTATTTTCCCAGCTTGAATGTAGTAAAGCTAGGGGATGTACTCATTAGTATTCAGTCAGGCTCTAGGACTGAAATAGTTTACAGCATGTTCTGCAGGAGCTTTCCGTAGACTGGACTGTAATGAAATCTTGGATTTAGTTTTAGAAAGGTTTTCAGACATGGATTTGTATTTGGCTATCCTGAGGTGAAGCACTTGCATTGCTAGAGCTGAAGCTCGCTTGAAAGAATAAATTTGCTAGCCTCCAGAGCTCCAGAAACAACCTTTTAAATGTGGAACAAGTATAACTTATTGTACAACATCTGCTGAAATCTGTAAACAACTTTGATTAGTAATGCAGAATGGATATAACTTCCGTTTTCAGCAGATGTAGAAAATTAGTTTTAAACCAGAGTGACAATTCTCAGTTGTCTGCATTGACTTTCCAATTATTGATCATACTAAAAATTCAGACAAATGAGTGGAGCAAACTTGGGGCGGAGATTGTTAGTTGCTTTAAGAAGGACTATACATAGGATAGTGTTATACAAGGTATGGAGCAAAACCAGGGAAATAAAGATGAGAAGAGAAATGTGGGAAATAAAATTACACTGTAAACCAGTGAACTGATGGTTTTTGACAGCCAGAAGTTTTGCTACTGAACACACACTACAGACTACCCTTGCATTCTGTACAAGCCTCTTGCTGACAGCATTGAGTATTATGGTGAATGGTAGTAAAGAAGAATCTCCTGCACTACACTTGTGCTGTGGATGGGTTGCAATGAGGGTTGCAAAGTGGCAAGCTCCTGTGCTCTTCAAATAGATGTTTGAAAAAATGGTGACCCACAAATCAGCAGACATTAAATGCTCATTGTTGCTAAATCTACTTTTCCTAAAGTTTATTTCTTTTTATTTAGATACCAATTTTAAGTATTGCTGCTATTGTTACAAGCTATTAGAAGCTGTGCAGCATAAATTATATAAATATAATTCTGTGCTTTGGGGTTTTTTTGGGGGTTAACAGATGGAACACATTAAAAATCTTGTAGTGGATGAAGATAATGAAGGATGCACTCCATTGCATTATGCATGCAGACAAGGTGTGACCCTCTCTGTAAATAATTTACTCAGCCTCAACGTTTCCATCTACTCTAAGAGCAGAGACAAGAAGTCACCATTACACTTTGCTGCCAGGTTAGTACTGCAGTCTAGGCAATGGAATAAATGCCATTTTTTCCTCTATATTTTTTTACGTTCATTTCTATGTTTATCTTTCAAAGCTATGGGCGCATAAATACATGTCAGCGACTTATAAGAGATATGAAAGACACAAGACTTCTGAATGAAGGTGATAAGAAAGGGATGACTCCTCTTCATTTGGCAGCCCAGAATGGTCATGAGAAGGTAGTTCAGTTTCTTCTGAAAAGAGGAGCCCTTTTTCTCTGGTAAGTATATTAATTTCTATTCATTAAGGCAAAAAAGAATCATCATCCTATATTTTACATCCATTTGCTGGGAAGTTATATAAATATAAATGCAATATATAGATATATTTAATATATTAGTATACAGAAATATAAATATAGAATATAAGAGCATATTTATAAAATATTTTATAAAACTAAGCTTATTGTGCCTTGCTTCAGCCTGACACACAGATTCATGGCTAGCTCTAAAGCAAGGCTTCTAGTGCTAGGGAAACTGAAGTTTCTCTAAATCAAACTGAGAGGAGTATTGAACCTTTTGATGGAAAAAAAAATACAAGTTTGGAAATATTATCACGTCAGCTTCACTTACAGGCCTGAATAGGAGTTCTTAGGGTTAGTGTATCACAAGTAACTTGCCTTGCACTCCAAGTCTTGATTTCAGATCACTGGTCCTCAGATCATTGGCAGCTCCACAAAAGCTTCCAGGGTCATACCTGTAAAGCCAGGAGCTGAAGGTATCAAAAATTTAGAGTCCTGTTTCAAAGTCTAGAGCTTCAGCTTCTAAGTCCTGTGCTTCCAGGTCCACTGCAGCTCCAACTTGGAGCTAGGGGCCTAAGCATTCTGAGAAAATACCTAACAGGCCTGTCATATATGCATTGCGTGAATTGTTTGTGATTGCAGAGGTCTCACTAAATGGACTACTGTCAAACCCTTTATTTGCCCAGTGTTCTTAGCTGGACTAGTACACCTTAGAAGGGTAGAGATGATTGTATATATATATATATATATATGAGTATATATGTATGTACTTATGTGCGTATGTATATGTATTTAGGCTTCATTTAGGAGGCATTTGCATTTACTTAAAATTGATAAAAAGCTTTCCATTTATAATTTCTTATTTTATACTGCCACATATAAGTGATTATAAAGGCTGGACGGCCCTGCACCATGCTGCCTTTGGAGGATACACTCGCACAATGCAGATCATTTTGGATACTAATGTGAAGTGTACTGACAGAGTGGATGAGGAAGGGGTATGTTTTTACATGGCATTATTTGTTTCTTGTCTGGTATTACTTCTAGAGCAAATGTCAATGGTATGCTGTTTGTAGATTTCCATTGTGCATTGCATGTGTAATATTTCATTTTCTCTGGCATATTTAAAGTCTGTTTCACCATTCTTAAAGCTTATTGCTTAGATTAATACATAATTGCTGAAATTGTTATTCAATTGTTAGAAATGGGAGTCAAAAGACAAAACAGATAGCCTAATGGAAACATAAAATACTGAGAATGTTAGACACATCCCTCTTGCCTGCTTTACAATACAAGAGTATTTTAACAATCTAGTACAAATGTTGGTAACATAAATTTGAAGAGCTTATACAGATTTAGAAAAAAAAGTCCAGTATCAGCTATAGATTGTTTGAACAGATTGCTTGAAATCCATCTGTTCTGCACAGCAATGCCCAACAGATACAGCTCTTGGAAGCCTGGCCAAATGCAGTGTCTTTGGGTCAACAGAATCCATTTCCTGGATTGGAGACCTCTTCTATTGACCTGCCTGACAGTTCCATGTCAGAAAACATAGGGGGATCATTTTAAGTAGCTGTCCAGTTTCCAACATAGAAAGTGTTACTAATTTCTCTGAGAATTGGTGTTGGAAACATTTAGATTTATTAGATTAGGAACAAATCTTGCTGGGATGATAATGAGAAGCCAATGCTTAGTTCTTAATTTCCTTCAGAAAAATCTGGGAATGCTTTCAAAAGTCAGCTTCAGTGGGACTTGGTTCCTAAAACACTCATTACCTTACTTTTATATAAATACCAAAGGAAAAAAAAAAGTGTTCCCTTTATAAAACTGTGCTTGCAGATTTGATTGTATAAGTACATCTGGATATAGTTGGATGCTTCTCTTCCTGATTTTCAAATTGTTGGTGTTCTCTGTCTGTAGATGACATAATTTTTACCTATCTATGACTTGCAGTTTGCTAGTTATAGAACTAAAAGATATTAATAAAATGGCTTTTCTCACCCACAGCTATTTCTTCTTCAGATTTAGCACTGCTGTATATGTAGATGTAGCATAAAGAAGTTGTCTATAATCTCAGTCAGAATTTCTGTAACAATGTTCTACTTTTTAATGTTGCTAGTAAAGGTATTCAGAACTTGCAAAAGAGAACAGTATTTGGCTTTTCAGTGTGGGAAAAAACTGAAATACATATTTCATTTTTTTAAATGATTCTTACTGATGCACTGCTTTACTGCTTTCCTGTGCAGAACACAGCTTTGCACCTGGCTGCAAGAGAAGGACACGCAAAAGCAGTAAGGTTACTTCTTGACTATGGTGCAAAAATTCTGTTCAACAAAGCACTAGCTTCTTTTTTCCATGAAGCAATACACAATAGGAGAAAAGATGTAGTGTCTGCTGTAATTTTGCACAAAAGGTAAGATACCCAGAAAATGTTTTTTTGAATTTCTGTTGTTTTATTTTGTTTTTAACTGAGATTAATTTCTGAAGACCTGTAGTTTAATAAGTACATATTTTAAAACTCCAGAGACTATATAGTGTTCTAGTGAGAGCAAATAAAAAATGGCATAATTGTAATGGACTTCAGATATGTGGCATGTTGTTTTTCATGTTAGACTGAGTATTCATAATCTGTTAAAAAAACCCCAAACAAAACAAACCAATATGTAGAAGCTATAAATAAATAAATAATCTTTCCTGTGTCTTCCCTCTTACGTACATAAATTTGGCTGTTCACAAAATGATTCAATGCATAAAATTTTAATCAAAATGGGAGTACATGTGATACCAAACTTGTTGGCTTAAATGTTGCAAATACTTTTAAAAATAGCCCCCCTTCAAGAATAGAAGTGTTACACCATTGCCTAATGATCGCATCTCTTGGTAACAGTTGCAGGAACACTGCCAGTATTTTACTTTATTTGTTATTACTCACCTAATTTAATAATCCAAGATTCCAGCTTTAGTTCAAGTTTCATATTTTTAGAAGGTCTTAGCATAGTTGAAACCTCTCTGTTTAACTAATAACGGAATTAAGCATTAATCATTCTTAGAGAAGCATCCAGAATTTTACACAATTGCTCCTCAAACAGCTGATTTTCCATTTAATGGTACTCAAACTTGTTGCATATTGTAATTTGCAAGATAATATCATAAATAAAAGTCAAATACTCTAAAAGTAAATTAATAGAAAGAGAAGCAACTTTTTCCAATTCATTTTCCATTATCTTAACTAATTTTTGCAGATGGGAAGAAGCTGTTGTGACATTCTCTCACTATTCTAGTGCCAATAAGTGTCCTTTGCTAGAAATGGTTGAGTATCTTCCTGATTCATTTAAAGTAAGTTTTCTGCACATATTAAAGAATATTTTACTACACAAAACCCCCTTAGTTACATTGCATCACTTACCATTGTTTTTTTAATGTCCTCACTCATATGTATTATTGTAAAATAGAAACACTATAAATTCACAAGTTGATTTAACTGTATTTTAATGGCAAGTTCAGTTTGTTCAGTTTAATTTCTTTAATATTAGGAAAGTTCTCAGTTTTTTGAGGTCAGTGGAGTTATAAGAATGTGAAAGTAGTATAGAACTAGTGAAAGTCAGAAGATAACTGGGTTCAAAATGATTTGAGATATTTTTACTTTCTGAGCTAACTGTTAAATGATGCTACAGAAATGCTCTTTATTAAAATAGCAAGTGACTTGGTATGTATATATTAATAAACACTTCACATTTGACACTTATAAAGTAGCATGTAGTCTTGTAAACTTCATAGTTTCACTATTTAACTCCTACATGGATGTTTACACCTTAAAAACATACACCATAAAATCTGACTGAATCATCACTTCTGTATATTTGATTGCTGTATTTGAAGGTAATTTTCTTCAGGTAGAAACATATTCTTTCTTATGAACATTATCACCTTAATTCACTTTTCTGTTCATCTGCAAAGCTGGTTTTGGACAACTGCATAATTGAGTCTTCAGAGGAAAAGACAAGTCGAGACTTCTATGTAAGTGGATGAAAAAAATTTATGAAGACTTCACATTTTATGGTCTTAGGTTGGAATATGCCACAATATGCCTGGCTGCATGTTAGCAGTGGTATATTATCTGGATAATAATAAAGTTAGAAAACCATCAGCTTGGCTTTTAGCTGCTGATACTGGATAGATTAAAAGTCCTTTTAAATATTATCTATTGTTGCAGCTATAGTTCTGTACTTGGTAAATTGAAATCAGTCAATATTTTAACTTGATTTATGAATAATTCAGTAGTTATTCACCAATAACTGTATTTGCATCTGTGTTTTTAATATATATTTAGCAAAAAACTCCGCAGTATTAGGATAACTTTTAAAAATAACTTCATCAGGTATTATTAGCAATCTTCAACCTTGAGTCTCTTTTTGATTCTCAGCAGGCCACTGATTTAATTCTCTCTATTGCCTGTGTGACACTGAAATTGACACATTTTTTACTTGAAAGTTTGGGAAGCACTCAGTATGTATAGTTTAGTACTTAAGTTCATATGAAGAGGCACACTTGTAAATTAATATTAGATCTTAAAAGAAAACACATGTGACTGATCTAAATTTGTCTTCTGGCCTGTAAATGGCTTTGAAGCTCAATTTCTGTAATCTTCATGCTTATGTATTTTAACAAGTACAACATTAAGCTTGAGCAATCTGTAGTCTTTATCTTGCTGTGTTAATTCTTGCAGTCAAGCTGAGTATCAGAGGTTGTGGATATTTCCAAATAACAGTGATTGATAGAAGACATAAGATCTATTTATGCATATCAAAAGCATGTCTATTATAAGTAGTACAATTGTCATCAATAATTCAGTCGTTTCTTTTTTTTGTAAATTCTTGACTAAAATGTTTAGTAGATTGCTTTCACTCTATAGCTATGTTACCTTTGAAACCATATTGTCAGCCTTATCAATTATTACATTGATTTGTGTCTGCATTAGTAACAGAAAACATGCAAATTTTCTACTACTCTACATATTCTTTATATTGTGTTATCAAAGTCATATAACTTTTAAATACAAGCTTTTCTTTGAAGTCAACAGTAAAACAAATTGCAGTTATGAGAATGACCTTTTTAAACTAATAAGGAGAACTTTTTATTTTACGATTCAAAATGGGTGTTTAATCATGTTACAGTCACAGATGTGTATCTTGATGGCACGTAACTAATGAGCAATAAGTATACATCAATGTTCTAATTACTTTGACTCAGTATAGCTGCTTTGTTTCTAAAGGATAACCTTTCTAAAATTAAACACATTAGCTCAGTCTTAGATGATCAGTTTCATTTAAATGCTGGTGTGTGTTTATTATTCAGATTGAATATAACTTCCGATATCTTCAGTGTCCCTTGACACTTAACAAGAAACTAAAGGATGATGAAGACATTTTCTATGAACCACTTACCACTTTAAACGTAAGTTCTGTATTTTACTCTGACATAATTCCATGTTTTCGTGCTCTAGATAAAATAAAGATGTTTGAATTTTTCATAATATTTCTTCTCTAAAGCTTGTAACTGTATGTTTAAAGTATATTGGAATGAAATATAGGCAAAAGTTCTTATAGTCTAAGTTAAAAATAACATTTCTTTTAGGTTTAGATAAAAATTCTTAGTTTATTTAAACAACTGTGAATGTTTCAAGAGAACATGCTGTACATGCAGGTAATAATACATCAAAGAAAACCATACTCCAGTCATTGTAGTGAACATCTACTAGAATGTAAGGTATTGAAAAACCTGACAAAACTTGTTTTTTCACATGCTAATTGCAAAATACTTTCTGTGCTTAAAACAAACATAGCTAGTCTGTCCTCTCATTCTTTGTCAGAAAATGTTTACAGAACAGAATTTCTAGCTTAATTTGATTACTTTTTGGGCTTCCTGTTAGCAATTAGACTTGGTATACTGTCTAATAATAAATAGATATTTTCTAAATAAATGTAACTAGAAAAGTTTGGTAATCTCAGAGTTATAGTTCGCAATAGTCTGTACAACTTTTTGAAGCTCTAAATAGACTAACAGAGCAGCAGGAAAGAAGCTGGATGCCTCAGCAGACAGAGAAGGCAAAATAGTAATAGCTTGGGGCCAGAGTGCATAAACAAACAAATTTTGCAATATCTCTCAGACATTTTAATTTTCGTTAGGCTAATATTCAAGGGAAGAAGGTGACTTACCCAGCTTTGTAAGGACTTTTACTTAGCTGGCTATGTGAGATAAGCTTGATTCTTCTGCTTGCTTGTTTTGTAGGCCATGGTACGTCACAATCGCATGGAGCTGCTCAGTCATCCCGTGTGTAAAGAATATTTGCTTATGAAATGGTAGGTATATTTTAATGTACATAAATATCATGTTGCATGTCAGAATGAAGGTTATTGTGCCTGGAAGTTGTTTACTAAGATGTACATATCTATAGCATTAAATGAAATTAATATCTTTTCCGTATAAACTCTCATGAGCATAATTAGGATATGCTGATGACTATAATATAAAATGTAGCTTAACATTTAGTAATGATTCTTTCATATTTACAGCAAAGATAACCACTGTTGGTGTTTCCACTTTATTACAAAAATATATAGGAGGATTGATGACTTAAAAAGGAAGAAACAGTATTTCAGGAAGGCAGATACACTTCTGTCCATGTAAAGCTCAATAAACGCATTCATCACAAAACGACATTTTGAGAAATGTTTGTTTCTTCGTCTTGAAAACACTGTTGGCTGTTACATTTGAATGCATGCTCTTCTAAGCTTATAAAGTGTTGTAACTTTAACATTCTCACTTTCAAGGATGGCCTATGGGTTTCGAGCACATCTAATGAATTTGGGCATATATTCTCTCGGTCTCATCCCACTGACTCTTCTGGTCACTCACATACAGCCAGGAAGACCTTTGAATGGAACAGATATCTATGAAGCAAGGCCATTAGAATATGAGGTACTGAGTTTTCTTGCTAGCTACAATATGGTTAGAATTTTTGTTGCAAAAAGTTATGATTATTTAAATAATTTCTAGAATTACGATTTAGCAACTCTGAGGAATAGAACTGAAATATATCTTTTTAAGTGGCAACTTCTGTAGATAATTTTCAGCTCTTATTTCTTATTTTTAGTCTTTTCTGAAAATTTTTCATCTGGTACATAGTTACTTCAATGTCTTCCCTAATGTGAGTCTTTCTGTAATGTGGAAGAAAAAGGATTAACATGTCCTTAATTTTGAAAAGACAGAATCCAGTGGATTCTTTAGTTTCCTATGTCCATTTAACTTTCAACTGAAATAACTGGATATTGCACACTTAAAAATTGACTTAGAAAGAGCAGGCATTAATAAAATGCTTTTGAGTATTCAAATATATATTTTCTTTGCCCATATTATGTATTACTTTCCCTTGCAGGCCCAGTATTTTTCTTTACTAAACTCATAAAGTATGAGGCTAAGACAGAACAATTTCTGCCAGTCAGTATATAGGTACCTCATGTACAACAGTAATGACCAGTGTGACAGCAGAAATCAGTCATACATGGATGGAAAACTGTCTGAAAGGCTTTTAAGTATAATAATTGTTTTCTATAATCCCTGTTCATAAATGTAAAAGAATAAAAATAGAAAAAATTGTGTTGTGCCAGAATGTCAATGATATACCCCCATTTTGGGATTACAGTATCTCAAAGTGAAAAACTTGCTTAGATAGCAAAGTCACACTGTGGTAAGTGTGGCTCTACTCTAGTAATTTATGAATATTGATCTTGTTTGTGATATGCATAGGACAGAAATGATGATTTAGTTGGGGTCTTAAGGAAAGTTCTGCTGTTTATTGAACCTGTGGGTAAACTCATACGTTATATTACACTCCTGCATTCATGTGAAGCACAGGAGAGTCAGAGCTCTGTTTCCATGGCATGAAGTATGTATTCTGAGAAGAGACATCTGTGTCATTAGCCCTAAAACAGTAACATACTGGTCTTAATGAAGACAAGGTCTTGTGTAGCAAACATTTCAAATGATTAATTTCAAAATCATTACTTTTATTATTAAATGCAGTTCTTTTGGGGGTTAAAAGACATAGACCTGAAATAATAACTCAAAAAGGATATGCTGGTAGAAATATGAAATAAAATAAGCTCAAGGGTTATAGAAGATTCACATATATTTCACATATGAAAAGAATCACACACCCATCCCAGTACATGTGGGATTCTCAAAGATTCTGTAAGCCAGAACTAGTAGAACTGGAAGAATTCGCCTCCACTAACTCATCTTCCTGGTGGATGATGGGAGAATTACAGCAGCTGCCTACAGAAAACAGAGGGATAACTTGGACAGACCCAGGTCCTCAAATCATCCAAGAATGAATGGAAGAAGACTAGTTAGAATCAGAATAGTTAGGGTTGGAAAGGACCTTAAGATCATCTAGTTGCAACCCCCCTGCCATGGACAGGGACACATCACACTAATCTATGTCACCCTAGGGTCTGTCCAACCTGGCCTTGAACATCACCAGGGATGGAGCAGTCACAGCTTCCCTGGGCAACCCATTCCAGTGCCTCATCACCCTTACAGGAAGGCATTTCTTCCTTATATCCAGTCTAAACTTCCTCTGTTTAAGTTTGAACCATTACTCCTCGTCCTGTCACTACAGTCCCTACTGAAGAGTCCCTCCCCAGCATCCCTGTAGGAACCATTCAGATACCGGAAGGCTGCTATGAGGTCTCCACGCAGCCTTCTCTTCTCCAGGCTGAGCAGCCCCAACTTTCTCAGCTTGTCTTCATACAGGAGGTGCTCCAGTCCCCTGATCATCCTCGTGGCCCTCCTCTGGACTTGTTCCAACAACTCCATGTCCTTTTGATGTTGAGGGCACCAGAACTGCACACAATACTCCAAGTGAGGTCTCACAAGAGCAGAGTAGAGGAGCAGGATCACCTCCTTTGACCTCCTGGTCACACTTCTTTTGATGCAGCCCAGAATACAGTTGGCTTTCTGGGCTGGAAGTGCACACTGAAGTCAGCTCATGTTCATTTTCTCATCAACCAACACCCCCAAGTCTTTCTCTGCAGGACTGCACTGAATTTTCTTTTTGCCGAACCTGTAGCTGTGCCTGGGATTGCTCCCACCCAGGTGTAGGACCTTGCACTTGGCATGGTTAAACTTCATAACACTCACATCAGCCCACCTCACAAGCGTGTTAAGGTCTCTCTGGATGGCATTCCTTCCCTCCAGTGTATCAACAGAACCACACAGCTTGGTGGCATCAGCACACTTGCTGAGGGCACACTCAATCCCATTGTCCATGTCACCAACAAAGATGGTGAAAAAGTCCAGTCCCAACACTGATCCCTGAGGGACACCACTCATTACTGGTCTCCAGCTGGATATTGTTCCACTGATCATAACTGTGTGGGACCATTCAGCCAGTTCTTTATCCACCAAGTGGTCCACCTATCAAATTGATGTCTCTCCAATTTAGAGACAAGGATGTTGTGTGGGACAGTGTCAAATGCTTTGCACAAGTCCAGGTAGATGACGTCAACTGCTCTACCCCTGTCCATCGTTTCTGTAGCCCCATCATAGAAGGACACTGAATTGGTCAGGCAGGATTTGCCCTTAGTGAAGCCATGCTGGCTGTCAGCAAGCACCTTGTTGTTTTTCATATGCCATAGCATGCCTTCCAGGAGAATCTTCTCCAAGATTCTGCTTGGCACAGAGGTGAGACTGACTGGTCTGTAATTCCCTGGATCATCCATTTTCCCCTTCTTGAAAATGGGGGTTAAATTTCCCTTTTTCCAGTCATGGGGAGCTTCACCTGACTGCCATGATTTTTCAGTTATGATGGCCAGTGGCTTTGCAACTTCATTCGCCAGCTCCTTCAGGACCCGTGGATAGATTTCATCAGGTCCCATGGACTTTGGACATTCAAGTTCTTAATATGGTCTCGAACCAGATCCTCTCGTACAGTGGGCCTAAGGTCTTCGTTTTCACAGTCCCTTCCAAGACTTCCAAGTCTGCCTTCCAAGACTTGGGTGATGTGGTCAGAGCCTTTGCCAGTGAAGACGGAGGCAAAGAAGTCATTCAGAACCTCAGCCTTCTCCATATCCAGGATAGGCAGTTCTGATAGCTTCCAGAAGGTACCTACGTTGTCCCTAGTCTGTCTAGTTGGAAGTGGATGTCCTGTCTTTCAATGAGTAATGATTCCAGCTTGGAGAGAAGTGGTGAACTGAACAGGATCTGTGAAGGTGCTGGCTGAACAACTAGAACAGTGTATATGAAGTGTCATGCACTGGAGGAGACAATGTCCTAATGACCTAGCGGTTGGAATGGAGTATGCAGAAACTATCATGGAAATGCTCAAACTTTCATACTTGGTTTGAATTATTTAAATACAATATCCATGACATGTATTTCACAATGAATATAAATAAACCAGACTTTAGATAGTAATAAGTTCATATTATGTAACTTAAGAAATTTAATGTTTATGTAGTAGGTAGAGCTGGAAAAAAGCATTAATTTAATAGTTTCTAATTTATTTGTTCTCTGATTTTTGTTTCAGAACTCATACTTCACAAGGGTGTGTATGTGTTTAGTTTTAATTATGAGTTTACTGGGAATCTGCAAAGAAATATTTCAGCTGATTCAGCAGGTAAATACATAGAGAAATAGCATTAATCAGACAGTGTGTTTGCATAGCAGTTTGTGTGATATTGAAATCTTTTTTTCCCTTTTAAAAAGGGAAATACCAATTTATAAAAGATTAAATAGGAGAAGAGGATTTGAGTAGTGTAGTGAGTTCAGTTGTTTAATGGTGCATGACTTATAAATATGTATCTGTCTGTCTCTCTTAAATCCTAGAAATTGAAATATTTGTTGGATTACTCTAATCTACTGGACTGGACAATTTATACGACAAGCATAATTTTTGTGTCTTCTTTATTTATTAATACACCAGCTCATTTGCAGTGGGAATGTGGAGCAATTGCTGTATATTTGTCTTGGATGAACTTCTTGCTTTACCTTCAACGGTAAAAGTTACTAACATTTTACAATAAAATACTTTAAATATTTTCAGCTATTTTGCATATCCTAAACCATGAATGACTGAGTGTGATAGCTGTATATTTTATGAGGTTTTTTCAACTTATACTAGTTTCCAGGTTAGGAATTTTTTAATTACCATAGGAAATTTTTTAATCTACAACACTGTAAAGTAGTTTTCAGTTCTTTATGTAGAGAGAATAACACCATGTCTTTTGGCAACTGAGGAAACAAGAATTATTTTAATGTTAAGCAAAGCCACCACATATGTCTTTTTTAAAGTATGTTTCATTATTTTGTAAGGACTTTCACTTAAAAAAAAAAATTACAAGAATTTGAAAATACTGCACACGAAACCTAAATTGTAAGGAGAAACTGCTCTGATTTTTGAATTACAAGAGGCCAAAGGAAGTCTCTTTTTATAATACCTGGGAAAAGGTAAATTCCTTTATCATTTAATGAATTAAATGGCACACCCTAATTTTCTACACCATATTGTCCATTAAAAGAGTTACAAAGGAGGAAATTATTTCTTTAGTTGACACAAGGTCTATTTATTGCTAATGATCTTAATGCTGTCATTGGTGCAATAGTGTCCAAGAGTTACAGACCGCAAGAGAGCTGGGTGGAGAGAAAAGTTGTATGTGGTGCTTAAGACTAATAAATTAAATGTCTTTGTTCCTGAGCATAACTGCCTTGCACAAAGATGAGGTTTGACTGATCAGCAAAAAGGCGCTGATTTGGAGCTGTTCAGAAAACAAGGATGACAGTATGTGACAACGCTGCATATATGCTCTTCTGATTCTTAGTGTATATATGTACTAATCACCCCCATGAGGTCTGGCAGACAAACATGTCATTTCCTGATTAATTTCAGGATCATTTTACTATAGTTGGAATGTTTAAGGACAAGTTTTGTAAACAGAGTTAATGTCAGAGTGAGAATCTTTATGATACTGCCTTGGCTGGCAAACGTTGTCCTACACATGCCTGACCTTAGATGACTAATGAATGGGCATGTCCTCCCTGCTGTGTGCTGTACGCAAAATGGGGGTTGAACCTAAATAGTAAAAAATAAATTCATGATTGACCAACATCCTTTCTTCTGCTATATGAAATGCTTCCCTGGCCTGCATATTCTTCATTTGTATAGCAGGAGTACACATCATTTTTCTAACTCAGTCAGGCCATCTCTTCTCAAAGCAACCTGTAGCTCCATTGACTTCAATGGCTTTTGCCTAATAAGTACCTGATAAATAGGTTTGCTTTACTTCTAAATTGATCTTTTCAGCCTTGCACATAATATTTCAGGGAGAAAATCCTGTGGGGGGTTTATCTCAGTGGCTACTGTTGTAGGAAAAACCAGTCATCTGGTCCCTGAATCTAGCAGAGGACATAAATTCCCAAGTTCAGGTTTGGGGGGAAAAGTAGCTTAATCTGCTTTATGACAATTCATGTTCTGAGATACAGTTTTTTGTATAAGCCAAGAGTAGGAGAGTTTGCCAGATGACAGACTGTTGTTGGAAACACCGATGTCTTAAAATTATACTGCTCGCCCTCTCTTGCCAAGAAATGTGTTTCTTTTTGTTTGCTTGTTTTCTATACTTTGTAGTGCCATAAAAAGAAAAATCTTTTTATATCAGGCATGTGGCTGGTAGATATGTCATGATGCCAGTTGTCCTTTGTTCTGATTGCTAATTTGCTTCAAAAAGCAGCAAAAAAATTGGGTAATTTTCTAATGTTAGTATTCCAAGTGTAACAGTTGTAGAATATTGTACTGTCTGTGGCTATGGAGAGAGTACATGTTGCCCACAAAAAATAGTACCTTGAAGAATTACTGCTCTGGTGCATTAAAATATAAGATTATGTGTTTTAGGCTTGCTATAAATAAGACAACTTGCAATGTTTTGGGTGTGAAAGTACAAGACATTTGTACCATCTGAAAATGTCTCAGAGAGGCAAAATGTCTCTTTTCACACATGAAAAATTACATTTCTTATGCCTTAAATAACTGTAAGCGATTCTACTTTCAGTATTTAATACTTTAGTGGTGGACTAAACTATCTGGAATGCCAGATTAATGGTTGGACTCAATGATATTAAAGGTCTTTTCCAACCTAAACAGTTCTAAGATTCTGTATCTTTTCTGTTATCATTTAGATTTGAAAACTATGGCATCTATGTTGTGATGTTTTGGGAAATTTTGAGGACGTTGATACGGATTGCTGTCGTTTTCTTTTTCCTGATATTGGCCTTTGGACTAAGTTTCTTTGTCCTTTTGGGTTCACAGGTTAGTTAAATAGCATAATTAATTTTTTCTTATTCTAAATAATTTTTACTAAAGAATCTCAAGAGGTTATTTACAGACTCCATCAGTCTATGTTTTTTCTTGATTTTGTATTTCTTTTTGCAGCAAACATATAGCACACCTCTGCTTTCTGTAATGAAGACATTTGCAATGATGCTGGGAGACATTAATTACCATGATGCATTCCTTGATCCATTACTAAGCAGTGAATTGCCATATCCTTTCCTGAGTTACACAGTTCTCATTATATTTACCTTGCTTATTCCAATCCTTCTTATGAACTTGCTAGTAAGTAAACTATTTATTAATATATAGAAGTGGTTAAGCACAGGTTTATACACAGTTTTAGCATATAGAATTATTTTAGTGCTGATTCATGACATTCATTTACTATGTAACAAATTGATATTTTGAGTATCATATTAAAAAGTTGCCTTTCCCTGGACTCCTTTTCCCTCCAGTTTACTGTTCTATTTTCCCACAGTTAACGGTTGCAGGGTTATGTTGCATATCTTTAGGTAGTAACTCTGATGGAATTTGAATTGGAGCGGCAATGTATTATTATGAGGTCTTGATAAAGAAAATTAGGGAAGAATGATTTTTGTTCACTGTCTTGCTGAATTATGACCTACAGCTAACAATAAATTTTTTATTAAGAACCCAAACTACAGATCTTTATTAAACACAAAGCAATAGTCAACAGTAGTACTAAAGCTAACTAATAAGCTTGACCTGGACAAAAAGGATCAGAAAACCTGGTAGTGGAGATGAAGGAGGAAAATATGTAATACATTTTCAGCCATGTTCCATTAAACATCAATTTTATTTTATTTTTTTTTTAGGAAATCAAGTTTTTATATGAGCTGAGCAATAAAAATCAAACAATTCCATTTTTTAATTAAGTTGTTCATTGCTGCCACGATTCTATCCAATAAAGAGGTCAACAAATTTTTTACATAATAGCAATAGTGAAGAATCAAAAAAAGAGATCTTATTCTAGACAAATGTTTGAAGTAGCTCTTTAGTGCCTTACTGCAAGATGAATAGTTGGCATTAAAAAGCTTTCTACCTTTCTTGATATGGATTTCCTAAATATGCACATAAGGGGTGTGTTTCCAAATTCAAGTGAAACAAAATAAATATAACTTTAGAGTCATTTTGAATTTAAATATGAATAAGAAATACAATTGAAATCACAGACTACAATAAAAATACATAATTATATCTTTCTTGGCATTTTTTAGATTGGTTTGGCTGTTGGGGACATAGCTGAAGTACAGAAATATGCTGCACTCAAAAGGATTGCAATGCAGGTAAGTAGCATACTACAGAAGCACTAACTATGAGAAATCCATATTATTGTTAGAACACCACTTATTTAATTAATTTATTTATATTCCCTTGCCATCAAAGTGCTCAGGAAGGATGTTGTCTTGCAATTTCAGAGAGGACTATGAAATCATTACTATTGATGTTCTGTTATGTTTGACAGAATTATGATTGTCTGCAACACGCTTATACTATGCAGCCTGTTCTTCTAGATGCATATGATCCATATTTCTGTACCAGTTTGGTAGCATCTCTGAACAAGCAGTCATGTGTAACATACTTATTTCTACCCAGGAGAAGACTTTTCTCACAGACATTCCACTGGCATCTTAATCTAGTAAAAGGATATAGTACAATTAAAGAGAGAAAGATTACTCTCCCATTATGATTTGGTCTTAAAACCTGTGGCTATAATAGGCATTTTGTCTTGACTGTTTCTGCCTTCTAATTCTATACTGTGATCTATAGTGTACTAAGGAGCTATTTAAGCCATTGCACAGAAGTTAGCTCAGTTTTGAAACCAGTTTAGTTATAAGTGTGCACATCTATGTATAATAATTAATTCTGTTAAGATAATCAATACTGCTATGACTAGATGATTTTAGTGTCTGAGCTGGACTGTTGCAATATTATACAACAGCATAGATACTCTGAGACTTGACATCTAATAATAGTGATTTTACTATAATGACATGATGGGTATTTTCACATGATAATATGTCTTTATCTTAAGAAAACATATTTTAAATGCAAAAACACATTTAGGTTAATCTTCACACCAACTTAGAGAAGAAGCTACCATTTTGGTTCTTAAGTCGAGTGGACCAGGAATCAATCACTGTATATCCAAACAGACCAAGATACTGTGGATTTATGGTAAGATGGTGAATTTTAGAGTAAAGAATTCTTAAGAAAATGTGATAAAATTGATTTAACTTTGTACACAAATTGCTGGGAACGTCTCCTTAATAAGTCTCAATTATTAACTGACATCAGTGGAATCATGATAAGGTCTTAACTGTTGTCAGTGAAAATGATAAATCAGTTTCAGTGCATCCTAACTTATTCAGATATAATCAGTGTTTGAATTCTCTGTGATCTGTGACTTTATTAAGCAAGACAAGCTACTGAAGTTATTCAGACAGAAAACAGAGTTACTTCCTTTTGGCATTTCTTCTTTTATTTGTTTACTTTTGATTTCAGCTGTTGTTGGTAGACGAATTTTCTGATTAAAAGAATTGTGTAAAACAGATGTTTAATATACGAAAAATAACTTCATAACTGAAACTCTTTTCAACTTTAACACTGTGTGGAGACTGTTACCATTCACTTATTTGGGATTTTTAATTTATTGTCAGACTATATTATCTGATTTCAGTTTGGTTCCATGTTTTGTTTAGAGTGTGTTCCAGTATTGCTTTGGGTGTGAGGACTCTACTACAGATGCACAGAGCACTGATACAACATTAGAATTGGAAGTTCTGAAGCAGAAATACAGGTATTCATTGTGTTATTTTACTGCTGTAAAAATAAACAAGATTGCAAATATAGTGCTATTTTTAAAAGTGTTCTAAAGGTCCATACTATACCTAAAAAGTAAAATTCAGGGTATCTGGTGTCCTTAAGTAAGCTTTCTCACTATGGTAACTTAGTATTTTGTATTCTGCAATATATTTACCTTCAAAATACTTGTGTGGTAGAGAAATATTTTTATCCCATGGCAGAGAAAGATGACAGGCTTGTTTGTTCATTAAAGTAAACTGAAGTAATGTGGAAAATGCATTTTCATTTCAGAATTAAAAGTTTGTGTATGGAGGTTTTCAAGGGTTATTTTAAACTCACAATTGATGTAATTCCAATTGGTTTGCAAACACACACAATCTTTCCACTGGTCCTGTGGTCAATCTGCCTCAGACTGTTTCCCCAAAAATGGGTTGGTATCCTGGCTCATCCTTGAACAGATCATGTTTCGAAAAGCTGGGGAAGGAATTCTCTGTACTTGCTTTTCTTATTCATCTTACCAATATATCCTTTAAGAATCACTTCAGAAAAGCTGAGGAAATCTATTCTTTCTCACTCTGTCTCATTCTCCCCTGTTCTTTTTCTCTCTCTTTTCATTCCCCACCCTTCACTCCCTTTTTTTCTTTTAATCTATTAAATCTTTTTCTTGCTGCATAGATTCTGATTAAGTATTTTTTTGGATAAAGTACTCAACAAGAATTGAAGGGGAGTGAAAATACACTCTACAGATGTAGGCAAACCATGGAATCTAGCAAGTCTTTTGCATCAGTAATTTTCATGATTTAAATGTCTTTTGGAACCAAACAACAAACCCTGTTGTAAGCTGTATGCATTTTTTTATTTTATTTTTTTTTAGGCTCAAAGATATATCAACACTGTTGGAAAAGCAACATGACCTCATTAAGTTAATTATCCAAAAAATGGAGATAGTGTCGGAGGCTGAGGATGAAGACAGCAATGATTTGTTTCAGCACAAGTTTAGGAAAAGGCAGTTAGAACACAAGAATAGTAAATGGGATACAGTGTTAAAAGCTGTTAAAACAAATGTGCCCAACCCAAGCACAGAAAAGAACAATAGCTTCTTCTAGACATGGTTGTGATATCATGTTGTGTTATCATTCTGGTTTACTTTAGGGTCACTTTTTTTCTCTTATTGTCTGTGCATAATGTTAATGTGATACATCATGTATTCAAATATAAAAAAAGGCCAGATCAAAAAAAAAAGGATGCAGGTGCTCAAAACAGTATTTAAGGAGACTTAAGATGTCTGCATCCAAAACTGTGATCCTAAAAGTGGCTGGCTAATCAGGAAAGTGCCTAACTCACCAGATGCCAACCTTGCTGTCCTGACAGTTCCCAAGGCTTCTGCCTAGATCTGTTTCTGGATTTGGTCTTAATACTCCTAGGTCTGTACTTAATTACAGTATTTTCTGTTACAAATATTTTTAGAATTTCTGAATTTTTAGAAATTTAAACTCTAATAATTTACTATTCAGATGTTTTGGGAAAGCCAATGGGCTTTATGTAGCTTAAAGAAAAAAGTAAGTAACAAGTAAGAAACTAACCTGACAGATTGCCTTGGAAGTTTTGCTGAGTAAGGACTGCAGGATCAGGCCTGAAAGGTAAGAAATAAAAAGATCATGAAATTGTAATGGAAGCGAAGGACAGTCTTCTGTAGATAACTATACACGGTTCTCAGAGGGATCATTTATACTAGCATGCATACAGCAGCGCTAAGATGATGTGTTAAATATTAGTAATTTATAACTTGCTGCCCTTATACTGCTAATGTAATTTTGGCATTCCTGATAACCTAAAACTGACCTTGCTACTTTAATCTGCACTTTGGTTTTATTATTTATTTACTGGATATTCAGTGCATTATGTAACATACAGTAATATGTCAAATAAACATGAATTAAGCTGTGTTTAAATACCTGAGTATAATTGTTTCAAACCCAGTGCTAATAAACTAGTTATGACTATATGTGGTTGTAACAATCTGTGGTCTGCTTTTGAATTCAGACATTGTTTAATTCTTCATGTAAAGAACAGTTATGATTCCTATTTATTTAAAAGGTAGCCACGAGAAGGTAATTCACATTGAACAGAACTTGTGCAATATTCAGAAAACACAGGAAGATGCACTATGTATTAGTGAGACTTGTGCCTTAAAACTGCCATGGATGGCAATGCTGTTCAGTAAGAAAAATGCTTTCTAACGCAAGTGTTTTATCCCAGTTTTGAGGCTAAATTCTTGTCTTGTAAGATAGAGAAAGGAGGAGTTTATTGCTGGTTTTGCCTATTCAATTATAGTTACTAAGGTGAGCAGTTGCTTAATATCAAGTGGTGGAGCATTTGGAGTTTGTTTCTCTTCACTAGCCAGATTCATTGATACCTTTGAATCCTGTGGCATAAATCCACACCACTTGTAACTGAGATGATTGCTGTCAAAACTTCAGTCCTGTTTTGAGTTTGCCTCTCAGAATCTTCACAGGCATTTTGCATTGAAGTGTGACTGTAATAGGTGAGTTAAGTAAGTTTGAGGCAGAAAATGAGTAGTTGGCTACTCCATTCAAATGGCATACTGGGGGCAGGCACATAATGCACCGCTGCATGTCTGTGCCCACAGATAGGCTCCTGGTTGCCCTAGAGGCCCCATCCTGAAGTCTGTGCTGTTGAGGTCTGGTGTGTACCACCACTTTCACATACCCAGTTGGAAAGAAGTGCTTTGCACAGACAGTGGAGCATAATGGTGTCTCCAGTTTTCTCTTGACAATGAGGGGATAGGGAATGTGTGCTGCAAAGCATGCTGTATCTGCCCCACAAGCTGCAGGAGAAGAAGCCTAGTGTGACACAGTGAGTCAGGGAGTGAACCAGTAAGGAGGGTCAGGATCAAGAAAGTAAAATTGAACGTAACTGTAGTCATTGAAATTGCAATGTAGCCTCTAATCTCACATCTGTTCCTGTGAATAAACTGGATGGACTTCTGAGCTACTGTGCATCTGCAGCTCCCTCTGTCAATGGAAACAAGAATGTTCATGGTCTCAGGATAGGGCCGAGCTTGAAAAAGGTAGACTTTCTTTTTTTCTTTTAATGGCAGGAAAGTAATTTTAGATTCCTGACAATCTGTACCATTAACACTAGATGGCAGTGAGCGATAACATTTTTAGTAAGTAAATTGAGCCTAAATGCATAGTTTTAATTGACAAGGAACAGCAGTACAGTTACAACAGAAGCAAAGTAGTCAGCATTCAAGTTTTAAAGATTGAGCCTTTCAAACCCCATTAAACAGCACTCTGAACCATTTATACACAGCAACTCTTCAGCTTTTCTGAACATTTAACTCACAATTTGAGAAACATTTTCCTTCCTCCCCTCCCTCCCCTGCCCCCCTCATGCTTTGTTTCTTTCATACATTTAGCAGCTGTGATTATGGTGGAAAATACAGATGACCATATCCACCCTTCCCACATACACATCTGAGGCTGACTGTAATGCTGTTGCATAGCTTGCCTGCATGGTTTTGGTTTATTTTCTTTTCTGTGACTTAGCTGTAGCAGGTTCACAGCCTATCAAAATTCTTAGCAACTGCTCTTCCACAGATTAGTGTGACTGGACAGCTTGGACATCCAGTGTGGTTCTAAATCCAGTGTAGGATCAGGTTTAAGAAGGCAATGCACATCATCACATACAGAAGTGAATTTGGCAGTACCAGCACTTCTGCCAGACTCCACAGTGTGTTATAACACCATTTGAAAGGTAAATGCACTTAGAGATTTAATGAAAAATTGCCAAATATACATTGTTTACAGGGTAGTCCACACACAAGTAAGTAATTTAATAGAAGTCTTTCTGGGCAACCTGATCTAGTTAATGCTGTCCCTGTTAATTGCAGAGGGGTTAGACTAGAAGACCTTTAGAAATCCTTTCCAGCCCAAACTATTCTATGTTTCTATGATTCTATGCTAGAACCTACCAGTGCATTGGTTTAGGTAGTTGCTCCTAGGTTTGGTATTCATTATCAGGCTACTACCATGAGGATAGACTGGCAGAGAGCTGGTCATTTCCATTGTGGTGGCAGCAGGGCTATACAAATTGAGGGTAGAAGAAAACTTTATGGTGGTTGGGAGATAAAGAGCACCTGTTCATTCAGCCACCCTTGGGTGCCTACAGAGCAGAACTCTCAGGGTGCTGTGCAGAAAGAAAATTAGCCCATTTCTGGAAGAAAGCACAGAAGTTTAAGAAAGGTGTTTCCTGCAGTTTAAGGTACAAATTAACTTAGAACCCAGCCTTTCAGCTTCACACGGGGGCAGTTCTCAGCAAATGCAGAAAGAACAGTGGATAGAAAAATTAAGCCACCTGTATGTTGATTAATATGCAAAGAAAACCCAATCTTGGTCAACAATTTTTATTTGGAAAGACAGAAGGTATTTTTTCATTAGCTAATTATTACAACATTAAATTATTTAACTTTCTGTGGAAATCATCAGAGTAAGATTATTTAATTGCCATGTGGTAGAAATATCTGATAGATTCTGAGAAATATATAGCATAAGAAACTTTATGCAAGTAGATGGATTTTTCTTTAGGTTAATGCCCTTTTACCCAACTCTGTCAGTAAAAGGAACCAAAGGAACCACTCAGGCTTCAGTGTACTACTCATCCGTTATATTGTTACATTGAGTGCCCAATTGAAGGGGTCCCACTGTGGGGAGGAGTTAGGCCCATGTTATACCTAATGAATGGGTAAAATAAAGGAGTGTAGCAAACCTTCCCTGAGAGTTCTGGACAGCAGGAGATTTTATGGGCTTTCCTTTTGAAATGATAGAGAAACTATA
This sequence comes from Melopsittacus undulatus, assembly GCF_012275295.1. NCBI lineage: Eukaryota > Metazoa > Chordata > Aves > Psittaciformes > Psittaculidae > Melopsittacus > Melopsittacus undulatus. Next base: position 33,496,435 of record NC_047527.1, read on the forward strand.
ATGGCTGGCAAGTGTAAATCGGTTCTGGCACATGAACAGCAAGAGAGCTACAGTGAGACTGTGTATGAGTTGATTTGTACCCAGGCCACTCAAGCTTAACTGAACCTGATTGTTAAATATGTAGGCATCCTTATAGAAATGCAACATGACCATGTCACAGTAACCACGAGAGAAAGTGTTTCAGCACTTGAACAAGTAGCTCAGGCAGGGAGAAGTCTCAGCAATGGTAGGACGTGGTTTAGAAGTTAAGATGGGAAGTACTGCAAGTGATGAGAAGCAATGCATTTTATGTCATTTTGTGATTAGGGTTAGGGTTAGGACATCTTAGGAAGCAGAGCAAAGTGTAAAGCTATTAATTTCATAAATGAGTAATAATATTGTTAATATTTATTTATCCAGAGATGTGACTGCAGTCTAAAACAGTCATCAGCAGGAAACTGGGGATTGACAAAAATCAGGAGGTTCAAACAGGGCAGTAACTTGGAGAAAAATTAAGAGAGAAACTGGGAGTAGCATTGATGTTCATGTGATCAAACTAAAAAGGTCCAAAAGCCACAAGACACCACTGGCACAGTCTGAGTACAACAGTGGTGCTCACAAGAATGTCTAATTCAGATGCATTCAGCCATATCCTCAGATCAAGGACACAGTTAAGATCGCTTAGATTTTTAAAACCAGAATGCAAACTTCTCAGCTCAGTCCTGATGATAATCCCTGGGGCTGGCAATGCCCATGGAAATGATTCAGCAAGGCAGCAAGAAAGCGATGCAAGGATAGATAGCCATAGTGGACTTCAGGAGTTATTTCTCATTTCTTAAAATGACTCACTTCCTGCAGATTTGAATTTTAACATTTATTGGTGTATTCTCCTAATCTGTGGGATAATCACAGTTAAATTAAATGTCTGAAAGTAATCATGGTTAAAAGCTACCACTGTCACTGTTACTATGTTGTGAGGAAATGAATATTTCACAGGATTTGGTCTGTCTCATTTCAGTTTGAAGATTGTGTCCATATCTTGCATTCATGAAGATCTGAAATATGGTGGCTTCACCCTAATGAAGGAAATGGATTATCAAGGCAAGGAACATCTGCACTTTCCTAGGCTTGAAATAGTTTGTTAAAAGTGCACTGGATATTCAAGAATCAGAGAGACCAGTTTCAGTTAGCAACATTCAGCCTCCAAGCACAGTTTTGACACTGTGGCAGTGCTTCCTCAGAAGCACTTGTTGCTCTGAGCCCTGCACCATGTGTTAAACTTCTTCCTCCACTGTATCTGCAACCCCTTCCAGCTGTCTTCTGTGCCCACCAAGCCTCTGAAAGCCACCAGAACAAAAATGCTAAACACAGCTGGGTAAGTTCTTCAAGCACCCAAATTGAAAGGAAAATGAAGCAGGAAAGGATTACAAACACATTCCAACAAGTAATAAAAACTTAAATTCAAAGATAGAGGGAAAAGACAGAGATCGATTCTTGTGTTCAGTTTGGGTAGCATCCTCAGTGAAGGCACCACCACCTTTATTTTGTTGTCCTAAGAGCAAGGTATCTGTAGTAACAGGTTTTTACATATGTATACTTATATATAAATTGTATTTTAGATAAAACCTGGGAAGAAGAGAGTGCTTATCATTTGGAACATCATTTTTCTCCAATGAGATCTTGCTTTCATGTGTCCATGCTGATGACAGGAGTATGGTATTTCAGATTGCTCATATGACTACTCCACCATGCAGGAGCAGGAGGAAATCACTACTCCTGGGAAATATCAGCAACTCCTCTGGTCCATGCTGCTGAGGAAGTACAGCATCCAGGGTGCTACAGGCTGAATCTATATATGCAAATCCTTCTGTAAAAATAAATAACTTTATTTTTACCCATATATATATATATACTACATATATTTTATTTAGTCTATATATTGGGTATATGATACATAGTTATAAATATTATATATAAAAAAATAGATGGTGGGTATTTCATACTCATGAGAATGGCAGTCAGTACCCAGGGCCATGGTGTACCCCCAAGAAAGTCTTTCCTGTGAAGGTGGCGAGGCCCTGGCACAGGTTGCTCAGAGAAGCTGTGGCTGCCCCACCACTGGAAATGTTCAAGGCCAGGTTGCACAGGGTTTCAGCTTGACTGTTTCTAGCAAGTTTGTAGGATGCTCTGATCTTGCTTACCTTTGGCTTCGAGAAGACTCAGGATTAGTGTTTCAAATCCATATCTGGTCTAAGTTTGGCACTATTTCTCCCTTAAGAGAGCTAGCTGGTAGTCATGTAAAACGTACTGTTTTGAGAATAAGTTTCACACACAAAGGAAAAGCTAGGGAGTTCTGTATTACTTCAGCACTTAACTTCAACCCAATAAACACTGATAATTAATAGAGCCAAACTGATTTTGTTTCATTACAATTTTTTCCCTTGCTAGTTACATTAATACTTTCTCAGCATGTCAAAACCTCAGTTGTTTCATGTTTCTTCATTAACATTATAAAACTAGCCAAAAGATTTCACTACTCTCTTCCTTTATATGACTCAAATGATATTTTGCTTTGAAAAGGTCTCAGTTATTCTGTAACATAAGCAAATAAGTACTGGGAAGTGTAGAAATACATGTTACAATTACATCAGATGAAACAGAGACAGATGACCACAATCAGATACCTGCACCTCAGCTTCCTTCTGACCAGACAGGATGGGTCTTGTTGAAGGACTGAGGGCGATCCAAAAGTCAGGCTGCTATAACCAAGGAAAAACAGCTGGAGAAGTGAGTTTCCCACAAAAATTCATTGCAGGAATGTAAGGCAGAAATAAGCACTGCTCAACACTAAGGATCTTAGAAAGTGAAGGTGACTGACAGAATATACCTCTTCTGCTTCCAAGCCACAGTATCATCTGTGGCCTGAGACTAGGAACCCTCCTGTTACATGGTGGTTCCTGGTGTCTATTTCTCCCTTATACGAAACCCAGTTGTCACTTTCCCATCTACCTTTACAGCAGCTGAGGTGGATTTATGATACCTTCTCTGCCTGAAAGCAGTTGTATGATGGATGTCACCACAAGGAGAGGTCAGGCACAGGGTGGCCTAGAGGATGCAACCCCTGAGTACCTCTTCCTGGACAGGGCACAGCTGATGCTTCCCTTGAGGTGCACAAGCTGGGTTTCTGTGGAAAGCCTTAGGAAGTGACAATGCACTGTTAAAATAACTATTTTCTTAGCTATATAACCTATAGACATGGTCAAAGAAGTCAAGAAGGATCCATGTGGAGTGGTGAGTGCAAGCTGGGGAGGAGGAGGTGCAAATATAAAGCATACTTGACCCAACCTGGGGGGCTGTAGGCAATTATGGCTAGCTTTGAAAGGAGGGGAGACAACATGAAAGGTGCTAGAGGGAAGCTAGCTTAGAGGGCATTTGTGATTTCTTTGGGACAGCAAAGTTATCAATGCTATAAGTTTCTTGAGTTTTACTGGTGAAAGCAAAGGGTGCTGGGGGAATTCAGGATGGAGCCAATAGTCCACCACAAGGACTGTGAGTCACCAGGGAACTTTGTTTTCAAGAAGAGTCATAAAAGCATTTTCCACTTATCTGAATAAACACAGCAACGCACAAATTATCCTGAGAAACCATTAAACATGTATTAATGATGCTGGAGATAAACAACAGAATCCTAGCTCCAGCATGCACATTTTCTAATGTAGAAGTCTGGTTTTTAATGCCTACAATCCTACTTTACAAAATAGCCTTTAAAGAAAAGACCAAATGATTGGTAAAGAGCTTACTCTTGAATTCTAAAACCAAGTAATAATATGTTTCCAGGGCTGTGTATATCTTTCCTCTGAGGACTTAGAAGTAGTTAAAACCTAAAACCTCTACCTAGAGAGAAGTAAAAAAGGCTGAAGAAAACAAAAATAAACAACACTTTAAGCTCTGGTTTATTTTATAGTGTAACTAAATAATTAGGCTTGTGAAAGGTGAAGTGCTTCGGTGAGACTAAACCAAAATTAAAGGAGGATTGGTCGTTCTTAGATTCAGCACCCACAGTTGTGTCAGTCCAGTTCCTGGTATGTATGCATTGACATGATGCTACATTAGCTGACAGCTGATATAAAGGGGGAATGTGTACTCCTGATTATTCTGGCCCCAGTGACAAATTCACTACTGATCTTAATGAGATCTCAATTTCTCTCAGGTGATAATTCTTTTGGGAATGTCACCTGCAGGTGGTAATTCTTGTTCAGTGGCACTGAATGCCACATCACTATGATGTGACTCAAGCCCTCCCCCAGCCCAAGCAACCTGCCCCAAGCCCCGCCCCCATGCTTTCCAGTCCAGCTTTTCACCTGCACCTCTCAGAGTGGGATGTATTGCTGCTCTGCTGTTATACTTATGTGGGATGAGACAGCCTTAGGCTGGTTTATTTCAGATACTCCATTTTTTAGTTACTGAGGTTTGCAATGAGTCTTCCCTGCTTCCCCATCACATTTACCCTTCACATTGCCTTGGAGTTTAGAAAATGCTTGAAGGATCTACCGATGCAGGTGACAACCCTTGTCCCTGCCTGGGGACACACATGGATGGTTGCACATTAGTTCAGGTTATTATTCCCAGCATGATAAAACTTTGGAAATGCATGTGAGGTTCATATAAACCTCCCAGCAAATTATGCCAGATTTCAAAGCATGTTTGGGATGCCTGAACACATCCAGAGAACTGCCAGCAAAGTTTTGCCCTGTGTTACACAATCCCCCACCAAGAACATTCTTAGATGAAGGAGCAGCAACCTGTACTCCTTTCAAAGCAGGAGTAGATGATATGGTCCCTTGTGGTTCAAAATACAACAGGTTTCTGCTTAGTGCCTGGACCTCCATGCTAGCACAGCACTTGTTTCTCAGTTTCTCAGCAAGACCATTTTCCCAGGGAAGCAAGATGCACAGCATCCTGATTGTGGCAGCATTGGTGTTGTCATTAGTGGCATCCAGCTTATGTTAACACCCTCCTATACATAATTTAAGTTGGTTGGGCTCCTTCTGGATGTAGCTAGGAGATTTGCTCAGTTTTTTGTCAGCAGAGACAAGGCATGAGCTATTCCCAAGGCACTTGTGGTGGCACTTGAGCATTGCTGTTCTTCCTGAGTGCTTCCCTGGCACACAGCAGCAACGGTAAGCAGATTGTCCAGCACAAGCAGAACTTCTGGGTCTGTGAAGCACTACCAGTGCTGCCAAGGGGACACCCCTGTCTTCCCCAGCCCCATTTGCAGGGTGAGCTTGGAAAACCACAAAACAGGTGCTGCAGCATGACTTATATATTCCAGGACAAAAGTGATGTAGTTTCAAGTGGCTGCCTTAATCCACTGGGAATATTCTAACCTGCTGCAGAAACTGAACTTTTACCAACTGTTTAGCTTTTGCTGATTCAGTGGCCTGTGCTCTTCCCTCAGTATACTCTCAGGATATGTATAAGGAGAAGAATATGTATTACTGAGTATTCTATGATTCTACTGTGCTATTGTTATCAAAATAAGATTTTTTCAAGATCAATTTATACACCAGAACCAGCAAAACAAAGCAAAGCAGTGATTGGCAAGAAATGTGTAGCAGGTGGTGCAAGTGCAGTAATGTGTGTGGTCTTTCCCAAATCAAAGCCATATGATGTTTTCTGAGTGGCTTTCAGAGCCTTGTGGATGCCCTTTCTGTAATGTTATGTGTTGGCACCTGGCAGCATTTCTAGCATAGCTCTCAGGCACAGGGAGTAGAAGGATAGTGCAGCAGCCAGCAAACCTGCCAGTGGTTCTTCATCCCCCCTCATATTTTCCTATTAGACTAATTAATAACTGCATAGAAGCAGCAGCATTGTAACAACCATGGCAGCAAGTCCCACAGATCATTGAAAGCAAAGACCCATTTTTACATCAGAGAGCTTGAAGTCAGCTTCAGGGGTGACTCAATGTACGCGGCAATTTGAAACTGATGCCCCATCCCTGGCAGTGTCCAAGGCCAGGTTGGACTGGACTTTGAGCAACCTGGTCCTAGTGGAAGGTGTGCCTGATCAAGAAGGATGGAAGGACAGAAAACGGTAGCCTGTTCTTCATAACTCCTAAATTAATTCAGTTGTCAGTGGAGATGAAGAGTTGCCTTAATTTCTTTCTTTGCTATTCTGACCCTTGCCAAGGCTCCAGGCTGTCAAAAGGCCCCCATCTCTGCACAGAGCAGTGACACCCAACACAGGGCCTCACTGTGCTCACAAGGAGCTTCACATGTTAATCCACAAAAGGTTAACGCAGGCTCCAGGGAAACCAATTTATACTTCCTCTGAGCAGGTTAAGAAGCCAGCTGATTGTGGATGCCAAGTTGGTGACTGGGCTGTCAGCCCTCCTCTCAGCCCTACTGCATCAGTCCATAACACACTGGAGGGTCTTCACCAACTGTACAAACTGACCCTTAATACATTGCCCTCTCTTTTGTAAATTCATCCTAACCACAGGTTTGGCTGCTGAGGTGGTGCCTGGCCAGGCAGAACCTGAGCTGTGCACACCCAGGTTCCCCAGCCACACAGCTTTGGTGTGGCAGTCTCAAGGGGCAGGTAAAAACAACTTGGATATTTCTTTGTCTCTGTGTTTCTCACAACCATGGCTATTTTTTATTTCCTAGCAGTGACAGTCTTCTTGTTTATTACTTTCTTCCCTTTCCAATTAAAAGAAGAAAAAACCCAAACCCCAAAACCACCCCCTAAAAAACAGAAGTTAAGGAATTCACCAAATATTTCACAAAAATAAAAGACTCCCCTGCTATAACCCATGTAAAGACAATGCCACTGACCCTGGGATGCTCTTCTCCACATCATCTCCACAGTGTTATGCAGAAACTTAAGTTGGATATCTGCTAAAGAAGACAGTAGGAGTAGACTTATCTTTGCATCTTAATGCAAAAAATAAAACTTGAGTTTCAATTTCAAGATGCTTGGATTGTGTACTTAATTATAGCAAGTGACAGCAGCCTGAAAGATGTTTTCACACAGAAGTTATCATTCTTATGGGATTTCTTGTTTAAAAAAAAAAAAAGCAACCAAACAAATCCTCCCCAAACAAACAAACAAAACTCACCCAAAATCACTCTCAAAGGAATACAGCTTTCCTCTTCTTTAACACCCAGAAATGTGAAAAAGCTTTGCAGATACTGCTTCATAGTATCTTCATGAGGCCACTGCTTTTAACTGCTTGATACAAGTAAGGAAACACCAGCACATGCTCACTGGAATATTTTAAAACATTTTTTCACAGAAAGAGTTTTTTTCATCAGAAAACACTGATTAAACACAAAATATAAATCATTATCATGAAAATCAGCATTTAAAAACAGCAATAAATTGTGAAAAGTCTGCAGTTTTATTAGTTTGAAGTCAGACAGGGCTATAACAGTTTTAATTACAAAATTTTTAGCCATCAGCTTCATGGTTTTTATTTTGGATAGAGATTTTTAGTTTGCTGTCTTGATCTGCCCTGTGAAATACAGTTTCAAAACCTGCAGCATGTCGCAGGGAGGTATATTGTGCCCACCCAGCTCTAGCTGCAGGTTCATCTGGGTGCTCCCAAGTTGTCCATGGGCACTGGTGACGGCATTTTGGACCCCTGGCACTGGAAACCCAAATGTCACCATTCAGCTCCATGGGGCAAAGCTGTGCTTGCCTCTCTGGCCAGCTTGGGTAAGGTTTGGTCACTTAGTTTGTACTCTCCTGCTCAAACAAACGAATGAAGATCTGAAGATAGGGCTCCAGCCCAGCTCTGTGAAACACAGTCTTAAGCCTTTCCTCCTCCAGCTAATGATTCTGGATGATCGTATCAGGGAAACCATATAGAGAAAACTCTTGTTTTGTTCTTCCTGCCAGGTCTCAGTTAACCTCCATGCCCTTTGGATTAGCAATATAGTGAAGCTGTGTGTCTCATACTTGACTTCCAAGTTGCTCTGTAATGCTCCTTTCTGGGAAAGCAAGCAATGAGTACTGACTTTAAGGGAACTGCAGTTTGACGGACGTGGGAGGTTTTCGTGCTTGGAAAGAAGTGTTCCAATTTTCTGCTGATTACTTTTTTGTACACATGCCCAGAGATGTGGCTATGGGCCCACTTAGAGTTAATTAACAAAGAGAGTTGAGGCTTTGGGTGTTTTTAAAGCAAATTTAACCCACTCGATTATCCACTATAGGGGTTGTAACACTGACTGACTCACTAGTCACATACCTTTTAGTCACAAACACAACATGGAGGAAATGGATCTCTTCCTCTCTGTTACCAGCTCCAAGCCCTGACATTAATGTTTGATTCAGAGGATAGTACCAGCATTAGCAAACCCACTGTCAGGAGCTCATCGGTGTCTCTGCCTTTTGTGCCTTCCTTGCTTTCCCCCTGAGCTTCTCTGGCTGCCCTCTGAGTGATGCTCACTCTTCGCTGGATGTCGGCCCTGCTCTCCCCTCTCCCCCCAGCTCGCAGGCAACCGTCCCGAGGTGTGACACCCTGCCCTCTCCTGCCTTTGTCAGAGAGCCCAGGGAGCTATTAAAACACTGTTATAAATCATAGTTATTAGCCAAGTGACTCATCTTACAGCACTGAGAAGGAATCTCTGACCTCCCGAGTGCTTGGTGTCTCGCACAGAGAGCACTGGGGTGTTGATGAGCCTTTATGGTATCCTTATCTTGCATTTCCAACAGCAAAACCCGACCTGTGTTTTACTCGTGCTGTTTATATATCTAATCAAAGTGGGTCAGGAAACGTGGAAGACAGCACTAGGGCTGCCTGAGAAACATAATATTTGTCAGAGAGCATTAACTCAGCCTCTCTCTTTCAGGGAATGATAGATGAAGTGTGCCTGAAACTCTGTTTAGATTATGTGAAGTAATGCACTGGTGGTTACATTCATCCTAAGCAAATCATTTTCACTCACTTGAGCTGCCTTACAAAATTTTCCAATAACACTTTAAGCAGTCTGAAACAAAATGAAGTCTTCATGGGTCACTCATGTGGGAGTTCCTCTCGGAGCCCACTTGCACACAGACAGGTTCAGAGGGCTCTGGACCTAAAATAGAGGTGGGCCCCAGGGTCAGCATTGGGCCCAAAGTCTGGGAGGTGCTAGGGCTGGTGCCCATGTACATTGTGCAATATTTAAGCTTGTTTGAGCAACAGAGAGCCTGACACCAAAAATATGACAGCAGCCCTTTATGAAATGATAGGGTGGCCTTCCTGGAGGATCTGAGAAGGTTTTGTATCTTCCTGATCACCCAGGCTAAGGCAGCTGCCTGACCTCAGCTAGGGATAGCAAATGAGGTCATCTCTGTTCCTTATAGGACTTGCTCCCTCACCCAGCTAGCATTGTCCCCAGGTCACTGGAGGGGCACCTCAATTTGAGGACCACGACAGCTGTGGACCTGCCAGTCCCACAGCAATGTGAGCTCTTGCAAAATGGCTTTAAACTGAAAAAGGACAGGTTTAGGTTAGCTATTAGGAAGAAATTCTTTAATGTGGGGCACTGGCACAGGTTGCCCAGAGAAGCTGTGGCTGCCTCATCCCTAGCAGTGTTCAAGGCCAGGTTGGATGGGGCTTGGAACAACCTCGTCTAGTGGAAAGTGTCCCTGCCCATGGCAGGGGTTTGGGACTGGATGAGCTTTAAGGTCACTTCCAACCCAAACTATTCTGTGATTAAATGATTTTATGAAAGAGGAATAAACCAATACATTGAACCCTTCATTCCCCAGGTGAGTGCAGCTCAGTTATGGCACAGGGAACCCATGCCAGGCCACATGCCAGAAAAACAGGCTCTGGACTGACCTGAGCCAGCTTTGAGACCTGATGCTGCCTCTCCACAAAATGTAAAAGAAAGGGTTGGTCTAAGAGACAAGAACTCAACCTATCTCTTCTGAAGCCCAAGGAACCTTACTAGAGATGATAATTATGGCTTGCTCAATTTAATAATTATACAGGGCTATATTTCATCTGCACTCAGTGCCAGTTCTAAGCTGCAGTGAAATATATTTGCTCAAGTTTAATATTTTTTAGGGAGGAGTGCTATAATTTTCAGGGGAGGAATGCAATTAGATGAAGCTTAACAATGTTTCTGCTAGCCAGCAGACTTTTAAAGAGTTTTGCCTTTATCTTTCTTTAAAGGAGCTTTGTTGACATCAGCTCCTGATTTCAAACATGGTGTGGCCCCAGCAATTAGGAGTTCTGGGGATTAAGTAAAAAGTCCCTTTTAAAACTTTTCAGAAAATACTTTGAACAAGAGGGGGAAACTACTTAAGTCAGCTGCTTCTGTGCATGTCTTTTTTTGCTATGAAATATGACTTCAAAGAAAACCCTTCTGTTTCCATTTCAAGGTCTTTTTGTAAGGCAAGGAAGATAGGCAACCGGCGCTGGAATGCTGCCGCTGGAAGATTTATTGGAAGTCTTGAAGGGCTCAGTAGACTGGGAAGGTAATTTTTGTATCCTACTGCACTCAAGACTGATTTAATTTTGTGTCAGTTCTGGAACTGCAACCAGAATATGAGCTGTGAGTTTATAAATTGCTCCTCCGAGTGCCTGACCTTGCAGGGGAGAGGAATCTAGAAGGAGTTAGAAGATAAAGAGATCTTGCACAGCCCATCAGATGCATTTCACTGGGTTAGTGGACCTCTCGCTTACTCGTCATTTCACCCACAAGCACTCTGGCTTTGACAGGATGCCAGTCTCTTTGCCAGTCTCCATGCCACAAGGGTGCAACTATCCATCAGAGTACGTCTGAAATGTGAACGGAAATTTTTTGAACAGAGGATGCAGCTACTGCAATAACCTATGTATATAACGAATATTCTTAGGAATATCTTTTTCTTTTCATTACTGTAAAGTATATAAATCTCAAAGTGGTATTTCAAAGAAAATATTAAGGGCAGGAAATTTCATTCAAATAGCAGGAAAAATACATTAATCGGGTGATTAGATTTGGGTATTCTCTGAAGGACAATACCAGAAGTCACATCATATGAGTCACTTAAAAAAGTATTAGACAAAGCTCTTGGGAAGGTATTTCCAAAAGCAGTTTTATTTTGGCAAAAAAATAAAGAGAAAATGAGCTAATAACACTGTAGGGTTTTTTCATTGTTCAGTTCCAGCTCAAAATATCTATGATTCAAGTCTTGAAACGTGTATAATCTATGGAGTCCCATTAGAATTTAAGTTTCATTTCCAAAGAAAATTTGATTAGAATAAATTGCACTTTCTCAACATTAAATCACCGCTGTCCATAGAATATGAAGTACAGCTTGAGTGCCTTTAAAAGTCATTTCAAGTGCCTGAGATTAATATAAACCTTACACTGTAACTGCAACAAATTTCATTTTTTCTACAATTGATCTTCTCTGCAGCAAGCATAGAAGAATTTAAATAACACCACACATATCAAAATAACATTGTCTAATTGTAGAGGCGATTACCACCACGATGCAGAAGATCACCCATGTAGTGGATGTATTATACAGGATAGGGACCATCAGATAGCAGTCCCTAAGCTGTCGTGGGCTAACAGGTCACATGCTGCTGAATCCTACCCGGGTTTTCTCTGATATTTTTGCTAAAAGAAAGTTAAATTATACTACAAATGTTGCCTGAATATCAACTTACCATGTAAGCACTCATTGCTGTGCAATCACTAATGGAAAGCCAAGTGATCCATGAACTATGATGGTGAGATAGAAAAACTGGAATCCCCCTGTTACATATCAAATCAACAAAGCCTTACTGTATTATATACAGTTCATTAATAAATGTCATCTCTGATTAGCATTGGTGGAGCTGTTAGGGGAAATACACTTTAGAATCATAGAATCATAGCATCATAGAATAGTTAGGGTTGGAAAGGACCTTAACATCATCAAGTTCCAACCCCACTGCCATGGGCCAGGACACCTCACACTAGACCATGTCGCCTGACTCTCTGTCCAACCTGGCCTTGAACATTGCCAGGGATGGAGCCAGTTCCTTGGGAAACCTGTTCCAGTGCCTCACCACCCTCTCCAGCATGGAGATATTTTACAAAATGTTAAATGCTCTGCAGAAGCAACAGAAATTAGCATAAATCCCATGTATTCCACTTCTTGATGGGATCACCAGACATTGTATATCTGCAACTATAGAACCATGTCAGTCTGCCATCTTCTACTTCCTCTTTCCATTCTCCATTTTGCTTGATTTGCATAATTTCTTATTGTTCCCTCACTTCTGGGGGTTTTCACTGCAGGGATGGAAGGGTTAAGCTTTGTAACTGATTACAGCACTACCAGAGCAGTCAGTTGTTGTCCAGTGCACTGTGAAACGCTGTTGGTGTTCAAATCCCATGTGAGATAGCCTACCAGATATCATCCTGGAATCCTTTGAATTCATTTACTTTATTCCTACTGCCACTGGGGAGTCTATGTATCCCAAGTAAAAAATCTCTCAAATAATGGCTGATTGACTTCAGCTGTGATTAGCAGTAGAAAACTGAAATGGAAACTACACATTGTTTTACATCAAATGGGGTTGGATGTCATGCTTGCTCACATTAATGTTGTGATCATATTCTGCACTTGATTCTGACACGAAGTCCAAAGCTGTGTTGTTACAGTTGAATTATCAACACCATTTAGCCTGGCTGGAGACAATTTTCCTTCCTGACACAGAAGCTAAACAGAGCAGGTCACCTCTCCATAGAAGACTGAGACTCAGTCCCATCTGGGATAGAGGCTTCTATTTTCATTACAAGTATTTAATTCCAGGTGCTGACTTTGCAGGTGTCTTCTTATTTGAGAGGATTGAGCTGTCAAGCTATCAACAGAGAAAATGTAATTCCAGAAGAAATATCAGAGAAAGAAACAAGCCGTTACCCAGTGCTCATTTAGCATTTCTCCCCATACTCCATCCCATTTTGCACCATCCAAAAGGAGTAAAGAGATGGAAAGTAGCTCTGAAAGTTCATGCCTACTCAGGCAGGAGATACCTCCATTAGGTCACTTCAGAAGACACCATGGGGCTGGATTGGGAGCACAAACTATTTTGCTGGCATGGAGCTACATCTCTAGGGCTTCAGATGTTGACAGTTCCCACTGAGAATTGCCCTAAACCACTGCCCTATGCCTTCACAAGAAAGATGAGGGACAGAGAGGGAAAAGTAACACTATCAGACTCACCCTCCCTATCAATGCAGTTTATCAACACATGAGCAAAAAGCCAACTGGATTTTGAAGTTGTTGCATTGCAACAGCTGCTTTAAGGACCTTTTTGTTGACCCTGAGAGTTGGGATGCTTCCTTTTGGGCAGGTTATTAATGACATGCCCTAAATGAAAGTGTCAGGCATAATTTTACCTTGGAAAAATGTTGTCTTTGCTGGATATGCAGAACCCTGAAGTATTGCAGGAAAGTCTCTGCAGTTGGCAGCCAAATAAAATCTCCAGGATGTGTCTGCAGTGGCTGTCAGTGCATGACACTGACAGCTCCTTTCTGCCTGCCGATACACAGACTTATTCCACAAAAGTGAGGTATTTTCCAGTGTCTGCTTACAATGTCTGCAACCGGTCCATTATCAAAGCAGTAGCTGCTGCATACTCAGCTCTGAAAATGCGTCACCAGTGAAAATCTATTGCATCTGCAATATTAACAGGACTATCAATGCAAAAACTAAAAATACAAGAGCTTTGGACATGTCTATTTGAACCAACTTTGTGTGACTGCATCACAGAATTGTCTTTTTTGGTTTTTTTATTCTGGAATAGCTTCCATGCTTGGAGATACAGAAGCTGAGATGTTATTTTTAATAATTTTACTGTCATGTCTTAACATCTGAATTAATACTTCCAGTAATATTTAGATCTGTTATGCTCTAAAGAATAGGCTAAGCTAACATGTTTTTGCATGTAGCAAGATTAAAAATTATGGTGTTTAAACTGAGATATAGCTTGATGCTAACCAAGTGTCATCTGCTATCACATTTTCTTGGCCAAATGTAAGATTAGCAAACAGAAGACCTTTAGTAGAAGTGGCTCTGATGGGTATCATTAGGCATTAGGCTGGTATTGATTATACTCACCTTACATATAGAATCATAGAATAGCTTGGGTTGGAAGGAACCTTCAAAGGTCATCTAGTTCAAACTGTCTGCAATAATGAGCAGGGCCACCTTCAACTAGAACAGGTTGCCCAGAGCCCCATCCAGCCTGGCCTTGAATGTTTGCAGGGGTGGTGCATCCACCACCTCACTGGGAAACCTCTTCCATACTCCTGTGCTCTTGCAGAAGGACATATATGCTCTTTATTTTCGGATATGTCTGGGGAAGATGTATGCCTCTTAGGGTATTGTGTGTTTACAATCAGTAGCTGCACTGAGGACTGATGTATGTGCTGAAATCTCACTGAGGCTTATGCAGAAATAAATATAGTAAAATAAACACACTTTCATTGCCACAGATTGGGAGATCTTTTTCATTTTTATTCTTTTTTTTTTTCCCAGTGTGATTCATGTGACGTGCCTCCTGCATAAGAAATTTGCAATGTGGAGTTCTGCACACAAAGGAAAATAAACCTGTTTTACGGCATTTTATGGAAGAACCACCCAACTTGTCCTATTGTTACAAGTTTCCCAAGTCACCAAGTACGAAGTGTTTCCCTTCTGCTCCAAATCTAATTTCTCAGGTGCAGCCTGGGGTATTTGACAATAAAAGCTTGTTCTGTTAAAAAAAAAACAAACCTCCATGCTAATAAGTCCTTGAAAAATCTTTCATTTTGCTCTGTAGTACTAGTAGTTCACTATTCATATATATATTTTTTTTCCAGAATATGTAAAAATGCTGCATGACATTCTGGTTGTTTCTCCCCTTCGGCAATGCTGCTCATTACAAGGAACTTTCCCAAGTGGTTCTGATAAGTATTAAGCATTTTTGTTAAAATGAATCATGTCAGCTACCTAAGGCACAAAAAAAGAAGCAAACTTGAATAAATATTTTGGGTGAAGGAGGGGAAATATTCTGAAAATCCTCTGTGTATTTTCCTGGGATCTGATCTTCTATGACTTGCCTGTGAGCAAGCTGAAAGACTTTTAGCTATTCCTGACTAGATCCTATTTTGCTTTACTGCTCTTCCCTGCTGTTTATTCAAAACTGTAAAGGATCCTTGGGTATTTTGCTATACTCTTATTCAGTCAGAGGATGAAAAGTCCGAGGAATGCCGCGGGATTATTGTAACAGTATAATTACCTTGCAGACAGCTCTCTTCTCAACAGCTTTCAAAAGCTCTTCTATACATCTCAGTTACCCACGTAATTAATTAAACACAGCTGCAGACTAGAACAACTGTTGCAAAAAAAAATGTGCTTGCCGTTTTCTTTTCCTGCTCACTTGCAGGCAGCAGCAGAAGAGGAAGTCACGTAGGAACAGTTACAGCAGCTCAGGACTGTCTCCTTTGCCCCATGGCCTGAAATCCTCTTAAGTGAAGTAGGAGAGAGGAGCAAAAGCATCTGTGTGAAGCACAGCACTTGCTGCAGCCAATTCATGCCCATAGCAGGGGTGAATCTTTCAAAATTGTTGTTAGTCTCATGTGAGTATGTCCTGGAAATGACCTAAGGAGGAAAAGCCCCGAGGAACCTTGCCAAAACTCCTGTGCCATGTCTTTTTTACACAGTGTTAGAAATACAGTACATAAGTGGGGAAAATGGAATAACTGAAGCAGTCTGAGTTTGGAAGGGAGCTGACTGAAAACTGGAGCAGGTGACTTTAATACTTTCAAATGTTCCTGGAAGCAACCAGTGCTAAAAAAAAAGTAATACTGGAAATGGTGCTGTCTTCTCAACTGCTAGATGTGGCAGGCTTAAAGGTGTGGGGGACTTACAGTAAATTCCATTGGGATAGTTAAAGGGAAAGCAAACTGTGCAGCAAATTCAATCAAAACATTCAAAGCTATCATGGTCCATGGAAGAAAGGAACTTTGGAAAGGTATATTTTCTGTCCAAAAAGCCAGCTATCAGGCCAGATGATTGAATGCTATATGGCAGAGTTATACAGTATAGGTAACATTAAATATGAATGGTTAACTCACAGACAAGCTAAGCAACACTGGGCAGCCATGTTATTCTTTCCTTTTAATGGGCTTTGCCAGCCAAACATAGCAAAGACCACAAAGAGAAAGTAACCATACCACTAACCATAGCCAGTATTACCTGGGGCTTTGGGAGCACGAAGTAGCTATGAAGGCAAAGACCTGAAGAGAGAATCATACTGCATCTTTGTTGCCTGTTCACATATCAGCTGCTTTCCCAGAAGGAAATGTGGAGGAGCACAAGAAGCAAGGTTTATTCTTTTCAAAGGGTGCCTGGGGATGCACATGTGCTGTTTCAGCCTTCCCTGCTTCATGGTTACAAATGGCCTCCTTCAGCACAAAGTATTTTATGACCTGTATGATTTCTTTTCCACAAAATGCCAATGCTGTCAAAAAGTAAGGAAGCCCTGTACCCAGGGTTTGCTTTGGATTTTGCTTTTTTGGGGGGTATTTTTACAATGTGTTCAATGGCAGCAATTCTGGTTTAAAATAAAAAAAAAATAGATTTGTCCTGGAAAGGGAAACCATTTATCCTTACAAGGCACAGGTTGTGCACTGTGCGGAATGTCATCACCCATGTCCCATCCAGCTTTCTTCACCCTCTACGTGATGATGGAGGTCCTGCCTGCTTGTCCTGCATGAGTCAGGGACCATAATGATATTTCCAGAGACGCAGCTGGAGCCTATAGCTCTTTCCAAAGACATTATGAGGGCAATCTAGACACATATACCTCTCATAAGCTCCTGTGCAGATCTGAGGCTGAAAGATACAATTTTAAAGGTCAATATTTGTAAAT
This sequence comes from Melopsittacus undulatus, assembly GCF_012275295.1. Lineage (NCBI taxonomy): Eukaryota > Metazoa > Chordata > Aves > Psittaciformes > Psittaculidae > Melopsittacus > Melopsittacus undulatus. The sequence goes on from NC_047527.1 coordinate 33,513,308, forward strand.
AGATGTATAGACCGTAAATAAGTACTGGAAGGGCCTTTGCCAAATTCTTTTGTCTACATGAGGTGACACACATTGAAGGCTTGCCCCTGGCAAACAGGACCATGGGAAAGCACAGTGTTGTTCACTGGTGAACTAAAGATATTGTAAATGAGGTGTTCGGGAGGTAATGCTTGAAACAAAATGTACGACTCTGGCTGCCTGTGTATTTTATATATTAGCTATTACTAATGGTGCTGCGTTGTACTGTCTTACACGCAAAGCTTGAAAAACACAGAATCAACTAATAAAGAGAAGGATAAAAAGGTAAAAACAGTCCAGAAAAACAAGCGACAGCCCTTAGCAAGGTTCTCCAGGGGCGAAGGTGTTCTTCAAATAGCATAATCTCAGTAGCTGGTATTTAAATTATGCAGGTCTGAATTTTGCTACATATTGCATGGGTAGGAGGAGGGAAAAGTGCCAGCTGCAGCAGACCATCACCTCACACCTTTCCTGAGGTCCTGCAGTGGTGTAGCTAGTTCTGCTCTTTCCAACCCTTGAGATGCTATGTGCTCTGGTGGTAGAGAAGTTTCCATATTCTTCAAAGCATATATGGTTTATGCTATTCCTGTTTGCTCTAATTTAAAGAGCAGGCTATATCTGATCTTTAGTGATTTCCACTGTTATAGTGTCATTTATGGGCTCTCTATAGATTTTAATGGGCATAGTGACTTCCTTACAGGATGTGATAATAGAGTCCCAGCTATTTTCTTGCAGTGCTTCTCTTCAGGCTAGTTAATAGTCATGTCTTGGAGGCTTAGGACAGCAGTAACTCCACTTCTCTTTGTTCAGCATTCCTCACGTTCCTCCTTCATTTGTATTTAACTGCATCATGTCCTAAATTGAAGGACCCTATTAATTCTGTTTTTCTACAAGTCTGTAATTCTGATCAGTAGCAAGTTTCCACAATTTATTTTCCAGCATCTCATATACCTTGCTAGGTTGACAGTGCCTCTGCCAGATACTCTTATTACACCTTTGCAACGCACCAGTGGTGTGCTGCCCATAACCCTCATTAAGATTCTCACCACATGGCAGGGAAATCTTGATTCCCACCACAGGCTGGGCTGCCTTGGTCTCCTACCCCCATGTTTTCTCCTGGATTAGGCTGAGTAGAATGACAGATAATTCAGTAACCACAGTGTACAGCTGTGGCCCACCTTTCTAGGAAGAACTGCTCCAGGTCTACTATGGAGGAAGATCAGAGTGAGCACACACTGCCTGCCATCTCTTCCTGCCTAAGTCTCTGCCGGACAGAGAGCACATAGAAAAATTGTCCGTATTTACAGCTACAATGGGTGAGAAGTGTCACTGCCAGTCTTTGTCCAATTCCTACTACAGAAATCAGATTGGTTTAAGAGCTCAGAGAGAATTTCCATATATAATTTTATTCTTCCCTTGCCCTATTTTATCTTCCCTACATTTTTTTCCTCCTCCCCCTTCCTATCTCCCTTCAGTTTCTTGCCCTCTGGTCAGGAGATGGACTCTTGTGCCCCATTCAATAACTGAGACTTGTGAAGGTGTTGGTTTTGACTGTCCCTGACTCAAGTATGAGGGAGTCTGGGTGGGATTTGTGTTTCTCCTGTTCAGTTCAATACTCCAGCTGATCTGAGATGTCCCAGGTTATACTCCACCAGGCCTGTCTGCTGATCTGGACTTTCATTAAAAGCCTTCTCTGAACAACAATAAGTTATTTAGTTGTAAATGTAACCAAATCCTTCCTAGACTCCAAATATTGTAGTTTTAAACAAACCTGATTAACATTTATGTTTTTATATAATAAAATATATTTAAAATAGTACTATAGGAAAATCTGCTATGTCAAACCGTGTAATTCTTACCAAAATGCTTCTCTGAAAGGCTTTAAAGAGAGAAAAGCTCCAAATATTTACTTGGCAAATGGATATGTCAGAATCAGTGCAAGGTGCTGTTGGTGCTGATTTAACTCTAGTTCCCACAATAGACCTTCAGAGATCCCATTGATGCTGCAGCACACCAGCAGTGGGCACATTCTAGGTATGAGCTTCCTGCTGAGGCTGGCAGCTCCAAGAGAGGTTACAGGGGTTTTCTGAACAGCACCTAGCCCATGAAGGCTACAGAATGACTCTAGCTGGTACCAGCACTGCAGCATGACTGCTTTCATGCCCATTCAGAAAACAGAATTAAGTGAATTCTAAAATATTTTCCATTAATTATCTGCAGTAGATTCCTTCTAACCAATTCAAATAACTTAAAATACACACAAATACACTTAATTGAAATACCTTAAAAAGAAAAAAAAAACCAAGTATAAATGTTCTATAACTGTTAGCTCTGTAACTTTCAGCTGCTTGTGCCACTTTCTATTTGTAATCAAGGTAAAGGGAGAAAATCTTGTGGTGTATCTTCATTTGGTCATCAGAATTGGTAATCTCAGTCTGAATAAAACTCTGTGAGGATTGTCCCTTTTCTACTGTGCACCAGCTTAGTTGCAAATATTCATTAGATTTTGAGTTTTGCTCTCTATCCAGATTGTGGAGAGGCATATTAAAAATAGGGAGAGCATGGTCTTCTTATAAAGTTTTGATCCCAGCTTGCCAGCCCAGGCTGCATTCTCTTTAGCATCCTCCTAGCAGGTTTCTTTTCCTGTATCAGTGTGTTTAAGGTTTTATTGCTCTTCAGGAGAAGCTTGATATTTCAACAGTTTGAACTAACCAGGATATAAACAACTGTTGGCAGACAGATGCTGGCACAAAAACTTTTAAGTTAACAAGATACAATAGAAAAAAATGTAAAGAAAAGAAAGGAGAAGAGGTACAATTCAAAAATATGAAAGTATGGAACAGAACCACAGGGAGATCAGACACCTGTCCAGAATCACCCACAAAGTATGTCAGAATCAGAAATGAAATCCAGATCTTGCCCATTCAGTATGTGAGCAGGCTGCCTACCGCAGCATATACCTTAGAATATAAGATTTTATTGGGGTGACCTCTGCCAGCACTGAATGTCGCATATATCCCAGATAACACTTTCTGGGAGGTGTGTTCACTTGAAAGTGAAATCTTGCGTCTTTTCTCCATATATTCTAAAAGAAATCAGTTAAGCAGGCTGTATTTCAATCACAAGCTTGCTGCTGTTCACGAAACTGCTTAGGCTGTCCTTTCGTAGTTTATGATGTCAGCAGGCTCCCTGATTGAAATACAGCCTTGAAATCCACTCCTTTCTTCCAGACTCCAGTATATATTATCCTTGTAGTTTTTAAAGACAGCTGTGTGAATTAATGAACTGATCTGAGAATCAAGGTTGGCCAAGAGTGTCATTTGTAAGTCATGTAGATGACCTCATAAAAACTGCAAAGAATGCTTACAGCTTGCTTGTAAAATAAATCTATTCCTTAATAACTCAAAATGCCCACATAATTCAGCACACATTTTAACCCAAGTGATTGCTTCATAAGAGAAGATCAAAATTTCCCATGAAAAAGACATTTAACCGGTACAGGCAACAATAAACTTTAATTGGTATTTCACAGTATGTACAAGTTTGCTCTCCAGGGAGTGTAGAATATCATTTTTGCACCTGCACTCTAACTGCAGTCTTATAGTATTTCAGCCATTAAACATTTTTCATTAAGGCACTTCATATAGAATTAGTATAATCTGATTTTAACAAAAGTATTCTATATATAGGTTTTCCACACCATATTAATGCAGAGCTGTTAGAACTGAAGAATCAGTTTTGTGCAGGCAAACCCCAGGTTTCAATCCACAGGCAGTAATAGGGGTGGTCTGTACTCAGAGCACCATATTTGTAAAACATATTTATGGTAATGTACTTGACTGTATCAGAGAAGAAAGCTATTTCTAATAAATTAGGTTTTTTTCCACATAAATTGCTTTTTTGCACTAGATTTCCCCAAAGAAATTGGGGAATCTAGTGAAATAGCAGTTTATGGTATAGCACAGTGGTATCACATTCTTTACAACTTCCATCCTCGGCAGTCATAAAACCTAACAGTAGAAAGAGTGTTTGGATATTGGGCAGCAGAGGGAATATTTTTGGATGGCTATAACTTAACAAATCTGCAGAAATATTTGTCTTATGGTTTGTATTTTATAGCTGTTATCTAGCTGGCAATCAGAGGTGAACAGCTGTGCAGTTTTAAGATGTATGATTTTAAAACAATGAGCTGGAGGCCTTGCTAAATGGTTCAAATTAGATGTGGGTAGTAGCAAACATCACAGGATTTTTCACCTTGTGCTTGAGGCAGAGATTGAAGCTGAAAGTACTTTGCAAATGCAGTGGAGGCAGCACCTCCTTAGTCATTTGTAAGAGACCCCTGAGAATATCTGCAAGTTTCCTTGAAAATATTTTCTAGGATTCTGTGAATCTTTTATGTGCGCCTTTCCCTTCAGATAGTTCTCACAGGCCATCACCCCCCAAAAATTTCCTCTGCAGAAAAGCCAAACTTCACGGGCATTGCTTTCCATACATTTGAGAATGATTTTACTGTTCAATAAAAGGGGTTACCTGAAAAATGGAGAAAATAAGACATGTAGAAACATGAAGGGATACAAATCGGTTTCACAAAAGCCACTAAATGACAAAGTTTCCAGCACACACATTTGCACGGGGCTGAAGGGAATGGTGGTTTGCCTATGCCTGTGATGAAAACATGAGACACGGTTTGTATTTATTAGAAGTAGAGGGAGCCATGGTTGTTTTGTATAAAAATAACTCTCTCTATGCCCTACAGACTTACAGAGGAGGCATACGGAGGTGTGACTGATTGACTTTGTGATAACCAGCTTCAGACCACACACTGGAATAGCTTTAGTCCAGTTTGGGCTTTTTTTATCCACAAGACAAACATAAAATATAGTTTAGGATTCAGAACTGCCCAGCAAACAGTATGCAAACACTAGAACAAAAAATCTGGGAGGATGATGGGGCACAATTTCACACCTGAACATTTCTTACATGAATTTCTTCAAAGAACTCTACCTTGCTCATGACATGTCCTATCACATCATATCTTACACACTAATTATGTTCAGATAATTAAGGTATTCTTCATTGCATTGTCCCAAAGAAGGTGTTTACATTCACAGCTACAGAGATGATGAGTGAGCTCTTGTTTTGATCTGGATTTAGCACAAGGTAAACTGCTTAAATTTTACAACTTTCAGGTGATCTCCCAAAACACTTTGAGCCAAAGACCTTCACTGCACAGAAGAATGTGCTTAAACAGTCTATGGGGCCACACAACAAAATGTTAGTTGTGCTCTTGCTGTCAGTATTCTGTCCCTGCTCATGTGAATACAGAGCAGTCTCTTCCTTCACTGCTAATCTCCTCCTTGTGCATGAGCCAAGATCTTCAGGTATTTTTACACACCCTGACTAGCTATTTACCTTTCAGGAACGGTTATACCAGGTCATATTAGCTTTTTCATAATGACTGTCTGTCTTAGCTGAGTTTTTAACTGGTGTGTTACAGTGACCTTGCTAGAAACATTAACAATCTATTCAACATGATAGATAGGTAGAGCTTAGGAGACTGCTCATCTGACCTGAACTGGCAACCACAGGGCTAGGCTATGCTTCAAAGAAATCCCAAGTATTTTAACTGTACACCACCAGTACAATCCCATGCGATCGTTTCACTGTCCAAGAGTTGCTGGTTTCCTCCGCATGTGTTTGGCAGGCTAACAGAAACATAACATAGTTGTGAGATTTTTTTCTCATGTTGACCCATCTTTCCCAGTGCAGGACAAGGTGAGGTTAGGTTTCTGAGGCTCATCCAAACAAGATCTCCAGGTTTGAAAAGTGATGTGCATGCAGCTAATGGCTGTTGGGGGAGGAGAATGTAATCTTGGGCAAACAAGATTTTACAGAGCTTGTCAGGGGCCCAAGGCAATGCAGTTCACAGACTGCAGCCAGAGCAAGGTGTGAAGTACAGCAGTTCTCCCCAAGTCCCTCACTACAGTCTAGCTAAACAGCTGAAGGGGTGATGAGAGCAGTTACAGTTCAGAAGAGAGGCACTTGCAGGTGATTGTGTAAGGCTGATTGTTGAGTGATGCTTATCTTGTAATATATTCGAAGATAATATATTCAGAGAACAGCAAGGCAAAAAGATGGGGACAGAACTGAGCTGGGACAAAAAGCACTTCTGATGTTTGCTCAAGGAAAGGGTTCCTAATTTGTTTTTAATGCAATAAAACACACTGAAAAGAGGAGTTGAATTTATTTTCTAGTGGAGGGCCTAATGCAGTTGTTAAAGAGACTGGATGGAACTTGGGAAGCGGCACAGCAAAAGGACCCCTTCCTTTCCTCTGTTTGGTGGTGAGAATCCCACCCTTCACATGTGTGGTAAGAGACACTCACCATGAGGTTTGCATACGAGGTTTTAAGAGGGTTCTCGTACCTGGGGGCCCAGGCAATAACCCTTTTATAAGTATCACTTATAAGGAAAGAAAAGAAAATGCTCATAGATGTTTCAAACAACAAAAACTATAAACCTTGTCTAGGAGGCAGACCAAACCAGGTGAATTTAACCAGCAGTTCACCCTGTGAGAGCCTTTGGGAGGTGTTAAATTTTGAGAGGTTTTTTTGTTTTGTCTTTCCATCCCACAACAGCAGATGAAACTGCTCCCCCAGAACATCACTGTGAAAATAAAATGTACAAGAAAAGTTCTAAATCTTGATACTTTTTGTTAGTTCTTTGTCAGATAATATATACTTCTGGGTAAAGCTCAAAGATTATATTCCATGGGCAAGCTCAAATGCAGGGCAAACCAACATGACAGCCATGGCAGCAAAATGGGATAGAGTATACTTGGTTTTATTGCTTGATCTTTAGCAAATCACTCTTCTGTCTCTGCAATTGTTCTGACCTGTCTGCTTTGCCCAGGTAGACTGGTAATCAGTGCAGATGGCAGATCTCCAAGGCTGAAGTGGTATCTCACTGTGGGTCTGCAGAGCAGGTAGAGCAGAGAAGTCCTGATTTCAGCTGGCACATCTCAAAACTTCTGCCATGTAAATGCCCATTAGTCAGTAAAGTCTTATATGGAGACTGCTGTGGAAAATTTTAATTCATAGAAGTTGAAGGCTGATGGCGAAACTGCCTTGACTTGAATGGAGTTTGGATTTTAAAATTAAAATTTCATTTTAAACTGGGGAAAAGGTTTCAAAAGAAACTTGCCTTTTTTTTTAACTTCCAGCTAAATCTTAGATCATGCTCCAAAGTAGATATTACTGTTTGCAAGTCTGACTCTCTCTAGTTATTGGCTTTTATGCCACAGACAACTCTATTATCTCTTAGATGCTATTGTGAAGACAGACCAGCAGACTGCTCTCTTTACCATGCTCACGTACTGTCTTGAACTTAATTTGCAAGGGCTGATAATTAGTGGAGCAGTAATAGTATATTGCTGATGTAGGATGATCTGTCTGATAGTAGAAGAACAGCAAAATGCTAAGAAGAAAATAATGTGTTCATAATAAACCATTTTCTTTTTTACTTGGAACACTTTTAATTGCACTTCTTATGCATGTAGAGCAACCTCATTATAATGCTTGAAACTGAATTGATTCTGTACTTATTCCCATATTTCAAATGTTAATTTTTCTTGATTATGTGTGAAATTAGTTTAGCTATGGTGTAATCAATCAGTTCTGTCCATTTGTACAGTTCACATCTGTGATGGTAGCCACTTTCATAAATAAGACACAGTAAATTCCATAATCTGTGAAATAATTTTAGCCCAAATGAGCATTTTGTGCCCCTCTTTCATGGAGATTGTTTAAAACAGGACACACATGTTTCAATAGTAACTGTACCCTTACTGAGAGAGGGAAGTTTTGCATACTCTCTTAAATCAATCATTCTTGCATATTTGAATAAAGCTGGGTACAGCAAGCTGAGCAGCTAATTTAAGGCCAGTTCTTTCTTTTCTCAGGATTGGGAACTTACATTTTCCCCTTTACCTGACCAGACGTTATTTTTTTGGCTTTGGTCACAAGTTCCTGTAACATTCCTTACAGAAACACCACAGCTGCTATCTATTGAAATACAAGTCATTGCTCATGGATTGCATTTATGATCTACTTTACTGGTGAGATGCATAATTGTATCTGCCATATGTGAAAACAATTATAATACTTTGTATAGAAGAAATGCCTTCAAGTGTCTGCATGGCTAACTAAGACTAGTTGAGTTGTATATTTAGGAGCAAAGCCGTATTTTCATAAAAATAGCTGCTGATTCTTTCTAATGAGCTAATAAGAATTTTAAGTATGTGTACAAACAGTCTTTCTGCCATCCTGGATTCCTCACTACAGCCATTTTTGTCCATACCAAGTTGCTGGCTTTCAGCTAGCATAGTTCTACTAATTCCAGGAAGATATATCAACTTATTCCACCTACAAATCTGGACTCTAATAATCAGGTTATATTTTCTACTTAAAATATGAGATTTTTTTTTCTGCCCTTGGCTCAGGTTTCATATATATCACTCTCAAAAGGTGGGCTTCCCATTCATGATGAGGTTTTGATGAAAGCTACTTGTCAAACTCTGATCTCATTTTCTCATGTTTCTCAAATTTTTCAGTCTTTAGATTTATTCAGGGGCTCTCCTATAACTAGCTACATAATTTTAAAATGTCAGAAAAAGAAATCTAAAATATTTCTTCCTCCATTAACAGAAATTCTTTGCTCAAGCCCTGTTTCAAATTCACAGGGACTGTTCATGTAACACTTCTTGTATTCAGTGTAAGAAAGAGCAAGAGGTTTGGTTCTCTACCCTCCCTTATTTTTTTTTTTAAGAAATATGCCATAATAACATTTTTAGTTATCCTTTGCTCTGTGCTGTGCAAATCGCCTCAATCTTTTTAATAGGATTTTGATCACATAACTTAATACCAGAGAACGGCTCTCCAGTGTTGACTGTGAGTAGGTCAAGGCTTTACATTTTAATGTGTCCTTTATGCTTATTCTGCTCTTCTACTGTAGTGATTCAAAACATTAATATGTCATGTTACCACCTAACCAAGTGTATGAGAACAGCTTTGTGGGGCTGATGTTTTCTGTTATTCCATGAATCAGCCTAAAAGAGCTTGCCACAGATACTGCCAAATTCCCTTATGGTGACCTGGATTTAGATTCTCTTGGACTTCAACCTGCAGAGTGTTGAGGAGCTTAGAACACCAAAGGGAGACACTGCCTATCAGAAGTTACCAAAATGAGGTTTTTGTTTACTCCTGTAACAAAACTGTGTGTTAGATTTAGCACTGGGGGTTTTCAGGTTTCCATCTAGTATCTATCTCCTCAGTAATGACGTAAAACACTTCCCTACTGCTCATAAAAGTATCACGAGAAGGAAATATTATAACAGTAATATACATTAGACATGTGCTTGTATATGAATAAAGACTAAAGGTATATCAGAAATTTATTGTGTATATTTTTGAAGCTTCTTAAGCAAGCAAACTGCATATCCCTAGATGTGTCTCATTGAGTTACCCGAGGAGGACGAGAACGAGGAGAAGGAAATACGCATTGTCTATATTGAAAAGGGCTTTTTGTTAATTAAAATAACAGTGAATCCTTTGCTGTTAGGGTGATGAGGTACTGGAATGGGTTGCTCAAGAATGCTCCATCCCTGGCAGTGTTCAAGGCCAGGCTGGATGAAGCCTTGGGTGTGAGGTGTCCCTGCCCATGCCAGGGGGGTTGGAACTAGATGATCTTAAGGTCCTTTCCAACCTTAACTATTCTATGATTCGATGATTTTGTCAGAAACGTTCTCACCTTTGTACAGTTTCCATGACAAATAAGTACATGTGCACCTGCAGGGGCAGGCAGTTTTCAAAACTGGCTTCCCAAGTTAGTGATGCAGCTTTTCATTTTCTAACTAAACACTAACTTCTGCCAGAGATCACTGAAGGCATCAGTGTATTACAGATCTCACTGTTCTGAGGCACAGCACTGAACTTTCCCTTGGGTAAACAAAGCAAATAATTTATAAATACTGTAGCACCAAATGTCTACAAACTATCAGAGTTGTGGCTGCAGGCTTCCACTTCAGACCTGAAGAGAAAAGATAATTAAAAATTGTGGTAACAGATTTTTAATTACTGGGGAGCTGGCAATGACAGGTTAATGCCACTGCTGGTGTAGCACCTTACAAGGGCTTTTTGAGAAGAAAACCTGAATTTGAAGAGCTTGGTTTAGAACATTCAAAGTCAGAGTTATTAAAATTATTATTTAATGAGTGTTTGTGTCATTTTATAACTAAATTTGAAGTATCTTACCTACTGCCTTACTCTGATGGTAACAATATGCTGGGCATATGTGCACCAGCTTGCTGCTGCATTGCAGCTCCAGATGAAGTCTGGCATACAAGTGAACTTGTGACACTGCTGCCATTTTAGTGCGCAGTTGCTGCTGTATCTGTGAAGCAGATTCCTCAGGGAAACAAACAGCTTTAGTTTATCCTTAAATTTAGGGTCCTGGATTCTCTGGAGATAAATATTCTAAATTAAGGCTGAGAAGCCATATGACTGTTTCCATAACAGTAAATAACTTTTTAACAGGCAGTACTTTCAAGCTGAGCCAGCCAACTTCCATATAAGAAGGGCAAAAATCTATTTTAAATAACAATACGCATACTTTAAAAAGTTATATTTGTTTTTTTTCAGATGTTGATACAATGAGGGTGGAAAAAAGTACTGGCATCTCCAGTAACTCCATTTTCAAAAAGGCAGAGAAAAATTAAAAGAAAAACCTACATAAATTAAATATTTGTTGTGCATTCTCAGTCAGCAAATACATCTTTTTCAAGTTTGTAATAAGCTTTTCTTTCTTTTTTTTAAGCACAAAAAAAATATTCTTTTAAAGTGAATGCCTTTCTTCAGAAATTGTTTTTTGTACTGGAGTGACTTACAGTGGTCTGAAAGTTAAAAGTTCCATCTCGGCGGTAGCTCTGAGTAAGGAAAGTGTGTGCTGTCTCCTCAAGAAAATACTGATAGTAAATTAAAAGAGGAACGACAGTCTCCTAGGAAGAATCACCCTGGGTTTGTGAAACCTGGGAAGGTAGAATACAGTTTCTTTCCTGACCTTGACCATTTGTCACACAGGTAGGCACTGTCCCATCCAGCCTGTCACAAAGGGAATGGTGACTCTTGCTGAGATCCTGGATGGGATGCCCTCACCCTCCCTGTCATGCAGTGATGACCTGTGCAATGTGAAGCTTGTACTCTCAATTGCAACCTCTTGTCCATGCAGTCCAAGACAAAACCTAGCCCAAAGCTGTGAACATCAACAAGTAGCTTGTTATTTATACTTTGTGAAGAGACTAAGCATCAGTGCTTAACAGCTCTCCAGATGCTGACCTGCCTCAACTGGTAGGACACAGTTATTCCCATAAAACCTTTCTCTTCACACAGTGCACAAATTTTCTGAATCATCACTTTGCTCAGTTTTGGCTGATGAGAGGACTGAACCCCACATCAAAGCAAATGCATGATATGAGGCAGTGTTGCTGCTTCTCTCAAATAGTGCCAAGCTGCTTCACTCTGACCCACCAAAGACCAGGAAGCAATAAGCAGAAAGTTATTTGCTAGGCCTAAAGGTTTAAACTGTCTCTGTAGAGGCATTTGGGTGCAAGAGGACCCAAACAACCGCTCATTCCTGAGTGGTTATAAAAACCTTTAAAGGACTAAATGAGATGAACTGCTGGGTGTATTCAGAATTTGCATGAAGATATATAAAAAACAGATGGGTTGCTGCATCAGGACAGCTGTATAAAGGTCTTTGGACTAGGCTGTTGACAAAGTACAAAGGAAATAAAGCTGAACTCTACTGTATGTCACTTTCCCTTACCTTCAAGTTTGGATGATAGTTTTCTAGGTGTTTTTTATTGCTTCGAGACTATTTTACCCAAATCTCTGAAGTTTAGGAGGCTCTTGACTACATTCTCCAGTCTGCTTAAAGTAAAGAATATTTTTTTTTAAATCTTGGATGTTATTTTGACACAATATCTTTTATTATCTTGTAAACATGCTCCTTACAGGCTAATATACATGGAAACTACTGGAGAAGTTAAGAACAGAAACTTCTTTAGCTTCATGCCAGTGCTCTACCCAATACAGGTATTCCCTTAAATTTGAGCAGGGATTTGCTGTTGTTTTGCTTTATGCTCATCCTGAAAACAAGGGTGAATTTGTATCTGCAAAGACAGTCTACCTTTTTTGCAAGAAACCATTTGAGCTGAGTGGGAAAGTGAGCCATTCTTCCCATTATAATGGCACGTGGGATGCTGATACTAAACTGCAGACTACAGCTTGCCTTTGTAAATTCCCACAAAGGGTCTCTTCCTGGCATGAAAAACACTTGTAATGGAAACAGCACAATTAAAATGGGACGTTCACATCTGCCCTGCTCTGGTACATCTTCTGCTTTTTTGAAGCAAAAAGAAATTTTACCACTGACTTCAGTGAGGGCCTGGATGCTTTAAAAAATGCTGCTTTTTCATAGCCTCATTTGCTCCAACTAAAACTTTAAAAGATCTCAGCTGTATGGAGTTCTTTGCACTAAGCAGTCTTTTCCTCCATGCCTATTAAAAGAATAAAGATGTTTTCTTTGGCCAAGAAATTCTTGTTTTTACTTCTGTGCTTTCATATGCTTTAGAGGTCAGTTGGGGCTGGCTTGTCTGAGCTCACAAAAAGTTTTTGATTAATTAGCAGAACCTTATTTCAAGATGTTGCTAATAACGAGTAAGGACAGACTGAATCTTTTTAAAGGAAAAACCACTACTCAGCTAAAAACAGAAACACCTTACTTCACTGAAAGATAAATCTAGACACACAAACAAAGCAAAGAGAGAAACATTTATGTCCTCATTTATGTTAGCTTACAAATCTAAAAGATCAAAGAACTTTCAAATAATTTAAAAAAACTCTGTAGCAATTTGTTTTTATCTGATGTTTCTGCCATTCCAGTATTTTAGCCTCTGTGAAATACTACAGTAATAGTAAATACCATGTGAGTTAAATTTTCAACAGATTCTGATAAGAAACAGGTAAACTTCTAAACTTCCTGTGTCACTGAAGAATTTTGGTTTGATTATCCAGCTCTGTTTCCTACACCAGCTTAAATCCTTATGCTGATGCTGCTATAGCTTCTCAAGATCACACTCAGTCCAATTTAATAGATCTTAAATTTTTTTTTGAAGCTCAAAAATACCGATGCCATTTAAAAGAAAAAAGAAATCATAGAAACTAACTGAGAGACCTTTGGTCCCAGCTCCCTCCAGGCCTTCTTGAAATCCCATAATTTTAAGAGATTTATAGTCTAAGACACTATAAAATACAACAACAGTTTTGTACACTTGATGGATTTGGTATGTATAAGACAAATAATGATCACATTGAAAATGTTGACATTTACCATCTGAGGAAACTTGCTTTACTATTTCTTTCTCTGCCTAATACGTCAGTGGTGGGAACTCTATGCTAAATATGAATATTCATGATTGCTGATAGAGATAAATTGGAAAAGATACAAAATGTACAGACTGCTTCTCATCATTGCAATATGGAGGCAACTTGAAAACAAAATATCATAGAATCATAGAATAGTTAGGGTTGGAAAGGACCTTAAGATCATCTAGTTCCAACACCCCTGCCATGGGCAGGGACACCTCACACTAAACCCTTGTGGGTTAAACCACTCAAGGCTCTGTCCAGCCGGGCCTTGAACACTGCCAGGGATGGAGCATTCACAGCTTCCCTGGGCAACCCATTCCAGTACCTCACCACCCTCACAGTAGAGAATTTCTTCCTTATATCCAGTCTAAACTTCCCCTATTTAAGTTTCAACCCATTACCTCTTGTCCTATCACTACAGTCCTTAATGAAGAGTCCCTCCCCAGCGTCTTTATAGCCCCCCTTCAGATACTGGAAGGCTGCTATGAGGTCTCCACGCAGCCTTCTCCAGGCTGAACAGTCCCAACTTTCTCAGCTTGTCTTCATATCTGTAAATCCTTGGGTCTAATGACCTAGTGAACTCTAACAGCATTCTTGAAAATATTGCTATCCAGACAGGGTGCTTCTGGCACTTGCATGCAGCCCAGGAGGATGATGACTGGAAGGAATGAGGTCCCAGAAACATCCTCCCTTGCAGCAGTAGGAGACTGATCTTGTGGGATACATATTTGTGATCCTATGTGATAGCTACTGCAACTGTGTGAGTCTCAGACTCTCTCTCCTTGCTGCTTGGAGATGTGAGTAGTCTTCCCAAGCTTGCTTTCTGCCACCATGCCATGCTCCTACTTGCCCCACCTAAACGTTGTATGTTTATCCATGCTGAGCAGCAACTTACTCTAGGTGTGGTGCTATTTACCACCATGATCAAAGGTTTTAGGATACTATTATCTGTCCTGTGAGAATTATGACCCTATAGCACTGATGAATAAGCACTTCCAGACCTACAGCTTATTTCCAGACATTCTTCTGGGGATGCAGAGGAAAACAGAGATGTCCAAGGTAAGCAGTTTGTGGGAAAACAGCAATTTTATTAATAACTCAAAATATTCCTTGTATGAATGCAAATGAGACTTAGTCTACCCTCACAGAGTCTACATTCAATACTTCATTTAAATCAGGTTTGACCTGCCTGCATATGTGCTTTTAAAGACAGAAATCTGCATTCCCTTAAAAGCCTTAGTCCCACTACACAGATATTTGTTCCAGCAGAAAGCCATCCCCCCACCCTGCTACTTTCCCCCCTTACAGGATATGATTCTGTTTGTACTTACAGGGCTGGTTTAGCTGAGATAAACACAGTGTTTTATACAACAATTCATATCCTATAACATAAATATTTTCTTTGTATCTACAGCATACGAAGAATTTCTCTTCTATATGAAGTCCCAATAACACTGGAAGTGAGCTGTCCTCCAGTTTCTACCATCAAACACCAGAGAGAATACACAACACATTGAGAAGCACTAAAGAGGTAAGAATATTGCTCTTTTACTTTCTTATATTATTTGTTCACTCCTTTGGGTATCATGAATTCCTGGACAAATATATAGAAAATCTTCTTCCAAAAAGTCCTTTATTAATCCTGCCAGCACTTCACTCTTCTCACAGCTCCCAAGCCCAGCTTTATTTCTATTCCGGTTGGTATTCCTTTTCTTACAGCATTCTTACACTGCTCCAAAGCACACCTGTGTAGTGAGTGAATAAAATTGGTAGAATCTCTGCAGAGCTTCTCAGAACACATGCACTACAGCGATGAAATGTTGACAAGAGCACAGCATTATCATTTCCTCTGCCCTTTGGTGAAGCTTTACAATAACCGTAAGCTATCAGCTCCATTACTATGGTGCAAGCATGGAGGTAGTTGATACATATGAGGGTTACTCCAGTTTTCACATTATCATCTGCTTGTGTCACCTTGCAACAGCTTCTTCTTACACTTGGACTGGTGTAAATTGAGAGATATTTCTATTTTATAGTAGTGTAACCAAGTCAAGATTGGCATTTCTCATACTTAGTTTGACTAATTCACGAAGTTTGCCTTGCTTCTGCTAATGCCAAGGAATCTTGTGCATCCATATTGGGTCATCCACAGCCATAACTATGGGCTGCACAAGCACACTTGCAACTGGCTACCACTGCAAATCTTATCTGTCCCTATAGTGGGCAGCATCTGGCCTTTACAGGAGGGACAACAGGCTCACTCCTCTGATTGATGCTCTCTCCATGATGCCAGAGGAGGAGCAGCTCCAAGCTGGGATGGCCTCCAAGTGGGGGAAACTTGACAGACACAGCACAGCCTCCTGTTCCTGCACAGCACTGTACACACAGCAAAGGGGGCTTTCTCTCTTTCCTGCCTCACTAGTTACATTTCTTATTCAGGACCAGTTACACCTACAGTTTCAACAGTACCTTGAGCAGACAGGGTGCTGCATGTTGTCACCTCAGATCAAGAGGCAACAAAGTTCTCCTTCTTCATGTCCTTTGTATCTTCTCTGGAAAGATGGATTACTTAAAGATGCAACAGCTAGTCAGTGTCTTTCCACAGAGCCTGGGGCATCAAATCTCCCTGTGTTTGACTTTTTGTCATCTGTAGGTACCACTGTCCATCTTGGATATCGCTTTACTCAGTCAATTAGTCCCATTGACAGAAAGCGACTAGTGCTAGCTGTGCACAGCATAGGAAAAGTCTCTGGCCATGCACAGACGTGTAATTTCAGTACTTCTCAGTACTTTCCCTACATATTAAACTTTAATAACCTCAGTGTGGCAAGAGTTCAAGTCTACTAGCTTTTGCTAAGTTTCTGAATGTTAATGTCCATTTTCAGCTCTGGTACACATGAAAATGTCTGGTTAAAAATGATAATATTTTGCAGTTGTATTTTCTAATGCATCAGACACTATCAGTTTTTCTCAGCAGCTTTTTTTCTTTGCTCATTCTTTCCTGTTTCATTAAGACAATTTTCAATATAAATTTTGTTGTGGTTTTTATGGCAGTCACCCGAGATGAAATTTTTGCAAATTTACAAACATGAACTTCAAACTGTACCCAGGGGTCTCGTTTGTCTGCATATAAATACTACAAATACTTTGTAAAAGCACAGAAATGATTGGAGTTGCACATGTGTCATTTATTGTGAGGGAGCTAGTAGGCGAACTAAGAGATGGCCACATACAGGCATGAAATCTGTCCCTGCTGTGATTTTCCCCTTAAATAAAATACATGCTGAGTTCCATAAATCACTTGCAGGATCTTGTATAACAAGTGGTATATGTTACTTCGGAGGCCTGCTAGGCAAGGTGAAGACAAAATGAGCAACACCATGATGAAATTAGCAATTAAATCTAGAGCCACCCTTTTAAAAGTGTTTCTTGTGAGCTTGCTTAGTCCTAGTCAGATTAGCAGGTAAAGAAACACATTAATACATGTGCTTTCATGAAAGAATGGAAAGTATGTAAGTGATTTAATTTAAATCCACAAAAGCTAAGGAAATAAAGACTTAAGTTAAATGAGCAGCTCTGGCTATAAAGCTGGAATCCAGATCTGGATCTGAACTGCCCCAGCTGAAAGGATTTTGGCGCTCAGGTGATTTTGATTTGATATATGTCCTGAAGTGAAATTTTCTGCTCCATTTAGGTACACAGCTGGATTTAAACCTACACTCAGACATGCAACTGATGGCCATTTTTATTATTAAACCTAATGGTCTGTGATGATTTTTCATTTATAAATTATTGTCCCTATGTATTATGTTGCCTCTAGCAGATTCTTTTTGCGGGTTGAATCATGGATATATATACATATATAATAAAATCTTCTATTGTCATCCAAAATCTAGCACAAAACTAGAGACAACGTAAACATTTTTCTTCCTTTTCTACGGATCCACAACAATCTTTTGGATTCCACATTCCAACAATTGCTATAATTTGTGCTTTCTTGCAATATCTGTTATCAGATAGGGTCAATACAGAAGACATGGCAGTGTAAAGGGCTGCCAAGCACAGTTACCAAGCCATTCTGAATTCTTAGGTAAGAAAGCTCTGTTGTGAATTTTTTTGTGAAAACCCAAATGACTAAAGCAAAAATATAAATGTAAGCTGTCTACAGCATACTTCATTAAATAATAGCTAAATGAAAATCTTTTCCTAATAACATTTTTACCATTAAATATTGTTCCAAGCATCCAACCCACACCATTCTGTGGTTCTCTTATTCCATGGCATCGATATGTAGAGATTTTAAGCAGAGCTATTTGGGTTGGAGATGGAAAGCATCAGGACCAATTGGAAGGGATTGGCCTGTGTTAAAGTTTGCCAAGGTTACCTTTCCTTATCTAATTTCCTGCCCATTTTAGATCTTAAAGTAGGTAGTACGGCTCATACACTCGGTAGACCATCCAAATATCTATGTGCCTATCTGTGCTGCTCCCCAGCAAAAAATTTCAATCTGACACACGCTTTTAATTCCAAGCTCTAAGCAGTCTGGAGCACCTTCATGCACTAGAAAGAAGTGAAGCATCAGGGAGCATGTATACTTAAACTTGTAGTTGCAGTGTTGATGTACACAACAATTTTAACCACAACATCACTTTATGATACAATACAATAATGGAAGCTCCAAGAAATGCTTGAACTGGGAGCTTACTGGATCAATCAGTTTTTAAATGCTCTCTTGGTCTCTTCTCCCTGCTTTCAGTGGTCCCTCAGAGTATTTCTACAGTGAGTGAAGGCAGAAATAGGAAGAGTCATAAACTTAATTTCTTGTTTGACTGACATTCAGAAATCAATAGAAGTTTAACTCTAAATTGAAAAGTAATGGACTGGAAAGCAATAGCATTGTATTTTAATGATTCTGTGCTCTTTGTTTAAAATATGTATAAAGGAATGAATCAAGCAATGCTCTCAGACTCAAGGTGGCATCAGATTCACTGATATATACAATAGTCCTCTATTGCCTGGCATGTTTAGCTAAGTACTTTAAACCCCTTACTGTTATTTGCAGTTTCAGTTAAATAGTACTACTCCAGATTCGTGCTCCTGGGGCAAAGGATGGGAACTGTTTCACTTTTAATCATCCAAATGATGTAAATAGTTTTTTTTTAAATAGAACCAATCTACCACTGAAAAAAGGAAATAATTATTCACTTTCTGAATATGCCCTTTAGAAATCCATAACCTGTTGATGTGACCAGTTGTCAAGGAAAAAAAAAGCATAACCCCCCTCAAAATGTAACTGAGGCACCCAGGCACTGATGGCTTGCTACTTGTTAATTATTCCATTTGCTAATGTAGAGTTGGAGGGTGCTCTAATTTTAACAAGGGGGAGCCAAAGGTTACATTACCCTGGTGTGAGTAGACATGGAGTTCCCAGATAGAGTTGCTGGGAGCAGACAGCACTGAAAGGAGCACCTGGCCTGAACTCCCAGCAGTGCATTAGTTAGAAACAGGAGAGAGAAATAATTGCAGCACTAATGAGCCCCAGGTGAAAAGACCATTTAGCTAGACATGGGTCTTTCTTTTTTTTTTGAAAATGTGAATGTTTTGATTGATGAGACAAATTGTTTGGAATTCCTAATTGTTCACTGCAGTAAAACATCGCTTTTTTGCATAGTAAAACCAGGAAAACCCCTCTAAAGCATAGGTTACTCACTACTAAAAACACATATAATGATTGAGGAGAAAAAAAATTCCAGACACATACTGGAAGCCACTTGGTGAGATAAAGCCCTGTATCACATCCCGTGTTTGCTGAGTGTTTATGAGTCAGAGCAGTGCAGTGGGATTCCCTGTGAGCTAAAAATGGCTTATTAAGCATTTACAACACAAATTTTCATATAATTGCTCCTTTTGAGAGTTTGGATACCTCTTTTCCTTTCAACCAAGTCTTTTTTTAGTATGCCATTAAAAAGTGCTTTTGATAGCCACAAATATATGTAGTAAATTACTTATGTGTTGGTGTAGACAGGTTTACTCTGGCAAATTGTTAGTCTAATGCATATTTATATATACAGAGTGAGCTGCTAGCTAAAACCAATGGTTGCTACCCTTTGATATGATTTTATTTCTTTATTGATGGTTAACTCTGTATACAAATATTTTAGAATTGTTAGCAATAAAGAAAGGTAGAACAATAATTATTACAGCAGAAGAGACTACAATAATAGATTTTCACATCAGCAAATAAGAAAAAAGTTGTATTTGTGTATCCTTCTTTTCCAGTGTCATGTAACTTTTGGCAGCTGGGAGGATTCACATTTACTTAAATATAGGGAAGATTTCAGTTCTAATTGCTGTGGTGCAGAAGTGTATAAATCTGTATTAATGCCTCAGCAGTCACAGAATGTAAACTCCATGGTACTGGAGCTGTCCAGGTACATCTTTGGAACTGAGGCTGGGATCTGGCTGTGGATTTCTTTTCCAGTTTTCCCAGAGTGAGCGATCAAGCCATGGTTAAAAATGGGCATTTGCTTTCTGCTTTTGCAAGGGCCTAAATCTGAATCATTGAAATGTCCCACCCCTGGAACTATTCAAGGCCAGGCTGGATAGGGCTTTGAGCAACCTGCTCTAGTGGAAGGTGTCCCTGCCCATGGTAGGGGTGCTGGAACTAGATGGTCTTTATAGTTTCTTCTATCCCAAACCGTTCAATGATTCTAAATGTTTTCCTGATACTGAAATATTAAATATTTCCCACTATCCACTCTTGCTGGATTAGGGCTATCCTTTTGTATTGGGTTAAGCTATGTTAAGAAAAATCTATTTGACAGACAGTGAAAGGACTAGACATGAAAAGAGATTTCACATTAACTTGCTTGGAGGCAAACTGTAATTCATGGAATAACTTCACTGTCTGTATTTCCGCACAAAAAGGGAGCTTATTTTGACAGAGCATGATTAGCAGCATGGCCATGAAGTACAATATTCAGTACAGGGCTTCAACTAATTTGTTGTCATTATATAGTTGCTTACTTCTGTTGGGGTAGGGAGATTTCAAAGCTGGTAGATGTCAACCCCAGTTCTTGGTCAATGTCTTTCCAAAGCAGTTATAAGTGGCAATGAACTAATAATGGCAGAATTCACACCTGGACAGTGATAAGACACTGCCTGGTAGCACAGGGTGTCCCAGTGATAATCAGTGAAGCCCACTGCTGCTGATGCAAATGAGGAAATGGAGACTAAGACCTTTAAAATCAGAAATTAAACTTGCATGGGACTGGGTAGATAGAAGTTAAATAATAGAGAACATCCCCAGTGAAAGTCTCCAGTGTGAGATCTGCGTCTTTTAATTTAACACCAGATCTAATCAATGTGAATAAGCTCAGGGAAATTCACTTCATATTCAGCGAGGATAATCCATCATGATTCTTATAATACTCTCTATTCATTATGAGTGGTTCAAAAACAGACTATACCATTTTTAGATAGAAATATTAGGAAATGCACCTGCTGATAAGCCCATCATTTTTAATACGCTAGGGAGCTTAAAGGGGCAAAATCAGAGTTATGAACCAACAACAACTTTCTGGTCTTCCCCAGGAGACCAGAAAGAAGAGTTACCATACCAAGCTTTAGTAGCTTAACTATGGTCTGCCTAACCCAAAAACTCAGCTGCTAGACAGCTGTGAAAGATCAAGCTCAATTTTTTTTCTTGACATTGAGTTTAAAGGGTGAATCCAAAGGCCTAACAGACCCATTCCATTGCCAAAGGTTTTTTTGCCAGTTGATATAAGTGCGCATAGGATCTTCAGAAATTTCTCGTTACCATGATGTTGGTCAGCCAAAATATAATCTGCTCAGCAGCAGAACTGTCACACACTTGCTCAATTTCTGTACCAGATGGATGGATTCACCATAAATCCTCTTCTTGACCCCTGGACTGGAAATCTCACATAAGAATTGCTTCTTTAAAGGTTTTTGTTTTACGAGGTACTTCATCCCAGTGAGTTTCTAGTTATCTCCCAGCCGGAGCAGAATTGCTTGAATTCACACTGTGTTCCTCCCCGTCTTAGCCATACAAAACACCAGCTTGTTTTCCACAACAAGCACTAAGCTATAAGCCTGCTTTTTGATGGCTCTTTATATTCATCTGACCATTTCAGAAACAATTCCCTTTTCCTAAGAAGATTTGTCTTTAGTTATATCCAGTCTTCAGTTCCCAACTTTTATTGTTTAAGTCTTCACCTTTGACTACATTTCAGCTGATGATTATGTCTCTTTTATAACAATTTTGGATGAAACTTCCAAAAATGAGTCATCTGAATCAGATTTGCCTTTGCTAATTTACTGGCTGCTGTACAGAGCTTGTTGATGAAATCTGACTGATTCAGATGTTAACTAGAGGCAAAGTACAAAGCTAAAGAATTCTGGAAACAGGGATTTTATTTTACATAGAAGAATCTTCACACAGATAACCAAAATCTCAGTTAAGATAAATCAGTTCTTCTTAAAAACCAATTAAAAATTTATACCAGGAGTACCAAGTGTAACCTGGTAAAAGTGCAGTGCTCACATTTAGTTCAAAATGAGACCCCAGGGAACCAGCAGCAAAATACATGCACCCTGCTGTGACAGGGAATGTAGCACTTAAACAATGAGATAGGAGATAATACAAAACTAATATAATTTAATATAATAATGATCCTATTAGAAGCATGATGAGATCTCGGCACCCCTGGAAATGAGGGTATATATTTACATAGAGCAATGATACGGTCCTGACTGCAATGTTATGCATCTTAATTAGATTACCTATTGCAAGAAGAATATAGATGATATTGAGAATGTTCCACTGAAGGGTGACAAAGTGGCTAGCAGCCGGGTAAATGAGCTCAGGCACTACATCAGAGGTGGGTTTTGAGTTTTTTAATGTTTAGCTGCACGCATTAAAGTGTATTGAGCATTTGTAAAATCACTTCAGCGTTTTTGGTTTTACAAATTTGAGTTAAAATTCAGAATAAACTTTATTACAATAGCTGCTTGTACTTTGTTTTAATTTGTTTATGTATCTTGTACTGCTGTTGATAGGATATTTAACTTGAAATTCATGAAGGTGCTGTAAGCTATAAATGTTAGGGCCCAAATCATGTAAATATTTAATGCAAGTTATTGCTACATAGTAAAGGATGTATCTGACTTAAGTGTATTTCTTTTAGTGAAAGAAAGGTTTTTCATAGTAAAAGAAAGTTGATATTTTTCAGCAATGTTAAAACTTATTTTAACTTTAAAAAAGATAATGGAATTTTGACCTCAGTATGCATATGTGTGTATATATATATATATATATACATATATATATATATATATATGTATCCAGGACAAATTTTTAGAAACATGAGTGCTGATTAGGGGTATTAGAGTGCTGTAGCTGTTTTTATCAGTGCATCTTTCTCCAGCTAATATTTGTCACTGGGCTAATGAGCATTGGTGATGTGTATCACTAACACTGCTCTTTTCTACATCAACTTCCGCAGTGTTGCACTGGGGAGACATATCTCACACCACTAAAGGCTACTAATTTCCTTAAAAATCCTGAAGGAAAAGCAAGCCTAGACAAAACATCTGAGCCTTTTACAACTGTGGAATTTCTTTACAGGGAAAGAAAGCCTCCGCTCTGCACACAGCCTAAGTCCATTTATGTCTGAAAGTGTATTTTCCTCATAATGAGGTCAAAGAGACCTCAAGTTTTTTTTTATGCCTGCATAAACATTTCAAATATAAATATTATTTATTAAAATTTTTCATTTCAAATCTAAAATGTAACTGATAGTTAAGAAAATGGTTGAATAAACCTGAACGAGAATAAATTGAGGTCATAAAATCAGAAAGTAGAAAATTATAATTTAAAAACATAATTTCTCAAATAAAAAAAAAAAATTACCTTACTCATTTTAACTGAGCAATTAAAACCACTATGAAACAGCCTTATTCATAAAGGAAAAGCAACCAACCATAGGGACTCCATAGGCAGGTATTTAACAGTCATTGTCTTGGAGATACTTGCGCAGAAAATCTTTGATACGTATCGTGCTTACAAGTGTCATTACTGTTCTCCCTAACAAGAGTTCACCTAATCAGGACAAGCTGAACAATCTTTTTTTCACACTGCTGTAAATAGAAGGGTCATGGAGAGGGACACAACCTCCCATAAGCATCTCCTTTCCTTCTTAACCTTGCTCCACACTATTGGAAGGTTTACTGCAGTTCTGGTTCTCCTCACACTCAGCATGAGGATTTGGATGCTCCTAGTGTACATCCTATTATTACTCAGACTTGATTTTGCTGCAGCCACACAGTTAAATCCAGGGAGATAAGATGGGAAATAATTGTGAATACGACAGCTGCAGCCTCTGCCAAGCTGCTCAAATTTCTGGTAACTGAGTCCTGGGGAAGACACATTTCAGTCACTTGAAAATGACTGCTACAAATGTGATCCTCTTAATTCACCCATCTAGAAGTTAATTTTTAACATCTTCTTTAAAAATGTTCTTTAAAATTAGTGTCTAGGTCTGTTGAAGGGGGCAGACAAGGTGGAACTGTCTGTGAAAAAACAGGATGTGAGCTCCAGGACTTAGCTGAAGGGCATCTTTTCCAGGGGATGGCTTTAGGCAGGGTCCCAGCACAAACAGAAACCACCAGGGTATGGGATGAAGAATTCTTTCTTCCAAAACTGATAAGTGCAACTTACACACAAAGACAAGATTCAGCCATGAATCAGATTATGCTGACTCTTGTTAATCTAACTGAAACAGATCTTGTTTGAGGGACTTTTGACTGAAGTAGTTAACAGTCACCCTCCTTTGCTGGGAGAAAGTGAGTGTAATTGGCAAAGGATTGTAGGAGGGAGAAGGTCCTGTATTTTCAAGCTTGAACTTTGACTTAGTGCAGGAACAACTCTGCACCTTCACTTTTGGCCCTGATGAGCAGAGTCACAACAAACTTTTCCTACGTTATTTTTTACCCTCATTCCTTTAGAACTAGGAAGATAATTAATAGTTCTGAACTCCACAGTGAATGTTTGGCTACTGTAAACACTTTTTAAAGATCATGATGTTAGTCATGCTGTGTTGCACTCCAGTGATTTCACAGTAAATATCCTTGCAAGGCGAGTCTGAGAAACATTTGCTCATCGTATAAGTCAGGAATTTGAGCCCTTTACCAACACATCTTTTGCTTCCACATTTATCCTGTGGTAAGAAAAAGTACAGAGATGTATTAAGAGAGAGGAAGTATTCTGCTAAAAGTCTCCTGTATTTGAAAGAGGGTTTGTACAGATGCTTTGCTCTAGAAACTTGTACTAAAATAATTCCCATCTCAAAACACAGACTAAAGCATATCCTTGGAGGACTGAACTTTCACAAATATAGACATAAAAAATTAAATCAATGTGGAAATCCTGATCTCTGGTTATTTATTTTAGAAGGAGTGATATAAAAACTTATGAAACAATGCAACGATAGAGAAGATAATCTTACATTGTTGATGAATGGAGGTACAACCCATGGAAATTTTGTATGAATAAAAATACATTATATATTTAGAAGCTGTTTAGACATTATTTCCAACAGGTATGTGTTAATCTTATAGAAATATACTGAAACAGCTTATACCTTATATCTCAGAAAGAGGACTATTAACCTATCTGTACTCCTTTGCCCTGTTGGTCATCATTCAAATAGTAATTTAATTCTGTCTTTATTGGTTAATTTTATTATTACTTTTAGAGAAGAAAAAAAAGAGTTTGGTTTGGCTCAAGAAATTATCCTGAAATTTTAGGTGGTTCTAGTTTCAATAGTTAAATGTGGTAAAGTAAATATATTTTTATCACTACATTTGGCAGTCCAAAGAATTCCCAGTTAAAGCTGGAATGAATCAGTTTGAAATATAGCAGCTTAGCCTTAAGAGTATTTATAGGGACTGGATGTTTAATATTGCATTTTATGGGCATTAAATTGTATCTGCAATGCAGTGAGAACCTTTTTCGACAGATGAGAGTGGTCTGTGCCTAGAGTGAATCAACAAACAAATTGAAATGGTTTTGCCTTATTGGTTTTTTTGATACAAGCATGCAAAGTGCTTTTGATTCCAGCAAATGCAGTGGGACTCTTCCAGCCCTGTAACATCCATGACCTGGGTCTTCCTAGAATGTTTTGAAAATGAATGCATACTGCTAAAAGTCAAATGCCTAATAAAGCAAAAACTCCTCAGCCATGTATAGGGTGGCCATTTTTAAAGCGAACTGCCAAGACAAAAGATTATAATTTCTTGGCCTTAGTTTTTCAATCCCATGCCAACTACCTATTCAGCAGCTGTCCTAGGTCTCCAGGATGTATGCAGGCAACTTGCATGGAACAGCTGGACAGTTCAGAAATCTTAGTTATTTTTCCATTTTTTCACTTTAAGATTTTGTGGTCAATGCACTAGGAATATAAAGCATAGGAAGCAACAGTTTATCCTGATGGTCAGCCACAGACTGCAGAATCTTCTGGAGGACACCAAGGCAGGGCTAAGGGTCAGCAAATCAATGCATTTTTGCAAAATGACCAAAAACATTTGGATTTTGTTCAGCACTTCTTTTCCTTCTTGCACTCTAAAATGACATTACTTCACTCTACACCCTAACGGGTAGTTTGGTGTTCAAGGCCAGGTTGGATGAAGCCTTGGGTGATATGGTTTACTGTGAGGTGTCCCTGCCCATGGCAGGGGGGTTGGAACTAGATGATCTTAAGGTCCTTTCCAACCCTAACTATTCCGTGATTCTGTGATTCTATAGTTCTGGTTTATTTATTCAATAAATTTAAAAGATCAATGAAAAAAATATCTTACTACCTAGAATGACCACAAAGCAAATCTAAGCTACATAATACACAAAAAGGTGTAAGGAATGTAGGTATGTGATCTGTGTAGATCTTTGAGAAGACCTGCTATGTTCACTGAGCTTTCCTCTGACTGTGTTCAGGGTCTGCTTGAGTGAAGCAGTTGCAGCAGTGAGACTTCAATAGTGGTGCTCAAGCATTAGCTGTTAGCACAGAATTCATGTAACTGATATTAGTTTTTTATTAACTTTAATATTCACATAGTCATCTTCTGCTGGTACTAGCCTTTCCATGCCATGCAGCTACAATGCAATGCACTACAGAAAATAGCTATGAACAAAACTTCTTAGTTTACTCTTATACAAATTTTGTCATTCATAAATGACCAGTACCCTTCTGAGCCTGTAACCCACCAAACCCAAGAACCATGGGTGTGCATGCAACTTTCCTCTGGGAAGAGGATAAAAGAACAAAGTATCTGTAGAAGAAAACAAAACACAAAACATCACAAAACTACACTATACTAAACAAAACTGATTGTTTTTCTTACAGTCTTTCCACGAAGTGTTTAGACTGAAAGACTGACCTCCAGTTGTATGATACTTTGTCTTCTGGTATACTGGCTCCCTAGTCATTTAGACTGGGGATTATCTGGAGTGCCCCATTGCTCCTACGCAGCTTGCAGACCACATCACCCTGGAGGCAAACCAGAGTCTCATTACAGTGCAGGAGCCAGCCCACAGCTTATATGAAACCAGACTCACCTAAAACTAGAAGTGCTCCTAGATTCTCAACTCTTGGAGTGTATATTTGAATGTCAGCCTGCCCCTCAGTCTCCTAGTTTTCTGCAGGCAAAAGAATTGGAACATAGCACTGTATAGGAAAGAATGGCAGCTTCAAGCATGTGGTCTGTATAAGCTTGGAGCTGCAAGAGTAGAATGTGTTTTTGCCTGCATTTGCAAGTCTTATTTAGTGCTTGTGTTAATTAATTAATTAATTAGTGCAATATTAAGTCTTATTAGTGCTTGCATTGTGTGTAAGGAAGTACAATACCTCCTCAGAAATTTCTAAGGAGAAACCAAAAACAGTGTTTCTCAGCCTGCTGTCCAGAAACCATTAGTCACCCATGCAGTATTAGACACATGACAGGCAAGATGACTGTAAGCATATTTTTACAGACAACAGACTCACATGTGCAAGATAGCAAGTAACCAAAGGAAAAGGAGGGAAATAAAAATAAGAAATTAATAGTCTGATTTAGTCTGATTTTTAGGAACTGTTGTAAAGGGCTAAACAACTGCTTACTGGTTTAATTCAAGAAAGGTAGACACTGTTTTAATTAAGGAATTTATGAGCAGTTCTGCTCCAGAAAGTCCAGACAAAAGGAGATTCAAAGTCTGATGCTATCCAAGGTCTGGGCAAGTGAATTAGGTCTACATGCACATTGTCTACAATAGAGGCCTAATTTAGGTGTATCTGCACATGTAGACAATCTGAATGCATTGACATAGTTTCAAAATAAAAAAAGCATTGACTGTTTTGTGTATATGTTTTAATATTATTTTTATCTGTGTGTATTTGATGTTGGTGATTGACAAGCAAGGTGTGGACAAACGCCTTCCTGCCAGAAATAGAAACCAATGTATTCGGAATCATTAAAAAAGAGCAAGGAAGTATGATGGCTGGTAGCAACCTTAAAAAGCAAAGTTAGATTAGATGATAACGGAGTAATTTCCTTTTATTCATTCAGCTCAAATGATACACTTAGTCATGTGCAAAGCTGTGAAAAAGACATGATCTTTGTCCTACGGACCTTGCCATATAATAAATGTAATGATGGAAATATAAAGGCAAATCTGTCAGAGAAAAATTAATCCAAGCAGGTTTTAAGCTCCTTCTATTTCTTTATTTTCACAGAATGGGGGGTTGGTGACCTGGGGATAGAAACTTTCTGAAAAGGAGCTTGAAGGAGCACAGTTGGTAGAGTAACTTCTGGACTGGTGTTACCATGTTAAGAAAAGGAAGAAGAGAAAAACCTCTATTATGTTTGGACAGTAGCCCAGGAACATTTAAAGGAGGACTCTTATCCCAGAATACACTTCAGGCACAGCCTCTAAATCTCAGTAAATTGTTATCTGGATTCTTATTTTTCTCAGTTGTAAAATAGGCTTAATTTTAAGGCATGACAAAAGCTCGTTCGTCATCTGCCAAAAAACACTCAGATATTACATAGTAATAGGAGGATATGTGCAGAATTATTGGGATCGTGGATTTTATTAGTGTGCATTTTTGGCATTTTGTACAGACATGAAACTTCAGCAGAAGCTGGAGCAAGCAGTTTTTGTCAATCTAATCAAGAGAATGGCTATGCTTCATTTCCAGGGGCCTGAGGACCACACGTGCTATCATAAATACTACCATTATCCAGACTCTTCTCAATTCAGTTCTTCAATTCAACTTCTCTTCAATGCCTACTGTAACAGCACTCTTCTGAGAGACAAGCTATGAGGGAGCCTTACGTGGGTTAGATGATGCTTTCCCACACACATATATGGGAGCATTTCTGATTCCTATATTGGTTTCTATCCACACTTATTAGTCCAAATGAAATCCCTTGAATTGGTGTCTTTATTTCAACAAAGCTTGTTATAATAGAAATTTTTAATTAAATACTTCAAAAAATTAAATGGAATGCTTTATTACATGATCATCTTTTTCAGACCACCTCCTTGTGTGGTGCATAGAGCCACAAATCTAGGTGATCACAGCAGTCCCTTCCAGCCTCAAGACTGATGAATCTCAACTAGCACTCCTAAAACTTTTCAGATATCTTGAGATTATTTTGTTAGACTTTCAGTAATTACTTAATTCTCAGAAATGCACAGGACTTCTTGTTTGGTTTCTGAATAAATGCAGATATATTGGTTTATCAGAAGTAAAATCTTATATGACAGTATAAGCCAAACATCTCTACTTTAAAGTGGAATTTTAATTTAATACTCCATTTTTTTACGATAGTTTGACCTTTTTATTCAGAGGCTGTGAAAAAATATACACAAATCTTTCAAAAAATTATCACCTACTAATATGTCAAATCAAAAATTTTGCCATAGTATATTCTGGGATTTACCCCAGTTAACAAAACCTTTAATTAATACATCATTTTGTTACTCTTCCACTTAAGTACCACTTAAGACTTCAAAGTAGTTATTGAAAATTATATTTTACATATGTATATTCATTATTATTAGCAATTACTAGCAGGAGTTTGACTCTGAGAGCTAAGATGAACCTGACTGCTGTGAATGCCACTGCTGAGTCAATCCACGTCTTACTCTGTGGCCATTAGGTGAAAGGAGGAAGTTAGTTCTGATCCCTAATAATTCAGCTACTTCAGGGCAATATTTTTGCAATCTCACCCTCCACAAGCATTCTCTTGCCCTCCTGAGTAATCTTGTCCATAGGTACAGGAGTCCCATAAGTTTACTTCAATTTTTCAAAGCAGCAGCCAGATAAGAGGTACAAGTGGTCACCATCTTCACTTTCAAATGGAAGTGTGGTCCAGTCCAATGGGTTTCACTTTGAATGCTGGGCTATGGATACCCTCTTTAGAAGTCCAACCTTACTACTGCTATTTATTGAGATGAACTGTAAAGGCAGGATCCTTCTCTCCCAGAGGAGGTGTCCACAGGGCAGAAGCCTTCATCTAAGCTAATACCCTAGAATCCTGTTATAATTGGCATTGAGAGACCAGTCAAAAGAAGTGATTGTTCCACTACAGTTAGCACAGGCACGGCCTCACCTTGAATGCTATCTGCAGTTTTGGGCTTCACAATATAAGAAGGGTATAAAAGTATTATGCTTGAAGGAGAGTTCTTTCACAAAGGTGAAAGAACTTGAGAGCATAACTAGAGAAGTGGTTAAGGATACTGGATTTGCTCAGTTTAGAGGAGACAATGGGACAACCTCTTTACTGTCTACATCTTCCCTATGAGGGGGAGCAAAGAAGGGGGTGCTTATCTCTACTTTCTGGTGTCCAATCATGGGACATAAGGGAATAGCTTAAAGCTGCTCCAGGGCAAGTTCAGGTTGAATATTAGGAAAAAGTTCTTCACTGAGAGGGTGGACAGGCACTGGAATAGGCTCTCTAGGGAAGTGGTCATGGCCCCAAGTTTGTCAGTGTTTGGACAACACTCAGATATATGCTTTAACTTTTAGATTTCCCTGTGTGGAGTCAGAAATTGGACTGGACAATCCTTGTGAGTCTCTTCCAACTCAGGATAGTCCACGATTCTGTAATTCTATGTCTGGCCCTTGAAAGGAATGGTTAAGCTTAAAGTAGATGGTTAAAACAGGTCAGGTGCCAGTGCTTGGTGTGCCCAAGAAGCTCCTGTCCCTTTGCACCACATAGCAAAAAGGAGGTGTAGTATATTTACATTGCAGTTTTAAGTTATGTTTAGAAAGATTTTCATATAGAGTTATGGTCAGTACAAGACATTTGACTTTTTTCTTTTTTTCTCAGACTTTTTATGCTTTTCCTTCTCTCCCCAGAAATCCTCTTTTACCTGCTCCTCATCTTGACAATGGTTTGCCAACATAATATATATGTGCACTGTTGTTTGACAGGATTTTCCTTTTTTCTAAAATACACTTTAGCAGAATTTCAAGGAGATTTAGATTTGTGATTAATTTAGATTTGGTTCAAATAAAGGACTCACGATTTAATCTGGATGATGACTCATTTTATAGTTAATTTATGGTCTTGTGTTTGAATTATGAAGAATGAAACCTGTCTAGTTCACAGGAAGGAAATCAAGACCCTAAAATTTAGAGAAGTATAGTTTGGACAAGGTAATATAACCAGCATTGTCTCAAATGTTTTTTACACTTATATCTAAAATGAAATTCTAAGTTCTTGTTCACCTCTACTGCTGTTTATGTCTGGACTGCTGGCTGAAAGATGGGATTCCAGAGATTCTTAGATTAAAAGACAGAATTTCAGAAAGGCCTAGTTATCACCCAGTTTTATTTCTTTTTTTGTCTCATTGCTTTAATTTCACAGGATTTAGCTTTCACTGCTGTATGAACAAGATTATCAGTTAGGAAAAAAAGGTGCTTCCCAGATACTTCAAGTCATCCTTAGCATTTTTCAGTAAGAATTTTATATTTTCTGCCAAATAATTTTAATAAACATATGAATTAAGTCCCATTAAAAGCACAATTTTGATATTTCTCCATATTAAGTCACAGCTTAAGACCTGTCTGACAGACCATGTTCAGTATTTGAGCACCTTTAATGGTTTTGCACTAAGCCTTTTTTCTATTCAATCTTTTAAGTATTTTGATAGAAACTCTGTCAGCACTTGTAGTAACTTAAGAAGATGGCCTCTTCCAAGCTCAACAGATCTTCCTCACAGAGTTTGAGACTTAATTACTCCAATTACGTTTTGGAAAATGAGGATTGTTAAAGAACAAATAGGAAAGCCTGAGGGAACTTGTTGGAAATGTTTTTGTTCTTGCAGTCTCCCAAGAGTAATATACTTCTATCACAAGGGGTAATGTCTCTACATCACCCCTGCACTCTGCAGTCACAGAACAGATTATACAGCACTGAACTTTAAATAGGGAGATACAATTTCCTTCTTACAACATTTACCTCTTTCATTGTTTGATTGTAATGAAAGTAAGTTCCCACTTTCAAAGTGAATAATTCACTCTTAAAAGATTACTTGGGCTGAAATTTGATATACAACATACTGGTTAGGGAAGAGACTGCTTTATATGAGATACAAATCTGTGCAAAAGCAGGCTAAGCATTTTTGCGTTCATACTTTATGTTATCTCTTGAAAACAGCAACAACAAAAATCAACAGTAGAAGTCTTTATTCAGCAATACAGGACATCAATGAAGGGGAAACTTTTATCCCTTTGAATAAAATAAACTAAAAAATCAAAAAGTTACATGCAAACTTGTTCTCACTTCATCATCATCATGGCTTGACTTCACAAACGAAGACTTGGGAAGGGCTTCAC
This sequence comes from Melopsittacus undulatus, assembly GCF_012275295.1. Taxonomy (NCBI): domain Eukaryota; kingdom Metazoa; phylum Chordata; class Aves; order Psittaciformes; family Psittaculidae; genus Melopsittacus; species Melopsittacus undulatus. The sequence continues at coordinate 33,545,710 of NC_047527.1, forward strand.
CCACACTTACTATAAGCACGCTGATGACTAAAAAGGCCAATGTGGGATAGGCAAATCCGATGGCAAAAAAGCACAGCGAAAGGTGGTAATAGGTAGAGTGCAATTCTTTCTACGTTGTCTTTTCTCCTCGAGACTAATTCTGTGTGTGTTCTCAAAGGAGACAACAGTGTTATATATGATGTGTCTCCAAGTCTCCCGATTGGAGGCCAAGGTGGACCACTGGTAGTAAATATGGCCAAAGCTGAGGTATTGTTCTCACTAGTACTAACATAAAGAACATATTTTCAGTCTATATATAGTCTAAATTATGATCCTTTAGCAACTGACTGAAATAGTGACTGTGTAATAACTATTTTCCTGCTTATAAAGATTTGAAATGGACTCAACACAGCGAGAGTTTATGCACTGTTGGATCTTTTCCTTCTTACACTCTAATGATTGGTTCAGTATTTAATTGAGAAAATAGTTATTTTTAAGACTGCTGCATAATAAAGGAAAATTGAAGAAGGAAACAATCAAAGGAAGTGTTTAGATATCAGCTCATCCTGACTTCAGAGATAGTTGATCATGTTCACCATATCCTGGAAGAAGTTCATCTTGCACGATTTCACTTACTTTTTCTACAAAGCTCTTTTCAAGCATTTGATTATTCCTTTGTTGAATCTGGGTCCTGGTCTGGCCTTATCCCACTGTATTCCCAGGATTTGGAGCACCTAGTTCATACATTAAATTCAACTTTTTTTGCATGCAAAACCAGCCCTTTGTAGATACTTTGTACCTCTGTGAAATCTCTTTGAAACAGCAAAACTATTTCCAGGAGATTTTTCCTTGAGATACTTCTTTCTAATAGCTCATGATCTGAAGAATATGTAAGTCAGTGACATCATCCACCTTGTTCCCTTGCAATTTCTTTCTGTTACCTGATACCTCTAGCTCTTGCTGAAGGAATCTTTCCTCTGAGTTCCCCTCTCTCTGACTCTTCCCTCTTCGTCTGTCATTCCAAGCTCCATAACTTCTTCTTACTTGGGTCTTGGCCAGCTTGCTCCCCTATGATCTTCTCCTTTCTCTTTCATCCTCATCCCAGACTGACTTTGACTCTGTGACTGCAAATCCACTGACAGTTATTAAATATACAGCAATGCAAATCAAATCCCATGAAAACAGCCCAGCTAATTATGTGCTGACTCCCTTGCTGGTACTGAGACTCAGTTTCTCTCATTAATCATCAACAGGAGTCTACTATGAGAGCCTGTTTTGCGTAGTGACTCTCCTGCATGCCCTTTCTGCAGGCTATTCAGTCTCTTTCTTTGACCTTTTAGTAATTTGCTGAAATCTTCCTTTTGAACTTCGGAAGATTCATGGATCTACTATTATCTTGAGCCAAGATGCAGAAGTTCAGCTTGATATACCTTTAACCTTTCTTGACCTCTTTTAAATCTACTGATGCATTCTGCATTCTCCAGTTTCTCATTTCACTCTTAAACCCTCCAATCATTTGGAAGCTTTCCCCTTGTCTTCAAATGCTAAGAATTTTCTGAGGCACTTCAGGGCATTCAGTTAACTTCTTGTTTTGCCTCGTTTCCTTTGGTTTTGGCTAAAGTGCTGTTTCATTCTGATTCTTTTGCTGTTTCTTGCCATCAGTCCAGGCTCCACAGGACAGAAGAAGATTCATTGTTTCTCCTGTGTTACAAGTGGTCAGATTCACCTCTAGCCTCAGATCACAAGGGTTCACTTTGGCGAAGTCAAAGACAACTGCTAATGAGAGCTCTTGGTAAATTTTCTCACTGACAACAGTATCCTAAAGCCTGAGTCTGCAGCTTTTGGGCAGGCTGCTGGGAGCCTGCACGTCTGCATCCAGTCAGACGCTGCATGCCTTGGGTGATCTAAAGTGGGTGCCCAAGACACTGGGATTTCAGTGCCTGGTATGCGCCATGCTATGTGCAGGTGCTCCACTGCAGTGCTGCTGCAGGAGTGCTGGAGACTCCCACAGGCCCAGCCAGGTTTTCTGAGCAGCTCACCAAGGTGGAATGTGCACCCCCATGTCCAGTTTCCCTCAGTCCCAAGTCTTGCCTGCTCCCCTTGCATCAGTAGAAATAAAATGGACAGTTTCAGTAATGGCATGACCTGGAGTGAATTACCAGGGGCTGAAATAGCATGTTTGCTGATTTATGAATGACATAGTCTAAGAAGTTTGAGTTCCCTGGGAAGCTGGAAGGTTGTTTTATTTCCATCATAAGCAAAATGTTAGTATTCAGACCTTGTACACAACCAACGCCTCCCTTTTTTTAGTGACTTTTAATCATCCCTGAAGGTGTCAGCTGAAGCAACATTTCTACTGTACATATTAATGCAGAGTTACTTCAATTCCAGCAGATACTGACAGATATTGAAGAAACTTTTCCTAAATTTCTCCGCAATCTTTTTTTAGTTATCTGCATGCAGTGTAACAGGTGGATACTGTAACATTGGTGAGCATTTAAAGATGGCTAATTAATTCTGCTTGATATTAGTATACAGTTGCTAACACATAAATTGTGTAAATGCTAACAGCACAACACCACTGTACATCTTTTGGCAAACTCTTTGTTGGGCCAAAAGATAAGAATTAAATCATGAAATCTTGAAAGATGACCATAAAAGCAAAAAAACTGAAGAAAATATTCCTCCTGACAAATTTTCTCTCATTAGAGATGGCAGGAGTTTGTACGAATGCAGTAGTTATCTTTAACCTTGCTAATATCAAAGACAACCTCAAAGATCAGATCCGGGCAGGAAACAGTCTGAGGGTAATTCACACAACAGTGAGGGAGTACTTTTGTGGCAGGGACTTCAGTTTAGTTGTGCTTAACTTTAGCAGATAGAAAAGAAATCAAACTGTAAGCTTTAGTATTTAAGCCATGTGTACACTGATCATAGACCATCCTAGAAGACTTCCCGTTCACCTATTTAGTGCTATAGAAAAATGAGACAGGAAAATAATGTTCAGAATCTGTTATTTTTTGCTTAAAATGGTATAGATTTAGTGGCTCCACAGCTGGATCACACTGTATTAGCAGGACATATTCAAACAGTAGAATGAGTACATCAAATTCCTGCACAGAAGAGGATACAAGAAAAACCTAAATTGTACTTGGTAAAAATACTCACTTTGCTTTTAATAACACTTCTTGTTTTCTACTTTAGGGTGAAAATAAGAACTATTCATTTTTTAAAATATCTTGACAGTTAATTTTAATACAAATGTAAATTTTCTTAATGCATAAGTGCATTTTATGGGATTAAAACTTATTTCCCAGTCACTCAATTCTCCCTCTTCCTTATTGCACAAACTACATGATGAGTTGAGTTACAACAACCTGAGTCAGTAAAGCACAGATAAATCTATTCTCAGGGTTTGTTGCTTACAGCACTAAAGTAAATAAAATGCACAGAGCAAAACAAAACATTGGTGCAATCAGCTGGAGGAAAAACAAGGCAAGAATGCAACAGACAAGCATTATTCAAAAGCAGAACTAAAAAGAAAATTAAATAGCCCTTGATTTCTCACTCTGCTTTCCCATTGCTGCATCTCCTTTTAAAATCTAGGAATCCAGTAATATGTCTCTTTCCCCATACCTGGTAGAAAATTTGGCTTCATTCTCCTTTTTCCTTGTGAAAATGTTGAAGAGCTAAGGAATGAAAGAAAGAAGGAAAACAACATGACTCAAAACATTTCCTTTTTTTCTCATAAGATCCTGAGTTTCTTGGGGGATTGAAAACCTCATTTTCAAGAGCCATTTTGGTTGATAAAAGCTTACAAATTTCAGCCTTATATATGGCTTTGTGTGCTCTTTGAACCTTCCCTGCTGGGATTTCTTCTTCTTTCTCATTGAACATGTATACATTATAAAAAATAGAAAAAGAGAAGGTAGTTAGTTTTGGCATCACTGGAGTTTTATTATGGCTGCAAGGCTTGCAAAAACCTTCCAAAAGCTACAGGGAAGCTTACTAAAGAAAATAACTCATTTTAGATAATTAGCATGGGCCCGTGGAAGCATACGGAGAGTATGCTACCGACTGCAGTTACAAAATCCCTTGGATCAGAGTGGAAATCTGTGCTTTTCCTGGTCTATTTCTCATACTCAGGCATAGGTTCCCATTGGTTTATAAGTCAGCTCTAGAAACTTCATCTCCCATCATCTTGGAAAGTTTTTAGTTTGTTGTGGGATATTTAACAGCTTTGTGTCCTTGGCAAAGTGTCCTTGACAAATCACAGAGACATATTAACAGAGTTATGCTTCTTCAAAAGTCACTTGTACACAAAGTTAATCAGGATCGTATACATAATCACACATTTAATCTCCACGGATATGCCTCATAGCAATGACTACTGTGAATGTGACCTTAGAGTTTTTTAACTAAAGCTTTAATATATGAAACCAAAATATCTACCAAACACTTTCTACAATTCCTATATTTATCAACTATGATGTTACTTTTTTTTTGTTATAAAATGAACATGTAAGGTTTCTCTTTAGGTAGAAAAAAGGCAAAAAGCCCTGCATCAAGGTGGTCAAAACATTCTTTTTCAAGCAGTTGATCCACTTTCACCTAGGAAGTCAGTGGCCTTTTTGGTTTGAAACCATGACCATCCTAATATCTTACAAAAATCAACCTAGGAGGAAAAAAATCTATCAAAATTCTTGTAGAATTTAGATAACTATTGATAAAATAAAATCTTTATATGAATGAAAGCAATCTAGTTATACATAAAGACAGACTGGGAATATATATTTTTGTCAGTAATTATTGAAGCACCCAGTATTCCCAAAAAGAAATCCACTACACTGTTACAGACTAAATAATATTTCAAAGTTTTTTTAATCAGATTTTGCATTTAACCTCTTCTGTGACCAATTCTTTGTAAATCCTTTTTATTTCCTGCTACCATGCTGTGATACTGCTTTCTTATGAATGAAAGACCAAGTAAACCAGCTGTGCTGAATATGTGAGTGATTAGGGAATAGTTTACTGTAAAGTACAGAATTATTAAAGAAAAGTAGTCTATACCTGTTTCAGTGTTTGAAGAAAGTATTTAAAACCTCCCTTTTTACCAGGTTCTACAACTCCACTTTCAGCATATAAAAACATACATGGCTGACATGGGGGTGAAATATTTTCAAAACCATCTACTTACACAGTCTTAGTTCCTGGATCAGTGCTTTATTTTAAAATGCTTCTTTAACAAAGTTTTTGTGCTTATGTCTGAATTCCTAAATATCTCTGCAGAAATACAGACATAGGGCACTGTATTAGAGAGTTTTGCTTAGCTTCTGGCTCACTGTCCTGGTACCGTTTTCATGTAAAATCTAGATTAACAGAATTTCCTTTCTTCACTGCTCTCATTTCCATCCAAAGCAAGCCCAGCATTTATCCACCCCACAGCTTTCCCTGTGCTGGGCCAGTTTAGACAATCAAGGAAGAACAATACTGTATACACCTAGGCACAGTACAGTCAGTAAAATATGCATGTTGAATCCACTATAAAATTTCCAGCTATGCTAATTCCTTATGTTAACTCCCTTAAATTTTGCCTCTTCTGAAGAAGCCTCTTGATTCCTTGAAGTATATTTACTTTAATTTCTTATTTACTTATTAGACCCACTTGGATTTAGTCATTCACATTGGACAGACACTCAAACCTTTAACTTTGAAACTGCATGTTGGCTCAGCATTAAGTTTTAAAAGAAATTGCCTTAACCCGACCTTTCATAAAAGATGGGAACAATGGGATTCACAGTGTACCCAAAGGCTGACAAAGAACTGGTAAACAGAATATGCCTCACAGCAAACACTCCACCAGAACCTCCCTCTAAAAGACCTTCAGTTTCATAAGCCTACATTGCCAGGGAAGAGGCACTTCACTTTCAAGTGAAGTGATCTGGGGATTTCTGAACTAAATCTGAGTTCTGCTTAGATGCTTTAGAGGTGCACCAGACTGGCCTTTTGAGGATGATGAGAGAGTTTAATAGCATGGGCACAGGCTACACTGTGCTAGTTAGCATAACAGAGCATTTTCCTGGGTGGGTTTAATTCCTTACAAGAAGCAAAGTCTTACAATTTGTTGAGCTTGCAGACATGTGAGTTACTCATATGCTGATGATTTGACAGGGGTCTGGTGTCTCCAGCAGGTTCATGCCAAGAGATAGCCCAGATCTATCCCCTCATGTTTTCTCCACCTGTGACAGTCAGAATGCCAAGCACAGGCATACACATTGTCTCACAGGAAATCCAACCCATTCCCAGCTTCCTTATTCTATACTCAGGAGTAGGTTCCAACTTCTGGCTGTCCAGGACCCATTTTCCCCTTCACAAGCCCATCACTGAAAAGCCTGATGGCTTTTGTCTTATTTACTCAGAAGTTGTTTTCTGTTACCACTTTGTGGAGGTTTCAAGGTGGCTGGCTGCCTGCCTGAGCTGCCTCTACCTGCAGCGGGAAGATGCCCAGAAGCCCTTCCTTCCCGCAGTCTCTCAGCTGTTCCTGGCTTAGCTTCTGAAGGTCCCGTTTCAAGTCAGTCTTTTCCCAGCTACTGTTTCCCGGGCTCCCTGTGGCTGCAGCAGCTGTTCACTTCTCCTGGTCTCCCTTTTTGGGAGAGGTTTGTCCTTCTCACCAGCTGCCTTCTCCCACACCCCAGCTATTCAAGCCCCAGCCCTGCTCCCTTACCACATCCCAAGTTCTTCTGTAACCACTTATGAAGCCCTGCTGCGTTCCCTCCACATGCAGTTAGGAGAGTGCTCGTTCTTCCTTCGCAGCTCACCCACCACCCTTTGAACACCACTGTCTCCCTCCCTGTGTAGAGAAGGGGTCCAGCATAGTCTTGTCCAACATGACACACTTGTCCAGAGCATTTTGCTTCAACTGAAACTACAACTGAGAGATGGGGAAGCTATGCAAGATATGTTGACAATTTGCATATAAATTTAAGATTAAAATACAGATTTTCTTCTCTAAAACTTCTCAGTCAAAATGTAAAACTTTGCTCTAATGAGCAATCTACCCTTTTTGGCTGGCAGTATTCCACAGAGCATCAGACAGATGAAGCCTGCATTTATATTCATTTTTTTAAATTTTAATATTTATGGCATAATTAGTACACATTTGGTGAAAATGCTACATTGCAGTAAGATATGTCCAGTAACTCAGACAAAAAAAACCAGTGAACTTATTTTTTTGTGTGCTGCTTGCAGGAGCAAAGACATGGAGATTATTTCAGAAACTAGGATCAGAAAAAGAAAAATAGTTTATTTAAGAAGGGGTTGATTGTGAGCAATTGTTTCAGCACAGAGTTAAGGTTTTATCTGAAAAAACCCTGCTTTTAGCACAGCATGTTTAGTTATACTTTAACTGATTTTTTTTTATTTGAAATGTTTGTTTCAAACTTTGCCTTACTTTTGGTCACTTTTTTCCTGTAGCGAAGTGTAACTTTCATCATCTTAATGATCAATGAATATTTCTGCAAAGGCCAAGTATCAGGTTTCATAATGCTGTTTACCAATGTGAAGAAAAATACACGATGAAGTAAAAATTAATGTGCTAAATCATGTTTTCTAACTCTACATAAAAAAAAGTATTTTATTCTTAGCAGAATGCAGGCAATAAGAAACATTTACATTCACGTTCCTTCATTGGTAAATTTTTAAAAGATGTACAACTTCCTGTTAAGGGTCATTTATAATTGAGGGATTTCTGAAATTAAACAGTTTGATGCAATAACATTTGTTCAAAGTTGAGAAAGAAATGGCAACTTGCCACATTCTTAAGTTCATGTAATTGAGTGAAATCTGGAATTTAATACCTCAGCAGATGACAAGTTCAAGGATGACCCTGTTTTACAAAAGCCCAGTTGGAACGCATAAAGCCATCTGATTTTGAGTTTTCATGTGAAACATTTTAGAGCAGCAGGATTAATGAATGTATGAGAATGTGTCCTTGGATTAGAATGCATTCCTTTAGAATGAGAATAAGAAATATGAGAAATATTAAAAAGAAAACAAGTGCAGCATTGTTAATTTCTTGCTATGTGACTGAAACACTTGTAACTAAGTGTCTATAATATGACTTCAGTAGTGGCTCATTTTCTCACAACGCACCTGCATGTCTTGGAAACAGTTGTAAACAGTACATGATTCTGCTAAGAGACAGAGCACGTAAACTACCATTAAACCCTGCTTAGTCTTCTGTAAGTGCTGTAGATTCCTCTTCTGGAACTAACAAGATAATAAATATAAGTCTTCTCACATTTCTAGTTTAGACCACAGTGTTTTCTATCTAAGAACAGACCTTTGTAAGGAGATGAAAAATATCATTTAAAGGCATGTGGGTTAGTCATATCACCCATATTTGGTGAACAAAATAAACTGAAACTCCAGTTTATATGAATACTAACATTACAGCTGTTACACAGATCTTTATCTCCAACTTACATTCCTTAGTTTAGTTAATATAAGAATACCTGAAGATCACAGGCAATGGTGAAAAATATTTAAGATTTCTATAGAAAAAAAAAGGAACAAAAGGAAAAGGAAGAGGAAGAGGAAAAAGAAAAAGAAAAAAAAAAGAAAAAGGAAAAATAAAAAAAAAGAAAAAGAAAAAAGATAAAAAAAATAGAAAAAAAGAAAAAGAAGAAGAAAAAGAGAAAAAAAATCTAAGCCAAGCAGAGTAGTCTGAATTGTAAACTTCAATTAAGTCCGCAGATTGGTTCAAAGTGTCCCAGCTGTTCTATTAGATAATTCCTTGGCTAAAGATCACTCTGCAAATAAGAATGAAAATGTTCACACTCTCTAATGACAAAGCATAACTACTGAAGAAAGAGAATTAGTGCAAACATCCAAGAAGCCCATGAAGCTAACTTTTTCCCATTACTCTATCTGCATTCTGAGCCAGAAAATGAACCATAACATGCTGCTGGGTTCAGTATTTTACTAATTTATGTAAAAAAGAGGGCAGTGTCCACAGCAGCAGAAAAGAACTTCTGCTGATTCTAGAATATAATTTCTTTTAAAGAGTTGAGGGCTAGGGACTACATTTCTTTAAAATTGGCAGGATGTATTTACTACCTCTTTTAATTGCCATAGGTCTGATCATTCTGGAGTTTTTCCATTAAAGCAAAGCTGAAGTCAATAAAATACTGTATCAAATGGGAAATATCCCAGTTCTCAAAATCCAGTTCTTTGGAAAGACACTAAAACACCTACATAGTGGAAATAACAGGAGGAGTTATGGCATCATTGGCGGTCCATGACAAAAACACAGGTGGGTGTGTTGATAAACATGTTCAAGCTGCAGCTGCTGCTGGTTCTGATGGGAAAAATGCTGTTCTAGGGATTAGGAATATACTGTAATCATGCCAGCCAAAACATGCATGACAGTTGCAAAGGAAAAGACAGCAGCTATATAAACGGCCATGGTAACCTAATAAGTAATTAAAATTTGCAAAAGAGTCACCTTCTTTAAACTTTTCTTTTTTTTTCCTAAATCCAGTCTCTTCATAAGAACACGAAGAACTTATATTTTCAATGCAAAATACTTTTTCAATAACTTACTGGAAAATTGTTTTAACCCTGCTGAGTCTTAATTCATAGAGTAACCTGAACCCCTGCAATATAGAAAACACTATTCAGGGAGTAGGGGGGACTCATCCTGAGAAAGGACACCAGAGTCTAGTCTGGGGCATTTAGAAATGAAACATGTACTCCTTATTCTTTTACCTCTGAAGATATTTCATACCACATATGATATGCATGGCTGACATAGAGTAATACTATATCTATATTTTTCAAGCAGACAGAGCAGTTGATGTGTCCTTTTCCAGGGCAGATGTTTTCCAGATATGTTATTGTCACTCATTAAGATAGTAAGTAAGACTTGTATGAGTTATGGTACAGTAAATACTATATATGCCAGCTCATCCATAACATACTATGGATTTCTCAGATAATTCTCCCTCTGGCTTGCTTTAATCATTTCAATATGACTGGATTCCCTATGAATTCAGGACATTTATATACCAGTGGCCTTACAAGCACTATATGAGAAACAAACTGACAGTCATTTTCATGGAATGTTTGCATAAAATGTATATATTCTCTCCTGTACCTGACTGCAATCTTTCACCTATGTCAGCGGAAACACTGAAAGTTGCAATATATTCAAGACTTTAATTGCATTAGCAGCATGGCTGGAGTGGTACAATTACCTCAAATTGCTTTGGACAGTCTGACATAGGCTGCTTTCCTATTTGCTGTCTTTGCCACAGTAATGCCTACAGAATCATACTACCACCTTTGTTTTTATTTTGTTTTACTTTGGAAGTGTTAAATTTGCTTCTGGATAGATTCTCTCATCTGCTAGGCTGGTGCAAGTATATTTCTACTCCATAGTAATGTGAGAATGCTGTTCATTATGGTGGCTCTGTTGTCCCATCTGAGGCAAAATTCAAATTTCCAACCCACGCTGTTACATGTACAACCTCTGTACTGCATCTAGAGTGCAAAGAGAGGAAAGTACTTGGCACGCTTCAGCCTAAGGGAGTCTTGAGGAGCTGGAACACACAGTATCTTCAACATAATTTTGTAGTCTAAACTCTGAGACTGCACAGCAGGACAATGCATGGACTGTTAGAACAAGTCCAGAGGAGGTCCACGAGGATGATCAGGGGACTGGAGCACCTCCCGTATGAAGATAGGCTGAGAAAGCTGGGGCTGTTCAGCCTGGAGAAGAGAAGGCTGCGTGGAGACCTCATAGCAGCCTTCCAGTATCTGAATGGTTCCTCCAGGGATGCTGGTGAGGGACTCTTCATTAGGGACTGCAGTGATAGGACGAGGGGTAATGGGTTGAAACTTAAACAGCAGAGCTTTAGATTGGATCTAAGGAAGAAATTCTTTACTGTTAAGGTGGTGAGGTACTGGAATGGGTTGCCCAGGGAGGTAGTGAATGCTCCATCCCTGGCAGTGTTCAAGGCCAGGTTGGATGAAGCTTTGGGTGACATGGTTTAGGGTGAGGTGTCCCTGCCCATGGCAGGGGGGTTGGAACTAGATTATCTTAAGGTCCTTTCCAACCCTAAGTATTCTATGATTCTATGAGCTGGAATGAATTTATTCCCCCCCCCCAACTTTGGATGGTCTAGGCTAAAAGACTCAGTCTATATCAGGGCTGGAGCTAGCACAGAATATTAAACCTACAAGTGTATAGCAACCTCTCATGGATAAAGAAACATGCGGTTACATCCTGATCGTAGGTTGAATGTGTTTGTTTTCAACACACCTGTGGAGCTGGTACTTGAGTCAATTTCACAGAATTACTCAAGCCATTCTTTCCCAAATGCCACCCGTTCTGCAGGAGAACAGCAGCATGTGGCTATGACTCGGAAATTGGATTTCTAGCATTACCCTGGAAAGCTGTGAGGGGCAGCTACAGACTCCCTCCTTCCCTTTCTTCCTCCCTTTCCCCCAGTAGCAGATAACCAGTGGCTCAAGGCACTGCCTGACTTTGTTCCTGTCTTGATATTTTCCACTTGCCAGAGGCAGTGGATCTTTTTGTGGAATGGCTGTTGTCCTATTGAAGAGAAGACTGATCCTTTGTTCAGCAGGTTTTGCAGCTGTTTCTAGATTAGATTGCATACAGACTGAGTTTAGCGCACAAAACATGGGGTGCTATTCATCTCTCCTGAAAGTTAGACATCTCTAGGTTAGTCACCTCTACAAGAACGCACTGTATCCGTGTAGTCACCACCAGCTCTTTGTAGAGTCACTGAAGAGAAGTAAAGTGTTAGCTTGCCTGTTTCAGTCATCTGGTTTAGGATGAAATAAGTAATCTAATGCCTCTATAAGAGGTAAGCGTGTCCTGCCATGCAGTTCCTAAGCAGCAGAGGCCTACAACCCCTAGATCTTGAATGGGATTGAAGTATATGTTAGTGTTTGTTTTCTGGTTTGTTTTCTTTTTATTCATTTGTTTCACTCAGGTCAGAAGAAATGATCAGCCTTTGTTCTCTTCAGTCAAAGGTTTCAGGCAGTGTTTAACTTGCAGGGCATTAGACAGTTGAAAACCACAAGGTTTTGTACATGATGATCCTGATATTACACTCTTTTCCAGAAATATGCTTTCATATACTATCATATTATAAAAACCCTGAACCAGAGCAATACACTTCAGTTACAGGATCTGACCCAGGAGAGCACTTCTATAGTCTGGCCATATGCAAGCGCTCAAGCAGCATCAGAGGAAGAAGATCCAGCTGGTTGGAGTTGTTGCTATGTTTGTGTCCTCCTGGACAACCAGAGATCTTGCTTTTTTGTGACATTTGATTTTTTTCAGGGGGACCAGTAGATGTACTTGAGAGAAGGAGCTTATCTTGTCTGGCAAACCACGTAAGATCTTTGTGAGAAACCACTGACACTCATGTGCTTTCTCCCAGTCATGGGCAGACCAATCCTCACACAAAATGTGTGATACAGATAAGTCTTCAAATTCAATTTCTCTCTATGTTTCTATTTAGAAAAGCACTTTACAATGCAACAGCACAGTGAAGAGCCCAGGCCAGCTGGAGTCCATGGAGTCACTTTTTTTAGTGTGATCATCTTGTACTGTGTTATGGGTGAACTTCATTATAAGGCCTTTCCCCCTCAGGAGATCTCACTCCATGAATAAAATCCCAGAATTTCTGCTCTATCTTTTACTTCACAGAAGCTGCAATAATAAACTTTTCTTCACAAAAAAAAAAAAAATGTTCAAACTGACTGCAGCTCTTCTAATGTTCAAATCTGTGTGTCTCATTTGTTAGGGATGCTGTACATAACAGACTACAGTTTGTTTGTATGTCTATGCATTTATATGTGTATTAATCAAGGAGAAAAAGTAAGAGAAACTTGATGAAGCAGTTGCTGGTTTTATGAAGAAGCAAATCCATGCACTCACTGTAATTCATATTTTCAAGTCTGAAAATAAAACCTGAGGCACAGTTGTAGCAGCAGTCTTCCTTCCTCACCCTTACTGCTCTGACACACATCTGGCTGACAGGTGTATGTTCTCAATATCTAGGTTTTCCCAACATGTCTCAGATCAATCTCTCAGGATGTTTAATCACTGTCAGTATAGTCAGGGCTCCATATCATCCTCAAAGAAAAATGTTAAGGTTATTATCTGGTATTTATTTTTCACATCAGCTTTGAAGAATGTTCAATATATTGAACTTAGGTAATGCCTCTCCTTCCTGCAGCATCAATAACATATCCTCAGAGTAAACTGAGATGGAGGAAAAGTAAAGTGCAGAATAGAAAGTGTTACAGATGCCCAAGCACATTAGTATTTTCTCTTGGCATTATTTCATGGTTTTTTATTTATTTGGTGAATTAAATGGTGATAATAGATTTTGACCTCTAAGTGACTGACTTTTCTTGTTTTTCCCACAGACTCCTGCTGCTGCTTTCATGCACTCTGCAGTGTTAGGTATGATAGAGAGAAGTTTTATTGCTGATTATCATAATCTAGACATAACTTCTAAGCTGTATGCAAAACTGGCAGACACAAGTGGCTCTGTGGAGAACAGCTGGTTCCACAACAAACACATTCTGATAAATTTTCGTCTGGCACCATTTACATTACTGGAGTTTCCACAGGATAAACTCAAAGTAGGGTGAAAAATCAGGTCCATCATTATAAATCTAGAAAACACTGCATTCCAAAATACAATCAGATGTAGGGCTTACTACTGACCTTGTTATATTATTCTAAATATTTCTGCTAGGGGCTGCTCAAAATGCATGAGTGTGTTTATCCATGCAAACTGAAGAGCTAAACATCAACTAAACAATTCATGTTTTACCAGGGAATGAAGTGTTACTGGAGTGAAAACATCTTATACTAATGAAACCTGGAAACTAATGGTACTAAAGTGACAGCTCACACATAGTCTGGCTTTGTACCACACAGCACCAGTGATAAAACCTACATTATACCCATTTATATTATACCAGTAGAAATTTTGTCATTATACAAGAATTTCCCATGTAAGAGTTAACAAACTGCATTAACCATGAAAGAACTGTATATATTTGGTTAATCTTTCATCATCATTTTGTTCAGGTTTCACACAAGAGCTACATGAGAGACAAGTCTGAGACAAAGTTGCCTATAAACTTTTCTCCATTTAACAAAGATACTTTATTCCACTATAGCAAGTTAACCTACTCTTTTCTTCTGCCAAGTTGTCATTCCCCAAGGTGCTAGTAGTAGTTTTTAATCAATAGGGCCAGGACTGCAACTCAACAGATTCCTCTGAGATCCTGGATCTAACCATCTTAAAACTTCTGCTTTACATTGTCCCATAAAGTATTGTATTTCCAAGCCATTTCTATTGTATGTACACCTCCTATGTCACAGGCTCTCCAGCATTTATGGACTTTCTTTTTTAATGTTTTCCTTAATTTAGGCTTCCTGAGATACAATCAAGAAATTTTCTTTAATGGATACACAAACAGAAAAGGTTTTGGCCATCTTCCAAGTTTTCCCTGTTGTAGTAGGGTAATATCTACTTTTATGTCCTTTGTCATTTCTCCATAGAGGCAGCCTTGTTTTGTAGCTTCATTCAAATACATTCCACAGAGAAGAGATCAAGCCCTTTGAGATGCCCTTTCCTGTCATTTGAATTCCTGTCCTTCTTGCATAAGACTAGGTGTTACAAATTGGAAAACATAGGCTAAACTAGTTTATTAATAAGTCCCATGACTGTGTTGATGTACCTTATTCTTAGATGGACTATCATTGAGAAGTGCAAAATAATTGGCCAGCATCTGGGGTTTTCTCCCTTAGTGTTGAATATAATAAATTTACAAAAATTCTTGATTGTTTTTCAAGGGATAACAAGGAAGCAAAAGACCTGCCAGTTCTATGTAACAAATTTCACTACAGGCGCTGAAACACAGTCCTGAAAAAACAGTCTTTTTTTTTTGTTCTCCTTAAATTTTAAGGGATTGCAGAAAATCAAGTGTGACGGAAATATATTTAAAACCCCTTGTATTTCAGTGTCCATTTGCATTTGGCAGGGGTCACCATGATAGTATAACAGGGACTCACACATATAGGGACTCATGCGTACAGGAGAAACACACAAGAAGTGGAAAAAGGGACAGATAACCCAGGAGGAATGTGGAGACACTCTCTGAGCATGCAGGGATGGGGCTAAGAAAGCAAAAGCCCATCTGGAACTGAACCTGGCAAGGGACATGAAGGGCTTCTGTAGATACAGCAGAACTCAAACAAAGAAATGTGGACCCACTCCTGAATGAGGCAGGAGACCTGGTGACAAAGACTTGGAAAAGGTCAACGTGTTCAATGCTTTCTTCACCCCAGTCTTTACTGGTAAGGTTGGCTTTCAGGAAACTGAAGCCCTGAGATCTGAGAGTCTAGAGCAGATAAGCCTTGAGAGTGTGGGAGTCTAGAGCAAGCAAGATTTACCCTCTGTGGAGGATGTTAACATTAAGGAACATTTAAACAAACTGGGCATCCACAGGTCCATGGGATCTGGTGAGATGCACCCATACATGGTGAAGGATCCAGGTGATGTCACCACAAGGACACAATTACCTTTGAAAAGATGTGGTGATCAGGAGAGGTTCCTGTTGACTGGAAGAAATCAAATGTCACTCATATCTTCAAGAAGGACAAGAAGGAGAATCCGGGGAACTACAGACCAGTCAGCCTCACATTTACCCCTGGAGGGGTGGTGGAGCAATTAATCCTGAAAACCATTTCCAAACATATTAAGGACAAAAAAGTTGATTGCAAGTAATGAACATGGATTTCTGAAGGGAGACTCATGCCTGATCAATCAATCCAAAAGCCTTCTACAATGAGATGACTGGCCTGGTGGATAATGGGAGAACACTGAATGTGTTTAGCTTGACTTTAGCTGGATTTCTGACACTACTGTCCACAGAAACAACCAATATAAATGGACAGTGAGGTGAACTGAAAACTGGCTGAACTGCCACAGTAGAAAGACTGTGATCAGCAACATGTATTCAACCTGAGTCCAATCACTAGTGCTGTCCTCCAAGGTATTATGCTGGGGTCAGTCCTGCTTAAAATCTTAAAAGACCTGAAAGATGAGATGGAGCACACCCTCTACAGAACTGGGAGGAAAGGATGTGCTGCCTTTCAGAGGGACCTGGGGAGGCTGGAGGAATGAGCTGACAGGAGCCACACAACACTCAGCAAGGAGAAATGCAAATCCCTGAACTTGGGAAATGCAAAACCCTCTACATGAGCAGCACTGTCTGATTAGCAGAAAACTGTAGGGATGAAGGCACAGGAGAAGGCCATGGACCACCCTGGCTCTGGCACTCATGTGAGCATCCTGGTGTGCACCAAAACTTGGGGCAGTTGGAGAAAACCATGGAGGCTCTCAGCAGATGATTTAAGAAACAGGCAGCTAAAAAGGTGGGGTGGGTACTGAAGGACATGTACATACAACACTGAAGGGCTGCAGCCACCATGCTGGGGCAGGGATAATAAAAAACAATGTGGAGCAGGAAGGTGAAGGAGGAAGCCAGCAGAAAGCAAAGTGCATCAGAAAATAACAATAAGCACAGTGTCAAACAGAAACTGTTATACAAATAACCCCAGTCTGCAGCGAACACAGTGAGCACTGAAGCTAGGAAGTGGGAGGACTTCTTTCTCTAAGGCCAAAACAGGGATTTAAAGTTTGTGTTAATTAGCAATTAATTAAATTAAGGACATACTCACTGCATTAAGACCTTTTTGCTTGTTGCAGGGATAATAGATACTCCATACATTAATATAGGCTTGGGCCATCTAGCTGGAAAACAGCTTGGCAGAAAAGGCCCTGGGGGTTCTGGTCGACACCAAGGTGACTTTAAGTCAGTGATACACTCTTGAAGCAAAGAAAGTCAAGGACATCTGGGTTAGTAAAAGCCTTGCCAGCAAGTGAGGGTGATCCTTTCCCTCTGCTCACCACTGGAGAGGCCACACCTGGCACATAATATACTGGAATGGATCTAATAGTGAGTAAAGATGACTTTAAGGGACTGGAAGGTCTGTCATATGAGGAGAAGCTAAGAAAGCTGGGACTGTTCAGCCTGGAGAAGAGAAGGCTCAGGGCAATCTTATCACTGTGTGCAAATATCTGATTTGGGAATGGGTAAAGAAGACAGAGCCAAACTCTTCTCAGTGGTGTACAGTGGTAGGACAAGAGTCAATCAGAGAATCACAGAATGGTTTGGGTTAGAAGGGACCTTAAAGATCATTTAGTTTGAACCCCCCTGCCACAGGCAGAGACACCTTCTACTAGGCCAGGTTGCTCAAAGCACCGTCCAGCCTGACCTTGAACACTGCTAGGGATGGGGCAGCCACAGCTTCTCTGGGCAACCTGTGCCAGTGCCTCACCACCCTCACAGTAAAGAATCTCTTCCTCATATCTAATTTAAACCTTCTTTCTTTTCGTTTAAAGCCATTCCCCCTTGTTCTATCACTTCTTGCTCTATAAAATGTCCCTCTCCATTTTTCTTGTAGGTCCTCTTCAAATACTAAAAAGCTGCTATGCAGTGTCCCTGGAGCCTTCTCTTCTCCAGGCTGCTAAAGCTAATTCGCTCAGATGGTCTTCACAGGAGAGGTGCTCCAGTCCTCTGATGAAAGGGCACAAAGTGAAAGACAGGAAATTTCAGTATAAGAACACCTTTTGTACTGTGAGGGCACTCAACAGGAGCAGGTAGCCCAGAGAGGTTGTGGAGTCTTCATCCTGGAAGATGTTTAAAACTTGACAGGATACATATCTGAGCAACTGGCTCTTAGTAACCTGTACTGAGCAGACTAGATGATACCTGAAAGTCTCTTCAAACTTTGGTGATTCTGTGATAAAGTTATTCATTCACACCCATCAGAGTCTACAAATCTGCTTGATGAACATCAGCTACCACAATAGAAGATATGCCCAGCTGAGCAATCTGTCAGCAGTACTTAAAAAGTCTATTCATGGTATTATGGGCAATTACCTGTTAACAACTGAAAGGTTCATCAAACAGGAGGTCCTCATCAGACTGTGTGCCTGCAATAACTGCCACATTTTACCACTGTAAGTAATAAAAAAGGAGATAATTCTGTTTGATGTTTGCCTATAGTAGCACTGCTGGTCTGTACCAACCTCAGTCCAATACTCCCAGCATAGAGCAGTCAGCAACAGCCATTGTAATAAAAACTTCCCTGCGCTTGTTTCACTCCCCCAATTTTAAGAAAAGGAAGCTGAGAAAGTTTGTTTAAAGCACGAACTTAATGTTATAATAGGCAAGATTAAAGCATTATCAGACTTAATGAAGAGTTCACCAAAACGATCTGTGCTGTCTGTAGGCAGCACTTTCTGAGACACTGTTGAGCACAAGATACATCAAAACTGACACCTGAAGCATAAGCAGATACAGGAGGGTGATATCCCTTTGCTGAGAAAACAATTCTACCTGATTAAGAAAGTTATTGCACAGACAAAAAAAAAAAAAAGCTAGGAGTTGTCACAGAGGTTAGAGGAATCATTGTAAATCATCTTGAACTTTCTTATATGAAGACCAAGCCATGAGAACAGTGGTTAATAGAATGTTGATCACATATTATGAAAGTTGTCAAGCACCAAATAATCAAGAGAAATCGTGAACTAAGAGGTTGTTATCTTCGTGTGCAACTAACTTGGCAAAACCACTACTTCAAGAAGGCAAAAACTGTTTCTTGACTAGATCTGCACTAATCAGATGGAATACTTTGAACCAACAACAAGGTTCTGTTTCCTTTAATTGACTAATAGATACTCAACTACCCATAATCTTATGTCCAAGATAAGGTGTCTCCTAAAACCAGTAAAGGATACTTCCAAGCCAAAAAACTTCAGAACTATATTTTTTATTATATTAAGGTAATGAATCATATGATCATTACATTTTCAATTGCTTATTAACCCTTGTTGCTGACTTTTATCACAAAGGAAACTATATAATCCTTCAGAAAAATAGTATGTAACAGTTACATGCTGAATATCACTAACACACTATATATGAGCTTGAGAATGGTAATGTCACAGTAGATGTATGTGTAGCCCTAACAGCTACACAAGACACCATAAACAGCCGAAGGCTTCTTGCTAAAGATGTACTGAAATAAAAGGTCAGCACACAGTTTAGTGACACAATCTCTATTAGGAATTCTGAATTTATATAGAAATCCTCAACTGACCACACTGTTCAATGAACTTTTACCACAACTGACCATTGTATCAGCTGTTAATCAGCTTAGTCACAGATCCTAAGTGAATCTCTTTCATCTCCATAATAGTTCATTTTAATTTGGAGTATGGTGCCATTTGCCTAGCAACCACGACTCCTATCAGAGTTCCAATGGTGCTTAGTAATGCTTAATCATGAGCTTGCCTTTAGGTTACTTGTAAAAAAACAGTCTTTCATAGGTCCCAAGGATGAAATGCTGAAAAAATTCAGTTATCTATGGAAGATCAACACAGTAGCACTGTAAATGGTGCGTTTACACAGTGCTATTCAACAGCTCAATGTGTCTTTTGTCTTCTTACAGTACATGCAAAGAAGTTTGATATTGTAACCAGTAGTATTATTTAAGCCATCACTATGGATGATGTAAATCAGTGAATGCCAACAGTTTGAGTGTGTGCCAGACAGGATGAGAGAAATCGCAACAGAAGCAGAAGGCATGCAACAGACTGAAAACACAAGGGTGACAAAAATTGCTTAGATTTCTTGTCATCTTGTTAAAGTGCTATCTAAAAGCCAGTGCTGTCTGCATAACTGAGAATTTAAAATTCAGTATCCTTTTTTTAGTGCTGGAATTAAAATGAATGCTGTTCCCAAATATTCACCTGTTGGCATAGAGACCATCTGGTTAGCCTAGAGAGATCTAAATTATCTCCAGATCAGAACCAAGAACATAGAAAAAAAAATGCAGAAATGGGACCATTGTAAAAGTATAGACACATATGAATGTGGGGAAACACTACCCCAGGGATATCTATTTCACTCCTGAAAGGTGCAGGTAACATAGAGGACCTGATCAAGATTGCAGAAAAAGTGTGTAAATATTTGTCCAAATTGGGGGGGGGGGGGGGGGGGGGGAATGTGTTTTTTGTAGCAAAGAAAGAAATACAAGAATTAAAGAGTCTCAAATTAACATGGGGGGTTGGTGTGATCACAGATCTGCCCCATGTTGATATGTCCATGTGTGCTGGACAGCTTGCAAATAGGCTGAACACATACAATGAGGAAGGCCATGCACTCAGTTAAGCCTGGATATACAAGATATTCAAGGTCCTTTTAGCTACATTTGAGACCATGGTTCTAGATTTGCTGTCTGAACAGACAATGTGGTCTTTAGAGAAGTTTCAGGGTGCTCCCCAATATGCAGCAATTACATTGAACTGAAATTAAGTTGAATTGGCTGAATATAAACAAATATTTTAGAATATATGTGAATGGATTATCAAAAATAACTTGTTACTAGAACTGCTTTGGAAATATAATGCACGTCCAATAAGCCTTAGTGACAAATGGCCACAGAGGCATTATGAATTTTATTTCTACAACCACAAAACTTGCCTGTTTGAATTTGGATGTGAGACACCACTTGAGAAAGCAAATTGGAATATTTAAGTTTCTTTTTCTTTCAGCAGTTGGAGCAATGCAATCCAGGATAGTTCTGTGAAGCCAAGAAAGAGACAAGGGTTTATTTAACTGTGAAAGGAAAAACAGGACAGGCTTTTTAAGCTTTGGTTTGCCATTTATTTTGACTAAGAGATGAAGCTGTGTGTTGAAAAGGACTGCATATGTGATCATAAATCATTGCTGATGACAAAACACTTTGAAGAGTAAGTTTACTGTAGGGTCCAAATCAGATCATGAAATCACACCCAGGAGCATGTGTGAAAGATTCAGTTTAGGAAAGGTGGGTTTAGAAAGCTGTCTTCCCAGCCAAGATCAGTGCAAAGGTATATTACAAAAATGGAAACCCACCTTCACAAGAAAAGCTGCATCAAGTTCTGAGACATTACTCACCCTGAGGATCCATCAGAATCCTGTATAAATGCAACAGCTACTGCTTGGATTTCCCCAAGAGCCGTTTTTGGTGTCCATGCTGGCTGGGCCTGACATAGGAAATTGATTTTTGGCAAGCCATTTGTTTTAAACACAGCTATATGGCCAAGCCAAACCAAATGTAAATTTTTCCAGTGCAACAAATCATTTTTTTAATTTTGAAATAACTGGAGGAAAATTCCTCTTCTGAAACTGACGGACATGAGGAGAAATATTGACTCTCAAGTCACTCATTTGTTTAGACCACACAAACACAAAAGTATTTTACAGCTGTTCAATCATGGCTGCTTGTATTTCAGATTTCAGATTTAATATAATCAATTTTATTATTTTTTATCTGGTTGAATTTATTCATTTCTTCTAGAACGTAAATTGTAGATATTAATGGATAAATAACTATTTGTAGCCCATCAGTTACATGTAGTTACAGGAGACCTGTATAAATCATACTCATTTTGTGCTTTCAGTAAAAGTTTTGACCACTAAGAAAAAATGAGCAAAGTGGGTGGACATAGAAGTCTACACTCTTTGGGTCCTTTCTGTACGTGAAATTCTTAGAATGGTATTCCATTAAGTTTTATCCCAGAAAGTAACAGAAATGTAGTTATGCAAGTCACCCCAAAAATCTGGTCCTTCTTTCAAGAAGACTGCATGACTTAATATTGATGCTTTTACTGTTTAATGATAGTAATAAATCTTTTTTTGCTTCCCTATCCTCTCTACCCGTAAGTTATGAACTACATGCATCTAGAAATATGCCTATACTTGTCTAATGTTACCTTTCAATTCTTTGGTTGATCCATTCAATTGGGTGGGAATTTTATGGTCTGTAGGATGCTCAAGCAGATTTGTGAGGGTAATCTCTTCACAAGTGCACACAGCAGACTTACATAAATTAACTGCAGAAGAAGGCAGTATCAGACACTATCCTGCCCATAAGTATCACCCTGCCCATCTCCAGAAATATATATTTTCATTTCTGCTAGTACCTCAGTACCAGAGATTCTTTGTTTCTGGTTTTATTTATACTGGTGATTGCTTCTTCTAAATGACTTTAATGAAAAAACCCTGAAAAAATAAGAAAGGTGAAATTAACAGCACTTTGGACCACTCACTGAGTAGCACTTTGTAGTGATAATTTCTGAAATCTGGTCTCTCAGTCTGAATGAGATCCATCAGCTGCTTTTCAGGACTCAGTGAAAGATTACTATAAAAAACAAGTTCAGTCACATGATGCCTCAAGTGATGGCACAGAAGATTCCTCAATACTTTTCCTTCCTCTTTCACAGTCTGTCTCTTGAAATGCTATGGAAATTTCCTCCATCATTTCTTTTCCTTTGTTCCATGTGGTAATCTACATTTGGGTGCCAGCAGCTTTACATGAGGTCACAAAGTTCTCTCTGCTTCCACATCCAGAGCATCCCATAAAGGGTAGCAATACAAAATCAATGGCCCTCATCTTGAAAAGTTGTGATCAGTTGCTGGGCCATGCAATATGAAGCATTCTTGCAATACTGAGTATTAGAAAACAGCTGGTCTTTGCTTCTTCCTAAAAATAAAGTATTTTGACTTCTTAGGCAGATTTAGCTGCAAAACAGAAAACAAGCCATGTAAATGATTCTTCATGCACACTAAAGCATTTGGATCTTGGTGTGTGATCCCCTGAACTGTAAAGCTCAGACAGTGACAGAAAACCTCTTCCTACCTGCAGGGACAGATATGTTGATGGCAACATGGAGTAGAAAGGCAGCCAAGCAGCCTTGGCCTCTCAGACAGTGCTGGAGTTTGCCCAACCCACACAGTGGCTGAAGGTGTTCAGGGCGAACTTAGGGCCAGACTGAAGTACAGTAACTATTTGCTTTGTTTCTACATGAGTCTTCTGAAGTGTGCTTATTGTCAGCTTACTTGCATTTGAGGAATACAGGTTTGAAAGAGGGTAGCTGGAAGATTTTTTTGTTCTGAAATACCTTGATAGCCTATGCAAGAGAGTGACACTTTTTATAGGATACATGTGTTTGTTTGATAGTTGTGTGCAAGAAAATGGTATTTACTGGGTGAATTAATAAGGATTTCTATGTATCACAAAAGATCAGCAACAGGAAGCTCAGATGTCCCCATATATAAAAGTACTTTATTAAGAAATTGACTCTTTTTCCTGACCTTTATAAACCCATAGACAATGAAGTAAAAGTGTTTACTTTTTCCTTTAAGTTAATAACCCCTTTTTCATAAAAAAAGCACCCCAAATATTTTAGTGTGTTATTGATGACACTGAAGTCCCTGTGAAGAAACTTCAAATATAGGTGTCTTCAGAAACAGAAAACTGATACATTAAAATCCTTGAAATCTATTATCTAGAAACAAGTAGACAGCTGTTGGCAACAAAAAGTGAAAAATAAAAGAATATTTGTTAAATCAAAATAAATTAATTCCTTGAAGCCTGCAGTCCTGTTTTCAACAGTAAAAACAAAGATGAGTAAACCTTCCAGTGATGGAGGGTAGGATCTTCAATTTATACAGAAACTTCTTGGCTGATACTAATTAAAATGGCAAAAAGGATTATGTAAATGAAAGCATATGGTATTTCCATATGTTTTCAGAGCCAAGGCATAAACTGTGTTTAGGGAAAATATATTTTTCAAAAACATACAGCTATGATAGGAAAATTACCCAAACTGTTGTTGATTGTGAAACTGTTCTTAGTCATTGCCTTTGATTGTAGTGTAACTTTCTGGAATTTTCTTGCAGTGCATTGTGTCTTCCTTGAAAAGGTGGAAAAATACAGAGGTGCAGGTAATTGTAACACCAAGTTAGGCACAGAGTGCTGTTATGTCTTGCTTTTCAAATGGCACAAAATGTGTGCTGCAAAATTTTATGTTAATACAAAGGGATTATAACCTATAGGACAACCAGATGATCAGGCCCAGTCAGCAAGGGTAAAGGCAGCTCCTGCTTGACTAGCCTGATCCACTTCTATGACAAGGTGACCCCTTAGAAGGTGAAGGAAAGGCTGCAGATATTGTCTACCTAGACTATAGTAAAGCCTTTGATACCATTTCATAGAATCATAGAATAGTTAGGGTTGGAAAGGACCTTAAGATCTAGTTCCAACCCCCCTGCCATGGGCAGGCACACCTCGCACTAAACCATATCACTCAAGGCTTCATCCAACCTGGTCTTGAAAACTGCCACATATGGAGCATTCACAACTTCCCTGGGCAACCCATTCCAGTACCCCATCACCCTAACAGTAAAGAACTTCTTCCTTATATCCAGTCAAAACCTCTGCTGTTTAAGTTTCAACCCATTACGCCTTGTCCTATCACTACAGTCCCCAATGAAGAGACCCTCTCCAACATCCCTGTAGGCCCCCTTCACATACTGGAAGGCTGCTATGAGGTCTCCACGCAGCCTTCTCTTCTCCAGGCTGAACAGACCCAACTTTCTCAGCCTGTCTTCATATGGGAGATGCTCCAGTCCCCTGATCATCCTCATGGCCCTCCTCTGGACTTGTTCTAACAGTTCCATGTCCTTTTTATGTTGAGGACACCAGAACTGCACACAATACTCCAAGTGAGGTCTCACAAGAGCAGAGTAGAGGGGCAGGATCACCTCCTTCGACCTGCTGGTCACGCTCCTCTAGATGCAGCCCAGGATACTGTTGGCTTTCTGGGCTGTGAGTGCACACTGCTGGCTCATGTTCATTTTCTCATCGACCAACACCCCCAAGTCCTTCTCCGCAGGACTACCATGAATTTCCTTTTTGCCCAACCTGTAGCTGTGCTTGGGATTGCTCCCACCCAGGTGTAGGACCTTGCACTTGGCATGGTTAAACTTCATGAGGTTGGCATCAGCCCACCTCACAAGTGTGTCAAGGTCCCTCTGAAAGGCATTCCTTCCCTCTAGCGTATCAGCAGAACCACACAGTTTGGTGTCATCGGCAAACTCGCTGAGGGCGCATTCAATTCCATTATCCATGTCAGCGACAAAGATGTTGAACAAGACCGGCCTCAACACCGATCCTTGAGGGACACCACTCGTTACTGATCTCCAGCCAGACATTGAACCATTGACCACAACTCTTTGAGTGCGACCATCCAGCCAGTTCTTTATCCACCGAGTGCTCCACCTATCAAATTGATGACACTCAAATTTAGAGACAAGGATGTCATGTGGGACAGTGTTGAATGCTTTGCACAAGTCCAGGTAGATGACATCAACTGCTCCACCCCATCCATCACTTTTATAGCCCCGTCATAGAAGGCCACCAAATTGGTCTGGCAGGATCTCCCCCTAGTTTCCTACATCATTCTCCTAGAAAACCTGGCTGCTCATGGTTTTGATGGCTGGCCAGGTCCGAGGAATGGTGGTGAATGGAGTTAAATCCAGTTGGCAGCTGGTCACAAGCGGTGCTCTCGAGCGCTCAGTACTGAGGCCAGTTCTGTTTAATATCTTTATCAATTATCTGAATGAGGGGATTGAGTGCACCTGCAGTACATTTTCAGATTACACCAAATCAGGCAGGAGGGTAGGAAGGGTCTCAGAGGGATCTGGACAGACTGGCTAAGGCCAGTTGTAAAAGATTCGTTAGGACTAAGTGCCAGGTCCTGCATTTGGGTCACAACCACCCCACGCAATGCTACAGGCCTGGGGAAGTGTCTGGAAAGCTGCCCAGTGGAAAAGGGCCTGGGGTGCTGGTCAACAATCAGCTCAACATGAGCCAGCTTGTGCCAGGTGGCCAAGAAGTCCAGCAGCATTTTTATCTGTAACAGCAACAGTGTGGCCAACAGGGCAAGGGCAGTGACTGTCCCCCTGTACATGGCACTGCTGAGGCTGCACCTCAAATACTGTGTTAAGTTTTGAGTCCCTCACTACAAGAAACACACTGAGATGCTGCAGCATGTACAGAGAAGGACAGCTAAGCTGGTGAAGGTTCTGGAGCACAAGTCTTATGAGGAGCAGCTAATGGAACTGGGGTTGTTTATCCTAGAGAAAGGGGGGCCCAGGAGAAACTTTATCGCTTTCTACAACTACCTGAAAGAAGGTTGTAGTAAGCTGGGTATCAGTCTCTTCTCCCAAGTAACAAGTGACAGGACAAGAAGAAATAGCTTCAAGTTGTGCCAGGGGAGATTTACAATGGATATTAGGAAAAAATTCTTCACTGAAAGGGTTGTCAAATATTGGAACAGGCTGCCCAGGGATGTGGTTGAGTCCCCATCCCCGGAGGTATTTAGAAAATACATAGAAGTGGCACTTAGGGACATGGGTTAGTGCTGGACTTGGCAGTGCTGGATTAATGGTTGAACACAATGACCTTAAATGTATTTTCCAACCTAAATGATTATATGATTCTATGACTTTGGTCCCAGATCACAGTTTAAATGAAGATATTGAGTCTTCAGCTGTCAGTATGTCTTCTGTCCAGAGCTGGATGTGACAAACCCACCACACCAATCCCACCAGACTGGAATTCACATTCAAAGGAAATATGGCACAGAGGATTTACTGCATACATACAGTGCAGACAACACAGTCTGCACATATAATTTAGTGTGTTTTGCAGCAGCCTGAGTCTCCTATAAGCTTCTTAATTCACCTTTACTCTGCTCTTAAATTAATGAAAGTGATTTGTCACAGTATGTATTTAATTAGGCAGCAGAATACTGGGATGGTAAAAGTGTACATGGGTTCCAAAGCTGACTCATAGAAGAAAAATCTATCCCGGTCTATTACATTTAAAAACTAAATTTCTGGCTCAGAAAATTACTGAAACAAATTATTGGTAGTTGAGAGAGATTTCTGAGGAATTTCATCATATTCTTGACATATTCTTAGGCTTTTTTAGACACTTTTAGCCACTAAGACTAAGGATTGAATGGACCTTAGGACTCAATATAATTGCTCTTTCTCCTTAAATTCATTTTGATATGCTTACAAAGCAAGACTGGGAGGAGGCAGGGGTGGTGAAGCAGAGTGTGTTATCCTATTACTGATTACTTTATCCTTCCTGAATTTATCTTAAAAAAGATATTATGAATGAAGATAAATACTATGGCTACTTGAAAATGGCAGTCAATATCCTTTTGCTCAGATGCAATTATTCAGCATGGCAAGGATGAAGAGAGGAACTGAAAGAAACGTAATTTTACCCACACATATATATATATGTATATTGCATAGCATGCTCTACTCCAATTTTGCTGTTCATGACAGTTCTAGAGACACAGTTCTAGAGACAGTTCTAGAGACACAAAGGACAGGCCATAAAGGTTTCTGGTACAAAGCCTAGTTTCTCACCAATCTTTGCCTTTGCTGAAAGGCAAAGTTCTTCCAAAACCAAATATCTTTCTAATCACACTTCTTTTTCTGTTCAGGCATGATCTTTGTTTCTGCCTTAATGTGCCTAAACTTTAACATCTTATTAAAGAACACAGAGAAACAAATGGATGTCAGTGCAGTATTTCAGTATGCTGCCTCATGAATGCCTCCCACACTTTGACATTTCATGTAACGAATTCAAGAGGTGATGCTTTGACCTATAAACTATAACTCTTGCCACTCATTCCTAACTAGCTGAGTTGTGATAACAAACCTTGAGATGACTGAAATTAGTTGAGAAGAACTATACCCTAAAAAAGTTTATGCTAATTTATCTACATCTCAAAAGCTACACATAGCTAAGTACAGAGGTACTAGCTATGTATCTCACATAAGTGCTAATATTGAGGTAAAACATGGCAGAACATGTCCTCTTGAATTATCCTATCATCCTAAAACCATGGTGATGTACACAAAATCATGTAAAGGATTAGCCTTGTGGATCTTGGACATGACCTTATTTTTCTCACTTCAGTTGGACTTGCTCCAGACAGATGGCAACTATTTTATTTTTTTTTTTTTAGTGTAGCATAAAACCAAAGTTATTTACATATTCTTGAAGTGAAATATCCCTTCTGATTTTAATGTTTATTTCTGCAGTGGAAAACTTACCCATCATTACCACAACTGACTACTTCCCCACAGAAGGAATTGCAGGGATGCTTGAGAACTGACTATTGTGGTCATCATCTATCTTCACCTGCATCTTATTTTGGCACCAGCTGAACCTTAGATATGATAAATCCTTCAGGTAGGTTTGATAAAAACAATCTGTTTCTCCAAAAGCATTGTAAATTATGTTAGGACCTGCCTTTCAATGTTTCTACTTACATTGAGGATGCAAGCATTGATGAACATTAATATACAATCAATATATTTATTCCAATCTACAACATAATCCATCCAATTTTTTTTTCTGTTCCTGTCACTATATATATTTAGTAATATTGTGAGATTTCCAAACACTAATAACAATCCACATAAATCTCTGCAGCATTTGCTCTGTAAGTCCAGTCTCTGGTTAGGATGAACCTTTCACAGGGTGCTCCTGTGAAGCTTTTCTTTCTGAAGTCAGGAGAAACCATACCTATAGCCTTCTTATTGCCTCCTGACATGCTCTTTAAGGTAAGCAAATTGAGTAGTTTGTCTTTCCATGATATGATAAATAACAACCCTGAATATAATTGCTACTTCTTCAAAGGTCTGTTAGTTGGTCTGATGTTACTTTCTGCTTGGCTGGAATGCAGAAGCCAATTTTTTTTACCAGATATTAATGTCACAGGTTTTTTAAAAGCACCTTTTTAATTCACAGAAATATTCAGTGCTTGAAGGACTGATTACATGCACCTGTAGTTTTTTTATTACCCATATGATGAACTCACTGAACCTGGTGATCATTCCTCCAAGTACAGCAATCAACTATCTGCTGTATCCATACCCCACCAGCTCCCCTTAGACCTGAAGCTACTCATCTGTCACCTTAGACTTTCTTTCATTTTTACAAAGAGCAGCCAAATAATGAAGCTCTTTTTTTTATACTGGATCTATACATCAAGCACTCACAAAAGCAGAATGCACAGCAGTAAGATCAGAACAGCTCCAGCCAAAGCACTAAGTTATATTTTTAGGCAGTTCTCTCTGCTTTCAGAGCCTTTTATAAGCTGATAGAAATAAGCACATTATCATAGGAGCATTCTCAAAGACAGAAGCACTTTGCCTTTGCTCTTGCCTTTGCTTTTACCTTTGACTCTTGCTCATTAAGCAACCATGGAATTTCTCCAAGAACAATAAACACCTTGCTCCTAGGCTGAATAAACTTGATAAAGAAGACATTCAGAAAATGGCTATATCAAGAAATATGATTTCCCTGCTTCAAGGTTACATAAATTCCATGTTTGAAATGCTTTGCTATTCTAAGTCTTCTTGATTCTGTGGGGAAGTGTGTCAGCTCACCAGTTCACTCTTCCTTATTCAGCCAACACTGGGAAAATTAATGTGTTTATCACTGGTCCAAACTACCTTAATCATTTTGCTTTAGAGACCTTACAACAAACATTGTAAAAGTAAACTTGCCAAGAAGCCAGCTTGGTTAGATAGCATGCCATAATTTGAAGAAACAGAAAGAAAATGTTTAACAGACCTAATTCCTGTCTTCTATTCAAAGCTTGTTTGCATGTGGGTTTGGTTTGAATACCTCTGTATCAAAATTAAAAAAAAAAAAAACAAAAACAAAACAAAACTAAACCTTACATTGATGTAATATAAATTAAATAATCTTCTCATCTTCTTTGATTTATCTCCACATGCAGTTAAAGCTGTTATTAAGTTGTTAGACTTGGTGGTGAGTGTATGTGAAACCTCAGATCCCTGAGATTTCTAAACCTTGGACTGGGCCAGGGACAAAAAAAAAATGTTGTCTCTTCATTGGTATTAGATTGAACCAGAAAATGATCAGATAACTCTTAATTTGGATCAGATGATATTAGGATTGTCTGCTGAAAGGTTTGTATGTTCAGGAGTTTCAGAGGCTTTAAGAAAATAAAGATAAACATATAAAACTTGCAATTCCTCTAGTGTGAGAGTAATTTCTTGAAAAGGTCTTCTAATTTAATTGTAAGGGAAGTGTTATGTTGCTGGCTTTACTTGGAAATCTGGGGCAATGAACATACAAATGAGTAGAGCATCATACTCGAATAGATACATCAGCTACACTTCCTCCTATACAACCAGTCAGTTCAATCTCTGACTGCTTCATTGCTTTTTTTGAATAGAATAGATATATGCCTTCAGTCTACTTGTACAAAGACCAACAAAAATTAATACTTCCCAAAGCAATCATAACACTTTGCTAGAAGCATTATTTCCAGTTGAGTGGGTCACACTAACTTCTGCCTTGTCAATCACATTATCATTATCCTGACCCTTGTCACCTTGCTACAGAGTACTGGCAGTGTCTAAGGCAGTGTTCTTCATTTGACCCTGTAAAACAAAGATTCTGATTCATGAAACCAAAACAGCAGCTTACTCTTTTTAGCATTCAATACATTATAGCAGCATAGGATACTGACCTCTCATGAGCAACGCAATGTCAAACGAGCTGCCTCGAGGTGCAATCACAGCCTAAGAAAGAGGTAAAAGAGAACTGCAAGGAATAATTGTCAAGATAAGTCAACTGCAAATGTGATTTCCTTTAACTACCAATTATGAGCAGGTTGCACTTGCACTTTTAAAGTTAGGGTGAACAAATCAACAATTAAGTCTTAACACATGCCATGCAGTACCCTACTGCAAGTGCACACAAGACTGGATAACAAGGCCTGAAAACCATTCTATTGGTCCCTGATAAACTTTATCAGAAATGGTCAGTTAAACAGATAGTAGAAATGCAGTAATCAGAATTTAACGGATTTTTGTAGTAGCTACTATGAAGATCCAATTCTATCTAAAAGTGGACAAAACTACTTTTGTAAAGGCCCTGGGTGCTTTGTAAAGTAATCTTTGTCCTCTTTTTTTTTTTTTTTTCCAGTGAAAGAATGATAAAATTAATTAAGAGAAACTTACTTACTGGTATCTCAGGCTCTGCTTGTTTCCAAAGACACGTGTTATTTGATACATAGTGCTTTATATACTGCTATCTAAATTATGCTAAGTACACCTGTGAGAGAGTTCATAAATGTCCTTAAACCCAGGTTTCACATTGAATAACATCCTTGAGAGAGGACTGAGGTAGTGTCACTCTCAGATGGACTGTGGAATTCATTACTGTATATTTTTAGTTGCATCAAGAGGTCTTTAGTCAAGCACTCTTTTTTTTTTTTTTTTTCCTGAGATTTATGCCAAATGCAATTCTACTTATTTGCCATGAAGGTTTTTTAATTCTAACCAAAAGTCCAGACACTGTGAATGTTAAAGTTATGCTCAGTTAAAGTTGATGGCTATGTAATTTTTAATGTTAGCTGATTAACTTGATCAGCACTTTTATAATTTTTTTTGCAAGTATCTATTCAAACTACAAAGAATGCCTCCAATTTCTTCTGTTTAATTTTAAGTAATAATTCTAAAAAATCTCTTGTATGAGGTGTACAGGTTTCCTTTTATATCACAGGTTCATCCTTGCAGAACGCTGGTATTGACAGAATGACCATTTCATCTAATAAATTGTAGATAAATCCAGATGCATTTTATTTTCTAACTGCTGGCTGGCTTGTTCTAAATAACTAGGTATTAATATAATTCGAATGGTAAAGTAAAGAGAGGTAGGGGACAAAATCTGACCTCACCTGTGCCACCATGAACAAAGAACTAACACAGAAAAAAGGCAAAGTTTAAAGGTCTCCAGAAAGCAGAAAGAGATCGCCAGATCTCTAGTCATTGGTTTAAGATTTAATATTCTGTTAATAGAGATGTTCTGCAGGATTAAATCATCTGGGTTTGTCTCTTATAAATTATGTGAAGTCTGAATAGATTTTACTTATAATGAGATTTGTTCCTAGATACACGAATGACAGAAAGAAACCTCTCTAAATGTTCACCATTTGAGTTGTGCATAAGATGGCTACATCTACAAAAGCTGTTTGACTGCTGTTTGCAATGTATGGCTCCAATATTCATTCTCTTTTTCAGGTTTTATTCTTTGTCCTAAGAAATAAATAATAATAACAATTAAAAAAAGCCATGTACATGAACATGGCCACAATCATAAAATAAAATGGAAGACAGACCACAAAATAAACTGCAAAAGAATTCAACTTCAGTCATCTAGAAGTATCTGCAAAGAGAATATTGTAATATCGTGACAGGAAGCAGCCTGGTAGACTCTGGAACATTTTAGCTACTTAAACTTTAAAGCACTACTACAGTTATGAAGTGTTTTCAGATGTAGGAGCACTTTTTAGAAGTACTGTGAAAAGAACAAAATTTCTGGTTTAATATTATGCAGCATATGGAAACAAGCATTCAGAAAGTGGGGAAACTGGTGTTATTATAGCTGAATTCTTAACCTAACTCTGTAAGATCTTCCTTTTATATACAGACCTACCTATATATGTCAAGATTGAATTCTAGAGAAACAAAACAAAACACGTCTATTACACCTTAAAATCATTGTTGGAACCATGTCTCAAATCCAGAATTAGCCCAATAGTGGGGGATGTGGCCATTTGCAATTTTATGAATTTAAAACTCAGATGCATTATAGGCCCACCACTTCAAATAGCTGGAAAAGTTGATTTTATGCTCAGATAAACAATATTCAGCAGAGGAACAGGGCACAGCCATAGTGATGCTGTCTTTTATGAGAAAGAGTACCTATCCCAACACGGCCTGAATGTTGGAAGCCTGATCACAGTTGAAGTAAGGTGTTGCAAGATGCTGCCTTCCATAGAAAATTTTTTTCCCAAGAAAAAATGAGGAATAATTTCACCAGATAATTGAGTATGAGTTTGCTGGGACTGCAGCCTGCATGTACAGTGTGCCCTTTCCAGCCTTCCCTCAATACCGCTGGCGACAAGATGCCAGAACACCGGGGTATTTTTTTACTCTGGACAACCCTGGGCAGTGTTTTCCTCCTGACCACGAAGCTGTCTCACTGGCTTTGTCCCCGTCCGAGAGCCCCCACTGACTTTACTAGCAGTTCCTGGGGAAGCCGCACTCCTCCGTCTGCTCTGCTGTATCCCAGCCAAAGCCAGTGAGTGTGCTGGAGCGTTCAAGTATAATGAAGTGCTGCAGTGGTGTTATCTCTCCCCATCTCTTCCGTCTTGCTCTGGTGGTCTTCCCTCTCAGAGTGAAACACAAGGAGACTAACATAGTATTTCCTTTTGCCTGATGTTTGCTTGTTATTCCAGCTAATTGGATCCAAGGGAAGAAATAAACTGTGCTTTAAACAGCACAATTAATTCTGATCCTTTTACTCCAAGAGCACATCTCCAGACATCATTAGAAAACAATAGAATTAGTGAAAAATACTTCTATTTTTTAATTAAAAGAAATCCCCATCTCCCTCTCCTCAAACACACACGCACACCCACCCACGGCTGATTGACAAAGTGAGCAGAATCCGTGTTCTCACACCAGCAGGTATCCATTACATGAGAACTTTCTTCTGGCGCCAGGAGGTATTTAGAGAGTTTGCCTGGCTATTCCACAGGGGAAACCCTGCTGAAAGTTGGGAATACCTGAATAAAACTCTCTGCTGGACAAACTCCGGGAAAGCAGCGAACCTTAACAGCTGATAATGTCTCGCTGTTATTGCCCTGGAAATGTGGGGAAAAGAGTAAATAACAGGGACCGATTTCTTTCCTCCGGGAAGATGTTCTTTCCCTGCGCTGCGGGACAGGATCCCTTTTCTAGAAATTAGCGGCTCGAAGGACAAACCTGTGCGTTTGGGAATATTATCATTATTATTATTATTATTATTATTGTTGTTGTTGTATTTTACAAGCATGACCCCGCTCACGCACAAAGTCGCTGGGGGAGGAGCACAAAACCCTCCGCCCCATCCCTCCTAGGGATACAGCCAGCCCCGCTGCCGGAGAGGGTGCCTTCTCCTCGCGGATCCCAGAGCTGCCTCCGCCTGGCCTACGGTCGCTCAAGTCCTGCCTCCCCCCACACCAGGGAGAGCGCTGCCGGGACCACACCGGGAGAGCGCCCGGTCCCCTCACGGGGAGCGAAGCGGGGCAGCTCTGGCCAGCGAGCTGGTGTCGGCCGGGGCAGAGGCGGGTTTTAACCCCTGGCTGAAGTCCATATCCAACTGAACCACTGAGCGTGTGTCCCTTGACAGGGGCTTAGTGCCTTCGCGCTCACTAAGCAAACTAAATCCTATTAAGCACTTTTTTAAAACTTTTTTTTCCTTCCGCGGGTTCATTTGTCTCTTGTTTGCTCTATTTGACATGGCTTGACCCACTGAGTATTTTCTAATTTTCTTACATGGTGGAAAGACACTTTTTTGAGAAGCCCGCCCCCCAGAAACATACACAGTCATTTCCAATAACCGCTCCGGCTGGCTGTTCCTGCACTCACCGCGATGCTTTCAGGACCCCTCTTCCTAAGACCCCGGGGAGCTCACACGGAGCATCCTCAGGCTGCCGGGGGACCGGGACACGGGTACCACGGCGCTGCCACCTTGGGAAGTGATAACAAGAAAGGGAATCCTTTAGCGGTGCCTCGCCCTCGGCCAGACCTCTGGTTAAATGACAGGGCAACGCGGCACGGGCTGCAGCGAGCAGCGATCCTGGTACGGGCTGTATACGCAGGCAGGATTAGGAGGGAAGAATGAGGGACACGGTACACTTCTCCCTTCACCAGGTGCCTTTACCGGAGGTACAGAGCCATGCAAAGGCGCATTTGTTCTAGGTGGCATTTAACCACCTAGAGCAAAGGTTATAATTCATCCACCTGCTTTTGCTACCGGACCAGCAGTGACGAGCATCCATCCCTGTCGTGGCAGAAGCCCTACCAGCCTTTCACTCAGCTTGCCTGTGTGATGTAGGGGCTCATGGAGAAATCAAGACTGAGACGTTTGCCAGACGCTGTCCTCCCCTCCTCCAGACATCCTGCCTTACTTACCACTGCGACAAAACGAATAAAATTGATCAACCCGCCCTTGTTACACTGAGGTCTTTCCCCAGAAGTGTTAAGTGCGCTTTTAGGTAGGAGCGAAGTGACTCAGTAACGCTGCCGAGTTCGAGGAAAGGACAAATGCCATAGGAAAGCCTTATTTAAAGCACTTTGTGAAGAACACATCATCTCCCTCCTCCATCCTGCTTTGTCACTGCCAACACCCCAGAATGAGAAGGACATGGGGCTTTTAATAGTTCCCCCTCCTACCCTCGGAGATAACCTGCATTTTACAGACTTGGCCTCTGGGTATTTTTTTTCTTTTTGCTATAATTTATTCTTAAGCTTCAAGAAGAAAATCAAAGGGTTCTACCCCTCTGCCTCACCCCAGATACCTGTTGGGTATCTGCTCTCCCCCCGGCCCGGCGCCGCGCAGTCCCTCCCCGGTCCCCAGACGCTGCACGAAACACCCTCATCCTCTGCAGAGATGAAGAACTCTGGTTTGGACGGAATACTCTATGCTTTGGTTGATTGGTTACATTTATTTACGACAATGCCTTCTGGAAAAGCGTGAGGGAAAACGCTCCCTACAAGTGCGCATCCGCAAAGCGGGGATCTCCTCTCAGCAAAGAGAAACTGCTTTTTGTCGCCCCAGGGCCAACAGCTGTGGCCGAGGCAGAGCTCCCTGGGGCAGGCCCTCTCTGCAGCTCCTTCCCAGGCAGGAGCTGGTTTAGCTCCTGCTCCTTCCCCTCACACGCATGCCGGGTTTTGCTGCACCAGCACCGCACACAGGGCCCAGGGGCGGACCCTGAAACCAGGGAGGATGCTGCTGTTGAAGTCCGGGCATGGATCACATCTGGGGTTTACCCTTTAACAGGGAAACGGAAAAGGCGCCGCACATGATAACGGGCGTAAAATGCTGCCCGGGTATACCAGGGATATTCTCCCTACTCGGCACACAGAGAACAAAAAGGATAAAAGTCTTGACAAATGGAAGCATGATGTAATGCCCTGGCCCCATCAAAGACTTTGTCCTGAAAATGATATCTTCGTCAGGGGCACAGCAATTTGCTGGATGCGAAGAGGAGTCAGGTCTGCTCACTTTCATTGGGTGTAAATCCGAAGTAAACCCTGAGGCTCAATCCTGATTTACTCCATTGCACTTCCCATTTCCTTTACCAACTAAGAAGCAGGCAAAGACGACCTAGGAATTTGCTTATTTCACTCCCTTCTGCCCCTTTCATCCCCAATCCTTTCCTTAAATGATGCGAAGTATCCATTATGCGTCACCTTTAATTCACCGAGGCAGAAGTAGGCGCGAAAGGTGAGATCTGCCATTGCGGCTTTTCAGACTGGGTACCATTTTATTCTTTGTTTAAAGAAATTCTGCACTTTCTCCCATTAATCTTTAGCAGGGAAAGCGTTCAGCCCGCACCTGTATAAACAACCCAGATGGGTGGAAAAAGTAAACCTATATCTCTTCTCCTCCAGTATCTTTATATATATATGTATATGTACTTGTAGGGATAATGCAAGCTAATTGGGGAGGCAAAGCAAGCCCGAAGGCCGGCTCGCTGCCCTTTCACTGCAGAGCCTGCGGGACCCAGCCACAGCATCGCAGTGTCAAACCAAGTTCAAGAGATCCAGTTGCAAGATCAGCTGCCTGTTTCGGTGGTTCAAGAAATGTCAAGTTTCACTTGGAAAGGTCGCTGTTAAACCCGGCTCTGATGTGGTTGTAGCCCCAGCGGGTGAAGCCGAGGTTTACACAGCGTTAAGTGGTCCTCAGTAAGACCACAGGATTGGCAGGGAAGGAAGAGTAAAGCGCTGGGCGAAAAGGCGGCCGACGGTGCCAGGAAAGTTGTGCTGCAGCAGCCGGGAAGGTTCCAGTCGGCCGGGATTGAGAAATGGAAGGGAAAAAAACAGGGAGCAAAAACTGAGGGAAAAGTTCTTTCCACCTGCTGTAGTCATTAGGTTCTTTAATGCGAAGTCAGTTTTTATCCTGTTTAACGGTATCCAGGCAGGGCTGTGAAGGCCAGCGAGGAACCAGACTGCAGTCATTTATGTCGGAAAGAATGGATCTTTTCGGGGTGAAAGGAACACAAATTGTCGGTTTATTTGTTGATATCCCCTATTAATCTGCATATCAACATTTCCAGTGGATGCTGGGTACCCCACTTCCCCCTGAGCTCCATAAAAGCTGTAGTACGGAACTTGTTACGAAAACCAACTCGCAAATACATTAAAAAAATTATCTTGTTTTATTTGTTTTGTGACACAGAGCTCTACGCAGCCCAATTAACTGGCTTTTAACTAATTGCTCTGAGAAAGGAGAACCCTTCGGATACTCGCTACTGCCGGTAGGTTCCCCCAGTTCTACACCATCAAAAAACAGCCCGCGCGTTTCCAATGATTTTTCGCACTGCACCCCACAAACCAACCACCCACCCTGGGATGCCGCGTCCCCTCTTGTCTCTACCCTCTCCGGCGGAGGGGCACGGGCACCGCTCGGAGCAGGGCGGGTATTGAAGACCTGGCCCTGTCCTGCCGCACCACTCGTCTGCGAGATTGTGTGCAGTGGAAAAATCCCCCGACCCGAAGGAAAGGCAAGAGGGGAAGGGGTCGGCAGAGCCCGGGGCCGCGGTCAGCCTTAGCCTGGGCGAGCGGTGCCCTCCTCCCTGTAAAAGCACTCGCGGGATGAGCCCCTCTGGTATTTTCCGCCCTCCAGGGAGAGCAGCGGGGTCTGTTGCGGTGGGAAAGCTCTCATTCTCATGGTGACCTTATTCACCAGAGCACACATACACCTGGAGACATCCCCGTCCCGTCCATACAGGTTCGGCTTCGCGGGCCAGCGCAGGGAGGCACCGCCCCCAGCTCGGGGATCCGCCGGGTCCTACCCCTCCTCTGTGACCCCACTCCCCCGCTCCGCCCGGCAGATGGTTCGCTCCGCGGACACCCAGATATATAGCGCTGTCGAGGGGCGCATCCCCCTCCGCGCACCCCCCTCACCCCCCTTCCCTGCCGGCACCGGCGCTGCGCCGACTCCCCTGCGCGCCTCGGCCTTCCGCCCCCTCCGGCCCGCCTGCCTCCCTCCCGGGGTGATGTCCGCGGGCTCCGGGAGCGAGGCGGACGAGCTACCCGATATGGACCTGAGGGCTCTGCAGCTGGACTACCCGCCGCCGGCCAAGCGCCAGACCCGCGGCGAGCTCT
This sequence comes from Melopsittacus undulatus, assembly GCF_012275295.1. Taxonomy (NCBI): domain Eukaryota; kingdom Metazoa; phylum Chordata; class Aves; order Psittaciformes; family Psittaculidae; genus Melopsittacus; species Melopsittacus undulatus. The sequence continues at coordinate 33,583,996 of NC_047527.1, forward strand.
ACCCCTCGGGGGACAACTCCTCGGCGGCGGAGGAGGAGGAGGAAGAGGAAGACGAGGAGGAGGAGGATGGCGAGGGCAGCTGCGCGGCTGGGCCGGCTGGCAGCGGCTGCAAGAGGAAGCGGGCGAGGGGCGGCTGTCCCGGGGGCAAGAAGGTGGTGTCGGGGCCGCGGGGGCCGCCGCCCGAGGGGAAGCAGTCCCAGCGCAACGCGGCCAACGCCCGGGAGCGGGCGCGGATGCGGGTGCTGAGCAAGGCGTTCTCCCGGCTGAAGACGAGCCTGCCCTGGGTGCCGCCCGACACCAAGCTCTCCAAGCTGGACACTCTGCGCCTGGCGTCCAGCTACATCGCCCACCTCCGGCAGCTCCTGCAGGAGGACCGCTACGAGAACGGCTACGTCCACCCCGTCAACCTGGTACGATGCGGAGGGGCGCGCAGGCGGGCACGGCTCCGGCGCCTTCGGAATGAGAGGCGAGGGGCCCCCGCTGGGTTAAGGGGGGAGGCCCCGAAGCACTCCGCAAGGCACCCCCCGGGGCAGCTCCCCCGGGCCGTGTCCACCAGGGAAGGAGCCTCGGGGCGGCCCTGACCGTTTCGCAGATCCCGGTAACCTTGCCCCAGACCCGAGAGGCGGGTTTGTTTTAGGATGATGGCGGGTGTGTCTGTGCTGGGGAGCCAGCGTAGGGGACCCTAAAGAAATACATTCTTCGGGTATTAGGCAAGCTTAATGTCCGAAAAAGCAGTAATGCTCTGGGGGGTGGCCTGGAGCACAGGCACGCCGTCATCAGTTCATCGGTACAGAACTAGTGCCTGATGCTTGCTACGGGGATAAAACGGTTCCCTGTGTGGTGCAGTGTTTGGGGTTTGATACTTTATGTGCTTTTTGTTTATAAAATGATGCAAACAATTGCAAAGCAAGGGAATGGTTGAATTTTTTGTAAAAACGATTTGTTGCTGGTCATGGCAGCCCTGTTGCATAGCATTTAATTACAATGAAAAACGTAATGAAAAAAATTGTTAGAGGAACTCAGCTCTCTCTGTGCTTCCCACAGGGACTAAAACATGATGACGTGTTTGCAACTGAACCAGAGTTAGACAGCTATCAGTAATAAAGCTCCAGTTTCATACCAGGATAAACTTTCTTTTTAATATGAAATATGAAATATATGAAATACCTTTTTCTTTTTCTCTTGCTTTTTTTTTTTTTTTTTTTTTTTTTGCTTACAGACTTGGCCATTTGTGGTTTCAGGAAGACCTGACTCTGACAGCAAAGAAGTTTCTACTGCCAGCAGATTATGTGGAACTACCGCATAGTCACAGTAAATTTGTTTTCTTTTTGTTGTTGTTGATGATCCTTTTTTTTTTTTTTTCCTTTGTATGGACTGGATATTCTTAAGAGCTGTGATTTATCGGCTCAAGATTAGATGGGGACAAACCCCCATCTCTAACAGTGTTAAATCTGTGTCCCTGACATTCTTTCCCCTTAGAGTTCTGAGGGAAGTTTATTTAAAGCAGTAAAGAAGGGAAGTGATTGAAATTAGAGTTTTTATGAACTGACTGCAGCAGCTGAAGCCTGAGATTTGGCTTCATCATCCTTGTCACTGCCTGAGGACCTGTTGTTCTGAGGCTCTTGAACTAATGGAAGAGGAATATAGCAATATAGAATTAACAGCATGGACCAAAATGCAACTCTACAAACTAACCCCAAACAGTATTATTTGTATTCTAAAGCAAAGCAGTATTTTAAAGTAGCTTTGAAACTCAGATGTATAATATATTTTGATGGCTTTTTTATTCATGGATCTGATTTACTGCAACTATGCAGCAAGTATAGTCATACTTTTATATTTTTTTTGTCCTTTTAACAAGAGTTTTCTTAAATAATGTGTTAAGTGGCTACATTCTGTCCATTGGAACTAAAATAATTCCTTTGGTTATGTCTTGAAGTGCCACATGTATGAATGTGGGACTATCCCTAGAAATGTGGCAGACTTGCCTTGTCTAAATCCAGAAGGGAATTCTGCTTGCCATAAGGCTAGCGTGCATGTGTTTAAAGGGTGAGTTTGTATGCTGCTGCAAAGTAACGAGAAAACACAATGTCTTAAACTTTTTTTCCTGTACTGTCATGCTTATCTTTGACAAGATTATCCTCAAATGAGTTCTGGTGACATTTCTTCACTGATTCAAACGCTGTAATACAAGAGGATGCCACCAAATATGTTGCAAATGTAAATAACTCTATTTTTTTATAAATGACATTAAAAGCTTGGTTACAATGACTTATTAGTACTGTGACAGTGTGTGGCTGCATCAGTATTGATAATATATCAGTATACAAAAACTTTCTTTGTAGTGCACGTTCTTGAAACTGGCTTTTGTAAACACAGTTGTCTTCAACTCTTGAGAACAGCTACATCTCCAACAACAGCCAGATAAGAACACTTTCACTCAAAAGAGCTCATGTGAGGTACAGTACTATATGAATTAGCAGGAAAAATCACATTTAAACAACTTAAGAGAATTCACTGACACAGTTTCTTATGTGAATCAGGAAAATAAATGTAGATTAAGAAATAGATGTCATTAATTTGTTTTGTTTCATAGCATGAAAGACAGTGTAATAGCTTCTTTTTCTGTTGCTTTACATTTCCATCTGTAGTCTCTTTTGCTTTTATTTGTATTTGTGCAGTGGCAAAATCAGCTGAGTTTTCCTGCTTGGCAGCAGACTTTTCTGTTTGAAGACTAAAATTCCTGAGATAAGATTTTCTTTTATTCAAAATATCATTAGCAGTTAACTGACAGTATGAGAGAAGAATGAATTGCTTTAGAGAAGAAAAAGACTCTTCTTCATTTAAGCTGCCAGGAGGAAGAAACATTTTCCTAGGTAGAACCAGTTTAACCTAGTTTCTTGTCAGGTCATCCTGCATCATGGATTTCTGTTTTGCAATATTGCATAGAAGCTCAAGACTGACTGTTGGTAATGTCTTTCAAGTAGATGAATTGCAAGAATTGTTTTTCTTGTTATGAAGTGTAAAATAGTCCAGAGACACTGCAAAATAAAATGAGGGCTCAGCCCAGAATCTGCTGAAACTGCTGTTTTCAGTGATTTGAGGGCGAGCTGTACAGAGACCATAACCTGATTTACCTTCCAGTTTTACCCAGAGAAACGTTGTGAAAGAAGGGGGTTATTCCAACTTGTAGTTATGTAGCTGAGGTAGGACTCCAACTAACTTTCTCTAGGAAGCTTTATAGAAAAAAAAAGAATATGAACAGTAAGTCAAAAAAGGAAGGACCTTTAGGAAGGCATAAGGTATAAGAAAACTCAACCAATGTTTATCTGAACCCTAGAGAAAAGATTATTCAGCAACTTAACTAAGGTGCCACTTGAGATAATCTCAGTGTGACACTTGGCTGGTTTTGGCCTTGATCCCGGCTGTAATTGGTTAACTATTCTGGGAGATTGGAAAAACAAGGAAAGAACAGAGAATTTTTAACAGTATAGAAAGGTCCGTGTGAAATGATGGAAAAAAAGTGCTCAGGGTAAATTCCCAAATCCAAAATGTTTATTTTAATTAAATACAGTAGGTCAAAATTGGAGGTAAGAAGGGTGACATGAAGAAAAACACAGTATTGCTTCCATCCATGCACTGTACTACATGTTCTCAAATACCTTTTATTTTTATCTTGTGGCTACATAATACATAATAATACTTTCTTCATAAAATAAGGAATGCACTTACACTATTTGTTATTGTAGTAGGAACATCAAGATGATGATGGTGCCCCAAAAGACTATCAGTGGTTTTAGAACAGAAGTATTCAATGGCCACAGGTGACATTTCAGGTCAGAATCTGGAGAGAAAATTACAGCTTTTAGACAGTGAATGTTATGTAAGGTTCAATTCTTTGTTTTAAATACCTCTATACAGAGATACATGTACTAGTGTACACTTATTTATCTTAATATGGCAATTAGGTATGTTTGGATTTCCCTAACAAGGATATGATATTTCAAACCATTAATCTTAATCCTTGGGTTCATAAACATTATTTTTTAAAAGTAAATTAATCTTTTTTCTTCTTTCTCAGCGAGAGGTGTTACGTGATTAGGAAAATGTTCAGTCAATTGAGCAGGCTCCTTGTGGGTTTGTCCTGAGATGAGTGCCAGGTAGATCGTACATTATGTCATTCTATACCTATAAAAACACACCAAAAATATATGCATGCAGTTTTGGATCCTTTTTTAAACTCATGAACAGATGAAATTCAGATTACTGCTTTATATGAATAAGGTGATCAAAACATTCTAAAATACTATATTTAAGCATTAACAAAATCCATAAGAAGTTGAAAGATAATATCCTTTGGTTCTTATTTTTATTTTTTTTAAGTTGGGTTTGTTTTGGGTTGTTTTTTGTTGTTTGTTTTGGGTTGTTTTTTGGGTTTGGTTGTTTGTTGTTTTTTTTTTTTTTGCCAGCCTGATGCAGTAAGTTGATTTCATTTTTAAATGATGAGTGTTTTGTTTGCCTGGGGATGAGTTATAGAGCTGGGTGAACGGGAGACTAAAAATGAAAAATTACTTCACATTTCTACAGTCCACTAGCACGGAAGGTAAGAAACACATTTTTATCAGATTTGGCAATATACGCTTAATGATTTTTGTGTTATATTAGTGACATCTTTGTTTCATTGGCACAAAGTACAAAGGGAACTCATCTTGATCCCATAAAGGTACACAAATCTTGCTAAAGCTCTTTTACAAATAAAATGTTAAATCATCTGCAACCCATATTCAGCTGAAACCTGCTTCATGTGAAATCTTAAAGGCAGAATACCTGCACTGACTTTCCTGGCAGGCAGTTCATATGTAAAGAGAAACACTTGTCTCCTAAAAATATTTTTATGACTTTAGGCTGATATAAATTGTTTTGTCTCTATTTTATGTGGGACTCTGGTAGAATAGATCATTAGCCAGAAAACTCAAGTCTCCATTGTAAAATCATTCCTTTCCAATACATGTGTATGCTTACACAAAAAAACCACATCCTCCGTATTGAAAATGTTAACAATTCTGATCTGAGCAAAAGAAACTTAGTTTGCATCTAAGAAATACCTAAGCCATACCATTCCCATTTAGTGACTTTACACGTGCACTGTTTGAAGAACTATCAGATAAGCTTTGGACTCTGAATAAAAACTGAAGTTTCTCAGCTAAGTAAAGGTGACATTGTAAGAAGTACAGTTGTCATAGGGCTTTCTTATGTGAAAGTGGGAGTTATAGGAATTAATTTTAAGATCTCAGTTTCTACATGAAAGTTACTGTCTCTCTTCATTGACTCTAAAAGGACCCTGAGGTGACAAGCTGCATGATTCAGTTAAGTATCTAATGTTTTAGTTAAATATCTAATGTTGGAAGGGATAAAGACAGGTTTTAAATGACCTAACTTTATATGAGCCAAGTAAGATAAAAAGGAATAAGTGGGATTTAGAGCTACCCACTAATACAAGTTTATACTAACTTTATACTATAAGCAAATAATAAAATTATATTATTTGAATGAAACAACACAGAAAACTGGCCATTCTAGTGGAGAATACTTACTTCTCCACAAATAGATAATTCTATGTAATTTGCATCTGGTATGGCAGCACAAACTCTCACCAAGGCTAAAGGCAATTATACCTAAGAATTAGGTTACACCACTGGGCAGTGTTTATTACACTCTACTCCAGCAGAAAGACATGCACACAGATGTTTTCTGCAGTGCACAGAGGACTGATGCTGAGCTGCCTTCCAAACCCTAAATACCTAGATCAGCACTTTTAATATATTCTGCCAAGAGCGCATTGCGATCAGTTGCTACATTACGCAGAGACTTGTGTTTCCTCAGTGCCAGCCAGTTAGGATTCAGGTACTAAGGAGAAACAGGTCTCCGTCTCTTCCTTGGTGCTGAAAACTTTGTAAATGCAAATAAGTAAAAAATAACTGAAAAAGTAGAATGCAGCACATCAGAATATTACTAGAGTTAAAATTTCTACAAAACTTAAGACAGCTGAAATGATTCATATAGGATCTATCCAGCAATACAGGCGAAACAAAGAAAAACTTGTGACTGATGTAGGGCTGAAGAATCACTCCTGTAATGTTGGGGTGTTGGCAGTCTGAGGTTAGAAACCTGTGATGACTCTGAGAACCACTATAATTAAGCTTGATCATGTGATTGGAATGTAGCAAGCAAAGGAAATCACTCAATCTGCTCATACTGGCGAAACTGTGCAAAAGAATTCAGATTTCCAGAGTTAAAAAGAATTCAAAATGTGACAAGAAAAGTGTTCTATGACAACAAAGCAGACAGAGCTGAAAGTCAGAATATATATATCCAGACACAACGCCAACCCAAGCAAAAAGATTGCTCAGTCTCTGGGACAAAAAGACACAAGAGCAAAGGATTGTACCACTTTGTAAGAGGTTAAAAAGGCCTGTGTAACTAGCATTGCGTGCATGAAGGGGATGGAAAAACATCAGCTTTAGCTTATAGGAATTGTCATTATAACAACAAGAATAAGAAAAATGGATGATAGCCCTGAAAACAAATAGAGCACTTTTTAATTTTAATTCCAAGTTGCTGTGATGGCAGAAACAACATCATTAGCACTGTAAATCCTATAGTCAGTAAAAGATAAAAAGTAAACATAGGCATGAATGTTCATTGAAAATCAAGACTGTAACAGCATAAGGAACTTGAACATAAGCAGTACGGAGTTCAAACTAGTTCATGTCCTCAGTACCATCAAGAGGGCATGCCATCTAGAGGGAAAGGGGACCAAACTGAATCAGACGGCTTTTGCAACAAGGAGCTGAAAGATTCCAACTGTCCTGTGATTCATTTCTTCAGGAAGTTCCTCTTGCACTATGAAGATGGCTGAAGAGGAGTGCAGTAGGTCAATATTCTGGGAAGCCTCAAGAAAAGACATGAGCTGCCAGAAGAGATAGTCTGTGGTCGCCATGGGGAAAATGAAAACAAATGCAATATCACTGATTTCTGTAGAAGTGTCTCATCCCACCCTCAAAATAAACATACGTACATGTTTTCCACTATCTAGAAGAGAGATCTTGGGAAGATGGTTAATGTAAAATCTTTTTACCTGCACTCTGGCACACATATAGTCAGGACCTGTCTGCATCTCTTCTGGGACAATACTGTATACACATACTAAAGTAATCTGTTCCAGGCAGCAGTCTGTGGTTCCTGATCCAAGAAGCAGAGGGTGCCTTGCATCACTTGTTCTAATCTCTTTTACATCAGACTGGTTGTGTCAACCCTGGAAACCAATTTTCATCTTCCTCCTCTGGGTCCCAGTGAGACATCAATAACTTCAAAGGCGCCAAAATGATGAGAAACACATTGTTATCTCCTAGGAAGTCCTGAGGAAAACATTGTATTCCTGGGTGTGACATTTTCATGCTACTCATAGGCCATGCCTGAGATTTGCAAGGCCTATTAGGATAGCTGTAGAACTGTGGCAGTTACACAAGACCACCCCTCTGTATGCAGGGCGATCTCTGGAGCTATCCAACCTCAGAATCACAGCCAGGTTTCAGCACAGGAAGAACACATGTCACATCTGTTTGGGTTGTGCCCAATTCTTGCTGTATTTCATAGAAACAGAGCAAAGTGTGTGGCATTTGGAGAAGATAACGTTTTGACATAGGACAGAAAACAGAGAAAATTGTAGGGCCTCTAGTTTAAAGCTAAACTGCCATATTGGTGAAGTCCTTTCTACACATAAGAGTAACTGGAGACAGAAGCTAACAGACCAAAATGTACAGGTAGACCATAATAAGGAATAACCCCTCAAGAGTAAATTTGTCCCCATCCATTAAAAATGACTAAAAATTGGTGTCAGCTAATACATGGAGATATATGTATAAAATTTGACTGCCTGTAAAGATACTTGGATTACGAATTTAAAGTATAATGGGATGACAGTGATGAAGCATGACCTGAAACTCTCAAAAGAAGGGCCTGAGTTGTCTTATACTGGCTAAGGCATGACTCTGTGTCATATGTGTGCTTTGAAGATTATTTCTCAAGCCATTAATCATAATAAACCACTCACAACTGCAGGACCTGGTACAAATCTGCTTCTCATAGTAACTTGGCTTGAGATATTTGCTCATCCTATGATACAGTCCAGAACAGTTCCTTCATCTCAAGGTACAACATTTTCACATTTCTTTTCCATTCTATATAATTCACTCTGAACTTGAGATTCAAATTATGTCATTAAGTACTTTGTTTGTCAGACTGCACAAAGAATAAAAAATATCCCCTTCTAGGCTACATATAGGCCTCCTGATGAGGATGGGACAACTGTGCAGGTAAACCTACTTATGCTTTTTGCCTTCTCTCATTGGCAGTAAAAACACACCAGTTTCCTCCATAAACTGTACATACTGTATCATCTGAGCATAGTCTTAGTTTGTACAAGAGAAGTAGTTACCATAAATTAACACCATTGGTATTGACAAACTTCTACCACTTCAAGTTTTGAAACAGACGCCAAGGATTTGACTGACACTTGAGAGTCTCCACTCCCACACTCCCCATGTAAAGGGACTGCAGCTAGGCTCAGTCTGAGTTGAAACACAGTATTCACGTACCCATTTTATCATTTGTACCTTTGCCTACACTAAACATGCCCATGGTGATGGCACAAGTGGAAAAAAATGGTGCCAGGGAGCATTCCTGGGCACTGCAGCTTCAATGTCTGTGTTGTTGGACAGCTGGAGAAGTGCCTGCACGGTTTGTGGTTTTGGTGTGGGCTGTGTGCCATTCTCCCAGACAATGCCAAGACATAGCTGACATCAATAGCTCAGCAATGGATAGGGATCATTTGCAATATACAGTTTACATCAAGTCATTTTATTCTGGAGTCTGACATAAGCAATTATGTCCATAAGCAGACACAAGATAGCCCAGGACAGTTGGCTTCAAACTCAGAGGACAATCTTGATAATGAACTAACAGCCCTTTATGCTGTTTGGTAGTTTAGACATAACCTCTGTGTATCAACTGAAGTCTTTCATTCACAGAACCTCCTGTGTTTTGTATTTGTTTTACACTGGGCTGTGAGCTAGTCTAGGCAAAGACCATGCTTCCCTTCATTTTTATGTATCTAGCACAAAGAAGCCTTACATCTGATTAGGATGTTAATTAACATCAGGAGCTAAATAAATGAAAATCCTGGCATTAATCTGTAGACCCTACTGCTGAACAGGTAAGTGATTTAAGATTCCACATCCAGTCCCTTCATAATATATGCCTGTGTGCAAGTCAGTGTCAAGCCTAGCACCGGATCAAATGAAGGCAGATCAGTTTTTCTGAGTGCAGTTTAACACTAAAATGCTATTGTACAAGAAGCATCAAAGCAACATAACAACCCTAATTTTCTATTTCAAGTCTTCACTGTGTGTTAAGAAGTTACAAGCTATTTTTTTTCACCTCTCAGATATGTCCTTACACAATCATTAAAGTACCAGCATAAGATACCATGTACCCTCAGCACGGAGCGGGCATCCCTTTTCAAGGCATCCGGCAGCACCTGTCCCACTCTAAAGCCGTCACTGCGTGCCCCCCTCTCCCCTCCTCCGGCCCCGCAGCGCCCTCCCGGCTAGGGCTGCCCGCTCCAGCCCCGGACCCGGCTGCAGCCGTCGGGTCCCACTTCCCGCTGCCTCCCAGACCGTGACAGAACCGGCTCTCGGGCCCCTGCTGCCCCCTTCCTCCTCCTGCCTGAACTCCAGCCGCCACCAGGAAAGGCGAAGCGGGCAATGACCCACCCGACGGAGCAACGGAGGAAAAGCCGGATCCTGCTCTGTGGGGGAAAGAAGGAAGGCAAAGGTAATGACCGCTGCGGGCAGATCCGCCTCAAGCCTTACCGCAGCCGCCCCTCAGGCGGGACGCGGGCTCCACCAGGTGGCCACCGCTCGGAGGTGCAGGGGAGGCAGCAAAGATGCTCAGAGAGCTGGAGCGCCTCTGCTATGAGCACAGGCTGAGAGAGCTGAGCTTGCTCAGCCTGGAGAACAGAAGGCTTAGGGAGAACATAGGGCAGCTCCTAGTGCCTAAAAGGGGCCTAAAGAAACATGGAGAGGAACTTTATACAAGGACATGTAATGATAGGACAAGGGAGAATGGCTTTAAACTGAAAGAGTATAGATTTAAATTAGATATTAGGAAGAAATTCTTTATTGTGATGGTGGTGAGACACTGGCACAGGTTGTTCAGAGAACCTGTGGCTGCCTCACCCCTAGCAGTGTTCAAGGACAGGTTGGACGAGGCCTAAAGCAACCTGGTCTAGTGGAAGGTGTCCTTGCCCATAACAGGGGGTTGGAACCAGATGGTCTTTAAGGTCCCTTTCAACCCAAACCATTCTGTGATTCTGTGGTCCTAAGGTGAGAGAGGGAAAGAGCCTTTCAGGCTGCATGGTCCAGCCTGCACCTATGGGCCTGTCTAGCACCATGCGTCTGCCTGGGAGTGAATGTGGTGTGTATAAAACCCACATCACCCCTCCAGAGTTCATCCCTGTCTGGTTTACAGCTGTAAGGATGCCTTGCATCTCCTCTGGCAAGGTTGGGGACATCTTGTGTGGGGACAGAGCGCTGTGGCTTATCATGGATTCTGCCACTTGCCCATGGGGTATTTTTTTCAGTGCAGGTTCCCCCAATGCATTTTGTCTATTTACATTGCCTGTTTTATTTGGTAAGTGATGAAAGCTTGTAGTCTGGATTGTAAGGGTCAGCATGGAAAAAGATAGCTGCATCTTGCAATTGGAATGAGGGGTGTTCTGGTTTTCTGGCTATGTGATACTGACCTTTTAAATTCTCTGTGCCACACTTGCCCAATGGCATTTGGGCAAAGGACATTCAGACCTTCTAAGAGAAAATAAAGACTTAAAAAAAAACCAAACACCACCACCACCAACAAAAAACAACCAACCAACCAAACAAACAAAACACCCCAAAAATAAAAAATCAAAATTAAAGCAGTGGCAATATTTTGTTAATAGTTTGTTCTCTAATTATTGAGAGTCATAGTAGGACAAGCTGTGCTTATGTTTTTATAGACTGAATGGCTGTTTTAGTTCTTCTCTCCTTTTTCACCTTAGATAAGAGAGAATTTTCTGTGGCTCCAGTACAAAAGGCCTGCTTGCATCAACAATCTTTTTGCATAACTTTCTGAAACTTTAATGGAGTAAACAGTGTTACACATTCATTGCTAAATACTGGTTTTATACCCAAATAAAGTACTGAGAGAGGAAAGATAAAGTCAACTTGATTTCACGTGATTGCAACATCCAGTGAGGAATAGTTCCTCAAAGCCAGCCCTGAAAAGGGTCATGGACAGGACAACTGCAGTGACACAGCACTAGTAATGCAGACAACATGTATGGGGTGGGAGGGATAGGAGTCAATCACAGTGGTGCACTGCACAGTGTGGCTGTTTTCAGCTGTGTGCCTAGGCAATAGGAATGAAGCCTTATCCATTCCCACAGACCTGAAGCTGGCAACTTTCCAGCAATGGCCAGCATAGCAGATGCACAAGACACTTCATATTTCTTCCCGTTATTGCCTTAAGCACTAAGAAATGAAAGAAATAAAACTTGGCCCATTGCTACTTGTCCTACCTTACAACTGCTCAGCCTTGAAAAAGAATTAAATAAATAAAACTTCTTCCTATTATGACTTATCCTACCTCACCGCTGCTCATCTTAGGTAGCCATTTCAGTCTTATCTCTCCAAACACAGTATATAGAACATAGTAAGAATGTAGAGGAGGGATCTTCTTAAGCCAGGAGATCTGTGTCAGATCAAGAAAAAAATATAGAAGTGTTTTCTTCAGCTGTATGCAGAACCTGATTCAACAGAGATATAGTGACTGAAGCTAGCAAAATCTACTGGTATCAGATCAGTACCAGCCTGTAGGAAGCGTGGAAATGTCACTATAAGGATACCTAGAATTATTGTGTCTCTGTGTTCTTTCTTATTAAATAGCCATCCCAGAAATCTGAGATGTCTCTTTGTACCTTCACCTTTCAGTTTAACTCTGAGCAGATAAGCTAAAATCTATTTGACTAGAAAATGTAGCATCGAAATACTGACTTGAATGAAAATTTGTTGTCAAAAATCCTTTTGACATTAGTGGGATAGGGTTCATTCTAAAAATTTAGCACATTCAGATTTTATCTCTTTTTGCTCTTGTAGGTCATGTTAGGAGTAGTGATCCAGCATGAAAACTGTCACTGGTGTGAAAAAAAGTAATTTTAATGCATCAGAAACATATTTGTTCAGCTCCTGAGAAAAACCACTTCTACCTACTTTGCCTTTGTTTGTTTAAGATCTAAAACATAGAATCATAGAAGGGGTGGGTTGGAAGTGACATCAAAGATCATCTGTTTCCAACCCCCTGCCATGGGCAGGGACACCTTCCACTACACCAGGTTGCTCTAAACCCCATCCAACCTGGCCTTGAACACTGGATGGGGCAACCCAACTTCCTTGGACAAACTGTTCCAGTTCCTCATCACTTCCACAGTGAAGATTTTCTTCCTAATACCTAATCTAAATATTCCTTCTTTCAGTAAAGTCTAAATCTTCCTTTCATTCAGTAAAAAGCTATATCCCCTTGTCCTGTTACCACTTGCTTTTATAAAAAGAAAAAGGGCCCATTTCATCACTCAGCTTGTCATGATAGTGCTTAACATCAATCTGTGCCCTGTTGGGAATGTGTTCCTGATGCTGAAGAGCAATTTCCTGGACAAAATAGACTCTAAAAAAACACTTCTACAGGTTGGCTGTATGGAGCAAATAATGTTCCTTGCACAGTGGAAGCACAGATAAAACACAGATGAGAGGTGATGGCTGGCTCTCTAATATGTTTTGGTTTTAATTATGATTTTCCTGATTTTCCAGCACTCATTCCCCTAGCATGAAAGACTGTAACAGCTTCTTTAACAAACTACTTTTATCTTGCTTTAGAGACTAGCTTTTTCTGTATAGAAAACAGTCTTCCAAAAAGGAGAAATCTGTACAGGCAGAGTTGCAGATTAAATCTATAGTCAATAGGTTTGGACAAATGATTTGGACTGTCTGAGACTGCAGCAGCCCTTGCAGAGCTGGTAGTCAAAGCCTTTTATTTAGCCCACTTCATATAATCTATGAAAAACTCAGAGGTGAAAAGCTGGGTTGCCCTCCCTGGAAGGTGAATCAGAATGTAAAAGCCTCTTATCTGCTTCATTATATCTTGTTAGCATTGGTCCACTGATAACTAAGGGCGTCTGATAAAATATGGAATCATCATTTACATTCCAGTTTCTTAGGTGTACTCCTGAGGATAGAGAAAGAGACCAGTCTTCATCTTGGTAAGGGACAGAGTATATTACGTCTGAATCAGTATATCACCCCAGGGTCCCATGTCTCTGACACATGGTTCCTCTCAGGTGCAGTTTCTCCATTTCTTTTCTATGTTACCAGACAAAATGGACCTCAGGATAAAAGCACATTTTATCCTAGAATAAGTTTTATAATTCAGGACTATACATAAGCTAAAGACAACAGTGATTGTTTACATATGTTGGTGTTTCAGTTTGCCTGAAGCAAACATTCTGCCACTGTAATAAATCCTGCTGTGGGATTAAATGCTCAGTTGAATCTTTATTCTTTTCAGTTTTGATCCAAGAAAGCAAGAAAAGGCCAAGAAAGATTTCAGTATGATATTCAAGATATTAGCTGTGGAATCTCAGCTCAGTTCTTCAAGAGTAGAACATCCTAAAACTGTGGCTGCTGAAAGTGCCTTGCATCCAATGGATTCTCAGAATATAAACCTGTTCCTGTGCATAACTGAAGTGATGAAACAATTACAAGAAATTATTGCAGACTATTTCAGAAGCCATTTGTGTATCAGATCATGTATATCCCATTCAAGTCAGTGAGGAAGAAAAGAAAAAATAAAATCTTTCACTGAAATTTTTATGCTTCTATGAAAAAAATAACCCTCTAAACAGCAAACTGTAAATTTACAATGTGGTTTGCCAGTTTCCAGTAAAGTGACACCAACCAATATTTCACTTTCAAAACTATAGGGAGTATGCATACCTTCTATTTTCAGGCATATCATTTAGACAGCAGCTATGATCATTCACAGAGAAACTGGAGCCTGCTGATTTGTCCTCCAGACAGATCTACTTTTCATGACTGACTGTATAGGAATTAGTTTCCTTCCTAATTTAGGCATATCTTTTGGATGCTTTTAGTTAAAGAATATGGCTTTCTTTTTTTTTTTTTTCTTCTGGTGTCTCATTATTTAAAATAGAAAAGGTTACCTCCTTTGCTCCTCAGGCACTTGCCATATTTTACTCAACAGTACTGATGTTGCTGGCCTTCAAAAATGGCCTTAAAAAGCAGTGGAGTTGGCTTCATGTATATGGGAAGAGTGGTAAACTTGTATAAGAGCATGAAGTTTTAAAAGGATGGACTTCGACAAGCAATAACCACCTCATAACCTCAGATTTAATAAGAAAGTCTAAGTCATTGGCACCAATGTAAATTATTTTGCTGACATATTGTAGGTATACAGTTTGAGTTCAATTACACTGCACCTTCCCTATTTATGCTGGGCAGGCATAACCTGCATATATCTTTTAAACCTTGCAGGTCAGAAGCAGTGATACTGCCAAACTGCAACACTTCCGAAATGTGGTAGCATAATGTGGTAGGATTTCACTGTTCTGGAGGAGAATATTGTATGTCTGATGTCCCAGAGGTAAACATTGAAGAACCTTAGTGGGGGTGTGAAATCCAGCTTCCTTCTGGCTTGCTGGGTCAATGGTCAATATCTTCTCCCTAGAACCACTTGGTGAAGTCACCTATCAGGAACTCCAAGTAGCTGATGTGCCTGGCATATGGACCTTCATGAGCACATTTAGACAAATGTGTTCAAATCAAATGTTACTAGATCTTTAATGTACTACTCTGACCTTTTTAAGCTTAACAGTAACATTTTTTTTTTACATTCATTTGTAGCTAGAGTTATCCTTTATGTCCTGCAGTTCACTATTCAAGGGCACTTAATGTGAAGGCATTTTTCTGAGGAGACTGAATTTATCGTAGCGAAAAATATCTTTCAAGATGATGCATTTTGGCTGTGTGGGAAAAATGGTACAACCAGAATATGAACATGTGAATTTTAACTGGAAGTTGAAGCAATTTGCCCAATCAATTGGCTCTTATTTAATGAAGTCTGGAAGAATTCAAGCAGTGAAAGGGGGTAGAACATAATCTTTGTAAGGGGGTAGTGTTGAACACTCTTATGCTCATAGTTTGTATTTTTTAAAAACCTAAGGTAAAACGAGCTATGTTTTTTTCTCTATTAGACTAAACCATGCAGTTCACACAAGCCACAATTCATGGCTTGATGTAATGTTGGTCTGCCTGAAATCATGCCAGTAACAGTTCTACACCACAATTTGTTTTATTTGCAACATTTATTCAAGAGAACTTATTTTAGAGTTTTGAAATATTGGCTAATACTAAATTTAATAACCCCATCATTCAGGAGAGAAAAAAAAAATCTGAGAAAGAATATATTAAAAACCTCCATAATAATTGTAAACAGCTTTTCCCAAATCAAATGGAATAAATAAAAAGAATATTTTCAAAATAAGTACTTAAAATGAAGGGGATAGAGATGCATAATATCTGCATATATCACCAAAACTACCAAATCCCCGTGTACAATGTTCTGCTTTAATACAGTGTGTGGAATTGCCAGTCTGAACCAGTACACTCTTCATGCTTCCTTTTTATCTGGCCCATATGCTTCGTAAGGGCAGCAATGGAGTGAGAAAACAATCTCATTTGTAGGTGGGAGAAAATTTGCTTGGAAAAACAGCCTTTCAGTGTTTCAGAATCCAAAACAGCTTACTTAAAAATAGTAATGAAACTTTTTTTGTTGTCACCATGACACTTGTTTATGTGAAATCCTTGTCAAAATTATTCTTTAAGTTTACACAATGCTATGTTTGCAGTTATATCACATGCTAGATATTCCTGTATAGAATCATAAAATCATAGAATCATGGAATCATAGAATCTTAGAATAGTTCGGGTTGGAAAGGACCTTAAGATCATCTAGTTCCAACCACCCTGCTATGTGCAGGGACACCACACAATAGATCACGTAAAACATACTAATATAAAATAATATATCTTATTTAAAAAAAGACATATGTTTATCCCTCTGTTTGGCATATATGAAACTTAGAAATACATTACACAGAAGGAAAAAAAGAAAGATAAAGGTAGATAAATTGTTTCAGTTGCCCAGTGGTTGGCATCTGGAGGAATTTTGCTTTTCAAGTGTTCAAAGGCATAAAAATGTCTTTTTTTGCACATTCCAGGTCTTAATCCATAGTCAGACAACTAGATTTATTTCCCTACTGCTTCCATTCTCTCATGACACAACTTTAAGACCAAAAGACTCAATGAGCTACAGAAATTTAAAGGCTAAGGGATTTTTTGTCATGCTTGTAGTACTATTCTGATACCCGAGTCTTCTCTTTATTTGATGAATTACAGTTATGACAATTTAGTAATCTCAGAACACCTGCTAATGTACATCAAAATCCACCTTCAGGGAGGAGGATGCAGTATTATTCATACTGTCTTTACAAGAAATTTAAATTACTTTTAATTATAATAGTGGCTTCAGAGAGCAGAAAGTCTGCCAGGCTCTTGTAGGCCATTGAGAAGTTAAAATGGAAATTACTTGTTGCTATAACTGGAGCGGAAAGCTGTTGCAGCTAGCTACCTGTGACTTTTGTATCAGTTTTGTTTGCTTCTAAGTTTAAACTATTGGTTTTCCTATGCAGTCTGACACTTCATAAGATTTGTGTTTGTAGTTTTTATTTTTTACTTCCCCTAGCTGAAGAAACTTCAGCATATTTTTCTTTATCTTTGTAATCTTTCTTCTCTTTAGAATTAGTTTATGTTCATGGAGGAGAAAAATCTCAAAGGGAAAAGCAATTCCACTCTCCAGCCTCATGGGTAAATACTGTCTATCCAATCCAAAACTCGGTCTGTTTTTTCTTACCATATCTTTCAACTTTAAATAGTTTACATTTAAAGAAAGGCACACTAGCATCTCTCACCTGACTACACAAATCATGGGCTCCTGCTTACTTCCATTTCCACAGAGATTAGTCTGACTAAAGCCTATAAGTTTCAGAGAGGAATCGGTCCCCATCTCACTACAGCAAGAGGTGACAAATCCACCACTACCTTTTGCATTCCTTGCAGCAGCTATTTAAAATATGTGCCTTATGCCAAGTCATCCAGCCTTTTGGGATTTCCTTTGTTCAGTAGACCTTGACTATTTTATTCTATTTGGGGGGTTTGTTTTGTTTTGCTGTTTGTTCTCAAGTCTTCTTCTGCACCCACCACTGTATGCTTTCTAGGAACTTTGTAGGAGGAAAAATTAGGTTGAAAGAAGAAAAACAGAAGTTGAAAGTAGGGGGTTACTTCTTCCATATACCCAGGGAGCAGTGAAAAAATAAGTCCTCCTTTTGTCCTTTCCCAACTATTTTACTACTCCTCAATCCACTTACCCTCAGGCACTGATCCCTCGAGCCCCCTGTGATCTGCCAGGAATGAGACACAAATTTGAAGCTAATTTATCTTCCACCTCTTTCTCCTGTTCTTCCCAGTCGTATAAATCCAGTGTTTCCCAAACAAGGCAAGAGAAGCTGCTTTGGTGACCAGTTGTGCTCAGGGCCATCAAATCTTCATTTTGATCTGGCTTTAGTGAGATGATTAATGCCTGTTTTCAGGGAAGAAGACATACATAGGGGAGACCACCTCTAAGCTGCAAATGAATACAGTTAAACTGTGCCTCGGTAATTTCTTCTTAGACAGCCATATAGCAAATGCCCTCACATATTACTTATTGTTTCTTTCAGCAGGACAAGGAGGTGTTCCACACAGATTTTAACTGAAAACATTTAACATGACTATTGTTGAAGCTTGGGGGGAAATAAAACCATACCTGAATTTTTACATATGGAGAATCATAGACTTTAAAATAATCAAAATGAATCAACTCCAGATATTAAAATGTAAGGTAAAGAGAAATTAAAAATAAAAAAAAAACAACAACTAACATCTACAGCAAATCCTTTTTCCCTATAGGCTTTATCTGTATGATGTAAATAGATATTTTGCTGGAGGCTGTTTTATAAAATTAAACTGTAGATAGTCTTTCTCACTCTTCAGGAAACTTTCAGTTTCTGACATTGTTTTCTAAGGGACATTGTGCTATGTAGTAAATTGCCCCGAGCCTTGTGTGCTGAGCTCTGTTCGCTCACCTAATTCCTAGTCTATTGAGCAGCCTCAAAACAAACTCCAAACTTGAAACTATGCAAAAATAAACAGCAGTATGATATACCAAATTGTTACCACAATGTTAATGCCTGGCTTCATAAGGTGTCTGTGGTCCTGTGTATAGAGCATGTGGGTAAACAGGACAATGATGGAGTTATTTTGCTCCTGGTGAATTAGAGTCAACTCATTCTTATCTTGAGTAAAACCCAATATTTCAATATTACCATAAATGTAGTAATAAGAAGGTATGGAAGCCATTTTTTAAAGATACAACAAAGAGAGGAAGAAGACAAAGCTCCTCTGTTGTAACAGTTTGTGTTGTAAAATGAAATATCAAGCAAAAGTCCATACTGGCAATCAAAATTAAATATACACATGAAAGGCAAAATTCAGCTGGTAGCATTTGAATTGACACAAAAATTGATGATGGTAGGATCTGCAGGATTTGTTCCAATCTATCAATAATCCAAAGCATTTCAAAGAATTGAAAAGCTTATTTTAAGATGGTAGACAGTGTGGCTTATTTAAACTTCTTGCTTTCACTGAAATTACATACCGACATAGAAGCAATGAGACTGTTCTCTGTTTTTCCCTCTAACCACAGCCTATGTGTAAAACCAGGTAGCAGAAATCTTAGCCCACATCTCTATTAAATTGGGTAATGACTATTCACCATGCAGTTTTTGGCAAATAGAGACAGGACAACTGTTCAAGAAAAACAAGAAATTTCCTGCTGTATATGAACTGCTCATAAACACTTGAGCCCTGGCACTTTTTACTCAAACCCTGCAGGTCTCAGATGCCTAGTATTAATAGACACTGCTAATTGCAAGCAATGCGGTTAAAGCAAATGTTTAGCTGTACTGAGCATTAATTGACACTGTTGTTGGGAAAAAATGAAGGGCTGTGTGCATGGGGAACTGTTTTCCCAGTGAGAAGGCTCAAGTCATTGCAGTTTTTTGCCATTTTATTCATATTTTCCCAAAGCGGGTCTAGATTTAGACTGCATTCTCTGCCTTAGAAGACCAAGGAGGGAACTGTGATTCAACAGTTCCTTTCTGGCTCCCCTGGTTCAAGGTGGGAGGTAGTCTGATAATGACCTATTACCACCAAGTTTCCACAGCTATGCTGGCCAGGCCTTAAGGAGTTTGAAGTCAAGCTTCGGTGCACTGCCTAAGCTGCAGCTCTGTTTCCCACCTACCTGCCTTTTATGTGTGAATACCTTCTGCCTCTGTGCCTCACTCAGTTGTGCTGAGCACCACAGCAAAAAGAAACCCTGACAAACCCAACAAGATCTTCCATTCTTGCCTGAGGTATTCAGAGGGTTTGTGCAAGTTGGTTCTTTCATACATCTTGTATTTCTGACCTTTATTCAGTAGCACAAAGCCTGTCTTTGATATAGATTTATTAGCTTGTTTGGGCTGCTTCTTACCTAAGGATCTGCCATTTTAACTTTTGTTAACACCTGAAATCCCATTCAGTCAATCTACCAGCTTTTAGAATGAAATTAAGGATGATAATTTGGGTCAATAGCCAGAAGCCTAACAAAAATGAGTTAATTGAGGAGTAGGTATAAGACATAGTGGTTATAATGTATCATATAGTTACACAGAGAAACAGCTGCTAGATGTGTTCTCTTAAGAATTTGCCTTTTCTAGCATTAAGCTAGTCAAGAGCTAGAGAAAAGGTCACTATCAGCAGAAAACTCTTTATATACCCACTTCATTCAATATCTCCATCTTTGAGAAAATTTAGAAAACAGGGAGACTAAGTCTAGAAAATCACCATAGAAATGATCATCTCATCTCACCTAAGAAAGGAAAGAGTTCATTTTGCTTCATTTCTCAGGAAGAATTATAAAAGTTAATGACCCAAACAAATATCTTTGATTTGGGGGGATTTGTTTGTTTGTTTGGGGTGGGTTTTTTTTGTTTGTTTTCCCCTGGTTTGTTATTGTGTGGCAAGTAAAAACAAAGTTCTGCAGAAAAAAAGGAGCAAATCCCTCAATTTATGGAGGGTCTTATTACTTTGCACAGCACAGAAGGGGTTAGGATTCAAGAGGTTTCTAATAAAAGTCATGACTGACTGTGGGAGTGTATGGAGGGAGTGGAGAAAGGCTGAAGGAAGGGCAGCTGGGGCAGTTAAAGTTTAGATCTTCCAGTCTCCCTCCAAAGTGGAAACACAAAGGGCTCTGTGGGGTGTATTTTACCCTCTGTATTTAAGGTAAAGTGAGTTTGTGCACAAACTGTGCAGTCT
This sequence comes from Melopsittacus undulatus, assembly GCF_012275295.1. Classification (NCBI taxonomy): domain Eukaryota; kingdom Metazoa; phylum Chordata; class Aves; order Psittaciformes; family Psittaculidae; genus Melopsittacus; species Melopsittacus undulatus. Next base: position 33,604,677 of record NC_047527.1, read on the forward strand.
GCAAGGAGGTTACTCTGTTGCCTAGTAAACCTACAGAGATAAAATGCCTGAAATGAAATATTCTCTAAAACCGTCATAAATGTATTAATTAATCACAGTATCCGCTTTAAATAATAACAATATGGCCTCATTTGATTGGTTCTGGTGTGAGAAAGGACATTTTATGCCACCCCCCTTCCTCCTGTACAACGCACAGCAGCCTCCCATCTTTTTAGCTCTACATCCAGGTGTAGATCTCCCTCTGTGCAAGAGAGGGCAGCCTAGTCCTGGTAATAGTGCCGCCGGAGCGCCAGACATCTGGAAAATCTGTTACCTTATTTGCTATGCTTGACTGTAAAAATTACTGCGTGAATTGAAAATTAATCTTTGTTCTTCATTTTATGGGGGACGGAAGACTACCCTGAGACTTCTTATGTTTGAAGGAAAGTTACAAAATAAAATCCTTTGTTTTATTCATGGGAAATTTCTGCTAATGTGTTACAAATATGTGGGTTTCTTCAGTGATAAATTACTTTACAACTTGTAGTGTGAAAGCAGAGCTGAATCAGAGCCCTATGTCTGGACTGCTCTCATCAATTTTGGTTTCACAGCAGGGATTCAGCTTTTGATCACACATTTTTTAATAGATCCAAATATCTAGACACCATGGCCACTTGTGTTTAAATCCTTGTTGCATGGGTTTATTTCAAGCGTCACTTTTTGGTCTTAAAAGCTAAGAGGTGCAGCAAAGGGTCAGACTGAAGGTCTACATTGTCTGGTAATCTGTCTCCAAGAGTAGTTAAGAGCAACTGCTTAGTGAAGGAATATAACAAATAGTGTGAACACAGAGGGGTCCTTGTCTGACATACCTTCCCACCTTCCAGCAGTCAGTGGTCTAAAACAACAACTTCTTGAGCCAGAGGTCGTATCTTGACAGCCACTCTTTTCTTTCCTCTGAGGACATTCCATGTGCTCAGTATACCTGAAACTGGGAAGGTAATTTAAATATTTTCCTTGTTTGATTCTAAGTACTGCTTTTCTGTCTCAGGCAGACTTTCTCCACTCCTGAGGCTTTCTTTCTTTTGTCATTCTTTATCTTTTCTCCCTTTTCCTTTTCTTTTCCTTTATATAGTCTTTTTCATTACATTCTTCAGAAGTTAAGCCAGCTCAGTCTCAGAATCATGCCCTGATTTCTGTCTTAAGCCTAGGTACCTATGCTTCATTTCAATCAAGTATCTTTCCTAGAGTTGTGTATAAGAGATATCTGCCTTTTTGTCTGCAGGTTCCTTTTACAATGCACTGCTATACCTTCTGAACTCCATCTATTTAATTTTGTTTCAGTATGTTTCACAATATTTGTTTTTCTATTTCAAAGTATGTCTCAGGAGTGTCCCATCTGTGTTGATGTCTTCTCCAAAGAAACCTCTCCTAAAATGAAATGTCTATGGAAAACCAGACTTGTGTGATCTGGTTTCCTGAGATATGGGAGGCTGAGTTCTCAGAGATAACAGTAATCCCCAAACCCCCCCCCAAAAAAAAAAAACCCAAAAAACAACTCTGTTTCGTTGCAGAGGCAAAGTTAACAGCAATTAGATATTGAAAAATGAAGTAAATAATGTTTGGAGAATGTATTTTTCATCTAACTTTCCTCAATCAAAATGTCTACCCAACTTTCACTGGTCATGATTCTTGACCTTACTGCCTGTCTGACTTGCCCACACTCTTGCTACTTAGGCAGTTTTCATGGATTAAGGTCACTCTTACCTTTAACATCCCCTTACATGAGATTTATCTTGCTTGTTTAGCATATTGTGGAACACAGAAATGAAAGAGAATCTCATGAGTGTGGACAAACTGTGTACTATTTGGCCTATGGCTGTTTTCTGTTCAGCTTCTGCCCCTAAAGTTAAAGCTTAAGCTGCCCAAACACTGCGTATGTTCCTGTATTCTTCACTGCAGATCTGCCTTGCTAAAGAGATGGGATTCTGACATCCCTTGCTAGTACATCAGTGACATTAATTTATTTGCCAATTAGTATAATAAGGAAGCATGTGCCTTCTGGAGTTTTCTTATCTTAAAGCAGCTGTCATAGATGATAAGGTGTTGGCAATGTGGGTACTTCTCAGTACAGTCATTACAGCATCATGGTGATTTATGGATCAGCTAAACCACAGTCATAGTGTGAATGCCCTGGTTAGCTGTGGAGGCGATGTGTTCATGGAAAGCAGCGACTTGACTCTAGGACTAAGTTTCAAACCCACAAAGTTCAAATGGGTTCAGAATTTACTCAAACACGTTCTCACATTCCTCCATTTTACAGACAAGGGTAATGATCCTAAAAGAAACTGCCCTGCAGCGTCACTGGAGTGAGAAATTGAAGGGTTGTTTTCCAAGTTATCTGACTCTGTACAGCTGGATCAATAGTCAATATTGCCAGGGCTTGGCTGCCTTGCTTCTACCTAATTTTTACCATTGCATGTCATAATAAAGCCCAATATGGGAGACCCTCCAGGACCTGGAGTGGAAAAAGGACAAGAAAACATACCTGCTGTCAATACTGACTACTTTTTAATATAGAGCATGTATTAGAAATTCAAGCATTCAGGTTGGTTTATAAATTGCATGGAGATGTCTAAGTCCTGGTAAAATTGAGAGTTGATTCCTGTTATTTGCAAAGATATTAGTATGGCATAAGTATTTTGCTCAGCAGAATTAACCCAGAATTGCTTGTTTGAAATACACAATATGGGTGAGTACTACCCAGTTTTTAAAGCTAGGTTTCAACCCTGTGCTCATCTAACTTTTCTATTCACACTTTGTACCCTACCCTGTTTGGGGTGATTTTTAATGTTCTTGTACCAATTCCACAAAAAAAATATATATATATATATATCCTAGTAAGCTTGAGTAAAAGCAATGGAGACTTTGGAACACAGGAAAAAAGTTTCAAAAGTTTGTGCCAACGTTTTTTAAAAAATATGAAATGGGTTCCCTTAACTCAGTCCCATGCCTTGAAAGCTTCTTCAACACAAGAATGGGATTTTTGCTTCTCCTTTCACTCCCCTGGAAATTTTGCTACTAGGTAAGACTGATGTCACCAGGAGTTATCAGTTACAGCTGCAACTGACAGAGAGTTAATGAAGGCACAATGGGTGATGGCGTCTACTGCACCAAGGAGTGCTCTGCTTTACAGTTGCTGCGGTGAGGGGAGCAGATCAGACAGCTGCGGTTTTATGAAGGTCAGTCCCAGACCTAAAACTAGTCAATGTTAAAAGCAGCTACCTGTGAGTGGGCAAAATGGCTCTCTGGCATAACTGCCTCAGCCAGGCTGGATGTTGGAGGGGGAACAATTACCTGCCAGGGACACAAATATGCCAGAAAAGTGGGGCTTTTTTTTTAGCAGTGAAGGGCTCCTGACCAGCAATACTTGGGTGATTTGTTACCACAGATGCCACTTGGGTGGTGCAGACAAGCTCTGACTGCTCTCAAGAATTTGTCCAAGTAGCTGTTTAGAAATTCCACCTGGGGAGACTTAAAACGTACCTTTTCAGGACATTGTCACTGACTTCCGTGAACATCTGTAAATAGCTGGTTTGTATATGTTCATGCACCGTGGAGGATAAAGTTTAGACTTTTTTACCAAGGTTATCCTCTTGACAGAGGACCAGATTGTCAGGGAGTCAGATCTATACTTGGGAGAGCTGTTTGGTTGACTTAGTGGGTGGCATTCTCATAGGCAAATAACAATTTCTTTGTTTTGTTTGTTTCATTGCGTCTTTATTCCCAAGGAAAGGACCCACTGTGTTTATATATGAGCAGATTGTTCTCCTGGTTTTGAAAGCTATGTGTTTTCATCCTGAACACTGCTTTTTTCCCCAGCTTTTACTAACACCCCCAAAAAAGTCAAATTAGAAAAAAAACCCCACAAACCCAACCTAGAAATATAAGGGAAGGTTGACAATGGCTTCATTCATTTTGGAAAATCCTTACCTAATAGCTAAAATGAAAAGGATCAGTTTAAAAATCATTCCTATTCATCTATTTTCTGTCCTGGATTCTTTTGGCTGCTGCTGCATGCAAAATGATGAGAACCTGGAATAAGTCATCTCCTTTGCAAGAAGAAGCTATAATTTTGATATTTTACATGTTTGAATGAGTTTCTTGTGGCTGTTGTGCTTTTGCTTTAAAATTTAGACTCCACTGCAATGAAACTACAAAGAACTACTTTGCAAAAAGTAAAATCCTATATAATAATGGTAATTAGAAAAATCACTGTGTCTAGATCAGGAAACATATACCAAATTGGGAAAAAGTTAAAAATAAGTGTATTTATAATGAAATATTATCGTTGAAAGCTAGCAATGAGTAATGGAAGTTGTGTTTTCTCAGAATCGAATAAGAATTAAGTGGATTTTAATTGACTTGTTTCCACAAAGATACAAAAGAGCAGAAACCCAAAAATAAACACAAAATTTAACAATTATGTCTCAATTTTTTTTTTGTTTTTTTTTGTCAGACAGAAAATCTGATTTGGTATAGTTTAGTGCAACCAGTAAGAAAATGTGAGGATGTGAGGATATACCCAATTCTCAGGTCCTGAAGGAGCTAGCGAATGAAGTTGCAAAGCCACTGGCCATCATATTTGAAAAATCATGGCAGTCAGGTGAAGTTCCTGATGACTGGAAAAAGGGAAATATAACCCCCATTTTCAAGAAGGGGGAAATGGATGACCCAGGGAATTACAGACCAGTCAGTCTCACCTCTGTGCCTGGCAAAATCTGGGAGCAGATTCTCTTGGAAGGCATGCTAGGCAGGGGGGCTGGAACAAGATGATCTTGAGGTCCTTTCCAATCCTAACTATTCTATGATTCTATGTAGGTGAAATGAGAAGAGGATGACTGCTTAATTTTCTGACAATTTAGTGAACAGTTTTCAGTCAGGAGCATTTGTTATAAGGTTTTCTGGTAATTCTACTTGGATTCTCAAGCAAAGTACAAGCTCCACAAACCCAACTGGTCTTCTTTAAATTCTTTTTCTTTTTTTAATTTCTGATAGAAAGGGAAAACAAGATGGAGCAGTTTAATTACACCTGGATGAGAAAACAAATGTCTTAAAGGCAGGAAATTCTAAAGTATTGAACATTCGTCAGTAACTTTTCCCCTGATGTCATATTACTTAGATAAAATTTGTATTCTTTCTGGGTGCTTCATATATTCTCTCCAGATATTCTGGTTCTTCTCTCTTTCTTCTCACTATTACTCAGTATTCTGATAAACCCTTGTAGATTAACTAGCATTCAGCGTTAAGAGGTACTAATGAGGTATAAAAATACATTTTACTTTGGTTCCTTATTTAAGTTGCATACAAGCCTCATTTTTTTTGAATGTGAGCTTTTTTCTGTATTCACAATAGCTTTATGAAGATAGTATACTTTAGATACTTTTGGTTTGGTTTTGTAAAATAAAATGCTTTTAGAAAGACATGGAATATTAAGATTTGGATAAATTATTCACTCATTCAGTCACTTATGAAACTGTTTAGCAGAGGTATGTGTACTCTTTCTGGTTAGTGTTGATTCCTTCAGTTTGTCAGTCTCTCACCGGTGAATTTGGGCTCAGTGGGATGGAACACAGGTCTTGTTGCTCAGAAGAAATACACCAGTGTATTTCTTTTTTTATTTTTTTGCTGCCAATGTAGTTACAGAAAGTAAAAGGGTCAGCCACAAGGAACCTGATATGTTATAGTGCTCTCTTGACTTTACCATGCCTAAGTTTTAAGAAACCACTTCACTTTTTTTTTTTTAATCAGGATCTATAAAATCTCAATTTCTTTACTATGCTTAAGTTATAAGGCTTCAAATCCACAAATGAAATGAATTCTATGCTTAACATGAAGGTATTTGACCCCAAACATGTGCTTGAACACTGTAATGAGTGAAGGAAGGCTAAAGCAACTGCTTTAAATGAGCACACACCTAAATTTTTTTTCAAAATTGGACACTATACAAGTACCTTTTAATACTTGTTCAAAAAAGTGGCTGAAAAAGATCATAAAATACTGATAGGAACGATGAGAGCTGAATGACCAATCTTGTGATCCTACACACACTGCACTGAAGGCAAAAATTTGTCCTTAGTGTCTTTACTGTGCATTCCCAATATGACACTCTGTGTGTTTGACTTAACATGTTTAGGGAAAAACAATGTTTTTAAAGTTGCAGTCACCTTTCCATCATTGTCCTATACCTAGGAAAATGCCAGTTCATCTTCTGATAGAAAATCCTAAGTATTTGATAAGTAGCTTGGAGCAGAAGTGGCATAGGCTGGCCGTGTTAGTAGTTGTGTCTGGGTAAACTGTGTAGAATCATAGAATAGCTAGAGTTGGAAAAGACCTTAAGATCATCTAGTTCCAACCTCCTGCCATGGGGAGGAACACCTCACACTAAACCATATCACCCAAGGCTTTGTCCAACCTGGCTTTCAACACTGTCAGAGATGGAGCATTCACAGCTTCCCTGGGCAACCCATTCCAGTACCTCACCACCTAACAGTAAAGAATTTCTTCCTTATATCCAGCCTAAACTTCCCCTTTTTAAGTCTGAACCCATTACCCCTTGTCCTGTCAGTACAGTCCCTAATGAATAATCCCTCTCCAACATCCCTGTAAGCCTCCTTCAGATACTGGAAGGCTGCTATGAGGTCTCCACGCAGCCTTCTCTTCTCCAGGCTGAACAGCTCCAACTTTTTCAGCCTATCTTCATACAGGAGGTGCTCCAGTCCCCTGATCATCCTCGTGGCCCTCCTCTGGACTTGTTCTAACCAAGCAGGTGCTAAACCTTGCAATCTCCTTTGAGAGAATAGTGATTGCATGCAGTCTTTCAAAAGACAGTGCACTGGATGGGAGTGATAGGTTAAAAAGACACCACCCACTTGGTGTCTTTTCCTCCAGGTATAAGCTGCGTTTCAGATTATAGGGTCCTGAACTGCATAAGCCCAGCAAAGCAAATACTTTGGTCTTTTCGCTGTAATGTGATGTTGAATTTTTACAAATGTGGTAGTTCTGTTTCCAAAGACTTGGTTTGGGCTTCAGCTGCACAACACAAAGCAGTTCAGAGTAAGTGATGACTGCACCACAATCAGGTTTCCTTTTTAAGACATTGGCAAAGGCTTCCTAGAAGCTGCTGATCCCAGCAGCTCATGTGAATCATGCATAGTACCCTGCTCTCCTCTGTCATTTGCAGTACAGGGACTATATTAGACATGTCCTCCTAAAGTTTTTCTCTTCTTTAAGCAGCAGACTGCATCCACCTTTCCCCAATCTGCTTAAATCTGTGCGGGATCTTCTCTCCAGTATTGTTTTTTTTTGGAATGACCTACAAAGAGTTTCCATTCCTTATACACACCTCTGGCTCTTCAGCTTACTAGAGAGAAACTAACACACAGAGATATCTCTGTCCCTTTATGCCTAACTTGCCATTCAGTTGGGAGCCAGGTAGCTGATCTTTTTCTCCTCTGCTTCCCTCTTTGATTCTGCTCCCTGAGAACACCAGCTTCAAACCAGCCATTAGTACAAAACAATTTTTAATTATATGGACTCAGGTAAATGTCCTTCAGACACTGGTCCAGGTCATATGACTGCAATAGGACCCCCAAAATTTATTTTATTTCTGGTTTTGTACAAGACCAAAATACTGGCACACACGTGCAGGTCCCACCTGCCTTGTCTAGCAAGTATCAATTAAATAGTAAAGCATACTGCAGAGACAAAATTTTACCTTTGACCTCTTACATCTAATGCCATTTGACATAAATTACAGCCTGTCATGTTGTTCTATGATACATCAAAGTAAGCTCACACTTTTACTTGAGAACTACCACTACAGAAGCGCTATGATGTGAACAATAAATCTGCATTTTTCCTGTCCTGTAAATCACTACATTTACATTTTTTAGATGAATCATAGAGTGGTGACAGCAGTGGCAATCAAGAGGTAAGACCTCCTACAGCCTTTGCATAGATCTTCAAAGAAGTCCAGGAATATTGTTCCTGTAAGAAAGGAATAGAGATCGCATTTTTCTGCCTTATAGGCTACTCAGAAAGAAAATTTTAAACTTTATGATCTTAGAGGAGTTCTTTATCATCTACAGAGAGAGGATGCCACAGAATTGAATCCTTTCTCACACATTGTGCAAGATAATATTTCAATGGTGATGCTCATCTTTTTTAAAATAGAACTGGAGAACGATTTCATAGTAATGAATTCTAAAACTGGCAAGGAACCCTGAGAAATGTCTAGTTTGGTACTAGTATAGTAAATCACACAATCTCATCTAGGCAGATTTGATCTACACCTAATAAATTGTGGCTAAATTGAAGCATTTTGGGGTAATGAAAAGCTCAGAATTGCATTGATGTCTCAATAAAAGAAGAATATCACAAGTGAGACAAACACAGATCTTTTAGGAAAAATCAAAACATTCCAGATCAACCTTCAAATAAGGAAAGACAATTTTCTTTTGTGCTGCTATGAAAACAACAGCCTCTTGTGAATGACTTAAAATGTCTCCTTCAGAACACAGTACAATTAATCTGAACCACTTCTGTTTCAAAGACACTGCCTAAAGAGTCCTTCAGCTTCTAAGTGACCAAACACCCTTACATATGTCCAAGTCACATCCACACTCACCCACAGTATCGGGTGTGGAGACACAGTGTGAAAGGTAGGTACATACAGCTGCATGAAAGTACTCTTGAGTTCCTCTGTTCAAGCTTCCAGTTGGTCACATACAAGCAACCTCTGAGTTGGGAGCCGCACAGCTGCTTTAACATCAGCAACATTCTGGGCCCATGCCAATATGACCTACAGAGATGCTGGGTTCAGTTACTTGGACACAGCACTGTGCTAATCCACGCCTATTCCTCAGTGCTGATATCTATTCAGCAAATCCAATGTATAAGTAAGCACCTGGCTTCATCAGCATGTCTGTGCTGTCTTTTCCTAATAAAAACTTGATGACAGTGGGCATGATTCCAATGCTTGTGTAGATGTCCCATGTTTTCTTTTTCATTTGTAACCACTGAGGTTTGTGCAAACCTCTTAGTGGGACAGACATTTAATGGCTGCCCGCCTTGAGACTGGCTGTAAAATGCTGGCTTTGAGCTCTACTCTCTGAATTAACCAGAGCTCTAGTTATAGATGGAACTGCCTCCCCATACAGTTCGCTACAACTGTGCTGGAGGAGCGTGATGAGGGATCGTGTTCAGTGAAAATGAATCTCACAGGAGTTCAGCTGCTACACAGGAGTCTTGAACAAGCATCTATAAAGCACAAAACAAACTAAAACTTTTAAGAAGTTTATGCCCTGGCAAACTGTATCTGGCTTTTTGTACCATCAGCAAAAGGCATGTCCTTGATTTCGAGGCTGTTCTTTCCAAAGCACAAGTATCTTATAACTTCTCAGCAAAGTTATTGTATGGTTTGTTTACATTTTAGCAGGAACGTAACATTGCGCTTTTCTCTAAATCATTTGGAAATGATTGAACCATTTTAATGAAACTTTCCAAAATAAGTCAGCCTGAGACAGATACGTTGTCTGGGAAAATTCAGACCAAACAGTTAAAGCTTGGCAAAGTTTTATAAATGGCATCTTATAATGGTAGGCATTGGGGAGCTCAGCTGTAGTTGTCGCTACCAGCTCTGCCCAGACTCCCTAAACTGTCAGAAGGTGTTTGTGTTTCAGAACATTACTTCTACAGTCTATTTGAACTGGCAGATGTTTGTTTTTTAGCTGCCAGTATTACATTTTGCTTGAGATAAGTGAGGTGCTGAAATTCCAGCTCAGAATGTGCTTGACTTGTAGCAATTTCAATTTATATCACAGCTGTGACAAAGCGAGTGGGTTCACATATTTTAGGAACATTTTCTTCTGAAGGGTAGGGACTTCTGCATGGGCCAAACCGAAGTGTGCAACATCCATTGAAGGCTGGTCTGGGTGTGTTTGTGGAGAGCTGGCTCCAATGCACACTGAATGAGGCCTCTGATAGGTACACAGAATTTGAGCACTCACTCATGTTTAGCCCAAGTACTCAGGTTCTGTGTGTGTGGACTGACTGAGGAACATGAAACCCACATTAGATTTCGAGGCATAAAGGTGGTTATTCTGTGCTAGTGGCTGAGGTATTGCTCACATCTTCTCTGTGCCTGTCACACAAATGCAGTTGATCATACCGCTGCTCTTTCTTTTTCTATTCCCTACTTACAGTCTCCTCATCTCTACAAGGCTCGCAAGAGGGGATTTCCCACTCAAGGAGTTATGTGCAGCTACAGAAGATACTTTGAGTGGGTACTGTGTAGGTCTTAATGTGCACAGGTCAGTTCCTTCCTAGGAGAAAGCACCTTTCTTCTCATAATCCTCAAAGACAGAGAAACTAAATATCAATTTTGTAAATAAAAAATATATTTTTTAAATGTTTATATATTATAGAGATATATAATTTGAATGTAAGTGTACATAGAAATTTATTTTTTTTAATTACTTCAAAGTTTTGTTTAATTCTGACTCAAAGCAGTACATTTTCAGGGAAGAGTCATAGAATCATAGAACACCAGTCTGGAAAGGATCTCAAGGGGCACCTGGTTCAACCTTTCCAGGCACATCATGACCTAGACTAGGTGTCCCAGCAGGCTGTCCAGATGCATCTTAAGTGTTCAGTGTTGGAGAATCTACAACTTCCCTGGGGAGAGTATTCCAATTGCTGATTGTTCAGACTGTTGCTTCAGGTTATGTGAAACACAGAGTTATGGAAACCATAAATATTTAATTTCCATCTTGATTTTTCATTTTGTTTTATAAAATGGAACTGAGAGAAAAATTTAAAATCAATGGAAAATGTTGCACAAAATGTTCCACCTCATGGAAACTTTAGACTTTTCAATTTGCACAGAATTCCAGAATCCTATAAAATTACCAGAAAACTGGCAACATTGTCATCCTTTAATGACAGATTTCAATTTTGCTAGACATATTCTGACAGAAATACTTGGTTCTGAGTCTCTACACATGCAACTCATTGTAAACACATTGGATTAATCCTACCAGCTGAGTGCTTGTATAAAAGAAGAGAGAGCATATAATGAGAAGTGTTTCTTTCATGTCTGAATTTCTGTGGTAGATTTCAACACATCTGAAGAGTCATGAAGCAGTGATCAGCACCACATATGGATTTGCTGAGATATACACAGAGCTGCACATATCCTCTTCCAACACAGATACACTTGTGGCTGTGTGGCTTAAATGTGTTTGCTGAAATTAGCAAGCAGCTACAATATCTCCTTAGATTCTTAATGACCTGGGATCATTACTAAGTTCATGAGTGTTCCCTATACGAGAGGAACTTTCTATACAAGAGTTTCCTCTAAATCCTGATCAACTGACATATCCCATGCCCTAACAACTTCCATGGTAGATATGCTCTTCAGAAGGTGATATCTGTGTAGATTAATTTGATGATCTTCCCAGACTGTTCTTAATATTGTTCTGGAGTCTTGGCTAATAATAGTTCCTTCTTATACTTGTGCTCTATTTCCATGAGAAATGGAATTCCAGTCCTTTCGTTAGATGTCAAAAATTGTTCTTAACAGAAATAATATCTCATGATCTAGGATATGATACAGGTCTTGGTATGTTTGAAGTAATGCTTGCTTATTTGGACATCTCCTTTAAAAACAGTGTTGCTGCATAAATTTTTCCACCTTTCAAAATTTTTTGTCTTTCCCCCCTTCCCACCCCAAGGGATTTTGTGCTCCTGATTCAAATGACTATAAAGCTATGGTTGCTAACATTGTCTTTGTTTAAAATTAGGTAAAACTTTCTGTTAAAAGACAGCTTTCTTCTGTTTGCCAAATCTTTAATTGTTTGGCCTGAAATACTGGATGCCTATATCAAGCTAAATTTCCTGGGAAAGTCTGAGCAAAGATGACTTGACATGGGTGGGATAAATTGAATTCTCTGGATTAAAATGCTCTATTAGTTGGACTACCAAAGCAGTGTGTGGATAAGGAATGCCTAGTAGATAAATGCAAGGTCCTATGTTGCTATGAATGCTCCAATAAAACCATTTGAAATTTCGACACTGTTTCTGGGCATGTATTTATATTCCAATGGACTAAACGCAAAATAAGTAATCAAGATTCTCACTTCTCTTAATTTATCTTGGTGATCTCCATGTCCAAGTCTTCTTAGCTTTACTGAGTATTTCTCTCATTATTGAGGATGCTTTGCTGCTTGAAAGGTTAGAAACAAATGTTAAACTGTGTTGGACTGGTTGTTGACAATCCCACCAGGCTGCTTGGAGGGGTGATGGTGTTAATTAGGGAATCAGTCAGTACTGCCTTTACCACCTCTTTCAACTTTCTTCCTCACAAATGTTTCCTTTGGCAGCATTACTTACAAAAGAGTCAAAACCCCCTAACAATGCAACAATGCTAACACAGCTACACACCTTCCAGGCCCTCACCCTTCAGCAGTACTGCTCTTTCATCTTTTCCTCTTTTGATACCTTCCCATTCAGCCTTGCCTGGTACAACTCACAGAGTGGGGCTTCTTCCCCCTGTCTCAGATCTGGGGTTATGCAGGACCTGTCCCTGACATGATCTTTCTATCCATGCCACAGGGAAGCCAGATCCTCCTGTTGCACATGTCCCTGTGAGACAAGCATGAAATCCAGCCCGGCATTCCAAAACCTTGCAAAACTCGGCACAGACACACTTGAACATCTCTTTCTATTTTGAAAACCATTGGAAACAGCAATATCTGAGGAGTATGGAACAGGTGCTCCTGAAGCTCAGAAATATTTCCATTTAATTACAGAGCCAGGGACTCTGGGGCTCATAAAGTTTCTGTGTTTGCGCCTTTGCTTAGAAATGCTGCAGCTGCAGAAAGCTTTAAGAAAATCTTTTCACCTTATAAAAGCTGCGAATATCAAACCCTGGCGGGATATCTAAAAGGTGAGGTTCTGGTGTAAGAGTTAGTTTAACTGACGTATTTAAAAGCAAAAGTAATAAACAACATGGAACCTCATTTTTGTGTATCCTGTCAAGTTTTCAGGTATATTGAAATGAAAGCAGGGTGAATACTGCTAATAGGATATTTAAACATTAATTCAAAGGCTTCACATGGCTGTGGTAAGATTTTATGGGCTTTGGTAAAACATACAAATGAAACAGTTAGTTGACAGAGAAATAGCAACATTTACATAAATATTCTGAGGGTTTCTGTAGAGCACACCTGCAAGCATATTCACTTGTGTTTACACCAGTTGCCAGCAGTAATATTTATACTTGCTGCGGGAAAGGCAGGACATTCTGTGAACTACTAATTTATATGCTGTACCCATCAGGGGTATATTCTGATCTGACGTGATCAAAGAATCTCCTAATGAAACCATGACACAAGCAAGAGTCATCTGTGGAAAGGCAAATAACAGCTCTCCATAAAGCTGTCACTTGAGCAGCCTCAGCCTGTTCATGGAACTGCTGAGGGGGAACTCTGAGCATATGAATAAATAGCTAATGTCTCTAAGTTACAGATACACAAACGTATGGGTTCAGGTACTCATATAAATGAAAAACACAGAGCTAGCCTGGTTAGAAATGTATTATTTTTTGATCTTCTTATAGGTACCTAAGTAGTCACAAGTAGTGAGGTTTTATGTAACTATTGATTATCATGAATTTTTGGTCAGAATTGCACTGGACATTCATTTTCCTCTTAAGATGTTTTAAAACACTTCAATATCTTCTTCTCTATCAAATAAGTTCGTACTTAGAAATTTTATTCCTATTCACCTTATTACCTTTAGATTATCTAACTCCCTGCAGCTGCCTAGGAAGGGGTGAAGAGCTTCCTTGAAGCGCACGTTATTTTTCAGCAACTCACTGCATTTTTTTCAGTGGAAGCTGGAAGTACATAAGTCACTAAAAAGTCATCACAGAAAAGACACTAAAAGTGCTGGTTGTAATGGTTCTGAGTGAGGCATGTGAATGTTAATTTATATTTCTGAATTGAGATCATGACTCAAAATCTACTACATTTACCTTCAAAATACACTTCAAGTATTTCAGCAAAGAACCTGAATATATGATATTTCCTTGTAAATGATGGTTTGATTACACTAGTAAGGTAAGTGAAGTACTCAGAGAAGTATTAGCAACATTTTAAAAATAAATACCTGTGTGCTGTCCTCCCTTCTGAAATGTATTTCTCATGGGATTATTTTTCAAATGAAGTGTCTAATCTTCTGGTTTTTTAATTCATTGCAGACATACACCATACTGGTACTAGTCATTTTAGGAACCTTTTATGCCTTTTCATGGATATTGACTTTAGATGAAAGGATTCTGTCTCTTTGAGGGTAGTACAAGTTATATTTAAATACAACTATTATATATTTCAGTCGGCTTCTGTATAATGCTAAATGGATTTCTCCGTGTGTGTATCCATGCAATATTAAACTACGTCTACATGCATATATTTTGTGAAGAGTAGGATTGAAATTTGGGTACAAAATGTATCTATCTGTGTTCCGTAACATTAAAGTTATATCTTCATCTTAGAAAAAGTTACAGAGATTTATAGGTACTGACTCACAGAGTTTTTATTATTTGAATAGAATGTCAAGGACTTGAGTAGAAGTTTAAACTAAGAGGTGTTCATTCAGCTGTGTTCAAAACGAATCAGTGGTAATTTTTATAGATTTTTGCTGCATTTTTGTCAGTCAGTTTTATTTTACTACAAATTCCTGGCAGATTTCACTTTCTGGTTCTCATCAGCCACAAGAATGCTAAAGACAAGGGGATCATACATTTATTAATATTACATTGTTAAAAAATGAATGCACAGTAAGCTGGATTTTACAAGCTTGTTTTTCTTACTGTTTTTCTTGGACTGATAACAGATCAGGAAGATCTATTTTAGGTTAAAGAAGTAGAAAATCTGAAATATCTACAAGAGGATACTACATGTGTGTGCATCTTTGCACATTTCTGTGTCTTGAAAAGAGCTTCTCAAGTACCAAAAGCTTGTTGATAAATGATATATGCTTTTCCCACCATCATCTTTCTCCTTTTCAATATCCCATGTCAGCTGGCTCTCACAGGACAATTGCTCTCTGCAGATTGTATCCAAAGCACAGGTTTAAATTTTTTCTTAAACAAGGATCCTCACTTGCATTGCCTAGCCCAGGTCTGTGTGCTCATCCAACCAAAATAACATCTCCTCGAGGCATTAACTGTATTTCTTCCTTGGATTAGCTGGATCAGCCATAGGGAGAGTGGAAGGAATAATCTTGTATCTAGGGTTTTTGTTCTCTTCTTTCTGGTCTTTCCAATTGGTGGGGGAAAAATGGATGGCACTAGCTTCAGCAGCAGTTCTCTCTTACTTGGCTTCACTGTTATTTTATCTGGCATGATGCAGTGAAGCCTGTGTAAGTTACTACTGTCTCATGTCTCAGTACACAATTAATTTTTTTTCCCATCCCAAACTGCCAGGGACTGGCTTCCATCCAGTCTTTACAAAAAGACTACTGTGTGAAAGAGGTGGTTTTCATTCTTTTTCTGACCATTAAGGCGATACTGCAGGATTTTCTTATTTGAAGACCTCTCCTTCTGAGAGGAAAACAAAAAAATCTTTAATTAGTAAGTTCTAAAGTTGCACTGGCCTGTAGGTAGGGCTGACTTGTTTTTTACAAGGGTCAGTGTATACCATAGTTATTTCCTAGCTGAGTGTTACCATATAGGTGTAGTTTCCTATCCTATGCATCCTTCCTTGGTTTATAAACAGGTAAGTTCATGTAAGTAATTACCTCCTGGAATCTTCATATTAAATTTCAGGTTTTGATATCTAATAAATTCTTATTAACTGCTCTTGAAGTTGTTATTTTTAAAAATCTGAGCTTTAAATACACTGGCCCTTAGCTTTATAAAACGATCTATAACTGTTTTACCCTCAAATTTCTTTTGTCAGCACAGGAAAATGTCTGGCTTTACTTTGAGAAGGCTCAACTGACACCTGTACTTTAGTTCTCTATGGGATGCCATTGCCCAGGAATTAACACAAGAAATTACTTTTATCAAAATAATGTAGTACCAGACCTCATTCAAAATGGGGCATTTATTATGGAGGCTTCAGAGCATAAATCCTCTTCAAAAAAGAAGAAAAAAGTATATTTTATGCAGACTTTACCATAACTAGCTTTCAGGTCCTGAATGGTGTAGATTACCCAGTTGATCTGTAAAGAGGTCTTCTATTTTGTATTCCTTTTATTTCCATGTGTTTACTGTTCCTACAGAAACCAACATTGTGGTATTCACTGCTTAGAATCACTTTCTAGCTGATATTTGTCAGAATGGCATAAGAACACTGTGGCAACATACTGGGAAAAAAAAAGATGGAAAGAGAAGATCATGGAGTAAGATGGAAAGAGAATAACATGAAGTGAAATTGCTTCGAAGTGTAACAAAAAACTCTCCTAACTTGCTAAAATTCAGGCCAGTTATGATAACCAGCTAGCAGGTCTTGGCCCTGTGCTTAAAGCTGTAACATCAGGACAGTCGTCCAGGCGAGCATGAGTCTGGATCTAAAGCATACATGTTTATACCTCCACTAGTAAATTATTCATAGTTGGTTGGAGCATCTGGATATGCCTACGTTGTCATGTCTTTGAACAGAGATTTTCATTGGGCTTCTACACACTAAGCACTTGCCTCAGACACCGACTTCATCATGAGCAGAAGGTTAGACTAGGTGAATTCCTGAGATCCCTTCCAACCTGACCTCTTCTCTGATTCTGTGAACCTTTAGCACTCTAGCTCCAGAAGACCGAGGACTGTAAAATCAACTGGAAAAGAAAGCCTTCCTATAACTAGGAAAGGCCTATGTCTTCAAGAAAGAAACACATTTACAGTGCAACCTTTCTTACTTAGTATCATCTGCTTAAGGAACTTACTGTTCTGAGTACTGAGTCTTGTGGTTCTCATTACTCACTCTTGGCAGAAAGATCAGTCTGCCAAGCACAATTTAGAATGTTTAGTTACACATTTCTTTAGATGGTGAAACAGCTGTACATCACTAACCCTTCTGTTTGATTATATTGCTGCTTCAGATGAGAGTGGTACAGCTTGTTAAAGCCTTTTAAATCATGTAAGTCTTAATCCTTCCAACATTTTTTCCTGGGCCATGCAATTCTTGTTTTCCAGAAATGCACATATTACACGAATAGTAGCGCTGACCTATTCATGGCACATTTCTGGATTCCATTTCTATGAAATATACCTAATGATTAACAAAATAAATCAAGACAGGAAAGAACCACCTCAGATTAGTAACTGAACAAAATTAACAAACCAAAGAATATTATTAAACCGTCAACTTCCAGTGCTGCTCAAAGATAACAATAGGATGTATCAGCAATGGAGAATATATGTCTGTTGACTGTTAAGTATAATTGTTAGTGTTATTTTAAATAAATGAATGAAGTAGAAATATTTATCACTTTGTGTTAAAGAGGTCAGAATTGGAGAAGGCTGTGAGAAACTCCATGAAGAAGTAATCAGATTTAAAATAACACAGAAGAGTACATTTATGGAAACAGAATCGTTATCAAAGATGCCAGTGCATTCCTGTTGAAAAATAGGATGAACATATCAGGATATAAATGAACCTTTCACATAGCAAAAAATTCTAAAGAGGTCCATTGCTACATGGCTGGCCTCCACATGTGTGCAGTTTGCAAGTAACCATATTTGATCATCACCTCAAGGTCAATATGAAAATCTTGCATTGTTTTGATCAGCAGAGTTTTAAGGACTTCCTGACATGCCACAAACGAGACATAGATGTCACTCATGAAGATGATACTGTTACCTGCCTAGAGGTACAGCAGCTGCTCTAGCAGCATAGTCTCTTTGTTTTTCACCTGATGTTAGGAAAAGGTCAGGCTAGAGGCTGCAGAATGACATGTCAACTTGCAGCATGGGATAGTGCCCTAGGTGCTTCCTTTCATTCTATTTGGAATCCAACAACTTGTAAACTTGCTGATATTTTGTCCCTTGCTACTACCTCTTTGTTATGATTGGTAATGATTTTCCTGAGCAAAACAGCTATGAACATCTGAAAACAGAGGAGGAATAAGCAGAAAAATTACTTAAATACAATCTAAACAAACAGACAAGTTGGTATTGTCTGTGCTTTTTTTATCTTGCTGACAGATTTTGATGTGAAATGACCATTCAGAAAACAGGCATCTTGAGAAGGGCTTTTCAGTGTAAATATTCTTAGGTATTTATGTAATCACCTAGCAAGCTCATGAGAAGTATAATCCACCTTGGCAGTATTCCTAACATAGTAGTAATATAATTAATGTACTTACTGTATGAGCTAGTAAATCAGGAACAGATTTTTGTTTTCTTTCATCCTTTAGAGCTAGCAGTTTTATTCCAAAGTAAAATGTCAAATTTGAAGGCCTAAGTCTTTGCAGCAGCAGAAGCAAAATCGATATTTTTTTTCTAGTAGGTAATACAGGTCCTGTGGTCAAGAAGGGACAGACAGGCAGATGAAAAATCAGTTTTGCTGCTTGCAGCAGCTGACGACATTGACGAGCACTGGTGACTGCTGATACCAGAGGGAGTCTGTCCCAGTTCCTAGCAACAGCAGCTGCTCCATCATTGCTGTTCGCTTACACAGCAGTAGCAGCATCTTGGCTAGGTTTTGAGTTTGGACTGCATAAAGTAAGCAACTTGTTATTCCTGGCAATGTAGTGTCATAGCTCAAAGTGTGTTCTGAGCTAACTCTTGTGACCAGAGTGGTCAAACATTAAGCTGTTATGGTGTTTCAGAATTTCAGAAATAAAGTAGTTAGTGTTACAGATTGAGAAAATCAACAATTTCAAAATGTGTGCCTTTTCTGCATTCTTTTTCCTCCCTTTCACAGCAAAATCAGCATGGTAGAAGTGAAAATCCCTATACAGGGACATTTTTGGTACTGCAGAAACCTCATTATGGGAGGCAAATCTATTACATGATACAATCAGCTTGAAGCTGAGCTTAAATTTGGAAATAAGGTACAACTTTTTAAGTGGTAATTGACCATTGGAACAGATTTCCAAGGGATGTTGTAAATTTGTCACTTGGCATCTTTAAATCAAGATTGGTTCTCTTTCTAAACTATGTGCTCTATTTAAATCACCAATCTACTCAATACTGTTGTGTTGCAGAGAAAAATATTTACCCTTGATGTGGAGCTGATTAGCAAAAATTTTCTGACTTTTGGTGGACAGCAGTTCAAACTAGTGATTTCTTGTGAGTGACATGATTACAGGAGTCCTTTGTATGACTATTATCAATATTCTATAGAAAGTTCCTGTAGCTGACCTACTATGCACTGGAAGACACAAGCATCCACAGAGGTCCACAGCTGCACTTTGGTGCATCCTGGTATGATGGCTTATGCAGCAAACCTGGGGTCCTTGTCATGATGCTGCAAAAGACAGTTCGTTGCAGGTAGCTGGAGAAACCTCCTTCATTTCCTACTGTGCTCATCACACTTGTGGCTTCCTATTCTGAAGTGAAATGTCCTGATAGGCAAGACATCTTTCATAAAGACCTGCTCCAGGCAGTAAAAATAAATCTATCTATTTCTGCTGTTTATTCTGTTGTTAGTATTATTATGCTGTTAACAGTCAGAATATACTATCTATACAACATTTTGGGCTGTTCCCTGTTTCTGGGAAAACATGGGGCAGTACTGCAGTCAGTTTGCTAGATAAACCATAATTTTTTCTTTTGTGTCACTTACAGATACTACCTATAGCTACTACACTTCTGCACCATTCATAGCTGCTATCATGCAAACTGTACTTACTATAGCTGCTTGGGCTTTATTTTGTCATAGTTTTATAACAGTCACTTCAGGACTAAGGGCAAAGTACTGAGGTTGTTGATCAGGCATTTGTGGAATACTTCTGACACCTTCACTTAAGATGCACCAAACAATAGTTTCTAGTTATTTTAATTACTGCTCTATAGTGCAGACAAGGACTTCAAATAAGTTTCTATATGACTGGTGAGGCTGCTCATTTGAGTAAATAGGTGGAGGCCTAGCAACCCTGAAAACAGAGCATCTTAGCCTTGTATGAAGTTGAGACTACATCACAGTTCATCAACTTACCATTATTTGATTTTATCAGTAAAGTCACGTGATTAAAAAAATTCAATTTCTGGTGCATAGATTCATGACTTTAGATTAGTATGGGAAAGAAACCTGCTGACACTAGAGATAATGACTTCAAAAAATAGTTGTTGAGTCCACTCAGGCTCTTCCAAAGACACCCTAAACTTTTGGTGCAATTTATGTCACTGGAATAATTTTTTATTCCTGCCAGAGGAAATTGGTGCTAACTGAAAACCTTAAAGTTCAGCTCATTCATTAATAATTTTATCAATAACAACTGTTTTTTCTTCAAGGTGTGGAAATCTCAGACTTCTAATTCTAACTTTTCTAATACTTGCCTTTTTATTTGAGAACGAGCTGGAATGCGTTTGCTTTTTCTCCTAAGAATACAGATAAAGTTTTTCGAACCATCTGATTTAAATCCACCAAATCAACTTTCTGTTTGGGAAACACATTTTACTTTATATTTTGTATTTTACAAATAGAGAAGAAGTATCCACATAAAAATAAGGGACAAATACTAAGTCTGAGGATAGGAAAAGGTTTACCCATATGACTTAATTCAGTAGTACAAAGAGAAGTAATGCTTAACTGCATTTCTGTGAGACGTTTGTTATTCTTGCAATTAAACACTTACAATAAGCACTGGATCTTAATTTAATCCTCACCATTTGATGACACGTCAGACCTCATCAATTTTACACCTTTTTTCCCCTTGGAATGAGTTTTCATTTACCAGTTTCAACCAATTACTCTTGCTCTCCCATTTCATTAGGCCTTGTAAATGTGATCCCACAATACTGCTGTTAACAACTGCTAGCAAGACCTCATAAATATATTTTATAATTGATGGATGTTACATAACAAATGAATGCCTTAAAAATCATGCTGAAAGGCATTAGAGCGCCAGTCCTGTTGGAGGAAGAAGTGAAAGCCTCTCTCTCCACATCTGGAAATAAGTTCAGTTCGACAGTGTTTTCACTTGTTATTAAAACTTCTCTATTTGCCTGTTGTGCTTGATAAGTTATTAGAGATGACAGCTGGCATTTCACTGAAACTTACAGTCAATTACATATTTTGAACTCATGCAGAATTCAGAATTGTACTGATGCAGATTCAGAGTTAGCCTAAAAAAAAAAAGAACAGAAAATATAAAATTTAGGAATTGTATGTAATATTACAAATTTGCCCACCAAAACTTTATAGAGATCAAAATGGATGATGATGAGCGCATTCAGAAAGTTCAGGTGGATTAGGGATACAGCTTCCTCAAGAATGATCCTCGTTTGGTTGCTCACTCAGTTGCTATTGATATGCCTCTGGAAGATTACTTTTGTCAGAATTGTGGGTATGTATTTTCAGGTCTGACCAAGTGGATTTGCAGCAACCAGTCAATTTGCAAACAGGCTCTGAGAGAGTATTCATATAAATATATCAGACAGGGTGTGAAAGATGACTTCACAAATACTGCAGGCTATGCTCTTTCTAATGTAGTTCAGTACACAGGCAGCCTTCATTGCTGCAAGATTGCACTGCTGACTCATATGCAAACTGACACCTTCCAGGATCCCCTGTTTCTGCAAATCTGCATTTGACCTTGCTGGCCCCAGCCTTTACTGATGCAAGGGGTTAGTCCATGCCAGATACAGGATTTGGCACTTCCCTTTGTTGAACTTCCTGAAATTCCTCTGTATGACTGTTCTGGTCATTGATAATGATATCTGAGAGCATGATGAATATGAACAGAACATGAGGATAAATATTGCCATATCAATCCCTGAAGGATGGCATTCACCACCAGATATCAAATGGGCTTGTAACCACTGACCACTGCTCTCTTTGCCCAAATGTCTTGCCAGTTTTTCAGCCACATTATAGTTCATACACTCAATCCATCTCTCCTCGGTTCAGCTACAAGGACCCTGTCAGAAACAGTAATTAAGGTCTTGCTGAAATCTAGGTGACATTAATTTTCTTTAATAAATCCTTACTGGCTATTCCCAGTATTCTGGTCTTTCACATGTCTAGAAATGGCTTCCAGAAGGATGTACTCCACAATCTTCCCAGACACTGAATTTAGGATGAACATCATCCTCCTCACTGTTTCTTGACATAGGTGTTGCATTTAACTTTTTTTCTAGTAAGCAGGATATTACCACGGTTGTTAGAAGCATATCAAATGCCTTTCAATGGCTTAAGCCAGTTCCTTTGACATCCTGGAATACCTCCTGATATGTCTGATGGACTTGTACATGTTCAGCTTAATTAATTCCTAACTCTTATCTTCCCTGCTTTGAATAATGTATGTCTCCCTTGAAATCTTTTCTAATGCTTAGAGACCAGGGAGTTTTGTGAGCAATGAAGACTAATGTGAGGAAGGTATTGATACCCAAGTCTTTCCCATGTCCTTCAGCACAAGGTCACCTGTTGCATCAAGAAGTGGAGTCACATTTTCTTTGATCTTACTTCTGCTATCAATATATCTGCAGAAGCTTTTGTTCTTGCTTCACATCTCTCACCAGTTTTAACCCCAACCAATTTTTAGCCATCCCTGTTCCATCTCTGCTTGCTTTTGTGATGCTTCTCTATTCCTCCTTGATTGCCTATTTCTACCTCTGTCTCCTGTATATTTCTTTTTAGCAGTTGAACTCATTGCTCAGCCAGCCCTCCTCCTGCCATGAATGCCCATATTCTTGCTTGCTCAGGTCAGGGTGGATGATTCTTGTTGGACAGAATCTTGTTTGATTCATCCTCATTCTTTGAGGATGTACTTGAAGACTGGACAGCTTTTGATGACTCCTTTGACTCCTACAGGATCCTGCCTACCAGTTCCATGAACAACCCAAAATCTAGTCTCCTGAAATCCAGGGCTGTTTTCAGCTAATTGTCCTGCTTAGTTCCCTCTGAATTTTAAACTTTACCATCTCCTTGTTAGTGCTGCATCTATCACGTCTCAAACTAGCTCAACTTTAATCACAACTAGGAGGTCCATAAAAATACCTTACATAGTCCAGCATTTATACTAAACAGTCGCAGGTAGTCAGAGTCAGGGCCTGTGAAGATGAGACTTGTCTGCACCTTTTCTGGGCCCCTGCCCTGTAGCCTCACAACCTGTTTTCAACCATAGGGCAAAGATCTGTGTATTCATAGAATCACAAAACCCACGAGATTGGAAGTCTAACTATTACCCCAGGACTGCCTAATCCACCACTAAACCATGTCACCAAGGGCCTCATCCACGCCGTTTTTGAACACTTCCAGGGATTGTGATTCCACCTATTCCTGGGTACCCTGTTCCCTGATCACCCTCTTTGTGAAGAATTTTTTCCTAATATCCAATCTAAATCTCCCCTGGTGAAGCTTGAGACCAAATCAGTTCTTTGCATAGACAGCAAATGGCCCTTCTCGTCACCTTTGCCTGTCTTTCTCAATTAGCCTGTAGGTCCTGGCCTTCTCTAGGACTGAGACACAACATTCTTCATTATATTTTTATGCACATTTACTCTGTTTTGTTAACCAAAAATCCCAATCTAGACTGTCAACAAATGTTTGTCTAAAATAAATTCAGAACACATTCCCAATTTTTATCCCTACTTATCTGTCATGCACATCATTTGGACTGTAGGTTGTATGCACAGGGCTCGTCTCCTGCCTGTCAGGCATGTTGCATTGTACATAGTGCATCAAATTCACCTCTGATAAATGTTCATTGCAGTCAGCAGCTATATCACTCAAGGCCTCTGTGACAAACTTCAGCTGCAGTCAGTCCACAGAATTGCTCCAGGTACTCCATCTCTGCAGAACGTTTGTCTGTGTATGTTTTCTTGATTTATTTTCACCACGCACAGAAAATCTCCAATACATCATTTACCATGAAAATGGCTGTTACAAGAGATGAGATTATGAAGAATAATTACTTACAGGAGCAAGTTGCTTAAAAATCATTAATGCTGCTCAATGAAAATGGTTATTAATCTTCCCTTGAGAAAAGTGATCTGTATTTAAGTAAGTTCCACTTTTTTTTTTCCCTTACAGTTTTCCTTTTTTTTCCTTTCTTTTCTGTATTCACTGTCAGCACCAAAGTCAATACTTGAAGATTTGTCCAGTGGTGTTGCTTCAGGCTTGAGCTGTCAAACAAATTTAAGGGATTATGTGAAGATAACAGGAGCAATACTGTTTCTAAAGGTCTAATAAATCAGAGCAGCTGTCCTCTGCCAGGGACTCCAGTGTGATTCTGCATGCAGGCTGCAAGACTTAACACACCTGCACACTAAGAAAGGGGTGGTTTTAAGTCCTTGGGCTGCTCTAATGATATCAAATAGACCATTTACTACTGAATGAACATTCTGTGATTGTTCCTGATGAATAATTACTATTAGAACAAGCCAGGGTCTTTCATGGAAAAGAGAGTTTCCTGCCTGTCGTATAAATAGGCACAGCCATAGCATAACTTTCTCAGCCCCTGATGTAAACTACTGCTAGACTTGAAACTTGTTAAAAAAAAATATTTTTACTTGCTTCTGCCCAAGAAATCTTATGGATTAGTCAAAAGGTCAATTAAACAAGGAGATGTTAAACTTTTTTTGATTTTATTTTTTTATTTTTCTTGCTTTCAACTCTAACTCGCCCTAAACATAAATGCATGATCTCTAACTTTTTAAAGAACTATTCCCACAATCTTGGAGCCATTACAAAATATTAGTCCATTAGGAAAGGAGTTCATCATTATACTTCAATAGCTGAAATTTCATTACACCTGGAAAAAAATTCCAATTTTTTTACTTTTCAGTCTCACTGAGTCTTACGGATTTGCAAAGCACTTGAGTTTTTCCAGCCAATATTTAACTTTGAAAGTAAATGTTTATATGGAAATGTGAAAACGGAATTTATGGCAAAAATTTTTTTAATTTGGTTTCTGCTCAGCTTCTTTAAGATATAATATTTGTTGTATACAAGTCATATTATTAGAATCAAGGATTACATATACCAAGAGGTCAAAGTAAATCTGAGAAAAAAAAATCTCCTACTATCCTGAATAATCCTAAACGTAAAAAAAAAAAGTCATTTTCTGAAAATAATCTGTTCCAGATTTCAGCAGCTTCCAGAATGTTAACCACTGTAAAACAATGGAGATTTTCTTAATAACCTCTACTATCCTACATCTGAATTAAGGCTTTGACAGGGTTTGTACATGGATATGTCACATGAATCTGTTCACCTGTGATGCTAACCATACCTAATGAATTTGCCTGTCTTTCACAGGAATATTGTAGACAGGGAATTGGGATATTATAATTTCTGCTAAATATAGTTTGGGTATACTTTTTTAAAAAACATTGTGAAGAAGTGCATCTAAAAAGACATCTGTTATAGCATCCCACAAGGTCTATGAATCTGCACCATAATAAACTGTATCAAGTTATTTCTTTTCGATAGACAATCACCACACCTGAGAGCCAGCCTTTTCTGACAGGGCCATTTCATCTGATAGAGTATCAAATAGCTTGTTGATTATTCTGACTTCAAAGGCCAACGGTGCTGATATCTTCAAGGTGGTCTGTAATGCCTGAGTGATGAGGCCACCTGTCAATGTGACTGCAAAATTAGAGAGAATCTGTTGGGAAATGGAGGGTAAACTTCCTCTCCCTCAGATTAGCCTGATTAGTCTTGAACAAGTTAACTTCTACAAATCAGTTTTGTAGCTATGGGAAAATTATTTATCAGTGGCTACTTTCTTCTGGTGGGGGGAAGCTGTTTATGGTGAGTAGTTCAGTAGAATATTCTCATCTACTTCAGAACCAGTTTTCCATTCACTGAATTATAAAGAGAATTCCTCTTCACTTCAGTCAGCCTTTGAAACGATGAATTTGGTTTGAATGCTGAAAATAACTATTGCTCTGCAGCCTTGTTCTCTCTGTTTTGATGACAATGCTCTGTTAGATAGGCCAATGTTAAGAATTAAGACAAAAAGATTTAGTTTATGGAATAATAAGCAAGAATTTCTTAGCTAAGAATTATATTATTTTAAAATTTGGGACGAGAAGAGGAACAATATTTAGCATTTGAGGAGGAACATAAAAGGGAGAGGTATACTGCCCTTCTCTCTTCTCATTGAAACAGGGAAGAAGGAGCCATTAAGAACTTCTCAGGTATCTACAAAAGTGGGGATCATGTGTCACAATATGGGTAATTTTTCTCCTTTTCTTTGCCTGTTATTGTAAGTAAAGCAGGAGACTGCAAGGGGAATGAATCGCAGTGTTAGAGGGCTAATAAAACTTGCTGATATTTAGGCTGTCCCATAGCCTGCTCACTGTTACTCCTCTCCCAAGAAGCTAGTGGCCATTCCTGTCATGATCAGGAGTACACCCACTCCATGACAAAAATGGAGGCACCTCCATCACCTGACAGGTACCTCTCTGGGCACTTGTTTGGAGTGGAGATACATATCAGGTCAGCCACTGAGGCTGCCTGAATATTGCTTTAATGATGGTAGTGTGCTAGGAAAAATTACTATCTTGCTCAGCCTCCCAGTGTCCCCTCTACAGTCCATTATTTGTGTGAATTTAGACAGATCTTCTGTTAAGTCTTAATAATGATGGTCACAGCAAGGGAAACACTGTGCAGCTACTCAGTAAAATCTTTGCCTATGTAAATATTTAGCTCCATATATAAAAGCTGATTTTAACAAGCCATCCATCAAAAATGGAGGCCTCACCTACCAAAGAGATGCTTTACATCTCTGAATCATAATGCCCTGCAGGGTATAAATATAATCATAAAGGAATTAGAACAGTGTTGCCACAAGAATTGGCACAAACTGGTCTTTAATACATTTTGGCTGAAATGGTGTAGGATTGTTTAAAATGTTGCCTGCTTAGTTTCTGACAGGTGTTATGTGGTGTGATAGCCTCCAGCAGCAGCACAGTCCTGCCCTATCTATTCGGCATGCCCTGGGGACAGAGCACATACCCCGTTTGCAGTGAAGGGATGAAGGGGCTCACTATGCAGTAATCTTACTTCTGCAATAGCATTTGGTCCAGTACTCCAGTAACTGCCATGAGCTGTGGAAAACTGGAACCCTCCAAGTTCAGAAAGGGATTTTCTGTAAGTCTTCATGCCTGAGCTGGAATTTACCAACCCTGAAAAAGTCCTGTTAGTAACTTTCTATTCATATAATCCTGAAGCACTTTGTGTTCTGATATTGAACATACTTGATATCATTTTAGGTTTTGGGTTTGCACTTCCAGCATGGGATATCAACTTCTTTTGCCTTTTTCATTAGTCAAGGGATATTATTTTATTTTTCATTATTGAACTTTTTCTTTTCAGAAAGACATCAGAAAAATGTGAGGGGTCAACAGATACCATTTTGATTCCTCCTCCCTTCTGTCACTCTCTTTCAGAAATGGCTGCAAATATTTGTGTCAAAATAGTGTCTGGATTAACTCAATAAAAGCACAAAATAGTTTTAATTTATGTTGAATTACCCACAGAATGAAAGGATGCATATTCTAGGCTATGAGAAAGTTAATTGCTACTGTGCAAACGTTGGCCTTACTTCCTGAATCTCTGTTGTCTTCAAAAATATCATCTCATGCTGAAAACTGCCTTTAAATGACACTTTTCTTGCATGGAGCAGACTGTCTTTTCTCATCCTTTCTAGTTTTGTCCTTGTGGTCTCAGAAGCAGGAAATTTGTATGTTCTTTATGTATGTCTATTTTTCTTTCTAATTTTACTAAGCCACTTTTAAAAATAACATTCTAAAATAGGGAGATTGTTTTGTTGTTTGCATGAATAG
Organism: Melopsittacus undulatus; assembly: GCF_012275295.1. Lineage (NCBI taxonomy): Eukaryota > Metazoa > Chordata > Aves > Psittaciformes > Psittaculidae > Melopsittacus > Melopsittacus undulatus. Next base: position 33,632,680 of record NC_047527.1, read on the forward strand.
TATATTAAGCTCACTATTTTTTATCTGCTGCCTTTTAATTATTTTTCATTCTTTAAAATTTGGAAAGACTACATTGCTTTCTAGCTATTGTTATTTTTAATTCTGATGCCCTAGTTCCTTTTACTTTCCAAACAAAATAGTCACAGCATATTTAATCTTTCCTCATATTGAGGTCTATCCAGTTCCCATGACTTTAATTATTTTTGTTACTTTTCCTTTGAATATAATCTGCATATTAGGCTTAAACTCTGTAAAATCGGCCATTGCCTCACTAACCAATACTAAGTTTCCAGTCCTTCTGTAGATGTTTTCTCACACTTCAATAGCCTAAATCTGGATGCACAAACTTTAGAGGAAGATTCTCCAAGCAGAGCTTTCCTTTTTTTTCATATTAACCTTTTTTCTACAACTGAGCAACGTACTCCATACTCATATATCTGTTCCTCCAACCCACCCAGTTCCCTTCTTTATCTTGCATTCCACTCTTACTCAGCAATGTACAGGCAGCACTGCTATTTTTAGCACATTAATACATCATTTAACATTTTCTCACATTGAAACTCATCAACCTTTTCTTCAGCCATTCCCTTAATGTGTTTAAATATCACATAGAACAATCTATACCACTTAAAGTATTAATGTTACTTTAGATTTTGCTTTCATCAGCAGTTTGTCAGTGTATAGAAAGATCATTAGTATCTGCTGACACCTCTTCCCTGACTTAATACAGAAGTGATGAGCTCAGAAATGTATTAACAAGAGATATCTGATTTATTAAATAAAAAAAGAACAATTAGCTTTATTGTGAAAAACAAATGCATAAAAATTATTATAGCCACAAAAGCAAGACAGAAATACCTCCAGTTCTATCTAGCTTTATAACTGCATTCAACAAAGTTTCTCAGCAGGTTACAGAGACACAAGCAGAACTAACTCTGGTTTGTTTGTTGGCCAAGAGAATTAAAGCTGTACCCAGCTGCATGCAAAACAGGAGGCATAGGAAGTTAATGTTCTGTAGGCAAAATCTGAAGTAAAGGATGGTGTGTGTATGCTATGCAAATATCTACATGTGCACAAAGTAACTTTTATTTTTCCTATCCTAGAACTCTATCTTTACACGCTGCTGACTGAGGAGACTCCTTCATTTATTTGGTGTAAAGCAGTTTCTTGCAAAGAGTATGCACAAACACAGTTGTCTCTTGTTAGCATTACATAAGTGCATCTTTCTTTCTGTCCTTTAGAAGTGGATGCAGAATCTCACATAGGTGATGCAACACTGAATGCCTTGTGCTTGCTCCAGGGCACCTGCTCCCAGATGTGTTCCAGCTGTCTGTTCCAGGTGACGAACTTTCAGAGAAGACAGACACCTGTCGTTATGAGCAGGCACTAAATTAGAGAAAGCTTTGAGGAGCATTTTAAATCTCACCCTCTTCCAAAATAATTTGCCCTCTACTTGGGAAACTGGCACAAAATCTTCTCCCAAAGGTAACTTCTTACTTGCCTTAAAGTCAAATGGAACAATGAAAACTGCTCAGGTGGAAGAGAGGGACACAGCTCACAGTTAAAATTCTAACTTTGAAGACATCATTCTGGTCCAGATGCCTGGATCCACCCTTCTCAGCTCTCTCTCTCTCATCTCTCTGAAAAGTTTCCTGGACCCAGAGGGTATTCTGGAGTTCATCTCTCCTGTTTCTTCTGCCCAGTGCATAGAAAGTACTGAAGGGGGCCAGAACAAACTTGTAAGAGAAAGAGTACGTAATCTGCTAAGAAGAGTGGAAAGCATCAGAATGCCAGACCTTTCATAAGGTTGTTTTATTTCCAATAGAGATTTAACCCGAAATGCAGAAATAATCCTCAAATAGTTGTAGGACAAGTAGACCCAGAACAAGGGCTTCTCTAATATGCACATTCTGAGTGATCTAACCTGTAAGCTGTGAGGTCACAGAGATCTCTCTGCTCTAAGGCAGATCTCCTCATCTCTATACAATTTTTATGGATGAGGAATAGCATTTATGCCCCCTTATGTATTCCTACAAGATATGCAGTGACCCCATGTCTAAGGTTCCTTCTGTTGACGCTTGGATTCTTACATCATTGAAGATAACAGAATTTGGGTGACTGGTCTGGACTTTAGCTGTTTAAGGCCAAAAATAGGATAGAGAAAAACTGATTCCTTCTCAGTTAACCTCTGTTAAAAAAAAAAATAATTAAACCAAACCAGTAACTGCTGAGATAATTTCTCCAAAACTTTAATTTATTAAATATGCTTAGAAAACTCTTACTGGCTTGTCTTCTTGAAGGGAGTTAACAGATAAGACCCTTGTGTATAATTACCTACTAAGTGTCAGCAAGTAACCGGAGTGGTGATAACTGAGGAGGTTTTGAGCATGAGTGAGAACATGAAGAACTTGAGGTGCCTGCAGAGCTGTAGGGTCAATTGCAAGGAGTCTTTGTGGTCTCCCACACAGATTTGTCTTCAACGGAATTTACAAGATCAACTGATGTACTTCTCCTGCATTAACAGCTTTACATTAATAAATACAAATCTGTTTTCCAAAAAGTGAGCAAAATTACCGAACCTTCCCATGCAATTCACACAGAATTCAGTGTGAATTCACAGTGGATTCAGTGCTGACTATTGCAAATTGATTAGTAGACTCTTAATGGCTATTAAGTTATGAACAAAGCACGTATTGATTTAAACAGCAGCTTGAATTTTGAAGGCTGCATGCGTGAAAACAAATACAGTATGCCATGATGCAGACATGCAGGGCAATTAATAACGTGACCTGAGAGAGTAAAATCTACCTTGAAACAGCTAAACACATAAGCGCTATTAAATCAAGGCCTTTATTTTCCTGCCTTTATCTTTCCAATGTTTAGCTTCACAGTAAATGAAAGGGGCTATTTGAAGTAAGGGAGGGGAGAAGACAGGTCTGTGACCTCCAGATAGACTGGGGAGATCAAAGGCAGTCTCCATATGTGTTAGATATTATCTTTTTGAGGAAAGTGGGCATGATGTTTTGTGATGCAGCAGTGTGGAAACACACAAATAACCTTGTTAGTGACCGCTGAGAGAAGAATGATTGACATTATGCTGGAGAAGCAGTAGTAAAACCATGAAAAAGAGATTTAGTTCAGTTTACAGAAGAGTTCTTCAAAGGTCTGTAGTGCTCGAATACTGGTTTAATACAAAATTTCTGAGCTTACAGAAATACTGTAACTTACATGTGAAAAAGAACAGGTTGCTAAAAGTAACAACATCTGAAAGTCGATGCCCTCTATAAATCAGTTAATTTAAGGTATGTATGAAACTACTGTTTCAGCACATATATCTTTTTGTCAGTTCATTTTTTCCTTTTAAATATATGCATGATTTAGACTGTCTTGATTACTTGAATGAGAACACTTTTAGTAGAAAATTACAGAACTACAGGGGCAAATGTGATTTTTTATGGTCAGAACAGTGTATCAACACAGCAAAACCCTTCCTGTTCCATTGCTGTCAACACAGCAAAGCATTTTAGCAGGGACATCACATTAGGCACATGTGTCTTACTGCATAGAGAGGTGAGTATGGTAGGGGCTTTACTTGCATAAGGCTCTGGCTCAAGCAGATGACCAATATATTTAACTTATCTCTATTGAAGTTTCCTTTCTGTTAAGGGATACATAGCAGTAGTATTCCCTCAGAAAGACCATGAAAATTCCTTTGCATAAGCTTCCAAGTCTTGATTGAAAAGAGAGAATTAAAAGTGAAAATGATTACTTCTTGGGATATTATATTAGACTGAAAACATCTACAGCAGCCCAGGAATCCATGCTGCAAAAAAAAACCCCACTTTGCTTTTGTTCTGATTGCCAAACATGTAGACAGGAAAATGTTGTCAAATAGCTGAATATCATCAAAATCAGCTTAAGAAGTCTTAATGTCCCTCTGTCTGCCTAATATCAATCACCAGTCTTCTCTTTTGAAGTTCTCAATTTCAAGAGCAAACATAAGCAAAGGTGAATATGGTTACAGCTCCAAAGCTGAACTTGACCTTTAAGTAACTCTTTCACTTTTCCCCACTTTCCAATTTATCATTCACTAGACAAAGCTGAAAAATGTATTTGTTCCTTTTATTATTGCAATGTTTTTTCTGTTAATATGTTTTTGTTCATGCTGTACTTAACTTGCATTTTATCATTTTATTTTTTCTGAAAAATACATATTTTTTTTTAATCCGTAACACCAGACATATTTAGTTGATTATCGAATTTATTATTTTCTTGGGTATACTCAAGCTGCCCAAAACACCTGCAAATTCCTTTGCTGTAATTCCAGAGAATTCTGAGGTCTTTTTTTACATTATATTACAATACCTGGAAAATGTATTTCTCCTTAGTATTTCTCAAAATGAAAATTGAGGTCCTTTTAATAACTTACAGTGAGATGGAAAACACAGAACACTGAAACCATGACTTATGTAGTATGCAACACATTCTTTAGTAAAACCAAATATAAATAAGAACAGTTTCTAATCTTTTTACACTGAGGCATATGCAGTACTTTGCTGCTTTTGTTGACCTGATCTTTAAAAGCCTGCAGCATTCGTATGCTGCAGCATTCAGCCAAAATTTATGTGTAGAACACGCCTACAGAATATGCTTGGCTATACATCAACTCTGTTTTCTGTTATACACTTCAGCCAAGGTCAGGACCATCTGCAAGCAAAAATCATATGCCTGTACAAACCTGTCTAACCCACAGAGGGGATGTGTGTTTCCTCCCTAAAGACTATGTGGATGGAAAATAATGGAGTAAGCCATGCAGAAACTCAGCCTGTACTCAGACACTCACTTGCAGAAGAGCAGTAGCCTTTTAAGATGTTGCTGCCTCTCTTCAGTTCATTATAATCCTTCATGTGAGATGAATTGCATGTCCCCATGACAGCTCTTTGTCTATGTCAGCACAGAGTAAAAAAGATTACATTAATTCATTGCTGAAAGAGATTTGAGCTGACTGATATCATTTCCATTGAAACAGAGACAGGCTGTACTTAGTCTTTGTTGGAAGAGTGTTAATTAGCAAATAAAGAATGTAAAAGCCTTCATCACTGACATGGTTTTGTGCAGGACTTGGCAGTCTTGATGTAAAAGTTGCGCTTGATCTTAAAGATATTTTCCAGCCTAGCTGATTCTATGATTCTATAATCTGACACACCTTTAGTACTGAAATCTTGATTCTTGAAATCTTGAGTTTATGGAAGGTGACAGTAGCTATTGTGAGAAATGACAGTGCTCAAATTCTTCCTTGTGGGAGAAGAGGTGTCCCCTGAGAGAGTTTCAAATACAAATACAAAAGAACATTGGCAAGTCAAGCCTTGCTGGCAGTCCAAAGTTTACAGAACAGTGAAGATATGATGTTGGTTGCATCCTCTGTCTTAAAAATACACAACAGAAAGACTGAGAGGGAGAATGGCCATGTACTCCAGCACCAAGCATTGTAACTAATGCATGGGAAATCATCATTCTGCCAGCTGTTCACTAGAGGTACAGATATTTTCTAGCTTGCGTTGTTCAAAAGTGTTGTTGCCAGTTGATTAATGAGATGCATCAACAAATTCTCAAGGGAGGGAGCTCAACCAGTGCTTAGCAACCACAAGGATGATTATCACAATATAGAAATGTTAGAACTGAAAAACAGAGTGAAATATGTTCCCCTCAGTGAGAAAATAACTTTATACATATATATATATCTACTTCAGTATTGAGCCTCATTCTGTGTAATATCTTTCTAAAGTATGGATAGAACACAGAATTGTTTTAATTAGATGTCAAAAAGGACTATTTTACCTTCTGTGAAAATATTTACAGTATATCCATTCAATCTTTACAAGCAGCAATAAATATCTCACAGAACAGCAACATGGGAACAAACACATCAGCTGGTCTTTAGACTCATAGAGAAATAGACTTCTCTGAGTCAGATACACAGGAAAGACTACAATAAATTAGAAACAGTCCCTAGGTACTTCAAAGTTTCTTTTTTTCAGCAGAAGCAACTGGGGATTTTCTAACCAGGAGCATGATGCTTCAAATTCATTAGTAGAATCAGTCTTGCAGTTAATAATAAAATTGAAATACAGCCTACTAGCAAGGAGGTCAATAATAAATTTGCAGAGAATATTCTCTTGGCATATGCAGAAATAATCCATCCTTTTTCCATCATGTTACAATTTTACAGAATGACAGATATGCTTCAAGCTATTAAATCATCTTCATTTAAACACCTGAAGATATCTTGCTTGTTGCTGCATAGTCAACATACTCACAAAAACTATGTTCCATTGCTGTATATCCTGAATAACTGCACCAACATTGGTGGATTAATCCATATTTATGTTTAGGTGAGTGTGACTATCTTTAATTAAAGTGTCTAATAACTCTAGGCAAGATGCTTTTGACAGTTGGTCTTATTAGTAAAAGACACTTGGATTGAGGCAAAGAGAGAAACAGTTACCAAACTTCCCACTTTGATAAAGCAACTAGCTAAATGTCATCAAAGAAATAATGGGGAATAGGGAAAATCCCAAGCAATACAAGTAAGCAGTGTAAGAACAAGACAGAGGTGTGAATGAGTTTTATGTTCTACGATTTGACATAAATCTCTAACATGCAAAGGAAAATATTTGGGTGAAGAAATGAAGGAACTGGTGAGAATGGGTTTCAAATTTTCACATTGTCAGTTGAAAGACTGCTTAATAATTTGGTGTGATCATCTCTCTGATGACATTGATTATGTTTTGGTCCTTCTGTACTTGTAGTTATTTTAGGGAGTTCATGCAGGGCAATTCTGACAGAGGGCATGTCACAACCTGTCTCTAAGCTGAATTGCTATGGGGAGTTGGGGCCTTAGCCCTCTGCTGCCACAGAGAAAAATCTTCTGACAAAAATTTGGTAGCCCTCTAACCCCTGCAAAGAAGAGGGATTGTGAAGCTGGTTGCACTCAGCACAGGCTGTAGGCAGCATGTTTGCAATGAGTGTGCAAAATAAGGCAGTTGGAGTGCACAATCCCCCTCTTCCCATCCTAGCGTCCATAGCTCTGCTAGCAAGAATGATTCACCCTTGTTCTGTAGCCCACTAGAGATTGAAATAGACAAATATGATTCCTACTATATAAAAAGTCAATGTAAAAAGGTATTTAGAAAAGGACAACCTATTCCTGCAAATAATCCTTACAGCTATAACACGCTTCTCCTCCTCCACCCACTTCACTCATATCTCTATTTTTCAGTCCTTTGGTCACTATGAAATACCTTTTTCTCTATGCTCTTGGGGTGCATTAAGGGGTTGTGTGGGTTTTTTTTCATAAATGTGTTTGCTGTGGGAAGAATTAAATCTCTCCAAATAAATAGTTATTCATCAGAGAAGGAGTGATAGTCCTCTCTTTGCATCTAAGATATCCCAGTAGTTTACAAACAAGGTAAATATGCCAAGAGCATCAGTATATGAAGAGATGGAAATCTGCTCTAGCTACAATAAACTCTTACTTGTAAAAAGCTTCTCCCTCTGAGCCTTCTTTCACAGATGCTCTCCTATGAAAACACTGCAGTTTGGCAAATCTGCATTCTTGGACAAGCCCTTAATTAACAGAGAGTTAGGCATGTCCTTTCCCAAAGCCTGGAATGTGGTATTATTGGCCTGCTGCAAAAAATAACCACATAACTTAATGAGCCATTGGCACTTTAATTTTATAACACACTTCCCCAATTAAGCTCTCTAGACCCCAGACTTAAAACAGCTGTCCACAGCTGTTGGAGAGTGATTTATCACTGTCAGCCTTCACAGCCAAAACATTCAAAGGTGCAAGTTTTCAATATCACTCAGAGGATAAACATTTGTCTGTTTTCATCCAGTTTAATGCTGTTTCAATAAACCGAAAAGTTATGTGCATCTATTTGTACAGCTATTTGTACCTATTCTACCGTATGAAGATTTATGTTAATTCTGCATTCTCTTCAAGTGTGCTCAATGGACTGGTCAGGGAATACAGAAAAACATACCTTCTGATACTTTCCTGTTTCTGTGAAAGACATAAATGTGAACAGAAATCCTCCAGACCACTCTGTTTGGTTGTTCATACTAAGAAATGTACTTTTAAACATATTAAGAGCAAACAAACATTGTGGCTCTAAAGTTGTAAAAATGAAGTTAGGATTTAAAGTGTACTTGCCTGACCTTTCCTTTTTAAGGGAATTTTCAAGCTGTGTGACACTGTCTTACGGAGTGGGTTGTAGAGCCACTTGAAGAACAAACCTAAGAAATGGACTTAAGAATCCCAACAGCAGAATTCACAACTCAAACACTCAAAGGGGCAAGTTTCCTGGATAATTGATAAGACAAACATTCAACTCATCTCACCCATTTCAATACCATTTCAATGAACAGAAATTTCATGAACATTTACCTCACAGATTTATTCATACATATCTTACCTTTCAGCTTCAAACAGTACCTTTTATCTTGCATTCTTGCATATTCTACTTTGGTATAATTGATCAGATTGATTTGGTAAACTACACCTTACTTTAGGGTAAAGTAGTAGTAACTTTGGTTGGAGCAGGTGAAAAAATAAGAGACTATTTTATCTGGCTGCCAGAGATAAACACAGAAAAAAAAAAAAAAAAAAGGCTTGTGTTGATTTTAGCAGGAAACTTTATTGGAGATAGTATTGATTTTTCTATAACTTGATTTGCTCCTTCCAATACAGATACCAATACATTGATGCCATGGTGAGGAGTCACATTATCTTACTGTATTCCACTTACATGACTTTCCTTAAATGCCTATTGCCTTCAAATTCAGAAACAACAAAACATATATACCTGTAGAAGGAGAAAATCCTTACACTCAGCACTGCCAACACAGCTGAAAGCATTATTAAAAAATGCTTGGGCAGTGTATGGGGTTAGAAGTAATGTCAGACTTTTTCCAGTTTTGAATGTTGCATTGAAATAAAATTCATAGAGCACAGACAACTGGATGGGTTTGAATATCTGCAGAGAGAAATGAGGCTTCTTACCTGCATATCTCTGTTGTCTGTCAATCACTCAGTGGCCTGTGTGGAATTAGTGGATGATCTTGTCTCAGTTCTAGCTAATCATTTACCAGTGCCAGATTACAGATGTTCATAAATGAATGGTTTTATTCCAACTCATTTACAGTAGAATTTCTAAAACAGTACCTGGAGACAGAGATTACTCATACTCTTACATTCCTTATTGTGAGGGACATGGTCAACAAATCAGTGTTTAAAGTGTAGCAGCAGTAGTTTTTTTCCTAAGGAAAGACGCATTCAATTCAGTCAGAGGGGATGAGGTCAAAAAGAGAGATTTGATGCAGTGATGTTTACCAGCAAAATAGCACAAGCAAAGCAAAATCTAGTTCAACCATATTTTCATTCTGCAAAAAAACCCACATAGAGCAACCCAAGCAGAACTGAAAACTTCAGGTCCCATAAGCCTGAACTGTCACAAAAGCATTACTTGCTTTCAAGGGTGGTACAGCCTTGGAAAGTGGGAAGGGGTTGTCTTATTCCCCATCCACTTTTCAACTAAGAAACCTGGGGAGAGGTCTTAATTTCTTTCTCTCTGATATCTATTTGTCATTAGGAGGGTGCTCTGCCTTCCAAATGATCTGAAATAAATTCATTGCTGCAAGAGGTTTCAATCATGGTTTACAATCTTGTGAGTTCAAGGATGGATCATTTAATCCATCTATGATCATAAAGGATTAGAGAGTTTGTTTAAAGCAGCTCTCTGTGCTACTCTTTAAATTGAGGACTAAGAAACATAAACTTCTCCCTTCATTTGCATATGCTCATACCCCCTTCTCTGCTAATTTATAGGTGCGTGCTAGGACTATGGGAATCATGCGCTAATTAAAACCAAATGCAGAACTCTAGGGTACCGCTTTCAACCAACAATGGCTCCTATAAGCACATCAGGTTTGTTTAATGATTTCCAGAGTGCTTTCCATATGCAAAAAATAGGACACATCAAGAAAAATAACCAATCAGAAGTTTTTAAAAAGCAATTTCAAAAGTAACTTTTTGTACTCAATTACCTCAGAAGATAATAAGTACCAACATTATGTATTGTTTAATAAGAAGATGGAACAAATATACATAACAGAAGTCTGCCAACAGTTACTAAGCACAGCAATGCAGATTCAATTTTCAGCTCAGGAAGTTCCCAAGTAGTAAATTGCCAGGAGCCTTAAGAGATGGCATGATACATCTGAAGTAGCACTCTACACCTGTGCCATTGCTAAGCATTCAGCTCTGGATATTTTCTGGAAAGCTAGAGTACCCAGCAGCCACAGCCACTAGTAAATTTGACATATCTTTGGTGTGACCCAGTACAGACATTAAGTTCCCACAGACAACAGGAAAACACGCATACTAATTGGTTCAAATGTTCAGCACATATCTTTAAGGTTTTGAGTAGGTTTGTTTTCCCGTATCTCAAGCACTGCTTTACAAAAGATAGGTACCAGTACAGCTACACCTCAGAACTACATAACTTCCTACATAGGTGTAAAACTTGTCTGCAGGGAGAAAAAAATTCCTTCCAAGACTACAAACTAAGGTCCTGTACTGCTCTCCTTACCTGCAGTGCAAGTTCCTTCAACCTTGCCACCATTAACACCAGACTGTCAGTCTTGTGCACATTGAAATAGATAAAACTATACTCCCAAAACTCCTCTGTGCCCAAACTTATTTTCTTGGGAAAAAGCTGAAAAGGCAAAACGAACATAATGAGAATCAGTCAGGACACACAGCACACTGCTGGGAACCATTTTGTTTACTGCTGGAATGACTTGATCAGTGAACTTTGTTTCACGGTTGTGTTCCAAGTAGGGAAAAAGCCCTGGTTTGAGCAAGGTTTGTTGTCCTGTCTCCAAGAAAGATACAATCCATTGGTCCATCAGCTAAAGTGAAGAAGCCTCATTCCTAGAAGGGGAGAGATTTGTTCTGGGAAGTTTCAATAGACAGCACATACAACGTTTAATGTCATAAGGATCATGATCTCATGTGGTAGAAGGGGATATAGTGCTGTGTTCTACTAAAAAGAGTATTGCTTTAAACATACATCTAACCCAAAGACTACGAGAGGGAGAGTCAGACTGCACTGAATTTGGTGCCTTTTCACTGTGCCTCACTGTAAAGTCACCGTGAAAAGAATGGACCTTGGTAGACAAAACTAAAATAAATCTGCTATGTTTTTTCAGTTTTAAAAACAGCCTGTCCAACAAAATTTTGCTCTGCTGTAGCATTAAAAGGAATCATAGCAACAATTTATCGTACATACTTCCTTGCATGTAAAATTTAACATGATCCACCAGGAGCAGCAGAATAACATAAAAATTTAATTTTCATTTCTACTTTGTGTTTTATGAGATGTTATCCTTTTTCTTCTTTACTCAGCTGGCCCCTCTGAATGACATTTTCCCACTGAACTATTTTTAACTGAAGCAAAATCAATATTAGTTTGAAAGACTGGGAATAGAAAAAAAGACTTCCGCAGTTACAATTAGCAGATGATGGAGAGATAGGGGGAAAGCTTCTTGCTAACAAAGTGTTTTTCAAGGATAAGCAATGATTTAATAACAATTTGACCTAAAGTATATACTGCTGAGGCATTCAGGGTATCCGAGGTGAGACTGTGTCCAACAAGTATTTGTGACTACCCTGGATAGGAGGAACCTCACTGCAGACCTACATTCAGTTTTCTACAACTTTAGTCTGTCTGCATGGAGGCAAAGTTTGAAAGCTCTCAACAGTGACTGAGTGGATGAATGGCTAACGCAGGAGTATAGCTGCTAAACTTGTCTTAAGCTGGAGGTGGTCACATAGCTAGATACTACAGAAGCACAGCCCTGTAGTATCTGAGCCCTTACATCCTCTTAAATCTGGTACATAACCTTCATCTAATGTAGCTACCAGAGATTTAATTGCTTTAATATTTTCACTTGGGAAGAAGGATGTGATAACAGAATCCAGTGATTTCTGTTCACTTCCAAAGAGTAAGTAAAATCCCTTATCCTTGCAGGCAAGAGCCAAGGAGAAAAGGTGTTTTTGCAGGAAAGTGTACTCTTTGAACCATCACCTAACTGAAAAACTCCCTCTTCAAACTTTTCCTCAGTCACTCATTTGCAGGGCTTGATCCAGTTTTCTCTCCTGGCCTTACAAGTTTCTCTTCTCTTTCATACACAAAATGCTACCAAACTAATATACACACATGCTGCCTATATCCTCTTTGCTTTTGACTTAGAATTCTGTGGAATTCATCAATATAAAAATGTGCCATTATATTACAATTCTTTGCACATTTGTAAAGAAGTATGGAAAGGGCAGCTGCAGTAGTCAGGCACTGCTGGGTAAGAATGTATTAATCTAAATTAGAAATTCATTAACCAGAATTTCTGTATACTGAATCTAGACTGGAACAGCTCAAAAATTCTTACAGCCTGATGCAAAAGGAATAAAATAAAAATGCATTTTTAATTCATGTGAATTGTCCAAAACTTAGGAATGGTATATCAAATCCTTTATTTAATAGAAGGCTTCTACATTAGTTATTGCATTAATGAATATTTAACTGCACTTGATCAAATTAAATATGCTAATAATGTAAAATATTTCAACATGTGAGACTTTTCTTGATTTGCAGAGTGATGTGCATAAGGGTGCAAGCAACTTCATGCATGGGCTGTATTCCTCTGCGTAAATACTCACTTGCATGAACATTTGTGGTATTTGAGCTTCCCCTTGTAGATTTTGGCTCTTCATGAAAATCCATAAACTGGGATTCCAATAATGCAAACACTTGCATATCTGACTTAACACTGTGCATATGAATAATGTAACTGAACTCATATGCACAAAATTATTCACATATGTTTGTAGGATTGTGGCCAAAAGAATATTGATTACTATGACATATATTTATTCATTTCACTTCATTTCAGATGAGCCTGAGCCACAAAGCGCTGGCCTAATGCTGCATCTTCTTGAAGTGTGGGGGTGTTCTGAGCAAGATCTTGGTCCCAGTCCATTTCTCGCACAATTAACATTTTATATATTTCATTTGATTGTCTATTCATATTTCATTCATCAGACCAAAATGTTGGACTCCAATCACTAAACAATACCTGGATTATTCATCTCATCTCGCTATGGTTAAAGAAAACATGAATGTACATACCCCAGTAAAATAGGAAGCTTAATTTAGTAACTTACTACCTTAATGTAATGACCCTTTTCCTCTGAGAACTGGCTTTGACTCCAACCCAAACTAAGGCAGAGGAAACTCATTTTGACTGTAATGGCTACAAGCATAATGAGATTAGGCTGACAAAATCCTGTTCTCTACTTGCAGCCCAAAGGTATTCAATTCAAAACCTCCTTCTTTGTTTGGAGGTGGAAGGTGCTAATACTGGACCTGCTGGCCACTTACCAGCCAACCCAAAACATACTTCTATTTTACTTTATCAAGCTGACTTCTGTAATGAAACATACTGTACAAAACATGATATCTAATGGTAAATCTCTAGATAAAGTTATCTCCTTATCTAATAAACTCTGCTAAGCCCTCTAAGAAACCACAAAGAACATGCTATTGAATGGCATATGAAATTAGGGTCATAATCTTTCATTTCCCAGCATTCATGTATGCTTAATTAACTAATTAATTTTGTAGTTTCTACCTACCCCAGCTAATGTGAACATAAGAAGAAAAGATTTTAACTATAAGATTGAAGAGAGAGTACCTACCTTTCAAAGGAACCACCAGAAGCAGGATGTAACATTTTAAGTTTCTGCAAACTGCTCTAGGGAAGGGAGTTGAAGAAATGCTGGTAGGTAGCACAGCAGCCAGGCATTGTGCTGACACACAGGGTAAAACTCTTTCTTTTGCACTGTCCCTGATTAATGTTTTGTCCCCCTCTAAAAAGAAACACATTTTGAGACAAGAAGGGCTCATTTTTGAATTTCAGTTCTACTCTTTCACCTTCTTTTTTTTTTTTCACTAAAACCATCCTTCTAGTTTTAGTTGCAGCCTCACTTTCTGAAAGACAATTTGCCACTCAATTGAAACTCTGGTACTGATGAATCAACCATGCCTTGAGAGAGGTTGTTTTAATTTCTCCACTTTGAAAAATAAGCTCCATCTTTTTGACTCAACTATTAGAAATAATTGGGCCTTTTCTGTGAGATTAAATAACTATCTGTAGGAGATATGTTTTCCACATCAATATGTGTAAATTGTTGCCAAGCACTGTGTGTGAGGACCTGTGAGCCTGTACTGCAGTGAACCAGTGAACCAGTATAAGGGTCAGTGCAACATCCCTTTCTCATGGAACAAAGGCTGACTGTCACACACTACTGGAACAGACTTTTCAACTTTAGGACCAGCTATTTTAGCAGATTGCTATTACATCCCTTATAGTATTTAACTAACTCTTTTTTTTTCAGTGGTTTTAATGTATTTAAAAAACACTCATCAGAAAAGCATGTATTCTTTCTGCATGAAAATGGCTTTGTTATTTCAGTGGAAAGCAGAGCACTGCTATGAACTTAAAATAATAACTACACATTTTCAGAAGGAAAAAAATACAACAAATCAAAGGACTACAAGCTTCCATAATTTCTTTCAGGAAGTACCATGCACAACGTTTGCCTAATCAGTCAGCCCGTCTGTGAAACAAATAGGAGTATTGTTCCACGTAGAAATTCTCCAAGCACTAAATCCATCAGACAGAGATTATTATTCACAGGTTCATATTTAACATGTCATGAATCTCCTTATACTTCCTAACATTTTTGTTTCTGATCTCCTGTGATCAGTGCTGCTTATTAACATGGCCTGTGGTGCACCAGACACTATTACAAACCTGCTGTTAAATGAATCACTGGGTGGCACCCAAGAGCCAGCTAAGAGATGTATTGAATTGCAGACACTCTCTAATACACATATTTTAACAATTTCCTCCGTCTTCAGTGAAATTATGCTAATATTTTAGTTGAGTTTCCTTAAGTCTGGAACTCAAATTAAGTCTGTCTGTTTCGTTTTTATGATAGTGCTTGAAATCACTTGCAGACAAGGGGTTGTTGGACCATGAGATTTATAGTGGCAATGCCACAAAGGTGAAACACATCCTGAGGAAGAGGAAAGCAATCTGTATAGTCAGTGTTTTCACTGCAGTAAAGTTTATAGCAGTATTAAGGGAATAGTTACAAATCAGTTTGATGGTGTTGATTTCATTGAGAATAAGTGTATTTACACTTGCAAGCTTTCTCTTAATAATTTTCAGTATGTTTTATACAATGGGGTTAGTGAAGGTTGAATCTGAGCATATTTCGTGAGTGACAAAATCTGTTTTTCTTTTTCCCACCCATCCTTCTACTTTACTTTGCAAAAATGGTTTTATAACAACTCCTAAGGGGCCGAGTCAAGGTTCAGCTATTTTACTGAGGCTTGCCGATGTTTCTGAAGATGCTGCAGAATCTTTTATGTTCAGATGCTTTTGGTTATGATGTAGACCTGTGGGAAGTAAAATACAGTGCATGAGTACCAAAAACCATTCACTTCCTCCACTGGCTCTATACTGCCAATTAATTACCTAGAAGGCTAGGGTTAGAGTATATGATTTCCAAATATAAAGCTTAATAAACCATGCAGGTTATAATAATTTTTCTTCCCTGCTGGCAATTGAACTGTTCACACCTCATTGTGCCTCTCTGGTGTGTGAACTTATCACCTGTGGAAAATCCCCAAATTCAGCCACCTCAGGGCAGGGGGAAGAACCCTTAAAACATAAATAGGTAACAGATTTGCAAGTGTACTTGGAGGCAATTATATGAGGTAAGGATGATAAATCAGCTGTCTTCTTCAGATGATACTACAGTTGAGAGATCATATTTCTTGAAGGACGCTTGGGTTGGAAAACCTTTTCTAGAGTGAATGGAGGGAGAGCAGCAGCAAAACCTTAACCAGAGAGAAAAAGAAGAAAAGATAGACTCTTGGAGGGAGTTTATTACTATTTCCAGTGCTGCAAGAGAACAATGATAATGGTGAATTAAGCAAAAACAGCTGCATCCAGAACAAATGGGCAACTGGAGAATGGGCTGGGATGCTGGTCAGTAGGCAGAGAAAAGAGAACAGGGAAGGTCTATCAGGTACCCTTTTCAAAGATGTTTTATCTAAAAACACAATAGAGAGGGGCAGCTTGTGTGACCTGATCCATGATGAACATAAGCCCATTCTCTCTCTCTTTCTTCTCTCTTCAAATCTATCCAGATTTGTTCTGCACCCAAGCATTTTGCATTGTCAGCCCTTCAAAAAGGTGGTTCAATGTTGTCAAATGTGTTGTCCTAGCTCATCATGTTCTAAGTCCATCCTCACCACAGCCCTGAACAGCACATTACACATGGAGCTTCTCACTGACCTACCTACCCCCACTGGCTTTCCCTTTCGCTTTTCTTTCTGCTTCCTTCACATACACCCAATTTTTGTGTCTTTCCTTTTCTAACTAAAACAGGTTTCCAATTAATGTTTGCTTTTAGGATGGCGTACCCTCCACAGTGCGGAGCAAGGCAGGGTCAGAGACCTCACTTCCTTCCTTAAACTAAGTGCAATTGTACAGGCCACACAAAGAGGACTGTCCTTGTTCCTCCCTGCCTTTGTTCATCCACGTAAAAGATTCCTACAATCCAGCCCTAAAGTAATAAGATAAACCCTAGCTATGCAACTGAAAATATAACAAACTCATCTTTGACACTCCTGAGAGCTTTGCTTTAAGATGTAGCCATCACATGCCTGACTTCTGTCCCCAAATAATGTATAATAAAAAGCTAATAAGCTTGCTTGTACATACCCACTCTTTTAGAGTATATGAAATAGAGCATCAATAGCTTGAGAAATAAGAATTCTCTAGAGATGAAAAGGTTAAGTCTTTTCATATAACAAATTAAGCTCCTATATAATTCTTGAGTTTTTTTTATTTCATGAGGCAGGAAAATGGTCTAGTTTTGTCAATTAAAATACTTTAAGTTAAATCCTTGCAGTGATTTTCTTTATAATGAAAAAATATTTTACTTTTATAGAGAGCAATGAATAGCTATGATAGTTACTTTTTGCTCTCATTTTAAACAATAGGTCTATTCAATAAATGTGGGTTTGTTCTTTTTAGTGCGTACTTTAAATTTTCTAGTTTCCAGTTTCCTTAGTATAATGTTTGCTCATTCTTTGGAGTAGGAAATTAATATAAATCACTTATAAGAATGCCACAATTTGGGGTATTTTTTTCCTCAGATAATCTTTTAAGAGCAGAGCAATCATAATGTCTTCATATTGAAGAGATTTCTTCCTGTCCCTGTTCTTAGAAAAATATATTTCATAATAGCGTGATGTATGTCAGCCTCTATAATTTCCATGCCTCTGTGCAATGCACACCTGAGGTTAGGTTTCTATTGGCAAAGCTGTACTGAAATAAGAAATAAAACATGGTAGTTAATTTCTAGAAAACATGTTTGAACTGCAGGGATATGAATGTCAATTTGCATACCTGTCTGAGGCAAAGTAACCTTGCTTTTATCCCTGTAGAACCATGTACTGTGTTTGGGTTTATTTCTGTTTTATACCCTTGTGAGTGAGACCAGAGCCATTACAAGTAATAACTTCAGAAGTGTATTAGAACAGAGATAGCAGAGCCTGATTATTGCCTATATACATGTGTTATGAGACAAGGTTGTGCTGGTGTGCAGGTCACTGCTTCCCTCCCAACGAAATCATGAATGCATCCAGGTATGCATATAGTTCCCAGCTAAACTGCAGCTAATGGAACTCCTCTCACTGAGGTTGCTCTCAGTGGTTCACCCAGCAATTCAAAAAGTCCTTTTGCAGTTTTTTTCATATTTACATGTTGCAAATGATTCTTTTTTACATTAGTGATACTTCAGTGTAAAACTCTAATTTGAGATTAACCTGATACACTCACTACACAATCCTGATGGCCACTTAACATTAGGGGTTCAGAAATATGAAGGACCCACTGTCCTTCAAACGCTTCACTTGGGTGTGTAAATGCTACTTATCAAGGCATGATAATACCAACTTGCTCATATATGGACTTTGCAGATAGAAGTCAAATGCCATTACATTTTTCTACATCATTAACTTCAAATATGATACTGGTCACTCTAGAAATGTATCCCTAGTTAAAGTATCAGAATGAAACAATTTTCTGCAGCTAGAAACTGCTGTTTCCCCCTAGTACACACTTACAATGTGACAGAGTGGTGGATGTTCCGTAAATGACATAAAAGTCTGTTATACTGCTTTAGTTAAAATTTTATTAGCCATTGGCCAAAAGTTATCATTATTTCTGAATCTCAGTAAGTTCTTTGTTTGAAATGAGTACTGTGATAGCTTAAAGAGTTGGAAGTCAAATGGACAAAAATGCAAGGATTAATTTTTTGAAAGCTTACACGAAATTTTGAACCTGACTTTAATGCAGTATAAAAAAAAATTACTAAAATCAAAAGAGAGGGTTTCAGGGTTTTTGTGGGTTTTTTTGAGTTGTTTGGGTTTTTGGGATTTTTCTTATGATTTGTTTTGGAGTGTTTTGGGTTTTTTTGGTTGGTTTGGGTTTGTTTGGTTTTTTATTTTCTTTTTTTGTCAGACTACAAGCTTTTAAGCACAGGAGCTCAGTGTGTTAGTCCAAATGCAGTGCGAGTAGATATCCCAATAAACAAACAAACTGTGACTGCATCCATAGATCCAGCTGCCTTTTCAGCACATTTAACTGAATCCTCAGGCCTTCTGTCCAACTCTGCTGCATTCTGCACTAGATGCCGCGTTAGCGTTGATCTTTTCCTCTTTTAAGTAGGTGAGCATTTTTTCTACCTCATTTCTGTCTATTTGAAGAGTCTGGCAGAAGCATAAGGGCCCTTTCTCCCTTAAGAAACCTAATCTGTAAAGTCACCAGCCATCTCCATACTGAGAAGTCACATACCCTACACTTTTAGCCTAAATTGAAGCCGTAGTTACTCTGCCATCTGCTAACGCCTACATAACCAGCTCTAAGACAGTTGTATGGAGAAGTTCCAAGGCTACCACAATAGTTCAAATCTCAGATTGCAAAAGATCTTATTTGCTAATAAGCCAAAATAGCAAAGCAATAATACCCAGTTAATAGTCAACCAAAGAAAATGTTGTTCCTCTCATTGAGCAGTGCAGCAGACCTATCCTGCTCTGAAAGCCCACTTCCCACCTTAGAGCTCCTGCTTAGGTCAGAAAGGTTTTAAACTGCTGCTTCCCAGGCATCAGAATTCATTTTTGCTGATCTACATCACCTGTATGTAGCTTAGCAAGCTAACTTTTTTAAGGACTTTAAAAGGAACCACATGCCTCATCTTATCCACCAGTCAGATTCAATAAAGTTAAGGGAATTTGTACAATACCCTTTGATTGCTGTAGAAGCTACTGTTCCTTGATCTAAGTTGCACTTTCTAATGGAATCTCTCATTCAAGCTCATCTATGACTTTACGCTTTATTTGTATGGAGGTTCTAATGGCCTTTCAAATTTAGCCAGACAGCTAAAGAGTCATTCAAGGTCTCTTTTTGGTTGCTACGATTATCCTCTCTCTAGTCTTGACAAATAACCCATAGTAGCATCATAACTTTTGGCAACATCTTGATGTGATAATCTGCTTAGATTTCATAATCCCTTTCATTTCATAAACTGCTCTATGGAGTCCCTCACTTCTATTTTATATATTGAATAAAAAATACTTACCTTCACTTTCAAGGCCATCATACTCTATTTCCAGCCTACTCATACCTCTCTCTCTTACCACTAGATTGAGTTCCTGAGCAGTATGCAGCTGCAATCTCATCTGCTGGGGACATTTTGAAATTAATAATTCTATGCTTCTCACAGGAACAGCAAAATTTTCTCTTCTGCTACCCATGAAGGTATCTCACCATCTTTCATCAAAGCTGGGATGGCTCCAGGAGTGAGCCCTGTGGCTGGACCTCACTTACTTATTGCTTTCTTGTAGTTGGACTGTGAGCTCTTTGCGGCAGAGGCTGTACTTCATGGGCAGGGAAGAAGATGAAGGACTCCTCACATACTGCACTCACAGTTAGTCATTGTTCCTAATTGCTTTGGTAACACAAATAATTATTCCTAATAACAGCTGCAATAGCAGTAAGGAGTTACAGCTGTGTAATTTATCTAATAGATTAAAGACAAGGAGTTTTCAGTAAGGCTTTTCCAGTTGTGGCATTTATCTTTAGTCACCACATTGTAAGTCTCTTGCTGTTCCGGTTACACAACAAAACCGTTTGATCCACTGGGCTTTAGAAATTCAGATGTGTTGATATGATGGCTTTATACTGAGGCTGTTCAACAAGTTATGGAAAATCTGTCTAATTTGCATATTTTAATCTTAAATGTTTGGAACATTCATAAATGGCTCCACCTTGACTGGAGCAGTTATTTCGCACTTTAAAGGCAAACAGAAGTGATAGAAATTGAAATGAAAGCTTTTTCAATTCAGATAGAACGGATGCCACATATGATGCCTCAAACATTTCTGGAGAACTCAGATGGAAAATATACACTGAAGAGTAAGTGTGCTAAACCTAAAGCCATAGCAGTTTTAGTAGTTTTGGATGCTGGCATTCGATCTGTATTACCAGTTTTCCATTCCTAATATAGACATTTCCATAATAAATTTTACAAAAGAATGTGAAAAGGTTCTACATTGAAATACTAGATTATTATATTTTAAGTTTAGTTTGCGTATCTTCATACAGTGTAGATACAATGTAATGTTCTTTCCACATTACTGAAGCTCTCATTTTACATAAAACAAAAATCTAAGGTTTTTTTTCTGATACTCTTGAAACGTGATGTTTCTGATGGGACCTTAACGTTCATATAACCTGCTGGGAAAAAAGGCCAACGAAGTAGTACAATATCAACTTTCAGGGAGCTAGTAGTGCTCTTTCTCTTCTCTGAGTGCTCATCCAACCTTTCTCATCTAGTAGGAGAGCTCAGACCTATCAATGTAAGATCTTACCCTGTGGTGGACACTACAAATGAAGGTGGTGCTAAAGTCCCCCATCTGTCTTGGAGAGAGAGCCGTCACTCTCCTTACCTGTCCCTCCCACCAGACCCACAGATCCTCCCTGTTTCTGCATGTGAGAATGACTGGAAACAGTGATTCTCCACTATCTCATTTGTGGAAGAAATTAAGGGGGAAAAAAAAATCATAGAATGATATCACAGAACCATACAATGGTTTGTGTTGGAAGGGAGCTTAAGGATCATCTAGTTCCAACACCCTGATATGGACAGGGACACCTTCCAGTAGACCAGTTTGCTCAAATCCCCATCTAAGCTGAAATTCCAAGCTGCAAGCTCTGATTTTTAAATAAAGATGAAGTAAAAGCCACAAGTCTACAAGTTATAATCCTGATTGCAACCCTGAAGACCTTCAAACCTACCATTCTTTCCAACTCCAAGGAAAGCATTTCCCTATAAAAACTAAATCTTTGCTCAGAGCTAATGTCACCTGTTCCCTACATCCTCTAGGGACTTGCTATGCAACACACTCAGGAAAGTAACTGTGACCGGTATTCACACAAGCTAAGCAAACTGATTTAGCCTCCTTCTCACACTTGCATCTGTTGTGGACGGGAGTGTCTGTCACGGTACATTTGGGTCTTTCAAATTTACAGGGCAACGTATTCTGTGAATGCAAATACTGAATACATACACTGTAACCAAATAGTTCCTTATTGTTTAGGCACAAGACTGCTGCTTGACAGTAGTTTGAGTCAGTAAGTTATATTTTACATTGCATTCTCCTCAGTTTGGAAGCTAAGCAGCAGTTTGAATAGTAACAATTAAAGCAACAACATGGTGAAAAATATTATCCACTTCAGATCTACTTAAAGTTGTCACATTCAGTAAACATAGTATCAAAAGAACAGCTAGGAAATGTAAATGACTCTGCAGTAAATTTATATTAGTCCAAACAGCTATTTCAAATGAGGTCAGTAGGGTGCATTTTCCATTTAAGAGAGTCATCCAGACTTAACAGAAGGCATTATACACATATTGGATCCCTCAAAGAAGAACAAAACACAGTTGACAGGCAATTTAAACAAATACTAGGCTGCCAGTTAATCCTTATAACTGCATGGCAGATATTTATTGTAAAGTAAGGATCACTTTAGTTCATATTGTTTATACCTGGTTTGATATCATTGCTTTTAATATCCAAGTAGCATTGAAACACAAACTGAAGGGTGTATGCAGAACGTATCTACATAAGTATCTGTGTCAATTTTGGGACTAGGAAATACGCCACCAGTTTGATTCTTCTGTGAACAGTGGGTGGTCAAATGAAAGGGTTGGTGATATTAATGCATTTAAAACTAAACTGTGCCTAACAATCACTAATAAACATGCAAAGTCAAGATACTCACCCTCACAGTAATGTAAATTTCTAATAGCTCCACTGGTTTAAATGCATGGCTCAAACTTACACCACTAGGAAGAGAAAATGAATGCAGTCCTGGTCTTTCCATAAATAAATGAAGAATCTGTTATATACCTTCTCCTTACCACAAAGCATTCCAAAATGATGCCTTCTGTGCTCTTAAAACAAATGAAAATTTAAGCTGTCTAGTCTCCCCTCATAGCTGGACTATATACTGTCACTGCCTCCTCCTCTGTGGCTTCAGAGGGTTGCAGACAGTGGGAATAACTCCATTAAGCAACGCAAAGTGGAATAAAATAAATGGTGGAGAAGATGCAGCAGAGGTGATCACCTCTGATGTGGCAGAGAGAGGCAAGAGACAAAGTAGGTGTTCAGGAAGAAGAAATGCACTGTTTGGATGTGGGGATTTGTGTTCTTCCTCTGTCTAATCCTACACATGCCATGTG
Organism: Melopsittacus undulatus; assembly: GCF_012275295.1. Taxonomy (NCBI): domain Eukaryota; kingdom Metazoa; phylum Chordata; class Aves; order Psittaciformes; family Psittaculidae; genus Melopsittacus; species Melopsittacus undulatus. The sequence goes on from NC_047527.1 coordinate 33,655,691, forward strand.
TGTGGAGAGAGAAGTCAAGATGAAGTGTGCTGCTGGGGCTCCAGGAGAGGATGGAGTACACTAAGGCTGCGTCCTGGGGCTGGATGCTGGAGTTTCTGGCTGGTGGACACTCAAAGAATTTCTCACAGTGAAGGAATTTTAAAGTAAGTAATTCTGGCATTCATTTGAACTCAGGAGTTCAGGGAGGCAGTTTCACAAGATATCCTTTAGGGCTCTGCAGATCTTCCTTCTGTAGGGGCAGCTGCAAACCAATTGCTGTCTCTTCTCTATATTTCTACAGCCTCCACTGAGAGCTTTTATATTTGAAGAGTTTTCCAACCATGTTTAGTCTTATCTTGCTTTAAACAGAGGAGCGAAAAATGATGTGAACTATGCTTCCGCAGGAATTCCCACAGTGAGGGAGTGATCATTGCTGCATAGCTGTCTTTTCATGCTTTGTTAACAGATATTTATATTCCATAAATACCCTCTCAGACTCTGCCCCTTTCCTACAATGCTACCACTTTACTGGGAAACCTAAAGCCCCATAGGTCCTTTAACTCCCTTTTTACTCTGAATCCAAAGTAAATAGCACTGCATTGAGAAAGATTGTTTGAAAGATTAGATTACTCAATTAGAGGGATTTATTCTACCTTACCAACTTCCTTATAAACATTTTTATTTTAATTTTCAAGGACAGGAGTCCATTCTCATAACAGACATGGACCAGGCTCCACATACTATCTGACATTTCTTTCTGTGGCTTGTCTTAACCAAAGTTAAAAGCTTCTTTTGTCAAGTCGAGAACCAGCATGAACATAGGCCATCATGGAAAGCTCAGAAAGACTAAGTGTCTGTCAACACACTTAGATATCAGCTAGGTCTCCACCAATGACATGTTTTACATAAATGGGAAGAGTAGATGCTGCTGCTATCAGGAAGGTAATAGATTACTATTGCCACTCAGAGACAAAGATACAAATATCATCTGGAGAACAGTGACACAAGCAACACAAAGTCATTTACTATATTTGTTCCTGGAAGACGGCCATCATGGCCCAGAAACGGCAGTGTTCAAAACTCAAGATAGCTCTGACCTGCACAGTATTGTGCATTCAGAGATCTTTACACTGGTTAATACTCCTAATGCTGTTAAGAGGGGTTCCTTTATAAGTCTCAAATATTTGCAGATTTCAAGGTAGAAGGAATCACTGTGGTTCTGTCATCCGACTTCCTGGGGCTACTGACTACTGTCAAGTAGTGTGTAATGTGGACTACTGGCCTCCCCCGAACTAATAACTGGGCTTAAGTGGCAGTAGAAGAAACTCTGCTTGCAGAGCTAGCACTCAGTAAAGAATAAAATGCAATACCTACAGTAGATGAAGAAGAGCGAGAGTCTCATGCGTGATGCAGGAGCCAGCAGACCTTAACTCTATCCTACTCCTCGCTGCTGTGACCCTCCTATATGCCCATCCCGTGCAGGTGGGACCTTTCTTTCTCTTTATTTCAAGTTGCTGCAGTACTTCCCCTGTCACAGAACTCTTGTACACTTGAAAATCGCATTCCAGACTCCAGAAAGAAGATACCAGAGAGTCACAGGGCACCCATTTTCAGACGGTGTGTCTTTTAGTGTAAACAACCCCATTCAACAGGATTCTAGTTGGAGATCTGAAACTTCAGAAAGAAACAATGTACTTTCATTTAAATAATGAGCCTTTCTTATCACTTGCATATTACTGCAATGTAAAGTAGCTACTCACAGTAAAGGGTCAGCAGAATCTTGTCTCCCAGGGTCCTACCTAATACAGGGGTCTGAAACTGCATGGATTTCTCTATCTGTGAAAGAAAAGACAGAAAGACAGAAGAGACAGGCAAAAAGAAATGGAAAATAAAGAAAATGCTTTTGCATTGCCAACCAGCTCAATAGTTAAAGAAAGCTTGCGTTTGGGTCCCCAAAAATCCCAACCCTTTTTGTTCTAGCAATCAAGTAAATGGCACTGTATGAGTTCACCCTTGGCTGGCATGATATTGTACTGCTGCTTCAGTATTAAATATCCTGGAGCTACTAATAAGAAATACTTTTGAGATTTTTGTCAGAAAATATTGTAGTAAATTTCTTACCCAGTAAAACAGTGCTGCATAGTGGCCATCTACATGTGAGATGCACCCACTTTACTTGGAAAGGGAAATCAGTGGACATCATGTCAGCACAGTGCAGGAGAAAGATACATGGCTCTTAAGGAGGCACTCACAATCTTAAAGGTAAGCATGTGCGTAACGTTTGCATAGTCAGAATCTTATAGAGGCAGAACAGAGTTAAGATAGGTCACCCATTCAAGGTTAAGTTTACCTATCAGAAGGGAAAACCAGTTTTGCATGTTATGTTGGGAATAGCAGAGTTCTCCATGACAGCATGTCCAATTTTTGCTTATTCACAAAAGCTGCTTGTTTAAAATTGCAGTGTTTTTTTCATTTTCTGTTCATGACCTATTCAGGCAGTTCATTCTTGCACTCCACCTCCCACTCAGAAAAAGAAGGTTTTCTATATTTTTTTTGTACCAAAAGTCCACTTAGCCCAGCATAGTCTTAGTGGTGTCAGTTGCAATAGGGAAGAGTATAAAATACAAGTCACAGGAAGCAATCTGCCCCTTAGTACATTTTCATAGTTTACAGCAATTAACAGTTTAGGGGTTTCCAAATCTGTGGCTAAATATGAGCAATTCTACTGATGGGCCTATCATCTAGGAACTTGTCTGGTCCCTTTGTGAGCCTATTCAGGTCTCTGACCTTCTCAACATCCCATCCCAATGGGATAATAATAATTTAACTGTATGCTGGGTTAAAACATTCCTCCTTTGATTTTCTTTAAATGCAAAGTCTAATAATTCCATTGAGTGCATTGTCATTATAAAAAATAATCATCCTCTGTTTACTTTCTAAACAATATTTGTTAATCTTACAGACCTCTGTCAGATTCTCCTATCATATTTTATGGGAATTCACAGACAACTCTCTTCCCAGAAGAATCCTACCCTACTTTACCTGTCACTACATGGCAGTAGGTGTATGCCTCTAGCCACCCTTGTCTAGTTCAATCAGATGCCAGGATGCAGAGTATTCAAAAGATGGGAGCATCAAGATTTGATATAATTGTGTTTTCTGTTCCTAATACTTTCTCCACAATTGTTAATGTTATATGGCATTAAAACCAGTCCTGGGCACTAAGCTGGTCTATTCAGCTAGCAAATGATGACTCCCACATTTCTCTCTTGACTGGTCAAACCTAGTTTAGAGCTTTTGTATACACCATTCAGGTTGCCTGTTTGGGTACAGACAGCCTTTACAATGTCGTTTTTAAGAGTCTTGTTACCAGGCGTAAGCCCATGATTAAGGATTGAGGCCTTACCACTGTAGGAACTAGGCCCACAAATCAGGAAAAGAAGGAAAAGTCTTCTGATTCAAGAAGAGGGGATACATGATAGCTGCCTGTCTGATCTACTATTTCTGAGACTTAAGATGAAACAGCATTTTGAATACATTTTAAGATATCAAAATGGGTCTAAATGACCTCTCTGTCCCAGTCACTCTGACACACCATTCTACAGGGACTTTTTTACTGCAACACTGGGTTTGCATAGTCAAAGTCCATTCACCTTTGGGACACACTGCAAACCTACTTTCTTCCTCAATCAGTTGTGGCTTTCTGGGAAGCTGAGAGTGGTTTGGATGGTAGGAATGAGGAGTATTAGTGGGTTGCCTCCTGTATTTTTTATGTGGATCTTGGTTGTTTCAATCTGGATTTTGAAGGGGGAGCTGCTGTTTATAGAGGGTGTCTGAAAAAATGTCTGAATTGCTTGGAACGTCACAGAGGCCTTTTTCTGGCTAGAAGAGTAGGAATAAATGAATAAACAGAATCTAGTCTGCTGCTTGCATCCCTTCTTTAACACCTACAGTTGGAGTCAGCAGGTACTGCACCAAGTGCCTGTCCATGCTGGCCACCACACTGCCACCAGAGCCAGCATGTTGTTTCAGGGCCTGAGCCAGCAGAACTGGCATCAGGCACCATTTACAATCCCTGCTATTCCATGTCTCTGAGCAGTTCCTGACAGAGTCCAAAAATACAGTACTTTAGTAATACATTGGCATGTTTAAAGTCCAGTCGGTAATTCAGAATCACGTACTTGCTCGCTCACTCCCCTCTTCGTCCCCCCTGCTCCTGGAGGGATTGGGAGGAGAATTGAAAGAGTGTAACTCCCACAGATTGAGATAAGAACAGTTCAGTAACTAAGGGATAACACAAATCACTGCTGCTACCACCAATAATAATAATGATAAGGGAAATAACAAGGGGAGAGAATACAACCGCTCACCACCTGACGACTGGTACCCAGCCTGACCCTAGCAGCAATCCAGTCCTTCCAGGTAACTGCTCCCTGTTTATATAGTTGCCATACCATGCTGTGGTATGGAATACCCCTTTGGTTAGTTTGGGTCAGGTGTCCTGTCTCTGCTTCCTTCTGGCTTCCGCTCCTCCCTGGCAGAGCATAAGACTTCGATGTTTTTAGTTGTTGCTCAGTAATGTTTATTCTGACCAAGGACATTCTGAGTTACCAGCACTGTTCCCAGGCTGAAAGTCAAAACCACATCACTGCACCAGCTACTAAGAAGGAGAAAAATGACTGCTACTGCTAAACCCAGGACAAACAATCTATTATCTAAAAGCTCCATATTAAAAAGAAGTATTTGTCTTGATGAAAAAACATTTTACCATTTGTCATCTGTTTTTACAAATCTGCACTTACTCTGGCAAAGATATCCGCTGTCATTTTAAATGAAAACTGACTGAATGCTACATCAGTTTAAAATTAACTTATACTGCAGCTAGAATTTATTGTAAGGCAGCTGGTTTTTATTCCTATTTTTTGAAGAAAACATATGGATTATGACAGAACCTATTAAGTATCTCTGGAGTGTATCTGGGAAGCTGTGTCGCTTTACCCTGATCTCTATTATCGAATTTCTGCCTGAACATCTTGGTCTCCCGTAGGCTCCCATCAAGTCAGAAGAAGGTAGAAAGCAAAAAAAGGCTTTCCTAAGCATGCTTGAAAATATATCTGGGTGAATGGCAGAGTTTCCTTGCAAATTCTTTGTCTCACTTGCATGGGTGACTTCCTAAATCAATACAGGCTGCTCTTTTTCTTGCCCAATTAATACAGATGAAATGTGCACACTTAAATGTGTGAACTGGGGATCATCAACTTTTTGCCTCATTTCTGTGTTATCTGGTACAGAGGATAACCTACTACACAGCAGAATCTTTTGTAAAGATTAATGGCCTGGTTTACAAATGCCTTTATTAGATTATTTGCTATTCCTAAAGTTTATGGCAAAAACATTTCTGTCACTTTGTTCATTTTATTGTGTTATGGTAGCAGTGTTTTCATATTCAGCAAAGCGAGAGAGCATTAAGACAGAACACAGCTGTCAGCCCGCACATGCAATGCCCTCCAGCAGTTTCACTGAGAGGGTGAGTGAAAATAGCTTACTCAGTGGAAGCTGGATGGGCGATTTTTAGGCAGGCTGAGTGCAATTACCTGGCTGGGAATTTGTGGAGGAAACTGTGGTTAGTGCCCCTTCTCTCCTGAAAAGTGCATGGGATCTTTAGCAACCACAATGGTCAAGATTTCAGGGTTTAGTTTAATTACTGTGAGACGCTCTGTACCATTAACACGGAGGGAACAAGAGGCAGAGTTTGGTGTGTAGAGTGTGTGTGTTTTAAATGCCATTTGATAGCCTTTAAAAGCTCTATGCTGGAGGAGCTCAGATGCTTTCTTGTTTAGAAAACTTATGAAGCAGAAATTCTGTTGAAAGAAACTTCACTGGAATACATTAAGATCTTTCATTTGTTGGCAGCTGGTATTATGAATGTTACTGGTCTTTACAAAGAAGCAAATGTAATATTTCATTTTATTGAATTGCAGAATTAGTTATACTTGTTGCACTGTTGCAAACTTCTCAAATGTTTCTCTCTGTTTTACTTTATAGTATACTTTGTATTGCTACCTGGTAATTAAGACACTGATTCTGTAAACACTGCACCTGTGAGTTGTCCTACTCCTTGCCTGTGCATTTTAAACACAGTGTGTGCTGACACTAAAGGCAAATATTTCCTATTATCAATGTATCATTTTTGACTCATAACAATTTATAGAATTCCTAGTGTATGGAAGAAAAAGCACAGTGTGATTGTTATGCTCCAAGTTATTTGCAAAACTGTAAAAAATATTTTCAGACTTACCATCATGAGCACCTTTATTAGGTATATGTCCTACAATAAATACACCATTTTCAAAGGGGGGAAAAAACAGTTTTCTAGCATTGAATTTTAGGATAGTAGATAGCTGATAGCAGAACAAATCATCAATTCATCTTAAGAAAAGAGATTGTTAGAGAAACATGAAGCAGTCAGAAGGAAATTAGATTATTTGAATGCATGAATATTCTCTAAAGGTGAGGCATTAGCAAGAGATTTCATCACATTGACCTATCAACCACCACTTTTAGCACTGATTACATGTTTGTGACTTGAACAAGAGTCATAAATCAGACTACTGCTGACAAATCCAATTAATTTTGCAATCACAGAAAAGCAGCATGCCTTTCTGGCACAATTTGCACTTGCTAACAGGAAGGCAGAGAACCAGCATGTCAGGAAACTTACTTTTGCAAATGTAGCAACATGCTTCTAAGATTCACAAAGTGGAAATAATCCTTAAATTGCATGAAGAATAGTTGTAAAGAAAGATTTCCAAGGTAAAAATAAAAACATCGTAGGAATGGTAGCCTAAGAAACTGGTGTGCTAAAAAGGCATAAGGGTCCAGTGTATGAATCTTTAGTCAGTGGGATTTCTGCAGCAGGGTGAACCATCTGAATTGCGCTATTCACTTTAACAGTAATACAGTTCAGATATCTGTTCATATTGGTTTAATATTTAACCATGATGAAAAGAACTTTTTTTGTTATGTCTACAGAGGAAGCTCATTTTCCACAAAGATTCCAAAAGAGTTTTACCCTTAAAATATTTCCTGCTGTACACCTTTCTTCTCGTTTATCAGCAATCCAGCAGTTTGAATGAAGGTCCAACAGACTAAGTTTTGCAATGAATACAACCATTGGTGATCCCCTCCCCACACAGTCAGGTGACAGAAAAGCATCAGAACCTCTGTAATTATAAATCTCATGGTTCTTTGGAGAGGATAGGGGACCACTGCATGAGATACAGAAGCATAAAGGATGTGCTTCACTTTGCATTTTTCAGACTGCAAATACATTCTGCATTATCCAGAGTAAAACATCTGCTCTCCCACCACTTTCCTCTCAGATTAGTCCAGCTATAGTGTAAAAACAACACACTTCAAAAAAGTAACAAGTTTTCTTGAGTTTTGTTTTCAATAAATCCAAATGACCTAAAGTCTTTTAGATCTCTATCAACTAATCCAGCCACCAAATGTATCTCCAATCCAAGATCATTCAGCCTTTTCACATTCACAACTCTTCTTGTTCTCTCTTCCACCAAGTGAGGGTGAAGACAACTTCAGAAACATAGGAGAAAAGTATATCACTGCTCTCTTGAGTTGCCTTTGGTCCACTAAGGAATAAGGGTTTTGAAAACCTACTTTGCTTCATCCAAAGTCACATATGGCCAATAATAGCCTTCTTCATTCTTTGCAACTTGGCTTCCATAAGTCTTTTAGTTTATTGGAATACAAAGACAGAAATAGAACAAGATTGAATGGAGCTGCCTATTAGAATACAGATGGAGGAGAATTTTCTTTCCTCAATAAACATAGAAGCAGCTTGAGTTGTTGATCTTTATTCCACTCTAACTGTCTGTCCTTACCAAGATGTTAAAAAGGAATAACAAATCCTCCTCTCTCCTCACTAGTAGCATGAATTTCTATTGTTCTCTTTGTGGACCCCTACACATCTAATGAATCTGGTGGTCCCTTCCCCACTTCAGCTTTAGGGCTCAAGTTGAGTATTTTTGTAAGCTTATCAGATGCAATCCATCTCCCAGACTGCGTTCTCTACATGTGGATTATTGTGAGTCTCAGGAATTGCTCTGAATAGTGGCTGTGAATGAGAAAACCAGACTTTTTGCTTGTAGACTACTTTACACAAATTCTCCTCTTTTTTTTAAGCACAGTGGATTTTTAAAAACTGGATCAATAGGGCTCTTAGGAGTTTTTGCCTCAATCCAACTTTAAGCCTAGCTGTTGTACTTGCTAATTCTCAGGGCAAAATCTCATTTGTTCCACAAGACTCTTTTTCTTGTTTGACATGTGTTCTCCAGTGGGAATTCCATCACCCTTTGATTTAATTCTTCCAGATGTTTCATGCATCCTATTATGAGCCTCTTCAAAGAAATAGTCACTGGTCTAGAAAGCAGTCGCATTTTCATTGTTCCAGGGAAAGCAATAATTTTATGCTAGGAAACAGAAGCAAAAAAGTGTATGGGTTGTTGAACATATATGTGTCTATATGTATAGACATAAATCAGTAATAAAGAACTCCCTAAAATCTTGTCAGTTAAACCCAATGGAAATATACTACATTTAAGCAGTAAATACATACATAAAAAATACATTCTATCTGAAGGTAACAGTATCCTTGGGAATGGAAGATTTAGGGCTTTTAACTTCTCCCCTTTCCACATAATGATTTGCTTTGTGTTTATAAAGGGGTGTTGTTACAAAGAGGGGTAGTTTATTGCACCTGAAAGCCTTAATGTCCTCATGAAAGACTGTAACAAAATGGACATTTGTAGAACAGATTTTACATTTTGGCATTTAAAGTGCTATAATACTTCAAATAAGAAAAGTCAAAAATGTGTCTGAATATTTGCACTCACTCAGAACTTAAAGGTTGCTCCTATAGTGATTATTTTGTGCATGTTTCCATATTGGCTACTTGTATCACTTACCAGGAGCAAATTCACTGCACATGCCATTCCTTTCCTAGCACAATGCTTTTTCATTATTGTCATATAACCAGGGGTTTAGGGAACCGTTTTTCTAATTCATTCATAACCTCTAGGCTTGGGAGGAAGGGTTAATTAGCTGCTTTCTCAACTAATTTTGATCATGTTGTACCTTCACTATTCCTTCAAATAGAAATCACAGCTTAATTTCTCCTGAATCTTTGCAAGTACATCCAGCTAATACCCCCTCATAATTCACTGGCCTAAACAAGCTCACCTCATTGGGTTGTTGATTAATCATTCTTCAAGAGGCTCTTCAGTTCAAGCTACTTTTCCCTTCAGTAATCTTGGAAAGGAACAGATGTTCTCAGAAAACACCAAAATTTCTGCCCAAATTATATGTCATAACAAACAGTCTGAAAATAGTCTTTTTTGGTTTTTTTCCTTAAAAAACAAACAAACAAACAAACAAAAAAACAACACCCAAAAACCAACACACCAAAACCAAGCAGGGTAGATATTCAATATCATAAGCTATTACCAAGCCCTCTGTACCTTTCTAGTTTCAGCATTTTATTTCCAATAACATTGCCTCCAGAATGCAATAGGGCAGATTTTGCTCTCCTGGAGTTTCACCAACAAATCAGGAGAAATTGTACTGGTTGCATGGCATCACAATTAATTAGTCTTTGGTTCAGTATTCCTCATGATCTGACTACTCTAAAAGCAGAAAATGCTTCCTTCACTTATATATGGCACTGTAGAGGGACCTAACTTGTAATGACTGTAGGAAGGACATGTTGGAACAGCTCTGCTGAGCCTCCATGCTGCTACTTACAGGGCACTTAGATCCTGTTCCTTTGTGTACAAGGAGGACCCACTTCTCAAATAGCAATGTAAGAAGTACAGAAGACCTGAAAACTCCAAGTATGAATAACCCACACTGGAAAAAAACCCTCAAACCTAAAACATAGGTGAAAGCACACTGATTAGGCACACACATACTTTGTCATTTTAGTGCCACAAATGTGTCGAAAATTGAACTTGACAGTTTTTGTTCTAAGTGGTTTAAATTGCATTTATCAACACTTCTGGGAGCTTCATGCTATGAATATTGATCTTTCTGAAATGTAGCATATGTGCCAGGCATGTATTTGTCCCTGTAGAAATACAGTGGAAAGAAACATTTGGATTTAACTAACTTGAGAAATTTTTCCAAAAGCAGCAGCTGGACACAGCATCTTCACACAGCCACATCTAAAATAATGTGCTCATGTTCTCACAGTAACTCCAGCAGCAACTACCCTTACAAGTGTCAGCATTTCTTTTTTCACCTGTAAAGGTCTTAGTGACTGAAAGGAAGGCCTGGAGGTGTTTTTTTTTTTCCTTACAAACTCTTTTGTAGAAGACAAAAATGGAAACCTTTTAGAAAACCTGAGTGAATCTGCACTGTGCCTCAGCACAGTGGTTTGTCAATTGGTGTGACAATTTTTTAATTAGATACAGGAGGAGACAACTGAAATCTTCTGTGTGTAACTGGCATCTAGGTTGTTATGGATTATTAGGCTCACAAAACAACTAAATCACAATAATTTACATATGTCTATAGGAGCTCCTTTGGTCTCCAAAACTAGACCATAGTGCTATCCAATGGCTACAGGCAGGACTAAAATTATGTTTTAAGTGTGTAATTGCTCCCTGAAGCAAAATAATTGCTTATGATCTTTGTCACTTGAAGCCTTTTAGCTGAACATCTTTCTTCTTCAGTCACAAGTTACTGAGTGTGATAATGTTCACTGATTTGGGTGCTGATCTAACCACTGTCAATAAGGGTGATGCAGAGAGCAATACATTAACAGAAAAGAATGAAAACCTGTGATCTGGAGGGAGCTGCCAGTTAGGCTGAGTTACATGTTAGTCCCTCTTGAATGTGAAATTTATGGCTGCATTCCATATTCCCATTGACCAATCCAAAGCCAAGTTTACCCCCCGAGTTTTTTAAAATATAGCTTATGTTCATTATATGTGTGTTTGCATGGATATGTTTAATATGCTCATATTTAGAGAGGAGTATGATACAGCATTACAAGTAATGTTACTTTTCAGCTCTGACATTTTTATCTCTGTTCCAGAATATGAACATTGATATGCTAATGCTCAGTGATGGCACAACTGTGGTGATCCAAGTCTCTAATTGGGGTATAATCTATAATTAGTTCTCCTTGCTAACCTTGCTTCATTGTTAACTCTTTGACACTGATGTTGCTGTTATTATTTTGCTCTTAGGAAATTAATGTGACATACCATGAAGGGATGTTTTGGTTTGCTATTGAGTATCATATATTTCTTCTTCTGGCAATATCTGTTTATTCCCTTTGTCCATATTTCCCTATGTTTTGAAAAAAGAAGCACTTATCTCAGAACCCCAACCTCTCTGAATGACTTGAAATATTATTAGTTACAGCTTAGAGATGCTACTATTTATAGCTTAGTAATTTCCTGAAGGCAAAAATATAGTGGGGTTCCGTTTTACAAGAATAAGTTGGGTTTTTTTAAAGAAAGGTGGTAGGCTAAATATTGAGTGAGTGTAGCACACACTGATACAGTAAGAGGGGAGTGAGCAATGCTTAGAAGGAGAATGTTCCTAGATGAAAATTTGTATCTGTATCTAGAAATTTGTATCTGTTGCGTGAAGGTATGGGCTTTTTCTTGAGAATGATGATCAGGCCAGTAGCAGTGGTCGTCAGTCATCACCTGCCCCATGTGTACTCAAGCTGGTGACTCCTACTTGCTCCTTATTTGTCAGCAGAGATTTTACTCTAGCTCAGAAAGAAGTGGGATGACCCAGTGTGAACTGAGTAGGGGGTAAAATGAGTGATAAAGGGATTCAGCAGTAATTCTGCGTTTCCTTGATTTTGACAGTTTAAAGTTGACCTCTTAACATTAATGTACATTTTGTCATTTATTTTTTATGCCTGGTGTACCTACCTTAATACAGGGACAACAGTTCATGCTGAGTGTTTTATACATAATTTATATCCAATACTAAAATCCTTTGTACCACTTTAAGGGGTTATAAATTCAGTGTAGCCTAGCGGATATGTTAATGCAAAACTCCTGGCCTGCACATTTTGCTTGATGTGAATTGCCCACAATTTTCCACCATAGACATTCTGCCAGCAATATATAAGAGTTACAGAATGTATCCATGCGCAACAATAAAAGCTGCTTTCCTGGGAATATTCGCATCTCTAATAATAATATTCACCAAAGTTTGGATCCAATAGTCACTGTTCACATTATTTTATTATCCACGAAGCAGTGCTATTTCCAAGACTTGTACAACATCCAAAGTTGTGGTTGTAGAGAAGTTTAACAACACTATATACAATTTTATTGCACTCTGTTATATGAAGTTAACAACATACTGAGAGCTTTATTTTGTCTTGTTTGTTTACACTTTGGTTAAGATGAGATAAATCTGCTACAGCGATGCATAAAAGCCATCCTAAGGATATTCCATTGTGTCCTGTGAAATTAATGCTATAAAATACATCCAACTTCATCTTCAGTGCTCTATTTATTATTGGCCTTCCTATCTTTGCAGAATGATACTAGTGGTTTAGATGCTTTCTAGATATGACAAGCATAATCTTTTCTCATAAGAACTTGTACTTTTGAGGCACTATTCTACACACTGTGCCTTCATGCATTTTGATTTTCAGTAGTTTGCAGGACTAAACATTGAATTAAGATGTGACATAAGAAATAGAAAAATTAAAGAAAAGAAAAAAAAGAAGCAATTGTGCAGAGCCAAGGCAGAGCAGTGTGTGTTAAGAAAGCTGTATTTGCATCTTTAGAGTTCTAGAGTGGGTGTTGTCACACATCGACGCGTATGTATTGAAAATACTGTATCTGTCATGGATAGATATTACAAAGAAGAGGCAATGGGGCTGGATGTTTGATTGGAACCCATTAGTATTTCACTGCTTTATATGTGTGCAAACATGATCCCTCTATCATGTAGATGGTGCTTTCTCTTCATACAGTCCCCATTCTTTTGGCCCTTACAATGGAGTCCTTTCATGGAGAACTTTACAGGTGGAGGCAGCCATGTTGCAGACGTGGCATGGAACTGGAGAGGTGAAGGGGCAGATATCAAATATAGGATGGGGTAGGAGCAATGAAAGATGTGGGAAACGAAGCTGTATGTAGCCATTTTGGTTGCATTAAGACTCTCCTTTTGTAGCAGGAGCTGGAGGAGCTGGACCTCCTGCTACTCTAGCTCCTGCTGTGGCTAGACAGATGAGGATCAGAATGCTGCTATTAAATCTCTGTGTCTATCAGTTTCCCTTTTCTCCAAGTGCTTCTCAATGCTGCATAGGATCATGGCCTCTCTGGGTCCCTGAGGATGACTTGCTCCCCACCAAAACCCCAGGGGCATTCATTCTGTACCACAGAGCTAACTTTCATCTCCCTGAAAGTGAAAAATAATGAATCCAAGAAAAATGCAAGGGAAATTCAGGAAGCCAGAGTATCATAACTGATGTTATAGTTTCTTATGAAAAGCTGCAAGGGATCTTTAAGATTTAAAATAAGCTTTCAGAGCTTTGAGTTTATGTTCAAATTAAATAATTTAAGAAGAAAAAAAAAAGAAATCAAAAAGGGATTTCCTTATGGACACAGCTTCTCCCAAAACCACACAGGAGCGTTGATCAAACACAGAGCCTTGAGAAGTGTATTGTATTATGTACAACATTTCCAGCAGGCCCCAAAATTCACTTGGCAGCCTTTCATTCAGGTGCTTACCAAACCAAACACACCTTTATTTCATTCAGTCTCGTAGGCTCTCAGTCCATCATGTTAAGGATACAAGCCCTTAAGAAATACATAAATCTACTCTGTAAGTAGTATGGAAACATGTCCTATGTTCTAGGCATTGTGTCTCGTAGTAATATGTACACATAAACTCTCATCCCTTGTAGGGTTAAAATAATAGTGCCTTGTTTGCCAGGAAAATTGTTTGTTTGTTTTTCTGAAGGGGAACACAATTGTTCAGGCTGTTGTAAACTGAGTCAAAATAGATTTCAGGGAAGAGTTAGGTTTTATTGAATTATTTGTGACAGCTTTGATTAATCGCAGATGTGCTAATCAGATTTTTTCAATTTCTTATTGACTACGGTACCTTTTTTTTTTTTCTTCAGGACCTGATTTTTCTCCTTTGCTGGCGATAATGTAAACCTGACCTGAAGGCTGGCTTCAGTCCAGCCTTGGCAGCTTGCAGTCACTGTGCAAATGAACAGGTAGCCTCTGGGTCTTTGTTTATTTTAAAGTTTCTGTGATGATTGCTATCTGGCAGCTAGAAGACAGATTCAGGTCTTGTTTTATGTAATTGTTATAATGGGAAATTTTGCAAAATCCCTTGAAGCCAGTGATAAAACAGGATGAGGTTCCTCTTTCATTACACTGTACTAAATGCCAAAGAAGATCAGAATCTGTCCTGTGTTTAGGAAGAACTCCCCCTGAAAACTAATTAAGACCCAGGGTTTTAAAATGTCACCAATATATATATATTTAAGAGATAAAAGGAAAAAAAAAACTTTGAGGTTACAATCAACACTTAAGTCAATTCTGTTTATTTTACTTACAGGCAGTGAGAGGTATCAGATTTCAACACATCACACACCTGCATCTTCAGGGTTTGTTTGCTTTCCATCCCATGCCTGCATGCAGTAGACAATAGTAACAGTCAGTAAGAGCACAATATTTTCTAAGCTAAAAGGAATGAAAATCCTCCTCTCAGTTTGTAGAGTTCAAGTACACATTTAGAGACCATGGGGAAAATTTGGCATATTCAAAGAGCCCATAGTTATGACCTCAGGTTGCACAGAAACTGCATCAGTTAATAAGCATGATCAGCAAGCACTAATGGTCACCATTGGACTGCTATTGCTGAAAGTCACCACCTGTAGGTTTGCTTACTCTTACTTTAACATGGAATTAATAGAAAATTCAATTATTTTTTTTTTCAGGGCACAAAATATGTCAGTAAGTATCAATAAGGTTTTGTTTCTTTTTACTCAAGTTGCTTACATATGAGGCTTGATTTCCTAAAGTCAGTAAGAGAACTTTGTTTTTACGAATCTTCAAATCTGTCAATTGAGTGCACAAGGGCTTTGAAACAGGAGGCCAGAGCACAAAGCTTGACATGTGTGAACATCTCCACAACTCTGTGTGTGTACATGCAAGAGGCTATAGGGGGAGCATGCAGAAATGTTCTCGGGTTTTGTTTTCATTTTGGATTTTCCTTCAAGGTGAGGGAGCTCCGCACCTCAGTCTGAATGTAATTCTTCTGTTCACCTTTAAGAAAAGCTACATAAAGAATAATGAATCTTGGGATAAAAAACATAAGGTTTTCAATGCATCTTCTGACTAAGTAATTGAGGTCTACTGGGAGAAGACTTCCTTCTATTTATCTTTCCTTTTTAACTTGAGGTTAAGAACCTAATAAATCTCTCCAAGTAGTCCCTCTTCACCTCATAGACATCTTGAGCAGTACCACTGAGGTTCTGTGGCATGCAGCTAGCGATTACCACCCATTATAGATGCTTAATAAAATTACCTGAAGGTTGTCTTTTACTGTTTTCTTATAAATCAATTAGGGGAAAAAATAAATAAAAAATGCTAAAAATTGAAAGGGAAGGTGCTGCAAAAATGCTGATTATAAGGCACTCCCCAGGTACTGTTTGTTTTCTTGGCATGAAGGGCAGGAGAGCAAGGCCTCTAACACCCATGAAGTTCAGGGATCAGTAGGGAGAAGCAGCTTGAAATCTTCCCTGGCCTCCACATGAAAAGCTGCCTGACAGGATTCCCCTGGCTGTTGCAACCATGGTTTTCCTCAGAGACATGCTGCCACCAGCAGCTAACGGTCTGGAATAGGAGCTGCTATTCCCATCAATTGTCTGAGAGATTCAGTTGGAGTTTTCCACTATTCCTGCTCTAAAATACTGCCTCCTCTCCCTGCCTCAGGCTCATTGCTTTATGGAGCTGCTACAGGCATCCTGGAAGAGAGCACATGTTCAAGAGCAGTCTTTCCCACATCTCCTCCTGTGATGGGTGTTCAGAGCTTTCCTTTTCCTCTAACTATCATGTATTCGTCAGTCCAAGACTATAAGGCCCAAAGAGGGAATACAATTACACAGCAGTGAACTTCAAAAGCTGAATTGTTAAGCTCTTTTTTTTTCTATATGAACTTGCCATGACTTGTATGAAAGATATTTTCATTTCCCAAAATGGAGAACAAAGGAGAGAAGAAGAATGTTTGCAGTAGAAAAATGAAACACATTTTCTTACGTTTCAGTTTAAAAACAGACCAGAAAGGAAATAGTTACCTTGGATACAGTAATTTCTCAGTCTTCTCACCATAGCCAAAGAGTATTGCATTGTTCTAAAATTTGGCACAGGGTTTGGTTTGTTTGTTTACAAACAGAGAGTGGGGATTCAGATTTGAAGTTCATTAGAAAGACAGAGCTGTGAATACCTGTGTCTGCCTTTCTATAAAACTGAAACATTCCAGAGATTGATGTTTTCTGTCTCTCTTTTTCCCTCTCTCTTTGATTCTTTTCATTTAAGTCTCTTTATTTTTTGCCGTTTGGCTGGAATTTAGCATTTCTTTCCCAGACAATCTTTTCTTTATCCAATAGCAAGTACACTTTCCCCTCTTTCCCATCATGTTGTCATGATGAAATGTCTTCTGCAAGCTCAGACCTGGCTCCTTGTTGCCAACATCAGTTGTTATCAAGCAAAAAGGAGTTTCCAGGTGAGACATGGCAGATTTCAGCATTGTGTTTTAGATACTTGATATAGAACAAGTATTGGACCCTGGTATTCTGTCAAAGATGCTCAGAATAGAAGGCTGAATAGGTTAATTTATCTAACACCAAAGAATTACAATATTTAAATGCAGGATTTTATTTTAGTCATCCTCACTTAAAAGCTTTGAGTTTTATGTTGGTAATGAAAAGAAACATTTATGCCTCATCTTTAAGAATTTACCTTTGGCAGAAGAGAAAAATAAACATTCTAAACTTTTTCTCACCTGTTCCACAGTTTTTCATGTTAGAAATTACCTGAGTGGTCATGTGGGAAGATTTAAAAAAAAAAAAAGACAAAACAAGGATAATGGAGGATGCTAAAAATATTGAGATGTTTGCAGAAAGGCAATTGTTTTTGTTGCCTTTATTGCTTGATTACCACATGATTATTAGTCTCCTATTTTTACTCCTTGATTACCTGAATGTTTTAGTACCATCAGTGATGGATGATATTTTTCTGAATCTCTTTTGCCTCTGCTATGCGGTGAAGTTCAGCCACTCTGTGCAAAGGTTATACCCAGTTAAAACAGCCTGTTAATTATTTATGAGACAGCAAGAAGACCAATGGGACTTCCACTTGTCCTTCTGGAGAAATAATGAGACCATTACAGTCTATTTAACACCATGAAAAACAATATCCGCAGGTGACCTTTCAGAATCATTGCCAAGTTGGATTTATGGCCATCATGTACTCTCATCAAGTAAGAATATCAAAGAGGAGCTTCAAGTTAAACTGGAACTTCAAATGGCAACAGTGTCCTGCGGTTTGATGCTAATAAAATCTCTTCATTTTCCTTTATTTTATTTAAGTGAGTGAATGTTTCTCACAGACCAGATCTGATAGGTAGTGTTGGCGTTCTTTTCAAGTTCTGGGAGCCTACTTTGTGTATATGCTGTGATGTGACATAAAGATAATGGCTGAGATATTGCCACCTCTGTTTAAA
The DNA here is from genome assembly GCF_012275295.1 of Melopsittacus undulatus. Lineage (NCBI taxonomy): Eukaryota > Metazoa > Chordata > Aves > Psittaciformes > Psittaculidae > Melopsittacus > Melopsittacus undulatus. Next base: position 33,673,469 of record NC_047527.1, read on the forward strand.
TGGTCAAAACATCTGTACTTGGAGAAAAACTTCACCACTCCATTCCTTCAGCCACATAGTCCCTGAAACTGAGGCTGAAAGCATTTTTACTAGTGCTTGGGCCCTTGATATAAAAAACTGAACACCACCATCACCCCCCAGGGCTGAGAAATAGCTTCAAAATATATAAAACTTTGGTTTTAATTAGTGGCTAATTCAGAGGAAAAAATATGGTTTGCTGGTCCTCTATGGTAGCAGATTGTTTTAAGGTAGATAAAATTTCAATCCTGATCTCTAGGTGGGTTTGAACAGACACGGACATCTATCAGAATGGTGACTAAAGGAAGAAATAATAACTTAATCTAAATGCCATCACTGAAAAAAACCAGCAGCATGTAGGACACATGCAGCTGTGAAATTGAAGATGGAATGACAAGGAAACAGAAGCTAACTGCATGTCTTGAAACAGATGTGAAGCAGAAGGAGCATATTCCAAGCAGCTGACAAAAAAAAAAATTTGCACTGGACTAATTATAATTGATTGCTTACCTTTAAAAAGTGCAATAATTGGTGCAAGTTTCAAGAGGCTCACTCAGACTTTGTCTAAATGATGGCATAACAGAATCGTGATTAAAGAGCATGATCCACAAGAACCAGTGCCATGGGAACTGCTGGGGAAGCCAAAGCTGGCATTCAGTTAAAGCTGAGTGCAGGCAGAAGGCACAAAAGTAACAACATGTTTATTAATTTTCTGTCATGAACATCAAATTCATGTGCTTTTCTTGGCCAAAGACATAACATTTTCTACCATCAGTTTTGTCTATCCCTTCCTTGTACACCAAAGCATTGATATTTTCTCCTCTTTTTACAAGCAAGGGAATAGCAAGGGAAAAGTTTTCTTCGTTATAAGCCTCTGGTTATAAGAATTGTTTCTCCTTGATGTTGGAAGAAATTTCTTCACATTATCTCAGACTTCAGGTGTAAGCAACACTGACTTTTTGGAGGACCTCAACTTAAGCATTCTCCTCTTCTATGGCAAGCAAGCATCTGCCTATGCAACTGCAGGTCCAGCTCTCATTGCTGCTTCTGGCCATGGTGTTCCCAACTTGTCACCCTACCAGCCTCCTGCATCATTGCCTACCTCTGCCTCTTATCAGTTCCATTCAACCACCAGAAAGAGCTGTAAAATCTCAGCATTTTATTTCTCAATAGTGTCAGACCCCTGACCAGCTCCACAAACTCCTGTTTGTGCTGCCTGATCTGTAATAGCAATGGACATATTATCTGTAAATAACAACACAAAGCTTCCAATGCTCAAACAACTGCAGATCCAGCAGACATTTTGATGTCTTTTTCATATATTGAGTAGTTTCAAGGCCATCGCACCTTCTGGAAAAAAGGTGTTTATTGAACTCCCAGTCAGAAGGGGCTTCACAAGGAACATTCTGAGGATAGAATTACCAGATTTTGCTTAAGGGCAACAGAACCTGAATTCCTGTTGCCCTTTGCAGTTCAGAAGCTAGAAAAACTGTATATCCACCCATAACTCATTAGCAGTAAGGAAATTGTAGGATTAAGCATGGTATAATCTCCTCCTTCCCCTGCTCAATTTTAAAATCCTTGAACTCTGTATTCTGGATTCCTTTTTTCTTTTCTCTTTTTTCTTTTTTTACTCCCACGGTAAATGAACAGGAGATTATTCACAAATCAAATATTAAATGCTCTAATGTCCAAGATCACCTAAATCCTGGGAACAATGTTGGCCACTTTCCAACTCAACAGCCCATAATTGGTGTGTTTTTTTCCAGTTCCCTTTCAGAACTCCATTAAACTCAGTGTAGTTTAGTGGTCTTCTACAATTCAGTATTCTAAGTAGTCATCAGACATTTTGAAAAAACAGCATGAAGTAAAATGCTGCCTATTCGTTTCTTTGTCATGAACAGTGTCCAAAGGCCTCCCACATTCATCCTCTCCTTTCCACCCCCCTGAAGAATCTGATACACCATGTCAAAAGTAGAGCCAATATTTGAGGAATAGAATATCTCTCAAAATGGTTTCATCTGAGTTTTCATTTTGGGTCTGTAGAGTACCTGCTGACAGGGAGCAGATTCCTCATTTCCTGCTGTTCAACATACAACTGGATCGTAAATGAAGTGCTTGACGTTGCCTCTGTTACTAAAATCCGGCTGCATCCTCCCATCAAGTGATCTCTTCCTCAAGTCCTCATTTATCACTTTCATATTCCACTTTGAAAGGAACAAAACTTCCAGGGAGCAAAGTATCAGAAGGGAACCATTAGGCGAGGATGTTTGGGGAGCAAATTTTCCACACAGACCATCAAGTTTTGTCTATTCATTTTTATAGGTTCAAGACAAACCTTGATCAAAGACTGCTTCCTTCCTACCCCCCCAAACCCTAAACGGCAGCACAAGCAGTTTATAGATAGAAACTGATTTTTGGAAGATTTTGCTTGTTTGTTTTAAAGGGACCACCAACAACGTGTAAGCTCTTCAGAGGTCACTCTTCTTCAAGGTGCAGAAACCATTTTAGACGTTAAACAGGTAACTGGCATTCTTTAAAAGAAGGTCTTCCAAAAGTGGAATAGCTTTCTGGTTTCTTGGGTGGAGATGTCAAATTCTTTTGTCAGCTAGATAATGCATATGGAAAATACCTTTATAGGTATCTATACACACCGTATCTATTACCTGTCAGCATGGCTGCCCTCATAGATATGTCCAGGGAGCAGAAGCAGGGGAGTTCTCAATGATAGGTCCTTAGGTCTAAGTGGTCTCTCCTGTGTTATCATGAAATTATTAATGTAGGTGAGCCACTGAATACAGCCATAAATGAAAAAGACTTAAATGAACTTTAAAATCTACTGTTAGTTATAATGTCCCCAGTAAACATGATTTTATGTTTATACTTTCACATTTAGATGTAATGTGGTCATTGAGCTTTCATAGGCAAATACATATTTCAGCATTGCAAATTTTTGGAACATGCTTTTAGAACAAAAGAGTTTTCCTATAAATGGAAATGAATACACAGTGACAGCTAATGGAAAGTGCAAAATTAATATCAGTTATTATGTCTCAGGAGAGTTAATAATAACTATAGCAGGACTTCAATGAATTAAAAGCTGTACTCAAATTGTGCAATTCTTGCTAGATATGCCAATGCAAGCCTGAGTGACAAGGGCAGTGGAAGTGCTCTAACTTCTTAAAATGGATCTTAAATTAAGCAGATAGTTTCATTCTCTCAGGCTACAGACACAGGATCCAGTAGATAATGCTCAAGGTATAAGCACAGATCAAATCTCACTGCAACAGCAGTATACAAAGGACCAGAGAATAAGCAGTCAAAAGCATGCTGACCATGCATTAAAGGCACTTGAAAGCCCCCATTTACCCTCATTTCAGCCAGGAGTACAGTTCTCAGTGTATGGGTGATGCAAAAATAACTCTTGAGGATTGTGTCAAGCATCCATCCACAGTATTTTAGATAAAGGTGAGCCAATGTGCTAGAGATTAACTGCACTGTAGGCACACCTGCAGTGCTCTGTGGAGTGAGGTATCCTGAGGGGTATCCTGAGGCAGGGGAAAAAAAGTCATTCCTTCCACAAAATGACACGTTACCCAGTCTAGTGAACTAGGATGCCCAGAATCTTGTAACACCCAGGTAGGTCTGGCTCAGGCACATCTACATCACATAATATAGGTATTAGCTGTTCTACATATGCAACATATGCATATGTCCATAGTCCTAAAGAAAAATTCTTTCATAGGTATTTACTGACAATTTTACTAGATTAAAATCATCCAGGTGCCTTACATCACTGCTGGCAGAGTTTTGCCCCCTGAATATGGAAGCAAACTCTTCCATAATTAGAAATCCAGAAAGAATTTAGGGCAGCCTCAAACATAAAATCTTGAGGGCAGCTTTCCCAGCAGCTGCCCTCAAGCTTTTATGGGCATCAGTGGGACTACACAGCTCTAGGTGAGGATAGATCACAGCTCCTGAACACTTGTTTATGGGAAGAAAGGGAGAATTTGTGAATATAACAGCAATGCTTTGCCTTTGCTAAGTAAATGTTCTCAATGGCTGAGGAGGACACCAAATCACAGAAGTGAGAATATCTTCAGGAGAAATAAACATTTTTCAATTGTGGGGTTTTTTAATTTATTTTTTTTAATCAACCTTTGAGAATCTTCTGGATGCAGCAGCAAAACTGTCTACAGGAAAAAATAAATTACTGTCCTACAGTTTACACTCTGGCAAAAACTTTTTAAACTTTGACTCTCTTTATTACGTTCTGAATTTAAATGTTTTTGCTGAATGTAGTGATTTATTTATATTTTTGCCATTTCTGTTGGCATTTTATGTTCAGACATTTTTGAAGTACTTAATGCAAAATAAACTCACATGCAGATAACTTTGGAGCAGCGCAGTGCTTTAGAAACCACATGTTTACAATAAAAGAGTGAGAGCTTTGAAATCGAAGTTAAGCTCAGGGTAAAACTAGGAAAAAAGTTAGAGATATTTCTGTGCTCATGAGTGTGATTCTGTCCAAGTAGGGCCAAAATTCTTTTCTCATCAAAAATTACTTAAATCTGGACTTTCCCCAGTAAGTCAGTGAAGATATTTCATGTACGCTCCTCTCAAAAAAGCAGAATCTGAGCCTCTGTTCCCAGTCTTGGTTCAGGTAATGGAAAATCCCAAATGCTGAAGAAATTGAGCCCTATGGATAAAAGACAGCCACCTAAGACCCAAAGTTTTTATCCTTTCACTCAAAATGTGTTCACGGCCTCTATCTGTAATTTCTGTACATTCTAACTTTGTAGTATATTGCAAGGGAGTTTTGTAAGTGAAGGGAGACTTTAAATAAAAGCCTTTTACCAGCTGCATTAAAAATGTGAAATACATGATATCATATCAAGTCTAAGCTGATATGGAACAACATTTTTCCTCCTTACATTTTTGGCAGATTTGTATTGTGTTTTCAGGGTGGGAAAATGACTGATGAATGGTAAAGACAAAAACATCATTCATTGGTAGCCAGATCTTTTCTGGAAAAATATAAACTACGCTAGTGTTCTCTGAAGATTTCATCTTGCTTTAATTATACCTTGAGAAAGTTAAAAAAGTTAGGCAGGTATCAGCTTTAAAGATGCCTCACATTTTTTAAACTCTGACCGAATAACTAAGAGGCATATTTAGTGTGTAACTCATCTCATTTGTAGTTACCCTTGTCTGGTTCATTCCATTCAGAGCTCAGTGACTGGAAGCTTTGCCTGTGTTTTCTGTTCTGGCCACTTGAGGGAATCAGTCTGTAGCTGTGGTCCATAATTCTTGTTTTTACACTAAGGAAGTAAGAAAAATTATATTTGTTGCAGAAAGTTTTCCAACTTTACTTCAACATGAAAGACATCACAAAGCACCGGCTCAGAAATAAATTACTCCCTACATACTAAATATCCAGGAAGGGGGAAAAAAGGTTGATAAATGAGAGTCTTGGGAGTTGCTAAGTGAGGTCCCTGCACACAATTTATGATCATGCGCTCTTGGACTTCAGAATGATTAATACAGCTAATTCTCAGTAGAATAAGAGCTGTTTTAGCCCAGGAGAGAACTGTACGCTATTGTTTATAGAAGCAGATAACATCAAAGTGGCCCACTGCTTGTGTTAAGCAAATAGAGAATTCTGGGTCAGTGCAAATTAATCCTAAAGGAGTAAGAAAAAGTTCTTAATGACTGTTAGATCAGTGTGTTATCACTTTCCATACTACCAAAAATGGTAGAACTGTTAATGAGAATTACAAATGGCCTCACTCACCACAGTGTGCTGGCAGTTGTCTACTGGCATGGCTACCATTAAGTCTTCTGGCGATCTGTACATATGACATTTGTTAATGAAGTGAAGACGATTTAGGCAATTTTCTGAGCTATTTGAGCCATTGCAGAATGGTCTTTTGCAACAAACATGCAGAGTGTTTTACACTGCAATTAGCTGAGAAGACTGAGACCCTTAAATCCCTTATCTCTTATTTGTACACTAAGATCCCATTTACAGAAATAAATGAATGGAATTTACACATGAAGTAACTGTGGGGGAAAAAAAGTCTTGTTGGTTGTGTTTATTAAGCTGTGTTTTCTTGTTCAAAGTCAAGGAAAGCACAGAGTTTAGCTTTGTTTAGAAGAAATAGGTTGCATTTCACATACTGACACTACAAATTGCCTTAGAAAGATTACTCGGTTCCCTTAAAGTACAATTTAACAGCTAGACCACAAGAAGGTCTAGAAAATAAACTTCCTTTATTTGTTTTTAGGAGGTGGTTCGGGTTTTATTGGTAATGATTTGTGGACCTCTGAACATACCCCAGCACATTATAATTCTGTTCCAGTCCCTCTGATGTGATCTACGTGCCACATTATGGGATGGGGCAGGGTTGTTGACAGGAAAAAAGTGGGAATAGTCGGTAAGGGTACCATGGCCTTGTAAGCTGTAAGCTTGTTAGTTGTACTGGTGGAATGAAAGAGCAAAAATCTCCTCAATCCCTGTTGAAAAACCATGCCTGTTTACAAGTCATTATAGAACTCTATGAATACACATCAGGCGGGTGATTTAACTCTCCCACTTTAGTTACTGTACAATTATTTTTCCATTAAATTTGTTTTTAAATAAATTGTCTTGTTTCACACAGGATCATCACACCAAGAAATTATTTACACAATTATTAGGTCCTCTGATATATTGTCCTCTGGTACAGTTGTTGTCACTCAGCAAAGTTCATAGATACATCTCAGTGCTTCTCAGAATACTTGGCCCTGAAAGCACACACTTTTCAGAACTGCAAAAGGAGATGCCTCCCTTAACTTACCTCTTTCCTGACTACCACTTATGTCAGGGGTGCATCTTTGGAGATGGAGACTTTTGCTGATGTAAACCAAAGATGTGAAACACCCCTGTGTGTACACAGAGGGAAAATGTTTATCCTGCATAGGACACAACCTCCTTTTTTCCTCTCATTGATACTTTTACTTGGGAGAGTTTTTTGCTCAGGAGATGCAACAAAGTACAGCTGTAGCAGTCTTGCTTTATTCTAGCATCAGACTTCTCCAAAGACCTCCGAGATCTTTTTGTACATATCTGATGGGGGGCTACCCAGATCCATACGTATGCTGTCTGGTATAAAAGAACCAGCTCTTTAGCAACACACAGAGGGGTTCAAGCTATTTGCCAAAAAAACTATGGTTGGTGGGAAAAGCTGCCTACTTCTGAAATTAATAGCCTCCCAGAGGAGAGTTTTTTAAGAAAGGAAAAATACCCCCCACACAAAATTAAAATATATCTTCTTTTCCTCTTTTTAGTCCTTCTCGTTCAGTTAGTTTGAGGAAGGTAAGCAGTTTTCCCTTTCACCCATGGTAAATCAGTTGCCTGACCAGGAGGGAGGTTACCTGAAATTATACAGGTAAAAATTGCACAGCTTGTGGCCTTTGTCCTAGGGAAAATGCCCATAGGTGGCTCTAATGCCCACACCCCCATCATTGCTTAACCAAACCATTCCTATTTCATTTTTTTAATCTTCTCAGGGGAGTCTGTCCTTTCTGCCATTTAATCAGCCTTGAGGTTTCCCTCTGAACTCTCTCCAGTATGCCTACATTTTTTGCTGGTATGTATCTGGAACTAAACACAGTGTAATGAGCGCAGAACAGAGCTACAGTGTAATGGGCACACAGAAAAAAACCTGTGTCTTTGGGCTTGGGTAACCACTGTCTAGCAGAGCTAATTTGCAAAGTTTGTGCTTGAAAAGGCAAACTGTCCTATTTTTCATTTGCAGATAAACTTCTGAAATCTTTCACTTCCACTCTAATTCCTAAGAAAGAGGGGAACAAAAGGAAACTACTGAGTGACTGCTTGTGTTCTGGCTCCATCTGCCTCTCAGAAGACCATGTGCAGACCCAATAAAATGCTCTGCAGTCTTTCTTGGTGTCTGGCTTGTCCAGTTCACCCTTCCTAGCATCATACAAGTAATAATGCTGTGCAACTGGCCACTCTGACAGCTTTCATGATGCCGAAGTTTATGGCAACTGTAAATCTATTAAGCCACAATTTGCACTTAATAAAATGAAACAGCAAGTAGTTAAATGAAAGCTCAATCCTAAACTGGAGAACATTTTTCAGGAAAAGTCATTGAGCCTGCTGTTGCTACTGCTGCCTTCCTTTGAGAAATTCAATAGTGCAGATTGAGGAAACCTGGAGAGAGCTGGCTATTCCTTCCTTCAGTTTGTAATTGCCCCATAGACCATTTAATCATCCGTAGATGAAACAAAGCCTGTGCTGTGGAGTCCCGGAAGGGCAGGCATGCGCTTATCAAACACTTCCTACCCACTGAGCAGAGCTGGGAGCTCATCCCGATGCCTCTGAGCAGCTCTGCTGTCAAAGCAAGGAGCTGAGAGCAGACGGGCTCTTCCTGCTGTCACTATGCCGGCCTTCCTACTTGCCTTGATTTTATCACAGTAAAGTCTTGTGCAAGCCAGTTTCTCAGGAATGGAGTTTGGAGCAGAGAATGAAGCTCTTTTTGCACAAGAAGGCAGGAGGGCACTGAAACACCCACCAGGACAAGAGCTGCTTGATGTTGTCTTGAACAGAAGAGATAAGCACTGAAAGTTAAATAAGAGGAGTGAGGACTTACTGGCTCCTGTAAAACACTTTTCTCTGTTAACTTTAAAATGACATTCTTCATACCCCTGGCTCTGCCTCTGCTCCATACTGTGGCATTTCTGGGTGACCAAGTGGATGGGCCTGATTCACAGATGAATAGTCTGGTCAGAAACCATATGCCCGGTTTCATTAACTTGAAGAAGTAAAAAAAAAGCCTGGCAAGGGGAGGCACTGAGAGCTTGAAAACCTGATCCATCATACTAATTGGTTTAGAATATTAGCCTTTAGTTGAGATTTGAAATCCATTTCCTCTTGAATATAGTCAATTTGCCTAACATCTCAGACATTATACATAACCACGTAGATCTTGACACTCTGCTCTCAACTCCTAGCTCATATTTTCTGGAATACACCAAGAGAATGTGGCACTTGAAATAGAGTTACAAGAACTGGCTGCTCCTGGGAGGGCATCTATCTTCCCCCATCCAAAACTTTTGTCTGGAAGAATTCTTATGAGGATTTTTGATTCACAGAAAACACTGAGTGCTGACTAATGCTTGCCAATTAAGTTCAGCCCATTGAATCAACAGTTTCCTGTTACCTGTTCCTTCAGGTAGAACAGCGGCTGATACCCCTGCCCTTTCCCAGGCTTCTGTGCAAGGACCTTTCCTGCCTGAAAACAGTGGGGACACCTGTTTTCTGAGCGTGGAAGGCCAGCACCTGAAATCCTAGGAATGGGCCTGCTATTGAGAAAAGGGTGCTTGATAAGGCAGCCACTGTGATAGGCAGCGGAAATTTGATGATGAAAGGAGATGCCTAATAGATTAATCTGGTGTGATTTGCCAAAACACAGGGTTTTCTGGAAGATTATCCACACGCGCAATAGGAAGCCCTTTGTTTTGTAAAAGTCCCCACTTATCTTGGTATTCTTTATCTCAACAAGAAACATAATGGTTTACTTGTTTACATGCATGGCAGATATATTCAGAGCTGGGCTTAGGAACTGTGAACTCCTTTTCATTTGAAATGTTTCCAGCAGGCAGGTTATTAGCTGAGGGGGAACAAGCAGTTGGACACACATAAAATTTAAATCTGCCTTGCTTAGATTGGCAAAAATGAATGTTATTTCATCCACTGGGAAAATGTTTTACTTCCTGCTCAAATACTTTTGGAAGAAAATCACAAGCTCATTTGTAGCCATCATATATGTATGTATATATTTTTTTAGAGTTAAGTGGTATGTCTACAGAAATGTATTTGTTACTGTATGCCTGTTATTTTCCACTAATATTAATTATTTTATTAGCTTGTCTTTACTTCTTCAATTTTACTTTGCTTACTATAAAATGTGACTGATGGCTTTACTTTATTTATCCTGAATGTGTGGCTGGAATCTAGCCCTTGATGTGCCTTGGATAGAACTGCTTTGGTTTCTGGAATTGATTTTTAAATACCTTACACATCCGGGACTGCAGAACTACCAAAGCACTGTGTTCTTGAACTCTGAAAATAAACAAAAACTACCGTGTTAGAAAACAGCTTTATTAAAGCCCTTTTTAGCAATCTTAAAGCAAAAAGGCTTTTCACAGAGTGCAGTATTAAGCTTGCTGGACACACAGCGTACATGCTGTACAAAGGCATGTGCAGCAAGAATGTGCACTGTATTAAAGGAGCTGGAGCAGGGGATTTTGCAGAGTTATTTTTCTGTGCTCCTCAGCAGTAAAGATACTGTGTGTACCATACAGATTTTGAATCTACTGCAGAGGCAAACAGTTTCTATAGCATAATAAGTACGAGGTGGGGGGTCACTTCAAACAAGAGTAAAAGAAAGGGAAGGCAAGTAAGCAAGCTCCTCGCTCTGATGCCACTGGATTAGTTGCGTGGTCCTACCTCAGCTACCCACTGCAGCTAGTACAACACTGGGGAAGGAACAGAAACTAGAAGGAGGAGGAAAATGGGGCTGGAAATCTGATAAATCCATCAAAAAGAATAGATCTCCAAAGATTTGCCTGTCTAGACCAGTGGACGGCTGCAAATGGGACTTAGTGGCTCATGCAAATGTATACAGTGTAATGAAAAATTACCATGGAGTAATGCTTGGCATAGACAAAGGATTTTATTTTACTTGTAGGACATATTTTATGGTTTATGAAGACATTGGAAATCTACTTTCTGTTTTCTTCTTCCATAGTCATAGTTTACATTACTTATTTTACAATGTGTTCAGGCACACATTGAACTTCTTTCTGTCTGCTCCAAACCTTCCTATAGTTCACACTGCACTTAAAGCCAAGTCCTGAAATTCAGCATAGTCAGGGCACAGCTGAAACTGAGAAATGCGAGGAAGCTTTTCAGAACTTGATTGGAATTGGTGTGAAATCAGCACAATATTTGCAAAATTTCTTCGTCAGGCTTGCAGTGTCTATAAAACCACTAAGGTAGAATCAGCAAGCAGAATCAAATATGATTCCCCCCAGAAAAAGACAAAAGCTTTCTAATGTCATTTCCTTTTGTGAGTTAGTGGGACTACTTTCAGAGGAAAGCCCTCAGCAAAGCAAGGGCTACAGCTATACTCTTAACTGTAGCAGTAGAGACAAAAAATGTTTTCTTAATGTATTTCTTGGCCCTTAGTTTTTTCTTCACACTTCCTGAACAATTACACTTGCAATACTTAAAAATATATTCAAATTCAGGGTGGTGATAAAGATATTCTAGCAAAGGTGAGGTGATTAAACATCTCAATGTGCCTTTTAAAACACATTGCTTCCACTACAAAAATTAAAACATCTCTCATTAGGGTAAGTATGGTAGGCCTTATGCTTCCTATGACTTTTTCTCTCCATTAACGTGAATATAATAGTAGGTTTCTAAAAGGCTCCTTCATTTTTTTGGAGGTGAGAGGGTGGGAGATACATCTTTAGAATTGGTTTGTTTGTTCATTGAGGGGGAGAATATGTTAGTAAATGCATCACACCCGTTTGTTTGTTATTGAAATCTTATTGTTACATCACCAGACAGTAAAAATAAGGTATTTCCTTTTCTATAGATACTAAATATTATGTCTGACTACAACTTCTACCTAAAAAGCACCTTCTGGTTTAGGCAAGTTTCTGCATGCACACTCATAAATGACCCATGGCATTGTAGCCCAGCTTCAGGCATAAAATTTGCCTGGTGATGTTAGAATACCTTTGTTATGAGTTCTACAAATAACATTTGGTTTTATTACTTTTATTTTAATATGAGAAGCAAAAGTGTCTATGCGCATCCCAGGTCTCCCAGAGGAACATGTCCCTCCTTGAGAAAAGGAAATACAGTGCCAAACCAAAGAGGTACTGTTGCAACATGAAGGATGTAACCGAGAAGCCATGCTATAACATGGTGCACTCCAGAGAAATCTACAGTGGTGTTTTAGATAAGACCAGAAGTGCATTTCTGAACAAATCTCCTGGTTGCTCCCATTTGCTATGCAAATCACTGTTCACAGTACAGAGTGGTCTAAGACCATATTTGATAAGCATTTTTGGAGATGAAACTAAGCCAGATGTGCTCCAGGACTCCATCTAATGCACTGCAACCGCTAACAGGTAGCTAACAGTTCCCAGACCCAGGCACAAACTAATCCAAAGCAAACCCCCTCTGGGACATGCCTGGTCCTCGGCACCAATGGATTTGCTCCACTAATCTGCCCATAGCAGCCTATACTACCTGCTACTGTATGCATAGCTTCTGTGACCAGCACTAATTTTGCCATATGGAAGGAAGTTTATGTGAGTGAAAACACAGTGGTGGATTTCAGAGCAGAGTAAGGTTTCCTGGCACAAACAGAAGTGTTGCAGGCTGAACGGGTGATTTGCTGAGATGCAGGGCTTCAGCTGAACCAAAGCGTCTTGGTAGACATACAGAGGAAGCCCTGAAGCTTCCACACAGGATTGTTTGCTGCACACCGCTACTTCCCAGCAAATCTGTCTCTTTTCATTACAGCAGACATTTGTGAGTGTGACTGCACAAAAGAAAAGACTCTGTCTCAAATCAGTACCCTGTGAATGTCCATCACAGTGAAATATCTCTTAAAACTGTATGGAAAGAGTAGTGGGGAAAAAAATTACATGTATAGCAATAAAGTAGCAGGTGATGGCACATCTCTAGATAGTGACACAGGCCCTCAACATTTCTGATTTACCATTAGAGAAAGGTAAGACAGTCATTTGCTTCTGGAAGCTCATGGGTTGCCTTTTTGCTTTGTTGCTCCAGTTAGACTAGTAAAGGATACCAGCTCTCCTTACAAGCCTCGAGTCTGTTGTAAACTTAGATCACCCAAGCTACAACAACAACAGGACAAACTCTGCATAGTGCAAATGTAATTTGCAGGGTCAGCATGAAACTGATACCAGCTCTTGGATGAAGACAGAGCTATATATGTTGTGTCACATCCATGGAGCTGCCAGCACCTGCTAAGAACCTTCAAGACAAGCTGAAGCCAAAGTGAGCTGAGGTCACGCTTCAGGCATGCCAGGATGGATGAAGTCATTGTGTTCAGTGACCCTGGCTAAATGTAGTGGCAATGTATACATATTGCAAAACCACAGTCCTCTGTCCACCCTCTGTTCCAGTCATCCTTGGTCCTGCTTTATGGAAGGAATGCAGGAATGGTAGCCTTTTGGCTGTATGAAACAGCTACAAAATTTAATTTTTGCATTGTTAGATTAAGTACAGATTTTGCATACATGGCCAGAATTTAGCATCATATTTCCACGGTTTACCAGAAGATATTAAATATGTCTTACATTCACCTTTGAAACAGATGTGTGAAGTGTGTGCTGCAATATGCATTTATTTCTACTGACCTCCCAAATGCAAAGACAAACATTGCAGAAATCCTTACAGAACAGAGGGATGACTTTAGCATTGTCAGCTCTTCATGAGTGGATCTGAGGAAACAGAACATTTATTGCTTTTGGGTTGCTGAGATTTTTTTGAAAGAAAATCTTGGATTTTTGGCAGCTGTAAATAAGCTTTCTATTCAGACAAAAGACTTGTTGTTTCTGGTACTTGTCCAAAGGATTAAGTACAATATAAAAAGTAATATACTTCTGTCTGTACCTTTATACCAATGAAGTGTGTATGCTCTAATTTTGTCCTCTTCATCTTTATTTGTGGATAGATTTGTCATCTTTTGCCTCTTTGCTGATCTTCCTTGCACCACAAGAGGACATGGCACAAGACATCTCTTCACTCTCTTATTTGGCTGTACACATCCAGGAATTGACACTGTAGCAAAAGGTCATGACACCTATAAATTAGTGTGATCTTTCGTATAGAAACTCATACTCTTTCATGTTAGAGGGCCAGCTTCCATTATCTAGTTCAGTGTTCAGCAATACCATAGAAGTAAATGCAGCTGTTTTGTTTTGGAGCCAGTAGACTGTTCCCATCATCAGTATCAAAATGACAACTGTTGGATTCATCTATCTGCTTCTTCCCTCTATGTGTCTCTCCTCTTTCCTATCCCTGATCTACTGTCCTACCCATGGCTCATCACTACCTGTGAAATTGGATGGAACTATTTTCAGTTATTCTCTGGAGAGGAGTCACATTCCTCGTTTCAGCCTTGCAAGACTCTTCACTTAAAGCCAAATCACCACTGGACAAAGAGATTCCTCCGTCTCTTCCCTATCCTTCTATGCGATGCACACAGCAGAAGGATATCAGTTGTCTTTTGCTAGTTCAAACAAAGGCTGCTCAGGAGGAATGAGCATTCCTATTGCCATCTTTCTCCCCCACACAAATGACGATCATTTATAGCAATTTACAATAGTACAACTTTGGAAAATATATATTGGAGGAGAAAGTGTTGTTTTAAGAACTATGTGGAATTTTCAACATAAAACTAAGAAAAGCACAGGCAATTTTTAGTGGTAAAATGTTTAAATCCCTACATATTTGACAGATTATTCCACATGAATTATAATGATTTGTTGTAAATGTCACCATAGCAGCTACATATAAATATATACAGTGTAGTCTGACTTCAGAATAAAGGAAGGTTTGTCTTTATTACCTGCTACAAAATGAAGACTAGAAACATCCCCTTTGTATTCTTGAGGAAGGAGACTTAAAGTTTGCTTTTCTTTCTCACTTTTTCTTTTGTTTTTGGGGTGGGGTTGTTTTGGGGTTTTTATTCATTTTAATAGAGAGAAATTGCAATGCAAGCTAGCCAGAGAATGTTGGCAATTGCACACTGGATAAACTTGAGGGGTGAAATCTGAGAATGCCAGAAACAAAAAGTAAGGATGTTGTCAGGAACACAAACTTAGAATTGGTAGCCACCCTCCTACAGATGGTAAAAAAGGCCACTTCAATTCTTTAGGTTGCCAAAGGATGAATTAGAAAAGGAGAAAGTGAGCAATGACATAAGGAAACCTTAAGAAGACACTGAGAAGAAGACAAGAGGCAGTGAAAGGAGCAGAGGAAAGGAAGTACCAAGCTGTTCCAGGAGCATTAGGAAATCAGAGGTGGAAGCAATTGAGTTGTCCAAAAGAACAAGTGACCACAGAAGAGCAGTGATGGAGAAGCAGAGAAATTCCTTTGGAAAAGGTGGCAATCATCTTGGTGAAAGCAGTGCAGGAAAGATGATGCAGTTGGAAGCATATGAAGGGGCAGCCCCTGAGTCAGAGAGTGAAAGAGAGGTGGAAAAGACAGAGCCCGTGAGGGAACCTTTCTGCTCTGCACACGGTCATCCCCATCCCTGCCCCTCTGGCACTGGCTGAGTGGAGAAGGAATGGCAGACTGCATGGCTGTTCATATACCTGAGGTCTTAATCACACTCTTCCACAAAGAAATTATATTTCTTTAGGCACATCCTGAGAGCAAAAGACACCTCTGCTTATATTAATGTGGCTGTTGATATCATGCTAAAAGCAGCATCTGAACAAGCTCCTCCTCCACTTAGGCTGTTAACACTATTCATCTGAAGGCATTTGAATGTAGTGCCTTAGCTGGGGTTTAGGTCTCCCGGGCTCCCAGACAGTCAGTAGAACAAGAGAGGTTGCTCCAGGCAGCAATTCAGGGCTTCCAGCACAAGCTTCTTTTCTTGACTTGCCTCAGAAAGCCACTTATTTTTCTCTCTGGCCTGTTTAGGGGACCTAAGGAGTCCAACCCCGAGGGGGGCAGTGCTTCACCACCAGGTCTTCCAAGCCAGCTATAGATCTCTTACACTGAAAGCAAAGCCTATAGGTTAAAGGAAGTTTAGAGCTTAACCTCACATGTCTATCAGGGTTCTTTTTGTTCCCTTTTTACTTTTTTGAATGACTCACTTTCTAAGCACTTTTCATTTGAATTAAAAATGGTGCGTACTTCAATCGCCTGCAAATTTGAAAATGCTTAGAATACACGTGCAAAATAATAGGAAGAATTGTAAAGCTAACACATGCATTCAGCAGTGGAGAATATGAACAGAAGTTTAACATGTTGTCCTTTGAAAGAAGTTAATATTGTATACACTGGTGTGGAAATACCATAGATCCTGTTTCAGTTGAATGACTTCATTGAAAGAGCCGTAGCATCAAGATCGAATGCTACTATTTATTGAAAGTGATAAATTATCCAAGGATTATAGTTCATAAACATAAGACTCAATGTCTAGGAAAAAATGTATTCAATGTCTAGGAAAAAAATGTAATAACTATCTTAGGTATATTTTAAAAACAAGCTGTTCTGTGAGTAACAGAGCCTGATCCCTTGTATGGCTGTGTCTTATATCGTTTATATGTTACTGCTGTATTAGTCCTATTCATCTCTCATGTCTCTACTTGATAATCCCTTTTGGCAAGAGGGAGAGCACAGTCTGAAGCTATGGGTTTACTGGTGAGCACGCCCATACATGGCCAGGAGCATATGTCCTGTATCAGGCCACTGCCAGGCAGAAGCAAAGCTGGCTTTGCCAAACAGGGGCAATGTTACCTGGAAAAACAAACGTGTTTTTTTATTTCCATCCAACCACAAATTTTCATAGCAGTTATTGGAACATAACGATGTTGGGAGTTCTCCTCCTCTGTCAAATGTGGTTGAAACTGGCCTGAATTTTTGTGGAGACAGGAGCAAGGAGAGGGGAAGAAATAGAGAGTAAGAAAGAAAACAGGGCTAAAAATAACAATGTTTGGATTTTTCCAGGCCATTTACCCTGGAACATTAGAAAATGTAATGTGTAAAATAATACATTTTTTTTCATTAAAGACGCAGAGTAGCAGACATAAATTGATTATTTTTATTTTGATCTGGCAGTACACTTTCATACACATTGACAGCAGCATTTTCTTCAATTCAGACTACATACACTTTGAGCTCTTTATTTTTCATCTCCCAGAAGGATGTACAACACACTAGGGAGTCATTTGGCCAATGGGGTGAAAAACATTTTCTAGTGTGTGGATTATTATGGAGATAAGCCCACAGCTGTGTGAGGAGCACACTGATAGAACCACATCTGTTTACATCAGCTGAGGATCTATCACTTATCTGTAGCAGTGTGTGTCACAAGATAGCTTAACTGATATGGACTTAATACTTGATTACATGGTTATTTTAAGAACTCTGGAAGGACCCATAAGAGAAATCTTAACTGTCTTCCGTAGTTTTGCCTAATATTTGCTGTAGGTCCCACAACTTTTACTAATAGTATGTATTAACAAACTAAAAAGGCTGGTTTCAATACACTGTGCCACCCTGTTCACACTACTCACCAGTGACGTTTTCATTTTGGGGGAATTAAGACCCTTTCTCTAAAGCAAACAGGCTCAAAAGCTGGTCCACAGGCATAACTGGCATTGCCAGGAGTCAAAAGGATATTCAAGTCCTATATGTTAATGCCAAAACTAAGATTCAGGACATCCCCCACTGCTTTTGGCATTCTGATACCGTGGCTAAACATCAGTTGTTATTTCCGAGAATATTATCCTCCCTCAAGTTCATATTTTCACACTAGTTTTGATTTGATTTACTGCATCTTAATTACAATTCTGTTCTCTTTTCCATGTCTATCTCCTTGCCTATCTCCGTGGTATTCGACTAAATGCCAGAGAGGTGCAAGACACCAGAGCAGCATGTGGTGGATGAAATGCAGATGCAGATGCTTCTAGTAAAGGCTTTGCTGTTATGTAGGTTGTAATTTATAGTTTTCATCAAGTGTCACTCAAAGGAAACAGGGTTACCCATGTACACATTTATCTCTGCTTTTCCTCTTGGCCCTCCACCTTTCCTTCCTTTTTGTTTCTGTCTCAGTGTATCTCTACTGTTCTGTTCTCAATTCTTTACAGAGTGGCACCATTTTATATATTTAGTTGTCTACAGTGAAAACAGCAAAAGAAAATGGATCACTGTAAATACTGGTTTTGCAGAGACCTGTAATGAGCAAATGGCCAAGGAAATTAGCTGGAAGTCAGCAAAAAACCCAAAACTTTTAAATTTCACTGCCTCCAATGTACATCAGCTTAATGTTAATTCCACCAGGAAAAACATGGATAACTTAGAAATCCAATTACATTGACCTTCAGGGGTGATTTTTAGTTGCTGTCACTCCAAAGCCAGCAATACACACTCTCAGAATACAATCTTAATGCTCATAGGCCCTTGTTCTCATTTTTAAAAATTAATGACAGTGCATCTGCCCATAATCCAGATCTCAAGATGCCAAATTGTCTTTTCCTTTTTCATTTTTGTTCCCACAGGAATGTTGGTGGATGCATGGAAGGGCTGAGAGTTTTGTTCAGATCAGATTTTTACATAAATATTCTTTCATATTGAAAAAGAAGAATCATATGTATGAAGAATGACTAATTTTATAGGGAAAAAACTGTTTTGTCTGTTCTTAATTTATTACACATTCAATTGCTTTCTGAATATATCATATGGGCTATTGTACTCCAAATACACTTTGCAGACATCTACCAACACAATAATCAGTTGTGTTTACATTGCAATCAGACTTGACTCATGCCTGTAAAGTCATCCCATTTAATGTATTTACACACAGACTTTCTTCCTGCTCTTTCTCCCAAAAGACCACATAAAATGCAAAGAATGGCTCATAAATTCTGAAGTAGAATCTGCAAAAGATGCAAAACATCAGGGTAAGGCTGCTGCTTAAACTGGAAGAATACTGGTATTTGGGATTAGGAGGTGATCATCTGTGGTCTGAGTCTAGAGGAAAAGCTGGGGTACTCTTTAAGTGCATTTTAGTGCTAGAAACAGCAGAGAAAATTGAGCAGTGACACTCAGGCAGCCCATGTCTCCTTCCAGGCTGTGAACCACGCACAGAAAAATGGGTTCTTAAGAAATTACAGAAGAGAGCAAGCTCCTGCTGCTTTTATGTTTTTCATAGTGGTTTAAAATCACTGCAGACAAATGTAATGCTTGAAAGTGCAGAAGCTGAAGCTACCTGTATTCCAACTGTCAGTCAGCTGGATTTCAACACATGGAAATTATGATTGCAACTGCTGATCTGTGTGAACAGGTTTGCTCTTGTATGTCTTTCAAAGACAGGAATTTTTGAACTGGAATTTTTCATGAAATTCAGATGAAATACTTTTTGAATGAAAAAAAAAGGGATAAAGAGGCAAACAATGAAAACAAAATTACTTCAGGTACAGATAGCATCCAAAGCACTTAAATTGCCTGTCCCTAGTCCTGACACAGTTCTTGCGTGGCTGATGTGGAGAAATTGTCATTTTTATTAGACAGCTCTACAGCAGCCCTATTAAATGACTTGAAAACTGTGGAAAACACCACCCCCTCAAACACTTCCCAGTCTATCTGGAAGGCCAAGTGACTTGACCCACAGTCCTGCAGTGTACTAAAGAGCCTGTGCCATTTGAAGCACAAATGGTCCCCCTGATTTAATGTAAAGCACTAGGAAGAAAAAATCAAACAGGCAAAGATCACAAGGGTTCACAGGAGTGTGAATTCAGTGAAAATTACCCAGAGGCTGAATTTAACTGGCAATCACAATGCTGTTTTGTCAAGTCTAATAGCGACTCACCATGCTAAAAATCTAAATGCAACAGTACAGCAAAAAAAGAGATGCGGTCAGGAAAAGCATCACCAAAACCTCACAAGGAGATATCTGCCATGAAAGTGCTAAAATAAACACTTTGCCAAATACTTGTTGGCAAAGACAACAAGTTTTCATTCAAGTTTATAAAATGAAGAAAAAAGTTACTCTAGGACCTATTATTTGTAGCTCCTTCCTCTGTAGATTCTGCCTGTATGAACAGTACCATGCACATTGTTTATTATCATGTTCAATATGTGAAGTTTAGGTTTTCTTCCACTCTGATTCTGGAGCGTACTCTGCATCAGAAAGACTTTAGATACAAAGTAAGCATACAGAGTTCAATAACAAAAACATCATAAAATTACAATTAATTTATGCAAAAAGCTATAATAAATGCACATCACAAGATTGTAGTGTTGGGAAAAGCTTAAAAAGACACATTAAAAATTAACACTCTTGCAGCAGATTGCTTTTTCTCTGTATTCTTTAAATGTTCCAATTTCAAATTTCAAAACTCTTTCCTATGTCAATGACAATCTTAATAAAGTCCAATTAGTTCCACAAGGCACTTTCTGATGCACAAGCCCCTGGCTTGATTGCGGTGAATGGTGGGTATTTCCTGTGTTTAAGTCCACATATGGATTGAGTAAGGCAGTGGCAGAGAGACTACTGTTTTCCTTCACTACATCTTCATTTCTTTTTCACAGGCTAAGCCTTTTTTGTTTTTCCTGGCTCTGTTGTCAAAACATTGACCAGAGTTTTGGCTCATGGTATTGGAATACAAGGCCAAAACAATCCTCTGGAAACCAGTGTGGCAAAATGTATTTTAAATCTATACATTCACCATTCAACCATGGGAGTAACCACGCCCACTGCCCCACTCTGTGGTTTAAAAACAACATGGGTTTGCCCCCAGAATGGTTTGATTTATTTGACAAGCTTTTTCAAGCTGGGTATATCAACATTTAAACTGTTCTGAGGCTTGGCTTCCTACGTCACATGTACAGCAAGTATTAAAACACACTCTAATCATTTTCTGCCTCTATTAAACTAGACAAGGTGAATGCTTTGTGCATTCTGTAGGATTTCTTTGAAAACCTGTCAGTCTCTCCAAACAAGCTACAGTGATTCTGTACTTTTTTCCCCTCAAAAACGTACCTCTGGGACATTTTAAATATTATCCTTGTTACATCCTTTTTGGAAAATACATCATTATAATAAATCATAGAATTACAGAATGGTTTGGCTTGGAAGGGACCATAAAGATCACCTAGTTCCAACCTGCCTGCCATGAGCAGGGACACCTTCCACTAGACCAGGTTGCTCAAAGCTCCATACAATCCTGACCCTGAACATCCAAGGGATGGGGCAGCCACCACTTCTCTGGGCAACCTGTGCCAGTTCTTCACCACCCACACGGTGAAGGAAAATGTGTAGAACTAATTTCCATTCCTCACATACAGAAGTCCAATACAAAACCGTAAGAGATGACACATTTTAAGGATTTCTTCCTAAAATGTATCATAATGCACAAGTACCCTGTGACGTTGCAAATTGTTTTGCTACATTGTCAGGTCCCTGAAGATATTCTTTCCTGAGGAGGAAGTAGGAATACAAACAACTCATCTGTAAAACTGAAATCAGGACAACACCAATTTTGCGCACATGACTGGGAAAATTAAAGTATAGAGATGGTGCATGGTGGTTTAAATGATCTATCAAAACAGAATTTAATAGTTTAAGTACCAGGATGTAACTCCCCTGAACCAGAATTCCTGTATGATTTACTTCCAGCCTTTTCCATTCCATTTTTTGCATTGGGAGCTGCGTCACTGAGCCAGGCCTCTGCTGGTCTATGTTGCATGGACATGATCTATATAGCAGCCACCTACAGAAATATATGCACAGGCACACAACAATTTAGGGTAAGTGGCTCAAGTGGTTCAAGGTAGAACCACCTATAAACGATCCATGTGACATTTGAACCAAATTTAAATATCCCACCTGGATTTACTCCCAAACTGCACAGCGGGAACCAAAGAGCAGGCCAGAAAGTGCCTTTCCTCATTAAATAAAACATAAACTTCTCAGCCAAACCTGTTTCATTGTGCGTGCTGCAGAAAGCTTTACAAGGGGGAGGGGGGAACATATATGTTTGTGGATGCAGCGACACGTTTTACGGTTTCCCTTTTATCTCCCCCAGCCCAGGACTCTCCTGCCCCTTTTTCCACCCGGGGTGAGAGGGAAGCGCGCCGGCCCTAATTGAAAGAAAAGCAAAAGCAATTAGCGCGGGGGGGGGGGGGGGGGGTGGGGGGAGGGCACCTCTCTCTTGATGAGCCGCTGCCGATGGATGTCCCACCGGCCCCGGAGGCCTCCCCAGCCCCGGCCCTGGCGCACCTCGGCCCCGGGAGCGGCGGCTCGGCGGGGAACAAGCGGTCCCCCTGGGGGATGCTCACCTTGGCACGAAGCCTCCCGCCTCCTCGGCTTTTTTCCTCCTTCAAAGTACTCCCGTCGGCCTTCACCACGGAAATTGTAAAACCCCTCTGATGGGTTCCTAGTGGCTAAAATAAAATTGGCGGGGGAGGGGAAATTATGTAATATTATAATTTCCCCCCATATATATATATATATATATATACACATATATAGGGGTGAGGAGGGATGATAGGAGTACCGTGAAGCAGCGTTTTGACAAACCCTATAAAGCCGAGAAGAAAGTACTAGGGAGATGGGAAAGAGGGAAGGGAGGAAGAGAAGTATCAGCGGGAGTAGCAAATAGCTTGGTTTTTACTCCCAGACACTATAACTTGTTTTACGATTAGTGATCTGTTTAAAGATTTGTCCTGGAAGTACTTGATATTGGGTTACAAAAGGTTACGTTAATTGCATTAAGCCATAATGACCCATGAAGGACTGAAAGGACTTATGAGGAAAACACACTTCTTCCTCAAAGAAAATAAAACTAAACCAATAAACAATAAAATAATACAAATTGAAACATAATAAAAATAGAAAAGAAATCAAGATAAAATAATAAAAATAAAGGATAATTAAAATAATAAAAAAAGTATAATTAAAATAATAAAATAAAATACAAATTTAAAATACATCATAACAATGAAAACAAAGCAAACTAATAAATAATAAATGTAAGTAAAATAATATAAATTTATTTAATTAAAATTAGAATTGAATAGAATAAATAATAAAATAAAATCATAAACCAAAGCAAAAGGCGGGGCGCTGCCGGGACTCCCAGAGGAGGCAGGGAGGGAGAGAGAAGGAGAGAGAGAAAGAAGGAAGGAGGCAGAAACCCTGTCCCGATGCCCTCCCGGAGGCTCCTGGCCCCCGCCTGGCAAGGCCACGCCGTGTGTCGGTCCAGGGCGCAGCTGCCCTCGTTATACATCGGGAATTAAATGTGTCTACTAATAAACTATAGTCTCCTTCGCCGAGGCAGAGCAGACAAACAAAATTGTCATTCCAAATTAAAAGAAAACAGGATTTCTTAGCAGTGTTTAGGAGGGTGCACAGCGGGGCATATTTTCTTTCTTACTGGCAAGAGTTTGTAACTGGATCCTTTAACATTACTGAGAACTTGAAAACATGAAACAAAAGTATTGATCCAAGAATTTGCCGAAGAAAAGTATCCAAATACACACTGGTTTGTTTGAATTTAGGGATTTTTTTCTTAGGTTACATCACATGTTTACGGGGGAAGATGGAAGTTGTGACACAGCCTTGGCATGCCCCATTCACACATACGTGGAGCAAAGTGTTATTTGTGTTGTTAAATTTATATTATGGTCCCTTTAATTGTATCAGCTGCTAGATAGACCTAGGAATAATGGCGTTTAAGAGGGAAATAGAAATCATCTTCAGAAGTCTGCAACATAATGGAGGAACCTAATTAATTTAACCTTGCAGTCTTCCATAATGGCTGCACTTTATCATTTCCACAGATGGAGCTTGAAGGAATTACCGCCGCTGTTTATCCCAGCAGACATCCCTGCTTGTGGTTAGCCGAGGGCAGATTTCCCACTGAAGATGCATTTCTCCACTTGAGGGAAACCAACTCGAGCCCTAGCAATAGCGGTGAAACTTGCTGGTGTTATATGTGGGGGGAGACACTGAAAAAGCCAGAAAATGAATAATACGTTTCTCTTTATGGTTTTATCAAGTGACACTGGAAGAAGAAAGTGTTTCTTTGCTTACTAGAGCCAAGATTTTCCCAACACCATTTCAGTTTCTCTTCCTTAATTTCCTCTTCACTATAGTTTTTCTTTAACAGCATATCTTGCTAACCTTTCCTTTTCCCTTTCATTTTATTTCCATTTCCTTTTCCTTCAATTTTCCTTCCCTTTTCCTTTCTATTTACTTTCTTTTTCCTTCCCCTTTTCCTCTTTCTTTTCTTTAGAAACGCAATACATGCCCGTTTCTAGATCCACAGAAATAAACCAAACACTTCTAGATGATTTGCAGTGTTTACAGACTTTTTATGCTGCGGAAACCTGAGCAGACTGGAGGTGAGCACGCCTCCACATACAAAACATACAAAAAAGCCGTTTTATTTGTACAAGCTGATTGCTTATTATTTCAGGAAATAATGCATTTTCCACGCTGTGGGATGCTGGGGTGCACACATTCAAGTCACTCGTGGATGTCGGACCAGAGTCGCGACTGAAGAAATTTGCTGGTTTGCGTCTCCGGGCTGCGAGGGAATTCCTTTATCCCCTTCAGTGGTACTAACCCAGGAATAAACTACTGCGATGAAATGGTCTGCACTTTTACCTGCATAGCTGGAATCTTTAAGAGTGTCGTTTGGACACTTCGAGGCGGATATTTCTCACCCCGAGCAGCCGGGACCAGAGGCGTTATCACACGAGTACATTTTTGGCACTGTTCTCCCGCTCTTATCCGAAGAGAAACTTGGTTGGTGACGCGGGAACAAGGATAGTTCTGCTTTCGGTGTGCAGTAGCTGTGTGAGATGAACCCTAACAGTACTGCCTTTTTTGCCTATTTTTAGGGTTATTGGCATCTGGGGTTTACTGTTTGGGTTTGGGGATTTTTGCACAATTCCGAGTGCTTGGCCAACAAAATTCCCATCCTTGCACACTGACTTTGTCCCTGACTCAAATGATAACTTGATACCGTTCTTATATCTTTCTACAAAAAGCGTCTCTTCTGTTCCTCCTCTGCACGGAGCAGAGTGCAAGAGAAGCCAAAGTACACCCGGAGGAATGAGGGCTGCTCTTAGAATCTGTACCACTGTTAGTTGCTACAAAGCAGTGAAGGCGAAAGGCAGCCCAGCATCCACCAGGGACGTTTGTGCCGTGTCAGTTTAGGAGGGTGGGTTTGGATCCAAACTTCCATGTATTAACCTGGCAAGTATGCGCAGCACCAGCCAGCGGTGTGACACCGAATACCTGTGCGGTACGGAGCCCTCGGGTGTTCTGTCGCCTCTCTTCCTGCCCCTTGGAGCCCGCCCGGAGCTGCACGGCTTCACTGGGAGTGATTTGGCCTGATGACGTGCGCCGTGACGCTAACCCAGCTAATAGGGAGCTGGTGATGCCGTTGCGCTTAAACAAAGGAGGTTAACCCTCTTGAAGTCCTAGTCATTGGCCACCCGGAAATAACCCTGTACATCTATGTGTGTATAGTCCAGTGGGACAAAAATATGGACCATGAGGAATAATCGGCACAGAAATTAGCACAGAGGAGTTCAGGCTGCGACGGGCAATAGCTGAAGTCTGGGATTCGGGCAAAAGAGTGAGGTGCAGCATCGCTATCTGCCCGGCATGTTCATCTGTCAAAGCAGCTGAAAACGGAGGGAGGGGAATAAATAAAATAAAAAATCAAAACCACAAACAAAATTAATAATAAAAAAATAGAAGAGTCGCTATCGGTGAAGCCGGTAGACTCACGGCAGCACCTGCTCCCTCTGCTGCAAACCCCCTCCGCAGCCGGTCCCGCGCCGCTCCACGTAGCCCCTCACGCTGTGGAGTCCGGGAATGCACACAGGCTGCTTGCGCTCCTGCGGCATTGGCGAGCCGAGGGAGATCCCTGCGGTGGCCCGGGGAGGGGACAGGAATGTCCACATCTTCTGATGTTAAGGATGCTGTCGCTGAGGAATTTTAAGTTTTGGTTGGTGACTCAGGGAAACGTACCTAAATAAAGAAAGTTTTTAAACCAGCGAAGTGTCGCTACTAGAGAGATAGAACACAAACCCCAGAGGGAAGCCCGCACGCTGCGGGGTCCCCCTTTCCCCTCGGAGATACGGGAGGGCCCCCACCACAGGGCGGTGGGCAGGAGGAGAGCGGCCACCCCCTCGCTTCCGTGTTCTTCTCCCGCCTCGGCTGCTCCTCCTCCCCCCGGGTTGGGGAAATCTGTCTGGGGATCCAGGAAGGACTTTCCTGTTTACCCGGCCCGGTAGCCCTCGCTGATGCTGGCGCCCCTGGGAGGGGAAAGGAGATGGGGGGGACGGAACGGGAACGACAGGGAAATATGGTGGATGCGAACCAGGAGACTGGAAAGCTGCAGTTGCAGCTGCTATAGTCTGGAGCTGGGCTGTGCTTGTCCTGCCCAGCCAGGCACCGCGGGAGAGCGCTGCTCCGCGGAGGCAGCAGCATCCTCCCTCCGCCTTGCGCCTCTCCAGCCTGAAACCCCCCGAGGCCGAAACCTCCTCGTTTCCCCTGCAGAGGTGACCTGCAGCCAAGGCAACAGGCGATGATGCTATCCCCGGACCCCTTTAGCTCCCAAGCCGCGCTCAGACTCCGCTGGTCTCCGTTCCCATCACAAGCCGCTTATGCAGAGCGGCGGGGCCAGAGCAGAGTTTGTCTGGCCCCAGGTAGGGAGCGGTGCGGTGCAGAGAGGCTGCGGCAGAGGTAAAGCTGTGAACGTCTCCTTTGGTACTTCCCACCAGGCCGGGCAGGGCTGCCGCCGGGGATGGGCGCTCATCCGGAGGGTGGGCTCTGCTTGTATGGGGGAGATCCTCTAAATCTTCAGATCTCCTGTGAAAATTAATAAAAACGCACGAAATCCTAGACAGTGCATAGCAACTGATTTTTATCTACCGTTTTACGCGCTTCATTATCCACCTAAATACAACAACCCCGTGATTTAATGTAGTTTACAGAGACCACAGGCATTTTTGGCTTCCCTTAGCCTTTTCATTCTAGTGCTGGCAATGGGCTGACTTCAGACTTCTCTCAACAGTTGAATATATCTGGGGGTTGGGATAAGACCAACGAGGGAGAAAAAGAGCTGCACTCAATGTAATTGTCTCAGTGCTTCTCCCAGCCCACTCCCTCGGAGAGTCCCAAGCCCTACAGACCCCGTATTTCTGTGTCTTGTCTCCGGACCCTAGCTCTCGGTCATCGTTCCGCCTAGACAGACAGTTTCCCCTGGAAGCTGGAGACCGCGACCGGGCTCAGGGGAAGGCGGGGGTTGGCTTTAATCAGCATTGTCAGAGAACCAGAATCAGGTGTGGATTTGTTTCAGGCCATGTTTACATCAATCAGTATTTTCGTTACAATCTTGTCAACAGTTTTAATTCAAAGCGTATGCGAAAGCCGGAGAAATGGAGCGGTACAAGGGAGCGCGTTATTTTTAGAAAAATATTATTAAACGTGGCTGAAATATTTTGATTGCACTGGCGGTTAAGTTTTGTTTCTTAGCTTTATCGGCAGCGAGATGTCTCAGTACGGTGCGTGAGGCCGGTCCATGATTTTAGCGAGCCACGTCCGTGGCCTGCCCATACGGAGGAGCGCACTGTCTCCCCCGGCCATTTCCCTCTAAATTCAAATTAGGCGCAGATATAACCACCCGTTTTCCCCAGCACCGGCAGCCTCAACTCTTGCGCGCCTTGGGGCACCCCGCGCCGCGTCCCCACAACACCCCGCTTGCAACTCCCGAGGCACCGGCGGAACCCTGCGCTCAGGCCGTAGCCCCCGGTGCGGAGAGGGGAGGGGGAAACCCGCGGCCCTTCTGCAGTCTTTGCGCGGCTGAGGGCGGCTGGCCTGTACGCGGGTTAGCAGGGCGCAGCCGACGGCAGGCGCGGAGAGGTGCGTAGGGGAGCGGAGAGTATCTCTGAGAAGCCGGCTCAGCTACCCTGCTCGGAAGGTTAAATCCGCCGGATTAAAGGTTAACCCGAGAGAGAAGCGCTCCTACCTGTGCTGCATTTTGGGTTTAGCTATTTGCGCGGGGCCGGGGGGGGGGGGGGGGGGTACGGCTGCGCGGCGGGGTGCGCTGCGTGCGTCTCGCTGGCTCTCTTCGCTCCCCCTCTCCGGCATCCCCGGCTCACTTTTCACATCAAATAGGCCATTAACTTTTGATCCTGGCAGTTACATTTCAGGTTTCCCAGTGATGTTTCCTGCACACTGAGCCCCCTCCCCCCCACGCCTTCTGTCCCACTTCGCGTTTAAACACGACCCGGTAGATCTGAATTTCTGTCGAAAATATAATTTTGAACATATGCACTCATTCGTCTCTTCGCACTTGGCCTCACATCGAAATCCCCCTCGGAGGAAGGACCTAAAGTTTTAGATGTCCCAGAAGAGGCTTGAATTTTTGGCTTGATTACATCTTTCAGCAAGCGACCCAGAATGAGACCTATTAAAATACTGACTAATGCCTGCGAAGACAATTTCCATAACTTCAAAGTCCTTACGCTACTATTGCCGATGGCTGCGAGAAAGCGCGGGGAACAGCCAAAGGGGATCAGAGAGACGTTAGCTACTCGTGTTTAGGACGTTATTAATGCGATCTTCAGTAGAATAGGTTTGGGGGTCCCCCCGTATTTGATCTCCCAGTTTTCTCTCTTGGCTGTAGGAAACAGCTGGAGTGACTGAATGCAATGTCGAAGGAGCGCTCCAAATGTGCTACAAAAGGTCCCCTCTGCGAGACCATGGGATCAGCAAGGGTGGGTGGAAGGGGGTGTTTTCACACACGACTGCCCCCGCTTTCTGCCCACCAGCTGATGCCCCAAACTCCCTTTGCGGAGGGATGGGGGGCGGAACCCCGCTGTAGGTCCCTGCTACGTCCCTCGGAGCATCACTCCGGGACCATGTCCCCGGGGGGCTTCAAGCCGCGGAAGTTCTGTCAAAGCAGCCGGGGAGGGGAGGGTTCTAAACGGAGGCGAGCGGGCTGTGCGCAGCACCATCAGCCCCGGGGCCGCGGAAGCGGCTGCGGGGCTGCGGAGTGGGGCGGGTGGCGGGCATCACTTCTCCCTCCTCCCTGGCTTGTCCCCAGCACGTTTGCGCGGTTAGATTTGATGGCGGTAAAATATTTACTCAAAATTCGCTGTTTCATAAATTTTCTCTATAATAAATTCACTTTATGGAATATTTCCAGACGTGTGCTCAGAAGAGGCCTGAACAAACTCGGTAAAGGTAATCTTAGTTTCAAACATTTTCCCCCACATATACAAGAATGTTTGTTTGGGTTTTTTCCTATTAACCTGCCAGAAACGTGTTGCAATGCCTTCATATCCTTTTGTTCATTGAAGGAATACAATTCTTTTATTTTCTCATCCTTACAGTAAGTGTTTCCCACCACACGAATTAATTTCATTTAAGGCATTCAAACACCCTGTTACAAACACAATTCTTTCGAATATATAAAGTAATTTTTTTCTACTGATCTTCATGAGGATATATCAATGGCAGATGAGCAAGACTTACATTGTCAACAAAATGATTAAATTAGAGGAACCAGCCTCTCGGACTGCTAAGAGTTAAATCGAGCCACAGTGTGTTACAGAGAAAGAGGAACATCAAATATATACAAGTTTTCTGAGATCCCCAAATAAAACACCTTTGATTAAACTCCTAATTCTGATAAACTGCAGCTCCAAATTTGCAACAGTGACTCTCCACTACTTCCGCAAGTGGCCTAACACAAAACCAATCCACAAGTCCGTGTTTGCAGTATATGACCTTAAACAAATAGGCTGTCCCCCTGAATGGTTGAGCCTCCCACTAATAGCTGTGTTATGTACACTGGCTTCTGATTCCAGGCCTTTGCTGTTGAAGCACCTTGTTTACAGTTGTAGAAAGACCAAAGCTAAGGATTATATTCCATTTCACATGGAATTATTCAGTTTGGATGTCTTAATAAACAAAGGCACAACACAAATCATCAGTGGGTTCAAAACATAAATAGGATTTCATTGGTAATTTACTTTATAATCTGGTTTTAGCCAGTTATTTCACAGAGGAAACTTCTGTAAATCTATGCATTAATAGTTATCTCTGTGAGTAGTTTTAAAATTACAAACAGGAGTGCTTACAATCCTATCAGATCTTAGAAAGCATTAGAGGTGAATTTCCAAATACTGAAGAAAAGCACTTAAAACTCCTTGGAAGTCGGCGGGACTTCTAACTCTGACCTGGGGAGCAGGGGGGAAGTTTCTGTCTGCAGCCACACAATTACCAGGTGATGAAGCTGGAATATGACGTTTCTATCTGCCCCGCACCATGTTAAGTGGCTGCTTTTCCCACATCCCTCCATCTTCATCAGTTTTAGACAACTCCCTACCAAAATGATATTGACAATCTAATGGAGTACCAGGGAGGTACCAATGAGCAGCATAGCAGAAGGAGAAACATTTAAAGTTTTATTTTCTATGTTAGCGTACCATGTGCAAGATGATAACAAACACTGGAGGTACTGAAAACATAAATACTACAGATGAAAACAGTTTATTTTGGGGAGTCAAAGAAAACATAACCAAGAGTTAGAAGATTAAACAGATTCACATTTGAGTGGACTATTTGTTACTTGTCCTCTCATGGGATTTTCTAAAGGGGTAAGAGAAGGTCTTTTTTTTTTTACAGTGGCTCCCCAGCATGTGTTACAGGTGCCAGCTTGTACTGGATCCTAATAACATCTGTCTCAGAAATGTTTCCATGTCCCATTGGAAGCCATTACTGAAAACACTTTCTTTGAATGTGGTATTTTTATCTAGCAATACAAATTTTACTTTTAATGACTTCTTGATGTAGCAGAGAAGTAGCTCGATGGCAGCCAACTCTGGAACAGCAAAGCTCAGTTTTATTTGTCCTTCTTCGTGTGGGTAAGTCAGGTTTAGGCTCCTGGCAGTGCTTTTGTTCAAAATGCTGTGCCAGAGCAACACCTAGCTTGTCTAGCACAGCTGTTTACATTGTGCAGGGGACTAGAGGCCACAGTACTAAAAATGCCCATCTGGGACAGAACAAATCCAAAAAGATTTTGAAGCAGAATAGAGGATGTTTACTAAGGAGGTCCCTTTTTATACTCCCTTTAGAGGATGAAACTTAAGTAACACAGTGAGTATTTTAGAGATTGAATGCATGCTTGCATCACTTCTAGACAGTTAAACTACAGTATAGACGGAGTGCTGGATTGTTCTTTACTCATCAGGGCAAAGAAAGCAGCATGCTACAGTAAGACCTGACACAAAAGGAAAAAGCCATGCAGATAGGGCACAACAATGTCTCCTAATGAACTCAAATCCTCGAGTCTGTAAAACCACATTGTATTCTGGAGTGATGAATTTTGTATTTCGACCACTAACTCAATTGAAAGAAGAGTAAAGACAGCTCCCTACTGGCAAAATATCTGAGGAGGCTACAGAATGCTGTTTATTCCAGCTAGTGTCTGGAATAAATTACGTTCCAGAAATTGGCTCCCAGGACTTCTATTTCAGATGAGAATTTGTACAGTGTGCTAAGTCCTAACACTTCTGGCTAGACCATAGCCTTCATAAGGGTTTGCCATTCATCATACTTGCCAGGGGCTCTCAGATCTGGAAAGGTGCTTGTTTTGAGGAGTGAAAGAATAACAGGGAAGAAACCGCTTACCTTGGAGGTATTGTCAGTTCTCAAAGGCACTGGTATTCCAAATTTCAGGGCTCTGAGCTGTTAGTCCTAGTATGTTTTCTTACTACTCCTACTGAAATTGTTAGCTATATAAGGAAGACCCAAATTGGGTTTAGATAACACTTACAATCTGCTGCAGATAAGGAGATAATGGCAGCAGGTGATGTGACAGCTCTTGGGGTGGGAGGGAGAATTCACTACTTGCTTTTACTCCAGTGGCAACAGCAGATGCTTGACAATTCATGAACCTGGACTCAGAGGTAGGATGGCAATCTGAGTGCTGTTTTAAACATTTTGTTCTATAAGCCATGTTTATTAATCACCCCTTTTGATTAATATGGTAATTATGTTAATGTTTTCCTCAGTGCCTGAATATTACATAGGCTTTACTTGATTCTTCTCACATCAACAGCACAAAACGCTGCAGAAGGAGAAAGCCAACACAAACACTGCAAATCTAAGACAATCCAAATCACTCATCACCACGGTGTCCAGAGCTTCCTGTAATGTCTGCTCTTTTACTTCCACAACTAGGCTCAGGGCTCTCAGGAGACCACAGTCCTCCTCAAGACTTTGTTGCCAGCATTCTCACATGTCTGTGCAACATTTACTCTGTGGAGCAGAGTTTATATTTTATTCTGAGGTATCAGCCACATACACCAGTGTGGTTTCTGAATACCACTTGCTCAAAACCAGTAAATACCCAGGAAGTATACCAGGCAGAAAAGGTGAAAAGGGACAGAATTTGGAGATAGGCTTAGCCCTATACCTCACTTGGCTTCAAAGCAAAGACTTCATCACAGGGTGGATAGTGAGCAACCTACCCAGTAAAAGATCATTAATTTCTGAAGCAACTGCCCTTGTACAATGTAGAATTTAGGCTGCACATATCTATTCCATGAGTTCAAGTGAAAGTATGTTGCAGAGATCCTGTTTTCCTATTTGTTTCCACAGATTTTTATGGATCCACATGTGATCTTCTTCCTTTCATATTGCATTAGAAGGGAGCAAGCAGACCTCTGACTTTACCTCTCTTGAGTCTTTCTTATAATCTGTGGACCACAATTTTTATAACCCATGGATCCCATTCTCCCCTCAGGTATGTTAGGACAAATTAATATGCTTCCTTGCACTATAAAAATGCTCACCTGTGGTAGTATAATCTGTTATTTCCCAATGTTATGGATCAAGGTAAGTTTGGCTACTGAATTTAACATGAATTAGAGTAAGCTCTGCTTAATATCCTAAAACTGTGTTGAACTAGAAATGGTCTAATGAAAATGAAATATAGACACATATATAAATATTCCATAAATCAAAACACAGCCTAATGGATCAATTTAGCTTCAAAAGGATGTGGAGTCCATTTCAGTTTGCCAGTGTGTATGTGGCCTCATGCTTGACAGTTTAATTAACTCTCACCCTCTAAATTACAGGACTGTTACAACAGAGAACAAACAGGGGGGGGGGGGGAGGTGGAAATACCTCAAAATTGTGAAAAAGCAAGAATGGATTCCAAGTGACTGCGATCCTTCAGGACAAACATTTAGATATTCTAGTGATTCAAGTGGGCTGAAGTACAGGATGTCTGTGGCATTGTTGGTGTATCTATGGTTAAGGAAGATCGTAAGTGCTTGAGGGAACATAACTGCCATTTCTCTAAAGGCAGGTATATTTTTTACTTTCTGAAACCGGCATATAGGCAGACTGTGAAGAACTGGAAAGGGAAAACAGCAGAAAAGCACATTCTGAAGACAAATAAGTGTCTGAAATAAATGGAAGAGTTTGAGGCAATGGCAACTTTCTTATTTTGCCTTCTGGTTGAAGAAAGAAGACAGGGAGGAGGAGGCCTGGACTGCAATGTTCATCTTTACAATACAGGTAAAAAAATTAGTGATTGTGCTGCTTCCCTGTTGGAGCAACTTGACAAATTGAGCAGGGCATTCATTTGTGTCAGACTCAGGTGCCCATGCTTCACACTTCATGCAGGGTCTAAGTTCAAACCTTCAGGGTGGGCAAAAAAGGAGAATGTTCTATCACTGTTTTGGACTGGCTCTGTACCTGAAGTATAACATACATGGAATCATACCAATGCTTTCTCTCTTCATAGGTAATGAGGAGGGGATGACGTACACACGCTCCGATTTTAGTGATGATCCGAGCTCCGTGGGATCAGGTGCCATTAGCCTAGCACAGTTTCCCCAGAGCAGCATTCCCATATTGTCCTTGATGTCTTGACTCATTCTTTGCCCTTTCCATCAAGGGCAGCCCTGGATGACTCCCCAGCGAGGTGAGCAGCGGTGTCAGATGACGCCCTGAGGCCGGGACTGCTGCAGGTACCCCCCCGGCTGCCCGCCCTGCAGCCCCACGCTGCCGAGGAAGCGGCTGCGCTCCAGCCTGTGTCTTTAACCCGCAGACACCACACGCATCTCCACAGCCCTGCGGAAAGCCGGGGTTCCTCAAGGGCCATCCTCCTCATCTCCAGCAACTCTGTCCCTCTTAAAAATAGATAATCTAAGTAAAGGAGGGAGGGAAGCTGGGGCAGAAGTCGGCGGCGCTCCCAGTGTGCCCCGGCGAGCCTGGACGCTGGTGGTGCGGCCGGGCAGGCGCGGTGCTGCCGCCGGCCGAGGCGGAGCAGACGGGAGGGCGGGCGAGCGGGCGGGCGGGCGAGCCGCTCCGGGGAAGTTTCCTCGCCACCGCCTCCCCGAAACCCCTCCCCCCCCAGCGCAGCTCCGCGCTCCTCGCAATTTACCGCCGGGCGCCGCTCCTGGGGAGCCTCCGGGCCCGCGCCGCCGCGCCGGGGGCCCCGCGGAGTAAGTGCGCTCAGTGCCGAGCCGGACACGTGGGTGCGCGGGGACGCGCAGTTCAGCCCCGGGCGTTGCGCAGCGGCGCTGGGCTTGCGGGAGAGGGAGGGAGGGGCGAGGCTGCGGGAGCGCCGGGTGCAGGGAAGAAGGGAAGGGGCAGCAGAGCTCGGCTCGCCCGGTGCCGCGGGGCTCCCCTGTGCCGGCCGGGGAGCGCCTCGGGGGCATCGGTGCGTCGGGTGTTTTGTGGCAGAGGGTATGAAAGTGCGAGCGCTGCGTGCGGCAAGTGTTCGGGAAGGTGTCCAGTGTCCCCGGTGGGGAGCGGGCAGCTCCTTTGACGGAGAACGGCAGCCAGTGCCGCGGCACCGATAGCCATCCCATCCCACTGCTAGCACCGCAGTTAGGTGCCCTGGGCACGACCCCCTGGGGCAGCCGCCACTCCGCTGGCTGCTGCCTCTAGGGTGTCTAGGGTAAGCGGGAGGGATGAAGGGATGCTCTCTTTGCACATTCGAGCACCTTGCTCGGGAAAAGAAGGGAGCCGAGCATCAGCGGCAGCGAAGGAAGGGGCACACGCACAGGTGTCCCTCTCTTCAGCTCTGCTCTGGGGTTTCTGCTTTGCCAACTGCTGACTAAGTCCTTCACAAGGATTATTTTTATGGCTAATTATGAGATGATTTTTGTCTGTGTTGGTCTTGGAGGCAAAACTTTTCTGCTGGAAATACTCTGTTCTTTAAAACGATAATTAAGTAGTCAGTTTTTCTATCACAAAGCCAAATACCAGAGTTTTGTTCAATTATTAAAATATAACGTTAGACTTTCCTTCTCCCCTTTCTTCTTTTGGGCTCTAAGGAACATAGTGTTGCATTTAAATTGCAGAGTAGTTCACGTTGAGTCTTAGTAGCAGAGCACTTTCATGGTGACATATGCTTTAGCAAAATGCAGTATGAACAGCAGCACTAGACAGTTGCTACATTTGAAGGCTCACACTTTCCATAGTATTTTAAAATGAAAATATGGTTATATGAAGATAAATCAGTCATTCAGTGCTGTGAGAAGTTCTTAAAAAAGAGACTGTGGTGTGTGGAAAGTCCCTATGAAACAATTTCCAGATCAGAGCTGTTCATTCTCTGCCAAGAGCTGTGTAAGCATGAACCATAATGAGGATAGTTGTAGGATCACAGAGTAGTCATGGAACAGGTGGGCTGGCTGCATTAGAAAATAGAGACAGAAGAGCAATATGTATGGAAATGTCCCTAATTGAGGATTGCAGCTCATGGAGGTAGCTGGCATATCTTCTAAAGACTGAACTGGATATGGTCCCCCCCAGACATTTGTCCTAGCTTGCAAACATCTTATTCTAGCATAGATTTCAGTTTAAGGTACAGTACAAGTATCTGCATCCTCGAACAAACATTTAAAATTTACGGATTAGTCTTTCTGAATGACTTTTCAATCTCCAGAATGGTAGAATTTGTGATAGCATCAATGGAAATGCTTCCAAACTATCTAAGTAGAAACTAAGTCAAGGTTTCCCTGTTTGTGTCTTGCTTGCGCTACAAATCCTGTAGCTGTGGACAAGGTGAGGATGGACCCTGGCAGGAGAATCTGAAAATCTTCAAAGGTCATTTGAACAGTTTCTCCAAGTCAGCTGGAAACTGGGGGCCTCTTGAATCCTCTGCTTCTGGAGATTTGAGACTATTTTCTTTGTTTCTTTAATTCAGTTACTTAATTACAGAATCCAAAAATACTATTGCTCAAAGTAACCTTTCCTTCTAGATTTACAGAAAGAAAGGAATTAAAAGATTAAATTAAATTAAGAGGCTTGAGGTTTTTTCCTTCCTTTAATTTTTACTCCTTTTATTGTTTAATCTAATACATTGACCATGATAAGATAATGATTTCTGAAATGTCTGGACACTTTTAATGCTTTCACTCTTTTTTTTTAACCTCTTTGTGATACAGCACCTTATCTCACTCTGTCTTGGTGTGCTAATCCTACTGCATGGCCATAGAAAATAAAATGGGAATTTACTATTGAGCTCTATGATCCAGTCCACATTACAATGAAAAGGCTTTAGTGGTTGGACCAGGGAAGATTTGCCCATATTTGATGGTGTGACAATGAACCCTGGCTTCTTGGAGAGGCACCCACAGGAACAATTCTTAGGGAAGCCAGGGGTGCAGCTGCTGCCCATACCCAAGGCAAGACTCAGATGGGTGTATGGGCTGTGCAGGCAGTACAGGCAGCCAATGCCCCTGCCGCCGCCTGCCCAGGGCCACCACTGTGATGGGCTGCCCTGGAAAATCTGGGAGGTGAACTCCAACCCCTGTGAGGTGGGTCTGCATTTTTGCACCTCTCTCTATAATGAAATAAGCTAGGAGAAAGCTCTTTTTATTTATAAGAATGGAAATTGCGTGTAAAGTCCTTAAAATCAAGGAGGCCACAGCTGTCTTTCCTGTGCTGTTTCCATAGCGAGTCACACCTACAACTGGCCTAATTCTTGACTTTTCTGAATTTTAATTTCTCAGTTCAATAGCTTGAGCTCTTTATCATCTGAATATTGAAGGTGATCGTATAGTTCTGTGTGAATAAAATTTCATTTTTTGGCTTTTAGGTTATACTGTTCTCAAAGGAAAGTGAAACATTATGTTCAGAATATTAGTGGAGTTCACTCTTTCTCCTTTATTATGAAATATTATTCATTATAACTTAGTTATAACTTTAACAAATGAAATAATAATTAATCTTTTGTAAAAAATGAAAAAAATAATTTTATGTGGATAACAACTGTTGTCTGTTAGATTTTTCATACTTAATATTTTACTATAGCCAGTAATATATAACAATAATCATAGAATCATATAACAGTTAAGGTTGGAAAGGATGTTAAGATCATCTAGTTCCAACCCCCCACCATGGGCAGGGACACCTCACACTAAACCATGCCACACAAGGCTCTGTCCAACCTGGCCTTGAACACTGCTAGGGAAGGAGCATTCACTACCTCACCACCCTAACAGTAAAGAGCTTCCTCCTTATATCCAATCTAAACTTCCTCTGTTTAAGTTTCAACCCATTACCCCTGGTCCTGTCACTACAGTCCCTACAGTTTCATGTAATTACAGTTTCATGTTGAGTTGTGATGGTGAAAAAAGATTACAAGAGTATTAGGGTAAGCAAACTCATAAGAAACATGGCTGCTGCTAGAGGACAGGTTGATTTCATGACTTCAACTGTGTTTTGCCCTTGTAGGTTTTGTTTTTTTCATAAATGTATATAAAAGTCATTCTCATTGGTGGATACAGGTTGGAGACATGGAGAACTGAAACTAAATACTGCTGTTTGACTAAACTTGGTGCATTTTTTTCTGACAAAGAACACATAATGCATCTTTGTGTAGTTGTGTAAGCAGAACCTATTTATCAAGGTTCCCAATCCTGAAGTTTTCTGGTTTTAATATGTGAAAAATGTTGAGTTGCTGAATTCATTTTCATGAAAACAGAGTCTGGCAGAAATCAGAGGAAAAAAATGTCATCTGTCAAGCAAGAGATCTCACAAACCAGCATTTAAAAGTGTTTTTTAGCATTGTTTTCCAATGAACCAAGAGTCTTACAAATGCTCTTACAATCATTTCCCTCTCTTCCCCTATAATATTCACACCAATTGTCCAAATTTGGCAAAGATTTATTGGTGGGTTTTAGTTTCATAAGAAGTGACTGCTGGCTAGAGAAAAAAAGGTCCTTTCCAGTGTCTCCTCCCTTGACCGTCATGGAGTATGGACAATGTCACAGGGAGTCAGGCACTGCTGTCCCTGGGATTGCACCCTGAGAGGCAAGAGTGTGAGGATGTAGCACAGGAGCATGAAGGAAAGCTAGCATCATTGTTAAGTAAATATAGTATCACTCATGGTTTAAAATTAACTTTCAATTAGTGAATTGTTATTTCTGGTCATCATGGGTCAGGCTTCCAAAGACATTTAGGTGACTAAAGGTGCACCTGGATGCTTGCTGTCATTCATAAGGGTGCTTGCAGTATAAACAAACAAAAACAAATAAACAAATACATGTAAATGAGTATAGGTGTTTAACCTGATGTGGTGCCTTTAAATATCCCATTGGATCTCACATTGATAGCTTTGAAAGTTCAATGATACAGCCTTCTGTTTTTCTCAGGTTTAGGACCATTCGTTCTCTTTCATTTGGACTTTAACAGAGTTTGGAAGATAACTGATTCTCATAGATGAGTGCAAATGAAGAAAATAGACTACTTGCGTCTACTAGTGAAACTCTCACACCTATGCAAGTACATACCTTTGCTGTATGATGAGGAATAGAAGTATCTATAGATAGAAAATATGAATTCTGGCATTTGATCTGCTGTAAGGATTGAAAATAAGATGCTCCTTATGCCATGTGAATGTTGTGACTCATCAAATAAAATTTTGGTTGACCTTGAGAGACAGGGAAGTTTTCATTGTATGGTAGGTAAATAAGCAAGCAGCATCATTAGCCTTATTGACGAGGAGATGAGGAAGGTCACTTGTACACATATTCAGCTGGTGGTTGATTCATTGTGAATCCTGGAAGTGCCACTCATGCAGACACACCAGAGCTCTGGCTGTGTGCCACAGAAGTGCAGGCACACTGCCACAGCACCAAGGGCAGGGTGAGGCCAGAGGCAATTTCATGTTTCCCATCAAGCATGGGACCTCAGCTGACCCAAACCCAGTGGTCAGGTTCCCCTGCACTGGGAGATGCCAAGACTTTGGCCTGTGAGTTTCCCAGCTGAGTGTTAGCTTTCAATAGCAAGGATGACTCACTTGGAACTATGCATTCTGTAACTCATCCTATTTGGGTGTATTTTTCTGCTCTCTGGGATACTGTGGCTTCCGCTGCTGAAAATGCTGCTGATAGTGCTTCTTATTTGAATGCTTTTACTAGCTTGGGGGAAGCCTAGGCTTTAATGAAGGTTATTATAATTTCAGACTCAAACATATCTATTTTTTAATTAATGAAAGTTACAAAAAAACACTGATTGAAACAAAACATAGTTTCACCTAGAGGAAAATTACTTATAATTGCTCTGTGTAAATTTTAAAACCTTTACATGTGACTTGTATTAATTCTACCTAGCAAACTTTGGCTTGTTTGCTCTGAATTTTGCAGAAGCAGTACAGTTGTTTGTTGTTAGGCCACAAGCTTTTATAGACTGCATATATTTTACAAACTACTTTAAAAGCTCATGTAAAATAATAAGTAGTACCTTACCTTTAATCTAAATTTATAATAGTTATAGAAAGGCTTCCTAGAGCACATATATAATTATTACTCATTATAAATGTTGTATGGAATCACAGGGGTTGAAAGTAAGCTCTTTGTAAAGCATCTTACACTTCTTTCCTGAGCTAAGTAAGCATTACAGTTGCATGTTACGATTTGTAGCTCAACATATTTCTTTTATGTAGTTCATATTCTTTATTAACCGTGACACTTTAACAATGTTAATTTGTGGATCCCATATCTTTTGTGGTGTTTCTGATGCATGAAAGGCTAAACCAAAAAAAAAATAAAAATGGCTGTTGGATTCTGGTTTTGCTCTCTTTATTTGTGGCACATAGATAACCCAGAGAAATTGTGGATTCTTGTAACTTTCAATAATAAAGATCCCATGGAATGCTAAGAGCAAAGCTGTATAATCCTTGGTTGAGGCACAAGAATTTACACCGTAAGTAGTCATTTTATTAATTTTTGAAAGCATAAGTTTCCCTTATGTTTTCACCTTAAAAATATTCCTTATTTCCTGTCTTTTCTCTGCTGAAGTGTTTCAACCTATTTTAGATACAAATAAAGTTGATCATGCTGAGTAGTTTAAGCTTCATTCTAATTTTGTAAGTCATTAAAAAAAAAAAGATGTTGGCAAGCAAGTTGCCAGTATAATTTTAACATTGTTCTACAGTTTGACTTCCATGTGTATTTAATATTCAATGAAAAATATGATCTTTTGCTATGTTTGGAGAGCTTTGCTTTTAGAATAATGTTATTGCTTTAAAATTATATGTAGAATCATAGAATAGTTAGGGCTGGAAAGGACCTAAAGACTACTCCCTAAAGACCCCCATACCATGGGCAGGGACACTTACCACTAGACCATGTAACCCAAGGCTCTGTCCACCCTGTCCTTGAACATTGCCAGTGATGAAGCATTCACCAGGTCTTTGAGCAACCTGTTCCAGTGCCTCACACTTTGGCCCTTTGTGGAGTTTCCTGACAGAGGCATCAGACTGGGTGCCTTTGCAAGGGAGATGAGCTCAGCAATCTGCCCATTGCTGGCAGCAGATTTCATATGTGATGCACATACTCACCAGGGCCTCATTCCTGTTCACATCTTAAACCATTTGTGACCATGGTAGGTGAAGGAATCAACACAAAGACTTTACCAAGACTGTTTCTGAACCTGTTACATTTCAGTTTTAGAACTTGCAAAAACAGTGATAAATTA
Source organism: Melopsittacus undulatus (assembly GCF_012275295.1). NCBI lineage: Eukaryota > Metazoa > Chordata > Aves > Psittaciformes > Psittaculidae > Melopsittacus > Melopsittacus undulatus. Next base: position 33,714,316 of record NC_047527.1, read on the forward strand.
GCTTAGTTTTTGCAGTTCTCCAGTATGAGAACTTAGCCCTTCTCAGATGCTTTGAGAGTTTTGGTCATTATGCTGTCAGGTTTCTTTTTCCACCTTAGGAGAGGTTTCTGTTTTTGCATTTGACCAAGTTCCAAAACTGGGGGATCAGAGAGCTCTTCTGAGCTTGCTGAGATTATCAGCCATCAGATCCCCACTCTTTGATAAACATAGCAACATCTTTTTGCCTTTTTCTGTTTCTTCAGGTTGGAATTTTCTGTTATTTTCATTCCCCTTTCTTCAAGTAGCTTAGTTTGAATAATTGTGCTAATCAGGCACAATCATTTTTCAAGGTTGCTTCCACTTGAATGGAAGATATTCCAGGTTAGCAATTTAAATTAGCAAATTGTCCATAAATGACTTGGAGAATGAGGTGAAAAGTAATGAGAGCAGACCCTGAAGAACTGCACAAGGACCTTATCAGACAAGTCACTAGGCAAGAAAATGACAAATGAATTTCTGCAGAGATAAACTGTTAAACCTTAACCAAATAATTGTGTCTGTACATGGGAAATGATGGGCACTGAGATGACATTCACCATTTAGAAATGAGATCTCAGCATCAAAGAAAATTCCAAGAAAATTTGTTAAGTGCTCAGTAAAGCCCCTCCCAAATGTATGTTCAGAATTGTTAAGAATCCCAAAAGTTTGCATGGGTTCATAAGGACGATTGACAAGTACTTGAGTGAGCTGTACTGAGGGTCGCTAGGCAGAAGGACTCCATAAGTCTGAGGATATCCTCTGAACTGAAATAGCAGGAAACTGGAAAGATACTGGGGAATATGCTTGCTCTGTTCTTGCTCTTCTGTGTCCAGTCATGGCTGTCATTGGAGGCAGCACCAGGAGGCTTGTTGGTCTGAATCAGTATTGTGGGCCTTATGTTCTCAGAACCCCTTTTTTCTTGTCAGATTTAATTGTATATGGGAGACATAACACAAACTCTACTGTCACGTGGTTCCTTCAAGACATACTTAGGCTTACAGCAATTTTGTAAATATAATCAGGATTCAAAAAGTAGAACAGATTTGTTTCTCAGGCTGTCACCAATATTATTTGCCTGTGTTCTTTCCTTCCATCCTTTCTTCTTCCTTGTGCTCTTGAGTCTCCTTTGTTGATCTTATCCAGCACCTAGTGACATCTCTGGGTAAGTAGATGGATCTCATGTTTCCTTACCAGAAATACTAGTTTTCAGTAAATTAAAAACATTAAGGAAACACTTTATTTTTAGGTTTAAATTGACTTTTTTTTAATCTTTATTTTAAAGTTAATAGTGATCACATAGCAAAAAAAATCTAGATATTTAGTTTATATTACTGACTTGAAAATAATGAAATTACTTTGTTGCTGACTTTGGTGAGTGTATGTGCCATGGGTTTTACATATATCTGTTGAAGACACTGGAGTCCTTGTTCGATATTTATATAAAGGAAAGCTTACCAATAAACCAATAATCTTAAAGTTTTTCAGGGCTCTCTCCCTCATGTTTACTCCAGCCACCAGTTCTGAGACTCCATGCATTTCTGCTCAGTCCTATTGGAAAAAGAATGGTCTGTTGAGATGGATATGGATGTTTATGGGGATGCAGATGTGTTGACCTGTTGTGCAGAGTGCATTACCTGAAGGCTGTTTATGCGTAGCAAGGTCTGGGGCTGGCACAGAGTCTGTGTTTAGGTCAGTGTCAGCACTGCAGTTGGTGTGGAACATCTTCCAGCAGATGTGCATGTTAGGTCCTGCACATCTGGGCACCTAGCTGTTTTGCTGGAGTCCCTGAGGCTTGCTAGAAGGCAGGATGCTGTACAGCATTTGCAGGCATTCCAGGCTGAGTCAGAGGTGGTCTTCAGTTGCAGTGCTGGAGTTGATTGCTTATAAAGCTGCTGAAAAGTCCCTTTTAAATTTAATTAAAAAAAAAAGAAAAAAAAGCCCACAACCCTCTTCCATTTTATTTCCTTCCTCTTTTTTTTTTTCTTTTTTTTCCTTACTTTCTCCATTTTGGTTTTTAGCTGTTACACTTGGCAAGTTTCTTTCCTAGCATTTGGAAATAATTGTTTTCTAAATGCTACCCAGGTTATCTGCCAAATTTAACACCTTAAAAAGGAGCGGGGGTGGGGAAACAAGAGACCTACCTGGGAATGGAGCAAATGTAGGGAGCTTTTAGCAAGTGCTAAAAAAGAAACTTCCCAAATATAACACCTAAAACCAAAACCATTGAGTTCCCTAACTTTAACTGTAAAATACCACATGGTATCATCTACATGGTAAAAAGAGACCCTTTCCCAGAGGGTCTCTTTCTTCCTTTCTCTACTAAATGATAAAGCATGTGTGGATTTTATATTATTTTTTTCTTCTAATGAATGTGCATGGTTCGGGGAGATACAGTTTTGTCCAGGTGTTATTAGAAAATCCTGCCAGATCCTGAGGAAGTGTGATCAGTCTGACAAACTTTTTTTAAAAAAAAAAATAAAGAAAAAGAAAATAAGAGCAAAGCAGTATCCCTTATCTTGGAGACTTTACAATGGCATCATCTGCCGTGAGGTTCTACGATAGAAACAGTTTTGCTGGTGGCAAAGGAACAGGAAAAAAGTTTGATCCTTTCTTCTTGATGATGGAAGGTGTAAAGTAGTGGAAGGTATTGTTGTGTTCCTGCTGTTTCTGATCACAGCGAATTTCGGGAGGGGCTCACTGCAACTGAATGTGTGCCTCAGCAGCCCTGGGTTGACTCAGAGAAGTGGGTGTTAGTGGTGGAGGAGAGCTTGCATGGGAAATGCAAAGTTTTTATGGAGAACATCTTGGCAAGTGAAAGAAATCTGGTTTCTTGTCCTTAAACATAGCTTGTAGGTGAAAGGAGCCAGCCGTGGCTGGTTGCTTGGTCACCCTTGGGTTCAGTACTGCCTATGAAAGAGACCACCATCCGCTGTTACCTTCCAGCCCTGAGAGATTATTTCACAGTGTCTCTGACTGTATTTAACATCCACTTCCCATGTAGTCAGCCACTCGCTTTTGTCAGGTTTTGAGGTGGGCACTCAGATGGGGACAGCCCTTACAGAAAAGGAGCTAATTGAAGTCCTAGCCACTTCCCCAGACCAGCCAACAAGCAGCTGGCAACCGCCCTGCACCTGGCTGCAAAGGCTCATGTTCATATCCATGTGTGCAAGGAAAAATTGCATGGTGTTGGCTAACATTTCAGAGAAAAGGGAATAAAATCCCCTGTAAACCACTTTCTGGACTTCTTTGGTCTTTTTTGTTATTTTATTATTATTATTTTAATTCTCTTTAAAATGGTAATAGCTGTTTAGAAAAGGGACTGCAGGTTATCATGCCTGACACAGCAGCACTTCTTCAGCTGGTGGGACTCTAAGTGCTACCATCGTGCATTTAATAATAATAATATTTAACCAAGCAAATGACTTCCAAAGTAGTAGAGGAAAATAAAAGGGGATATGTACTTTCATGACTTCCCTTCAGTTTAGATCTTGTCTTTTTCAATCATTTGAGGTTTTTTCCCTCATATTCGATGGCATAGTTTTCATATAACAACTTCTCTGTAATAGATACTCTACATAATGTAGATGTAATTTTTGATACGTTAACAACTCAAGGGAATTCAATTAGTTTTTGTAAAGCTTTACTAAAAGTTAAAAATAACCTGAGCTGACAATTACAATAACGATAACTACTTTGCTCTTGTTTAAAAGTTGAATTTTTCAAAATTAAAATTACTTAACTACATTGTAAATCAGCTGTTCTGTATCAGCATCTAAGCCCTCATGTTACTGCTAGCTTGATTCTGCTGCCCGAGGTCTCTGGTGTCTGCTGAGAAAGACAAGTCTCTGCCCCTAACAGTGTGTGTGGGTATATATAGGGCCGCTTCTTAAATCTTTTTTGCAGTGACTTGGAGGGTGGATTATGTCAGAGCACAATATGCAATAGAGGGCTCTTTTGACGCTGGTGTGTTATAAGAATCTCTCCCAGAGAGAGAAAATGTTCGCTACAGCAGCTTTTGCAAGCTAGGATGCCTAATTACAGTTGAACTATGTGATGCACTAAAACATATATGCGTTTTCCTTATGGGCTTTAGTAGAAAATGCTTTTAAAATGTAGATGATTACCAGTCTTGGTAAAGTTTTCTTTCCATTAGTAATGAGAGCACTGCTGATCTGAAAAGCTGTCAGGTCATCCACATACCGGCATTACATCAATTGACTTTTGAATATTTTTCCATTAGAAAAGGCTCCATTTTATTCCCTCCCTGAAGTGGCAGACTTTCAGCTTGTGCGGTTTTTCCATTTATTGAATTTTGCAATAAGAGTTTTTGAAACAGATGTCAGTCATTGCTTAGGAGCTGAGCATTGTTAGAGAACTATTTTCTTCTGCTTTTTGTTATTATTATTTTTTTTTTAGAGTTAGGAGAAATTCTTGTCCTTCCCCTCCCTAACTTTAATTGTCACTTTTTAAAGCCTTAAATAATTTTTCAAACATATAATCTGGTGTAAGCACAAATATGAGCACCAAACCCAGAGATTTCATAGAAACAGTTCAGATTGGCCATTGTTCTCAGCAGGAGTGGGACTGGATTTGATCTCTCAATTGTAAACCAGAAAGAAGGGAGTGGATGCATTACAGAAGCATGGTTCATATTAGCATCTTCCTCAGGGTGTGGAGTGGACCTGTTAACACTTTCTTAATGTTTAGATTTTATAGAAGTAGCTGAATATGTGCAATGAGTAGTGTGCGGTATGGATTTGTTGTGCACAGAGCAACAGGGCTTGAAGGGATTTTAATTTTTTTATTTCTTGCAAGAATCCCATTCAGGCAGAAGGATACAGAATAAGAGTTCAGGATCCTGATCGCAAAATATATGTGTTTCATATACACAGTGGTTTTAGAACAAATTATCTTCAGGCCATTAGATCTCCGCTTGTCATAGATAAGCAAAATGCTATTCACATTTTTTAAGGGGGATGTGCGTATATATGCACACACTCCCCCCTAAAATCAGGTTTGCATTTTTAGTGTCCTTTAGCAGTCTGCCAGTTTTTCTAATGAGAATTACAGTTGGGCTTGTTTGACTTGCTTGAATGATTAATTCTGAACTGTAAGAACATCACAACTTTTTATTCTAAAGAAAGTTGGCTATGCAAGGAAACCATGTTTTGAACTGATGTCTGTTTGGGGGGTAAGCCTTTGTTAATTCATCTCGGCACTTCACTGTTATTTTTAACATCAAAGAACACCATTTCGGAAGGTGAGAGAACACAAAGCATCCCATATTTATAATTTATAGGGACTAGCACTGTGACCTAATGTAAACTTAAAGAGATTTAATATAAAAGTATCTTTAGCTTGAGGGCAACATTTTGAAAACTTTGTGGATTTTCTTTTTTATCCTGGCTCAATCTACAATCAAATTTCTTTGTTGTTATTTCCTCCTAGCATTAAAGTACAACAGATGTTGATAGATATCAGGGAGAGGCTGAACTTCACCTCCCCCCCAAAGAAAGAAAAAAAAAAAGAAAAAAAAGAAAAAAGTAAAGATGTGTTGTTGGCACAGAAAGCAGCAGTAGAAGAGTTCCTGGCTGCCTTTTATTCGTCTGCTGACAGCAAGCACAACGGGGCTCTTGCTGCCTGTTTTTGGCTTGTGTGGATTTGCAATAAACAGCTCGACTATATATTTATTTTCAAGATTGATTCAATTCAGTGAAGATAACTGCTCCCGACTTGTGTATACTTGTTAGTTAATGGAAAGTCGCAGATGTAAAGATCAGCTCTTCATTACGTGCCAACAAATTAATACGGTGATGTGGTACTGTCTTTTCCACAGGTGTGTGTGTGCTAGGACTGTCTGAACCTCCCTGTAACTAGTACCCCATATATAATTTGGAAGAAGAAATCTTCAATGGAAGACCCCCAGGGAATAAATCAGAAGTCTGTAAGTAAACAACTTGTCAGTCCTGAGGAAAAAAATGTTATGGTTTTTAAAGTGGTAATTATTTTTGTTGAGACCAAGTGGCTGGAAAATCTTAGAAAGCTACATGTGCTTTTAGTGATTTGAAGCAGTGAATGATGAAATTCATTGAGAGGTGGAGGTACTAAAGCTGCAGAAAATACGTATAGATTTAAAAATACTTGTCTTCAGCAACTCATATTACGAAAAGCTGATTGTTGCTTTCTCCAAGATATATTCAGCTTGCTGCATTTGTACTGTTAACATTTTGATCTGTTAGAAAGTTTTCATCTCGTTATTTGAAGTTATTTCTCTTTGCCTGTGTGCATATATGCAAATACTGCTTCTAGAAGGGTGTACAACTTCTAGCTGCATTCTCATGAACAGTAGCAAAATTTGTGATTCTTAAAAAAAGGTATGTTTCAACTATTGTTGTTTCTTGTAAATGCCTGTTTATAAAGTCAAAATAGTAAGAAATTCTGGAAACTATCACACATGGTTAATAATATTTTAAGATAATACTTCATGCTTGGTCAAATGGTTAGTGTGTGTGCTACGGATTTTTTAGTTTAGTTTGTGATATCATTTTTGGCACTTGATGAAAATCAAAATGCTACATATATGGTTTTATTCTAGATTGTTTTAACAGAAACAGTGCACAAAGAAATTGGCTTTTTTTTTACCAGTTATAAAATAACTCCAAAAACTACTATTCAGTAAATTTGATTACATTTATTTCCTGCATTTTTTTCTTGCTTATTTTTTACATCTGACAATATTCTGCATCATCTTTCAGTCTTCCCCTTGTATATCTAGTTTCCCCAATGCTTGTGTTAGCTTTTCACATGGCAACAGAGTAGAAAGAACCAAGCCACCTAATAATAAGCCTGTTGCGTTGCATGTTTTTGTTACACTTTTGATCCAGTGTCTTTTTTAACTGTGTGAAGCAATTATTTTCCAATGTTCATTTGTTCCACGGTCTGTCTCTATGTGTACATTTGGGTATTTATCCATTGCTGCTACAGCAATTTGTGGAAAGGACCGATTCACTCCTAGAGAAAAGGGTGGCCATGGTTACTGACTGGTGCTAAACAGGGATGGTCCTGCTTGCAGTTGCAGTCTCAGAGCTTTCGGCACCACCCAAGCTCAGTCCTTGTTTTATTCAGGATCAGGCCTTCCTCTGTGCATGAAACTTCTTTCCACAAAGCTGCTGGGATTTTCTGTGGCTTCCACTGCCATACTGCCTCCCTGTACACTCGGCATAGCCTGGGCTTCATGTGCTGCAGTGGGTTTGGGTCTGGTAATTGTATGCTGGAGCTGTATGTAATGACAAATATAACTGTCACTTAACATAACGGGAGTATTAAGGGAAATATTTGTTCATGGTTTGGCACCACCAGCACTCCTGTTGGGGTTATTCATTCCATTCCTTCTTTTCACCACTTAGTCCAGAGAGCCTGTAAAACACTTCATCTGCTCAGAATTTCCCTTCACGTTACCCAAGTGGGTGGTAGTCATGTATGCTATCAGGATTGTCAAAATTTAAATCAGTAACTGCTGCATTGACAAGCACTCAGGATTCTGTAACTCAGGCAAGGACTGAATAGCTGAAAGATACACGACACAGAGCAGAAGTACTACTGTGGGATATGACTCTTTTGATTGCTGTGTCATTGGATAGGTTTAAAATTGGGCTATTAAACTTGTGAATCAAATCCTGCAATTAGACATCATTAATAACTGAACCAGTTGCTGTGTTTGCAGTAGTGAATTGACCAACAAGGGGATTTCTTAAAAGCAGTAGTCAGAAGGCAAAATAGTCTCAGTGAAAATAAAGAAGATGGCATGAACACTGTTTTTGTTTATTCTGCTCCCTGTGTGCATACAAGAAAGAAAAAAAGAGAAGGTGAGGGATAGATTAACACTCTGCAATTACAACACAAAACCCAAAAGCTGTTTGGGATTTAGCAACTCCTAAAACCTGGTGGTAAGGACAAGAGAAAAAATTCTAAGTGCCAGCTACAAGGTACTTTTATTTTGGAAATGGCCAATGCAAGACTATGCTGTGGAAGCAGTTTCAAGTACATGTGGGTAAGGGAAGAGCTTTATTCAGCAACTGAAAGTTGAAGGTGTATAATGTTTTAGGAAAACAGAGCTAGATGGACAACAGAGCAAGTACCAGGAGAAGGAGAAAGGGGAAAAAGAAACTTATCAGATAACACTATGAGAGAGTAAATGAGTATGTACATTGCCATGGTCTTTGGCCAAGACTTCTCTGTTGAGAAGGAGGATGATGTTTCACATGGGAATGCCTGTTAGTGTCTAGTATAGATTTATTGCGCACTGACAGCCCATCACAGTTAACACATACAAAGCATACCATAATAAGCCCAGCAGGTAAATGTCTGCACTCTGTTACATTCATACAGCTGAGAGGGGATTTTAGCATCCAAGCAACACTTTCATCACCTGGAGAAATGGTCCTAATGGTGCTGTCATATGTTTGGTTCACATTCTTTATGAACTGACTTGTAAACTTCTGTTTGCAAACCTGAACACTACATCTACCCTCACCTTGCTTTACTGAGAAAGAAGCGTAACACAAATCTGAGGCTGGCTAGACAGAGGATATCAGTGTATTATCCTGCCTGAAAAAGTCACTGATGTTAAGTTGCTTTCTTTCCAAGTCCAAAAAAAAAAAAAGGCTTTTAAGCTTGTTTTGTAATAATATGTGCACCTATTAAAGATGGTCCACTTGCATTTTATCAAGCTAAAAAAAGTGGTGGGTTATTTTGAACTTATATTTCTCAATAAATTGGTTGTTGATTTCCATCCAATTTGTCAGGGAAGCAGAGATCTCAGTGATAAAGAAGTTATAAATTCCTACAACTGGACTACCTCAGTGTCTGGGATGTCGCTTTTGAAGGACTATCAAAATGCATGCTGTTCACCTCACTGACCTTTCTGTGGAGGTACTTCTTCATTTGATTGACTTCAGAGCAAAAACCAGTGAAATAGGATTATTTGGCTTGCTGCTGAAACCTGCATGTCAGATACATAGCCAGCATGCTTTCACTTCGAAATGCTATGCATAGGGTTGCATAGCTCAGGCCAGGTTTGGTACACTAATGCTGTGATCTCTGTTTGTAAACTGTTCTTCACCATCCTGAGGAGACTTCTCTGCCACCTTCACTCATGTGCAATGAGTCCCACCTGTCACACAGACCTGAAAAGAAAAAAACCACATCTTTAAAAAAATATTTTTGAGATGAAAATGTCAGTTTGGATGTTACAAAAATTCTGGTTATAAGGAAACTGAGAATGGGTAGCATTACATCTTATATCAAACTGGTTTTAAAAACTTGGTGAAGTTATTGTGGTTTACGTTTGTGGTAGGCTTAATCTCTACCAGTCCCAAACTTGGCATTAGCATGACTACATTGCCCTAGAAACCCTCTAGAAGGTTTCTTCATCTACAAACATGACAAACACTGATAATCAGAATATTCTGGTGTGATATGCTTGATGTAGATAATACATCTGGGTTAGGGGTACCCTGATGACAACCTTTTCCAAACCCCCTGAAGGACATTTTAGAGGTAAGCAGGTATTTTATTTAGTTTGATTTGCCTACTGATCTTTTAAAAAATGCATGTATTTTTATTTATATGCAAGATTCAGCACAAGGAATTTTTCATAAGTAAATACTAGGATGTTTTCAGCAATTACTATACCCTCTGAGAATATTTTGGAGAGTATTCCTTCTCCATTAGTCTCTGTTTTGGTAGCAATGTTGGGTTATTATATAGCATAAAATATGTTTAATTCCTACCCAGTCCAGGCTTCCAGTTGAAAATTCTCATTGCAAAATTGTACACCAAGAAGTATTTTTCAGCACCGAGTACTTCTGATGATGGACTTTGCCCATCTGGAAAAACAGAGCAAAGACTTTGAGGCCCTCAGCAGTCAAGTTAGATCCAAACAGTGTGTACCCAATGAGCCAAGAGAGGAGGTGCTCCTAGTCTGCTCCAGCAGTTAATCTTCTCCGATTCCCCCTGCAGCCCCCAAACCTCAGCCTTCAGTCGCCTCTTCTGGGCAGCCTGGCTGCATACTTCCAACTTCTTGCTCCTCCCAGCTGCCCGTGGGTCACCGCTCTCCTGCATACCCTATGCCATGTATCGAAGAGCAGCGCTTGCACTGAAAAGTCACCTCATATCTGATGGAAAGATGCAGAGCGAGTAGCTGGTTTCAGCAAGAGAAGCAGGGGGGAGGTGGGAAGGAGAGGGGGAGGAACCAAACCAGAAAACATCCAGCACCTGGCTGCAGCAAAATAATGAATTTTGCAGCAAACATCCGAGATTCTGTGGAATCTTGGAAAAATGCCAGACTCCACGACCACAGAAATGCTGAGTCCATGGGGCCCAGACAGAGATGGCTGGGGCAGTTCACATCTTGCCGTCTTTGTTTCAAACTCCTTTGCAGTCTTACTGAGGCATCAGGTTACACTCTTTTCACATTTTCAAGGTTATCTTCGCTACTGGAAAGGATAGAAAGTCCATTCTGTTTGGAGGCAAGCTGGGATTCAATGGTGTGACTCTCCAGCCCAGGAGCAGTTTTAGAGGCCATCATGGCTATGCCCATGGACATGGCTTGTGACAGCCAGACATGACCTCCCGCTTTGAACAATGACACCAATGCCATGTTTGTCATGCTGTCACGTTACTTGTTTATCACATTAGGGGACCAAGTCTATGAGGAAAATGGGTGAAAATGCAAGTATTTTCCCTTCAGTTGAAAACTCACAGCATTATCACCTGTGAAAATCATGTATATTGGTACTACCTCAGTTTCTCTCAAAGGTTGGCACAGCAGTGTACTCCCTCTTGTGTCCTCTTGCTATTCTGAAGAAATGTATAATATTGTGCTTCCTTTTTAGAAAGCTCTGCAAGGCAATAACCAACAAACACCATGCAACTGCAGTCTGTAACTGAGCCTGTAAAATGGAATTGCTGCACCCTTCCCACTCCCCTTCCCCTCTCTATCTGCAATTGGTAAGATATTGGAAACATAAGCCACAAAACCTTCTTACAACACTCGGTGTCAATGAGAGTGAACAGGCAGAATTAGCTGATGTATTTAAATTCCTCACATTGAAATGAGCTGTTGCTAGGCAGTCTATAACTGCTTAATCAGTAGCTATTACTAGACTTCTTTCTTTGAAGACATTTTAGTGAAAATACTCTGGAAAATTGTGAGCTGTTTGTGGACAGTTTGAAGTGTCTGCCTTATTCACTGCAAACTATTCATTCATCTGGGCTTGCAATAGTACTACGGAGGAATTCTTGATACTTATAATGTGCTTTACCTAATGGGTGGCAGAAACTGCAGTGCTGTAGGCAATGATGCTTGCAGCACTGACAGATGTATATCTACCCACAGCATACAGTGTTGGGCATATTCATCTTTGCAGAACCAGAGCCTAAACACAGCATGCATCATAGTTCTAATTTTTAATGAGTGTATGTAATTATCTGCCAATGATTCCAATAACTAATCCTACCGCCAGCATAACTCTTAGGCCATTTTCTGCACACACACATCTGCACTGGCCTTATGGTCCCGGCTTTAGGATTAGGACAAAGACCTTGCAGGGATTTTGTTGGGGTCCAACAGATACCACCTATAACCTTATAGCTACAAATCCTCTTTGAGGTGAATCTTTGTCTTTGTTACGGTGTGAGACATTTTTAAATCACCTTGTAAAAATGGGTGTATAAAAAATACACAATCCATCTGACTCTTTCCAGCACTATATACAGTTTTGCATGAAGTCTCATCTTGAAAGTCTTGATGAAGTTGTAGCTTAGCCCTTAACAGTCAAAAGCAAACTGCCAGTGAAGTTTATTTTCTTTTTTCTAGGTTTTCTGGACTATTGTTCCGCTAGAGGAGCCATGTTTGTTAGTTTTGGCTCTCTGACTTTTCTTCCTTGAGGATAAACTCTCCTTAGGCAGTTGTACAACTATGCACTAAAAGACTGCATAGCAGTTTATTCACAGCCCGAACTCCAGCAGAATTCAACTGTGTGACTTCCTGACTTAAGCGGGGGTGCATCTGTAATGTAAATGCCTACTTGGTTTTGTGGAAAACCAGGAGGTTTTTTGTTTGTTCTTGTAAAAGATTCCTGCTGGAAGCTTAACTCTAAAGTTGGCACCCAGCCTTCTCTGCTGTGTTTCAGATACTGATCGGATTTTGTGCTTTCATTGCCATTTTTATATTTTAAAATTTTTAATTCAACATTAGCTTTGCTTACAAGCTGCAGAGCAGAATAAAATCGCATTACAAACATTGTAGTATTAGATTTTATCACCATTTATTTCTTCTCGTCTGCCCAGGGATTTCTACATGTTCGGTAGAACTAATTTGCAGTCAGACACTGAGGTCTTCTAGAAGGCCAGCAGGCTCCACAAACTAATTTATCCAAATAACCAATCCCTCATAGGCCAACCATAGAAGGACACCAAAATGGCCTAAGCAGGCAAAGCCCTCTTTTGAAGTCTGGAATGTTTTGACTGACTTGAAACAGGCGGCAGGAATGAAGGGATAATTTTCAGTGACCCGTGGGACTTTTTTGGCATTTTCAAATATTAGGTAAAACAAAGAGAAATTGCTTGTTCTAATTTAGAAAGACTTAGCAATCCGGAAGGTAACCAGACTCAGAATTGAGTACTAAGGTATAGAGCTGAAGTTTACTCAATACATTGACGGTTTGCATCTGGGTATATAGTATTTACACACCCACACATACACACACTGCTTTACTTATACATGCACATACCTAAACTGTTTTTTGAATTTCACTTTTATAACAAAGCTTGAGTACAGTGTATATCCATGCAATCAATATTAAGTGAACCACCTGAAACACTGTTCTTAAGTACATACTGTTTTTCTTGAAACAATCACTTTTAATTAGTAGGATGTGTTTCTGTTGCTGCTTCAAAAGCTGGGATACTCATTCAGGTGCCAAGACTTACATGCCATACCAGTTTTCTTACAGCCCTTCTCCTGGTGCCATTTGAGTAAATGTAGAAATTAATATAATTTTTGAGTTTTCCAGTTGACAGTAGCCTTGCAGACACAAAGGGTATGTATTTTGATGCATACAGAAAACCACAATTTTCTATGAACACTTCTAAGGATAGAGAGAATATGAATAATTAGAAACAAAATTAAAACATTACAGATCGAGTTCTTCATATTCAGCTGCAGCTGCTTGAATGTGTGTCTTAAAGAGAGTATGGAGCAATCATCTCATGTATTTCAGCAACTTCCTTAGAGACATGCTTTTGTATATTTTGTCTCAAAATTGCCGTGCAGATGTATGTGATGGGTCCAATCCAGTATTTAGCAACACCAGTGACACAGATCACCTTCAGCTCTTTGCTTCTTCCCCATGATGTTGACTCAGATAAGTTGGAGCTGTCTAGCAGAGTGTTGTCTATAAGCAGGAATCACTAAGTCAGTGGTGAAGCTTCTCTACCCATACTTAATAGAAGTATGTATCCTTAATGCAGTATTCTGACAAGGATTTTGGTCACCAGCTCACCCTTTCCATTTGACATCCTTGGTAATTCTTGGGAGCTGTAAAGACATAAAGTTAAGGGAGAGAGCAAATGCCATCTCGTGTGCACTCACAAGGTTACAGGTTTAGGGGTCTGTAGAGATCTGTGGGTATCACCTGTGTGTCTTGACAACTTTATGGATAGAAATTTTAAGCTGGGAGTTTAAAGTTGGCACTAAAAGCTTTGTGGTATTTGGTTGGGCTGTAGCTGCTGATGGTACTGCTCCTACAGACACAGCAAACTCCTGGGTTTAGTTTGTCATTTTACATGGGATACTGAAATATAAGTTCCTCCTGATTTCAGATTTCTCTGAAGTATTTGTGCTTAGTATTGTCCTATGTCAATAGACAAATATGATAGGATGACAGAGAAATCCTGTTCAGTGCAGTTTTCAATCTTATATATGCTGACCTCAGATTAGTGGATTTCAGAAACATGATGTTTAAATTAATGTTATTTTGCTGTGAGTGTATATATGTGTGTCTGTGTGTGTCTGTGTGCATGGAATGTATTAGATTAAATTAAGTTATGTTCCAGCATTTACTTGAGGAATATAATTTTGTTAGTAGTTAATAATGTTAATGCCATGATTTTCTCATATTATGTTTACATATATGGCTACAGTAAAATCAAATTATATTTGCTGGGGGTAAGAGTAGTCAGTCAAGGATGTATTTACAACAGGAGAAATTAAAATTCAGAGTTTGTAGGCAAGAGATGCTTCTCTATTTCTGTCTGCTTTGCTTTAGCTGCACTGCCTAGACTGTCCTAGAAGTCATGGACTCACTGGTCCTGCAATCTGTGTGTGTAGCACAGCATCAGAGTCTGGTAGCAAGTGAGGAGGCTTCGTAGGCATTTCTCATAAATCATATAGAATTTGTCATTCTGACCTTTTTGGCATTCAAAGCCTTATATTCTGCCACCAGCATTCACATAGGGTAAACTTTCTATTGTACCAACAATGCACTTAGACAACTGTGCAGTGCAGCAGATGGGAGAAAATTTCTTCCCAGCTCCTGTGGTGATCAGCTCATACCCTGAAGCACAGGATTTGATTATCCTGATTATAACTTACAGAGCTATAAATGTTGTTAATGGTCATAAGTCAATGAATGAAATTGCTTGAAGATAAAAAATAGCTTATTTTTTTCTCAATCTGTTTTAAAGGAACAAGTAGGAGAATATTTCAGGCACACTTGCACATTCTTTACACAGTGGAGTAATTTAAAAATATAATCTAAGTGTTACATTTGATCCAAATAAATGGGGATTAAAAGAGAGAGAGCTTTTAGAGTAAGCAACCACTTTTAGGATGCTTGTAGATTCAGGTATTGCTCTCGCTGAATGTGTGTTTTGTCCTGTAGATATTTTTAGGCAAATAAGCATGATCTATTTTTTATTTTATTTTTAATAATTGGACATATTTTTCATGTTTGACCACCCTTTTAGGCCTGTAAATAATTTAAAAGATCTAAAAGTATCTCTGTATTCAGAATCAACGAGTTAAATGCTTGTATGCCTTGCTTTCACCTTCAGTTCTTTGTACATGAAAAAAATAATCTATATTTAGGGATGGCCTGTTTCACTTCTATTTTTCTACCCTTGTTTGAAGCATTTTTTGGGAACAAGGTATATTTAGTGGTAGACTGATAGGTACATCAGATGTGTCATTTGCAGCAACATTTCTGAAAAGGAAAAGGTGTAAGATCTATGCTTTATTTTTCTCTGGTTTTAGTAAGTCACTGTAAAAGCTAAGTGGCACATCAAGCAGGTTTATATAGTGCAGACACTGCATAAATCCTCTGCTCAGTCCCTGGAAGGGCTGTTCGCTGCCATTATGCTTTCTATAAACAGAAGACAAGCACACTGCCAAATCCTTGCAGCACTGGACACCAGCTCTTTCTGTTCTTAGCTTGTCTTGTTTATTGTTGCTCAAAGACTCTCTTGTTTGCCAGTATTATCTGCTTTTGGTCGTCAGGAGCAAAGAGTATCTTGCACTTCTTGGTACATGGACTCTCCATCTCAATTTCTTCTCCATCTGCACTTTTAAATGAAATAATTAGACAGTATTTTGGTCTGACTTTGGAGAATTAAGGACAATAGCTACTTAGAAGCAAACAATTCTGTGGTTCTGGGACTGGACAAGGAGGCAGGAGCCTTGTATAAAAGCTTGGAGAACACTCAGATTTGGACTGACAAAGAGCAAGAGGTATGTGAATGTGGGTAAATTGAATCAGACAGCATAGCTTGCTGTTCTGCATCTAACAGGGACCAGGAGCAGACATTTGAAGAGAGTAGGAGAAATAAAGCAAATCCTGCTTTTGATAAGATGGAAGTTATAGACAAACCATTGTGTTTAATGCTGTCCTTCATGAACTTGCTTTTATTTGGACATATTTATACTTTGAACCTTGGTGTTGATGAGTTCCACAAGCTAATTAATTATGTGTTTTTTAAGGAAGTCCTTTTGTTGTTTTACACTTGCTGCCTGCAGTGAAAACATGGGTTTGTTAAGTTTTCCTGACATGAGAAATAATGAATTGTCAATCTCTGTTTGCTTCCTGCAGTCTCTTTCCTGATTCTTTAGACTTCTGTTGTTCTCCTGACACTGAGATGTCTCTTCCAAGCTGAAGAGCCTTGTTTTCTCCTGAGGCTGCTGTTGAGCTTTGTGTGAGAGATTCAAGATGTGAGCACTCTGGCTTTAGGGTGCTTTCTGTTTTACTCTGCCTTTCCTTCCTAAAAACGTTTAACACTATATGCACCCTTCTGACTGCCATTGGCCACTAAGGTGTTGTTTTTAGATAATTACTGGCAACAATTCCAAGATCTTCCTCCTTGGGAACAGCAGTTAATTTAGCACTTACCCATGCACATCCTCCTTGGAGTTGTCTTTTACTTTGCCTTTATTAACACAGAATTTCTTGTAATTTTCTTGCACTTGTAATGTGTAGTCACCATAATATCAGTTCTCTGTAGGCAGCTTTACTTTGAGCTCACCCAAGTAGCTTAGCATATTTATAAGCTTTCTGTTTGCCATCTTTTCCAGAGCATTTATGTTTAATAGGGCAGGTCATTTTGGAATTTCACTGCTAACTGTGAAAACCACCCAGTTACTCTGTTCCATCCTTTAAATAGTAATTCATGACAGACCTTTCATTTTACCTTGTGACAAATTGTTTAAGAGCTTTTGGCTTGTGAGAGCTTTTCAGAAATCTAAATATACTACATTAACCAAATCATCCTTATCCAAATAATCATTAACTCTTTAGAGAAATGCTAATAATCTTGAGGTTATGACTTCTCTTTACAAAGCCATGCTTCCTCTTCCCCATTACATCATATTCCCGCGTGCCTACCAATTCTCTTGTTTATTATAGCAGCTGATTTGATCATGCTTCCATTGTTTTTGAGCTCTTGAGTGAACTCTTTGGTTTTTGTTTTTGTGCCTCTTCATTTTGTTAATCTTCCCCAAAGCTTTCTCTGTTTATACTTTGGTTTAGAGTTATCAAGGTCTTCTCTTCTTGCATAGTGAGTATCATGCAAATAATTAATTCATTCTGAAATGGTCCTGTCTTTACTGAGCATTCCTTTATTGCCACAGGCAAATGTTGGCTTTTTGTATGTTTTCCATGAAGTCTTTACATTAATCTGAGCTAATAGCAAATGGTTTTTCAGGGTTTTTTGTTTGACTGGTTGGTTGGTTCGATTGTGAGGTTTTTTTATTCTGTTTTGTTTTGTCCTGTCCTGCATTCTTGTAGGTTAGCATTTGAATTTACAGAACATAAGCCTTTTCCAATTTCAGGTATTTAGCTGTAATGTATGGTACTCGGCCTGTATAATGTCTTTGGACTCTCAGCATCTGCTCCAGCAAAGCCTGAGTCTTCAGCAGCTCTGCACAGGTCAACTAGTCCTGTGCAGATGTCTAGGACATCTAAAATAGCACTGAAGGCTTTGTCTGAGCATCAGAATTGTTTGCAGTATCTTTTTATTTTATTGGTCTTGTATAGTAATATTTAGTAAGTTTGCCTTTTTGTAGTCTTGTTATCTTTCCAGAGTACAGAATGAATTCAGCTCTAACAAGTGTTCTTTGCTATTTTGTATCTATGTGACTTTATGTATTTATGCATGTGGACAGATTTTTTTGAGGTTATTTGCTTACAGCATAAATAGCTACAGAAATGAAGCTGCAAAGCAAGCAGAGTACACCTTTTGTTACTATTTGAAGCAACAAGTTCTTTTATGAATCTCCATTATCTGTTTCCCAATTTGTTGGGTTTTTTTCTTTGTTGTTGCTGTTTTGGTTTGATTTTGTTTTCTCGGAAGCATTCCAGATGGGACCAGAGCATCCTTTGATGATGTATAAAGCTTTTGTATGATGTGCCAGTGAGAACATGTATGATGTTCTGTGAGAACAGAATTTACTACCCTGTGGTAATTTTTTCAGTGGGAGGTTTTATAACCTGTACAGACGTGACAGTACCGCACTGGGTGAGATCTGCGTAAACCTTCTTGTTGCTGTTTGTAGGGTTGTTTGAACAGTTAACCCGAACAGACTATCGCCAAAAAGAGCTCCCTTCTCCAGGTGAGAACTGAGGTGACAAAAGTTTGCTTTTCACGCAGTGTGCAACACATTTGATGCATGAGCTGAGTAGCAGAGCTCATTACAGTTAGTAGTAGAAGTGTTGATATAGCTGTGGCGAACTAAAAGAGGTAAAAGAGGTAAGATCTGCAGTAATCTTTATAAGATAAAAAAGATGAATAAGAAGTTGGAAAATCAAAATCAATTTTAGGTGCAAAAACATTCAGAACTTTTCTCACTGAATGTATTCACTAAAAAGAAATAGCTTTGAAACTGAAACTCTATGAATTTGTGTTGAATTTGGGTCAATGGTTTTGACCAAAAAACCCATAAACTGAGGGTGTTGTCATCAGTTACTGCTTGGGAAGATGTGATTCCATCCCCTCTTCACTCTGTTCTCTGGTAACAGTGCTTTGGGATGTGGTCATGACTTACAGTGTGTCTTGGAGCAGAGAGGAGAATGAGCACCTTACCCTTGCAAGTGAATAACCTATCCACTTGACTGCGGGTATTCTGAGGGAGAGGTTTGAGAGCAACTTTTTCCAGCAAAACAAGAGGGAAAATGCTTTTATGGAGGAGTTCTAGCTCTAATCAGGGCAGAAGTGGGGTTTGAGCCCTATTTTGCCTTATTCTTTATGATTTAAAGAATAGCAGTTTTAAGCTGAAAGAAGGTAGATTTACATTAGCTATTAGGAAAAAATTCTTCACTGTTGGGTGGTAAAGCACTGGCACGGGTTGCAGGAAGAAGTTGTGGCTGCTCCATCCCCAGAAGTGTTGAAGGCCATGTTGAATGGGGCCTTGAGCAACCTGGTCTTGTGAAGGCAATCCCTGCCCGTGGCAGGGGTTTGGAACTAGATGGATCTTGGAAGTCCACTCCAACCCAAGCCATTCTATTATTCTGTTATTCTTTGGGTTGTCGGAGAGTCAAGGATGAAAGAAACATGTGCTCCAGCTACCTGTTCCCCCTTCTTTTGTCATCTAATCTTTTTGTTAAAAGCTCTTTCTTCAAAATTTTATTCTCCCCTGGCTAGTGAAAAATTCTGTAAAGTTCTGATTTTTTGAATGACCCAGAAGGGTTTGACTGATAGGTTTTGGGAAAGTTAGGACATAGCCTTCCAGTAAAACTCTATTCTGAGCTGTTTATTTCACATTCTTTTTGGAACCTCTATCTCACTAGGAAATAAAAGTCAGTTTAGAGACATTCCAGTATTTATGTAATATTATTTCAAAGTCAGTAGTTTTGAGATTTAAATAAAAGTATTTATTATTATCTTTTATATATAGGGAATGATCAAAGACCCATTCTGAGCGGCACAGAGAGAAAGAGAAAAGCATGTTGCCACTTAAAGAACTTGCAAGTTTAGTTTATAGCAAGATATGATGGAAGAGTAAATGTTAGACTTGTAAGTCCATCTGTTCTGAAAGCGGCTTCTGAGAGCTGAATGATAATTTTTTTTAATTAATGCTTTTTATGAAATATAAATTTAATTAATACCCTTTAATAAATAAGCTAGTGACTATTTCTTTTCTTTTAGTTGAACAGATGTGCTAACTGAAGATTTGCTCTGATGCAGGGCTTTATTCTGTTGTTAAAGATCATTAACCAGTAAGACCTCACATAGTTCAGCCACCCTAGCTTCAGTGCACACTTGGAGCCAATGCCTGCTGCAATGTTGCTGGATAAATCCTACAGCCTGGGACAGAATAAAAGGCTGCATCACTGTTCCTACCCTCTGTGGCTAAATCCCAAGAAAGTTACTTAGAATGCAAGATATGGAGTTCTGCTCTTACCTTGCCCACTTTATTGCTCGTTTTTCCCATCTCTGTTAACTTCTGTCAAAAACCCCTATGTCCTAAATAACCAGCATGATTCCTTTAGCAAGTCATATATGAATCCTCAACTGGCACAGTTGCTAAAAACTAAATCTTACATTATCTTGTGGTAGCATATTTTGGTAGATAGGACAATGGCAGATCATGAGCTTAGTTTGGTCAACAAATTACAAATAAAAATGTGCAGCAGACACAGAAGATGTTTTAATTGTGGTTCCTCCTCCTTTTGTATTTTCTTATTTTAGCTTGAAGAACGGAAGACTAAACACTAGCAACACAGCAGCTCCAAATCCCTTTTCTGCCTCCTCCTAGGCTTCTTACAGAAAAAGAGTTAATCCCATGACAGTTGGATTATAATGATACCACAAAAAATTTTTTTGTATCTATCCCTCTTGACCTCCCTGATGAAATGTTTTGGCATATAAGTGGGAAGAGAGTAAGAAATGTTAGCAAAAGGAAAGCAGTATGTAGTATCTTAATATTTGTAAGTGTTAACTGCTCTTTATTAAAGGTTTAGACAGTCTGTGTGGGGATTGATGTTGGGGCAGGGGTGTGTGATAGCTTCTCTGTGCTTGCAATGCCAAAATGTATTGACTGCTTGTCACTGTGTAGTGAGAAGGGTCACACTAACACCTTTGACTCCATGGATCTACTGTGTTTTACAGCTGTTATCTGCATGTTATGACAGTCGATGTGTTATGCAGGATGAGGGTATGGTGAGTAAGTTAAGGGGGAGGAGGAAGGTGGAAACTGCACTGTGTGGTGCAGTGGATAAGTGGGTAGTAAAATGCTGTGGAAGATGACTCCAAACTGTCAGAGAGGCAAGTAAGTTTGGAAGAAAGTAGGACAAGTCATTTGCTCACACCTTTTACCTCTAGATGTAAGTGCTCCTCTACACACCTGCCTTTCCTAGCCTTGGTCATCTATGTTTTCACATTTACTAGCACAGAACAGTCATTTTTTTTCAGTTGAGGTCAACATATGACCAAGGAATACAACAGCCAGTGCCTGGAAAGTTATTTATGCCTCTGAGTTCCCAACTCTTACACAACTCACCGTAAAATTAAAAATGCATGTTAAGCATTTTCCCAGAATGACTTTGAGAGATATCAGTTATATATGCACCTTCTGCTGATGAGTCTTGTAGCTACTTGCTTTCTTCACACTAATGCCAAATTTACACTGATGCTTTTTAGGTCATCCTAAATCCTTTCCTTAAGCACTGGTACACCTTTGGCTTTCTTCCCATTCACTGTCAGCTTGTGCTAATAATAATCTGTGGATCTCAGCTGTTTTTGTCGAAAGACTAATGCTCTTTTGCTTTTTTTTTTTCTTCTTTCTGCACTCATTTTATTCAACTGCTTGTTTTGTGCCACTCTTGTCTTTCATTGTCAGTGGCTAAGTATGAAAATGTTATTCCCTGCTAAGTGTGCACATGGTGTTCAGCATTAGGGACAGCTGCTAGAAATAGAAGTTGTGTCCTTCTTGGTTTTGCTGAGCAGTTGTAGATAGTCCTGTGTCAAACAAATGCTGTGGGGGATTTTATGTAGTTGTTGCTGCTGTTACCCAGAGAGGATTACAAACTTTTGCTGTTTTTTATTACAGATGGCATTGACTGTCACAGTGTTCTTGTCTTAGTATTTTTTCTTTTTATGGGGTTTTACTTGGCAAATGCTTCACTCTTAAGTATCTTTAATCCTAGATCCTTGCATGATATTAATTTAGAGGTGTTAATATTCTGCCTACAGTTCTTTCACCAGGCTGAGTAACTGTGAGAGTTAAATTTATAAGTCAAAAGGAACTGTTAGAAACAAGTGGTGCTGACAAACCCAATGTATTTTGTACTCCAACATTTGTTTTCTGCAAGTCATTTGTAGGTATAAAAGCAACATTTGAGTGAGTTAAATGCTAGGACATCTTACACAGGACCTGTGTTAGTCTGCCAAGAAAAATAAACATGTCTGTGATGAAGTGTGTGATGGTGGTGTTAGCAGAGCAGTAGAGGCTCTTGGAAGGGCGCTGAACAAGTACTGCTGGGATCACAAACAGGCTGACCATGGGGAGTGCAGGGGCTGGGCTTCTGAACCAGATATTATCTTAATTCAGCACAGCCTTTAATTTTTATGATTATAAACGAGTTTAAAACATTGTTATTTTTAAGAGTCCTGATTCTGTTGAAACTGAAGGACTAGATTAATTGGCTGTAACATCCAATGTGTTTAATCCAAAATCTTTGTTATACCAGTATGCCCAAACTGTCACTAGAGGTTTCGTGGTTGCTCTGCTGGCATTTTTTGAAGATCTAAGACTTCAGTGAGGAACAAATTAAAATTATCATTTTTTTTTTAATTGCCCTTGTTCATTTGGATACAATGTTTAGGTGGCAAGGAGAGTTTTGTCAGGAAGGCACCAACCTGACATTGGGATGTATGAATTCTCTCAATGACTGTCCTGCAAGCTGCTTGCATGACTGCAATGAGCCATGTGGTCTGTCTCTGTCTATTCTTCATCTGCAAATCTGAATAGTAATGCTTTCCCTTTTGTCATATTTGTCTAATTAATTTGAGCTAGTTGTAATAAACTTGTGTTAGGTATAGAAGTTGCACTAAGTACTGTCTTGCAGTCCTGAGTATTGAATTTGTGTTTCCTTTTGAAAGTCAAGTGAGAGAGTGCCAGACATGAAAGATGAAGCTTTTGCTTTCAGTAACAAAAATGATGAAGCTCAAAATATTCCTATGGACATCTCTATGTAAATGCTTTATAGTAACTATATTCCAGTGGACAAACCCAAAACACAAAGGGACTGACCCCTAAGTCTTTGTAGTGATAAAGCTCTGAAGTCCAGATTTGAACACTGTATAATCTCTCCCTTTAAGGGGAGTGGGAGTTATATGTGCGCAGCTAAAGCTGTGAATTTGATCCAGAATTTTCTCCTATACTTTGTAAATGCAGTAATTTCTCCAAAATCACGTTCTTCTGTATGTTTTCTCCCTCTGTGAGTACACACACATTTTATCATAAGAATGTTACATATAGTCTACAAAAAATGTACGCTTTTGAAGTATTTCAGTTCTAGACCAATAATTTTCTACAGCAGACTTCAACATTTTTAAATACTAAGCACATATTTAAATGGCACTGTTCAGCGCTTTCACATTTCTTTGTTCTCATCTGGTCAGAATATAGTGTGGTAATATTTTGTGATAACCCGAACTGTAGAATATGTTTAGTAATTTTTAGTCTGTTGAGTAGCTCAATTAATTAATGCGATGTGGTAGTGAGAGGCAAATGAAGGAAATGACAGGATAAATAAAGGAAATTTTGAACTTTTCTTTAATTCTTTCTAACATAAGACATAGTTAGGAGACTTAAGTTTAGACATCTGCTCTTGCTGTTGTGCACAGATGATACAGTATGAACAGCAGGTTATGTGATACAATTTTAATAGTAGCAAGAATCTTTTATCTTGTAAATTGATGTTTTTTTAAACAGTGCAAATTTTAGACCAAATATTTTAAAGTGGTAAATAAAAGGTAATTGCCACATGTATTTCTTCTATTTATTTTATATTTAGCTGTGTTTCCTCTATTAATCTTTGTTTCAAACATTAAATGCCTTCCTCATGACAGCTGTCCATTCACTCGTACCATGACTACTGGCATGTTAAGTTCAAAGTGGAATGTCATGGAGAATGTGGATAATATATTTAGTTCCTGTCACCAGACAGCACAAGGCACCAGCGCGTCTCGTTCTCAGAGGGGGAAGCCAGCTACTTTCACTGCAATATTCCCCCTCAGTTAATATAATTTGGGGTTTTCTTAGAAGAAGCAAGAAGTCTGTCAGCATTGTTCTTGCTGTAATCTTGTGTTATGAGTACCTGAAAGATATGTTTAAAAAAATAAT
Organism: Melopsittacus undulatus; assembly: GCF_012275295.1. Classification (NCBI taxonomy): domain Eukaryota; kingdom Metazoa; phylum Chordata; class Aves; order Psittaciformes; family Psittaculidae; genus Melopsittacus; species Melopsittacus undulatus. The sequence goes on from NC_047527.1 coordinate 33,738,230, forward strand.
AATTTAAAAGCAGTGCCAGAAAGAATATGTAGAAGAACGTGTTTGGTTTTCAATGCTTTTGATATGTGCATGCCAAAAAATAAGCTGTAACTGGAGCGGATGCAGGAGAACTCTGAGTCTGAATGATCAGAAGCAAGCCATTTTAAAACAAATTATAGAAGCTTATGGAAGAGAAAACTTTCCCAAGAGCATAGTGAAAGGCTTAATCCATATTTCTGCAAAATTGCAGCTGTCAGGGTTTCTTTTATTACCCTAGCAAAATGCTGTGTCAGGTGTTATGAAGAAGTTTGGCCACGCATTCAGAAAATTAATAGCTTCCTTACATCAGATGTGTTAAATAGAAACATGTCTGGTTGTGTAGCCAGTTGTCACATTTTGATGTTCCTATTGAAAGTTATTTCTTTTATTGTATAATTTATGTTCAGTAATTAAGCCGTGGGGAAAGAGACATTTTGTTGGAACAGTGATCTTCATGCACACTAAAAACATTTATAGGATGAGACCAATGTTTGCTATGCCAGTCTTGCTGTATATCATGTTAGGTGCTCCTGAGAGCAGTTGCCATTCAGTCACACAGAATTCCAGTGTGGAACAATAAAGAATTGCAAATTTGCCACAAAGAAAAAAATTAGTATTGAGAAATTCCTTTGTATCCCTGGTGGATTGTCTTCATTTTGTCAGAAGAACAAAGTGGTGGACAGTAGAAATATCTTACACTTATGCTCTGAATTTCAGTAAGTTCTACCATGTCCTAACAGGCTTTCAAGCTTTCCAGAGCTTTCATCTAACCATAGATTACAGTTTACATTAACAGCTTAAACCTCTTGTTTTATGAGGTTGGCTTCTTCATTCTCTGTTATGATTACCATACTGAAAACTGGTACTGCACTACTCTCACGGGGAAATACTTTTTCTCTTGAGTGTAATTTTCTATGCTGAGCTTGGTGTTTGCTGTCTCTCATTCTGTCCCTGAACACCTCCAAGGTAAATCAGGCTTCATCTTCTCCTTATCTTCCCACTAGGAAGATGAAAAGAGCAACGATTTCTTATTAGCTTTCTCCAGATTGATCAAACCCAGTTCTACCAGCTTCTCGTCATACAGCATGTGCCTGTAATTGTCTTGATAGCCTTCCTGTTGAGCTTATTCCAGCAATGTCTCTTTTATACAGGGACATCCAAAACTAGGCACAGTAGTCAAGGTATATTCTCCCAAATGCCAAATAGAGGGGAAAAATAACTCTCTGAGCTGTTGCTTGCACTTTTGCTAATACAGCCTGATATGCTTTGGTCTTCTTTACTTTTGCTGGTTTGTGTTCAAATGCTCCCCCCAGTGCCCCCATCTTTTTATGCATATCTGCTATTCTCCCAGTAAGCCCCCAGCCTGTGCTGTCACGTGGAGTTATTCTGTCCAGGCATGGGACTTGGCTTTTCCTTTTGTTGAACTCCACAAGGTTCCTGTAGGCCCATATCTCCAGCCTGTCAGGGTCCCTCTGATGAATAACACCCCTGTCCTACCACTTTGTGGGGTTGCAAACCTGCAAATTTTGCAGTCTATAAACTTGCTGAGGGTGCAATACCATCCATCTCCCTGCTTAGTAAAGATAACGAAGAGTATTGGATGTATTATCAATCCCTGAGAGATGACATTGGCAACTAGCTGCCAGCTGGCCTTTATATGGCTGATCACAAACTTTAAGCCCAAAGGTTCAGCCAATTTTCCACCTCCTTTATCTTCTACTTATTTGTCTGAAAGGATACAGTGGGAGACTTGTGGACTCTTGTCCACAGAGCCAGTCATTTCATCATGAAGGCAGTCATGTCAGTTAAGCACAAACTGCCCTTGCTAAAACTGTGCTGACTGTTCCTAATTATGTTCTTAGAATCATAGAATAGTTAGGGTTGGAAAGGACCTTAAGATCATCTAGTTCCAACCCCCTGCCATGGGCAGGCACACATCACACTAAACCATATCAGCCAAGGCTTCATCCAACCTGGTCTTGAGCTCCAGGGATGGAGCATTCACAACATCCCTGGGCAACCCATTCCAGTGCCTCACCACCCTAACAGTAAAGAGTGTCTTCCTTATATCCAATCTAAACCTCCCCTGTTTAAGTTTCAACCCATTACCCCTTGTCCTATCACTACAGTGCCTAATGAATAGTCCGTCCCCAGCATCCCTGTAGGCCCCCTTCAGATAATGGAAGGCTGCTATGAGTTCTCCACACAGCCTTCTCTTCTCCAGGCTGAACAGCCCCAACTTTCTCAGCCTGTCTTCATATAGGGGGTGCTCGAGTCCCCTGCTCATCCTCGTGGCCCTCCTCTGGACTTGTTCCAACAGTTCCATGTCCTTTTTATGTTGAGGACACCAGAACTGCACACAATACTCCAAGTGAGGTCTCACAAGAGCAGAGTAGAGGGGCAGGATCACCTCCTTCGACCTGCTGGTCACACTTCTGTTGATGCAGCCCAGGATACGGTTGGCTTTCTGGGCTGCATCATTTCTAAGCACACACTGAAGCCAGCTCATGTTCATTTTCTCATTGATCAACACCCCCAAGTCTTTCTCTGCAGGGCTGCACTGAATTTCCTTTTTGCCCAGCCTGTAGCTGTACCTGGGATTGCTCTGACCCAGATCCAGGACATTGCACTTGGCATGGTTAAACTTCATGAGGTTGGCATCAGCCCACCTCACAAGCGTGTCAAGGTCCCTCTGGATGGCATTCCTTCCCTCCAGCGTATCAACTGAACTACACAGCTTGGTGTCATCAGCAAACTTGCTGAGGGCACACTCAATCCCATTGTCCATGTCACTGACAAAGATGTTAAACAAGACCGGTCCCAACACCGATCCCTGAGGGACATCACTCGTTACTGATCTCCAGCTGGACATTGAACTGTTGACCACAACTCTTTGCATGTGGCCATCCAGCCAATTCTTTATTCACCGAGTGGTCCATCTGGCAGCTCTTCTGAACGTGCAGCTATGTAAGCAGCTCTTCTTTTAGTAGCCTAAATTTTATCAGAAGCTGAGGAAGAAAAAGGCTGTATACAAGGAATATTTGTAATAAGCAATCAAACTTTCTCAGTGTTAGGATAAATCCAGATTTATTGGAATCTGAAAGATCTCATTAGAAAATACAGTTTTTGGGAACTGTTTGAGGTGCCAAAACAAATGGGAACTACTCCAGAGACCAGGCTGTGCTACAGGAACAGAAGTACAACTGGGAAGAGCAGATGTGTGCCACTATGAATCGGAGGGGTCAGGTGTCTGTGAGAAGTTGGAATCAGAGCAGTGAGGTGTAGCTCACCGGAACTGCCATGGTAGCCGTGATGTGGCTTTGCCATATTTTTAATCTTGTCCATAACTGTATCTTACCTGTCTCTGTCAAGAGACACTATCAAGGCTGCACTGCATTCAAATCAGAGGGATGCTCCCTACACTTTTCACAAGTTGAAGACATACTCCTTTCTCTCAAGATAGGAATGTATTTTCAAGGCCATTTTTATCTGCAAGCTTCCAAGGAGATAGCTTTAAATAAGTGGGCATTTGCATAGAAATTGACAATATTTAAAGCTGGGTGAGTACCTATTTACATAGAAAAGAAATCAAATAGTAAAACATGAGTGTGGATTGTGTACGTAAACCATGGCTGGTTAGGTTGAAAGAGGAAATTGATTTACGTGTGCTTTTTTTATTTTTACAGAAGAATGCAAAGTAATTATTATATTTTGAATGACTATTGTTTCCGTGTAATGCTGATGGCATAAACACAGCCCTTGGCTTCTGAGAGCCTGATAGAATTTTATCAATTCCCGTGGGAAGTTCTTGCTTTTGAATGACCAGCAATTTTATGTCAGTTTATCTAATTGATAATGTTTATGCCTGTAGAGTGTACAAAACAGAAAACCACTTTTGTGGCAACTTTTAAAAGCTGAAGCTAGGCTACAAAATTTGATAACCACAAAAACTATTTAATGCAGCTAAATGCCGGAGCCCAAATATTTTCCCATTATGTAATGTACAAAACAAATTCAATACCCACAACATTACAACAGCGTTTTTCCCTACTTCCTGGGAGGCTTACAGTTCTCTGCCTTTTATTTTGAAGATTTTTGTAAGCACCCCATTTGTTGCCCTTGTCTACAGAGAAGGAAAATAATCACTAAATGAGTAAATTTACTGGCAAGTTGACAAAAAGCAGTTACTCTTCAGTAACTGTCAGTGGACTTGTACGGTATGAGATGAGTTATAATGAGCAACATTGAGTTAATGATTGAAACTTGAAAAGATTGAGTGTCGAAGAGATTGAGTTGTATAGATACAGACATTAAAATGTTAGCAGTTCCTCTGCCTTTTCCACCTTATACAGTTTATGCTACTGAATGCTGAAGGCAACACAGTTAATTCTGAAATTGCTAGAGACTTCAAGTACAATTACCAGCAACTAGTTTAAATTCTGTAGTCCCTTCCGACTTGCAGTCCGGTTTCCGGCAAGTAAACTGCTGCCCTGCTGACCTTAAGCCTGGGGATATCCTTAACACAGAATGTTATTTGTTGAAATTGTGAATGGATTTCAAGTTTACATACATGATCCATTAAAGTACATTTTGTTCTAAATGCTAATTGGATTTTTAAAATATTTATATTTAATTTCTTCTGTATTTTCTTTTAATCTCTGCAGAAGTAAAATACTACGATCAGAAAAAATCTAGAAGTCTTGATTTAATAGATCACTTCTCCCAGAAGGGGACCTGTAAGAAGGAATTTTATGCGTAACTTTTCTAGGTATCTGATTGAAAGAAAGTGAGAAAACTCTGCTAGTGCCAAGGCTCATTTTTAAGGTAACTGACATTGCCAAACCCTGGCCAAGGTGATGATTAGGCGGGTCATTTGTCATGCTGTTTGATTTTCCATTGTTGGTTGATTTTTGATTGTGAGGTTTCCAGTTCACAAGCAAGATCTTCAGTATGAACCAAGTATAAGTAAGTGGAACATTTTGGTGCTACTGTAATTAGTCCTTCCAACAAAGAGTGCTTTTACAGACCTTCTGTTTCTATATTTATGAACTATTATTAGTTTATCATAATACACACAAAATATAAATAGTGCACTGTAGTGTCTAGGAGCCTAATCACAGACTATGTATTCCTAGGTGAATGATGAAATACGTAATTATTTTTAATGATTGGACATAATGCAAAGATCATGAGAGAAACTATTACCATGTTGAAGTCAGCAAGAGGATTACCAGTGTTTTCAGGGGGACTAGCCTCCCATGCTTTTTGCAGGTGTAATTTTTCCTTACTTGAGATAATTCCATGGACCAAATTCCTCCCTTTGTATAATGCCAGTTTCTACCAGTTGATAATTAGTCTGTAGTGGATTAGTCTATTAGTCTTTGGTGCATTTCAAAGACTATTATTTTGAATTATATCAGATTAAAAGTAGACCTTTGGTGAAATTTATGAAGCTCAATTTTCAGTAGCTGTCTCCTGTGTGGATTTTCTATTATCTAAAATCTGGCTGAGGTTATGAGGCAGTCTCTCCCTTTATTGGGAAAAGCTAACCAGGATCTCTCTTCTAGTTAGGCTTCTTTGTCTCTTAGCACTGTAGGAGCTGCCCACTGTCTGCCGGGTTCAAAGACTACCAAGCAAAGAGTGAGAGACACATGGCCTGCACAGCAGTAAATACTTAGCATTTTGTATTTTTATGTGAAAATGGTTTTTTATTTGCTGTGGGGGAAAAGAAAACCAAACCAAAATTAAAAGAAAAAAAAGTAATTTTTAAGCATATCTTCACATTTTGCTTATGTAAATATAAAATATAATTATTAGGTATGTCACTGTGCAAGGTAAACTCTTCAACATCATCCTGTGTTGAAAAATGCCTCCCAGTAAATTAAACTAGATACCAAGCAGCATTTCGCAGGAACTTTTAAAAGTCAGTTCACATGTTAAAATACAGTTGCAAATCTTTGGCACAGTCTGGTTATAAAATTGATAACTTGGATAACACATCTTGGGAAAGCATTTGGAAGTTATTTCAGATCCTGAAAGAAGTGAGATGGGGAGTGTGGAGAAGGAAAGTGTAACTTCTAGTTTTGACTCCTGTGTTCTACATGTTTTAGTACAAACTCATGTAGTTCACTTATAGGTACCACATCACCCGCTGGAAGTGAATTACCTATGTAATAGCTAGCATTAATAGTAGATGAAATTTCATGTTACTGGCTGAAAAGTGACTAAGAGCAGGATTACTCTTAATTAAAAAAAAAAAAAAGAAAAGAAATAAAAACAGGTCCTGTCCAACAATGAAATTGTACAGAACCCTAAAACTTTTTGTATGCTTTTTAATATTTACTTTCCTTTCTGTTATACTACAGAGTGCTAATAGACCAACACACTTTTAAAATTCATCTGCAAGTATCTATAACTCTCAGATAATTAAAACTGATCACACTTTATCCAGATATTTGTGGGCCATATTCTCACTTGCCAAGTGGTGTGTTTCATCACATACATTCCTGAAAAGGAGTATACAACATGATTGACCTTGTTTTACAATAGTTTATATTCCTTTATAAACACTCTCTATGTATGTAAATGACAACGCAAAGTCAGAGGGACTTCGATAAATGAACCAGAGGGGACAGGCTGACTGTCTTTGAGGACTAGAAAAAGTTTCTATGTCTAGTCAAGACAGAAATTTAGAGGGATCAGTGACCTAATTAAAGAACATGAATTCTGCTAGTGTTGACGCCTAAAGTTCAGATGTTCTTTTTATACAGGAAACTCGCCTGCCTGGCTGCTACACAAATATTAAAACAACTCTGTGTGAGACAAGATTTTTCAGCATTTGGTCTGCAGCACCATGAGACAGTAGCTAAATCTTTGCTGTGCAAGACCTCCTTGTCAATCTTAAACTTAAACATAGCAGCCAGTGTAATACAATGTTTATTAGAGGAAACAAATCCTTAATGTCTTGTGATAAGCTCCTAACAGAGAACATATTCCTCCTGCAAGTTACTGTAAAATGACTACAGTGTTTTCTTCTTAACTATATTCCTTTCAGGAAGAGACTGCATGTCTGCTAAAGTCATTTGTAGCCTTGTCTTCCATATAAATGAATGTCAAGGTTGAATAAGATAACTAATGAGTTGGACAACTTCATACTTGAACACCAGAAGAGAGGTAGCTCCAAGTTTCCTTTCTTTAATCCTTGGTGGGTCGCTCTTATTCTCATAATTTTTTCTCCTGACAAACTTCTTACTCTGTGTTTCTGGAAAAAAAAAATACTTTATCTAGGAATTATCCAAATCACATCTACTTCGTTACCATATTCACCTTGGGATGAAAGCCCTTAATGCAAGACAGGGGTAAAATATGAAAACAGCAGTTTCCAACTGTTCTAAATCTCTACATTTTTATAGCTAAATATTTTAGTGTCAAGAATGTAACTAATAAATTGAAAGCTTTCAAAATCACCACCACTGTACCCTACAGTACATGTTTTAAAAAGGAAATGACTGAATAAATTAAAACATGGGAAGACAATCTGAGTTACATAATAGCTATATGTATTAAATCATTCAGGAGAAGTTGCAGCTGAACTAACACTCTGTAAAAATGAACTCTCTGTGGTGGACTCTTCACTCACTGAACTTATTTAAAATGTAACAGAGAGGAGTGAATGGCTGTACAAAATGGAAAATTGCTGCCATGGAAGAGAGATGTTCAGATTTATTCCTTCCAGAGGAGAAGATGATGATTCAGTTACATACAAGGGAGAAGCTATTAACTACATCTTTCAGTTTAAATCTGATGCTTATTTGAAATGATGTTTAACCCCAAACCAATTCTGGCCCTCTTATCTAAATGCTCATCTATAAAAGGAAGAAGACATAATCTATTCATAGAGAAGACATCATGGATGCAATTAGAAATTGTTTACAGTCTGCATAAACACCAGGTCTAAATGCTTTCCCCATAAATGCTCATATAAGCACCCCACTGACCATTTTTTTCTCAAGATGTTTAATCATGTTTTCACTTCATGTACATGACTTAACTATAGCCTGGATAAAATTAAAGTCTTAATAGCCTAATATACAGTCCCTTACAGGGGGCCCCTTACACACCAACCAGCCTTATGAATTCAGATCTTACTGTTTTATCTAAATTAGGAGCCAATGAGCTGGAACACATAATTTAATTTTATGCTGCACTGAAAGTATTTCAGTAAGTAGTCATACCAGACTGCTATAAAACACAATCACAGCAGGGTATTTTACAGGTTGTCTCTATAATAGATTTTAAAGAACAGAAATTATCTTTTCAGTAAATATAGGAACATTTCTGATCTGTCGGAAGGGTGGCTTTATTGGTTTTTAAAGAACTAAGTTTAAAGAATGCTTTGCTATGTATCAGACCAAAATCCTGCAGTTAGTACCTGGAGAATGAGCTCTTTTCCTTTCTTTCATTCCTTTTTCAAAAAAGTTTACTTGCCAGAGCTGCCTTGTAGTGATCTTCTTTTTGTAGCTGCTATGAAAACATCAGGTTTTACTTTGTCAGAGAAAGAAGCATATACTTATAGCCAATCCCCTATACTCATATGCTAAAAGCATTAGTATTTAGTTTTTGCACCTAGAACTTACCAGTTCAAAGGATTGTCCACTCATACATCCTGAAAAAGAGTGAATTCCCTCTTGGAGAAGCACACAATTGGTAACTTTATAATGTATAAACTTTTGCTACAAAAATTATTTTAGCTAAATTTATTTATTTAGGAGAAATGCACAGAAAGCAGTAATATTATTTGAAAGGATGACACTGTATTTCCTGGCATATTTTCTAATCAGTGCTTTAAATAAAATCAGAGCAATTGTGCTGAAATTTCAGGGAAGAATTTTACTATGTGAGAATGCTTTAGTTTTTTTCTCAGCTGTATGTCACAGCAGCTTGGGCAATTTCAGTGAAAGAAGACAGCACAAATTCAGTGTGCTTCCTGTTGTCTTTGAAGAAGCAAATGATTTGAATCCCTTATACTCAGGCTGGTGAGGACTTGGAAGCTGGTCAACTGTGAATACATAAGTTCATTCATTCAAGAGGTCTGCAAATTTTAAACCATTTGTGGACATACCTCTTCACTGTAAGAGCCCCATCCTAAAATCCATGTGGATAAGAAGCTGCATGGGGTCTATGGCATGCTTAGGAAAATCAAAGATAGAAGAGCTCGATTTCCCAATAAAAAGTGACAGAAGATTCCCTCTTCTCCATAGGGCTGACCTGCCTTGCTTCTGAGTCCCAGAGCATCTAAGGGATGTCATCTTTAGCAATCTGAACCTTCCTGGATATATGGATTCTGTGGCAGCCTGACTAAAACCTTGCTGCTGGCCTTTCTATTTAGCATCACTGTAAGGAAATTCCTTTGAACATCCACTTCTGCCTAGCACCATATTTTGGCCAGCCTTATCTGATTGCTTTAAGAATCTGAATCAGTTTAAGTATTAACCTCAGGAGTAAATGGTCTCATTATAATCAGTGCAGCTACCAACAAGTTAAACTTATGGTTCATGATTTAGGACCCTCCATTAGTAGATGAATAGAGTGGATTCTAGTGGTTCCATATGTCCACTCATTTTTCATTTATTAAAGGTACTGCACCAGCCACAACTCAGACCAAGCTGTTTTATAGCACATTATTATAATCTATTTGAGAAAGGAGTATACAGCATGCAGTGAGGTTAAGCACAAGCCTTGTTGATTTGAAAAGATATAGTCTGTATAGCAGTGAAGTGAAAACATGTTTATCTCATTCGAAACTCCTGTATAGTCATTCAGGGATCACAGATTATTTCTTCTGCTAAATTTCTGGGGTTTTATTCTATGAAAACCAGTGCTTGAAGTTGGGAGTTACTATTTCTAGAGTTCTAGAAGAATGTTTTTCAGAGACACTTATCAGGAATGGGACTACTTTGTTTTGTAGAAATCCAAAGAGGATAAAGTCCATAATGATACATTAGTCTAAGTGGTAATACTAAAAATGATACAAGACAACTCCTGCTCTTGTTATGAATAGTTGCTTTACCATTTATCTATAAAGAACATCTCTTTTACATATATGTATTTGAGGCCCCTTTGAGACTAATTTTCATTGATCTATGAATACAAATAAAATCAGCCTTTTTAAACTTTTAAGGGACTTTTTCTTTCCTGCTGGCATCTTTACTCATTGCATATCACCATAATATTTTACATATATTGACTGTAAATTGAACAATGTAGTAGAAGCATAAAGGAGAGAGAACTTACTTCAACAGATTGTTTCATCTGTCACGGTCTCTGAAGCAGGACCAAACAGCTTAATTACCCCTGTGCCAGTGAATGCTTATTTAACATAATGATGGAGTTCACTCCATTCCAGTTTTACAGAGGGTAATTCACTGGCCTGTTTGTGAGAGACTTCTAGGAATCGCTAGTGATTTATTATACCTCTTCTCAATTTTATCCTTTCTAGATTCACCAACAAAAGATCCACTAAGCTCAGTTCTTATGTTTTCTTAATTTGAATGTCTCTTTTGCTCTTTGAGGTTCAACTTTTTTACTGTGGTGTTACCTAAAAAGCTGAGGCTATATTGGAGTAGAAATGTGTGGGAGGATTACTTTGCATGTCTGGCATTTGACATTGCAGTTGATCTGTTACAATAGGATGAACAGTTTTGGGTTGGGTTTTTTTTCACATAGTTTGCTTAGACTCATTCTGTGATCTGCTCCAGAGCCATTTCTCCAGAACTGCTATTTATCCAATAGTTTTTTTCTCCTATCTGTTCAGCTACCTGTTTAGATGCTGCAGTTGTTTTGCATATTAAGTATCATTTTAGTTCTTTATAATTAAAAGAAACTAAAAATAGAGGCTTATATTTTCTTGTCTATCTGACAGGTAAGAGAATTCTAGAAAATTTCAGTGAGCATTTTTAATTCCAACTTTTGATTTAATTTCACTGATCTTTATATTTTATTCTCACTGATCTTGAAGTTAATCTTCAGTACATATTAAATTAGAGCTATACCACAGCTAGAGTGAAATCAACCCAGTCTGTATTTCAGATGGTTAACACTCATGGGGTTTTTAATTGTCAGGGTCTTTTAGCTATAATATTATCAGTCCTTTCTTTCTTGAACTTTTAGTGCAAGTCTTGGAAGGACATTTATCTTTACTGGTAACTTCTGAAAAGTAACTTTTTATTTTTTTGTCAAGTGCTCAGACATAAACCGTTGACTTTGATCATGTCCCGTAGCACTGCTTTCCTAGACCATGTGCTTGCAGAAGTGCATTTGCATGTAACTAATGTGGCTTAAGTTGAGGGAACTGCTTGCAGGGAATATACTTACATATGTGTTTACATCTTTTGAGTACTGAGTCTTTACTTTGAGGTCTTCAGGGAAGCAACTTAGTCTGCTTTCCTTCCTGGAGAGTGTTTCATGAATTATAATAACAACAAATAATATGAGAATAGGTATATTTTCTTATTCCAGCATACTCCTGTACACAAAGAAAACTAGGTTCTTCCGATTTTTAAAATGCCTGCAGATTTCTTTAGCAAATACTTTTGTTGCCTGATGACCTTTCCTTCATTAGTATAAATTTCCCTTCAAGGCAGGCATTTTTCAATCAACAGTAATTTGCATATAATTTATCAAGAGAAAAGAAAAGCAAAATAATTTTATTTAAAGATTTCCCTTTGTTTTAAGTGTCATTAGCAGTTCTGACTAATCAGATTTTTACAATCTCATCAGGTGCTTTTAGAAAATCTCTATGAACTCATCTAGAGGATGCATTTATTCCTAAGTGTCCTGTATTGCATTACACCACAGTAACGAGTCACTGGCTGCTACAGATGTTTATGTGAAATGCAATTAACACTCTGCCAATTTAGTTTTTATAGGGACACAATCAATTTTTATTCATTTTAAAGCTAGAATGCTTTCTTTTATTGTGTGCTGCCTCTCTGCTGATTATATAGCTAAACAAATTATTCTTCTGTTTGTAGTAAATGGGAGTGTTTAAGCAGACAGTACCATGGCATATTGCATAGATCACATATAAGACAGGAATTAAATATTTGGATTATGTAGAACTTGGAAGAACTGAAAGCTAATTTAAAAATATAGCTAAGTTTGGTCTATTTAAAAAATGCTACATAAAAATGTGTTTGATGGTATTTACAGATGTTTGTTTAATCACAAGCTTGATCCCGTGATGTGCTTAGTGTCCACAGCTACTGTGGCTTTAATTATTAGGGAAACAGAAAACTTGGCTTATTTGGGATCTACTTTAATAATGTAATTTTCTTGGGTATTTGACTTAGTTAAAGTAATCACAGTGAATAATCCTAAATTTTCATACTCTAATCTTTGCTGCATAAAGAGACCTTAACTGGTATGTTCAAAAATCATAGGGATGCAATTGTAAGGACTATTATCGTAAGGGATGACAAAGACTTGAGAAGAACAGAGATTTCTCGATGGTCGCTGTTGAGTAATGTTTTTTTGATATTAAAGATGATATTAATTTGAGTAAAAAGTAAGAAGGCAAAAATAAGACTAGAGGTGGCATGAACGTGAACTATTAAAAAATTTGCTTAAAGGAACCACCTTCTGCATTTAGCAAAATTATTGGTAAAATTGTCTTGTTCATATACAGAAACACCCTTTTTTTCTCTAGGAAGTGGTGCCACCTTAAATAATTACCTATTATTGTGACTTGAATGACATGCAGAATCTTTAAATAGGCCTTCTGATCATTATTCCTTCTTCCTTTACAAGCATGCCTATATAATTTCCTATCCCTTCCTTATGCCTTTGTTCGATTTTCTGTCTTTTTTGATTGTTGAGCTACATTCATCTGCTTTAATCAAACCTTATCGGAGTTGCTCCCTGCCTGTTCTTAGCGTATGTAACTGTATCATCAGGCTGGTGAGGGAGACATTTGTACATGACTGCATATAGGCCATCTGCTGGCATCTTCTGTTTGGGAAGGCTGTGGTTGACCCCCATCCTGTTCTCCTGGAGCATTTTTTGTCCTGGAGTATATTTCATACTCCAGCAGCAAGTCTCAGCACTGTCTGTCTGCCTGCTAATACTGATGTGGTGGTTACTTCTGGTCACTTTTCTTTCTCATGGGCAGTTCTAGTGATTGTTCATGTGGTGTTCCCACTTCTTTTCATCCTCCAAACTCTCCCCTGGTCCTCCATTGCTCCTTACATCCTTCCATCCCTTACATCCTGTCCTGCCAGTCCTAGGTTTCTTCCTCCCGTTGCTCCCCTCTCTGCCTATTCTACATGCTTTCATCAGCCCCAGAGCTTCTTTTCTCTCTCATATGCTCCTTCCCTGCATTTGAATCAAACTCTTTTTTTTTTTTTTTTGTGGATACAATACGGCAAATGAAGAGAAGGAAAATATCATTGAAAAAAAGGAAGATAAAAAATAACATGCACTCGGAATTCCCCAAAGCATGCTAAGTGTGGACAGATTGGTCCATAGGATTCACCTGCTAAAATGTCTCATGGTCTCTTACCATGAGCTGCAGTTTTCCAAAGTCAGTTATTTTTTCACCAGATTAATTTGCTGCTCTGAAAGAAATTTCATGCTCCTGATGTATATTTCATCTTTAAAAATAATCTATTTTAAATGTAGGTGGAATTGATTTCTCTTTTATCATTCTCAGAAACATCTGAACAATTTTGATCAATATTGTGTTATCAATCAGCTTGATATCAGGGCAGTCTTGTCTGTACACTTGCCTGTCAGGTGTTATGAGTTCTTATAGGTTTGCTATCTTTTCCAATGTTATTTTACTTAGGATGCAATTACAGTACACAGATGAATTTTCTTGACCTCAAGCATTGAGGCAGAAGCTTAACTTAAAGCCCATAAGTAGCTTCCTTAAACTGTGACTATAAATAATGCACACACTTTTGTGTAATGAAATAATTAATAATTCCCCCAAATCTAGTTATGAACTACTAAAGTTAATTTTAAGTTCAGATTTCTGAGATGCATCTAGCAACTTTATAGAGCACCACAACACAAATCTAAAGAAAATATCTACAGATTATAACAAACCCTTCCATTTTAAGTTGATCATGTAAGGATTATCGTGTATTCAGAGAAAAATGTACAAAGATTTTTTCTTTTTCAGATGTTTTTTACCTGATCTGGCTTTCTGTAGCAAGTAACAAAGTATTAGCACCTCTAATACTAATAACTCACAACCTCGTGCAGAGGCCTCCCTGCAGACAGTATGAGGGCTTCTTGTTTCACTTCTTAAAATTTATTAGTATTCAAGTTCAGTGAAGCCTAGATGAATAATTGCAGAAAATAAACACCCCTAGGAAGTATGAATAAGGTGAGCTATAGAAGCTGCTCTTACACTGAATTCAGATGAGATCCACATTTGGTTCTCTTTCATGTTTCTCTTGAGATTGTTCAAAGGAAACGGTACAATGACAATGACAATTTTTAGTAACACGCTATAATTGCCACAATGTTAGGACACAAAACATTGTGAAGCCAGGGAAAAAAGGCTGAAAATGACCAGCAAGGACACTTTAATGAACACTTGAATGCACCTCAAATGAAAACCAGATGTTCTTTGTTAACTTCAGCAGTAAGCCTCCTGTTCTGATTGAGGAAACTGTGGCTTCATCAAGAACAGAGAACAAGGACAGAGAGCTCTTTCCAGCATATTTTTTGTGTGTTTAATAGATAATACTGCAGAGGTATGTTTCTTTACCTTTGTAAACCTTTATAGCATTTTTGACATCACTGATACAGATAACAACCCATGGTGCCATAACTTTATGATTTGAACAGTACAGTTCTTTCTTTAAGAAGCTCTATAGCACAATTTGCTTAGCAAATGGAAAACATTTCTACAAAGTAACTACTGAAATCTACAAAGAAGAACTATTTCCTTACCGTTTCACTGCACCAGAAGGAATACTGCAAATAAAGTGATGCCGTAAATAGATTTTCAGCACAGTTTTAATTTAGTAGATCGTAAATACCATTTTTTAGCTGTCCATTCTCCAAGTTCTACTGGGACTGCCTAGGTCTGGCAAATCAACCGCTGACAGGAAACTAAAAATTCCTGGGAGAATTAGTCACAGAATTTATGTGCATGTGTGTATCTATATCGATACATACCTAGACATTCCAGAGATATATAGCATTGTATATAAATCTAGACCCTAAAAACATGTTGGCTTGTAGAACACCTACAGGGGCTAACTCAGGTATTATGTGTTCCAGTTTCCCCTGTAGACCTGGCAGTTCTACTGCAAGTACAATTTCATGGACACTGCTGGCATGTAACAATGGTACTTTGTCTATTCAGACTTTAAGGAAAGGGTTTCATCAGAGATGTTCAGAACTAATTCTGGAAACCTATATTATTTTATAGGCTTATCACTGATTTCTCCAGGTCATCAGGTTATTCCACAGCACATGGTTTATAGCCAGCTGAATCCTCAGTATTTAGGTATCCTTAGGTATTGGTCAGCGGGTGATGAGTACATTGTTTCTTCATCTTGCTTCATCTTTCTTGTCTCTTTTTTGCTTTTCCTCTTGAGTTACAAGGGCAACAGATATTGGTAGGAATTGGTCCTCTGGTTTAGCTGCAGTGATTATCACTGTGGTTTGAATAGTGACTGTACTTGTCGCTGGGGGTGGTGTAGCTGCTCTGCTTGGAGCTGTGGTAGCTGCACTGTCTGTTGCAGTTGAAGTTTGAGTAGTTGCTGTACTTGTCTCTGGAGTAGCTGCACTGTCTGTTGCAGTCAAAGTCTGAGTAGTTGCTGTACTTGTCTCTGGAGTAGCTGCACTGTCTGTTGCAGTCAAAGTTTGAGTAGCGACTGTACTTGTCGCTGAGGGTGGTGTAGCTGCTATGCTTGGAGCTGAAGTAACTGCACTGTCTGTTGCTTTGCCCTCACATCCAGGGACATTTTTTTTTCTTTTGAAGGTGCTGGATAGTGTTGAACAAGGCCCTGTAAGCATAGGCCAAGCCCCAGCACGTTGCCATGATTTGTCCATCTCTGATATGACCAGAATGACAACACACCTCATTTAAGTGTTTAACTAATTTTTCTGGATTTTGCACTTGTTCAGTGGTGAAATTCCAAAGTACTGGAGGGGCCCACTGGCCTAGATACTTGCCCCTACTATCCCACACACCCTGCCAATCCTGGCTGTCCAGCCTCAGGGAAAATCTGTTTGTCCTCCTATATCATTGTCTAACCCAGAAAAGGCCCAAACCCAACTCTGCTTAACTCTCATGACCAGACAAAATGGTTGTGGGCAAAGCACACTCTGTATGCGTGCCAACATGGTGATCCCCATCACAATCAGCAAACAGGTCTCAAGGGTACTTAAAGGCCATTCAAAACCCTCAAAACTCTCAAACCATGCTGTAAATGGTTGGGGGGGGGGGGGAGGGGGGGGGAGGGGCGGTGGGGACTGGGAGGGTAAGAGAATGTCTCCTTCACATGTTGACCACCCCAGAAGGAGAAAAAAGATGTGTAATTGCTAAGCACTTCTATTATACACCTCCCAAAGTGGTGACCATACTGGAAACATAAACCAGATCAGTTTCATGATCAACGATTCTATTGTATTACAAGTCATTACCATAAAGTACCATGAGACAAGAACCTTAGCCCAAGCCCCCCATCTGATAAAAACTAACATAGTAAATACCTGCTGTAAGTAAGGTATGACATACTGAAACTGTGAGATCAGGAACAACAACTTTGAGAGCCAATAAATCAGCATTGTGATGAGTGACTATTATTCCAAAACAATGAATGCTTATCACAAATACTATTAGACACACTCCAGTCAGATCTGTTGTTATCTCAACCCTCTGTGCCCCAAATTTGGCACCAAAAAGAACTGTCGTGGTTTAAGCCCAGGCCGTAAGTCAGCCACGCAGCGCTCTTGCTCACTCCCTGTCTTTCTTCCCCACCCCACTCTGCTCCCAGAGGGATGGGGAGGAGAACTGAAAGAATGTAACTCCCATGGGTTGAGATAAGAACAGTTCAGTAACTAAAGTATAACACAAACCACTGCTGCTACCACTAGTAATAATAGTGGCAAGGGAAATAACATGGGAAGAGAATACAGTACCACCCACTGATACCCGGCCTGACCGAGTGTCATGGGTTCATGGGTAACTCTCAGTTACATCCTGGGCATGACATGCTGTGGCATGGAATACCTCTTTTGCTAGTTTAGGTCAAGTGTCCTGTCTCTGCTTCCTCCCAGCTTCCCCTCCCCCCTGGCAGAGCATGAAACTCAGGAAGTCCTTGCTCAGACTAAACATTTGAACAGTAATGAAAGACATCGGGGCTATCAGCGCTGTTCCCAGGCTGAAAGTCAAAAACACAGCACTGCACCAGCTACTAAGAAGGGGAAAAAAATGACTGCTACTGCTGAACCCAGAACAACTGTGAATTCTGTCTCTGCCCTGGAAAGAATACAGGTAATTTGCCATCTGTCCCCCTTCCTGCTGGGAGAAATAGAACTGGAGGCAGACAGGTCATGGTGTAGCTAGCTGCTCTGTGCTTCATCCCTTGTTAGACCGTTAATAGAAGTACAGGTGGGCTCCTATTTTGTTTGTTTTTTTTTTTTTTTTTCTGGAGGTAAGGAATGCACAGGAATAGCCACCTTCTTGTAGCTGTCCCTCTCCACTATGTCTGAATGTAGTTTTAGGATTATGTATATAGTATTATTTCATTAATTACTAATGTAACAGGAATCATTACAATTGGCCAAGTCAGGGCCTACTGAATGGAAATGTAATGTATTGTGCCAAGACCTACTTGGAGACAATTTAATTTATGGCTTATTGACTAAAATTTGTGACCATATTTTACCGAGCTTTTAATATGTGTTGCATAAGGGCATTTGTTCTATAAGTGATGGAGGAGATCTGAAAGAGTAGCATATACTGGCTAAATGCTAAGCAATGCACTAGGGCTACAAGTTCTTTATGCATTAATTCTTCTGTAATTAATATTTAAATATTTAGTCATTTATCTTCTTAGATAGTTAATAAATTAGGATTATAGGAAAATTCATTTTGGAAGCAATCCAAGAAGTCCCTAGTCTAACCTCCTGCTCAAAACAGGATCACCTAAAAGGTCAGACCAGGTTGCTCAGAGCATTGCCTCATACAGTCTTGAAAACCTTCCAAGTTTTTCACCTAAGGGTGAAAAAGGTTTTCCTGTTATGCACTGTGAAACTCTTGTGTTTCAACTTATGCCCATTGTCCGTCATTCCCCCACCATGCACCACTGTAAAGAGCCTGGCTCTTGTCTTCTTGATGACCTCCTTGCAGTTACTGGAAGGCTGCTATTAAGTTCCACTTAAGCCTACTGAACTTGGTAGAGTTTGCCTGATTTAATCCACTGGCTGAGCCACATATTCCTTTGAGGAAAAAAGGCTGGTTTTAACCTTTAAACAACTCCCAACAGCTCCCTGTTGGCACATATTTAGGTCCTTCAAACTTTTTGCCCTCACCTTTGTTTATTAGTACCGTGCCTATCTGCTCTGTACAATTGTTGGTCTGACATCAGTGAGCAGCTGTGAGTGTTGTGCCCAGAGTTTCAGTGTAGGGAGAAGTAAAATGCTGGGGGGATGTTTAGGGTGTGGATGCTCAGTATTCTTTGTTGGATGTGACAAGTTTTGGTTTCAAGTGCCTCTTCACATAATAGGAATAATGCGCTATTTACATTAGCCTCTCAAGGTTCCTTCAAAGGTCAGTGGATCTCTCCTCTCTTGTGTTGTTTCCACTTAATCTATTCAGAAGGACATACCTTTGCATCCTTCTTGCTTTCTGCCCTTTGCAGGGATTTTAAACTCTAAAATGAAAGTCAGATCCATAAAGCTACTGAGAACACCAGTTCATCTTCTGAGAACTTCTGTTTAGCTCATCTACACCAGTTTACACAATTATCTTACTACTCAGTATTTGATAAAACTCTT
Source organism: Melopsittacus undulatus (assembly GCF_012275295.1). Classification (NCBI taxonomy): domain Eukaryota; kingdom Metazoa; phylum Chordata; class Aves; order Psittaciformes; family Psittaculidae; genus Melopsittacus; species Melopsittacus undulatus. Next base: position 33,757,271 of record NC_047527.1, read on the forward strand.
AGGACATCCAGTCCTTTTCTTCTATTATCCGCTTTGTTCTGCATTTCTTTAGCACATTTAATTTTCAACACAGGGTGTTTGGAAATGTTCATACTATGAAAAGTTGTTAGTCTGTTTTTATAAACAGTTTTTCTTTTACAAATGAATAAACGTCAGCTTCTGAGAATATGTTTCAAAGTTGCCATTAGCTGTCCTCATTACTTTGCATTCAAAAGTGTTTTGTTCCTGTAGCTGGATTGAGACTGGATGGGAGGGAGTAGGTGGGGAAGTTCCCATGTGTCCTCAAAGGGAATTCAAGGGTGTGTCTTACATTTGCTTCAAAGAAAAATGCCAAAATTGACCAAAAATAAGCAATGTCTGTATCAATCCTATTTTTCACATGTTCCTTTTGAAAGAAGAAATCCTGCATATGCCTAGAGATAAATGTGAAAATCTGTTACTGGCCAGTAGTTTAAGAGTACAGAACTGACTTGTACAGCTGTATTAACAAGTTTGCATACATCAGTTACAGCATACCAGAAATTACTGCATGTAAGATGTTGGAAAGACCGGATTCATAGATATTTTAGGAGTCTTGCTCATCTGTCACAACTTTATGGTTGGCTCCAGAGTTTCTGTCCTTCCAGGACTGCTTCAGACTTATAGCTGTGTTGCATGAAGCTGAAGTATTCATAAAGCCTTAGTGAAGTATATCCAACAGATTCTGAGGACAAACAGTTGGCAGGAAATATGAGGAATTCCTTGAGATTCTCTGATAGTTTTTTTTGTAGATTTTTTTTCCCTCAATATGTAGTGTTTCTAATGTAAAGTCTCAGTTTACTGTGGTTAGATGTAGAGGTAGAAAGCTTTTCTTTTTGATTTCTGCTTTCATGGAAATGATTGACAGGTTAGCATTTTGTACGCATATTCGGAAGACTTATAGGAGATTTAACGCCACATGAGACTGCAAATACGTGTGAGATGGATGGATAGAAAAGCATGAGAAAGAAGGGGAACAGGTCACCAGTATTCTGAATATCAGAAATTTTGATAATTTAGATTTGGTGATAGCTACTGATGAACAGTATCTATGTATGGATAGATGGGGAGTTTGGTCTTTGAGCAGACTTTTTGACTTATGTTTGATAGCATCCCCTGCAGTGCCTTAGGAAGGCTTTAGTTAGCAACATATACCTCGTCCAAGTTCTACAGATTTTGACCGATTCTATCAGAGCATCCCTTCTATGCTGCAAGCAGGAAAATATCTTAGTGTTTTTACTTCTTTCTATTTTAAGTAGACTTTTCTTCAGTGTTACTGAAGTTTTGTTGTTCATTATGCCAACTAGGATGTCTCATGGAGAACTGAGGTCATGGAAATCATTGGGAGAAGGATTTCACAGCAGCAGGAAGGAGTCCAGAAATGGCAGTAAAACTGTGGTTTTTCATTTGGTTATTGAGGCCTATTAAATTTATGTTTAAGTAAGCACACTTCTGAGATATGAATTGGTACCCTGAAAAGAAAAATTTGGGGTCCTTCCTGTATTTTGATCTTCAGCAATTGGAAGTATAAGTTCAGGTGCTGTTGCTTGTTGTTTTGTGTAAAAGCCAGGCTTGCATGCCAGTTCATGTGATTTGTGAAAATGTTAAAATATATACTTATTTGGGAAGTAATTTTCAGGTTTAATTTGTATATTGTGCATAGGTCTTGCAAAGTTTATCCCAATGTCATCATAAAATAGATTCACTTCTGCTTTAAGTGATAATAGTACAACAAAGTTTTTTTTACAGAAGTAGATTTCAAAAGAAATAAGAGAGAAACCAGATAATGGGCAAATGCACAATAACTTAAGTACAAAGTCAGTTTTAAAAATTAGTTTGAGGGTGCATTTAATAGGAAAAATATTACATGTATTTCTTCTCCTTCCTTCTAGTTCCCGTGCACTGAGATTCAGTAACGCATGCAAAAAGCAGAGCTTTATGAAAGCATTAACTGGTATACTCAGTGCCAGATACTGACTTTTTACTAGAAGACGTTGACATGTTAAAAACATGTTTTCTACATTTCACGAGTTACAAAAAACCTGGATTTTCAAGCTCAAGTTACAATATTTCCATACTATACTGTGATGATTTTAGTGTTTTAAAATACATGGAGACACTATTCAGCCACATGGCAATGTTAAATTTTGCATAGTGTGGCTATTGCATGAAAACTCTTGACTGTCAAAGTTTGGAATTTCAGGTGGTTGATGGGACTTTTCATGAAGAAAAGAAACCATGAAAGAAGGAATTCTACTTGCTAGATATACTTTTGATTCCCACCAAAATATCTCCATGTTATTTTCTCATTTGTTTTTTTTTTTTCCTCTATTACGACTTACTGGAATTTTCTCTTATAGTCTGGGAAAGCATTGTGGGAGGGAGTAGAAATCACAGATTATAATTTAAATCTACGGTATGGTCTCTTTTGCAGTGTTGGATATAGCTGTCTGCTGAGGTTTTGGTATAATAATACTAGATCCTGGGGGACAGCAGAAATATAGAGTTTGTAACTTAATAGGAAAAATAAATAGAAGGTCCCACTCTTAAACAAACAAAATCCTTCTGCCCCTAACCTCTTAAAGTTTGGACACCATTCAATGTGATTCAGAATTAAAGTTTTAGTCCTACAAGCCATAGTGGAAATGCAATATGAAAAAGGTAGAAATGAGAGTCTTATATATTTGTTCCGTATTTTATATGAAGCACGGAAAGTTTTTGTTTTATAATGCCTCATGTATATTTAGTTTCATTTAGTGGAAGTCTCCTTAGAGAAGCAGAGATGCGGATGGAGAACTTCATTAGTTCTTGAAGGACAGAAAAGATTATTGAATAATCGGCAGAGATCTTACTTCCCAGCTGTTTGAATTAAATAAGCTGTAATAAAATGTACACAAATCCTCCCAGAGATTTAAGTAGATAACTGTGCCTGAGGAAGTTGAATTATAGAAAAGAATATCTTAATTTCAGTCCACTGTCCCTGAAGCTTATTTCATAGGCACTGAGAGTATTTAACTCTCATAGAAATCAGGCTATTGAATTCTGGGCACCCAAGTCAGAAAATACAGCTCCTTGTATTTTCTCAAGATTTGTAAGAAGCTCTCTTATAACTATAAAAAAAAACCCAACTTTGTAATAATTTTTTCTTAGGATCCTTATGGTAATCCCCACTAGAATAAAAAAAAAACCATCCAATTATTCCTTTTGTTAAAACCAAAGCCTTAATCAGTCAGGCTGTTAAACTGTAAATATGATAGTGGAGAAGGGAAGAGGCACTACATTTCTGTAATGACTCATGAATGATTCATTTATGTTAGTGTAAAATTAAACACCTACTTTTCATACAAGGTTGAGGAACTATTTGTGTTTACAGTGCTGAAGAAGGTGCTAAACCAAGTAACAGAACAGCAGCTAGAAAGCCAAATGGCATTGTATTTGTTCACCTTAAATAAGGTTTGGTAAAAAATGAGTAGCAATACTGGAAAGTGTTGAGACACATTTTTGTATGAGGTAACCAGTGAGTGTGGAGTTGTAAATCCCTTGGAGAACATATATGAGACACAATGAAGCTTCCGTGTTCTTCATGTGGGTCACTGAGACAGTGAAAAAAAGCAGACAGGTATGGTTTATTTGGGTTGTCAAAAAACCTTTTGATTCTCACAAGAAGTAATTCAGGAAAGACATTACTGCAAAATTTCTGTGTGGATTGAAAAGTAGCTGCTATAAGAAAGAGCATATAGAAATAAGGGGTTGATATTCATCATGCAAAAACTTCAGCAGCTATACTACAAGTACTTTTATGAATACACCTAAAAATCGAATGAGTTGAGCGATGGCAGATTTAAGACAAGATAATTTAGGTGAAGAAGACTGACAAAGACTGAAGAGCTCCTGTGGGACCTGATATAACTGGCAAGTATGTTGCAATCTATTTGGAAAGACTGTGTGAGCTGCTATAGCCAGAGTTCCTAGAGAGATTCAAGCATCCTTTCATGTAGCTCATTGTCACTTCTGCTCAGAGCATGACACCAATCAAAAATTAAAGTGGTTTCATTCATACTAGAAAATCTTTTCTTTGTGCAAGTAGTAAGCCTGTGCTATCCATAGAAGAAAAATTACTTTTCAAGTTCAGAGAGATTTAAAAGAATATTAATACAGATAACAAGAGCAATTATAAAAAAATATTTTATTTTTTTAATGCTACATAATCCTTATGCTTCAGAAGGCAAAATCCATTTGTTGTTGGTCTAGAAGAGCGATCGACATCTCTCTGATGAAAATGTCTGGTACCATCAGATGGGTGAGACCCTCTGGAAGGGACAAACCACAGGCTGCAGCAGTACAACAGTCACTGTGTTCAGAGTTCACCAGTAAAGAGAAAAGTTTCTAAATGAGAAAATGCTTGTGCATGTACGGGTCATTAGAAAGCAGTTCAGACTGCAAACCTACTCCATTTAGCTTTTGGTTCTTGTACATTTACTGTGTGCAAGATGACACTTTTGTCTTATCTGAAAAGATGCAACCTTCACTATTCATATTAATTCATGACTGATCACCTGCAAATGAGCTAACTACTTAGACTTGTATGGTTTTAGTATCCGAGCCTAGCTAAGTGCTTCTGGAGACTTAAAGCTCAAAACTCAGCCCACTCAAAAAGCTTGTTAATAGGTCCCACATGACACAGCTATCAATTTTTTAGTATCAGATATACATGCTGTATCCATTATAACTTTCACTTAAGGGCAGGCTTTCCCTAACTGTATGGGAGCTTGTCAGGCTTTGCTCTTATTTTTTGGTCTGAAAGAAGAAAAAAAAATTAATAACATTAGATGAGAGTGACGTGGTGTGGAGCAAAACACAATCCTCACTATGTGTCTGGCAGAGGGAGGCCTGATGCATTGCAAAGGGTTGCAAGATTCTCTCTCTGTTTTTAACATTTCCCAGGTTGTTTAAATGTGCATTGTAAGCAATGGTAAAATGACAAGTTATCATTGATCTGTCCTTTCCTCCATCTCAGAGGGATTCATTAAATAATGCATGCACCCATGTGAATTACCCTTCTTCACTATACTATCCCCAGACCATTAGCCAAATATAGCAACAGCAGCATCTTTCAACCCCTAGAAACCCTTTGGCTTTCATTTAATTAAATTATCCCATTATGAAAACTCTTATAATGAGATTAAATTTAATTATTTATTAGACACTTATTTGCACTAGGGAACCTATCAATTATGCATGGTTGTGCTAAACATTTTTCAATCCATCACCTTTTCTTTTCATGGAAGGTGCAATTTATTAAGTGCAACTGAAGTACTGTAACAGAAGAGCTCTAGCAGAAATGCACATGCCATCCTAGTTCAATTAATTGCAAATGTAATAGGAAAACAGAAGTATGAAAATTTATTCTCTCTCCTTTTGAAATACAGCTCACTGACAGAGTTGAACATTCTGCAATTATTTGGTGCATCTCCTTTTTACATCCTACCTAGTTAAGCTCACAGCCAGCCACTTTAATTCATAGTTTTTGGGTGTATTTTGTGTGTTAATGGTTCCTAATTGCACAAAATTCAGATGTAATGCCTAATTAGAACAGTTTAAAAAAATACTTGTAGCACACTGTGGCTTTTAGCTATGTACATACAAGAATTTAATATAATTTATAGAATAATATTTTCTCAATATAAATTAGTGGATTGTAAAGATTAATTTTAGGCAAATTGTTAATGCATATAACCATAAAATGACAGTCATACATCTTCTTGATAAGAATTTTGTTTTGAAGGCAAAAACGTATAAACTACCAATAATTGTTTCCAGCAGAATGACATTTTCTGATGAATGTTAAGAAGAAGATATGAACGGCGATACAGCTCTGGGCTATTTTTTTATAAGACCTTGTCAATAGGTAATTAATTATTCAACTGGAGATCTGTGTGGCTCAGGGCAGCATTTCAAAGATCTTTCTATTATAAATTGCAAAGTCATCATAAGATCACTTTTACTTTTTTCCTTTCCTTTTTTTCAAATTCAGAAATACTATGTGAATAAAAGCTCACAGACAGCTGCAAGGTGGCATATGCAGTGCAGAGATAAAGTGAGGAGCAGTAGGCTTTTTAGAAGCAGTAGGTTTTAGCAGATGCTTTTAATACATTACAAAATTCTCCCTTGCTTTAAATGTGATCATGTTTCATGTTCAGATGTGAATAGGGGTCAAACAGGAAGATTTATGTCCCTTTATTCCTCACTTATGCATGTAAGAGGATGTTTGCTTCATTAACTTTGAAATTCACTGGCCAAATAGACTGCATATTTTAGAGGATTTAAGTAAATGTGCCCCGAAGTTCACACAAATTACTATAGATTATTTCAATCCTCAACTTGAAGGAATGAGACATGATGCATCTGTTAATACAAACAAAGGAATACTGCTTGTTCTTGGCAAATCAGTCATATATTGTACTTATGACTTTATCGATGTCACTGGATGGTTTTTTTGGTACTTTCTTTTTGAAAGTCAGACTCTTAATTAAATCTCAGTATACCCTAGTGGGCTTGGTAGGATGGTTTTATTCCTGTAAGGGAGATTATGTGCATTGGGACAGCACTCCAGATGATATTCAGAACTGAAGTTTACATTTTGGTATGCTGCTTCTGCTAGCCAAGAATCTAGCTCTCATTTTCCAGAATACCCATCAATCTTCCACTTGGGTAGATATATGTAATCCCTATATGTAACACTGATACACGGTCACACACAAGTATGTTTCTTCTGTTGGAAGTACCATGATGAGATATGAAGTGAGTGGTGGTATTCTAACTAGTAATTTTGGTCTCTGACACTTCCTCTGCAGAATCAAACCTCTGAGTGAAGCTAAAGAATAGTGTCTAGACCAAAACCTTTGCAACATTACACTGCAATGAGATTACCGTCTGCAAACTCTTGAATGGTGAAAGGGTGAGTTACATTCGACATCTTCTCAGCCTAAGCTCAGCAATTTAATATATTTTTCAGTAAGCTACAGCGAAAACTTCATTTTCATTTTGGCAAAGATGCAATGATACTGTATTTTTCATTCTGAAACCTCAGTGCTGCAGTTAGCTATGGAACAGCCCATCTTAATTTGGTAAATTGGCAAGGATTATTCTATTTTTTCCCACTGTATAACCAGTTGGCAGCTTTGATCTCTACTTTGAAATCTCCTTTAAGGATCATACAGGCTATATACTACAATATGTTAGCAAATAAGTTTAAATGCATACTTGAGACATGAAAATGAGGTTAAAATAAAAATGAACATGAAAAAGCATGCTTGAGACATGACATCTGTCAGCCACCTGCTTACATGATAGCTATTCAATCAGGCCAGATGCACTGGTAGGTGTACAAAATTTTTACACCTACATTACATGAAGGTTTCAGGGCTTGCATATTGGCTGTGGTAGCAAGTCTCCATATACTTCTCTCTTATTTTTGCTTGTGATAATATCTTTTTTTCAAAGTGGTACAAGAAAGGTGAGCTTCAGATGCTGAAACATTAAACACTATCACCAGCTTATATTGTAGGGCAGGTTTTTGATACAGCTTTTCAATACTTTGGATAGAAATTTTGACAGTTTCACCTGGGCAAATACATGACCTATGAAGAAAATCAGAATGGCAGTGGTGAGTTCATCACTGGTGTCAAAACTCGTAGGCAGGCTTTTCATTTACAGCTTGCTGATAGCTTGTTAACTTTCATTAACATCCTTTTGCTTTCTAATTTAATAAAAACAACAATTAATAGGATACTGCATAGGTATGGGTATGTTAAAAAGCTACTAATTTCAGCTGTGTACCTTTTGAGCTTTATTTTTAATACAGATGGTGAAAACACGTGATGTGATCCAGTCTAACTTGTTATAATCTTTGGTCTCACATCTTTGTTAGTAAAGAACAGCATGAACTTTGTATGGTTCTGAATTAATAGGATTTAAGAATGTTTTCAAAGAAAAATATTGAGTTTAGTAATAATATTATAGAGAGGCATGGGGTTTCCACCTTTTTTGCATGTTTATTGCTTTCCCCTTCTAAAACTGCTTAACTAGAATCAGGTTTCTATAAAAGAACAAAAAATATCAGGGAAATCAAATTAGAAAGGAAAAACTTGTTAAAAAAGGAACTGAGGGAAGTGTGGGTTTTCAGAAAATTGTGGGATGCGGTAAAATTTTTAGGACACTTTAAATGCAAAGTTGTTTTTTTTCTTCTTACCGTTTTTAAAATATTTTCAGACAAGTGAGACTTCATTTAGTTTCAGTGAAAAGGCCTCTGATTTGAGATTGACTTGTTTCAGGAAAAGATTCCTTTTCAACAGAACATTGATAATTTTCTAAAAACAGATAACCAAAGCTGGAAATCATCAAGCTATCAGGTCATTAAGCCAGAGAGAAAGACTTGCTTCCCCTATCTCTAGTGCAAAGCTTTCTTCCCATCATGTGAGGCCCTCAGGTTGTAACACACTTCCCTTTTCCCTCAAAAGAAGCTGACATCCTAAGGTTTTCCAGCATGTTGTTGTAACAAAACCCTTTCAAGACCTACTTGATGTAAAATCAGGTTCACCATGAGCTCATACATGGTGTCCATTCTTGTGGCTATTACTTCTAGTGGTCTCATCCCTCACTACATTCCTATGCTGCCTTTGATTTTATTTTCTGTTATTCATCAAAGCAGACCAAACAAATGTGTGGAAAAGGAAAATCCTTTTCATTGATATCACTCTTACTCATGACCTGCTGCTGTGTGGTGAAGAAGATAAAGTCAAGCTGGCCTATGTATGAAGTGGGACAGTCCAGCTGTGTGCAGCACCAGGTCTGAGATGAAAAAAAGTTCAGGTGATCCATAATATGGAAGAAGTGACTTCTTGATCACAGCTGTAGCTGGGCTTTGATAGCAGGCAGTGCACAACCGAACTGGGGAAGGATTTTGTGTCTGTAGTATTGTTTTCTTTCCTTCAGCAGCTCTATAGGGTGAACTTGATTTCTTGAGGTACAGCTTTGCTTGTATAGGTAGGGACTGAAAGGATTTCCTGTGGCAACTGACAGATCTCACCCTCTGGGGAACTGTCTGTCTGTGTAAAATGAAGTTGCTTTGTCAGCAAAATAAAAAAGTTCATTAAAATAACTGCATGGAACTGTAAATGGAGTTTGGGCAGTTTCTTGTTATAACCTGGTTTCCTAAAGAAAAGAAGCTTTTCCAACCACACTCTTTGTACATATCTGTCTAGCTATATGTCTCCTAATAATAACTTTTCAATTTGTTGGGAAATCTCAATCCAGCCTGACAGAGCGCAGCCTCAAAAATACCACACTCCTTCAAGTTTTATCAAAACAGGCAATTGGATTGTGGGGAATGTGTGTAGATGTCCTTGGCTGCTGAAAGGCTACAGACAAATCTGTCTTTCAATAGGCAAATCTGTAAGGTAGGACTGCCAGGTACTGATGATGCCAAGGTTGGCGGGATGTGGGTCTTCAGTACAGGCTAGCTGCCTTTTGGCCCTAGGGGAGTTGCTGGTGGGCACAGATTGTTGTCCCTCTCCCCAGGCTGGGGTTTTGGTAAGAGGTGCAAGCTTGGTCTGTGCCACCCCTAAGCCTCACCCTCAGTGCTCCCAAGCCCAGAGACTGCATATTTAAGCAAATTGTAACCCAAAAGCCAGAACCTTTCCTCTTAGGAGCTACAACAATCTCATCAGCAAACCTCTTCTACCCTGTCTCCTGATTCCTTTCACTTAAGCCACACCATGATCTTCGTGTTTTCCAGCATGAAGCCTTTCAACCTATTATATCTGCTTCATCACTAGATTTTAGACTGTTTTAAGGTTCTGCTTTGAGGCAGTTGAGCTCCTACTGGCTACCCATGTTCACTGCCTCCACTTCCATGGCTGGCTGAATCTTTTGAGGTTATCTGTGTAGGGAAAAAAAGACTTCCCTTCCCCCACTCTTGGCTTCCAGGAGATGTAAAAAAAGCTGGTTAGCAGCAGCAACTGTGAAAAGTGAAGCCTATGAGCTATAAAACAGAGGGAATCTCTGGCAAGACAGTGTAAGTAATTCTAAGCCTGTAATTCTCTCTACTCACAGCCTTGCTCGAAAATACCCTGGCCGACCTTCTTGGCACACTGTGGGGAGAGTTCAAATCTAGTCAAATGACAAAAATCTTTCATTTATAACTTGCTGTCATTAGCTTCTGGGGGATGAATGTCAAAGCACAGTTTCTGGGGCTGTTTGATGGGTTACCAGGTTATGTCTTATTCTGGTTTTAGTGGTTCTTTTGATCCTATGTTTTTTGGTAATTGTGCTTTTAATTATGTCAGAGGTTCCCAGGATATTAATTTTCTGTGTATCTAAATAGGCATTTCAGCAAAGGAATTAATGGAAGCATCTTTAGCAATGAGGATTGGGAACAGCAAGAGGAGTTTAGTAACTCTGATTAGACTGGAGACTTTTTCCCTTGGGTATAAAATGCCACCGGAGCATCCTGAAGTATCTATGTGAAAAGACTGCATGTCCCTTGTGTATTTATAGATTGCAGAGTGGGAGATGCAGACAGTGCATACTTGGAATTAGTTATGTCAGATGGTGGAAAGCAGGAGGGAAATTTTCAAATTAGAGTGTGAGAACGTAACCATGTGACTCTTATTAAAATTAATAGCAACTGCATAGCGTGGTCTCTATGTACCACTTTGAAAATTTCCCTGGGTGTTTCTTTATGAATATTTATGCAATCAGAAATAATATGCAGACAATGAAGCAAAAGCCAGCATAAATACAAAGTGATCATGTAATTTACATGGTTTTAATTATTGACATAAACTCCACATTTGTCCGGTAATGAAAAATGCCTAGGAATGAAGAAAGTAGTTAAACACCAAAGAAAACAGTTTCAGCAATTATTTAGAAAGGAAATACTTCTCTGATATAGTTTCTAAAGAAGTCACTAAACCTGTTTTCACTTTTAACAAAGATATTTAACATCTATAGTCCAGAATATGTTTAGGTGCTTTTTAAAAAAAGACAGACAATTGCATCACTCAAGAGGAGAGGTTTAGTCAATCAGATCACCACCTATCAACCAACCTTCTAGTAGTGTACCAAGAGCCTTAATTTGATCTCACCATTGGGTTAAACTACTTCTTTTTATTCTGAAGACTGTACCTGCACTGAAGGATATGGGAAAGGTGTGGGAGGTAAAAGGAAAGGGGTATGCATTTGCTTAAGAACCCACCTATGTACAGTACCTTCTGATCAGTTACTACTGGCTTACTAAAAGACACATGGTGTTTATCTTTAATTTACTCAGGAATAGTGTAAATTTTACCATCCACTGATCTTTTAGTTAACAGCATAAATCCAACGCAAGGTTCATGGTTCCTGATCACCAGTTCAGGCAAAGAATGAAAGATGATGCAGTTAGGTCTGAGACAAATTATCATATGGTGCTTGCACCCCATCCAAAGCTCAAGACCCTCAGAACCAATTTCAGGTCTTAATGTTATTGTACTACTGTTGCTTTTCCAAGACAGTTGCAACAGATAAAAGAATAGCAATACCTGAAAGATAAGAATAATTCTGAATCAATAGAACCTTTAAAAAACCTGTCAGGAAAAGCAGATATTCTGCAGCTTTCTCTGTGCTTCACTGTCTGCCAAGGGATTTCTACATTTTGAAGTCTTGTCAAGCCAAGGAGCAATCTTCTGCCAAATAATTCCATCACCAATTAGTCTGTCATAGGCTTTGTCAGTTTCTCTTCACTTCTCTGCCCTATAGACTGAATACTGGATAGCAAACAAAGATCAAGGGAAAAGGCATGTTATACTTTGTGTCTGTATTAACACTGCCTTAATCCAAGCATCCTCCTCCCCTGAAGTTGTGAAGCAGTGAAATTCCAACCCAGGACCCCAGTCTGAAAAAGGAAACAGTCACATCTCTGGTAGGACTGAGCTGCTCCCAGTGAGACATAGTTCAGGAAGAGTTAAAGGGTAGAAATATATAATAAAATTATCTGTATCAAACAGAGTGATCCCTTATGTGTCACAAAAAAAAACCATAAGCACCCTCTCTATCCTATGGAACATCTAAGAGAAGATTCCCATGGGAAATACATGTGGTTCTTCCAGAAGAGGAGAGTTGAACTGGCTTGTGTAAAGAAAGACAAATTGTGTAAACCAAAGGGTAAATTAAGAGAAGGCTGGAAAATTCTAAGTGAATGTGGGCATCCTCAGTTGTTGACAGCAGCTCAAAAACAGCTGGATAGCAGAACCTGCTATGAAAAAATGCCAGCCAGCTTGTGTTGCCACAGGACTGTCTCTGCTGCCAATCTGATTCAGAATGTCTGCGATTTCTACATCAGCAGTTCAGATCAAGAGAGCTGATAGAGTGAACACAGAGATATAGTAAATACATGCACACCCTTCTCTCATCTTCAAAGTCAAGAAAAGGGAAATAAGTTTCTGACACACAGTAAGACAGTCATGCTTGTGTGGGAGAATGGACTCCTCAGAAAGTATTTATAATGTGGTTAGGGGTGAGACTGGCATGTTGGGCAATACAGTGGCTTCTCTGACAAACATTTTCTGAAAAGCAATTTCCAGAGCTAACAAGGAATTATGTAAATGGAGAAATAATCAGGTAAGGTGATAAAGACTGAAGAAATGAAGCATCTGTCAGGGTGCAGTCATGAAAAGATGATTGGGTTGCATTTAGGAGATTTCAGCTAATGAAGTCAAAGTTGTGATTGCAGGCAGGTGAGGAAGCTGAATGATTTGTAAATGGTAGATCAGTATTTATGTTTTCTAGACTTGCAGAAAGTTGGACTTTCATTTGTTTCAGCTCTAATGTTTGAAAAAAATTCAGAAATTTTGAAAATGCTCTTTTTAGGAATAGCTTTTTTTTTTTTTTTCCTGCGTGAAAGGGTTCCCTAGGAAAATAGTTTTATTTTCACCATCAAGCCAAGCTGTTCTGCTGTGCTGCAAGAGATGAGGTGTCTGGCCCTGGCAACTTGCATTTGCAGAGGGTGTGGGTGTTGTGATGTCTTCTGAATCTTGGCAGGCTTTAGGCAGCAGAAAATGGTAATCTTGGTGCAGTGCTCAGCTCTTCAAGGGCAGAAATGGCACTCAGTAGGACGATTTAAGCACCAGTTCTTATCTGACATCATTAATCACTTCATTTGTCTTAGATGATGTCCAGCACAGTATTTAGGTAGCACTGTAAGGTAGGTTGCAAGCTAAGGTCAGTTCATGGAGGTGGAAGGAGTCTGGAGATACTGGTGTTTTTTTTCTAGTAAACAGGTTAGTTTGGACATCATCCCAATGTGATGTTAGGCAGAGAAGGATGTTGTGGTTTATTAGTTCTAGGGTGCGATGAAAGAAACACATTTTGCATATGCTAAAGGAGATATTAAATGAGTTAGTCATTCTCTTGAACAAATGACCCCTATGTTCTTGTGGCATGTTGATATGTGGAAATCTTACAAAGTCTGGATGTCAATATTTTTATTATTTATTAGGTTATAACATCTCTAATAATGTCTGCACATGTACTTTCATGTCTGTTGACTGTTAAATGACAGCACTGCTTTCTGATTGCTAATAGTTCTCATCACCATTAGTTCTCAGATATTTGAAGGAAGATTTATTGGTATTATCCATGGTTCTTTCCAGCAAGAGAAAAGCTGTATCTTTGTTTAAACAGTGCTAACATTGGGAATTTGGCAAGTATCTTTAAGCTCTGCTGTGCAGTTTTACTAAAACAAAGATACTTATGTCTTGCAAAGTTACAAACTTAGGAGAGTGTGAAGATTTATCAAATCACTGTCTCAAACCAATCTCTTAAATCACTGTGATTTATTTTGTTTTATTTGTAGTCATGAATTTCTAAATCAAATGTAAACAGCACTCTTCAAATCTCTTATTCAGGGTCTCTAAAGTCCACTTTTCTCACTAGATTAATAGGAAGCATTTTTACTGCATATTAACTTCCAGCTGTTTTTCATTGCTATTCGCTTCAAGTCATTTTACGGTAAGCATTCAAATTTTGAGATTCTGGTTTCATGGCAGTCTTCAGTGCATCCAAACATGAAGTAATAACTGGATCTGGATTCTGCAACCTGGGCTGTGAGGGCTGGGCAGACTCCAGTATTGGTACCCAGCTCTTTTCAGGTCATAAGGACTATTGGTGTGTACCACAGTCCTCCTTTGGGCCAGACTGCAGGACGGTGGCCTGGGCTGAAGCAGACCTCAGCACTGCCTGACAGGAACATCATAACATAGGACCTGCTGAAATGTATTTCATCCTGCATGTTCATCATATGGCAAAAAGAATTTTATGCTGGCCTATATTAGTTTGATGTAAAAAATAGTTGACCTACCAGTTGTTACTTTATGATGCATACTGCATAATTGTTTACTATTATTTACTTACTGACCAGAAAAACAAGTGCCAAATTTGTGAACTAATAGAGAAAGATTTGTCTAAAGCTCCTGCTGTGCTTGGTATACCACATATGTCTGAGGCCAATTCCATAAAAAAAAAAAACTTAACATGAAGTTAATCTTATTTAGAGATGCATACACAATATTTTATAGTATTTTGGAGCTGAAAATACTAGTAGTATTTTCTTATCTAAAAAAAGGCTTAGAACTAAAAATAATGGAGATTTTATGAGAGGGTAGATGGAAAGGGAAGGGAAATGCACTATAGGGATATTATTGTGGCTTTCTGAGGTCTTACAAAGGCATAAAAGCTTTATAGTGCCCAAGCTGTACCCAACTGAGGGGCAGCCACTCTTCATGCCTTGGGTTTCCCCCTTCTCAACTGTAGGCACCATGCAGTTCCTAAGACTCTTTCTGAATCCAAACCCCTTTCTAGACATGAATTAAGGTTCAGGAGGGGAAGCCTTTATTCTGGATGCTTGTTTTCCTTTGCAGTGAGTGGAGAAGCAATTAATCAGTAACTGTAGGAGCTGGGGTTACTTTCCTGTATGGTCACAGCCTGTTGTGGCTTGGTGGAGCAGGCAGCAACACCACTGGTGTCCGCAGCCAGGGCAATGGAGCCCTTGTTTGTGTCTCAAACACCATGAGGCATCACCTGAAATATTCAGTCTCCAGCAGTACGATTTTGACTTTATTTCAATAAGTATTTGTCTGTGATGAAGTACATTGGTGGAGAATGTTTCAAGCTAAATCTACCAAGTTTTCCTAAGTGCCTCTAATTGTAGGTACTTCTAATTGCTGCTTTCTAGAAGACCTATTAAAAATCAACCTAGATACACAAAGGCACCAGATGCACCCAAGATAAATAAGCATTTCTTTACACATTCCTTATACTGATGGCTGCCAAATCACATTTTTAAAAAAATCAAATAATGAGCATTAAAAACTGTTGATGAATCTCTGCTCACCCACCTCTGTTTTGAGTTCTTCATATTGTTGTCTTCTCTTGTCTGAATTTTTCTGTCCTCTTCTCCTTATGTTACTGCATTCTCCCAGTATCACTGTGTGAAAAGCATTCTGCCTCTGCTCACTGTGCAGAACCTGTGATGTGTCTTTCAGCACATAATTTGGCAACCAGTGCAAGGTGTGTTTTCATTTGTCTGTGTCTAGTTTAACAGCGTTATTTAATGGAGGTTGTTTGGTATAGGGATTCCTGTATTATAAAAGGCAAGGCATCTTTAAAGACACATTTTCAGAACTTCATCGGGTGAATCACTCAGGTAGATATGAATGTTCCAGTCTTTCGTGCATGCAAATGTGGTACAAGACAGAAAGATAGAATTTAGGGTTTGGGTTTTTAGATACTGAAATAAAACTTTTCCTTGTTCCTAATTCTTGTGAGACCCTCTTGAAATCTTTATTTTAACCTGTTTCCCCCTAAATTAATGACAGGTTTGACTACCCTCTGGGATATTTTTTTTATCTTGAACCTAGGTTTTAAAGGAATCTGTCATCTTATGTTTGTGGGTTGAAAAGGTAGGTGTAATTATGAATAATTGGTTTAGGAATTAAATATTTCTTTGGGAAGGTAGATTGCTAAGCAGGAAATATATGTAGAAAATCTGTATAATGCACTTAATTAAAAAAAAAGTCTGTATTAGTAGCCTGGAAGTATCCAAGCAGTAAAAGGAGTTTAAGCTTTGTTTACATTTTGGCTGCAAGAGGTGCCTCTCTTTAAGTATTTAGATAAACAAACCAAAGCTGCTGCTTTCATTAGCATGTAACACAGAGCCCCGTTCCCTTACCTTGGAGAACATTAAACTAAAATTCAGTGGCAGAAAGCAATTTGATCTCTTGCAAATAAGAGTCCTGATAAAACCTTACAGTATATGAAAAAAAAAAGCCAAACAACCTTCAAATTTTGTACCTATTGACATTGCCTAATAAAAACATCTAGAGTGCTGGTGCTTCTGGGTGTGTTTCCAATAGCAATGTGATTGCAAGGCTCTGTGGATAAAGTTACCAATCCTTTGAATTCTGACCTTCAGTCTAAAACAGCTTTAGAGGTTACTCTTTTTCCGATTTGTGAGATTGCAGAGAAAAAGTTAATGCTGCTGGAAGGAAGCGGGGGAGGGAGCCGGGCTTGGAGATGAGAACTGGGACTTTGAAGCCATCTGAGAAGTCTTCCTCTGGCCTTGATTTGTAACAACAAATATCAGCAGTCTGACTCTGCGTAATTATGCGAAGTTTCCAAGGAGAGCATGTGGCAATTGACATTTCTGTGAATACAATTGCTATTGAGGCCTAATTGATTTTAAGGGAAATTATACTGTTGGGTTCAGCAAAGTCTGGATTTCTGGGGAAGCTATAGCCATCAAAAGCTGGGAGCTACCTTGAGCCCATTGTCTGTGTCTAGGTGGAGGGGAAACCTCAAAATCAAGACCCCTCTAGACACATTGACTGGAGGTCTCTCTCCCTCAACTGAAGATGAGGGTTGGGATGATCATCTTAAGCTAAATGCTTAATTTTGGATGGTTACAGTTAGGTAAGAATCTAACCTCTGCTGAACAAATGAGGACCATGGTATAATTACTGTAAGGTTCAAAAGAATTTATTGTAGTAAATTTTAAAAAAATGGTTTACAGGAAAAGTAAGTGATGCGAATATAAAATAAATTGCCCTTGTAATGATTATTTTAACTTAGACTTCCACTTTTTCCTTTTCATTACAAGGCCCAAAATGTGGAATGTTTATGAACTTCGCTTTTAGAAGATACTTCAACCTTCCTGATCGTCATAAGAAAAATAAGTATGACAATGTTTGAAGGTTAAGGACGTACATATTTACTGTATTCAACTAACGCAAGGTTTGTGATCTGAATGTGTGTTTATGAATCACATATATTAGTCATAAATGCAGGCTTGCGTTATTTGTCAAAATAATTCATAATTCTAAATGCTTTAACTAACAGTTACATATGTATTTTTCATTTGCCTGTGCAGTCCTACAAGTCAGCAGCTGAAAAATTGTGCTATAATTGACACAAATAACTAAAATACAGCAATGTTCCACTGCTCCATCTACTGTTGAACAGTAACATGAATAATGCTCCAGGAAAAAATGCAGAACACATTTAGGAAATAATAACAAAATGGAGTTTGCAATAAATAAACCTATTGTTTCTGTGGTTAGCAAACAAACATATTTTTCTTGCAGAATTAAGAATTCTGAGTACAATTTAATTCAGAACTGAAAAGCAAAGAGGAATTCCCTTTTCACCTTATTGGAAGTGCTGACAAAACTGGTTTTGTTCATGTTAATGGAAAATACTTAGAGAAAAGACAGTCTAGCATTACAGAGCTGACTCATGTTATACAGTGCGCTGTATTTATATCACTGGCAAAATGTAAGTTATTGCTGTGAAAAAAATTTGCAATGGTTTGTAAATTCTAAGTTTTTTCTAGTAGCACTAAATGAAAGATGAGGAAGGCTTAAGTAGTCATGGGAGGAGGAATTACAGAAAGATGGCATGTGTGTGAATTGCTGTGTTTTATAGTCTTTAAAGAACAACAGGACTTGATTATTTTGTCAGCTCCCTGGTAATTTCTCATTTGTACTGTGTTCTTTGTGCAACTTCATCTTCTAAGGAACTACCAAGTATAGCTTTTATCGCCTGTTAAGAGTGCTAGCAAGCTGCTCATCATCATCCATGGTGCCTTTGATTTGACTTTTTCATTTTTTGTAGGCAAATTATTATTCACACATCACAGTGAAGGATGATGATTTTCAGTTTTTAGGCAGTTATGTTTCCATGCTGAGCTGGAGTAAAAGCTTGAATGTAAATTAGAAAAATTAGCTCTTTCTCAAAGATGCTCACAGGTTGCAATTTACTCCTTTCATTTCACCCCCTATCTTGCAAACAGCTAATTCTCCAAATAACTTTGTTCAAAGATAATTACATTGCCTTCAGCAGGACTACTTTTATGAACAGTTACTAACATGTTTATGAATCTTCTGAGCTGAGGGTTTTATGGAAAAAAGAAGTGACATTCTTACTGGTTCTTAGGTACCATAGACAGTATTAAAAAAACCCTTGTAAAACTATTGAAAGTTATTAGAAAATGGAAAGTAATTTAAAGTAATTTTAATTTTAATAGTTAAGGCATTGCTTCAGTGAAAGCTACTGTAGTTAGAAAAGCTATAACACTACTCTTAAATCAAGACATCTCAGAGCTCTGTCCTCAGAGTGTCACAGACCTTGTGGCTCAGTCTTTAGGAAGTGGAATGCCATCACTTTTGGGTAGAGCATCTACTCCAGAAGGTCTGGACTCCAAAATATATCTGTGTTCTTATATGGTGATCATAAGCATAATTAACTTCATGAGATTTCTAGAAGAGAAAAGTGATGCAGGAAGTTTTCAGTTGGGTGTTACAAAGTACCAAAAGAGAGGTGACAGATTCATTTAAAACTCACCTTCATGTTGGAAATATTCCCTTCACCTTCACTTCACCCATTTTGGCCCCATAAGTGCCAAACTACGTATTTATTTTACAGTTTGAGTACTGAACATATTTATATTTCATACTGCGCCTATAAACATATATATATATGAAATATATTTTCCCCTGTTACATAATGCTTTTAAGATGCAATGAACATATTGAAAAAAACATGATTTGGTGAAAAACTGATAAACTCTAAGGTATTTGCTAACAAACTAGACTTTGATCGCTATATATATACATTCATTTACATCATAGTTGTCAAGGGCTGTTTCAGAACATATGAAGTTATGTGTTCTTTCAAAAAGCTAAAGCAGTATCTACTGAAGATTAATAAAGACTACTATTTTGAACTATACAAGATGATCTTGAGGTCCTTTCCAATCCTAACTATTATATGGTTCTATAATCATGTAGTTCATACTGAAGCTGCTGATTAAAATCAAGTGCAATTGCATGTAAACTGGCAAGGAAGTCATTGGGGCCAGCAGTTTATACACATTTTGACTAAGGATGATGGTTAACAGCATGCACCTTTTCTTATAAAATATTGGACATAGACCTTAATTCATTATTAATTTTACCCAGTGTATCTTGAAAGAGCAGGATGAAATTGGCCTTCTCAATCACACTAATAGTTTTTTAGCAAAGCAGTTAAAATGGTGGATTTCTGTCACTTTTTTTTTTGTTTGTATTCACCAAGGTTTTTCTACTTTTGCTCACGTGAGCGGCATGAGACAATAAGGGCTCCTGTCAAATGCTGCAAACTTCTGCTCCAGCCTGGGCCGTCTCTAGGCAACAGCTGCTATGTGTAAGATAAAACTTGTGTGGAGACATAGGAGGGATATTGCCAGCTTCAGAGGGTTCTGACGTTGCATTGCAGTTGTTACGGGAAGAGCCAGGGGGTGGCTTTCAGGAGCTATGGGGTGCATCTTCTGCTTTAGTGAAGTGTGGTCTAGGACCTATTTCTAATGTTGAATATTTCAATAGCATTTACTGCTTGGAGACAAATGTGCAAACAGCTCACTGTTCCATATTCATTTTATATCTATTTTTTCTTAATTATTAGCACAACTGATAATAGTTGCATCTAAGGAGCCAGCAAATACCGCGTTCAAGATAGACACACTTTTCTTGTGCTACAGCAAGTGTGTGACACTGCACATAGAGTTAAAAACATGTTGCATGAGTAATAGTTGTAAAAATATACCCAATAGCTTGCTGTGCATTTGATATTACATATTGGTCTTGTCCTTTTCTTCTTATGACTCTTGAGATGCCAGCAGCATCAGCAGGAATGCAGAATCAGGGCAGATTCAGGCATGATACTAACATATACAAATCCCACTGAAATCTCTTTTCCAAACCCAATGTTAGTGCAATTGTGGTTTAAAATTGATGTTGGGTGCCAGTGATCAGCAGTTCAGCCTTCACTGATTTGGTATGCAGTTTGTTGGAAGAATAAAACCAAAAAGCTAAGTAGACAAAGCTCTTTCAAACAGGTTTCAAATAGGTGCGGTGTTCAACTGGCATTATTAGATTAGCTATTGAAATAAAAAAACTGTACTCACTTAAACCAAATGAGGATCTGGTCCATGGTATCAGCTGTAGGGTAAGTTCATAGGTTAGACCATACCATGGGGTAATGATATACACTAATCTGAAGTCCAATCTTCAGACATCAGATAAAGACACTGTTTGATGGCTGTATAAACACAGAGGACCCCACTTTATCTTATATACCCTATCTGGATCATTTATATGGCTTCAGTTCCCATACTGCCTACATGCCATATTACAGAAGAGATTAAAAATTCAAAGCTGATTTTTTTCCTGCAATGCATCTTCAACACCCTTTTCCTGATCATCTTAGCCTCTGTGTAATTTATCCCATGTTTATCATCACATCATCAAGCTCTGTATGTGTGTGGGGGGATCTCTCTTAGTTTAATTAAATACAGACTTGGCACACTCCTGAAGTTATTACACGGACAAAACTGCCATTAGGGACTAAAACCTCTGACCAACAGTAAACCAGTTTCAGTAAGCTTTACATTTAAAACAAGAAAATTTATTCATCTATTTGTGCTGGTTTTGGGTTGCTTTTGTTTGGGTTGTTTTTTTTTTTTTCAAATATGGAATAAAATAGGTTCCTGAAGAAATGCACATGCATCACTGGAAGTTGCAGTCATATTATTTTAAAAGTCATTCTTTGATTTCCATAGCATCATTTAAGTGTCACTGTTTTTGAGAAAGTGTTTTGAGTTACATGTACAACAATATGATATTTTTCTATTTTTTTTCTGAAAAAAAAATAGAGCTTCTGCTTCCTGAAAGTATGTGCCTGATGATTTTCCTGTAATAGATGGGGCTCCTAAAGACAGTGAAGCAAGATATGTGTCTTTATCTAGGATTCAGTAGGGGCTTTAAAATGATCTTATTAACACTGGTAAAGACTTCAGTGGTAAGCATTTTCCAGAGGATCATGGCTGTTCCAAAAAGCAAGTCGCTCAGAATGATTGCATCACCTTTTATTTCAGGATTTCAGTGAATTTTACCTGACAAAACTGCATGTCTCTGTAATGAGTAATTTACATTTCGTTCACAGTTTAATGTAGAACATCATAAATAGTTCTCATGGCACGAGACGTGGTCTGTGACTACAGAGAAGCGAAGGGATTGTGTTTGTGCCGGCGATGAGGACGGGCCCAATGGAAAGCTGCTTATTTTGACCTGGTCTCCCATATATGGTGTGTGGCTGTCCCGAGCTCCCTTTTCTCCGCTAAACAAAATGAAATTCTAGGTGTCTTTTCAGCTCGAGGTTCATTTGTAGCTTTGCAAACCGATCTGCTTTCCTGAAGTATTCCCCATGTACCTGATACAAAATAATGTCTTGCTTACTGGGATGTAGTAGCCAGAAGACATTTCTCTTCTAGAAGTATTGCTTTCATTCACAGATTAGTTAATTGAAGGTAAGGATATACTAGTAGTGAATAACCATGGATTTTTTGTAAAGAAAAATGTACTGTTTCGATTTATTTATACAGTATAAAGTTATATTTTTTTCATTTAGTGCTGTAGACCTGGCATAGTATTAAGACTTCTTTTTTTTTTGGTACTGCAAACCATTATGCTGTTTTCCTCATCATATTTGGATTACGTGTGCTGAAAAAGTGTAGAAAAATCAGTGTTACATGAATTGAAAGATACTGCCTAGAGAGTGGAACTGCTCCAGAGAGCCCTGGTCAAATTTAGTTACTGTGTATGTTAGGATGTTTTGTAGCATAATGTATATATCTTTAAAAGAGTTCTTTTGAATTATGAGCAACTGAAAGTGCTGTAATAGAAATGTATCATAAACCCATTTCAGTTTAATGGTTTACTAATTAAATTACTTAATTACTTATTGATTCTTAAAAGCTAAGCTTTGAAGAGTTATTGTTACTTAATGCAACTGCTGCTCTCTTCTTTGGGAGTGTTTGTAAGGTCTGTGAAAAGGGCCTTTCCACAGTTAAAATTTTAAAACTTCAGTGGGTGAGTAGTAGTAATTTAAAATACAAATTTTACCATCTTTACAGTTGTTTTAGGGTCACAGACATTTAACGTATCTGCATGGTCTAAAAAGTTCCGGATACTTTATTTAATAAATACATTTAAATCGGAGAAGGCTGGCTTGAATAGTTTTAGCAGACCCTTTCTTTACGAAGTTGCAAGAATCTCAGATATTTGAGAACAAATCTGTTACATATCCAATCAAAACTGCATGTCAGGACGTGCATGCTGGTTGTATGTCTTAAGAATCTCTGTGAGTATCCTTATTTAGCTTCTCTCATTGATAGAATGTTGGTTTAATTCCAATTATTCTATTAGTACGGCTTTTGTTTAAACCCAGCTTACTAAAGGGGACGCATCTACGCACAATTAAGCTTTTTAAATGAGGGAGGACCCGAGGGATTCATTAATTGTTCTGGGATGAGGCTGAAGAAGGCGCAGAAAAACAGGGGGTTTGCCGTGCGGGCTGGGGGCAACCGGCGGCCAGGGGCGCTCAGATCCCGCGCTGGTTCGGAGCCGCCGGCGGAGCGCGGCAGCGTTTAGCCCAAGCAGGAAGGTTGACTTCAGACCGCGCAAGCCTCATTGCAGTTGTTGCTTTTAAGCCAATAAGGCTGGGACAAGAGAATAGCTGCGGTTTGCATTACAAAAACAAAAACAAAACCCAGAGAAGAAGGGGGGGAAGGAAAGGAGGAAAAAAACCCAGTTGAAGCAGGGGAGTGAGGAGCAGAGGCGCGGAGCGGCGGCGTGCCCCCAGGCGCTCCTGGGCAGACCCACGAGGCTGAGCAAACAGGCGGCGGGGTTGGGGGCAGCCTCCTCCGCCGCGGCTTTGTCTGCTCGCCCGCCCCGCTCCTCTCCGGCTCCGGCCCCGGCCCCAGTCCCGGCCCTCGCCCCGGGGCGCGCCTGCCCCGCCGCGCCATGGGAGGCGCCGCCGCCGCCGCCCTGTGAGCCCGCGAGCGCGGAGGCTGCGCGGCGCGGAGACGGCGCGCCCCGGCAACGTGAGTACAGGCAGGCGGCGCGGGGCAGAGGGAGAGGCGGACGGGAGGAAACGAGAAGGAAAAGCCCAGTGGCAGAACAGCGCCGAACGGGTTCCGCAGCGGCAGGGACTTTCTGCCGTCCCGGTATAAATCAGTGGGTGCAGGAGTTAATTTTGGCTGTGTTTCAGGCTGGGGTTTGCAGGCTTCCCATCAAGCAGATATTAGGCGTTTCTGCTTACTGTGATGAGCCAGGTTTGGGGATTCCTCTGGTTTGATTTCCTAGAGCGCTAATGGTTCGGCAGATAGGAACGACGTGACGGTGAGATGTTAAATGGGGAACTGGAGCGGGGGTGAATAGGCGCGTAGAGCCTGAAACCTTTCTGAAAGGGACAGGAGAGCGTGAGAAAAAGAAAAAATTGAGAGGAAGAATGCCCGACAGAGATTTTGACAGCGCTTTCTGAAGCAGGAAATCCTTTCGCTTAATATGTTTAAATTTCCCAAACACCAAGGAAAACACACAGATCCCCACAGGAGAACTCTTCAAGATGACAGAATAAACATCTATACAACTGAAATATTTGACGTTTATTGACATTTTAGGTGGCTTAGATAGAACGACGGTCTTAGAATGAGGAAGTTAAAGACCTTTTGAAGTCTCATTACATTTACCTCTTGCTTTTGAGCAACCGAACCCCACAGAACATCCCTACGTGTATATTTCTCTCGGTGTTTCTGAGAAACACCAGCAAGAGGGAGGACTGTACCTTGCACCGAAAGGTTTGTTCTGGAGAAGTAAAGGCGTTAGTGCATTTAAAAGCGTTTCTTAGAAGGTGGTTGGGATTGTTAGTTTGTTTTTAATAAACAATAACAAGGCAAGCAGAAGAAATAAGTTTTCGGGGGGGGGGGGGGGGGGGGGGAGGAAAGGATAGTATATTTCATGTAGTTTGTTTCAATTTAGAAATGACCACAGAAATTTGGGATAAGAAATGCTGTGCAGTGTACCACTGAAAGACTTTAATGTTGAATACCATGTATAAGCAATCTTTTCCATCCGATACTGAGATGGTTTGCAAAGCATCTGCTGGAACATAGACTGCTGGGTTGGGGTGTAGAAGAGATTCATGATGCATAGATATATCTGTAAATATGTATATGTGTGCTTATAGACATTATATGCTTTTGTGTATATAAACAGACATGCACACAGCATTTTACGTGTTGTTCATGCATCCAAAGCATGCAGTCTTTAGGCAAGCACCTCGCTGCCGTTTGAGTTTTCCCAAGGCCTGGTAGGATCTGGAAATGAGCAGCCATCCTCTCTCAGCAACTCCGTGCAGTGACAGGCAGCTGGAGTCATGCTTTGCCTTTGGAGAGCAGAGAGAAAAAAGAATGAGTAATCATTTTGTTTGAATTGCAATAAGTATTAAATATTTCTCGGGAGCCAAAAAAATCTTGGAAAAGCAGAAAGACATTCTTAAATGGCTGGTCATAATAGGAGCATTGTCACATTGTAGTACTTCTTTCTTAAAGGGAAGAAAGTGTTGGGGTTTCAGAATGTTTCATTCATAAGTGTATGAAATGAGCATGCAGGATAGCGCTTCTAAAAGGATTTAAACTAGTAATTAAAAATGAAATAACTGTAATTACCTGCTTCTGCTTTAATAAGTGCAATTTGTCTTTGATGTATTTAGTGAAAAAGCCCTACCTCTTCACTTAGAACCCAGCAGCAGGATTATTGGAAGAGTGAAAATACTACCAAGTTTTATGTGTTGCCAGCAAGGTGCCTTTTTGTAGCCAATTTGCATTTTAGTTTTGCAACATTTTGGATGTTGAAGCCATTATGTCTGCAGATACTGATGGTGTAGGGCTTTTAAGGAGGCGAAGAGTGCTGCTCTAGAAGAAAGTCCTCTTCTCTCCTTCCCTCCACCCCTTACTAAAATGACAGATATATATATATATGTATATGTATATTTATTTATCCTGAGGAGAAACACTCTGATTTGAAAACTGCCATTGTCTTTGAAATGTGTTCCTTTAAAGTAGAACCGTGCTTTAAGAAGAAGTGCGTGTGCTGGCTGTAGTTTTCTGGGTTATCTTCTTATTTCACTTAGAATTTTTTTTTTGAGCTGGAAAAATGTTTTAAATTATAGCCATTAAAAAATAAAATTGTTCATAGCAAGCAAAAATGCTGTGGAAAACCTGTAATTTAGACAAGTACCTACATTTTATTTGCTTTGTGCTGCTGAAATTTAGAATCCTTTCCCATTTACAGTTTACTTTTCACAGAACATTATTAACTTTTTGGCTTCATACATGATCTTCTGTCAGATGCTTTTGATTTGTAATTTAGCAAAGTATAATAAACAGTGCAAAAGTCATGAATTTTCTTCCGCATCCTGAGCTCTGTGGTAGGGAAAATGTGATAAAATGTGTACCTTCAGTCTTGTTTGATGATCTCTCAAAGCAAGTTTGCCTTCTGGAAATAATTTCTGGGGTTGAAGAGCATGGTATTAACAGATTTAATGTGGCTATTCAATGGATTGGTGGAGTACTATGTGAGGTTTAACAAAATGAGAGAGACAAATTGAACATCAACAAAACCTACATCTGTGAAGAATTATAAATTTAATTAGGAAAAAGGCAAACTTAAAAGACCTCATTAACTAATCAGAATTTGATGTTACTGATTTAAGATTCTTAACTGGATGAATTTTAAGTAGCTTTGCTATCATTGTCGTTTTTTTCTCGCCATGTACTATGTGGTGCCCGGATTTGCAATATGTAGTAAGGAGAATGATGGGAATGTTACTTACAGCAATCAAATTATCCACAGTAATGTTTTTGAGGTATCAAGGAGAATGTGTATGTCATTTGGCATATAAAGCATTTCTTAGTTTAAGCAGAGCGCAGAGTATGAAGGGTGAGTGACAGCTCCTTTTTTCTCCTCTTGATTTTATTTATTTATTTATTTAATGTGCCCCTTTGGCTGGCTGGGTAGGGCCATTTAATTTTATCTTTTTCTTTCACTTTTTGTTTGATATGTGAGTTATGTTGCAGTTATCCAGAAATCTGTTGGCAAAGTGGGAGAATATATGAGAGCAAGCACACACCACCCAGAAATGTTTTTATTCTATGAACTGGTTGTCATAAGTGTGGTTCCTTACTACGTTGTAATTTTGCACTACACATGAAAAACTGAAAGCATGTGAAGTGTAGCATTTTGTAAACTGTAACTAATTTCACTCACATCTGTGTCTAATTGTTGTCTGCATTCGCATTCTTGAGAGTAGATTTATTTTTCCTGGACCACTCTGTGGATTCAGCTGACCAGCCTAAGTGAGGATTAGTTGTTTTAAAGTTATTTTGATTAAAGAGTCATTTTTAAATATGGTAACGTGCAACACATGGTTTAAATAATCCTCGAGACACAAAGGAATATATCTGAAGTATGTCTAATGAAAATGAAGATTGTGGATATGAACTTTCACAAATCATGGAGTGTTAGAGGACATATAAGGTATATATTTAATTCACTTTGAATGAGCTGTATTATTTTTTTCCCTCTCCCATGAATCTGTAAATGAAATCTCTCTCATACATGCACATGCACGAGTGTGTAGTTATATATATTTGTAAGTGTACAGAAGTTATTATTGGTTTTAATTTGGGTAAATAAAATAGTGAGGATTAAATGTATTTTAGGAGTTAGTGAAGAATAAATAAAACTGTAGGGTAGTTTGGAAAATATCAATGAATTAAAGCATCTATTTGAAAAAGGAAGTTTTTTACTATCATAAAAGATATATTTTTAAGGATCCTGTGCAAAAGGGAGTGAAGATAGCTCTGTAAGCAAACTTAGTTCTCACCTATAATTTTTTCCAGGTGTTTAGAAGTAGCAGCAGAAACATATCCTAAGGCACTCTACTGCAGTTTCTGGGGTAAAGAACTGGGGAAAAAAAAATCTTTAAAACAAAATGCACAGTTTTGAATATATCTTCTCATCTAGTCTGATTTGGCATGCAATGATGTATTGAAAAGCGTGTTATGCAATACATTAAGTACCCAGTTATAAAAAGAGTGATGTTTTTCAGTGTTCACTATTGTAGGCTTCTTGACATCATTTGTAATGTTCTGCATTGCCTGGCTGCCCCTAGGAGTTGTTTACTCTTGCTAGTAGTAATTCTGTCTGTGATTAAAAATAACAAAAAAAAAAAAAAGCCCTACAGACACATAAGTAGGATTTGCTTGGATGATTTTTATGGCACTTAAAATGCCTCATCTCTCTTGTCTTTGCTCTGTGATCGTTTAAGAGATGTCAGTTCAGGTTGAATGGAAACGCACATGAAGGATTCTCAGTGCAGACATTAAGAGGTTATATACCTTGCTTGGAGAAGCTTTTGTGTACTTTTTAAGTTAACAGCGTTTAGCAGCGGACCTTTACCTGAATTTTATCATCTGCTGACAATTGTTACTGGGTACAGAGAAGAGTCTGTTAGCAAAGCAATGATGTTTTTCTAATAGGATATGAAAATCTATTACTCACCTGAGTTATAAAAGGAGTCACTTTATTAAACTGGAAAATTATTGCTGGGCTTCCCAGTGGAACCAGATTCCTTTCCTTGATGAGTGACCTCAGAGGTAAATGCTACAGCTTCCTTCTATTTATTTAGCCAGAAGTGTTCTTTCAAGTCATTTTATCAGAAATCTCATTAGCGACTGGAATTTTTACAAGTACGACTTTGTGCAATAATGTGTGGGGTTTTTATTTTAATTCACCCCAGCTGGAGATGGGCTCATTTTGATTATAATTGTGTAATACTGTTTGTCACAGATTGAAGATCCTTACCATAGGTAGATCTGCCCCTTGTTGTCCCCCCCAAAAAATTAATGTCAGCTGCTCTGGCTTTCTTCACCCCTCAGCTTTGGGGTGAGCTCACTTGTGGGTTCCCTGTTGCCCAGGTGCAGAGGAAGGATGGCAAAGAGCATAGGAAGAGGAAAGCCAATGTGATGATGGCAAGAAGCTGTCAAGAATTAAGGGGATGGGAGGGAAAGATAACTCAGCTAGCAGTAGCAAAAGGCAAGAGGGGTGGAGGATGGTGAGGGGCTCAGGTCTGGAGTGGTGTGGTGGGGTTACCTTTGTGGGGGTGCGTGGCAGAGCTGTTCCATGCCGTTCTGTGCCATGGGAGGAGTGAGCCCCTTTGCAGCTGTCACGGGCCCCTGATGAATCACTATCCCGTCACTTGGCCGCCGTCCCCCGGCACAGGGAGGAGGGAGAGAGACCTGCCGGGAAACAACAGTTGAGCCTTCAATTTAAAGACAATATGCCTTTCACGGGCACTGTGCCCTCCTCCTCTCCTTTTGGCTTTAAAGGACAGAGTTGTCATCCGCGGTAATATCCTTTCTTTAAATTAAGGCCTCATAGTAAAGTGGAGTAATAGAGGCTTCTGTTTTTTTCCCTGGTTTACAGGTGCAGAAGTCCCAAACCAGTTCAGATGTTGCTGTTTCATCAAGCTGCAGGTAAGCATTTGATTGAAATTTGCTATTTTTCTGCAAGCCTTTTATTATCTTTTTTAACTTTAGGTGATAAGTAAATATTTATCCATGTTTTCCACGTTAAGCAGATGAGTAAGTGGTCGAGCGTCGCTTTTAGGTGCATGCAACCAAGTCTGTAAACCAGGAGCGTGTCCACTTCTTTACTAAATTGTTTAACTTTATGTTAGATACTGGCTTTTCAAACTCATTGTGATATCATCCTTCTTATGTGTAGTTTGGTTTAGGCAATTAAATGTAAAATGAAGGATTTGTGTTTAGAGCTTGTGATAAATTCTCACTTAAAATGTGAAAGCTTCATAGCTGAAATGACACTTAGGCTTAAGGATATTTATACATTACGGTGGGAGGATTTTTTTTATACAATTTTATAGTCTTTAAAAGAGCCTAAGCATTTCTTTTAAAATGAAAAATTACTGATTCAAATGCCTTGGAGGCAGAGTAACCTGTGAAACTTCCGCAGGGAGCAATTACTTAGACTGAGTACATCAAATAACATTAGCAAAAGTTTTAGGTATAAAGAAATGAAAGGTTTGGGCACTTCAATCATAAGCTTTCCCAGCATATGTCATGGTGGCCATGGCTCTGGGCTTTTTTATATAAGGCTGTTAAAAACACAAATCGTAAATATTCAGCTGCTTGTGTGCTTTATAAATGTGTAATTTTTGCTTTGAATTGGAATTGCTCTCTTTGACTAAGCGACAGCTGTAGAGATACAGCAGAGTGCTAAGGGATACTAACGCCTATATGGATCCACTGTATGTTGGTCATATCCCTTTTCAATAGGGCACGCTTTATGTAATCCACAAAGCAAACAAGTGAGCAGACATAATAATGTTTTAATGCTGCATTTGTTTCAACGGAAACAGAGGAACAATTAAGTAGTTTGCCAGAGTAAACACATACATCAGGAATATCTCATTCCCTGTCAGTAGATGATAGGTTTCCACAATTGCTTCAAGTGTTTTATTTGGTTTGGAGGCCCATTATATTGCCACTGAGTGGTAAATCTTGAAAAAGCAGAGTGTTAATTTGTTTTTAAGAGAATGTACATCTTCATATATTGGTGGTTCTGTCTTTTTATGTATCTTAAAAATATAAGGTGACACAGCTGTTTAAAATACAGTACTTCATATCTAAGATTTATTCTGTTTGAAGCTGCAAAAATAATTATGGTAACTGGTCAGTCACATTTTGGAGGGCTACAAATGAGTTTTGCACTAGAAATGACCAAGTTAAGAGAAGCTGTTAATTTTTTTCTGTTTTCAGGATCTTGATTAATAGCAAGCTGCATCTCATATAGGTAATTCATATTGAATATGTCACTAAAACTAGCTGCATATTATTTTCAGGTCTATGGAAATGCAGGATCTAGCCAGCCCACATAGACGACTCAGTGGTAGTAGTGAATCCCCCAGTGGTCCAAAACTTGATAACTCCCATATAAATAATAATTCCATGACACCCAATGGCACAGAAGGTGAGCCACCATTATTTGTAGTCTTTCATAGTTTAGTTGTTCTTCTTGTTGCATTGATGTTCTTGCAGTAAGTAAGCTACAAAATGTTTTATTATTTTAGGTGTTCTGTGCTTATGTAATATTGTGTGGAAAGCTGATGATCAATGTTTATCAGTAGTTAACTCTTACAAAGTTTCAGCAATAGCTTTCATTCCAGGTTTATGCTCCTTTCATGGAGTTTGAACAGATGGAGCAGGTAGTATGTGCGGATCTTGAAAAAACCTCGAAAAAACCCTGAAAGGGTAGTTTAGTCATGAGAAAAAAGAACATTTACAGTTGTACTACAAAACTCAGTCTTTCAGTGTTTTTCTCTATATGGGTATTTCTTGATGTGCTCCCTTTTTTCAAGCTCCTAAGGCTATGAAAGTTTTCTCAAGTAGGCTAATAAAACTAAGTGTTAAAATTTCCTCGGGCTAGCTTGCTGCTCTGATGGAGTGGCCAAAATTCAAACAGGTGTAGTAATTCAATGGGGTAAACTGATACCTATTTTTCAAGAAGCAGTCAGGCAGTTTATAAGTTATGTTTGTTCTCAATAGAATACTAAGAGCAGAACAAACTAACAGCTTGGCCAGTAATACAATACATATATAATACATACAGTAATACATATAATGAGACACAGAAGGGTTTATATAATAAGCAGCAAAAAAATATTCTTTCCTGTAACATTTGTATGGTTATAATAGGAAAGATTGTACATGACATTTAGATAGCTATGTCAATAGAGATTTTAACGCATTACTAGAAAAGTCACACAGCTTCAATATTACTGTTCAGTATAAATGTACAGGTAAACAACTGTTGTAGCAAAGATGGGACTTTTTTTCCTAAGAACAGAGTCATATTAGTGCTGTCAGACTGTTTAGGATTATGGACATGCATTGCATTCTTCCAGGAAAGGCACATGTCAGTCAAACAGATGTCGTCCCCCCTCAATTCCCCAAACATCTCTGTTATTCATTCTAATTGGAGTCCTCTGTAGCAGGGAGGGTTTATGGGTTATCAGATTAACAGGCATTTGTGCCAGAGTTGTGTATAATTTACTTTTTGCTATTGCTGTAAAAGTATTTCTGCAAGCAAATTTTAAGTCATTTTGGAAAAAAAACCCCAAACAAAAACAACCCCCAAAGCTTGCTTTTTAAAGAATAAATAAAGTGCTTAATGTATTAAGTAGTTCAAGCAAAACAATATTTCATGTCCTTAGATGAGTCTTCTTCCTTTTAAATACCCAGGTATATTGTCACATTTTAATATTAAATTAACACATGTATACTAGTTGTGGTATAGGATAAAATTGCTTGACTCTTTTATTTAAAATTCCTCTAGATCACAAAAGCCTTTGCTGTAAACTTGACCAACTTTCATACCTTCTGTGTTACTTGAAGGTTCTTTATTAGCATAGAAATAAGGAGTGTTCCTTGAAACACTGAAAGACACTCATCATCTGTCTTGACTTTTTGTTCTAAGTAGTTGCTGTGTGCAAGCATACACCCTGAAAAATGGGGTGCTTAATATTACTTTGACAGGAAGCAATCTGTATGCTTTATCTAGTCATGCGCTGACCTCAGGTAGCAAGTAATTTTGGAAGTAATATCCCAACTTCTAGGTAGGTATCAGAGCCTATTGAAGAAAGTAAATTAAGCCACGGTAACTAATTTATCTGACACGAGAATCTTAAAGCTCATGTTTATTAATTTGGGGTGAATTCTATCCAGAAAGCTGTAACTTGCAATCTGTGTTTACCTTCTGAGTCGAAGCCAAACGGTTTTCTTTTGTTTGCAATTTTCCCTCAGGTGACATGACCCTCCTCAGCACTGCAGACTGGTTGCTAAGCCCTAGCACACAGAGCCCTGCAGGTTTGGGGGGCTGTGGTGGGCGCAGCAGGCGTGGGCATTCAGCATGCGGTTTCAGATGTTGTCCAGATAGCGTCCTGAGAAATAGCTTGTGCTTGGCGATTCTGGTCTAAACTTTCTAAATTGAAAATTCCTGTCTCTGATTGCTCTTAAGTGACAAATAAGGAAAAGTTTGCGAAAGAAACAGAATAATTTATTTCTGAATTAGATGTGTGCCAAGAGACAAAATTTGTGCGTGAAGCAGATGCCTAAGAATCTGAAGGTGGAATTTTTACTGTTAATCTGTTTTATCTTGAGAAAATGCTTGGTTTGGGTTCCTTGAGCTGCTAAACAGGCTTAATTAAAAATGGAGTGAATGAAGCAAGGGTTTCATATGTTTTTTTTAATGAAAGGTGAAGTAAAATAATTTTTTTCCGAGATTCTTGAAGCAGAATCCTGCTGAGGCACAAGTGACAGGTTGTAAGGATGCGGTTGTAAGGGCTTGCCAAACACCTTTCTTAAAATGCTGCAGTGTGGTTTGCTTGCTTTTTGCATGTGGAGTGGAGATGTGGGTTGCTGAACATTCACATGTTAAATATAGTATGTGAAACTGGCTTCTAGTCTAGTACGCACTCATGCTCGCTAACATGAAAGAGCTCTCTTTTTCTGGCATAAGGGACCTTCATGTGAACAAGAAACAGGGCCTCTAGGTATTTGCATGTTATAAATATCTTGTAAAGATATGTTAAATTTGATTTGACTATGAGTGTGATTTCGGCAGGTTTCCATACCCTGAAGTGCAGGATATGTTCACTAGATGAGGGGGAGAAAAAAAAACAAGGAATAAAAAAACCAAACCCCTGTCCCAAAGTGAAATGGCCCTGTTTCAAACAAATGTTCATTAATTCCTCTAAGGCACATTTTCAGACTTGTCTCTTATTGATGTTCTGCAAGAGGATGTGGTTGGAAGATAGCTCACTGTTATTAGCTAATATTTTTAGCTTCACACTTAGTGGTAAATTTTCAAAGCACTGAATAGGGATTTAGTTGTGTGATTGAGACTGAGTTTTTATCTCTGCATGCAGCTTTTATATAATAACTCTTTGTGTGCTTAACACTTTGGTAAGCAACATTCCTCTTCTCTGGGCCAAGCAGCATGGTCTTCAAACCAGTGATGGGGAAGTAACAAGGAAATTATAGACCTTGACCAGTCGGAAATTTCCCAGGATCAAATGCAGAGGAGTAACACTGAAATGTCTGGCTAAAGGCACTCAGAAAAATCAGTCCTGGCATGCCAAGGTGGTGCTGATGATACAAATACTGCAGTATTTGACTTTTCCATGTCCTTTTTAAATGTTTTTCCACAAAATCCCCTCCTTTGTAAGGAGCAGCAGACACTGGACACCTTTAAAATAATGGTCCTGTATGACTTGCTTGAGGAAATATGTTAAAGTGAAAAAAAAATACATATATATAGTTGAAAGAGACCAAAATGTTCTTAGTCATGCCTTATCTCTAATCTTCGTCATAGAATTTCTGTGATGGCTTGATACTGAAGGAGTTAAAGAAACAATAAAAACAAAAGCTAATAAAATTGTCATTCATTAAGTTTTATCAGACAGCTAGTGGCTATTCAAATAACAGTGCCCACTTTGGTAGATAACACTTCAGAGGTGAAAGGCTGAGAGTAATTAATAAATTTGAAAGGAGTAGCAAAGGTGTTTTCCATAGTGGACAACTGCATCCAGTTTCTGCCTACAGTGATCTTGCCTTTTATCTAAATAATGGAAATCAGTTCTGATGGATAACACAGAGTGAGAAACAGTTGCCTGTGACCCATCACGGTGATGTTTTATGCAGCTGGAATGGAAAAGAATAGATGAAGATGGGGAGAGAAGGAGCTGTGGTTTTCCAAGCAACTACTATTCATGTTAGGAGTATGGAGCTACTTCTGCCCTCATTTTTGAGTGTTCAGAAGGAAGAAGAGAAGGCATTTTCTTACCAAGCAGTAAGGGAAAATGGATAACAAATTGAAGATCAGATTTTCAAAGATACGTAGGAAGGGAAGCTTCAAAGGGAGTTGGACATCAAAATTCCTTTGTAAAAAAAAAAAGTTCTTGCTCTTTAAGTACCTGCTGCAACATGAGAGTGAGATCCCACACAAAGGCAGTCAGAACTCCCCACTACGTGACTATCTGATGGGTGGCCATTAGAAAGGCTGTTTAAAGTCTGGTGAACGTAAATCCATCTTCAGGGTTTCAAAAGGCAGTGCTGTGTAGTATGTTTGCTGTCAAGTTGCAATATTATAGAATGAAGAAAAAGTTGGTTTCACTATTTTCTGAAATAATGATGGGGTAAGATGTTGAAGCCCATAGAGAAGGGAAAAGCTGGTCATTGTTATAGCACATTATGCAGGTTTCTGTAAGTAAATTATATGTTAAGAATTCATTGTAATTCTAACAATACTTTGTAGCACTCCTTCAGTATTGCAATCAAGCCTGCACATGGGCAATGGATGAGTTTCAATTTTGTATAAGTTATTTGTATTTTTTAATAGTTATTCATAATTTTGTGTACTTTGAGGTACAAAGTTGCAGTAGGTGATGGCAATCAGAATGATTCTCCTTTGGGAGATGATTGGGTTCTGCTACTTTTAATTGTTCATTTCCGGAGTTCCTGCCTATTATGTATGCTGAAGTTTCTATACTTGTGTTTGTGATGAAGAGCTTGATGGTATGAATGTAACTGAGGCGGGGATGCCTCCATATGTAGACACCCTGAAATAATAGTGCAGTAAAGGTGAATCTAGTATTTGCATTTCAGAAGGGTGTATCAAGAACTATTGATGCTAACTTCTTTACTCAGGCCCAGAAGAGCACGAAAGGACAGTTGTGTGGCCAGGGGCAAAGACTGCACTTGTCCCAGGCCCCACACTGGTAAAAGCAACCTCGGGCTCCGTAGGGGCTAGTAATAATCTTCAACGTGCTGCCACTTCTGGAGGATAAAAATCATTTACACATCACTGCCCATTTACGTGAAGGCAGGGGGCTGACTTGGACTATTTTTTCTTCTCTGCTCCTTACCTTTTTCTTCTTGCTGTATTACATTGGCTTCCTTCCAAACTCTTTGTCTTATCTGTGCTTTTATTCTCCTGCTTCCCCAAGAGTCCTTCTGTCTGTTCTGAGCACATGTAGCATAATGCTCTATTTATTCCTCTTTCATAGGTTTCTGGCCACTGAAATAGCTACTTGTCTGCTCCTCTGTTGGCTCAGTCCAGCAACTCATGTTGCAAGGTCTTGAGGAGGAGACTGGCTAATAAACATTTCTGTATTTATGGTCTTTTCTCTGTGGTTGTGCATCTGTTTGTGAAAACTTCACCATTTTGTTTTCTCCCATAACATTTTCCTGAAAGGACAGACCTCATTAAAGGGAAAAGTTAATAGCAATACTAGTTCCCACAGACAGTCAAGGGAAACAAAATATTGTAAATGACAAATGACTTTAAAAAAAAGGAACAGCTTGGAAGCACCATTTATTTTAATATCAATTTAATATCAAAATTATTTTAATAACCCTTTTCACAGCACATGCTGTTCCAGACCCTGGATGGAGAGCATGGTGTTGTGAAAGCACTCTCCAAGTGTGTCTGAGGGTCCCAGAGCCCTGCTGGCACAGTGGCTTTGCACAGGCTGCAGGGTGTCAGGAACCTGTAAAGATATTCAGTACTTCACTGAAAACTGTAACTGCAACACTTCATGCTAGGTGCAGTGTCTCTCCAGTGTGACCAACCCATTATGCATGATCTGCATGTGTGCACTGCATAAGATAAAAATATCATGCACCTGGCCAGTAATATAAATGAAAAGGAAATCCAGCTCCTGCTGTCCATGTGCACCAGCAGAAACTCCAGGGAACAGGAGTAGAACATCTTGATCTAAGATCACACATAAATAGACAATAGGGTGGTATTTGAAGAGCCTTTGCATCTTCAGAGACTTGTGAGTTGATGTTTTAGCGGTTGCATTTGCATCTTGTAATCTTCAGAGCGGTTTTGCTTATCACAGGTAGATAAAAAAGTGTAAAACTTGGTTACACTTCAGGGTTAGCAGTGTCTCCCTGCTCATTGAAGGAAGTACCTGTGCCACCTGGTTTGGTGAGACAAGCTGAGGAGTTTGCTGCTGCTGGGTGGAGGGGAGTGCGAGCTGCTGCTGTCCCACTTTGTCCAGGTGAATTTGACTTTAAGTCTGACGGTCCTGGAGTTCAGACCCTGGCCAAAAGTAAAGGATATTATTTCCCACTTGTGGAAGGTCACACTCACTTTATCATTCTGCTTCTGTCTTCATGTCTTAGTCTTGTGTCTTGTACACCTTACTGACAGAGTGGGCTTAACTTCTCTATGATGCTCTCTGTTCACTTGAAGCCCTCCAGGTTCCCAGAAATTAGCTGAAGGCAACCTTTTTTGCTGTCAATGTCTGGGACTGTGACTCTGTGTGGACATTCTGTCTGGCTTTAGTTAAAGAGTACAGATATTTCACGCGGATGCCTTGCAAACTGTTGTATGTGTACTGGGGAGTTGCCATGGTCATATTCCCAATCAAGGGTTTAAGAAGACAAAAAAAAAAAAAAGAAAAAAAAATAAAAGAAATAGGCCATAACATCTTAAAAAGGAGTGTTTCTGTATTTATGCTGCCTCTTTTGTGACAGAAGAGATACAATCATCAGGTATAAATTGACCAGTGAGTTTGAAAGGGTAAGAATATTAGTTTGACTCAGATATTCTCACCTTCAACTGCAATGAATGAGACTATTTTAACCCATGACTGTACTTGTCAGATGAATATCCAGGTTAAATCTTGATTACCAGCTACAGATACAATCAAAGTTTGACTCCACCCAAGTGGTTTTGAATTTTCTTCCTGATTTTGCACTGTAGTGATGGTGCCATTTCTTTGTAAATTTAAGGTTTTTACTGCTGGATGCGCAAGTTCAAGAACGTTAAAAGCTTTTTCAGTTGTAATGCTTAACAGAGGAGGAGGATGAAGGTCGTGGGGTAATCATGCATTCAGTGAAAGCTAGGTGTTAGTCACAGCCCCCATACTCAGTTTTGAAGCCTCCTCACATCAGTGGAGGGGACAGCAGGAAACAGTCTGGGCTTGAACTAGAATGTGCTGCTTTAAGCAGGGACTTTCTTTCAAAACAAAACATATATTTAGGCTGGAAATTACCTTGTAGTAATTACCATTTGGTAATTTCCAGACACTGAGATTCAGAAAGTGTCCTCTGCTTTGAGAAGCAGGAGCAAGTAAGTTTGTCAGGCTTCATGCTCAGGAGCTAATGATTTAATAGTCTGATAAAAAAAAGAGAATGTCCTGAATAGAAATTAGTGTAATTGAGTAACCTGTTTTATAAGTAGCTTGTAACCTTTATTACGTGTTTATATTTGCAAGATTCTTCAGTACAGGGGAGATATGGAAAATATCATCAGCTTAGAGATTCAAGGTAGAATTTTTGCCCTGTTGCTAATGACAATTGTCTTTGAACTTTCAGGGTGAGCTCTGTGCTTCTAGTGGGCAGAGAAAGAGCAACAGTGTATGAATAGTAATGGGTACGTAATCAAGATATCTACCTGGTGTTTAGCTGCTAACATTATTTTAAGACATCACCTTGAGACAAACCAAAATAGGGCTAGAGATTTTATTTATGTATGTCTATAAACAAACTAACAGCCTTGCTTACTTTGTTCACTCTTTGTGCCCCATGGACACTGAGAGCTGTCAGCCACAAATTATTTCATTTTGCCCACTTAGTTATCTAATACAAAGAATATAATATTACAGTGTTATTCAGTCTTAAAACTGCAAAATTAAAAATTATGTTGTAAGTCAGACATGTTTACAATAATTTTATTCTGATTTAATGTCCATGGCATAGCTGTTAACAAAGACTGTTCAGGAGATCAAGTCTTACATCTATTTTAGATAATCAAAGTAATTTTAAAAATATACTTTAAATACTTTTCATGCTTGTAGTTGCAGTCTTTAAGAGCTTTTTGTGTGACTTTTGTGTTAACAATGGCCAAATGTTAGGTCTCTAAATCCGTATTTAAGATAACTAGATGATCTTAAGGTCCTTTCCAACCCTAACTGTTCTATGATTCTATGATTCTATAACCAGCATATCATTCCTCATAGCACTCTTTACTGCTATATACACCAATGACTGCATGACAAGCTGTGAACTCAGGAAGTTGTTATTTGGCCAATGAACCACATGAGCTTGTAGGTTCTGATCTGAAGTTGTTTCTCTCAGTGGAGTTCAGAAACTGCCATTTAAGTAATTTTTAACCATTTTTTGTTATATGGCTGACAAAACAGGGCACATTGCACTTGCAGTCTCTGGGTGTCTTAAGAAGAAATATCTTGACAATGTAACATTAGATCAGCAATGATGCTATCTTAGAACTTTGTGCCTTTTTTTCTCAGTGCTAGCATGTGTGTTATCTGATAATTAAGTTTTTTCTAATATTCTGTTGTGAGTTTTTTTCTTGCACAGTTTCTTTTTAAATCTTGTTTTTAGAATCTCATAAATGACTAGATACGAAAAAGAGGCAGGAAAAATGTCTTTCTGTAGACATAGCTTCTTAAGCTCCTAGGTATATAAACCAAATCTATATCAGTAATTCTAAATGTTGAATTTTTGCAGCACATTAGGAATATGTTAGATTTCTTCTTGAACTTCTTACTGGAAACCTGCTTTATTACATGAGTGATTTTGCTGGCACTAAAACTTAGCAGCATATTACTGAATCAGTCAGTCTCTATAATGTAAGCCTGATAATTCTGCACCTCATTAAAAGTCTGTTTTGATAAAGGTGCCACAGAAATGGGAACTCTCGTGTTTTACCTTCTGCAGTCTCTGCCACGACTGAGCATGCAGTTGGTAGTTACCGGCAAGCTTGCAACATGTTCTGTGTAGATGTGCCAATATTCCCAGTCATTGCCCAGTGTCATCCTGTGAAAGCTTAGGACATGTTGCGGAAATGTTAATTGTCATGGAAAATGTGGAGAGCTGAAATCCTGAGTATGCTGAAGGAGCACGTGGCAGGGTCAGATCCGTGACTGTCCAAAGCCTTGCTTCCTTGGACAGCTCCATATGCCTCTCATCATAGACATGGATTGCTGATGCGCTACTGTGATAGACTGGCAGACTTTTAACCTCAAGCAATCCCTTCACAGCTCTCTTTCCTGTGATTCTGGGGTGAAATATGCTCCACTGCGGGTCAGTTTTTGCCTTGGGAAAATTAAATACATTCCTTTGTGGTGAGAATACACGTGGTAAATATTTCCAGTGGGTAAAACCCTGGCTGTTCTCAGTTTATTTCTTTGTATAGCAAGCTTTCATCCTCTTGAAATATATTTAGGCTCAGATACAAGAAAATATACCGTCATTTTCTGCATTTTAACTCAAATGTGTGGGTAATGAATGGCTTTCAGTTCCTGTCCATCTTTAATACATTCCCAACTAACAGTGGTGCCAAGGTCCGTTAAAATCTTTAACTGTAGCAAATGATGCTGTAGGTCTTTATATTGTATGCGGTGGCTCAGCATTGTCCTTGAACTGCTGGTTTGCTATGATCCAAATAATGATATTTTCTTTCTTTTAAGGATTATAGATAAATTGTTTCTCTGGAGAAGTGGGGAAGTGTTTGGAGAAAGCATATACTGAAATCTTCCACCCTGTGCCCCAAGTTAGTTTGGTCTGTCTCATCTTCCTCTCTTTCCCTCCCCCACAGCTATCAGCTATAGAAAAAAGCATGTTTTCTTGGTCTTTCCAAAGGTATAATTGCATTAAGGAAATTAGGTTCAAAGACTTGCATATTTTTGGGAAAGCTGGAGTAATCTACGAGGGAAATATTAGTCTGACTGTAAAATACAGCTGTGATAAACATCTAAGAAAAAGGAGAAGATAACGTAGATGCTATAATTCTTTGTATCTAGATTAACAAACTAGAATTTGATGTAAAAATCTGGTCATTTCTGGAATTACTTGAGATAGATACTGCAACAACTATTTTGTATCTATGTGTTAGACATTCAGTATTTAGTTATAAAATAGATGTTGGATATGTTATATACTGTGATTCTAAGAAGTATATAGGTATTAGAGTTGAAGTTCAGATCATGAGTGCACTTTTGAAGTGAAATTCCTGGCCACCCTTTCTTGCCGCACATAAATTTGCCTTGAATATATTCACCTTGGAGTGGTTTCTCCACAATGGAGTCTCTTGGACTTCACTTCTTTCAGAAAAGGTGCTCTGCAGAAGTGCAGCTAATGTTCCCTGGCTGCTGATGGGTGCTCACTCCTTGGGAAAGTCTAAACCTAGCATGTGTAACTCCCCAGAAAATGCCTAAACTGTGGATAGTGGACCTTCTGCACCAACCATTTCTTTCCATGAAACTTCTTGCTGTGCTGCACTGCTGCTAATACAGATGTAGCAGAGTTTTGATTGGAGCTAGCATGGATCTGTGTGTGTCCAGACAGAACATCCTGCATGAGAATCAAAAGAAAATAGTGGGTGATTAGGAAAATCTTGAGAGATTGCACATAAATCCTGTGGATGACATTGTGTGAAGGAAATACTTAGGCATGCAGTAATAAGAATTTGGATTGACAAGGAACGGAAAGGTCCTTTGTCAAAAGGGAGAAGTGCCTCTCCCTTGCCCTTTCCAAACCAGAAGTGTTTCTGCTAGTGATGGTTGCAATTCTGAACACACAAGTATAGTCAAACATACATACATTTATGTACACCTATGTCAAGATGACACTAAGGCTTTACATGTCAAAGGAGGTACAGTTTATTTTAGTTATCTTCTCCTCATGTTCTGCAGTGTGGCTGAATTGCCTTGCTGAAAGGTCAGGTATGCACTAGTGCTGGTGCATGGGCAGTGGTGGCTGTGTGTGTCAACAGAAGCGAAAGCGGTGGGATGTTGCTAGTAAGATCAGCTCCATTGTTTTCTGAAACATCATCCTCCATTGCTTTTGGTGTGCTGTGACTCTGAAAGCTAGGGGTGTAAAAATGGATTTGAGAAATTGCTGTGCTGATCTGATAACTCCCTGGGAGTAGATATTGTGCCTGTTTGCATCAATGCCAGGTCAGCCCCATCCTTATGCCGTGGATTGGAATACTGATGTTATTGACATTGTGCTGGAGTAAGAAAGGGAAATCTGTTTATTTACTTCAGGCTTTATTAAAAGTCATTAATTAATAATAAACTATAAGCAGTATGAGCCAAGAGAGAATCTCTCATTCTTTTTTACTTTCTGATAGCCGTGTTGGGTTGCAGAGGAAATAAAATGTAAAAACATTATCTGATGGATCTGGTTTGGACTGTGTCCCCTTTGTTTATTCAGGGTTGCTGAGTATAAATTTGGTTTCCATTTTGAGAGGAGAAATTCACCACAGGGAAGGTGTTTTACTTAATCATAAATTCTCATTTTTCCTCTGAAAAATTATTTGGATGGAAAAAAATATTGAACAGTACTCAGAGAAACCCATTTGAAGATTATTTCCTTTTTTGTCTTACTCAAATTGCTGTCTTTCAAGCCTTTAAATGTCTGCATGACCTAATCTAAATGTGGACCCTTATTGTTGGGTCCGTAGGATTAAGAGGAATCAAGGACAGGTGCAGCAAGTTGCATGGGG
Source organism: Melopsittacus undulatus (assembly GCF_012275295.1). Lineage (NCBI taxonomy): Eukaryota > Metazoa > Chordata > Aves > Psittaciformes > Psittaculidae > Melopsittacus > Melopsittacus undulatus. The sequence continues at coordinate 33,799,384 of NC_047527.1, forward strand.
ACTTCTGGTTTGTTGCAGTGGCTCTTATTCCCCGGGGACAGAAATAACCCTCCTGATCATTTCATATGTATGTGTAAATCACAGCTGCCAGTACTTTGCATTGTTTGTATACAAAAATACATAAATGCAAAATGTTGATAGCCATGATTTAAAACATTTTTGGAAGACTTTTGTTTTATTGAATTTGTGGCTGTAGTGAGTGTGTGCATGTGTGTGCCAGAATATTAGGTGCATATAGAATATATTTTGTTTATATTTCTGTAGTTAAAACAGAACCAATGAACAGCAGTGAGATTGCTACTACTACCACCACAGACGGGTCTTTAGACAATTTCTCAGGATCAGGTAAGGAAAAAACAAACATTTAAAGCTCAACATTTTTTTCATTCGCTATTTTCTTATCCCATGTGGTGTAAACCTGTGCACAGCTGTTAAAAAGCCTTGTGCACTTTACAGTTTATGCCTCTTTCTCTTCATCTGATGCAGACAGTGTAAGTCAATAGGCGTTTTCCCCAAGTAGGGAGAATTACAGCATCAGGCTGATTAATGTCCATTGGTGTCTTCAGTGGGAGTTTCACTGGGGAGTATTCTGACCCAGAGTAATTACTGTTTTGTTTTCTTGAGTAAACATACCTGCCTCTGTGATTAGTGTTGCAATTGAGGGGTAGGTCTTCCTCATTTATTATAATTTATTATTATCAAGGTATGCGTTCTTTTGTCAGGCTTTTTTTTTTTTTCTTTCTGGAAGCCAAACACAGCTTTTAACATACAGGAGACAAACACTGTGAGAAAAATCCTAGTATGTCTGCATGGTTTTGCATACCTATGGGTTAACTGTGGTATTTCCAGCAGATCGTTTTTTATGGCACAAATCAAATAAAAAAGGATCTATGCCATGTCGTGGGATTATATTTTCAGAGTAGCAAAATTCCACGTCTTGCAACCAGTCAGGCTCCAAGTAGGTGACTTTTTTTCTGGTCTTGTCACATCCTCCATTTTCTGCACATGCTGTTGAGTATGAAAGTATCAAACTTGAATGCCAAAAAGTTTCTGGAATATTTTAGATCTCTGAAAGAAGAAAAGCTAGTGTGTTTAATAGTAGCTTCGTATGTCTGTGGTGGTCTGACTAAAGGTCAGACTGTAGTATTTGATATATCTGCAGCCTTATGGGCCACAGGAAAGAAAAATTTATCAGGTGTGGAAGGTATGGAAAGAGATTCCCGGCTTCCCTCCATGTTTCGCAAGTGCTCCTGGAGTGTAAAGATGATGGATTTTCCCTGTAGTTGGCCAGGAAAAGGGTAGCTGGCGAAGGGTAATTATCCGTGCCTTGTTTATTTCCAAGTACTTAGCAATAGGGCCTGTTGTTTCTCTGGCTGTCTGATTTTACAGTAGTCTCATAACCTGCCGCTGACCCCTTCCTGGCAGAGGCTTCAAAACCCACCTTGGGACGTAGAGAAGAAGTGGCACCCAAATGGTAACCAGAGAGGGAAGAGCTCCCGAACATAACCCCTAGAGCAGAGCATGCCAGCACATCTGCCACGCTCTCAGCAGCACCCAAAAATACCGAAAGAAATTGGTATGGATTGGCTTAAAGCTCTGTGTTAACAGTGGCTGGGCTGCAGGGGAGAAGCTCACTATTTAGCCTTCTAGGCTTCATTGTTTCACTAAGAACATTTGCACATTGGACGTCTTTATGCAATGCTGACTGTTTTGACAGTCTGAAAGCATTTTAGAAAGCAGATAAGATGGGGCAAAAGAGAAGGAAGTGTAATATGTTAATACATCATCTGTATTATGGATTATTAAAAAAAAAAGAAGCATGTGCTCTGAAGCTGGCCATATGTTTTCAATCGAGGCATGCATAAAGCTCCTTCATAAAATGTAGATCTTAAAAATTCTAAAAGTTAATAAAATGTTGCACTTGAGATATCAACAATCCTTTGAAAATATGAAGGGAAATGTTTCCATTCGGAAATAAGTTGTTTGCATTGAAAATGTTGTCTGTGTGTGAGCAAAGAATAGACTATTGCTCAGGAGTTGTACAAAGGGGTAATTTAGTATTTGAGATTTGTAATCAAGATTTTAATGTTAAGCATTCTTGCATAGTTCCTGATAAAATATTATTTTCTATCTAAGGTATCAGTGATACTTGAATTTAATTAAAATCTTGTTAATACTATGAAATTCTATTAGGAAAAATAATATTTATCTTTGGTGTGTGTATTTACACTTCTGTGTGCTTTCTTTTCTCCTTGGTGCAGCAATTGGAAGCAGTGGTTTCAGCCCAAGACAAACACACCAGTTCTCCCCACCACAGATTTACCCTTCCAAGTATGATATCTTTTAAAAATAATAATAGTCGTAATAATAATAATAACTGAAATTGGCAGATTTTAACCTCATTTAAAAAAATAATTGGGTCCATCTGTTAAGTCATAATTTAAACTGCAGCAGCTTCTGGGGAAAAAATATTATTTTTAAATGCTAAGAATGTATTTGAAAAATATTTGGAAAGTTCTTATTTTACTTATTCTTTTATTATTGATTTCTTATTGTTGTTTTGTCTTTGAGATGTTCTGTTGTTTAGCACAGGCTATAATTATGTGTTAATGAAGTAGCGGGATTATAATAAGGCTAAAAATAAGTACACAAATGCCTGTCTAATGCAGTGTCTGTCCTATTTTCTGTCATTTGTAATCAATAGCAGACCATACCCACATATTCTTCCTACCCCTTCTTCACAAACGATGGCTGCATATGGGCAGACACAGTTTACAACAGGGATGCAACAAGCTACAGCTTATGCCACTTACCCCCAGCCAGGCCAGCCCTATGGAATCCCTTCATATGGTAAGAAATCACATACGTGTTATTTTATTCTTGAGTTAAATGTTTTTTAGATCAAGATTATGTGATCCTTACATTACTGCTTAGTGGGACAGCTGTGCTCTCTAGTGTCTCTTGTGAAAGACTGGTAATTTCCCCATTGGAGAGAGTAATGCTTATTTTATATATTAAAGAGCTAAGAAGCTACTCAGGAAGATGACTCTGTTTTGGAATCAAGGGGAGAGATTCATTAGGATTTTAATGATGATGTGATGTTAAAAAAAAAGAAATGGGAAAAGAGGTTTAGGGACTTCCTTTACGCAGGCACAGTTCCTGGTGACTTGCTGAGGAGCTCTGCTGTCCAGCAATACAGTAGGGTACATTGGTACATAAAGCACTGAATATCAGCTGATCCAGGTTACTGAAACCCAGATGAACCAGTGAAGCTGTGCTGATTTTCATCAGGTGAAAAACTGATTTAAAAAGACCCCCTCAAAAGATAAAATAAATCTGACTTCCAGTTGTTTTGAAACTCCCTGGAGGTGAAAATTGAGGTAAATCACCACTAAAGCCCTGTCTGCTTGATGAAGGAGATAGCACTAAGTAGAAAGATTTCCAAAAAAATTTAATTTAAAAACAAGTGGCTGTGGGTGAGACCATTTTGCTGCCAGACTGTCTGCTGGCAGACCACAGAGCAGCTCAGCAGCAAGGATGCATTATTAGAAAATAGGTCTTATATTCCTCTGGTGGAACATATTAAAAATATACAATCCACATGCTTTTAGCAGTATATTTTGTAAAGCTACATTCAGGTAATGTAAGTTTTATACCAAAAGAACAGAACTTACAATACAAGCTGTACCCCTAAAAATCATTAAAACTTTCCAAGTGCAAAACTGGTGGATCATCATAAAATCTGCAGTGGAAACCAAGGGGTCTCAAGTATATCCTACAGCAGGCTATTGCGAACAGTAGGTACAAGAAATAGATTGTTATTCTCCCTTACTTTAAAAAAAGTGTTTCATTAGTATATCATGATAATTACAATCCAAGGAAACATTCTTTCTGTGGCTACAGCCTTGATTATTTACTGCCAAAAGTATGGTTAGAAACATGAATTGTGTGTTTCAGTTTCACTTCAAATCCACATATTTTAGATTCAGAAAATACTTTAAGGATATTCAAACTACATTTGCAAGGCTACAAAAAGTGGAGATTCTTGCCGACCCCCCCACCCACAAGTTCATGCTGCTGCTGAGAGCCTCTCTGCTCTTTCCCACTGGATCAGGGGGTGTGATAACAGGCAACTGCTTTCCCCACCACGGTTTTCTTGACCTCTTTCTCCTGTGGACACCTCATGCTCATACTTGTCTGGCTATGGTGGCTTGGGTAGCTCAAACAGTGAATTTTTGGTTTTTGCTTGGTTCCTCTGGATGAAATCCTGACCTCACTGAAGTCAACTACAAAATTCCCACTGACTTCAGCAAGGCCTTGATTTCAAGATTTCAGTACTTGAGTTCAGCTGTCTTGCTGTCATCTGAGCTATAATTGAGAGTTGCTTTACTTGGCAACTGCTCACCAGGGGTTAACATGCCTGCCTCCTCTTTGGTTTTGTTTTGCTTTCTTGCCCAGTCCATTCCTGTGCCTAGGACCTCAGGTAATTTTTGCCTAACTTTTTACATTGCAGAGCTGATTTTGCCCACTGAAACCCCTAGCTCCTAAGCTAAGTGGATTTTAACATGTTTTGTTGTTTTCAGACTGTGCTTCATGACTGGGTCTAGGGTGCTCCCTGCTGATGTACTTTATATGAGTAATATTTAAAAGTAAATAGCTATTAAAAAGTTTTGGGACCTAACACCATATATATTTTTGTATAGTTAAGGTACATCATACAATCCATGCTCCCAAAATAAATTACATGGGGAACACTGGAATGCTCATTTGCCACAGTCAAGCCTGTTTAGAGCCAAAATTCTTGTCTCTGGTCTGAATCTTAGACCCCATGTTCCATCTGCCTCTCCTTTCTCTCATCTAGGGAGAAAGCTTCCAGCAGGTATAAAGAGAGGAGGCTTATGACATATGTGAAAGGAAAAACTGAGTTGGAGCGGGGAACTTCTTTCTTTTTCTTTCTTTACTCTGGAACTCACTGGAAGAGAAAATATTCATGAATTCCCCTATCAACCTTCCTCAAGTTTTCTCTCTAGGGCAGAGTTTGGAAAGATGCTGTCTCGAATGCTCCTCTAGCCTTTTCATTTTTCCACTCCCCCAGCTCCACTGTGGTGCAGCCATGCAGGCAGGAAGGGGGGTGGAGGGGAATGCCACTGACAGCTGCCTCCCAGGGGCTCCTGGCTCTGGTTCATCTGCAAAGCCCCTGAGGAGGCTGGAGAATTTCCTGAAGCTCCTTCTTCCTGCCTGCTCCGGTACCAGCATCTAGCAAAAGCTTCACTTACCAACTTTTTTCTTCTCAGATTTTGGCAGTCCCCTTATGTTTTCTCACTGTCCCTTTCCACATCCTTGCATAAATTAGACTTGGGAGAAGAAGAAGGGGGCATCAGGGTATGATGAGTGAAGGCCTTCTGGATGAGAGCAGGTGGGAAGAGTAAGTCCCAGGAGATAAAAGGCTCTTCATAGCATGGAGGTTTGCAGAAGGGCATGTTGATGCCAAGTTTTCTTCACTCAGTGGCATTGCCTTTGATTGTCTCCTCCCGCTTTGTCTGAGATGGAGAGTTGAATCAGGCTGTTAAAACTGGACTAGAAGTTTAATGCTTGATTTAGTTAAACTTTCTCTAAGTAATATTTAATCAGCATTTCAGAAGTCCTTAAGCAGAGAACAAATAGAGTTCATTGATACCAAAACATCCATAGCAGGAGTTTCCCCTTGGAAACAAGGTGTCAGATTCGTCACTGGGATTGTTTAATTGTAACATGAAACAGAAGAAGCAAGCAAACAGGGTCAGTCTGGCAGTTAGCAGGTCTGGCAGAAGGAATTAAGGGTAATTAATGACAGCAGTTGAAAAATAATGATTTAAATGGCAGAAGAAAACATGCTGCCAATTGTACATAGGGAGATATTGAAGCTCTGCAAACACAGCGACTTCTCAGACCTCTACCTTCAAGCACTGAATATTGTTTAAAAAAAAAAAAAGAAAAAAAAATCCAACCAGGAAATGGACATAGGTTAACAGTAATTTTCAAAGGAATGTTACTAATTCACACTTAGTTAATTCAGTTCAAATAACGGTGGTTTCTGAACAATGAGGTATCACTGAATGCCACAGTGAAACCTAAGAGTATTGTATTACTTTTCCATTGCTTTGGCTATAATTATTTTTAAATGGTAGTTCATGTTGGGACAACCTTATAATTAAAACTAAGAGACAGAGGCTGAATTGTGTGTGTTTCCTCAGTGTTTCACTTGCTGATATTTACTTGCTTGTTGCCTTACAAATTAGGGGAAGAATCACTGAAGTTGGGAGGCAAGTGGTTCATTTAATCGGACTTTGGATTCTTTTATTGCAAAATTTGGAAATGAGAGGGTAGTGTGATGTGTAATGGATTTCCCTGTCAGTGCAGATTAATGACTCTCTGCTATGTTTTTCCCAGTTTGGGAGATTGCTTCAGGAATAGTTCCTCTCTATTAGGTGTTTATTTGTTAAAAGACTGAATGCCTCCTATAGTGTTTAATTAGCTTTGAAAATCATTGTTATACTTAATACTGCTAGTTCTCTTTATCCACTTCCAGTTCCTTAGAAGGCCTTTGCACTCACAGCCACGTAATTTTCATGAAGGAATATTACACAATGCAAATCTCAGTTATGTCAGTAATGGGTAGATGGCAGGAGGCCTTGGCTATGCTATGCTTCATTAAAATCTTATAAAGTTGCTGATCTACCTCTGTGAAATATCATGAATATATGGAAAAGTTAGCCTCTGGCAGGAAAGGAAAAAAGGAATAATGCAACTTCCTGTTCATGTATAAATTTCTTTTGCAGTTATTGGAAACACGGTTTTGAATTTAACCTCTCCCTGGTGAACTTCAGTTTTATGTGTGCTTTTAGACTGCCGTTACCCTGTTCATTTGTGTATGTTCTTGATATTTGTTCTCTCATGCATGCAATAATACTTATATGTTAATAATGCTATTAATCAAGTGATTTTATTTTCCATCCCTGTTTGAATATGAACAAATAGATTTGCTGTCACTAACTGATTTAGGTGCATTGTGGGCAGGCATCAAGACAGAAGGTGGATTGGCACAGTCACAGTCACCTGGACAGACAGGATTTCTAAGCTACGGTGCCAGTTTTAGCACACCTCAACCTGGACAGGCTCCCTATAGCTACCAAATGCAAGGTCTGTATAAAAAGATATTACCATTAAGTATATGTAGTTAATATGATGCTTGGGGTTTTTTTCCCTTGTTTCTTTACATTCCTAGGATAAAAGTGAATGTTTGCTTGAGCACTTCGGATGTTATTGCAGTTGGAGTTGCAATGATGGTTGCCTTTACTGAGAGCAGCGACAGGCCAGCTCTCAGTAATTTCAAAGATCACTCACTTCATTAATTTTGAAATAGTGAAGTGTTGTAGTGTTATTACAGTAAAAATGGATCTCCGAATAGTAATAGTTCAACAAATGAATGTGACAAAGCAAGTCCTGGAAAACGTGTCAGGATTATGAATTTAGGAAGTGCCAAATATAATTTGACACCTGAGTGTGTTTGGGGAGGGAGAGGAAGATAAAAATACTTACTGCAGCTGTGGAGGTAGCTAAGTAATGATTGAAGTCTGTCTCTTTGAAGTCTATTTAAAAGCTGTAAGCCTCTGTATGTGCAGGCTATTATTATCAATTATATTTTGTAGCCTTACTTGCCTGTTTAGTTTACTTAATATCTTTTCACCTTGTTCTCCCAATTCCTTTTTCCCCTTCTGTATCGGGAAGTTACTGGGTGTGCCTGTTTCTGGATTTCCACCATTTTAAGGGATATTTAAAAAAAATCTTTGTTTACTACAAATAGCTAATTTTGGGTGTCCTGCTGCAGGACTTTTCACCCCTGCATTTGGCAGTTGAAATCAGGTGTATTTCAGATTTTAGGACTGTTGAAATACATGATCGCTCACAGAATCAGACCGCATTTTTTTAAAAGTTTGGTGCTTCTCTTTATTATTATCATGTTCCATTTAGACTATGCACCATCACGTAAATGCTGCATGATATGTCTTGAGGCAGAAATGCTTTCAGAAACCAAATGAATGAGGTTTTGCTTTTGCTACATGGCTTTAGAGGTATATTGATTCAGTTCTGTGCTCATATAGAAGGGAGATATTTTTTGCTTGGGTTTATTTGGGGTTTTTTTAATCCCTTTTTGAACTACATGTTGAGTAGTTCTGTAGGGCAGAAGCTACCATCTGACATCTGAAGTATTGCCTACTTGTACTGTGTTCTGTCAAGTGAGAGGAAGATAGTATGAGTAGTATGCAAACTTTCATCTACATGCTGAGTAGTGGTGATCTACCTATCAGTGTACATATAACCATAATCAGGTTATTGGTTTTGCTTTCTGCAGATAGCCGCACTCAAAAAACTAAACACATATATCCCCCTGTAAAACACTACCTGTCTGTAGGACAGAGCTAAGAATGCTTGCCAGGAGCAGCAGCTATGAGGAGCTCCTGAATCAACATTCCAGCTTTTAAGGAACTGGTAATTCATGGTTGTGAGAAAATAGAGTTATTGAAAAAATCATGTCTATGTTGCCTATAATTTCTACTGCAGTAGTGCCTTCATGCCATAGTCATGTATCAGGATCTTGTGCCAATTTATACAGCCAAATTAAAATATAGTTCCCACAGAAGTTGGAGGCTAAAATAAAACACATGGGCTAAGAAAGTCTAATGTAACAATAAAGCTGACACTGGTTAGGCATAATACACAGTCGTCACCCCATACTGGTTATCTAGCAGCTCCAAAGGGGGGGGGGTGGGGGGTGGGGGGTGTAAGATACAGAGCAGAGGGATGTCAATAAGAAGTGATTTTAGGAAGGACAATGAAGTAGTTTTGCATATGTGTGTGGGAAACTCATTTGATGGAGGGAGGAAAGGGCAAGCAGCATGGGATAATGTGAAAGTGTGCTTGTTAGAAAATTTAAGTGAATTCTGGTATTAGTAGAGCAAAACTAGGGCTTGGTCAATGGACTACATAGAGGTCTGTCATAAAGGTTGTTGCTTTGTTTTCCACAATATGCAAAACGTGTATACGACTGGAATTGTCAAGGTCATGAAAGGGTGGCAGTTGTCAAGAAATGGAACAATAAGATCTTGGAAAGCATTTCAGCAAAGATCTAAAAATATTCTGCAAAAGAAATGTGTTAAAGATGACCCAGTTGTGAAGCTCTAATGAGAGAAGGGTCAGAGGCATTGATTTCACAACAGTCTTGTCTACAGGGTTGTGAGAGGAGGGGGTCTGAGCCTGAGTTCTGCTCCAGCTGTGCTGTGCTTAGGCTGAGAACTCCCCTCCCATGAAAGGCAGCAGAACTGTGCTTGGCTAGAAGAGACACAGTCTCAGAGTCTCTGTGGTGGCTGTGTCATTTTTGTTGTGCTCAGAAACAGCATGTCTTGTGCATGAGGGAAGGATTGGTCTCCTATGGAAATCTTAGAGGCCATAGGTGTGGAAATAAGGAGAATATTTCAAATTAAAAACTTGGCAGAGTTGTTAGAAGCTAAGTAGAAAGTAATCACATTGCTGAACTTCTTGCAGTTGAATGTTGACAGTATATATCTATACTGTACATGAGAATATATATCCTTTTAATGTTTTAATTGGGCTAAATTTTGAATTTGAAACAACTTTAAATTAACTTAATTCTTCCATTGGATTGAACAGATGTTAAAAGTAAACAGGAACATTTGTTTCCCTTTCCTCATTCAGTTTTGGAAGGAGAACCTCTTCATAGTTTCAACTATTATTTAAGGACAAAATTGATTCTCTTGACAGAAGACGGGGGTAGTGCTGCTGCTGTTCGCTGTTCAGTTGTTTGTGCAGAAACCTCCAGAGGGAAATGAGTTTATTCTCCCTTTCCCCTCTAGCACTAGATGGGCAGGCTGCAGCCTCAGCCTTGTCACAGCCTGCAATAGCTGTTCTTCATCTCCCGCATGCGGCTGCTGAGCTGCTAAATGGGGATAATGGATCCCACAACCTCCTTCACAACCAAGCCTTACATGACAGTGCGCCTGCGGCCCTGCTGGCGTTCCTGCCTGCAGTAAAGGGGATTTCCTAGCAGCCTTGCAGTTGCCATGGCTGTGCTTCCTGAGTGGGGTTACCTTGTGCTCCAAAGCCTAAGAGTTCTTCAGGTTCCTCTCCCTGGGGTGGATGTCTCCCTGCAATGTAAAGACGCTTCCTCGCAGTGCGTGTGCAGCCAATTAAACCCAGTGCTTTTTCTGACCCTGCTAAAATTACATTGTGATTAGTCACGAAACAATAGCGGAGGGAAAGACTGCCAACTTCTGAAAATGATGAGGAAAATTGCTGCCTGTGACTCCTTGCTAAGGTTATTCTGGTAATTGGATTTTTGTTTGTTACAAATTTGTAATTCCTATAAAAGGGGGTGTGGAGGGGAGAGGGTGGGAAGAGGACCTAGGTGGTTCTGCCACCCCATCTTCACACTCCCTCCCCCTTACTTTAGTATGTTCCTTAAGCTGTTTTTCATATAAGTTGCCTCATAGATGTTGAAAGACCACTTACATGACTAATGGCTGTGGGAATGGGCCGTTGTTCCTATATTGGCAGAGTTGTAAGGATTGCTCAGGGAGGATAAATGAAGTGGGGAAGGGCTTGGGAAAATGCCAATAGATGATCTTCAGTTGCAACTCTCTTCTTGGGTATCCTTTGATTGTGATAGAAGTGTGGCTTTTACCCTGCACCCACCACTGGAAAGGTACTAGACCTCTGATGAGCACCAGTGTTGTTTTAGTTACCACGACTGTGATGTTTGAGAATATACTAACCAATTGGTTTGGGAATTCTACCATAAAAAAGTAAACGTTAAGGTATTCAGTTATTATTATACAGTATAAAAATATTGTGCTGGATGGCTAAGCAGTTACTAGGACAACAAGGGGGAGTTTGCCAAGGATTTTTAAACACTGTAAGTAAATGGAAGAAACCTTGAGCTTAAATAGCCCATCTGGCCATCTTAGGCTTTCCCAGGAGAGCTGCACTAAACTTCTGCTGCATACATTGTACCCTGATGATAGACATACCCCATGGCAAGGAGTCTGAGCTAGAAAAGCAAATGGACTCTTGTGGCAAATACCCAAGGGAGAACCGCATCCCGCGCCTCGCAGAAGCAAGGGGGCAAGCCCTGCGCCCTGGTCCCAGCAGGGTCCAGCCATCTTCCGACACTGACTAGGATTCCCAGCTTTAATGTGAGTCTGCACTCTTTGCAAAATAGACCTTTGACCTGCAATTTACAGCTTTTATCACATTTTAAAGCTATGTAGCTGGCCAACATGGGGCAATAAATCTTGTGCGTTTTGTAGAGGTTCTTATTTTTGTGTTTGTTCAGCTAAGGCAGGACAGCAGCCCTATGCTGTGCTGTGGCTGAGTATTTAAAAAACAAATGGCAAAATTGGAGTATTTTAAAAACAGCTTTAGGCCAGTAGTTCTGGGTGGCCCACAGAGCTGTTTCTGAGAAACGTGCTTCTTGTTTGTTACGGTCTAGGAGACCCCTACCCCTCCTCCATAGGAGCCAGTGCTGACCATGAGATGAAAGAGAGATCTGCATGTTAGTATGTGTGTGTCTTTGTGTGAGAGGGAGAGATGCTGGCTGGCATGTAATTACTTTTCTCATTTGCTCTTGCAAATTATTTGCCAAACTTTCTGTGGAAAGATAACGTATTCCTCAAAAAAAGTTGGGATTTTTTGTTAGTTTTTTATTTCTTCTTACAAGAGGCCTTTTATATCTTTCTAGAATGGCTCAAACCGTGCACCTATAATACCTGTGTTTGAATGCATTAGTGCGTCACTCAGAAATAACTACAGAAATAGACACAGTGACTTACATTCTTCCAGCCAAAGCACTATTAGAAATAAAATAGTATTTCAAAGTTTTGCAATTTAAAATATTTTTCAGCTGTATTTTGGCTCTGGGGTTTGTTATAATAAAAAATAACATCTGTTTTCCAATTTTAAATTAAACTTAAAACATGTTTTTCTCATTAGTACTGTTTATCTGTACTATCTGCTAAACTTGGATGTCAACTCTTCTGCTGAAGTAATCTTATTTTAGTTCACAGGATTAGTGGCATCTATCAACAATCACAGAGCTTTTGCACTAAGAGCAAATACAAGGGAAATGTTTACAGTCATTATCACATGTTAAGTTTAAGCTTCATCTTTTGCTCCCACTGCTGTTGGACTTCACATCTCCTACTTTTAGGCTTAACTTCTATGTGGTTTTAGTATCTTTTGCAATCAAAGCATTTAAATATTTTTCCTTTTGACTTCTTATGTCTAGAATAACTATTGGTTTGGGGTTTTTTGTTTAAAAATGTAAATAGCTCACAAATACCCTTGAGGGGTTGTACAAAGCATGCAGCCCTGCCTGCATTCCTAACTGTTTGGAGCTGCAAGAAAAGTCACTTTTTTCCAGTGAGTAGCCACTGTATAGGATTTGGTTGTTAATTGGGTCATGTTGGGGATATCAGAGGATCAGTGCATCTGCACCTAGCTCCCTGTTGATTTCCATCCCTTCTTGCCTCCTCTGCTCACCTGCAAGCTTTTGCTCCCAAGGTCTGAGTATATCTTTGCACCGAGGCAGGTTTCAGTGGTGAGGGAGGCTGTACACAACCTGTGCGCTGGTGCTCTCCCGCTGGACGAGTTCAGTAGGTTGCCTCATTACAGACTTTCTGGTAGCTTATGTAGCTTCACCCTGTGCATCCATATGTCTCAGCTGGTGGTTGTGTCACTCCCAGGTTATAACCAGCAAGGGAAAAACAGCTGAAAGGGGGTTGCTGCCCTTTTAGTGGAACAGCTTCTCAGGTTAGGTATTAAACAAGAGCCCCATCTGTCTATTTTTGGTGGCTCATGAAGGGGCAGGGGAGGGGGAGGGAGGTGAAGGTGGTAATTCAGTCCCTGGGCTAAATTCAATCTATCTTGGGTCTCCCTTCTCAGAGAGGTACTTTTTTCCCTTGTGTCATGCCCAGTAGACTCTATCAAAAAAGGAAAAGGTTTGCAGCCAAAGGCTGTCTATGATCGATTAGTGAGTCCTAATGGCTTGGCAGTCTTGCTGAGCTCAGGAGCAGGGAGCTGTGGCTTTTGCTGTTCTTGTGAGGAGCAAAGGACACAATTCTCATAGGTGGTAGGAGAAGTCGACCCAGTGGGCTTCAGTGAGGGGAGATGGCATTCTCAAGACAAGGCTCACAGTTACTGTTCAACAGAAGCAGAAAGTAAAGAAACCCTCATTACTTCCAGTGATGGGTATTATTTTGAGGGTTGGGATAGCCTAATAATCAGATCTGAGATGGCTCCAAATTCCTGTCTAAATTTCAAGTTTCTCTTTATGTTGCAGTAATGAAGCACAGGGTATAGCAGCGATGAATTATCACTTTCCATATATTAACATGTTACAGAGATGTTGACAACCAAATCGGTCAACATATGGGAAAAATTACAAATATGCCATATCCTTATGATATAATCACATGATGGAAGTTATTTTCTGATACAGTGTTTTAGTAATTCACATAATTTTTCATTTCATTTCAGGCAGCAGTTTTACAACATCATCAGGAATATATGCAGGAAATAATTCACTCACAAATTCTACTGGATTTAATAGTTCACAGCAGGTAAATTTGTAAATATGAGTTGAGGAAACTTAAAATTCTCAAACACTGAAAAAATGAAGCCCTTAAAAAGCTTTTTGAAAGAAATTAACATCCTTCCAAGTTAAACCAATGTTTATAAATGTTTTTCTTCAATTTGTCATCTTCCAGTAGGAGAACTAATTGTCTGGGGTTGATGTTCTTACATATGTACCTTCCACAATGTATCTAATAAACTCTTTGCATGAGAAAATTGCATGTAATTTAGATTTCATTTTTATGCCTCACAGTTTTGTGACCTACAGCATCTAGTCCAGGAAGCATACGTGCTGAAAGTCTGACATGTGTTTGTAGTTATATTTTGGAATTTGTACTAAAAAGTAGCAAACCTTTGATGGACTATTCAGTTGCTTTTTTTTTCCCATTCTTGCAGGAATATCCCTCTTATCCCAGTTTTGGCCAGGGCCAATATGCACAGTATTATAATAGCTCACCATATCCTTCACATTACATGACAAACAGTAACACCAGCCCAACAACACCCTCCACAAATGCAACATACCAGCTTCAAGAACCACCATCTGGCATCACCAGTCAAGCGGTTACAGATCCTGCAGCAGGTAATTACATAGATTTTATGGTCCCTATGAGGCACGTTTTTGTAAGTTAAAAGGGGATTGAATTGGATTTTTTTTTTGGTCGTTGATTTTTTTTTTATTATTATTTCTTAATCCTGAGCCTGTGGCACATCTTGCACAAATTCTAACAGAAAATAGACTAAAGAAAAACCAGGATCAGTACCAGTTTTAAAGCTTGTGTGAAATACAAATTGGTTGTATGTTTTTGTATAATACTTGTGTTAAAAATTGCAAGATATGGGAAAGTCTTTACACTAAACTGAAACGCGGTGCTTTTAAGCTCTATTGTTATTAAGATAAACTCCTTTGATTTTTCCTAAGTAAGACTGAAATCAGGCAGCCTTCAGACCAGAGCTCAACTGTCCACTTGAAAGAGAACTTTTGTGCTTTTCACTTTCAGGGGATATAATAATGCTTGTAATAGGGAGTTGAAATGGCACAAGTGTTTCCATTTTGAGGAAAGATTTTCAGTGGTTTGTCCTTTTTCCCAGTCATTTTACCTTTCTTGCTGGAATTTGGCAGTCCTTTACAAGTTGAGATATTTTTTGAACATTTATGCCAAACTGCTCCAGCTGGTTTTGGAAATGAGGGATGAAAAATACTTTTCCCATTATTGAAAAAACCCATTTTTTAATGGTTCAAGCATGTCAGTAGTTAGTAGATGGCAGAAGTTTGAAATCTGTCAGAGAGAAAATCCAATGTTGCAGATATGTTTTTCAGTAATGCGGTAAAAAACAGCTATGATTTGGCAAGTTATCAGGAGGTTTTGAAGCTTTGTTGGGGAAGGTTGTTTTCAGTTTTCTTAATGTACTTGATGGGACCAGTCTTGCATGTGCAATGTGAGTTTAAATTGCGACTCTTGTTTTTTTGCATGTTTATGCCTAAAGAAAATGTATACAGTGTTCTCTTTTGACACATGTGCTGAAAGTAAGTAGGGAAAGAAAATACAGTTGGTGCATGTGTTTATATGCAGAAGATCACATGCGTGTGCAATGTATTTGAGAAATGAATATTTCTAAATATATAAATGAATATTGATGTGCAGCTTTTAGAATATGTGGATGCATATGGGTGTCTACATAATTACTCTGCTTTTCACTTTGTTGTTAACTTCTTCTTTTGTTTGTTTTCTTGTGGGTTTGTTTGCTTTTCAAGTTGGAAGCACTAAGTTCCTCTTACCCTCAAAACCAAATGGGATCAAGTTTTAGCTTTTATGAAGATACTGAAGTTGAATTGTTGTATCATCTGGGTCTTGATCTTTTGCAAAATCTCCATGTATATTTTTTAAAAGTAGTTGATACTTGCTAAAAGCAACAGTAAACACACATACAAATAAGAGAAGGTGCATTTTTCCCAAGCTCAAACTGAATGGCTTAAAGGCTGCTTTCCAGTTTAGTTTTCTGTGCTCTGTAAGCCTGGACAAAACTTTTCTATCAGTTCCTTTTAAATAAATTTATTTTTTCCTTCAAATCTTCCACACTCTTACTAACAAAGTTTTGTCTAAACATTTGAAAGAGCTAGGTAGGCACCTAAGAATTTGTCTTGCACTAAGCCCTCTTCTAGTTTATGCTTTCATGTATTGAAAGCTGTACATCCATGGTTCTCTTCCTTAGCCATTGCTTCGACATGTCCTCCTCTGGCACTGCTGGGACAGTTGGCTCTTTCCCTGAGATATTTATGTCAATGGTTTAACAGCTCTGAAAAAGTTAATTCAAATAGTTTGAAAATAAGAATTCAATGTGGCTATGGGGTTATCTTGAGCTGGCTGCTTGTACTGCAGGCAGGGACTCTTTTGGGAAAGTACCTGCTGTGGGCCACTCTTTATTAGAAGGAAGCCATCTCTCTGTTCCCCTTCACCAGCGAGGTTGCAGTTGGCAGAAGGTATAGGGCTACACCTAGATTTCTCCATTTATGTGTTTGTCTTTATGCATTGAAGTTAGGATCATGCCCATTTAGACTCTTCCTGTATTGAGTACAGAAGGATGAGTACCTCTATTTAGTGTTCAGTTTAACTACAGCCTTAATTCTGCCTGCTGTTTCCCCTTGGACAGTGTAAATTTTTTTACTTTCTTCTTGCTGAGGGGTATTGCAAAGCCTCAGTTGGGCTCATACACAGTATGCTTGGAAGACAAAGCAAGGTTGGGGTCAAAGCAAAGAGAGGAAGGGAATTATGGTGGAGTGGGGACAAATGAAAGGCATATTAGAGAGAAGGAAATTCATAGTTGTGTCAAAAACATGGGGCAAAGGTGCAAATTAACCAAATTTTAATTACAAGTAGTCAAATTTCTGTAGGGTGTTTTGCCACATCTGGGCAAATTACGCTGCTGATTCTCTGCCACAAGAGGAACTTTGCATGAGGGATGATCAGGAGCAGTGCAGAGCCATCGTATTAGGCTACTGTACCCATCAGGATTGGCTCCAGCTGCTGAATTGCAGCTGTTCTTACTTGGATGTTCATATCCCTGCATATCTTCTATATTTAAAAACCTCTTGTAATCCATGTTGTTCTGAACTATGCCAGGACAAGCACAGAAGAACCTTCAGAGTTTACAGAGGCACCAGAAAAATTTGACAGATATAGGTGGTTCCTATGAATTTGAGCCAGTAAGTGAAGCAGAAGAGTCTGGTAAGAAACATTTGAAAAGAAAAAATTAGGTGCTCTTGTAACATTTTTAGTAGTTTTGCAGACTTAAAAAGTTCAAATAATGCCACTTTAAAAATGTTTAATTCTTGTCTAAATATAAAATAATCCTCTTATGGTTTCCCACAGTTCCAGCTACATAGGCAAGTTTTTGTCATGCAATCCAGGACATCCAGGGATTCTTGCAGAAGAAGCTAAGATTTTCCATGCTCAGTGTTTCTTCTTTCTCTTCCCTTTGTGGATCTGAAAAATTTATTGTAACTTAGTCTGACAAAACTTTTTGATTGGGCAGAGGTTGATAGTCTCAGTTTCCATAAAACAGACATACAAATTAATGTTATTTTTCTCATTAATAGAAGGCTGCACTTTTCCTAGTGACATAATGAGAAAATTATTAAACAGAAAAAAAGTCAGTATGATATTTTAATTTTTTAATGTGCTTTGCTTCAGATTTCATCGGAAATTTTGTTTCAATTCAAAAATAAGAATTTTTGAAGTTTGGTTTTGGTTTGTTTTCCACTTGTAGGATTCTATCATTTACTTTAGAGAAGACAATGTTTTTCATCAGAATAATAGTGGAATCTTAGGTTCCTTCTTTGATGAGCTTTCAGTCCATACATGAATAGATATTCCAGGTATGAACAGTAAGTTGCCAATTTTTGTGAGCTATATTATGTAAAAGAAGAAATAATAATTAAAATTATAAAAAATAAGAAAGTAGACTAGTGAGCAAAAATTCATTCTCACTTCCAATATTTCAATTCACTGAAGCAGGTTCAGAGTGAACAAAAGGAAATATTTCTTTATGTTGCCTCTAGGTAAGCCGTGCAGCTCCTTGCTGCAGGATGTTGTGGATGCAAAAAGTTTATGCCAGTTCAAGCACTGCCTAGACAATCTCAAAGGCTGGATTTACATAGATACCAGTGCCAACTCAATAAATTCCTGACATTAAAAAATCACTGGAGACAGTGGATGATTTAGCACTCTGCATAGGTGTCCTTTTTATGCTCTCTCAACTAGTCACCTGCTGTTGGCCAGTACTGAAATTTATCCTGGACAGAAGGAGTTTTGCGCCCAGTCCATTCTGCCGACCCTGATGTTCTAAAAGAATCAGAGGAACGTTCATAATTTCTTAGCGTTAAAATAGAAAAGGACTACTTTTTCAAAAACTTTATTAATTTTCTCTTGAAGTATGTCAATTCCATCATGACAGCTGGAAAAAAAATCTTGATTTGTGCAGATTTTTGTTTAGAAATTCAGTCAGCAGACTTGAATTTATCCTTTTGTTTCATAAGATGCTGTATTTATAATTTATTAAGCAGTGTTTCTCACAAGAGAGACTTGCATTGTTCTTGAGATTTGATCTCTTTTAATTTTCTTGGTTTCTGCAATAAGTATGTTTAAAATATTACTGGAAGAGAATTTTTTATATTACTCATATACTTCACAATGCAGATTAAAAACCCCACAAGGACCATGCTAGCCAAAAAAAATTGTTCTCAGCCATGGGTCACCATTTTGCTCTTAAAGACTAAACTTCTTTTTCCTTGAACACTATATCACATGTAATATTGCAAAAGGCAAAGCCACTTTTACAGTTACTCCTTATCATATTTCATAACAATAAATTAGACCTAACATTGAAAGGTGGAGAAAAAAAAATCAACCACTGCAGGGCTTATTAATATAGTTTTTGCCATACATAACTAAGGTATACTGTTATATGTTAGATATACTGTTAGTATGATATTTTGTCATTATTTTGAGTATACAGTCCTGAATCAAAAAGTCACCTAAGCCTTGAAATAAATAGGTATTTTTGCCAATATTTTTAACAGACTGTTGGGAGTTTCTGCTTATAATAATATGCTTGTGGTCCTGTATAGACAGACACTGAATTCGTTTTTCCTGCGAAGATTTTGACATTTTGTCAAAACAGCACTAAAGACATCCATCTATGATCCTGTCAGCAGGCATTGTTGTGCTTCTTGAAATATTTACTTAGCACTTTTACTTACTACTAATGGTGTAGTCATACTATTTTTATGGGAATGTAAAGAAAAAATAAATCTTAAAATACCTAAGTTATTCTGCTGCATTGCTTAATCATGGGCCAGGTTTATGTAAGCACTAAAGGAATAAGTTTGCATAGTGCTCATGGAATTTTGTGTTTAGCTTTATTTATGTAAAAGTAAACTTTATGCAAAAGTAAGAAAATCACAGCATGACACTGACATATTCAAACTACTTGTATCTTATATTTTTATTTTGGCATACCGGAGTTGAAATAACACTGGCCTGAGTACCTAAGGTCTTTATTCAAACTTAAGTATAAGACTTGAGGGGAAACCATTGCTCTTGGCACAATCTAAATAGAAAATATTTCTACATATCTACTTGAACAGACATTTGACTATACTGGTCATGTTCAGCCCATCTCATCCATATGATTTACATTGTTACATGAGATATGATTAATTTGCTAATATGTGTTTACTCTGTTTTGCATACTCCTTCAGCATAATATGGAAAAAGTCTGTTGAAATTTGCAATGCCTTTGTCATCAGCAAGAGCTCTACCCGCCACTCACCAGTTGGATTTACCTAGAAACAGACTTGATCTGGGGATTTCTGGGGTAGCTAGTTTTCCCCAGATTTGTCATTTGATACTGCTGCTGTATAGTACATTGAAATCTATAGTAAGAAAATTCAGTAATTACTTAGGGGGGAATTCCATAACATATGAAAAGGAATTACAGAATATAGTGTTGCAAACGGTATATCTGTAGCTTTGTTGTCTATTCATAAGTAATCAAAGTATTTTTGAGATGATTAAAAATTGCCCACTGTGACAAAAGCGTTGAAACTGCCTGTGATAATGTAACAGGGAATCATATGCTTACAAAATATGTCAAGTTGCAATAATACAGTGCCTTGTAGCACAAGGGGAAGTCTGCTACAGTATAGTTTGTGTATTTTAGGTAAACCAGATTGTAAACATGTTTTAATCCTCGCAGTTATGTGTAGTTTTTGTCTGTCTTGGTGTTACCGTACACTACAGGGATACC
Source organism: Melopsittacus undulatus (assembly GCF_012275295.1). Taxonomy (NCBI): domain Eukaryota; kingdom Metazoa; phylum Chordata; class Aves; order Psittaciformes; family Psittaculidae; genus Melopsittacus; species Melopsittacus undulatus. Next base: position 33,819,379 of record NC_047527.1, read on the forward strand.
ACCAGGGGTCAGGAGCAAGAGGTACCAGTCACACCTGGCAAAGGAGGCATAAAATTATAGAATCTGGACTCAAAATGTTTTTCTGATGATTGGGTCTGTTATGTTTGGTCAAGGTTTGAGGAAGTTGCTCAGAGTGTGTGAAGCAGAAACAAGCGGTGCTATTTATTGTTTGCCTGGGGCAGAGTGCAGAAAGGTGTCATAGCAGAGAGATAAAAAATTCTGTGGTTTTTAATGAATATTGAAAAATAACTGTTGCTACATTAATTTTGTGAAGGCATAGGCAACACACAGAAATGGCTGTAGTGGTCCTGACTGATGGATCTACATGCCCTGTACGCTATCAGCAGACAGCTCAGGAGCAGGCTAAGTTTGGATAAGACTTGCCCTAAGCACTTTTCCAGTTTCCAGATATTTTCATCTCACGTGATTTCCAAAGCTGATGTTTATATGTTTGTATGTTGCATTAGCATTTTAATTTGGAGCAGGAGTCTTGATGCAAAGCTTTGGCTCAGCAGAGTGGTCCAGGAGCACCTGGCTGGAGTCCTTCCAATCAAAACTGGCCTCTAAGACAGCTCCTAATTGTTCCAGTCCCTATTAGGGATGATCAGGAGACTAGATAAGGCTGGACCTCCACTGAAATGGCTTCCCAGAAACAGGCAGTGAAGTCTGGGGTTGTTGCCACCATTTGTTCGGTCCTACAGAACCAACTTGCCAGTGTGGCAGGGCTGTAGCACTCCTGATGCTTCTCTTCTAGCGATGTCTTCAAGATCCTCTTGAACTTTTGTAATCCTTTGAAAGCCTGGCATTTTCTGGCAAAATGTACCACAATTCTTCTAGGTTTTATATGAGCTCTTCCTTGTTATGTTTAACCTGGATCCTGCCGGATTTCCTTTGGTGATCTTGCTGTAATAGTGGGACAAGCTGCAGAGAGCTCATTCTCACCCCCTTTTTCACTTACAGTTTTGTGGAGGGCTGGGTTTTGTCCTGTGCTTCCCGGGGTTTGTGATGCTCAAGAACAGGATTAAAAATAAATTCAGTGTTTTAGAAACAATAATTTCCCTTGTCTGAAACTACAATATATCTGGTACCATGAATCCAGATGAGGTTGAACAAATTGACCTCTTCCTATCAATGAATGTAGAATAATGGGTATAGCAATAACATGTTTTGTGGATATATAGCTTGACTTCAGCAAGGCTTTTGCTGCTCTGACAGTTAAACCTTTTCACTTAACAACTGATAACCAAACTAGGCTAAAGCAGAAACTACACCAGAATGATATAAACCTGTTTAGGAAACCATGTACAGAGAGAAGTTAGTGAGAGCTCACTGTTAAAATAGAAGGATGGCTACAGCAACATTCCTCAGTGTCTGCCTTGGGCCTAACACCAGACTGCTTTTTCATTAATCATTTAGATGACGGAACAGAATGCGTTTGCCTATTAAATATGTAGATGACACCATGCTGAGAGGGGCTGTGAGTTCTTTGGAGACAGGATGAGAACTCAAAAAATGGAGATGTGATCTGAATAGGAGCAGGTGTGAGGTATAGATTTAGGCAGGAATGATGAACTGCACAAATGTGGGATGGGGAATGTTGGCAGCTCCTTCCAGGCTTTACCTTTCCCTGTGAACTGCTCTGAGTACTACAGATATTAGTGGCACACTGAGTACCCTCAGCCGCTGTTGTTTATCTTGCTTCAGAATTTGTCAGGGCTTGGGGCTTGTGGAGGCTCAGGGCTCAGCTGGATACTGGATTCTTTAGTTAGGTTTCCTTATGAGGAAGCAGAGAACTGATAACCCAGCTGTGCACACAGAGCCTTAATCCAAAGAGTACATGCTATGGTTTCCCTTTACATACATGGAGAGAGTTTCTTGCACACGATGTCATGTTTTTCCCTATTGTTTTTTGTCATCTGTCACACTGTTCATAACTGACTGCTCTCCTGAGCAGGCTCAGAAGCTCCAGGTATTAGCAACACTGTGTATCCATGTGCAATATTTGGCCAGGTCTTTGAGAAATTACCACTTAGGTATTGTTTTCTCCTCAGAAGATGGCCTAGGGATCCTGAAACTAACATTTACTGAAAGTATTGTGAAAATAGAGATTGTCTTCTGCCAAGTGGTAGCCGGGGAGAGTAGACTGTGGGACCTGGGAAGTAAATCTTGCTCATGGGAAGTAAATCTTGCTGTGGGACATGGGAAGTAAATCTTTACATGGGAATTAAATACAACTTTGCTTTGTATTACAGTGTACAGTTTGGAGAGACTATAGAGAGCATTAATTACAACCTAGAAAGCAAGATCAACAGGGAGGGTTAACCTAGCAACAAAGAGTATCTAAGAACAGGCTTTGAATGCATGCAGGTACAATGAAGAGAATATTTTTGTCCTTCACTTTCACAGATTTAACTTATATTGCTTTAATGAATGCTGAAGTTATATGTTCTGTTTCTAGTGCCATGGCTGTTAAAACAGCAGAGTAAGTTTCCTGAAAAGCACTACAGTCAAATCTGAGAATGATGCAGGTGCAGTGGTCCAAAAAAGGGTGGGCTAAGGTGTTGCCCAGCCAACCTTGGGGTCCCAAAGTTGGGTTGGGAGTCGTTCTGTCAGGTGAGGGTCTAGCCTGTCCGGACAGATGGTTTGCACACTTGAGGGAGAGATAGAAATGAGCCTCCACTCAAACTTGTGGCCCTGTGTTTGAAATTTTGAATGCAGGATGCTTAAATTGAGGTGCTTCCAAAAATGGAAAGCTGGATGGCTCTTACAAACAGACTTTATTCCCTGCTCTCAACATGCTCTGCTTTGTGTGCTCACTCTTTTACATTTATCCGGTTTTATTCATCATGAAGTTTTCTTTATACGTTTTCCATGCTTTCTGTTCCCTGTTTCAGTCAGCATTATTATTGCTGTCTCAAATTTCATACTTAAACTTTTTAGGCATATCATTTCTGTGGGAAGAATTAAAAAAAATGGTATCTAAAACCCAATTGTAAAATCTTGTCAGGCATCAAGAGCAACCCTAATTTAAACTAGTCAATAGGAAATCCAATTTTTCATTACATCTGCATTTTAGAGCACATATTTGGAATATCATTGGGCAATATGCCAGTTGAAGAAATTCTGGTCTGTTTATTTACCTAGTTATAAATTATTTCAACGCTTTTGTGTGTTGTTTTCTTTCATGTTCCTTTTTTTTATGTTGGTTTTTGTTTGTTTTTGAGGGGTTTTTTTTTAAGGACTTTAATAATTAAATAATATATAGCAGATAAACTCATTTAAGTTTAAAAGATTAGGAAATTAGTACTAGTTGATTTATGATTTCTTATCTGTGTTTAAGTACAGTAGATGAAAGAGCAATCTGCATTCAAAATTTAAATAGTTTGGATACATATTCTGAAGAATACATTTTCATAGGAAAAATGCATATTATTGGAATGTATGTGATCTTCAACATTTAAACCTCTCTCTTTAGTTATGTAGATTGATGTGGCTGAGTGGTTTTTGTTGTTTGGCACATACACAGAATCACTCTTTTATGTATAGGTTGAGTCTCTTTTGAAGATTCTTTATTTTACCTTGAGTTATATCTTAACTTGTTATTCTGCTTTGCTTAATGTAGCCTGAGATACTTAGGTAAAAATCTAATGTGAAATATATAATATATACTGATTTCCTTGAAGCGTAGATTTAACTGCTGAACATGAGAATTTGAAGGCCTTTTCCTTTCATTCAGCACAAGCAACATTATTATTTTGAGTAATTGTGCATATATGGTGTTACACAGATGTCCAGAGTCTCCTTCTTAATCTAACCTTTGACCTCTACAGGATGTTATTTTTAGGAGAAAGAATCACTTGTGTGAGAAGTATACCTGTCTGTTTAAACTGGAATGCCACAGTCTAGGCTGATTAAAAAGAAAATTAATATTGATACAAATATCCACATCTACTGAACTCTAAACAGCAGTTAATTTTGGTGGAAGCAAGGACAGATGGCCTGGGAATAATACAGGGATGTTGTCTGTGAAGCTAGGGACCGGGTTAGGAAAGCTAAGGCCCAGTTAGAATTCTATGATTCTAATGTTAACTGAGAAGTGAAATTGATAAATACATTGTATCCTGAAAATTTCAGCTGCCTTTACAAAAATAAGGGTTGGTAAGTTTTTTTTTTAGGAAAAGAATCAACAGTAACCATCAAAATAAGTCTTTTCTCCGTGAACTTCAAATTGTGAAAGGAAGTCTTGAAAAGAGATTTTAAAATGTGTTGCATTTTTGAGGAGTATGGTACTTCTAGTTAAATGAATTAGGAAGGATAGTCTCTGCTCAGTGTCTTCTTTGTTAATGTTCAAGCACTTAACTGTTACTAGGTCTATAAACATTAAGAATAACAAAACATCTTCCAACTAGCATGTTTTTGGGAAAACTGTTGTTCCTGCATACATATATCATTGTTCTTTTTCACCTATTCAACTGTAAATATCTTTGTAAATAAATTTTGCTGAAGCCTGATAATTAGCCTGCAATATTGTTTATGAAGAATTGTATCTTGTCTGCAAGTTACACATTGGAAGAATTCAGTGTTGAGTAGGTCTTTGAAGAATACCATAAATTTATTCTTCATAGTTAATGCATATTTAAAACTTACTAATTGAACTTACCCTGGGAAAATAAGGACTCTATTTTATGCCATATTTAGAACTTCTATTAATCTGGCTCAAATATAGAGATGTAAGAAAACTACCTGAAACCAGGCAATTTGGAAAAGTTTAGTTTCTGTGTGTTTGGCGTTTTTTTTACACCTGGGTGCTTTTTTCTTACCAGCCACCACAGTGGTTATCTTAAATCATGTTCAGAAACTTAGAATTACACCAATGTTCTGTAAAAAAGAGCTGGTATACCTTAAAATTGTTTGTTTAGAGTTTAAGCTTCTCTATGAAGTGATACACTCTATGATTTGAAGGAATACACATAGAGTGATACACTCTATGACTTGAAGGAATGAAGCTTTTTTTTTACTTACTCCTTTTTATTTGTTTACTGAAATAGTTTATATCTCTGGTTTTACATATATCTTGATTGAATTAATTTCTGTATCAGTATTTCCAGTTATCATTGTAGATTTAACTATTTTAGTTAGGACTCTTTAGTGAACATCCTGGGTTTAGTGTCACATGTCACACAAAAACCAAGTTGAACATTTGTAAGTTTAAACTGGAAGTTAAAAATGTCGTTTCTTTACCACAGCAGAATATAGTACAATCCACAGTCCATCAACGCCCATTAAGGATTCAGATTCAGATAGATTGCGTCGTAGTTCAGATGGGAAATCACGTGGCCGTGGCAGAAGAAACAATAATCCTTCACCACCACCTGACTCTGATCTAGAGGTACATTATGTTAGATGTCTTTGACCTGTTACAGGCTGTATTTTTATTTTTTTTTTTTGCACAGTGAAGTAATATTTACACATAAAAAAAATAAGTAGCATTGGAACTTTCTTTTGTCTCAAAAATACTGGGAGTTTCTTTCCCTTTTTTGGGCAAAAAAGATATGAAAAGGCAAGCTTTTCCCATGTCAAAGGAAGGTTTGCACAATAGTGGGTTTTGTTCTCTCAAGCTATGTTCACATTCCTCCCAGTGGCTCATACTTTATGTCGAGAGCACATCTCCAATGATACACAACACCTATGAGTGTCCACACTGCATTACTTTTCCTTTCCAAAATCTTAGCCCATTTGTCATCACGGGAAATACAATCTCACCAGGAATTAAAATACTTCTATTTGAACACTTTATTTTTCAGTAAAATATCATTTTATCTGTGGTCAGAGGACAAATTTAAAACACATATTTTCCATTGGTTGTAATGAAAGAATTATTTACTGATGCCATAAATTCTTACACATGCAGCATCTAAGTTTGTAATTTTCATTCTTTAGGTGCCTAAAAATCCATTAAAAATGAACATGGATAGATTAAGGGGATTTAAGTACTTAGCAGCAATTTGATTTATTTTGGTTTTAGAGGTAATTTCCAAGAGCAGTTATATTAACTTTGTTTTATAAGACTTGCAGAAATACAGAATTCAGACTCCAAAGATTTAATTTTCAGAGGCCTCTCTTCTTTTATTTCTATTTCTATCTCACATCTGGCATTAAAGTAATGCATTGTACAATCTCATTTTCTGTGTGTATTTGAAATAGCTATAATTCTATTCTAAAAAGTATAATTTGATATAATAGCAGCTGTAGTACAAAGCTAACAGATTGTATTACCTTATTCTGGAAAAAACTTGTTAGTTTAAAAAAAAAGATGGGGAAACTAAGGTTTTAATACATAACCATTTCAATACAGTTTTCTCATTTGTGCACTTACTGATTCAAATTTTAACTTTCCATTTCAAGTATTGGCTTCACAGAAGAACACATTGATTTGATTCTCTTTTTACAGAGAGTATTCATTTGGGATTTGGATGAGACAATCATCATTTTCCATTCCTTGCTTACAGGGTCCTACGCTAACAGATATGGAAGGGTGAGTGTCAAGAAAATGATGGAATTTCTCAATGATATTTGCTGGTTTACAGTTGATGCACAAAGAAACAGAACATTAGTTGATTTTCTAGAAACAAACCGGTACTGGTGTTTCAAGGCGAAAAATCAAGGAGTAAAGCTGTTTCACGTGCTCTTATATTCAGTAAATAATTAAATTAAATACGTTGACCACTTGAGGTTTGGTTCGTAGGTACAGAGTATCTGAAACCTGTTGATATCATCAAAATCTGCAGAGAGTGAAGATCTTCCAGGAGTGATTGCTAAAATAATGTTATAGTTCTGAGCAATCAGCAGTGAACTGTGCTCTGTATTGAGAGGGCAAGAGGAAGCATACTTTTGGACACAGACAGATTAGTCTAAATTTTTTTATCTTAACTTTTTTTTAATCTACATATTGACTGATGTTAATGAAAGCCTGTGAGTCAAATCTTTCTATTATGCACAGTCTGTAAATCATAACTGAACTAATGAATGTATCTACAGGCTGTGGGTTTCCGCAGTAACTCTCAGAAGAAAAACACAGACTTAGGTGAATAAGAATAGTTTACGAATGGAATGCCGTTGTGAGATCAAACTTTGTTTTTCCAGGATTGTATTTGAAAGCTAATGTCTCGGCTTCTGCTAAAATCTGTCATGCTGTTTCATATTCACCTCATGTGAGGCATAACTAGAATGTGAGGTTTTGGTAACCTTAAAAAAGTCTACATATAAAGAATAACCAGGTAGTTTTGTCTGACTTTATGTAATCACTCTGTTTTCTTCTAAAGCTTATATTTATCGCTAAAAGTTTTCATCCCACACCCAGTTAAGTGAAGAGCAAAGCTGATACTGGTTCAGTCTGTGCCTGAGTCAGGTTCTGAATTCCTCATAACAGCTTTATGTATTGTGAAAGTCTAAAGCAGGGCTGCTTGCAACCTTTCATGCTTGTTTAGGTGCAGTGTGTTTTCAGAAGTGTTTGCTGTAATAGCCAGTTACCTGTTTGAAGACTATAATTAGCTTTTCTTCATTATGTGGCAGAAAAGCAAGTTAATTCAGCAACCTTAGTTTCCTTGATGGCATTAGTTTATATTTACCTTGTAAAAAGACATTAGAACTTTAAATGCCCCAACAATTATTGTAGGGATAATACAGATGACAGCTTTATAGAGTATTAAACATACACTGAAAGTTGCTTTTCCATTTTTTGGGCCAAAACCTGCTTTTGCATGGCACCCCAAAGTGATCAAACCTATGATGGTTCAGTTCAGAATGAGAACAAATCCCAGTGCTGACAAAAAGAACTCAGTGCCAACAGAATCTTGCTACTTGCTTTTGGGCAGCAGAACCCTGCTGGAAAAACCTAATTAGTCATTGCTGCAGAAGTACTTGTGCAAGGCATATTTTTTTCCATTTGTTACTAGTTCTCTAGAATGGTTTCATTAATTGAGGCCTGAACATAAACAGCTTTCTTGCTGGATGCTTGATGCTGAGGCAAGTGGCTAGTACTGAGCTGCAGGGAGATATAAATATGTATGCTGCCAGGAGGTGGGTGACTCCTGATGGCAGTCAATCACTGCAGACACTGTTTACTTGAGATGTAGCTTTCACCCAGCTGGCTTTCATTGCATGGCATGTGGCAGGATACTTCTTCATTGCTAAATAACAATCAGCCATTGCTCTTAAGAGGAATGACGGCATTACTGCTTATTCTCTGCATAAATATTAGATCATTCTGGTGAGGGGTAGTAGTGTGCATGTCTTTGGCTCTGAAAGTGATGGAAGTGTGCCATTTTTTGCTTTATTTTCTTAAATACTCGTTCATATCACAATTACTCTTGGTTTATTGGTAGCTTCAGACAACAGCAATTTCCAGAGACAGAGAAAGATAGTGTCAAATGTTCAAAGCAAACATGCTAAAGCCTGCATCTGTCATATGATAATTTATTTGCAGCAATGGGAGGTGCACATTTTTCAAGAGTGTTTTCTAATGATTTCTGGCCTTTAAAATCAGAAATCCAGACCATAAGCCAATCTGGGGGGGAAAAAAAATAGTTGAGGGGAATTTCTGTTCATTTCACCTGTATTCTGCTTTTTGAGCAATGTGACATCACCTCATGTGTTTCTGCACTGTGGTGAGGGCTAGAAATGCCCTTTTAAAAAAATAAATCTAAGCTCACATAATCATCAAAATACAAAAGCTGAATCTTCAAATGAGCAAAAATATCCTCATTAAGTAATAGAGGATTTGGCAGCTTGGTATTCACCTCTTTTAATAATGCCTGAGTGAGTTTCATGGTGAATGACTATGAATGATTAGTAGTCCTGCTGCTGAAGGGATTGTTTTTCTTTTCCTCATTCTCTTTTTCCTCATAACTTCTTGCTTGTGCCACCCTTTTTTGTATATTCTTACTTTCTCGTCTGTTTTTATCACCTGCTCTCCTTTTGCTATTATTGTACTCTGCTTTCTTCCTGCTTTTGTCCTTCAGCATTGTTGGAACAAAATCATGCCTCTTCTTTTCCATTTGCACAGTCATGGTATAAACTGCTACATTTTTATTTAAGGGTGATTTAATTTTTCTGAGCATGAAATGTATGCAACTAGGATAGGAATATGATAAGTTTTTCCAGAAGAGAAAAAAAAACCCAAAACTAACTATTTCCATTTGCATTTGTATTTTTTTTATTTATGTACAGTGAGAGATCTATTGATCAAATATAAAGTTATCTGTTACTTTAATTGGCATTAGGGCATCTAAGACCTCAAAAATATGTTTTGAGACAGATATCAAATAATTAAGTTTTGGAATTTGGAAAAAGTTGGAGCCCTTCTTTCGTCTCTTAGAGCAGGTGGAAATATGTCTCAATATTGGCACTAGAATACTGTGGTCCTTATGTACATTTCCATTCTTCACAAAAGCATTTATATTCAGAGGCTTTAAAGGAATTTTCCTTTAAATTATAAGCTATTTTAATGTGGTTTAATATATTTTAGAGATTGAGAAAAACAAAGCCTGGTTTCACTTAACCCTTCATTTGTGACCTGTAGGCTTAAGTGGAAAATAAGCCTTGTACCCAAAGTGAACTTTCCTGTTTTTCAGCTTCTTGTTTCTCCACAAAACAAAGAAATCAAGTGGGTAGAATTTAGAAATGACATACAGACAATGTTTTGGCTCCAGTACCAGTATTCAAAACAAAGGCCCGCTTAAGCAGTTTGACATTGGTATTTCTTTTCTTTAGCTAAACTGTACCTCCCTCAGAGATTTGTACCTAATTTTGACCATACCTGAAAAGACACTCCAACTGAACCTGCAAATCCCAATCAACAAGGAGAGATTGTTAGCTTTCCTCCTCATTGTGTGACACCTCACAATAATTAGTTAGCAATTAGTGGCTTAAGATTGCAAAAGAAGGTTCAATATGGGATTATTTTTTAAAAAAACCTTATTCTAGCCTTGTCTTTTTTTAAAGTTTTCAGCTCCCACTGTAATGTCTGACATCAGGGTTTAATCTGCTGCAGTGCCTTAAACCCAGGCTCTTGTGCCTTTTACTAGGGCAGTTGCAAGTTTGTGACTACGCAGGTATTTATAACACTAATGCAGATAAGACTTTTGCCTCTGTTAAACATGTAGATATCCAGAGCTGCAGTTTAACATGGTTTTTATGCTAAGTGGAACTTTCTATAGAAAAAGATTGGTTTAAGTCAAGTCAATTAAGTAAAGAAATTAAAAAGCTACCTGTTTTGTTTCTTCTCTTAGCTCCTGTGGTATTTTATCTGACATTTTCAGTAGGTGCCAATGATTTTCTTATTTGTTTTTCTTCCTGTTAAATTAACCTAATAAATGGCATTATTTTAGTATTACTTTAGAGAAATACCCATTCTGTTTTGTCTGCCAATTAAAAAATACCTTGGAGTAAGATGGTTCACAGAAAGCTTTACAAAAAAAACATTTTTTCAGACTCAGAAGTGTGATTAAAAAGTTTAATAAAAATATTTAAGTTGTGTGTACATTGAAATTTAAAATATATATTCACAGCCATCTCTTTAAAAATAACCATTTGGGTCATAACCAATATCATGCTCCATCTGCCCATTTATTCTGCTTTTGAAAATGATGTTCCTATTTATGGTTGGAAACTCAGAATGGGATTAGTCCTGCTCTGTTACATTAGCAGTTGATAATCAAGATGTAGCTAGTGATCTTCATTTCCATCTTAGACCCTTAGTCCATATAACTCCTTTTAATAACTAAAGCAGAGACTTTTTGTGGGGTGACTCCTGTTAGGGCTCAGGTGCAAGAGAAATCATTGTCTGGTTTAAAACAAAAAGACTGACGAGCTATGAAGGATGGTGGGGTGGAAACTGGGAGCAAAGATCAACAGGAATGTCAGAGGGAAAAGTAGCCTCAGGTCTAGCTGGAAAGAAAATCTCACCTGCTTTCCACCTCACATGCCTGCAAAAGTAAAAGAAAGGAAGACACAGGTCTACAAATAGGCCAGAGGGACAGAATACTTCAGTTCATATTTTAAAGTCTTTCCATTTGAATTAGGAAGCCAACTATTTTTTTTAAATAGAAAGCTTATTTTTGAGGGCAATGATTATCAAAATAGTATGATGCAATTTTTCTTTCCCATTTATTAAGGCTTTTTTTTTTCTCTTTTACATACTTGATTACTTATTTGCTTTTAATGTATGTGAGTTCAAGAAAAGATGTTTTGGCTGTTCTATGTCGTTTTGTTTCCAAATGCTTCTTTCCAAAATACTTTTTCTGGTTAGTTTTGCTTGGGTTTTGCATTTCCAGAAAGCAAACAGGCTGCCAAATCACCATTCTTTTCAAGCTCTTTGCTACTGACACATTTTGCTTTTTAACTAGTAGTTACAGAAAAAAATGTTTGAAAGTTCAAAGATCATGTTGAAACACCTATTAATTTGATTGAGAGGTGCAAAAAGAAACTAGGGACTAAATCTCTTGTTTTTTAACTTTGAGTTGTCATCAGGTTTAGAATATTAACTTATTTTAAGTAAAATATGAGTTGTCACTTCTGCAGTTCTATTTAGAATATAATTCCTAACATACTAAGATTGTTAATAGAGGGTGTCATGAGATGATATAACGTGTTCTTTCAAACTCATGCTTCTGTGCGCTTGGATATACTTGGCATTACAAAGGAGAAACTCTATATCAAGTGTACGTATCAGGCTTGCATTTCAATTTTTCAGATTGAAAATATATAAAACAAAAAAAAAATCACAACAAGGCAAACATCTGCAATGCATTTGGTAACCACAATGCTGAACATGCTTTTTGAGTTTATTAGCTCAGTAAGGAATAAGTTGTTATAGTAATTTCTGTAGAGAAGTTAAAGTGTGTTATGTATTATTAACAAACAATAGATTTGTTCACTCTGCATGGGTGGGCCAAGCTGAAAGTGTAATTAAAGCATCGTTTTGTGGAGAATCAAGGAGAGGTTTTTAATATAATTGCCATTTGCAAATGAAACATTAACGGTGATTTGCTTTAAAGTCAGGAGGTATTCCCAGGACTGAATCCTTTCACTTGTGACAAGGGAGAGTTTATTTTGAGTATCAATAGCATTATCATGCCCTTGGTTGATCATAAAATTTGTAAACAACTGTAAAATCTGCAAAAGTTTTAAGTTAAATCGATTTGACCTTTCTGCACAGAGGGCAGAGAGCCCATACCAGGGGTGTACAAGGGTGACCACAGAGGTCCCACTGCAGAATCATGGTGTCACTCGAGTTAAATTCGTGGTTTTGAGTGTTGCTGGTAAGTGTTATAGTACAGGATTAGAGAGCTACTGACATTAAACTGAAGAAGCAGATGTTGCATTTAATGCATCATATAATCTACCTTGAAAAATAGTTCCTTCAGTTTATATTCTGATATGTATGTTCGGCATGATATTGATGGTGTACTCACTTAATTTCTTCTTTAAGGATCCACCCACTTCTGTGTCTCTTGGACTCCGAATGGAAGAGATGATTTTCAATTTGGCGGACACTCATCTATTCTTTAATGATTTAGAAGTAAGTGTTCATTCTTTTGAAACACATAAAGGTGATTTAATATTTGTCTCTTTTTATATGTTGTTAGATGGCTTGGCAGTTGTTTTTGGTTTCACGGTTTTAATATGAAAACATTTAGAAAATATCTGTGTTGTTTTGTCATTAGGATATATAATAATATTTACAATAAATGGCATTCAAAGGTTACAGTAGTTTAAATGGTGGAGTTTTGTCCTCACAGGTCTTAGTTTTCATGACCACAGTAGACAAGTTTGAGAAGTGGATGCACCAAAAGCATCTATAAACTTAAGAATTTAATAGTCTGCACAGGTCATTAAATATTAATCCTCAGTTTCTATAAACAGTTAATGGCTGGGTACAGATTTCTCACTTACATCCCGCTGTGGGCAAGTATTACCTTAACCCTGAGGGAAATCATTAATGTTGTATATGCTGTCCATCTCCATGGGCTGTTTACTGGGGGTCCTCTGCCTTTCCTGGGGGCAGGTACTATTTGTTACGTGCTGGGGTTTCTCTGCTATGTGTGCCTTCAACCCTGCGGCATGTGGCAAGGAGCTGGTGTCGTCATGCCAAGGGTTTTTTTCAGCCTATGCAGGCTCTAGTTTGGTAATGCTTGTGAGATAGTTCTAAAACTATCCAAACTGCTGAAAGAGACTGTCACCATAATGCCTGGCTGTTTCATCTTAAAAGGGAAAAAAGCGTTTTCTGATCATATTTTAACAGCGCAAAAACATGAAAACAGTCAGATTTCTTTCCCATCATAGTGAAGACAGCTGTTTATTTAAAATCCAGCTGTTAAGCAAGCTTGTGGTGGGGCTGCCAACACACATTAATCATCAAGTTGTTGTTTTGCTGGATTTTAGAATAGTGTGTTATTCCAGACAGGCAAAAGAATCTTAAAGATTCAAATGCAACTTTTGCTGATCAAAGTTAATTGGCAGCAATTGGCCTTTAAATATTTCCTGATGTTTCCCTTTTCAAAATCAAGCAAAATACACCTTATTTAATAGATGAGCCAAAATCATTTGAAAAATGCCAGTGTGTGATAGACCTCAAATGTGGTTTGTCCAACATCTGTCCTATATTTTGATTTCTTTTCATCTAAAAAGAAACCACTCACAGATGATTTGGCATCTTAGAATGTAATGAAATTATTTAATGTGCTTTAATTTTTCTTCCATTCCTTAGTGGAGTATTCATTTTTTATACTTACAATAAAATAGAATATTTCTTTACATTTTAAAGCAGTAGTTTCTTTCATGAAGGTAGCTATATGTAGTTATCATTGTTTGGGATGTAAGAAGCACCATTAGTGAGTTTCATGTATAGGACTGATTTTTCAGATTTTAGAAAAGTACAACAATGCTAGTTATTTTCCAAATCTGTTTCTGATTTCTGGTTGTATTTCATTTTCTCCAAAGTAGAAAGAGAAAGTACTACTGTAGTTTACCAGCATATTCAACAGAGTTCTGTGTGTTTTCATTTGCTGTGTGTAGCCAGTAGACTTGTTTCTACTTCTTTGTATGTGTTTGTCAGTGTCACTGACTTTAATGGAAGTTAAACAATCGACCACATTTTAGGGGTAGTAGATTATCTTCTGCTAATTGGAATGTTACAGCCTTAACAATACAGCATAGCAGTTTATTCACTGAAGAACTTTGAAGCTGTGTATGAAAAGAATACTGATTCACATGGTTCATGAAAGCAGAGTAGCTCACTGGAAGAGCTTGGTTCTTTACATCCTCTCATAACAGACCAATTTGTCTTGTGTCTTCAAACTCAAAGTGTCATGATATGTATCTATACCCTAGTTGTAGTCTCCATACACAGAGGCATTTAGAAGTGAGCAGTTGTGTTCGTGTTGTTGCATGAGCTTTGAGTCCTTATTTCTGAGGAACCCAAGCTCAAATCTGAAAGATCTTGCCCTGTCCAACGGAGTGAAGAGCATGTTCAGTGTGCCAAGGACTAGGTTTATGCTTGTGGATTGCCAGTGAAATCTTCAGAGAAGTACACAGAGAAGGGGCATAAGAGAGCCTGTACTTTGTGGGAAGCAGCATGTAGGGACTAGACTTGGCCACAGACTGATCTTTCAGTTCACCAGAAATGTCAGGGGTTTTGACACTTGTCACGGACACATATTGTATTGAAGGAATATGCCATCCTGGACCTGCAGTTGTTCTTGTGAGCATCACCACTATTAGCAGGGGCCTGCCTGGTTCCCAAGGCTGCAACCTCAGGGCAGATTCCTTGCATCCATCTCAGAATCTAAAGTTCTTGCTTGGTGGTTTGGAAAATCAGGCTGCCCTGCAGCTTGACAGACTTCTGTGAAAACTGTGGGCAATTTGGCTTGGCTGTGACTCAGGCTTAAAGCATCTGGTCTTGCCAATGAAGGACTGAGTCTGGAAGATCTAGTGGTGACCCTGCTCACTCATAAGCTTTCCAGTTCATGCGCACAAGCATCTGAGCTGTTAGGAATCATAAAGTTTGTGTGCAGCATTTTCAGCAAGCCACAGAGTTTGGGCATCCTTGCCCAGAAATATCATGAAGGCAGGCAAAGCTGGACTTTGAGCTTGCCTAACCCACACTGTAGACATGTCTTTGGGTCTAGGCATAATTCAAAGTGGGAAACTGAAAGCTGATGCTCTCTGGCTCACCCAGGTGCAGGGGGAACCCTTCCTGGCATAGAGAGAGGCTGGGTTTATGGGCAAGCAGTAGTCTGGCTTAACTTTGACTTATGATGCACATTTTTTGAGATACCTCAAGTTAATGATTTTTAATAAAAATCTTCTTTTTGTTAGATGTGTTCCAGAAAGGTCTAATCAGAGCAGCTCTCTTGCTACCCAAGTTAGGGAGAAAATATTTTGTCCTCTTTTAAACTGCTGAAGACTGGTTTAACATTTTGAATGCAAAGGACAGAGTTGCAGCGGTGATCTCTGAAGCACTGCTTGAGCTCAACCTAGAGTTTTATTTAATGTTATTAGGTTAAATTCTAAATTTCAGCAGTCATTTTTTAGTCTGTGTAAAGTGAATCCATGCCAATGCATATCAGTTGCAAACTAGTTTACCCATGCTAATTTAGTAAGGGACACAGCCAGGTAAATGAATCATCTAATTTTCTATTTGTTGCTCTTTATGTTATACTTACTACTATTACTATTAATAATAGTAGTACTATGTGTAATTGGCATTGTTCAAATTCAATGAAAAAAATCAGTCAGGTCTTACTGTCTAGCTCTGAATGTGTGAACTCCACTTAGATTTACAATTAGTTACTGCACCCCCAGTTTGTACTAGTTTTTAGTTTATCGTTTTGAGAAAAACTAGAAGAGATGCCTTATTTTCTTCACTTTATGCAGATTTATTTGAAGTAATTCCCAACTGATATAATAGCAAATATCAGATCTTGAAGAAACATTTCTTAAACATCATGTTCAAGTGGCATGGCAGGTTTTTTAAAATCTTGAAAAGAAAATATTAATGTTTGCTAACATACAATTTGATCTAAGTGCCATCATAAAGAATATTTTCTTGTGTTAATAGTAATTTCATAATGAAATTATGGAAGTATACTAAGACAAACAATAGAAAAGAGTGCAGTGATCTCAAAATTTAGATTCCAAAATCTAACTTCAAATTGGGAAGTATAGGTTTTCAGTATTGAAAACCTTCTTTTAAATATCTCATACTGTGTTCTATGGTAGAAATTTAATTGCATGCAGGAGGAAATAACTACACTGATGTAACGCTCTCAAGAGAGACAGAGTTGTCTCATCAGAAAAGAATGCGTGATTTTACATGCTGATTATGTTGTGATAGGGATAATAAGGTATAATATTTTAATGGTATATATGGAGCAATTACACATATTAGGTATTTTAGGATGTATGCCCCAGTGTTTTAGAGAAATTAGCAACTTGATGATGTGACTGAAACATGACATTTACTTATCTCGTCACTTGCCAAGGCGATCAGCTCCAGTGCAGGTGCATTCCAGAGCACAGTGGGGGATTGCAGTGTACGTGGGTCATTCTTGAGCCAGGGAAACCCCAGGGGGACACTGAGACCCACCAGGAGCCAGCAGCTCTCACGAGAGGGTGGGCAAGGCCATGAGTAATGGTAGCCACCAAGGCAGCCCTAGGGACTAGCAACTAGGAGCACTGTGACCAGTATGGACAAACGTGGCATGGCACAGCAGTCTGCGCAAGAGGGCACCTCTTCAAAGGAGGGATAACCACCAGGCAAGTGGAGAAACTTGAAGTCCAGTAACCTAGCAACTGGGCACCATTCTGTAACCATCTCCATAGGTCAAGAGCACTTGTCCTGCCTGACCCCAAAGACTGAATGGTGGACACTCATCTGAGAGCAAAGGCTGCAGTTCCAGCTGGGGGGTCTGCACCATCTACCCCAGCAGTGGCTAATGCCCAGACAGAGGTGCTGAAGGGAGAGGCTGCAGTCCAGATCTCAGGTGGCCAAGGTGGTGAAGAGAGCTTTAAACTAAAGTTGCAGGGGGAGGGAACCTCAATCTATCCAGCTCCTACCAGTTTTATGCCAGTACCAGCAAGAGTTCCCCAGAGCCTGGAGAGGGACTGCAGGTCAGCAGAAGAGTATCTGAAGAGCAGCACAAATTAATTCCAGGCACTCCATCCAGTAAATCGGCTTCATCAGGGGCTCAACTTAAATGCCTCTATGGAAACGAACATAGCATGGGGATAAACAAGAGGAGTTAGAGGTGTGTACACGTCTGCAGGGCTACGATCCAACTGACGTCATGGAGACTGGTGGGATGCCTCCTATGATCAGAGTTTTGGGATGGAAAGATACAGGCTCTTTAGGAGAGGCAGGAGAGATGAGGAGGAGGTGTTGCCCTCTGTGTCAATGACCATCTGGAGTGCATGGAGCTCTGCCTGGGGGTGGATGGAGTGGTTAAGCCACCATCCATCATATTCAAGAAGTCATGACAGTCCATTAAAGTTCCCATTAACTGCAAAAAGGGGAACATAATACCTATTTTTAAAAAGGAAAAAAAGGAAGACCTGGGGAACTACAAGCCAGTCAGTCTCATCTCTCTGCCTGGCAAGATCATGGAGCAGATTCTCCTGGAAACTCTGCTAAGGCACATGAGGAAAAAGGAAGTGATTGGTGACAGCCAGTATGACTTCACTAAGGGCAAGTCATGCCTTACAAACTTGGTGTGCTTCTATGATGGAGTTACAGCGCTACGATGGAGTTACAGTGGAAGGGGAAGAGCAGCTGACATCATCTACCTGCCCTTGTCATGCAGGACAGCGTTAAATGCTTTGCACATCTTTGTCTCTAATTTGGAGGAACATAGATTTGACACAGACCACCTGGTGGATAAAGAGTTGACTGGGTGGTCACACTTCAATAATTGCAGTCAACAGCTCAATGTCCAAGAGGAGGCTAGTGACGAGTGGTGTTCCTCAGGGGTTGGTACTGGGATCAGGCCTCCCATGCTGAGAAGCAGCACAAGAGCAGCTGTCTGTGTTGCTCAAATTCTCCTGCCTCTTTACTCCATTAAGTTAGAATAGAAAACATTTTACAAATCCCACGCTTTACACATATGGGAACATACCTGGCTCTCATGAGGCATGAAGATACTGACTTACCTGTATGTATCTGTTCACAGTTTAAAGCAAAAAATAAACAGCATTTACATCCTTGCACTCTCACACTCTGTTTGTCCTGTAAACCTCCTTCTTTCACCCATATGGCAATAAATCCTTCCAGGACTCCTACAAGTCTGTAACTTCTGTAACTGCTTGCTTGGATTTACTCAGATCTAGAAGTTGATAAGGAGGAATTAACTGCCAGGTATTTTTTTATGAAAACTGGGTTTTGTGGGTTGTTTCCTGCATCATTTACTATGTGGATGTGCCTGCTCTCCTTGTTTGTATCTCCCAGTCACTGGACCATCAGTATTTATCAACACTATGTCTCCCTCATATTCCCTTACAAGCTCAGGGCTGTGTGGAGGGCAGCTTTTCTACTTGAAATGTGACTGGGATGTCTGACACCCAGCAGTGTGTAGGGCCTTTCTGCTCTCTGAGGAAATATAAAGGACCTCTAAGGTCCACAGTGCAGTGCAGCCTCATGGCACTTAAGCACTTACTTATACCTTCTGTATTAACACCAGGCACTAAAGGGATTGCTCCAATAAGAGGTGCTCCTTCTTAGTGAAAGCTCAGGCCTAAGAAAGGGAGCAACTGAAATCCAGCACAGCAACTGTGAAGGCTGATCACAGAGCAGAACTTCCTTAACATTAGTCCCTTTTTGGCCTTTGCCTTCAGTTCTTACAGGTGAAACTAGGCTGCCTCCCTGCTGCTGGAAGCAAATGCACCATATAAATCACTTCTGGGCCTCAAGGAGTGCTTTTCTTCATGACAGGGACATATATTCTTCTTTTCATCAGCCTGAAAATTTTCTTCTTTGTAAGTATCAGTAACACCACAGGAGACTAAGTGACTTTCCTCCCAAGTCCTTCAGTGACCATGCACACAGCTATGGCCCCAGCGAACCATGCAGTGCCCTTTAGGAATGCCTTTGAAGCAATACAGCCATATGTTCTGTTTCTTTAATCTGAAGGAGAAAAGGAAACTATTTCCCTTCAGACCTTAGTACTTTAATATGCCACAGACTCAGGCTGGTAACTTTCAGCACAGTAGCACTCTGAAGCATGATTTGGGATCATGGGCATTATGATAATACACATTATTGAATAATAACATTCAGCAGACTTATTGTGTGCAGGTTACTGCACATCTCAAAGAACCATGACCACTGTAGGGTAAAATGCTCCTCTTTCTGAAAGCACTACAGCACATCTGGTCCTAGAGTCAAGTAATCTAACAAATGAAGTGCTTGGATGCAAGCCAGCCCTTAAGTGCAGGCTTTGAGTAAGCTCCAGAGCAAGCTGGGAGAGCAGGTTGCCCACTTTTAGCAGTTTGGAAGTCCATCATTTATTCTCATACCTTGTGGAAATGTCATGGAGCCAGCTTTGGGCAGGTGTGACAGGTATGGTGTTTCCTAGATTTAAACTTAATTAAGTTGTATGAAGGTCCAGTCAGTGATGGATGCTGGGGGAGCTTCAGAGGCACAGCCAGACAGACCAAGGAGGTAGAGGAGGAAGATCGTGAAAATGAAATCACCAAAGAGAAAAGCTTGCTCAACTTCTCTGCATACTACAAATTGGATTATTTTGTGTCTGAACCCTGCTTCAAGCTTTGAACATTTACAGGGTAAGCCTTTGATGGCATTATGTACTAATCACTTTTCTAGTGCACGTATTTTGCATACATATTTGTGTTGACAAAATGACATAATGGCCCATTTTTGTGATTGCCACTACTTTGTAATTCCTGATCACTTGCCTTAGTCCCCTTATCTACAGATAAGGATGGTAATGGTGAGAAGGATGGTATGTACAGATACAAGTATGATAATTCTATCATAAAGTACTCAAGAGGGAAAAGAGACAGCCAAGTCCAGTGATTGTAGTAATTGTTACTGTGTACAGCTGTAGTTGGCTTTTTATCAATGCTTCAGCTTAGTCTCTTGAATGTCTTTGTCCTTAGGAACACCCTGGCATGAATGTTCTTTCTGCTGACACAATTAGAAAACGTGTGTATTCAAACAACTCTTTTTTTAAAAAGGACAAAAACCATTGCAAGTAGTCATCCAATAATACTTTCCAGTTTTCCATTGTTTGTTACTTTGTTTTCTATTGTTTTTTGTTTTGTATTATTTGTGTAAGTTGCAATTGTTCCAGTTTGAGTTACTCATACATTTCAAGTAAAGTCCATTTTTTAAAACCACAGGTTAAAAAACCAACCTAGCATTTAGAGCACAAGGGCATATCAGTCATCATGAATCATGACAGTGTTTCAGATGTCTATACTTGTGAACTAGTAACTAGTATGAACTCCACATGCTGTTTTGCTGCTTGGTACCAGGGCTTCTGTTTGGGATGACTGGACTCTGCTTTAGTACAAGTGGGCTAAAGAGTAGGCTGGAATGATTTGTGAAGAAATACATTGACACACAAACTGCCTAGTGTAGTAAAGAGCATTTCATAGAATCATAGAGTGGTTTGGGTTGGAAGGGACCTAAAAGATCATCCAGTTCCACCCCCCTGCCATGGGCAGGGAATCCTTCCACCAGACCAGGTTGCTCAAAGCCCCATCCAACCTGGCCTTGAACATTGCCAGGGATGGAGCATCCACAGGTTTCCTGGGCAACCTGTTTAGTGTTTCACTAATCTCACAGTAAAGAATTTCTTCCTCTTGTCTACTGAAAATTTTTTAGTTCAGAACCATTACCCGTTGTCCTACCTCTACAGGCCTTCGTAAAAAGTCTGCCCCCATCTTTCTTCTAGACCCTCTTTATATATTGAAAAGTCACAATAAATTCTTCCCAGAGTCTTCTTAAGGCTGAACAACCTCAACTCTCTCAGCCTTTCCTCATAGGAGAGGTTTTCCAACTCCCCGAGAATTTCTGTGACTCTCTGGAGCTGCTCTGACAGATCCAAACCTTTCTTGTGCTGTTGACCCCAATGCTAGATGCAGAGATCCAGGTTGGGTGTCAAGGAAGCAGAGAAGAGGGGTGGGATCACTTCCTTCAACCTGCTGGTCACGTTTCTTTTTATGCAGCCCAGGATACAGTTGGCTTTCTGGGCTGGAAGAGTGGCTGGCTCATGTACAGTTATTTATCCACCAGTATCCACAGGTCCTTCTTGGCAGGGCTGCTTACAATCAGTTCACTACCCAGCCTGTACTGATACAGGGGATTGTCCCAACCGAGGTGCAGAACCTTGCACTTGGCTTTATTGAACTTTATGAGGTTCACACTGGCCACTCCTCAAGCCTGTTAAGGTCCCTCTGGATGGTATCCCATTTGTCAGTGGCATGCATGCTAGCCAAAAAAGGTTTGTCATAGAAAGCAAGCTAACTGTTAGTGGTATTAAACCCATCTCAAAGATGGTACCCTAAAAATAATTTCTATCAGTTACAAACATGTTTTGTCTGCATACTCTCTCAAATTGCACATTCAAAGGTATTCCTTCCAGTGTCAGAATTAAAGTTCTTGTCCTCTTCCCAGGAAATAAAATGCCAAATGCTTACATACTTTTCACTATAACAATTGTACCTGCCCATTACCCCTAGGTTCTGCAGAGCCTGAAAAAACAGATTTAAGGAATGGTCAGTACAGGAGATAGTGTATTAAAGGGCAGCAGTAATGTACCTGGAAGTCATTGTAATATCTGCATTAAAGCAGTGTATAGATAGGGTCTGTTACTGGAATCACATATCTACCCCTGGTATGGCAGCTTTGCCATTGCAGCACAACACCAAGGTTTCTGTTGCAATTAGTCTCTGAAGGGTACCATAAAGATTGCTATATAATGAATGGCATGAGACAGCACTTCGAAAATTCTCTTATAAACAATAATGAAACAATACGATTCTAAAAAAAAAATGTATAAGGCTTGATGGAAATTAAGAGTGCAAAACTGTAAGAAATACAACAGGCTGAGAAGTTTGCAGTCTATTTTCATACTTTTCCTGTCAATTCATTAACAGATTTCAAAATCCTGACTTACATTATATTGCTGTTACATATAAAACACCTGCCCTTAATAAATTTTTACTTATGAGGGTTTGCAAAGTCCACATGTGTACTACCGAGCTCTTTCACCAATGCAGGTCATGTCCTAAGCACAGATGTGATACATCGCTTGATGGTTTAGCGTCTAAGGTCCAAACCTACATAATGATGTGATTCATCTTGAAGGCCTCTTAATGCCAGAATTGTCATTTCAGATATGAATATGCCTTTTTTATTATTTAAATCATCCAAGAATTCTCAAATAATAGAACAGTGATGCCAAATAATTGAATAAATGGTAAAAGCAGTTTATATTGCTATTAATTAATATACTGCTTTCCATTTATTCTTGCATATAGAGGCTTCTCTTTGGCTTTTGATATTTCACAGAACTGATGTGAAGGAAGTTTATTTTATATTTTCTTTAATTATTATGATTGCCACTGAACAAAAGCCTATTTACTGCTACAGATGTCAATACTGTAGTTATGACTTATTCATAACACATTCATCGGTTTCCTAAGCAGCCCATTACTAGTTTATAACCTAAAAATCTGAGAAGTTTCACAAATTCAAACAGCATTCCCAAGCTGTAGATTTTGAGTTTTAGTCTCTGATTAAGCTGAGAGATGTGTAAAATCTCATGCAACCAGTCAAGTCTGTGGTGCAGCTACATGTGAGGAAGAGTGTAAGTTATTCCAGCTAAGATCAACATTAATTTACACTTAAATATCTCTCCCAGCCCATCCTTTCTATATTGTGCTGATTCCACTGCTTTGAGGCAAACAATGTTTTTTCTCACTGGACTCTTACAATGCAAACTGAAGAGAACATAATAGTCACTTTTAAAAAATACTCTCCTTGTTGGTTTGGGTACCATCTTAAGCTCAGATTCACATTATTCAGGTTGGTGTTTTAAGTGGATTGGTCTCTGAAAATAATATACTTCTGTTTTAGAAAAGCAAGTGAAACTAAGTGTCATCCTTACATACCATTTGGTAGGATGGGAGCACATTAGCTAGCCCTTGGGCAAGCACAAAGATTTTAAACCACAGTATAAGTATCTTAGCAATATGCATGGTAGGTAATTTTTTTTTTCTATCAGCCTCTTCAACTTAGGTTTCATTTTAGCATGAATTTACAATGTTATTATTTACAAGTTGTCTGGTATCTTCAGAGCCACCCTGCAGTTTGTGCTCTTGTGGCTGAGTGCTATGATTGCAGTTTAAATTTTAAGAAAATATGCATATGCATGTATTTTAAACAAATATGTTTATGCTGGGCTGTTTAGTTGGTTTGTTTTGAGTTTGCTTGCTTTTTATTTTTGTAGGAAATATATTAAAATGTTGCTACAGGGAGAAAATTTAAGAAATGTCTTTCATTCATTTTCTTTTAAAAGCATGGAAGGAGTGCTTGAAGTTGGTTCCCAAAATGTTTGAGTTTCACGGTCTCGGGAGATTTCTACTGTTTCAGTCTGGTTACAATAAGGCCTCTATCTGAATTTCATCCAGTTCAATGGTCTAATGAAACTGTAAAGAAAGGGGGAGGGGATTATGCCCTTTATTCATTGCAGTATCACTTTTATTTTTGTGTGGTTTAAAGTAAAATTTGACTGCTGTTAGTTGCATTTTTTAAATTTTACTTTAGATATGGTCAAGAGTGTGGGTGTTTCTATAGCAGACTAAAGTGATCTTAATATGTGCTGTTAAAACATGAGGTTTTAATGAGGTTTTTTTTAAACAAAATTAAAAATTTAACAACAAAAAAAATAACAATGAGGTATTGAATGAATGGAGCATTTGTTTTAATTTATTTATTTTCCCCCACCCCAGTATTCTTGGTCTGTCAGAATACGGCAGTCCAGGCACTTCCTGAATGTTACCTGCAGTACTATATAGTCAAAAGATGATAGTTCCTACATGTTCAGTGACAGCAAAGTACAAACTGCTGACATGAGTGCTGAGCTCAGCTGAAACATTATTGCCACAGGAAAGATCAGCAATATCTAAGCAAGTGATCTCTTCTGAACTGTAGAAAATCATTTCAATCAGTTGAAAGAACTCCTCTTTTTTTTCTGCATATTTGTATAACTCGCATTGCAAATGTGAAGTATGGATACCCAGGGGAATAACGCCTTCCCTAAGATTAGTAGGAGAGCCAATTGTAGCAGCAGTTATAACTCAAGTAAGAGGCTTACTAAGAATTTTCTTTGACTGAAAAGTTTAAAAATGCAAGTCAAATATTTCAACTAATTTATTTTCTTAAAGATGTGTTTACAAGTCCAAAACTTCCATTATGGCCTTGGTCAAATGAATAAGGCATAAATCAAGCCATAATTACCCACACGTAAAGGTTGATGATAAGAACAAAAATGGCAGAGAAAACATATGCTAACTTTTTTGTTTCATCACTTTAATGAATTCAGACAGAAATTTGAATACAAGCAACCTCTGACTCTCCAACTGTCAAGAGGCCTGACTAACAAAACTAATGTCTCTTTCCTGAATCTGATTTCCACTAGTTTGGTCTTTAACAAAGCAAATATAATGACTAACAGCAGTATCTTCCACAAAACATCATAAAGCAAAAGGGATTTTTCTAATTGTTCTTTTACATTATAAATTTATACATCTTTATCTTAGGAAGGTAGGAAATATAGAGAGGAAAAATCTTTCATATGACTTTAAATTTCTGGTTTATAATCAAAGCCACACTCAACCATCTGTACTAATGTATTATTGTATATATTGGGAAAGAGTCTGTAATTTTAAATACAACATTCTAAATTATAAGGAAAAAAATTATAAGCAAAAAAACCAAACAACCAAATACTGCTTGATTGATTCCAGTTCAGTCTTTTTTTTTCTTTTTAGTTTAAAGTACTGTGAAGAAATTAATTAAAAAACTTACCAATAACAAAAATGCTTTTGCTAAAGCATTAAATCAGCTGTATGGTAATGCAAGTTTTATGTATAAACTTCATATGGTCATGTAAAGGGTTAAGCTATGTGATTTCAGGATAAAAGGTTTCCTGAGTTGACTATTATTCCTATAGTCTGCCAACAACTTTGCAATAAATGGAATGATTTTTATGGGAATGTGGTTATTCACAGCAAGACTACAGTTGGTGTCAGTATGAAAAATTCTTCTTTAGTAGATTCTCTCAGCAGGGATAACAGATCTGAAAGAAAGGGAAAAAGTAGTTACAGGGAATTCTGGCTGGTGTTGGTGACAAATTATGTTTACAAAATGATGGGGTAACCCATTGAAAAAGAAGAAATCAGACAACAGTAAATCAGAGTCTTGCTCATCCAAGTACTGCTGTTCCAAAACAAGTTACTTGTGACTGTGTGTATCATTCAATAGCTTCCATTTCTCTTGTCCATAAAGCAAGTGATACTTCTAGGCTTTCACTTGCAGGGGTGTGAAATAATGCTTCAGGAATCAGTATAATTACTGCAAAGGTATGCCATTGTCCTTGAAATAACATAAAATACTGAAAGGTATGAATTAAAATAATGCAGGAGAAAAAATTTTCCTTTTATTAGATTTAATTATTATTTAAATAACATCTATACTAGTTGTAATTGCAATCTTTACAAAATTTATTATTTCTTAGTATCACTTTTCTATTTTTTACTTTATGTTTTTTTTTAAATAATATTATTAGAAGGAAAATGTGGAGGAGAAAGCATTAAAATATCAATTAAATTAGTTGGTATTAACAGTTACTCCGTTTAGGTTTGTTTTGTGATAAGCTGTCAGAATGCTTTAAAGATTAAACTATTGATTAAGTCTGTAGCACTGCCATTAGAGATGGTATTATCTTCCATTCAAGATGAGGAGAAAAAATTAATCTAATATAATGATTATCCCCAAACCATACAGCAGCTTTATGGTGTTTAATTATTTGATCTTTCATAAAGCAAGTTGTTGGAGGATGAAGGGGTTTGTTATGATTTTGGTTGGGATTTCTTTTTTAAGCAATACATAATGGCTATTTAAGAGGTAAACACAGCAGGTTTGAGTGCTTCCTGCTCTTTGTTTTCCTCATGCACAATTAACCCAGCTCTATTTAAAACACTGCATTTACAAACTTGTCTCAGAGCACTGAAAGACCTCGGGTGTAGCCTTGTGGCATCAATTTCCTTTGTTGTGCTGGGATCACCACTGATGTACTAGCAAGGAAGAAAATCAACCTAGCTGTGTCAATGTCAGGAAAAAAGCACGGTTTGTCCAGATCAGAGCAACAGTGTTGTTGATAGGTGATTAAGCTCTCTTCAGGTAAAGTGGTAGCTTTACTGACCCAAAAATAAATATTGACTAAGATGATGCCAAAGAAAACAAAATTCTTCAGAACATTACATTTTGTATTCTCTCAAACCAGAAAAATACCACGTGCATTCTTTGATATTCTAAACAATATTTCTTCACTAGAAATATTTAAAAAACAATCTATGAAATAAATAATTTTTGTTTGAAAATAATTCTCACAAGAGCATGATACTTAAAGGTGCAGCTGAAAGCAGAATCCGCTCTTGGTGACTGTTGAATGTAATTCATTTTAGCCATGTGAATATTTATTGGTGGTAGTATAAAAAATGAGAATATATAAAATATAGGAGTATATAAAATATAGGAGTATAAGAATTGGCTGTGTTTGGAGGATGGATCCTGAAAAGTCTTAGTGAACCTTTGGCCCTCTGCATCCTAATTGGTTAGCTCGACATCAAATGAGAAACAACGGTAGTCACTTATTGCAAAAACAGGTAGAAAGGGCTGTAGAACATACTGAAAATAGATTTATGGGCAATCAAACTAAAAACAAAACAAAACACAAAAGGCAATGAAAGGCTGCTGAATAAGATCGTTGAATAAGAATCTCCCATCCACTTCCAAATATCCTAACGATGGCAGCTCAGCTAATCCCTGGTCACCCAGTGTAGAGTCATCCATGGCCCAACAGATGAATATCTATTCAAAAATGCCTTTTCTCATTTGGCTAAAACAAGAGTTCCTCTGCTCTTGATGTTTGTAATGTCTGTAATGAGAACCTCCTGACCAGACTGTGGCTAAGTGTGCTTTAGGAAGAGCCTGTGATTCAGCCCTTCAGCAACAGAGAGTTCTTGGAAAGCTGAACATGATTATTCCAAAAGCATCAGTAGAGACTTTTTTCTACAGCACTCATTTATTTGTAGATGTAAACCTAACTTTTAAGGTACTTTTAAGTCTTATGAAGAGTTCAGTTTATAATGACCCATCAACAAATGTGGACTCTCAGCAGGCACTGTAGCAGTCATCTTAGCACATTCAGACTGAGACACAAAGCCCATCTATTTGCATTTCGTTTTCCACAGTAGCAATCCAGGAACAGCTCAGTTCACTGCAGGAAGGAAGGAAAGAAAGGGAAGGAAATACAAATCATGGTAAGGAATTTTCCCTGATGGGTGTATGATGGAATAACTGGAAGTAGTTTCTCATCTACGTGATACTACAACCATGGGTGACTTGCAGAAAGCTCATGCAGTTCCACTTCATGAATGTGAGACTAAATTACGGTACATATAGTTGTAGGTATATGAACAGAAATGCAAAACAAAGTCTTCATTCATAGGCAGAACTGTGGCTTTGCTGGTGTGTGCAAAACCCACCTAAAAGCTTTGACCCATCCAAAATGCATGATGCCTGACTGTTGTGGAATGTGCTACTGTGGTTCCATGAGTCTTAGAGATAAAAAAAATAACAAATACCTCCTTAGTTTACTTGAGATCATTCCTATAGACTTATGCAACTTATTAATCACTTCTTTCACATTGCCAGTCATGAGTACCTTCAAAGTAGGTGCCTCTGAAAATAGATCCTGTATGATTTCGTTTCTCAAGAAAATCAGATGGAGTAGTCTTTGTACATGTGCAGCTCAGCTGAAAGAAACACTTGGGAGCCTACCAAGGTCATAGCATCACTTTAACACTTTATTTACCTTCCTGTTGCTCCTCTCTTTCTCTAAATGTCAGGCTGTAAGGCACAAAACCTCTTGCCTATCCAGCTGGCATTCTGTCCTGGTTTCACTTCCCAGAGCTCTGGCAAACCAGGCAGTCATCCTCTGCTCCATCTGCGCAGGGCAGTGGTGCCTCAGCTCACCCCCTTACTTCTGCTACTGTGAAGTGGCAAAGGGGTCAACAACCACCCCACAACACGGGGGGGGGGGGGGGGGGGGGGGAAAGGAAGGAGAAAAATGCAGAGTTGTGCAAAGGTCTTCAGGCTACCCATAGGAGCAAACATTTTAGATGTCTGCATTGTGGAGGTTAGCAGAGAGAATTTTAATCCTTGTCTTTGCCCCATTAGCAGATAATTACAAGATTGGAGACTTGCTAGCCCAAAGCATTGTAGTTTTAATTTAAACTACACATAGTTTTAAACACATACATTTTGGAGATCATCAACAGCACCAAGACAAAGCAGGTTTAAATTAATTGGTTGCACAGGACTGAAATGAAGTTCACATCTTCTTGTGAAAATTTCCATGTGAACCTCTCATTTCCTGAGATGTGAGATGTTGTTTTCAGGCTCTTATGGAAAAATCATTCTTTTTATAAGTTTAATTTTGAAATTGTTTAAAATTTAAATATATTTGAACAACCTTTGGTATATAGTTTTAATAAAATGTGTATGTTCTAAAAGTATACTTTCAAGTTAATACATTTGGGAATAAGTCATTACATGCTGACCAGGTTCATGGCTTTTGTTACTTCTTTAAACACATTCATATTTTATTTTCACTGGCTTTCATTAGTCATAGAATTTTTTTCTTTTTACAAAAGTGTATATCCACAGATAACATGAATCATGTTGTAAAGAAGGTATTTACAATGTGAAGTGCTGAACTTTTAAAATAAAGTGAATTTGACATTTTGAACTTAACACTGTCCTTTCCAGGAGTGACACAGACTCTTTAAAGAGCTAAACTTGAGTCTTATTTAGCCATTTCTGTCTATGGGCAAAATTCTTTCTCTGACACCCTCCTCTTCCGTCTCTTTTTCTGCAAACTATACAGAAATAGAACAACAAATTATTCTGTCAGAGTTATAGCAAGAATTGTTTGTTAGAGAGGCACTCTCTAACACTTCCCTGAGTAAGATTATACTTTACTGAAATAGAATAGTTTCGTTTTTTATCTTTTCTGAACAACTGGAATGTAATGAGCATATTCAGAACCACAGGGAGTATCTCTGAACTGGAACCTGAATAACTAATTTGCACCCTAAATCAAGCAAGAAGGCTCTGGGGTTTGGAGCATTGCACTTACTATGATTATCCTGAGCTTTTATGACCCTTTTCTAGCAGTACATTTTACATTTTCATCTTCCTTTTCAATAGAAAGATTTCAGTGTATTGAGTAAAATATACTGAGACACTATTGGCCCTTGAAATATCTGCTTCATGACACTTACAAAGAAAAGTAGCAAAAGAGTTTTCTTTTGCTGTGGGAGTGTAACTGGCATGTTACGCTTACTATACAGGTACTTTTTTAAGTCATGTTTTAAATTGGATTCTTACAGTTACAAGGTGCAGCTGAAATGAAAATGTAAATCTTGATTTTGGTGCAGCTACTTCAATAAACAGAAGTTGCAGAATAAGAGCTGTGTTTATTTTGGAACAAACACGGTTTACTTTAGTAGTATCATATTTAATCTAAATGCAGTTGTTCGTGTGACCAAGCAAAATAGGATTTTAATCACTTTTTCTATTAGAAAAAATGGCATCCAGTGAACATTCTAAAAGCGCTATGTGTTCAGTGCAAGAGAGCACTCCAAAGTAATTTCCTATAAAAATGAGTTTGTTAAATAAAATCAGTTCTTAGTCCTCAGTGTTTATAATACTAATAGTATATATAGCTAATAGCTTTAAATTGCTTTTTGGTTTTGACGTGCTATTTTAACAGTAGAAGGTGGGGTTTGATTTTGGGGTTGTTTTTTTCTTGTTTTTTGGGGGGGGGGGATTTTTTCTTTACACTATAAGCTTCACTTTATAATCCTAATTTAAAAAGGGAGTGTTTTGAAAGCCTTCACAGCCTGATTTAATTCCTCAACTGTTCATCCACAAATTGTCAGACAGAATGAAGTGGATTTCAAGAACTCTTTGTTCTTCATATCCTGTGCCTGACCCACAGGTAATCTGCACCTTTTTTCTTCAGTGCTGAATAATTGTGGTGGGAAAGAAGAGAAAATGTTAGGGTCACAAAGTGCAGGCTAGACAGAGATGACAGGTCCTGCCAATTGAGTTCCAGTGCTGAGAACCTGCGAACTGTAGTCTCTGCTCTTTCACATGGATTTGTGTTGTATGTTAACAGGCACTGTGCGATGATGGGCTAGGAAGTTCAACACTTCAGCCTTTGTTTTCTTGGCTTGAAAGGAAGTGCAGAGGGTTTTGTTTTTTTAGCAAGTACAGAAGTACAGTAGAAGAGCATTTAGCACAGGCCATACATGTATGCATATATACATACACAGGATATAGGTGGGCTGTTCTGTGTAGTTCAATTTTCTAACCTGTACACATACCATAGATGTTGATATCCTTCTAGTCAAGTGAAAAAGAGCGATTTATTTGTCAAGTTTAATGACTACTGGTGAATAATGTTGGGATCCTTGTATGTTATTTTTCTGCAATTAGAATAGTGAATAGTTGAAGCAGTCTGCTTTTTGTTTTGCAGGAAGATAATCCCAACTGTAAGTAAAAATATGTAGAAACCAACAGATTTATAATTAAAAATGGTCATTCTCAAATGGTCATTCCAGCTTTGGAATATACAATTTTTGCTTGGAAAACCAATCTCTGACAATCTGTAAGCACATGCCTTCTGAAAAAGCACACTGTGGTGGCTTATAGAAGAGTGAGTATTTGTGAAGTATATATCTTAAAGGGTGTATATCTTATTTCTGGAAAAGACATAAATAGTGGTACTGCTGTCATAAAACTGCATTAAAAGCACAGCAGTGTACACTTCAGGATATTTATTTTTTTTTTAGTTATGTTTTTTTCAGATACATCACATTTATAAAGGATTGCAGCTTTGACTTGTTATGCCAGATCTGTTCTCACATGTACATGACCAAATTTCTCTACTGTTCAGTAGGGAAAATGAAGCAGTGGATATAATTGCATAATGACAGATATGAGAGGAACAGAGAATCCCAGCAACCATTTCCTGTGAGTTGGCCAGCTTCCAGGCTGTCTCAATGGGCATGCTGATGTAAAGGCAAAATTAAATTAGCTTCTTCTAAAGGGTGGTTATTGGTTGGGGGTGGGTTTCACTCCCATTTGGCTTTGCAGACTAAGGTATTGAAACAATTAGTTGACAGCGTAGTGTTAGTTTTCTCACGGCAAATTAGGATGATTAACCAAATGTGGAAATGTATTTTAGCTATAATCAGCAGATTCGGGACTGTATTACTTTGGCATTCTCTGAGGTTATGATCATAATATTATTCACATTATTCCTTTTCATAATGTGCAAACTTGTCCAGAATTATCTTATAGTCAGTGATTATTCAAAGACGGCAGAATTATTAGATTTATTTTTGTTGGGTTTGTAACATGAAATGTAGAGGATCAGCACGCTAGGCATTGCGTCACCCCACTTGGCATGTAGTATTGGCACAGATAAGAGGAACTCTTGTAGCAGCCTTAATATCTTTTTTTATTATTATTAATTTTCCTACAATAAATTGACTAGTGAGGCATATTTTACATAATTATGGCAGAAGTGCACAACTTGATGGGTGGTTGTGAAGGAGCAAAGTAATGTAAATATTTGTAGAACTTTTCTGCCATAACTTAATGCTTTGCATATGAACCTTTATAGAGATCGTAAGTTAGTTTAAAAGAATTATTCCAGAAGACTACATAGGTCCAGGCATTTTAGAAGCTGTGAATGATGACTGTGGAGCATCTCTGGGAGTTTTTGGCTCGTTGCACAAAAGCAGAAATGAGAAGGAGGAAAAGTTAGCAGGAAGGAGTTAGCAAATGCTTTGGGAATGGAGAAGGGAGAAGACACAAGCTTTCCGTGTACAGGTCTTAAGCTAGACTCATCTAGTCATTCATTTTTGATTGTTGCTTTTCTTTGGCTTACTGCATTTCACTGGAGACATATTTTCACTTAGCAAAGGATTGCAGCAGTTTTAAGGAGCTCCTGCAAGCATGTATCTGCTGCTGCTTCAAGCCCCAGAGCAGAGCTGATGGGAGGGAACATAGCAACAAGTCTCAGTTAATCCATGCAATGTCTGTTGGTTTAATTGAGCTGCTGCAGGAAACTTGTTTCAAGCTAAGCTACCAGTTGTGGCACTGGAAGGTCTGAGGGACACAAACACATGGATCCATGCAAGCCAGATGTGATAGATCTGCAAAGAACAGCGTGGACAGTAACTTCTTAAACTATTGTGGGTAGGCTTGCTGAGTTGTACGTGCTGACACTCTCATTTTCCCTGAGGCTAATTGATAAGTCCACAGACCCCTCCAATATCACCATTAATAATGTTGCTCTAAGTATGCTTTGGGCATATTACTGATATATTATGTCACTTATATAGTGTCCTGCCTCATCCAAACTTGCAATTTAAAATCATATAGGAAATGTCACCTTTCTCTCCTTTGACAACAGTTTTTACTGGGGTCTCCCAGCTCTTAAATCCTCTTGCATTTCACAGCTTGCTCTCTTCCGTGCTGCTGTTCCAAGACTCACTCTCTCCCTTTGCAGAAGATGAATTTTCTCTCCGCCTCAAATTCATTCTTAAAACGTAAATCCCCATGAAACCTTTTGAACAAACCTCCCCAGCTTCCAGACACCACTTATTTGACATAGCTCTAGGGGTGCTGCCTTGGGCAGCTGCCAGGCTGCTGCCAGGAGAGCCAGTCCCACTCCCACTTCCCAGCCCCATTCTCCTGCTGTTTCCCACAACACCCATCAAGCTAGTGTGGTGATTGTAGGAAAACCCAATTGATTCAGGTTTCTGACCAGTGTGCCCTATGATATCTGGCCATGGCTGCAAGAGATCTGCATCAGAGATCTGAAACAGAGCAGTGCCAGTTCCCTGCACTAAATTACCCTTTGTGAATACTTGTCCTATCCTATGTCTGCCCCCATACACAGAAAATGCATGTGACACCTTAAGTAAGGCCTTTTAAAACTTCTGTATGTTTTAGTAGCCTAACTCTTGTTTTCAAATTAAAATTAAGCACTCTGGCAATGGCTTAATTAAAATCAGTGCAATTAGGTAGACCTGTATGAGAACAGAATTTAGACATCTAAGATGCTTTGCCCTTCTGTCCCTGAACTATACCAAGTACATTTTGCTTTCCAGGGATTGATGTCAGAGTGCAGAGCTGCATCTTAGCCTGTCTGACTGAAATCCAAACCTTCAGTGCAAACATGTCATCACTTGTAGTCCCTCATGAAGGTTTCAAACTGGATATACTAAAGCTGCAAGGTCAACACCTTTAGGAGCAAAACAGAGCTAGCTGCATAATCTTTATACATAAACCACGGGATACTTTGCTCCTTACTTGCCGATTCAGCCTATTTTAAAAGAGAATCCAACAATTCTAATGTTCTTCTTTGGAGCTGACTGCTAAATGATTCCATCGTAATAAAATACACATGCATAAATAATATTTATTTATAGTGCTTCTAAAGGGATTTTCAGTATTAATTTCAGGAATTGCTTTATCAAAGAAATTGGGGGGGAAGATACCAGTACTGTATTTCCTATGAAAATTTTACAAAAAGGTCAAATGTTTCTGGTAAACCTGCTGTTTAGCTCTAAATTGGCTCTTGTCACAGCTTTTTAGGGAAGTACTTGAAGACTTTATGAGTCTTTATATTTTATTAAAATACATCTTTTCAAAAATGAACTTGTTGGAAGTGCATACTTTATTTGTTGGTCAGATTTCATTTTAGCATATCCCTGATTATAGTGCATATTGAGTTAACTGCAGTTTTAAAATGCTGAAGACTTGGGTGCTTGCTTATAGCTAATCAGGGGACTGAACAGTATCTCAGCTAGTTTTTGCTCATGAACAAAATGCTACACAAAAGGCAAGCAGGTAAAAACAAATATAAGGTATTCTGAAGGAACATTGGACCAGATCTATTAGTGGTGGACAGGTAACTGGCTTATTTGAAGAGTTACTTCTTAATAACTTTACTGCTAAAAGGGCAATTGCTAAAAGAATGGTTTTCCTTCCCATGCTCAGGGTTGAATAATGCACCCATCACTCATTAGCCCAAAGTCTCAGTCAGCTAGACAGTGTGAAAAATACCTGGCACTCAAAGCTCATATTTAGCCTCAAAGCCATGTCCTGCCACTCAAGAAGAACAAAACAGTCGTGCACTGTTTGTGACCTTCCTTTAGTTGTAATACAGTGTCAATCACATTGGTCTTTAATCCTTTCTGAATTATAACATGTATCTCTTATGCTTTAATTTTGCTTCATTCCCCTCCTCATTTGATTTTTAGTTCTTTTATTCCTGACAAAAGAGGATGCTATCTCTTTCCATTATATTCAGTATTTCACCTGAGATTTGTGATTTGTGACCTTTTCTTCACTTTGCTTGCTTTCTTTACACTGTTTCTATACCTTTATCCACCAATATTTAGTCTCTGATTTATTTTCTGGGTTTTTGTCTCCAAAACCCATCTTTCTTTCACTACTGTGATTTCTATTTCTAGTGTATTATTTCAGTTCTGGCTTTCTACCCACCAAGCAGATGGTTAGACAGACAGGGAGGATGTCTGTGATGTCCCAGAGCTTGTGATGGTTCCAAGACCTTACACTGTAAATTAAAGTTCTAAGTCCTCAGGTTGTCTGGAATCGTGGGATCTAAAATGTAGTGGTCTCATCCTCCCTGCCTCTATCTTTTGCCTGAAAGAGTTAAATTTGAAAGTTTGTTCAGAAGGTGAGCTTCTGCCCTTTGGGAAGGTCAGCTTCTATTTCCTCCTTGAGTTTTGTGATTACTAAACGAATTGTTTCTTTTTCCCAGATTTCTATTTTGAATCCTCTTCTGTAACATTTTTTCCAGTTGTCATTCCTAGTTTCCAAGCTGGGGAGAAGTCTATTGACTTGATAATTTTCACTGCTCTATTGACAACTTGAGCTTAAGTTTTCTATCCATGAAGAATTTCAGAAGTCACTGAGCAGTGGAAAAAATAACTAAAGTGGGAAACTCACGGATTCAGGAGGGTGTACCTTCATTAGCTTACACTCAGTTCATATTTGAATTGTTAATTTTATAGGCATTTAGGTGGACAGTTGCTTTCAGTTTTAAACAAAAAGAAAACTTAATTTCTGTGAATTTGATAACTTGCTGAAGAAGCTTCCGTCTTTTTTTTTTCTTCTTTTTTTTTTTTAGGTAAGTTGATTTTCAAAGCCTGGCTACATGTGTTCACACTTGTAGTTTCAGCTGTGTCTGTACATCTAATACATTTTGTCTGCCTGAGGAGGAAAATCACTATATGGTAGTTAAATATGAGCAAATGTAGTATTGTCTTTCCTGTGCTGGTTGTCACTCTTACATCTCTTTCCAGCATAAGCTTCCTATGCATAAAACAGAAAAGAGTACACATTACAGTAAGAAGAACTATATGTGCAAAAGACCATACATAATTATTCAAAGTATTAGAAAAGTTTCTGAGGTGTTTTTTGTAGACCTATGCTTTTAAAAAGCTAGAATTCACAGCCATCATGTGAGGCCAAAGAGACTTCTTCAGCTTTTTTCTTATCTGAGGTTGTTGACCTCAGGAGAGGAGGAGAAGGTTACAAGGTCAAAGTCTTTTCCTCCTTGGAGCTTGCTGCTTGCTGGGAGAGGGTTGGCTGGAAAATAGATGTTTTAGAAAAAGGGTTGAGGGTCATGATTTTAATTCTGTTTGGGAACAGCTGGTTTGAGTTTCTTTCCACTTCTGTCTTCCCTCCCTTCCTCACAAATCCATGGAGAGAGAAAAATTTGTTCAGAGGAAAGCAGTAACACAAAAATAAAGGATTGCAGTATTTTCATGTTTAAAATACATCATGTTTGTTATAGGACTTCACATTAAAAGAGAGAAGAGGAAATTATTAAAATAATTTAAATCCATTATTGTTTCAAGCACTGAATTGAGATTGATCTGGAGTGCCAGAGGTTTATTTGTTTTCCTGCCAAAAGTTAAATTGTTAATAGTAATGTTCTAATGGGGTTTCTCTTTTTTTTTTTTTTGTGGATAAACTGTGCATTACAATTTTTAATTTAATGATGGACAAAGCTAATCATGAGTGTGCTGTGTTAGACTGCATATAGTCACTGAAGAAAGATAGTTTGATTTGGCTATTTCTGTTCAGATTTTCTTCATCTTGGCATGCTGCTTTCATGCACTAAGACCAAAGAGAGAGAAGGAAACTCACAACTCTCAAATGAATGGCAAACTAGGAACAGATTTTTCATCTGTGCTCCTCTGAAACACTGGCCTCAGGCTGTGTTGGTGTGTGGCTCAACAGCAATCAGAGGTCATAATTTCATTGGCGGTTAGCATCAGGTTTAATTTTTCTAATATGCTACATTTACCAAAATGTCTGGTTTCAGTTACACTTATGCACTGACTGAATCAGCTTTGAGCAGCATGATGTTTTAAGGTACCTGAAAGGCTACAAGAACGTTTATGGAACACATATGCTAATTGTTTTTAACCACTTTCCTTTCTAAACACAAAAATGTGTTTTTGGAAAGCCGTTTAACTGTAGTAGCTAATGATGGTGTGCATTTATTCCAAGAAATGAGTACAAGGAATAGGTAAAATAGTTGTTTTAACAAGACTGCCATCTACTGATTTCCACAATTAAAAATATTCCTGATGAGTAGATTGTTCATAGTGTTTTATAGCTTTACTTTTGTGATTTGCAAGATCAAGACAATTATAAAGTCTTTCTTTTGCCTTAGGAATGTGACCAGGTTCACATTGATGATGTGTCTTCAGACGACAACGGTCAAGATCTAAGGTACAAGAGAACTGAACAAGATAGAACATTGCTTTGCAAGTTCCTTCCTGGGAAAGTGATGAACTGCTGTAACACTTGCAGTAGCACTCTCTCCTCTTAGCTGTCCTAGCCTTTGCAACCCAGCAAAGTGGTGGTTGCATGTAGCCTGTTGCCTTTTGTTAATCCTGGGGTTTTCTTATCTCTGACTAGCACCTACAACTTTGGAACAGATGGCTTTCCTGCAGCTGCCACAAGTGCAAATTTGTGCCTTGCAACAGGGGTGCGCGGAGGAGTGGACTGGATGCGAAAATTGGCTTTCCGCTACAGACGAGTAAAAGAAATATATAATACCTACAAAAATAATGTCGGAGGCAAGTGACTCTGGTGTATCTAACAAATATAGAAGTAGTAAAAAGGAAGGACTTCTGATTTCTGTTCCTTTTTTAACATGGTAGTATTCAGCAAGCTGTTTAGTTTGCAGTGTATGGAAAATTGCATCTGAGCTAATGAAAGCAAAGGAAAATGACAGAATGTTACTTAATTTCAGTGCAGACATGCCCTTATCTACTCTACAGGTCTTCTTGGTCCAGCAAAAAGAGAAGCTTGGTTACAACTAAGAGCAGAAATTGAAGCTTTGACGGATTCTTGGTTAACACTTGCATTGAAAGCACTCACCCTTATTCATTCTAGGTGAGTACAAAGTGTATGGGGTAGTTAGGAAACTGTAGGATGTCTGCTGATGATCTAGGAAAAACTGCCTGGCCAGGTGGGCAAAATGCTGAACCTGAAGGACCTCCTAATTCCTTGTTCTAGTGTGATCATGCCACTACCTTGCTTTCCTGTAAAATGGAAAAAAATAATCATCTTCTTTGAAAGTGGAAGTAATAATAGTGAGGGTTTCTGATGGGAGGCATAAGGTTTTCCTTTTTCTGTTTTTGGTTGGTTTGATTTTGTTGGTTTTTTTTTTTTTTTCTGTGTTGCTTTGTTAAAAAAGGATGTTCGCATTTTCTCTTCCATAGGACAAACTGTGTGAACATTCTTGTGACAACTACTCAGCTAATTCCAGCTCTGGCAAAAGTCTTGTTATATGGACTAGGGGTTGTATTTCCCATAGAGAATATTTACAGTGCAACTAAAATAGGTGAGCTATTTTTATAATGTGATACATTTGAAGCTATAATTCTAAATAGAAATATATTGTAGTGTATGTTTATTTATTACACACATTCATTAAGAATTACTGGCATTAGTAATGCCTGATCTTAAGAAACACTTTTCATGCTAAAGCATCCTAAAAGTGCTTTTCAAATGTCTGTCATGATCCAGCACAGAAAGCTTCTATAACTCTGTTAACACTGTTGCAGCATCTGTTAGGAGGAAGTATAATTGCTTTTTGTCATCATTTCTCAAAACTGGGAGGCTGTGTAGCAGTTGAGAAGGTTTTTTAGTAGGCTGTAAGTACAGAATGCTAAAGTCTGCCTGTCTTAGCAGAAGAAATTCTATAAAGGTAAGCCCTGGCTCCATTTGTTGTCGTGGGCTCTGGCACAAATTCTGGTAAACAATTTACCAGAAGCAAGAATGTTTTGCTGAAGAATGTGATTATTTAAGTTCATTCATACTGGCTGTAACAAGCTTCAGCCAGGCAAATGTTTATTTCTGTTTTCTGCTTCAATATAAAAGTTGTTATTCTGAGTATGTAGAAGTACATAGGACCAGATGGCAATGGTGCTTGTAGTTTTTAACGTGATTATGACAAATCTGCTCTGTCTCAGATTCCCTCAAAATTGTGGGCTGCATGAAAACATTTTTCATGCGTTCTTAAGTATCTACATACAGGAAGCTTAAATGGCTGAGAA
The DNA here is from genome assembly GCF_012275295.1 of Melopsittacus undulatus. Classification (NCBI taxonomy): domain Eukaryota; kingdom Metazoa; phylum Chordata; class Aves; order Psittaciformes; family Psittaculidae; genus Melopsittacus; species Melopsittacus undulatus. The sequence goes on from NC_047527.1 coordinate 33,858,436, forward strand.
AAAATGGTTGGTTATTTTGTTTGGTTTTGTTTAAAAAAAAACCCAACAAAACTTGGTTGAGAGTTTTATGTAGAAATTTGAAAGCAATTCTATAAAAGATTTAAAGCTGTACCCTGGATAGAAATATTATGGTACTGTCTATCAAAATTTTAAATTAAAACTTTGAATTATAATACTCTAAATACACATTTTAATTAAAATGTATTTTAATAAATAATTCACTTGTGATAGGATGGCAGGTTTGTTTTTAAAAAAAACTGCATTCAACCACTAACCTTCACAGGAAATCATGAGAATTTTGTAACATGACATGATTCATAATTTTCAAGCACCTTTTCAACCTACTTAGCGTTTGAGGTTTTTTATGCCTGGCACTATTATTAAAGGTTGTCATTTAGTAGTTTGGCTTCTCTGCTGGCTAAAAAACTTTAATTTCCAGCCTATTTGCTCTTACACTAGTGTTGTTCTGTAGCTGAAATAACTATTTTGAAAAATGCAGTTTTTCCCATCAGTTGCTGTAGGCACACAGGTAAGCATGTACTGTGACTACACTGAAGTGATCTTTCAGAATGGGCACATTAGAGAAAACTCAACTGTAAGCATTTGCTTTCCTTCTGGCTTACCAGTACCTGAAGCTTACCAGTATCAATACCTGTGTTCAGAACTGGAGTACTGGGATTATTTTCCTAGGTCTGTGCAGTGAAGCAATGAACCCCATTAATGGATCCCAGTGCAGAATCAAGAACCTTGCCCATGTATAGGATTACAGGCATTTAAATCTATTTTTTTTGGGTGACATTCTAAGTCAGGATACTACTGTTTCAGGAGCTGTGATTAATCTTGTCACAGGTTGTGGAGAAAAAAACTAGAATTTCAACTCAGATTCAATCAAATTTCTCAGTTTGGGATACTGGCCTGTAAACAGCCAGTAGAGAGTTGTCCTGGTATGGAAATTTCAGAAACCTGTCTCAGATTAGGGAAGGAGACAAGAAAGGTGATACTGTAGACCTCTAGTATGCTATGTCTACCATGGCGTGTGTACTAAAGGACCTCACAGAGCAGATTTTAAGGATGCTTATCAGTTGCTGTGGCAGCAGGAAAGCTTCAATCAGCCTTGATACACCATCCCATGGGAGAGGCTCTTCTCTCCCAGTAGCTCTGCTTGTATATTCAAAGTGTTGGGGGGATCATGCTAAAAAGTGATTTATTTGATGTCATCCCATCACTACCTATCCTGAATAGCCTGGTCTTTCTCTTTCAGGAAAGGAAAGTTGTTTTGAGCGAATAATCCAAAGATTTGGAAGAAAAGTAGTGTATGTTGTTATAGGGGATGGTGTCGAAGAAGAACAAGGTGCAAAAAAGGTAACGGCCCTTTTTCAGTGTGGGTTAATATCAAGAGCGAAAGCAAAATTGTCTTTTCTTTGATATAGGACAGTATGCATCGATTTTGGTTTTATATCTTTGCTTTATGAAATATGTTTTGACTGTACCTGGTAGAAAGTGACATAAAACTGTAGATGATGATGTGCCCTGCTGTTCTCCGAAAGACACATTAAGCTAGCTATGTATGTTTGATGTATTTCAAAAAGGAGTCAGAAAATGGACCCCAGCTTTCATGCCAAGAATAGTTCTGTTTTCATTGACATCCCAAAATACCATATAGGATGTTATGAGTATAAGCAAAAAATGGCAGTTTTTACTGGTCAAAAGCAGTGTGCAAATTGACTATTATGAAATACCTATATGTCACACATTGAAAAGATATGTAGACCTGGAGTACATATACATAAATTTCAGTTTTCTTAGAATCATAGAATAGTTAGGGTTGGAAAGGACCTTAAGAACATCTAGTTCCGACCCCTAAGTTGGTCAAGAATTTGGATTCTGCACTGAGGTAACTACTTGTGGCTTGTCCTGTTCAGATACTCTTTGACTGTGTCTTCTTTATTTTTTGCTTTCCTCCTGTAAGAAGGAAGAAATTAACTTTTTTTTGTCCCAGTATGGTGTAAGCTTCATAAAAAGCTGCAGTAAACTCCACTACTTTCCACCTACAAATAGGCAGTATTCCTGGTATTACTTTTCTACCCAAGTACAGCAGATACAGATTCTGCTTGGAAGCATAAAGCATAATACTGGCTGTTTGAACAGTAAGAGAAAGAAAATGGGCATTTCTGTTCTTGCTTCCTTTTACAGGTATTGCTTTCACACTGCTGCTTTTTTTACAATGAAACTCTCTGCGGTACTTCTATATCTGTTTCCACTATAACTTCCTAAATTGGAGAAGTGAAACTAATTAGTCTGCATGGTGTTTTAACAACCATTGACTGGTTTTGCTTCATGAAATCTGGGTTTTGTGCCCCCGAAGCATTGTGGTTAGGTTCCCGGCTCATCCCAGCACTTCGTAGAGTCTCAGTTTCATATATCCCTTTGGCGGACTGAGGGGAACAGTTTGCTTCTTTCTCCTTCAGAAATGCCTTTCATCTTTGCGGAGAAATGTTTTCCCACTGTAAATGATTACATTTTAAAAGCTGCATTTAAGATCAGGGAGGGGGGAAATTCTTCTCTTTGTTCCTTTTCTGGTGGTCAGTGAAATAGTGTAGTATATGATAACGGCAGGAGTAGTCCTTTCAGTAACATTATCTAATTCAGTGCTTTTTTTCAACAGGAAACGTGATTCAGAAAAGCATAAGAAAAAGCCTCTCCAGTTGCTAAGACAAGTAGCAGTATAGAAAGTTCCTTTGTGCCATTAGTTCTGTGTATTCTTACTCAGTGGAAGGAATTTTCAGATTCAAAGCGTGTTAGATGTTCTGGATTAAATTATCTGCTGCAGCACTGCCAGAGAACTTAATAAGTAGACCGGCAGCCCTACCTTCCTGCAGAAACTATTAATTCGATTAAGGAAAATGCTTATTTGATTCTTGTCCTGCTCATTACACCACTGAAAAAGTAGCCACCATATCACACTGTGAAAGCAGTATTTGCCTCTTAAATTTGGGCCTTGCATCTTGCAAGAGCAAGAACCACATGGTGCCCTGCAGTGCTAGGAACTACTCCCAACTCAGATGATGCCTTTTTGGTTATCACCCCCTCAGGTCGGTTTTAGAGTTCTTAGGAGGAGTCAGCATATGAATGCTCCTTAGTGTAGGCTGTGCTTCAGTTTAAAGATGTATGCCCTGGTTTAGGAATAAATGGTATGGCCGTATTAGAAAACAGTAAAAACCTAGACCTTCTGTAGAGAGTGTGCAAAGGAAACAGGAAATTTCCCTCCCCAAAAACACCCAAACCCCAGCAATCCAAAGCGGCATGATGTACATATCCATTGCATTGTTTATCTCCTGCTAAGCGCTTTGCTGAAAGGATGTGGCCTGAGGTGAAGCTCTTGGTATATGTACGTTTCTTTACACTATTTAGTAAATAATACAGCCTTCTTTAAACAGCATTTCATTGATAACATGTAAACTATAATGACTATTTTTAAGTGAGCATGTAAATTCAAGTGTATTTAATATGAGATATTTTTTAAGTCTGTGTTTGTGTAGTAAAATGAGTTGAACTTCCAGCTTAGGAAGTAAGAAAGTTAAGGTTTGGTATTTACCAATTATTTATCAATTGCTTCATCATAAAACAAGATTTTCATTTATGTCCTTCATTCAGAGAAAGTCTTGATCAATACAACAGTAGGAAAAATAAAGAACATGTTTAAAATCTCCTTTTTTTATTGGCATTATTGTAAAAATCAATAGTAGAAACTTTTTAATAGCATATAATATCTCATTGATCTTTTGAGAAACATTTTCATAGTAGACTGGGGTTCTGTCACAGAATGCCTCTTTTGATTGACGAAAACAAATACAATCCACTGAGGAAACCGCACGCTCTTACATTTCACATAGCACAGGACAAGCCATGGTATCAACACCTTTGTTTAGCTGTTCACCTCCAGCAAAATATTTTATAAGACAATTAAAATTCTCAGGATGTTTGTGCTGCAGACTGAGGAATAATCATACCGTTCTGGATCAGTTCAACAACCAGCCAGCTTGGCTGTACTGCCAGGGTTCACACGGGGGTTGCTACCTTCGGATGAGCATCCCTGGGAAAAAAGGGAGAGGAAGGGAGAGAGAAACCGGTGTGGGAGCCAAGGGGTGCTAGGGACAGCTGCTGACATCCCCGTGGGTGCTGCATGTGTCAGAGCCACTGCATCTCAGCGCCACTGTGTTGACACAGCTATTAGCAGAAGAAGTTTCTGGGGTTTTGTGCCGGAGACTCCCTTATCTTGGCATTTTGTTTTGCCTTTCTTTGTTTTGTGTTTTGTGTTTTTTGTTTTGTTTAGTTGTGTTTTGTTTTGTTTTATTTTGTTTTGTTTTGCTTTGTTTGAGCTCACCTTTTGCCTTTGCCCTTGGAGACACAGTAGGGAAATACTCATAAGGCAGAAAAAAACCCCTCAACTCCTGAGTTTTTCTACTTAAGAGAATACTCCAAAGGATTTCTAATTTGCGAAAGGAGACAAAGAAGGAGGCTCTTTGCACTGAGAAGCTGGATTTTACATCAGAAGATTTGGGAGAGCCTGGGCAAATCGGCTTCTCCCTTTGTCTCCAAAATGGTCCTGCAGCCTCGGAGGGAAATTGGGAGGAAAAATCATAAATCTTTGTGGAGCAATAAATAGAATATAAATGGGTATCCAATATGCCACTGCTTTTAAGCTCACAGTCATACTGTGCTGGTCAGGTTTAAGGTAGGAAGTAAAGACGACCGCTCAGCAAATCTGGCAGGAACACAACAAAAATACTGTGAAAGATGACAGAAACTGATGAGTTTTCTATTCAAATCCATCACAAATCTCTGGAGTACACTTTTTATACAAATATGTATTCATTTAAGGGAAGGAGTATAGTCTGCACTTTTTGAAGTTGCTGTCAAAAAAGTGGCTTTATTTTGTATGTGTAATGATAGAAACACTTTGTTGAAGAAAATAGTTGAAGTTTGGTTCTTTTAGTAAATACTGAAAAATAATATGCTTCTATGTCAGAAATAAAATACCTTATTTTCTGAGTAATTTAATAATATTGCAATTATTAGATTTATGAAATTAATAATTTCACTCTTCATGTTTTTTACACCAAACCCAAATTCAGTCTTTTGCCACTGTATTTCATTTCAAAAAGCCATCACAATTAAATCATTAAAAATTTCATAAATGTATTTATTACCAAGTATCATCTACAAAGCAATTAATGTTTTTTAAAAGACAAAAGCTTAATATTTACTTGGAAGATATTAAAACCTACACAAAATCATTGGTTTAGTACCAATCTAGATACATATTCCAACAGGCAATAAGAAAAGATTTCTTATAGTTTCATTAGGTAGCATAGCATCCAGTTACACTGCCTGTTTATTAGTGGTTAGCATTTGTTATCCATTCTCCCATAGCAGCAAATGAGATATTATCATTTTTCAGTGTGCTCAGAAGACACACATTGTACATGACATGTATGCGAAGTGCTGGCAGGCATGGCTTTCTAAAGGCAATATTTAGTAAATATATATACAAAGGAACTCTTGCTCAGTCACTCTGTAAGAAAAAATGTACTTCTGTCCTTCTGTCTCATGGGCGTGATACTGGTGGCATTGCCACTTTTGTCAGGGCTGAATACTTGTGGATAAATGGAGCGTGTTAATACAAGAATAATGTGTAAGGTTTAGTATGATAATTTTGTTACTTTAAATGTTTTAGTTTTGTGCAATCATTTGTTACCTTAGATAAGGTGAAAATTACCTTATATGCCTCATGAATGTATATGCATATATGTGGACATATATGTGTGTGAGACTGCACATATGTACACAAACATATACATAAAGATATATATATATATATATAGATCATAGAATCATAGAATAGTTAGGGGTGGAAAGGACCTCAAGATCATCTAGTTCCAACCCCCCTGCCGTGGGCAGGGACGCCTCACACTAAACCATGTCACCCAAGGCTTTGTCCAACCTGGCCTTGAGCACTGCCAGGGATGGAGCATTCACAACCTCCCTGGGTAACCCATTCCAGTGCCTCACCACCCTAACAGTAAAGAATTTCTTCCTTATATCCAATCTAAACCTCTGCTGTTTAAGTTTTAACCCGTTACAACTTGTCCTGTCACTGCAGGATCTGTATAAGGTTTATAGCTGTGAAGCTCCTTTTAGATATGAAGGTCAGACTGATCGAGATCTGAATCAGCTGTGTTCAGCCATGCACAGAGCACCAGTGCAGATTCCAGCCCTGTTCAGCCATCGTGTTCCTGCCGTGCTTTATTTCTTGGGAGTGTGCTGCTTGTCTTTTGACCTATATGCAGGAGAACTGAAAATAATTATGATCCTGAGTTTTACACAAGCTCTTTGTTTTCATGGAACTCTCCAGAATCATTCCATACCTCACCCCTGTAACTGTATGGAGTAAATGGAGGTATGCTCCTTTCACAGATGGGCATAAATAAAGCAGAGTAAATTTGGAATAGAAAGATACAGCCAAAATAACAATCACTTAAAGTTTTGGTTTAAAATCTGACCATAAACAGCTGAAGGTAATCCAAAACTCACTATTGCATATGGGCATCTAGCAAGAGTCGCTGTAATTTGATTTAGCAGAAGCTAAACCTTCTGTTAAATCAATCAGGATCTTTAACTGCCCTAGCTGCCTGGAGTGTGTATGCTCTGTGATGCTGAGGTTGTTACTAGGGAAGCAGTATAATGCTGGAGCTGCATGAAGTGGGAACTAGAAGCCAAGAATTTATTACTACAATTCTCCCTATTCATTAGTTTGCTGTATGACCTTGGAGGGCACCCATGTCATTGGCTCCTGGCTTCTGCAGACACACTATGCAATGGCAGGGGTCCACCAAACTCTTGATCATACCATGTCTTAGGCTGAATACACCTCTCTGACCCAGTGATTGTGGCAGAGCTGGTGCCAAGCTGACTAGGAGAAGCAGGGAGCTATGGTTGGCTGGCAAGGGAGAGTAGGTACGTCCTACCTGGCTGGGGGCCTGTGAGAGAAGAAGGAAACTGCAGTGTGCAAGGAAGGGAGGCAGCACTGCCGAGCACTGCCAGCCAAGTGCAGTTGGCTGACAAACACTGCACGGACCTGCTGCAAGCACAAACCTGTGCCTGTTTGTCCTTGATGTAATGCCCCTATCAGAAGCTATAAATTATGCCAGGGAGATCTCACAGCCTGAATAAGAGATAGGTGCATAAAAGCTTTTGGAAAGTCTGGAGAATGTGAGATATTTTTATTTTGTTTTGCTCTTGCTGTTTCATTTCCTGATCATGGTGAGAGAAATTAATCGTTGGGAAAGATTTGAGTTGGAAAGCAGCAGTGTCTGACCTGACAGAGCACAGAGGATAGGCTATCTATAATGCAGCAGGGAAGAGACACTGGGACATGGAGTTGTGAATGAGCTAATTGCATCTAGTTTCTTTTGGTGGTGAAGTATAGAGACAGTACAATGGAAGTCTGTGGAAATTGTCGGTGTCATAGTCAGTGTTTATCACTTCCTTCTTGAGGAAAGAATTAATCTGTAAAAGTGTTTTGGAAACATAAACATTTTTTTCCAACAACATCTGAATTGCCTCTGAATTTGTTTTGTTCTCGCCATAAGCAGTTATTGCTCATGCATTTATCTTCAAGCTGAGATTTACTCAGATGTTTCTTAAGGCTTTGTAACAATCCAGAGTAAAGTGAAGCCAAATGGAAACTCTTCCAGAAATGCTTTCTTCTGGGTCATTTTATTTTAAAGAAATTTCGTTGGTCTGAAAGCTTGGCATACTCTGAATGTGGGCATCTGTTGATGCATCAATGTTGCATTGTAATTTAGGTCAGGAGTGTCATATCAAAGCAGACCTTCCAGTCATTTCCCCTCATTATCCTTTGATTAACATCCTGGACTGGTTTTAGGGGAAAAACAAACACACAGATTTCTTTTGGATACAACTAAAGAATGGTATACTGTCCAGGTGCTCATCAAATGCTCTCCAGCTGCTAATGGGAACTTTTTTCTATGTTGGCAGATTAGAGCTATACTGAAGTGAAAACCGCTTCCTTCACTCTGCCATCCTTCTAATTGTGCAACTCTGCTTGCTAACACTTGTCCTTCACTGGGTGCACATTTTCCGGATTCCTTCCAGCATTCATTTGCTGATCATGTGTGACTCATCTTGATTATTAATAATTCATTCAGTAATATCTGCTCTGACTCTCACAAGAGCAACAGTTGATTATTGCACAGTTGCCACTTGACTTCAGAGAGATTTGCCATTACTAAATGGTTGCATTTCTTTTTAAAATCTCTTCTTTATTCTGTAAATTCAATCCAATTCATCATCACACCATTATTGGATGGAAGTAGCATTCTTTTAAAATAATAGTTCTTTATAAACTGGCAGACAGTTGTTTACCTGAGCTTCTAAAGACAAATTTATGATAGGCTCTGTGCTAAGGTGTCTGCCTTCTGTGATAAGGTCATATTACAGGGCTTACAGTAAATATGCGGCTGGAAAGAGGAAGTTTCACATTGTTTTCATATTTATTCTCTAACTTAAAATTTGAGAAGACACGAATGAAAAAAGGAGGTCAATGTCAAAGTGATAATCGGAAGAGGTGGAGTTTTGCCACCAATTGTAATAGAATTAGGAATTTACCCAGGAGGTACTGAAGCAGGATGAAGAAAGACTCTCTGAGAAGTTGAAGATAAAATGTTTGAGGAACTCAGAAGCTACTGTGGTAATACTGCTTGTGGTTTGCCTGCTGAAGATGCCAGGACACAAACTGACCCAATGAAAAGATTAACACAATCATGTTAGCCTTCAGATCATTGCTGAACTGAAACTGTTTTCCCATGGGACTTATAGACTATTTTCCTGACGGAAGTTGATGGCTATCTTTATTATTATTATTATTATTTATGCAAAAGTTCTTGCTGACACTATATTCCCTGGTTTAAAATATAAAATTGGTTCTTAATCAGATTTTTACCCTTCATGGATGAGGTGATTTGTGCTCTTTCTCAGTATTTGTGTTTTTGGTTTATTCAGGTTCTTTACGAACGTCTTTGTACTCCAGACATATTTTATTACAGCTATTAGGGGAAAAAAATGCATTTATTTTAAAATTGTCCCGTATGGAAAATATATTTTAAGATCAGTGCTAACAATGAGCGATGTTATATAAACCACTCGGGTAAAATTCCTTTCAAAGTGATGTGAGCAACACATGAGCTATTCTGAATCACTATGGCTATGTTCTTAACTCACCTGCCAGGGATAGTTCCACAAGGAGCAAACACATTTTGATAGTAAATGATACTTTCACTTCCTCTATTTTTTTATCAGGTTTTGTTCCCTTCCTCAAACTACCAACATGCTTCATGTATAGGTTATTTTTATTCTTTTTTTCTAGAAACAGTATTTTCTTCTGCAATATGCTAAAATCTGTTTTTCCCATAAAGAGATGAGAACCCCCTCCTTTCCTTATGATTTCTTCACGTTTGCCATTGTTCCTGTTGGTAAATAGATTTGCAGTTACTGAGAATTTATGCTGAGGGGGTGGGTCAGAGTAACCAGAGATAAATGTGAAGGGCTTGAGGGTTTTAAGAGCTCTTTTTCTCTCCCTGCAGCATTCCCTTATACTTGCGAAAGACAATGGGTGGGTCTAAATACCAGAATGCTTGGGGTTATTTTTACATGTTGTCTGTGCTGTTCACAGCATGCTATGCCATTTTGGAGGATCTCGAGCCACTCTGACCTTATGGCCCTTCACCATGCCTTGGAACTGGAGTACTTGTAGCAGCTCAGCAGCACTTTCAAACCTCAGAGCCTCCTGCCCATGGATGGGATGCCTGTGTCTTGTGTCAGCATTGGACTGCAGAACTTTGTGATTTCAACATGTTGACATACAGCTGCAATTGGTCTTAACCCTTGCCCTTTCAGTAAATGGAGGAGCATGTCTTTTTCTTCAGAACAGCTGTTGACTCTGGTACTGCGAGTCCAAAGAAAATAAGCCATGTGAGTGTCTGAACAACTCATCTTTACCGTATTTGCTACCAAAAAGAAATAGAGAAGGAAAGAAAAAAAAGAAAATAAAAAAAGAAAGGAAATAAAAGGTTCATACCTGTGAAGAAAAAAAAAAAAAGACCTGCAAATGCCTTCTAGCTTTTAAACTCTTCAATGTGACACACACCGATTCTTCAACACAGCAAACTTGATTGCACAATGAAGACTGAGATTTTTCAGAAATACCAGTGGAGTAATTTTCTTGTAAAGAAGGTTTACTTTATGGTTTCTCATACCCAGGGTACTCTGTACATCTTTACTTATTTATGAACAGACTATATTTTGACATCATATAACTGAGGATATGTATAATAGGATTGAAGGCTATTATAAGCCTTTGCCTTATGGTACAGCAACTACTTTTGATTTTAGCACATTACAGAGTAGTTTAAAATATGTCTAATTTAAACTAATAGGTACATCACTGAGACAATCGTGTACAGGAAGAATTTTTTGTGTAAATTTGTAATAATGAATGATTCTTTTACATATTGTTAAGGTAAATGCTATTGAAAGATAGTAATGCCTTGTTGGTGAAGAATGAGGCCACGTGTGCGCAAACTGTTGCGCAGTGCCTTATCAATGCGTTGGATATAAATATGTAGATAATGGATTTTTTTAGATAAATTTGTCAAGACCAAAAGCATGGATGTCAAGTGTCAATAGGAATTGGGTTTTGTTCTTTCAGCTGTTTCTCTACCTTCTTCTTCTCACTTACTTTGATTATTAAAAGATTGATTTCTTCCTCCCTAACCTTAACCCCCCCCAGCACAAAGGAAATACAGATAAAACACAACTGAAGAGGAGTCCTTTGCTGTCTTCTGTTTCCTTTTTTAGAGTTAACATATTAACCCTTTTTTAGAGTATTGAAAAGTGAATTAGAATATTCATTCCATAAAGAAAAAGAGAAAGAACACAAATATATTTTAAAATGTGACTTAAACTGGAATCTTGGTACTGATTAATTTTTGTCTCCTCAAAAATGAAGGGAAGTATGATCATCATTATTTTTAGAAATTAAAAATGAAAATGTTTTGAAGAAATTGAACAAAAATACTTCTATAAACTTAAGGTTTTTAATCCTCTTCCACCAGGAGTCAGATTTTCCTAAGATATAACATCCATTGCCGGCAATGGAAATACTGAAATACATATCTCCAAGGAGTTAAAATTTGCTTTTTTCTATACCTATTTACAGGACAAACCTAGATTCTGTCTGTCTGTGACTTACGACTTTTCTAGTCTTCAAGGCCATGAGCTACTTGGTCAGATAAACTGTTAGTCTGACTTTTTGGCTTGAATTGTACCAATTCCCTTTGCCTGATTTAAATCTCTTCCTTATAAAGAAGCCTCAGCTTTGTTGGATCATTCTCCAGCTTTTCTTCTTGTTTTCTTTTGCTAAGAACACCAGCTTTGAAACAGCTACCTGCAAAGCTACAAAGCACCAATGTAGCTACAAAACAACACCCCTCTCTATTGGAGGAATCATATTGCTGCTAGAATTCAATGTTTGTGGATTGCTTTATTATCAACAAGAAGGTTTCTGCCCTACCAAGACTTGCACATGTGCTTTACTCTGTACGAGTACTGGAGTTCATGCAGTGCTCAGATACGTGCATAAAGCACATCGTGGGTAGTTTTTAGAACTGAGAGTAAGATTAGCCTTTGTTTCCTCAAGCAAAGTAGATGGGGGGGGGGTTGGTTGTCTTTTTTTTTTGGCTCTTTTCAATTTTTAGTCACTTGCGGACTGAAAAATAAAACTGTTTATCTGGGCCTTATTGTACAAAAGTGTGTTGTGTCCACAGTTGTGTACAGAATTCTTCTTCAGTAATTTTGTTTTAAATTAATAAAATTGATTTGTGAACGTATTAAATATTGTCTTGTATGCAAGTCTGTGATATTTCTGCTCTCTAGGTCAGGAACAAGGCAGTTGTTCACCTGCTTGTGCTCAGCTGAGACATTCAATAGGATAAAAAGTATACCTAGTTTGTTTCTAGTTTACAGAAGGGCCAATTCAATGTGCAGCAGTTATTTTGCTTATCAGCAAGGAGCTGGGTGAGATCAGTGCAGAATAGGGATTTGGTGCATAGTGTTCTACAAATGTGTGCCTAAGTGACTCAGAAGTAAATGCCTGAAAGTTAGGTGTCTCTGAATGTCACCCAAAGCAATCCATGTGCTGAATGGATGAGTCCATCATTCTCCAGGCTACATGAATTCTCTCATCCTCTGAGGACCAGCAGGCTTGAACATCTCTGGGAACTGATGCACTGACTGCAGTGCTGAGGTGTGTTCCTGCGCTGCTCATAAAGAAACACTGATTCTTCTATTGAAATAATTTTGGCGGTTTTGGTGTTTTAGGCTGGTGGATGGTGACCATGATTTAGAGACATCCTCTGTCATCATTGCTTCTGATCTCAGAGCAGTCTCAAACCAAGAACAATAAACTGCAAGTTTTTCTTAGCTCCAAGCATTTGCTTCCAGAACACTGGCAGGCCTGTAGCTAAACATTATCTTATGCTTATATTAGGCATGTAGCCTAAATATGCTGCACTGTGAATCAGCTACTTTGATATGTGAATCACATACCTGTTTTTAAAAAACTTGCCTCCAGTCCCTTCTTTATTTTAAGCTTTTGCATCTTAAAATGATTATATGTACAGTACTCTGGATGTTTTTGAGGTAAAAGAAGCCAGATGCAATGTATTATTCTGCTGTAATCCATTAGAGCATTGAGTTTACAGTGGCAAATCACAATTACAGCTTTACAAACTTTTGCTTACACTGTGAAGATGAAACTGAGCTTTTTGTTTGTATTTCCATCCCTTTCTTTTAAAGCTGACCACCTAACAAATGGATGCAAAAAAACAACCAAGAAACTGCTTCTATGTATGTGACACCACCATTGAAGCTGGATGCTCAGAGTTAAAATTATGTCTATATGTTTTTAATACAGCACCAATGATGTTGGGAATTAGTCCAGTTAAGTAGTCACTTAAATCCCTTCTGAAGCCTCTCAAGGCTCAGAAAACTAGTTATTTTTTAAGGAACTTCGTATGAAGACCCTACTTCAATTCAAATCTTGTTAGAAAGCAGGGATACCTGCAGACTGAAGGGCATCGTGTTATGATGTATGTACCTCATAAGCTTGGGGTCTGCTTTTTGGAATGTATCAGTATTCCTTGAAGTCTCCATTTCTTAGGTGCTCACTTATAACAATGTTCAGCTGTAATAGCTTCAGTTCTAAGAATATAATGCATCAAAATTGTTAGACCTATGTAACTTTGAGGTAGTGTCAAGAAAGTGAAATTAATAATTATTATTCAGGGTCACTGAGCAGATTATCCAGCACTCTCAGATGACCTCCCAGCAGCTGCCCAGTGCTCTGCCCAGGCATGTGAGGGGGCAAGGGACTGGTGAGAGACCCCACAGTCTCTTGGCTACTCCATCTACCATCTTTTTAGTGTGGATGGCCAACATAGCCACATCAAGGAGGGAAACAGTGTGCTGTAACTGTGTGGGCCTCAGATGAGGATGGTATAAATCAAGAAGGGGCTTGTCACAATCCCTTTTCTGACTCCCCCGGAAAATCTTGCGCTGTTCCCATTACCTCTGCACAGTTGGGGTGCATCCTCTCTTTGTGCCAGGAACACCACAGTAAAAAATGGAAATCTGGGGGTACGTGTTCTGGAGTACCTCCATAACCTGTTAACTGTGTGAACCTCCCTGTAATACATATCTATACATACACACATATATATTGCCAAGCTTGGTTATGACACCAGATTTTAAATGGTGTGTTACTGAGCCTGTTGCCTGGCTAACTTTAAAGAAAATGTTCTGCAACAGAAAATGCCCCTTACTCTCATTCTCCAGGAGAGCAGGGATAAATAAAACTCTTATATTTGCCTACTCAAATCATCCATCTCTATAACTGTTTGTCAGCATTTCTTTTTGTGCCAGTGCAAATAAACTTTTGCATTCTGATACATTAGGGAAAACTATATTTTTCATATTTTACTAATATTTTACATTGCCATTTCTGGATTTTGGGTAGCAATTAGTTCCTACTAATGGTGTTAGAATAACAGCAGAAGGAAAACAAAAGATTTGGATTTATCCAAAGGAAAATACAGCTCTGCCAGCTCCCATGGAAGCCACATGATACCGCCAGCTAACACCTTGTGGAAGTCAGCCCAAGGCACAAGTATGTATGTTATTAGCAATCTGCCCTTTCCATTGCTTCACCGCCACTGGCAGTTTTTTGCTGGGAAGAGGCATTTGTGGCTTTGTTTCTCACCCACTCCTTGAAATATTTTGCATGGACTGCTGTCTACTGCTCCCTGAAGGGCTGGCCTTTGACACTGTGCTATTTCCAGTCTCATATATAGATGCAGCATTATTTTCCAGAGTGGGAATTGAACCATTTGCAAAGGAAGCCCCAGTCTGCTTCATTTTCTTCATTGCCAACACATCAGAATTGACATGGAAGTGAGGTGAGATTTAAAGATTGCATTAAACTGAGTAGCTGGGAGTGGAGAAACAGGAAAGATAATGCAGAGGAGGTAGAGAGGGGTTAGAAAGAGGAAAAAAAATATATTTGGTTTAAAAAATATGGGATAAAAAATCTGGGGTAAAATAATCCAAAGCCAGGAGTAAGGAAGAATGATGAGTTGTCCAGCATAGAGGGAATTGGCTTTATGTTTAGGAAAGCAAATTTCACTTCTTGGCTCTGCCACAGAATGACCCAGGTATGTTGCAAGGGCCCCATGCAGCAAAAGGCTTGGGCTCAGCAAAGCTGTGTCCCAGTGGCTGGCCACCATCCAGAGATTCAGCTGCTCATGTGTGCTCTCCATGAAGAGAGCTGGGAGCCTAAGAGAGTAGCTGCTGAAGGCAGCTGCCAGCACCAGAGCTTTCCATGATGTCCTGCCCTCATCAAGAGCCTAGGTACCACCTCTCACCCTTTGGCTGACAGCTGTGAGCCCTTTCCCATGCAGGAGCAGAGGCTGCCTGTGCTAAGACACATGGCGGGAGATGCTCCATGTCCTGCATGGCTCCTGCTGCTCACTCCCTCTGCAGAAACATAGTTATTGGTGGCCACTTGAACAGGATACTGGTGACTTTCAGCCAAGTTGGTTTTCAGCCTTATCCAGATGTAATGTTCTAATCTTGGGAGTCTGCCTGTTAATACCCTCAGAGGGTCAGAGAAATTTTGTGGTAGCAGAAGACGACTGTAGAGAGGGAGCAAGCGAACATGCAGGCAGTCAGAGAAGCACACAAGGATGGTGTTTGCAGAGCAAGAATACTTTGCCTCTGTATAGCTGCTAAATGCAAAATAGAGAAGGTCCTGGGAATTAGCACTAGAATCTGGGCTCCTAACCCTAAGGCTTCACTCACACTGCTGAATTACAGTGGTGCACTTTGCTTAGGTCAGCAAAATCCACTGAGTGGACTGAACCAGATTCAGCGAGAGAGAGAAACAATACCTATTTTCCCTCCTGTTGTGGTTTAACCCCAGCTGGCAACCATGCATCACACAGCCACTTCCTCACTTCTCCTGTGTTAGGATGAGGGAGAGAACTGGAAAGGTAAAAGTGAGAAAACTCTGGGGTTGAGATAAAGACAGTTGAACAGGTAAAGCAAAAGCCCCACATGGAAGCAAAGAAAATGAATTCATTCACCACTTCCCACAACAGCAGGTATAGAATACATATCCCTGTGGTCAGTTGGAGTCAGCTGTCCCAGCTGTGTTGCCTCCCAACTCCTTGTGCACTCCCAGCCTACTTGCCAGTGGGGTGGTGTGAGGGGCAGAAAAGGCTTTGACTCTGTGTAAGCACTGCTCAGCAGTACCGAACACCTCCTTGTGTTATCAACACTGTTTTCAGCACACATCCAAACCCTAGCCCCACACCAGCTACTATGAAGAAAGTGAACTCTACTCCAGCCAAAACCGCACACCACCTCTCCAGAGTAAACAAATGCAGATGAGCAACTGAATAAAAACAAAATCATGACATTCACTTTTACCTCAGTAAATGCTGTCATTCCAGAAGGGATTATTAATTTTGTATTAAATTTATGTTCCAGCTCCTAAATCTATCTATGCAGTCATTATTTATATGTGACTCACCAAACATTCAGTAGAGCATCTGTCACAGATATCAGAGGTCTACTTACATGTCACTTGGTGCTTGTCATTAATTTGGGGTCATGGGAGGTTAGTCCAATAATATCTCTGCTACACAGCACTCCACTACACTGAGACACACTCTAGGGCTGCTCCTGATGTTTTCTTATAAAATGAGAGTTTGAAGTTCAATTAAACAGGCACAGATTTAACCTCTGTAACAGCCTTCCTGAAGCATTTTTGTTTTAAGACAGAAAGTATTTGACCAGGAATTGAAAAGAAAACCTAAACTGTACAGTTAGTTCTCCAAAAGACAAGGAAAATAAAATGAAAACAGAAGTAACCAAGAGTATAATATCCCTTTTAACTGGCAAATGCATGGAAAAAAAAAATATGTGATTGTTAGCAATTCTTTTTTTGTGTTCCTACAGTCCAGCTGAAATCCACCTTTCTGTAAACTTATGGTCCCTCATTCTCAAACACTTGCTCTTGTGCCATCTGATTTCTCTCCCTATTGCTCCAGTTGCTGTGTGATACAGAGGATTTTGCCAAGTGTCTTTGGGCATTTCCCTGCAGAAGACTAAAACCAGGAGATGCATGAGCAGAGCAGGTAAGAGAGCCAATGTTAATATCTTCTTTGGAGGGAAGGTGTTCTTATTACCATTGGCTGTTCTTGCTTACCATAGGCAACAAGGTAATATATTTACACATTAGGTAATATCTGAGCAATTCAGCTTTTGAACTGTTTTTTGTGATTTTGTTTCTTACAGATAAGCAGTATTGGAATTCATTCATAATGCCTATAAATTTACTTCCATTGAAATCAAAGACTAAATTTCCATCAAAACCTGAACATAAACTGACTATTACAAATCCCAGACATTGGGTCACTCATTGGTTTCTATAAAATATATGGGCATCTGTGCAGATCTGTAACTGTAGCAGATCCTGGAAGCTTATTGGTATTTTTGCTTAATATTTGCTTTTTTTCCACTAGGAATAGAAACGAGACAAACCTGATGATTTCTATGGCAACCCCGAGCCAGAGATTTTTCTGAAGACTTTTATTTGGTTCTTGAACCTTGTTTTCCTTGGGAATGTGGTTTGATGTTATTTCCTCCTTCCTGCTGAGCAGTCCAAATCCTGAGCTGGGCTGCTGGGTGATGAGGAAAGACGCTGACCTCATGCTCCTTTTTATTATTATTTTTTTATTAACCATCTTTTCTCCTGCATTTGTCTGTAAAGAACTGATCTTCTATGATCCTGTTCTTGCCACTTTATCTTCTTCCTACTGGGTGCAATATCCTCCTCCATATACTATGATACCCCAACGTTTTAAACATTGACATCTGAGACAGAAGCTATTTAATGCTTCCATAATCGTATATAATACATTTCCTTCTGTTCTGAGATGGAGGATACCATACCTGAAATGTGCAGAAAAGTTATAGTTCAGATACTAATATTTTCCACAGGCTTCTAATTACTCTTTCATCTGTACCAAATATAGGCTGATGTTCAAACCTTGTGTAGAACTCTGGCAGGACTTTGAAGGCTTATGTTGTCTCTGGTCAGGTTTCTAAAACTATTCTAGTATTTTTGAAAACACTCTGGCAAAAGGAGTCTGTTCCACAAGACACTGGTTTAATTCTTAGACAGTGGCTTTCTGCTGAATATTTGTGGCATCATTCTAAAGTGTGGAAGTACATGGGATTTCTAAACCCTCGGTTTCCTGGTGGGAATAATTCTGGACAGATGGTTTTACTATCCAGATGACAAACTAATTGACAGTAATTTTGTAGAAATAAAAATCTTATTTCAAATGATGACCTAATTGTTATTGAAAAGAATAGACCATTGTAAATGCTTCGTTGTGTAACATAAATCTAAAGATGAGTTATGAATGCTGCTTTCAAATCAATCTTTTAATAGCACTTTATTAAACTTGTAGGTGTGATTCAGGGGGTTCTGTTTATTCAAAGGCATAAAATATAGCGAGATTTTGGCTCTCATATATGGAAAAAATAATTTAATCCACTCCTGTCTAACTGGAAATGGAAAGTAGACCCCTTTCAATCATACTTTGAATCAAAAATGAGGGACAGATGCAGTCTGAAGTTAAATCAAATTATTCCCACAATTTAGTAGAGATTGAGATTTGGATTTCATCCCTTTGATTTACAAATCCACCTCAACAGCCAAATGGCATTGCTTTTAATCTACAATAAGTGAGAAAAGCTAACTAAGATGCAGTATGACTGTGGCTGAACTGGTACATGAACATGCTTAAATGCATGCAACGAGTATGCCCTAGATCTCTAATCCATGTGTTTCCATTCTCAGTCAGATTTCACTTCCAGCATCAATTGCAGAGTTAGTGTGGGTATGAAGAGTTCCCAAGTGGATCCAGGGCCATCATGTGTCCTTCCCACCCATCTTCAGAAAGACTGCTGTGAATGTGCATTTATGTAGAAACCAGTATTTTAGCCACCAACCACCTTGTTCTTCTATCATTTGTGTGACATCGCGAATCAGGAAGCAGAGGCAGCAGTTTATGGGTCCATGCCCATCTTACACATTAACAGCCTCACTACCCTATATGCAGGGACTGGTCTGCCATGGCTAGGTTCAAGCTATTTTGTATACAACCCTATTTCATCTCTCTACAGTATACATTCTTTAGCTGCTTTGCTCTTGGTCTTTTAGTATTATGTAGTAGTAATTTCCTGTGCTCCCAGTTAGTATAGTAATGCTGCAAGAGTGTTAGTTGTGAAATGGGAGAGCTGTGACTTCTTGTCATGGAATACTGGCTCTTCTGTACAGGTTGGATTCCTGTTTATTATATTCAAGTCAAGTCACTGAGTCACATGTCAGGTTCTCATGTCTCACTCATACCTTCACTTGAAAGAGAATTTTCTGTTTCATCTTTAAGTCCAGGGTTTTCCAAAGGAGGCCTGTTTAAAATAAACAAAATACCAGGTATTTATGTCTATAACTGGAAGAAAGGCTTTGTTTCAAACTCATCACAATACTCCTTAACAACAGTAGGCAAAATGTAAGCCCATCTAAAAAATGCCAGAAGGAAACAATGGCATTAAGTGCATAAATAAAATTGATCACTGGTTTTCCA
The DNA here is from genome assembly GCF_012275295.1 of Melopsittacus undulatus. Lineage (NCBI taxonomy): Eukaryota > Metazoa > Chordata > Aves > Psittaciformes > Psittaculidae > Melopsittacus > Melopsittacus undulatus. Next base: position 33,877,791 of record NC_047527.1, read on the forward strand.
AAACATAGATTAAGCATGCTGTGATGTAGCCCATGAAAAAATAAACTATGGAGCCGTAGTGGTCAGACTATAACCAAGTCTGCCATCCTTATATATTCTTGTAAACCTACAGTGGTTTATAGTTTTCTTTGCTGCAAAGAGGAAGGCAAATAAATATAAACCAAAAGGCACTGCTATGATTTGAAATTACTCAGCCAAAAGTTGAGCCCATGCAACGTTTTATTTATCCATCAGCACTGATGTTCTGTTGTGCCAGAACTCCCAAAATCCTCACTCTGTAGCAGACAGTAAATCCTAAAGAGTCATGTTTTAGTAGCACTAATTGGCACAGCTGCTGAAAAGACCAAAGACCCAAAAAACCCAAATAGGATAATGGTAAAAGCCTCTGCCCACAAACCTAGCTTGTGGTCTCTGCAACTTTTCCACAGCATTTCAGCTTACCAGACGCTGACTGCATCAGTCTGCAAATACTCTGCTATTCCTGCAAATACCGTACTATTCTTTCATTTAAGAGTTGTTGAGGAGGCTGGATAGGTAACAATTATTCTGGATCTTTAAAAATAAAAGTTTAGAATAGAATAGGATTAAAAACTGAAAAATAAATGAATTGTTTTCGTTGATTAACACAACCTATGGAAAGTAATTATTTATCTCCCAGAAACTAAAAGACAGGCAGCACTTTGGGAGAAATGATAAGCCAGGCTGGGAGAAATTATTTGGCTTACAGAGCATGTTGCATGCCATACCAGCACCTGTGGTTAATTTTAGAGTTCATGTTAGCTGAAATATCTTTTAATAGTTTGGCTGGGGCTTAACCCCCCTCTTTCCAGAGTGGGAAGGAGAGCAGCAGGAAGTGCTCCACAGTGGGAGCAGCTGGGCCACATATGACCCTTTCCTGATCAGGGATCTTCACTTGTGCCTTTGTTGCACTTGTAGGGACAGCTGAGCCCCTTCAGAGCTACAGCTATGATACTGAGTATTGTGAAGAGTTCTACAGCATGTGCATCCTCCAGACACTTCCTTAGGTCCATAGGAAAGTAAAGCATGAACACGGCCAGCAGCAAAAAGCCCCTATCCTTGTCAGCTGCTGTCTTCCAACCAATGCACATAATGGAACTACATTTTCCAGGCTGACACCTTTCATGAGCCAACAGTAGTTTATTGGAAGGAGAAAGAGGACTGATGCAGCTCCAGTATCCAGGATGGCTGGGTTATATCCTCTGATTCCCCATATCATACTAAGTAAGTGACTTACTAACTCTTATCTAACATCTCTTACCTCTTAGTAAAGAAAATACCATACACAAAATAGTTGCTGGAACACTGGCACAATTGTGAAGCATTGTGTCCTTCTCTGACATACAAAAAGATCAAATGTTTTCAATGATGTCAGTATTTTATTGTATGTACATTTCCATTTTAATGGTAGTGTTTTTTCTATTTCAATTGTTTTATTTTCTTTACTACCCACAGATCCCAGTGGATTAACCAGATGTCTTAATATTTATGAGACAGTCCACCTCCTTCTCTTCCTCCTCCTGCTGAATTTTTGAGTTCCTTGAGTGTGTGCCACTGTGGCCTGGCTCTGTCTTGTCATGTGTTTAGGGTGCAGTAATAGGTAGAGAAAATGGTCATCCTTGGTGACCACACAGGAAAAATACAACATGGACATGAGGTTTCCGGCTCGCCCACCCGTCTAAATTCAAGGCTAGTGGCTCTGCAGGGAGGAACTTCCTCTCTTGTTGAATTTGGTAAGATATTCACAGGAAAAATCCTCCTACAAGCAAAGCTCATAATTCCACCTCTGCCCCTGGCTGTGGCTCCCACCTTGGCTAGTCAGGGTGTGTGTGCCAGCTAATTACAGCCCAATGGCTTTTCACAGTTCATTGAATTGAATCCTAGAGTTACTGTGCCAGCTAAATGTAAGGGTGTTGTGAAAGGTTTGCTTTTGTCTGAAGAAAATGACCTGAGTGTGAGGGACAAATTAAAAAATGGTTATACAGAAATAGCTGCTTCATTTCCAGTATCATTAGACCAGTCCTGATTCCACTTTTCTCTCTCCCTTACTAAATATAATCCTTAACTCTTCATAAATGTCTTTTTCTTCCTCATATTTTTCATGCCTGATTGGCTATCCAGTAATAAGGATTGCTGGGCAAGGAGTGGCGGAGCTGATTTCCATCCCCCCCCCCCCCTGCACCCCCCCAGTATTTGCTATTTTACAAACCATGAGGTTAAGTGGGAAGGAAGCCTTGACAATATGAGCATTTGGTTAAACAATTGTTAGAAATAATATGTAAACAGTTTTCTGCAATATTTGTTCTACAGTATAGTATCTAGCAAATCAGCTACTTCCGAAGCTGTGAGTCTTAGCGATGTGTTTTGAAGAGCTAGTGTTTTGAAGGTTCTTCTGAATGATGCAAAATTGCTTAATAGGGATTTATCCATTAAATAAATGTAAACCTTTAAAGACCGGTCAGGTGCCAGCAGAGATTACAAACTTCATGAGCAAAAGGGAAGACGTTACCCCTTCCACCAGCTGACCTCCATGTGTTGAAGGATATGCTGCCAGAGCAGCAGTGTCTAAGGGAAAGATTTAGTTTAGAAATCCTTCTCTCTCTTGGTTTTATCGTCAGCATATTTGTGTGCAAACCACAGCCTGGGTCTTTCAAGGAGGCTGGGATGACAATACCTGTCTTACTCAGGATGATGTCATTTCTGCCCTGATTCATGACCATACAAAAAAGCTCACCTGTTATAAATTGCCAAGAAGAATATGCTCAGGCTGTGAGCCAAAAAAAAAAAAAAAAAGAGTTTTATTGGGGATTTCTTTCCCTGCTGATGGATAAATGGGAAGCAGAACTGGAACATGGAAGAACTACTCTAATTTTTCTGGAATATCTATGTTTATCCAATTGTCTAATGCCTATTCTGCCTATGTAATTTCTAACAATTAGGGTTAAATCACACATTTAATTTGATTTTGTTAAATGTAATATTCCTATACTATTCTGCTTCCTACACTTCAGGAGTCCAAATTCTTCTGCTTGCTGTAGAACTTAATCCTACTGGTATATACACTTGTCAGCTGGGGAAAACAAAATGCCTCCTATACCAGGTGAAGTTTTGCATTCCCATCTACTCACCTGCTCTAGGTGCCTCAGTCACTGCCCATCATACCTGTACCAGTCCCACTTGTCTCTAGGCAAGCTCTTGCCCACCTCAGGTGCTGCTTCGGTGCATCCCTCCTTCTTTCAGAGCATTCCCAAGCAGCAGCAAGGGGAGAAGCTCTTGATATGCTGCTTGCACCTGTGGTAGGGTACTAGGAATGCATTTTTGGTTTTGGAAAGCATCTAGCCAAGCTAAATCATGTCAGCTATTTTAATTTATGCTCAGAAATTGATGATTTTTAAAAGGAAAGCGCATAAATCGGGTGGAAGTTGCTAGAAATGTTTTATTCTTATCAGCATGGAGTAAGAAAATTTGTGGCCTGATATTGACAGAACATGGCTTTCCTGGGTTAAAATACACATTTACCTCTGCTACTGGTTTAGAAATGCTTTAGGAATACACAAAGGATTTTTAAAAATAAAAGCATAGTACCTCAGGGAGTACCGCTAGTTTAAATAACACATCAAAAGTATTTATGAGCCTTTTTTTATGAGGTGGTCAAAGCAAAGACCATCCAGCATGTAACGTAAGACTGGCTAAAGAAGAAAGGTTTTTCAAAACCACATTGGAGAGTTGAGCATGAATGGAATTTTATTTCAGTCTCTATTGCTTATTTAAATTAATGATGTTTTCAGGTGGAGTCTAAATGATAATACAGATCAAAGTGAGTTTTGCCAGGGAGCTGGACACTAGTCTATTATTCAAAGAATGTTACTGACTAATGTTGAAATAATCCTTAGCAGATAATAGGTTTGGTGAAAGGAAACTTTTAAATAGTTTCAAACATTTTCAAATGTACTGGAATCATGTCAACTTACTCTTTAGCGATGGAGATTAATACTCTGGAATACATACCTTAGCAGCAGGTCTCCCACTATTTATCCAGCTTGTCCAACCACAGCAAAATACAAAATAAAGGTCATTCTGTCTTCTTTGGTCAAGCAGTATGACCTCAGTAGCTCCTGCTGTGTTGTTATAAAGTTAATAAGGTCTTCCCTACTACAGGAAGAAGCTCCAGTCCATCCCCATGTCAAAGGATCACTTCCAGGTTTGATTTCTGAGATGTACCAAACCCTGGCCCGTTTCATGGAGCTCAGAAAAGGTTTTAAAGTGCTGCCACTCCAGTGTGGTCTCTCACACTTTGTACGCACTCACACTCTGGTTCCAACTTTTGTCTTCCAGTCCCTAACTTTCTTACCTCCATACAGATCTCTGAGCTAGAATACTGGTTACAGAGACTTGCCATCCCAGGTGTTTTCTGAGGTGTTAAAAGTCTAAGGTACCTACTGACAAAACACACAAATCTCAGTAAGATGAGCTTTATACTTCTTGAACTATACCTCACTAACCAGGCAGGCTGTGCCACCTTCACATTATTCCTTGATTCTACATTAAGCTTCACTGCAACTGTGCAAGTACTTAAAAGGATTTTGAGAATGGGTTGATGAGGAAAACTGGTGAATGGACATCTTTTGTTTCTGCCTTAACTATGCTTGTATATATTATCTCATTAGGACATTTATTTGCAATTATTTTTGCAACAGCTATGCTGGTAAGTAGGGCAGAATTCAAGAAGATTGATTATAATGGAACTAGCCTTAACTGCTTAAAGTAAAACATGGACATAAAGCCTCAACGTATCCAGAATAAACTTTATCTGAAAAAAAATGAGACTTTCTAGCATGTTACTTGTGTGATTTCATTGTGAATAAGATTGGTTTACCCATCTGGGTGCAAAATAAGATACAAAAAAATACTTTTTACTCTGTTTTGTATTCTTCCTCTTAGCTGGTGAAACTTCTATAAAGTTGATATCACTGTTGACCATTTTGTGACTTCAAACCACAGCCTCCTACAGGAAATGTAAATAAATCCTGCCACGGGTGGCATGGAACTTCAATAACCTTAAACCATTTTACACCTAAATGAGAGCATCTGTGGAAGGGATTAGCATGCTGTAATTTATGTGCAGTGACTTCCCAGCTTGCTTTAACTTTCCCCTGTGCTCCTAGTCAGATAAGCAGACATGGAAAGAGCCTGGGCTGTGCTGGTTCAGTCACTTCATGAAATGATTGCATGGACCTGCGTGTTTGAAAACAATCCTGCACTGAGACTCCTTGATTTTGGTGGAGGAGCTTCACTGGACAGACTCGCAAGGCTCATGGCAACATTGCAGCTGAATAGGTTTTTCAGCAATTTATCGTTAGTGATGAGGACAGTATGTCTGTCTTGGTAACTATTGTTGCTCAAGAGCATGCTGTTGGCTATGGTAATGGAGATTAAAAGCATCTTAAAATGAAACAGCTGCAGTCTCTCAGTTGTTATTCATTAACATTTCATTGTTCAATCTGTTTTATTGATTTTCATAGTGCATAAAATACACAAAATGTGCAGAAAATCCAATACGAAATGAAAGAGCTATGCATAAAGGGAATCATGCAGTCTTAAGGAATGGGTACAGCAAAACAGGCAGTCTTAGGCTGAGCATGAATTCACTGAAGGAACAGGACTAAGCTGCCACCCTTCATTTAAAAAGGCTGAAAAATACTATTAAGTGCATCTGTGGAAGTATGTAGCTGAAATGATAGCAGCCTCCTAAACCACAACACAACCCTGTGCCTTCAGTCAAAGAGATGTAAAGTCCTGCTCAAAAATTTAAACAGTTTGGACAGATAACCTTTAGCCCAGCATTAACTGGACACACACATGAACTTGTGTGTGTGTGTTCCTTGTAGAAAGGGCTGTGCATAGGCAGGAAGCTCAAAAACAGCAAGGAAGCTAAAGAATGGTCTGATCCAGTAGAGTCATCAAGAGGAGAAAGAGGTTTTGTGGAGAAGCTGCCCTAAAAATTTTGCTGCTTAAACCAAATTTGTCTCCCATTGCTTAATATTACCTGAGTTCAAGAACACAGAGCTTGTAGCCAGAGAGAACTGTACACAAGACTTCCTCATAAATTTCTCTTCTTAAAGAGAATAACCTTCAAGTATCCATTTTTTTGGCATATCTAATCAAGTTGAAAAGGGTAACAATATAATCTGCATGAACAGTACAAACTGTGCCTGGTGGTCAGGGAGCCAAACTGGCATCATCCAAACCCTAGGGAGGCCAATGGGATGACTCTGATTTCACCTAAAATGCGCTTTGAGTCAAGTCCATCAGTAGCATATGTATTGCCTAAGTGTATATTGCTTCCCTTGCAGGGTTACCATTGTTTTAAGTTTAAGTGGTTATGAAACAGCAGCACTCTGATAGCAAAAATGTTACCCTGTCACTATGCTGCTAGTTAGAGAAGATGTTTTAAATCAGTGAAGCACTTTATCCTGTCAAGGACCACCCCTGCTTTGCAAAGCAGGGGCTGTATCCAGGTCAGGGCCATGAACGTACACAGACAGCATGTGCCCCAAGAGGGATGGGAGCATCTAAGGCCTCCGGGCAAACCTCATGAAGTTCCATAATGTGATTCCCAGACCATTTTGGACACTCTTTTCCCTTGGACTTCATGCACAACAAAGCCATAATGGTATTCTCAGTGTGCCTGGGCTCAGTGCCATATGAACAGCAGTTGTATCCTGGCAAAGGAGTAGTCTAGCCCTGGGCATTGCTTTTCTGTACTTTGGGAGTATTTCAGGTCTGGCACCTTCATGAAATTGGTCAGAGAATAAGATTTGGCTAGGTCACCCTTGCTGAACACATTAATTAACATTCTTGTTAAAGAGCCTGACTTTTTCTGTAGCCATGCAGTGTTAGTTGCAATAAAGACTATCAGCTTTTCTGTATGGGAGCTAAACACTGACCTTCTTCTATTTCATTCTCCTAAAACCCTTTTTGCTGTGATTTTCATTTATGTTGCTAAATAGTCCAAGCATACATAGACAACTATCTGTCTCTCTCTAGAATACAACAGGCACTTATCTGGCACTATAAATGTAACAATAATATTAACAGAGCTTTCTCTAACTGTTTATTTGAACACACCTGGTAAACCCAAAGGAAAGGCTGAATGCAGCAACTTATTTCATTAAAAGACAACTGATGTTTTATTTAACTCAATAATTAAAAGTTGTACAAAGATCACCTCAGGGTGTTTTTTAATAGCTAGGTTTCAACTGAATACCAAAATCAACAGGTATATAATTGTCCAACAGAATAATTTTAATATAAGCAATAAAGTTTCTTAGAGATTCGGATGCTTCCCTTAAGACATGAGAAGTGTTTCTATAGAGATTATGATTACAGTATAAATTAGTCCATCATTCTTCTGAGCACAAACTAAGGCTCCCAAATAATTTGAATAGTTTACTGCAGCAGGTCAGTAATGACATGGAACTGTAAAACAATGGTACTCGTCCAGTTTAGCTCCCATTCAGAGAGGATTTTTGCCTCTTGGAAGGGCAATGTGTTGCTTAAAGTAGAACACGGAAAGAAAAGAGATGCCAACTGCACAGCTGTCAGATTGCTTTTCTTGTTTTTTTTTTTTTTTAAATAGGCTTAAAAGAAAAGAAAAGAAGTTAGCTTAGGGCAATGCCTTGGGAGCAGTTAGTTAGTGAGAACATAACATGAAAGGGGGATTAAATTCTCTCTCTTTCTTGATGGAATAGATGCTAGCCCCTGCATGGTCTATTTGCAGCCTTGTGCAGAAACTTGATGGCCCTTCTCATGCTGCCCCTCCAATTTCTGGCATTAACTTTACCCTCTTAATGTCCTCCCAGTCTTACCTTTTTTTCCCCTCTATGCTGCCATTTTCTAGATTAAATAGTTCCTATGCCTTTTGTGACAAATCACTTCTTCTTTCTGTATCCTTAAGGGAAGAACTAGTTGTTATGGTGGGGCACATTTCTCTTATGCATGATGCATTTACCTTACAAACCTTGTGGTGCCAGAAGATGTTACTCACCATGACAGATGTTTTCCATGCCAACACAGCCTTAGCAGCAAACATGGCACATGTTTCCTGATTCATTTCAACACAAAGTTAGTGGATTAGCTCAAACCATACTGATGAGTTTTGAAGTTTATCTGGCCACATTTACCCTGAGCAACCTGGATAACATCGAGCTGAAGGCTAGGAGAAAGCCCAGTGATCTGGCAATGGAGAAATATGAGGATGGTTTGGTCTTTGGGTGCTCTGGTTTGACCTGGCAGAAGACACTTTTCCATGCCCCAAACTTAACTTTACAAGCAAACCTTGATCCCTTAGTATTTTATGCCTCATCTTGTATATATTTAAGTATGGCTTAAAATAACTGCAAGGCAGGGATCTCATGTACGTACATGAGCTCCACCTGGCATCAGTTACACCAGTATTGACCAAGTAAGAGCTTGGCCTTTTGTAATTTAGACATGTGTGTGATACTATACATATGTCAGTGACTGCATATGAGCACTGCAGTGTAAAGGAGAACAATCATAATCTTAGTAAAATATGAACATAGATTGTTATAGAATTACCATAATAGTGTTTATAGTAGTAGCTATAAATGGTACCAGGAGGCTGATTAAAGCTAAAGAGCTACTTTTCCTGCTTGCTGATTACAATTAGCTCTTTGTTGAATTGCTTGCCAAAGGACTCCATTAAACTACAGTCTATTGACCTTACAGGCTGTATTTTTAGTATGTTTTGAATGTACAGCTGAAGTTTTTCACATGGAGAACTACACATACTCTGAGCACAAGTATAGTGACATGAGTGTAATAATCTACCTACAACAGCAGAAATAGGTGAGGCTTTGTACATACTGTTATAGTACACATTTATAAGCATGTATGTGCTTTTAAAAGTCCAAATCTATCAACTATTTAGCTTGTGGATAAGTTCCCATCACTCTGCTCTCTCATTTAGGTATGTCATAGGATTACATTTCAGGAGTATGAGGGGAGGGAATAATTTCTGTATCCCTAAGGGACGCCAATTGAAAATGTGCTCTGGGTGTTCAGGTTCCGAAAGCTCATACACTACTCATGGTAATTTTTTAAGACGCTGTACTTGTACTTGATCAGTCCTTATTTTCAGTATAAGAGCAGAGCCTTTCACCTCACAAATCTCACTTTCTCAATTTCTCTCCTCCAAACAAAACCTCCTCCCCTCATTCCGGTAACAAACCCCAATACTGTAGTTGATATATAACCAGCCCTGCACTTTGCTGGTATCTGCTTTTGCTTTTGTAGCTCAGCAGGGTCTACTGCTTCCTCCTAGCTCCACCTAAATTTAACATAAATTTTCACACCTCTTCTTTGTTTTAGTATTGGATACCCCCTAAAATGGTTTTCCTTGCTGATTTCCTTAAAGAACCATGAAGGCTGATTTTGATCTTGCTGTGAATCTGACCAAATAAGATTAACATTTAATAAAAAACTTTTAGAAACAAAACCCTCAAGATTAAATGCAATCATGCTCATTCTGAGAGCTGCAGTCATTTGTCCTTGGCTTGTTTTTCCCAGAAATGACTGGCACAGTCATATTTTTTTCATAAGGGTAGTTGGCTCTGCTCTCACTTGGCTGGTCTTGGGAGATGATTTCGGTTACAGTTTCATCTGCCAAGTCCCATATTCCCTTGTGACCCAGTTTGGATTTTAGTTTTCCAGCTAGGCCACCTGCCTAGTGTTAATTAGTTATGGTTTCCTTTTTACATGCAAAATTGTTTTAACTTCATGAGCTGGCACAGATTTGCATGGGTTTCCCTCCTCGTCCTACTGTACAAGCAGCACTGCCTGCCTAGTCCTGTCATCTGCGCTATAAAATCAGCCAGGCTCAATCAGATATGACAAATTGTTCAAGGGGAAGGGGTAGGAGAAGCAGCAATTAACTTTTGTGTTTCCCACTTTGAGGCTGTTGTGCTCTCTGGTCTTAGAAAATCCTCATCTGACTGAGTTGATGGTCTTTCTTCTAAAAAGTTGCCAGTTCTAATCCAAAGCTGAAGGAGAGGTAAAATATCTTTAATATGCACTAGAAGTCCATGTGCCCAGCTATTTATAATCAAGCTATACAGCACTGGCAGGGCTGTTCTTTCACACTCAGACTCTTTGCTGTCTACTTGTTACTATATCAGGCTGGACTGATTATCCTGTTTCTCTGATAGGTAGTCCCAGCTATCTGTGCATCCTACCCAATCTATCCCTGTTGTAACTGGTGTTATGGGAACTGTTACAGGCACACACCCTGGAAGAACCCTCCCAGAAAAGCTGCATGTTATTGAGGCTAGCCACCAGCCTGGTCCTCACAAGGATGCCACACAGGATTCTGGGTTTACTCTGACGTGAATAAATAGCCAAACTTATTTTCTCAGTGTCTTTTTCTTGGCATTGGTTTTCTCTCCTCCCTTCATAGCAGCCTTTTGCCTCTGGATCTGACCAACAGATTTCCCTACAGGTTATATAGAACTTATTTCCCTGGATTTTGTTTCTCCACTTTGGGAACTCAAGATTTACAGCTCACTTGCTGGAGATTTGTCATTGTTGATAAATGGTGGTAAAGGTGGTAAAAAAGTGTTTATCTTTTTTAATGTCCTGTCAGCTTTCTCAAATGCCTTCTAATCCGTCCTAGCAGAAAACGCCTATTTCTTGGTCAGAGGCCTATTACTTAGTTATTTCAGTTAGTGCTTGGTTACCCCTAGTCTGCTAGAATTGTCACCACATTCAGAGTTTCATGTGAATAACTAATCATCAAAGCTCTGTTATATACCTGGGAATCCCTTTGTGTCACAGCAAAGTTTCTGCTAACACTTCTTGTAAGCAGCAACAAAGGCAAGAAGACCCACACTGAAAACAGCACTGTTGTTAAAGCTGTTTGGCACAAATACTGTTTAATACCAAATGACACCATGTCATATACTGATGCTGAATATGTACCTTTGGATTCTGGTAGAAACAAATATGCATATATTTGTTTATAGTATACCTGCTTATGTGTCTTTCTTGTTTCATTCAGTGCATGTCATCTCTGCAAAATTTCATTGACCTGTAGCTTGGAAACCCACAGGTACTGTTAAGCTCCGCTACTGTGAACCACACAGTTTCACTGAATAACTCCAGACTCATTATATCTAACTGAAACGGCAACTGTTTTCAGAAAGATATTCAAATCCTCACATAAGGATGTAAAGTAGAATTCACTCCTAGCTATGTAAGAGTCAAATTAGTACTGTACAACAACCTCAAGGTATACTCAGAATCTTTTCATTTTAAGACCACTTTTTGAGTTACTTAAACTTCCCTTAAGTGTACTTTGTTTCTCAAATGAAACCTAAGCTAGGTTAGATTAGAGATCTAGTTTTCAGATGGTTAAAATGAAGTGAAACAAATTTTCTCTCTTTTCAAATGTGCTAACTTTTCTGGTTTATCATTTAAGATTGAAATGACAACTGTCAGTTTCGAGTCAGCCATGTTAGTCTTTATCTATATGGGCCTTGTCCTTAAACTGTGCAGTTTTGAAGATGTTAATTTGGATGACATCATGGGTGCTGTCATCAGTCTGCTGGGACAGGTGACAGCAAGGCACCACCTGATGCCTTTTTTTGCTTCTATACTGTGCAAGCTAGATCTAGAGTAACAGTACAGATGGCCAGAAACCAAGTGTTTCACTATAGAGAGAGCAGTTGTACTACAAAAGGCCTCATTTCTGAATTTGGCTTAAATTTGTCTTGGTTTTCCTTGGATACTTTTCATGATGTAACAAGAGACCATCCTGTGAAGAACCAAAGCCAGTAAGGCCAGACAGTTCAAAGCTTACACACTTTAGGCTCCAACCCAGAGATGTGATGAGAATGAAGCTGACCTCAAGCGTATGAGTTACACTGCTGACTGTCACAGAACTACTTACTTGGTTAAGTGTCCTGATGCATCAAAGTGTCTGTGGGTCCATTAAGAGTTCCCTTGAAATGAGAGAGGTATTTTATAGGTCCTTCAAATATCAAAGAGGTAGAGGTCCCCCAATACCACTCAAATTTTGTCTGAACTAATAAACTAAACATGCTTGGAACCACTCTCTGGCAGTGAACACAACTGGCATATGGGTTCACATTGTCACACTTTTGCCCTCCAAAGCAGGGTCCATGGATTCAGATTGACCACTGGGAAGACTTTCTGTCCCTTGCTCACCCTCAGACCATGCCTGGCTATTGTCCAGGTGACTGTTATCTGACATGATCCAAAATCAGCCCTGGGATCCTCTTAAAAAATTTAGGAGTACAGGCAATTGAAGCCCGGTGCCTGGGAACATTCCTTGCCACTTTTTAATTTACTAGAATAGTTGTAGCCTCAGAGGCTGAACACTCTTCTCAGGTTACTTACACAAGCATGCACAGAGGCAGGAGAAAATTGAGAGGCAGACAGTTAGCAAAACAATTGTGCTTTCTACAAAAGCACATATACTTAACTGTGATAATCTGGACAAAAGAAAATAGACTTTTGCCAGGCTGTTGAAATGATGAAAGATTTCAAACCATGGAACTATCTGTGTGCCAAATTAAATCTTTGCCCCCAGAGTACTTAGAAGCTACAGATATTGGGGGGGGAATGGAGGGGAAGGCGTTAATATCTCTTATAAAATAAAAAATTGTGCAATTAAAAATTAATAAAGCACGTTTTTAAAATAACAGAAAAAGGATAAACTAATGGCTAAAAAAAAAAAAACAAAAAAAAAAAACCTAAATAAACCAAAACAAAACAGCTCTTCAGGAGTCTAATCCAGCTTGGAAGGTGAAAAGAAAAAGGAGAAAATTCCTAAGCAGCTGTAAGGTCCTGTTAAATCAGTAGCATTACTGTTCTTATCATATGGCATTGACAAGACACCCACTTCCATGGGGTTACAACTGTACAATCATGCAGGAAGACCATCTGCACTGAAGACCCTCCGTTCTAAACAGATCAAGTGAATCGTCTTTCTTCAGAGGTAGCAAATCCCTGCAAACATCTTACTGTAGGATACACAACAAGCCAAGCTGCACGCTGTGAAACCTGTACAACTCACTCTTTGCAGAACACCTCAGAGACCAGTTTCAGCATAGAGCCTCATTTTTGAATTTTCACAGAAACGGTGTCCTTGTTCTAAAATTATGGCTTCCCTTCTCCATCAATTCTCTCATTGCATTTTCAGGCAGTATAAATAATTTGCTGATGTGAAAGCTACAAATGCAGCCCTGCTACCTGCTGGCCCTGATGCCATTTGCCTGAATCTTAGTTCTTTTCAATCAATTTATGTATACTTTTGTGAAACTCAATACATTCATCTGTGCATGCTCTAAGAGTACAAGTTCTTTTGAAAACTGCTCAGAAAAGACACTGGAGCTGATGTACCTTACAGTATATGGCTCTATTGAGAATAAATGAAGGGGGAGTAAAGAAGGGAAGGAGGATCGCTGGGAGTCCCAGCAACAGCAGAAAGCTGCAGGAAGTGGGTAATGAAATCTAATCCGACAGCAGCTGTGCTGTGTTGCATATGGTGTCTAGCAAAGATTTCACTGGACTGTCCAGAGCATAATAGGAGGATGTACAGACTGGCATGCACATTACAGTTTGTAATTAAAAAACAGTTACAAAACTTTTCTTAAAGGGACTACTCAGCTGAAAACAAAAATAGAAGGAAAAAAACCCCAACCAACAAGTAAACAAAAACCAAGGTGACAAGGTTTGCTCGAAAAAAGTAAGCATCTACTCGCAATTAGTGCAAGTTCTGGTAGGGCATTTTCAGTAAAGATCTTTTCAGAAGGGTTTTCGCTTCGCAGTATTCATGCTGACACTGAAGATGTTCAGCTGGTATGGTTGAATTATGAGAAATGTAGTTACATTATTTTACCAGCTAAGATCAAATAAGTTATCTTTGAAACTCCAGAAGTGGTGAAAACAATCTGAGGCATACTTCAGGAGCTGAAAGTGGGAAACAGTGTGACTTTCAAAACTGACTAGGTCTTGAAAGCTACCAAACTATCACGTGAACAAGATGGGCTTTGAAATGCTTTCCAGGTCTGTGGGTTGAAAAGGAGGAATTTTTCACAAAGAAAAGTAAAATGAAACCTGTAGTGTAAAGAGGAACCATTCCACTTTCTAATTCATCATACATAAAAGCCAAGTGCTGGCCACAAATTGAGCTGGGATTACTGTGGGTCTTTTAATAAACAACAGCCTTTCTAGGGCAAAGTCTTTGTCAAAGGCTATCTGAAGTGTCATTTGGGGCTGGCAGGGAGAAAGATCATGCACATTTCATTACTACATAGGTAACTTGTGTGTTACAGCCTTAGGTTTTGAGTAGCTACTGGATACTGCTGTGGGTGCAGCCCTATTTTAATGTAGTGCTGGCTTGAGAATTTGTTTTTTGTTCATTAAGACAGGTTTTTCAGCTTCAGCTGAGCTCCCTTCTGCTGTAGCTACTTGCTAATGTTCTAGATAATTAGTTTAAAGACAGTGAGGCCATGTTTATGCCACATTTTCTTTTTAAAAGCCAGTGTAGCCATGTTTGTACCATATTTTCCTTTAAAAATCCAATTACATTCCTTACATTTTAACCATTCGATGTTAGATCATTTCATCTAGCCATATGGGATAGGGCAGCTTGACTCTAAACAGAGACTTAATGGCTATAATGGGAATGACAAATAAGGCAGGGATCATGGTGGGCAGAAAGTCTCCTGTCCCGCTGCAAGTTTGAAATTAATAAAGGGGTCTAAGATTCATACCAAGGAGGAATACATATCCCAGGTGAATCCCTTGCGGGGTATTCACTAGTGTTACCAGATTCTGGACAAGATAAAAGTTTTCTCAGACCCCTAGATGTTCCAGACCAACCCCTATAGCCTGGTTGCCCTAATCTGTGCTTTCACCAACATCCAGAGAGACAGATTCAGATGAGCTGCTCTGAAAGCACCTAAGACAGAGAAACTGCTTTCTAGAGGTGCTTGTTGCTTTTCTATACACCAAAGGGACCTTAGCTCATGAGCTAGGACAACCTCATAACATTTAGCTGGGTAGATGTATGTCAACTCATTCCAGTGTAATTAAACACCTCCATTTCATTGTTGCAACAAGCTAAAGCCAGTAGGGAAATTAAGTCAGCTACTACTGATGCCCAGCTGCTTGTTCTTACCCTCCTCCCTGAGGCTATTGCCTCCCCAGTTCCACTGATGTTACTAGCTGTCAGTGAACCTAGGGTTCGTAAAAGAACCAGGGGTAGAAATGGCTGGACAGAGTGACCTGGAGTGCAAACCACACAATGCAAATCATCAGCAGCTGGGCTACATCATCTGTCCATTACTGAAGCCTTAATTCTGTGGGCTTGAGCCTCAGCCCTGCATGGCCAAGTAGTATTTTGTATATTGTGGGTATCTTCTAAGGAAAGAGGGAGAACATTTCTCTCCTGCATGTTAGTGCACAAGAGAAGCAGAGAAAGCTGGTGGTAGCTTCTCAGGCAGGCAGCGGGAAACAATGACCCTGCAAGGGTTCTTCAATGGCAAATCTGAGAAATCAGTTGTGTGGCCACGCTGATGACTCTGCACAACATGATAACAAAAGGGTGGGCTAAACAATTTTAAATTCCAGCTACTTGTGTGGTGACAGATTTCCAGAAATATCTTCCTGTCATCTGTAGAGAAAATGGTCAGTAGCAGGTCATGAAAGAAAAGCAATATGTGTGCATATTCAGCTTCAGCTGAACAGATCTTATTTTCTTTACTGAGTTCTACCCTACACAAGATGCTACAAGTTATATTCACATGATGTCGCTCCTGGTTCCCTGTATCCCTAGTGGGTTAAAAGCTGTAAGCTCTGTGCAATCACATCCCCTGGAAGAACTACAGTAATATGCAAATGGCACATGTCATCATTAATTCCTGGGAACGATAAAGAAAATATACAAAAAGTTTAATGAACGGAAGAAGAAAGAGAAGTGGTAACTGACATTTCTAGCTAGGGAATATGACAGTCAACAGCAGGGCTACCAGCCAAATCCTCTTATAGGCCCAAACACGCTAAAAGCTTTAGCTGAGTGTAAACAAATGCCATGTTCAGCAAAAAGCAGTCTTGAGGGACAGATCTGTTAACTATCAGTGGACATGTTTCATCTCACCGCTCCTTTCGAGGCAGTTAAAAGGAGCTTTGTGTACCTGCCTACAGACAGGAGCTGTGGCTCTGTAATGCAGGAAACCATTGCCTTCCCCTTAGGCCTAGAAGTGGAGACTGTAGCTGCTGCCTACATATATAAAATATAATATAGACCATTTATAAACACAGAATTCTTCAAACGCTTTCCCTTAGGCTACCATTTTGCAATTTATACACAAAGAGAACAAGGGAAATGTCAAATTCAGATGAAAACTGAGGACAGATTTATTTTTTATTTTGTGTATAAAGTGAACCTGTCTTGTTACATTAGCCTGCAATAGCATGAAGTATTGCTTAGTATTTAAAAAGTTGAACCATATCTCTACCTTAAAAATCTGCCTTAAAATCATGCCTTAAAAATCTGTGCAAGGTAAAGCACAAATCCAGGAAAGCATTTAGCTGCTGGTTTCACCCTCAGCTTGGGAGCAGTACCTCTGAAGTCAATGGCTTTCCTCAGGTAGTTGATATCCTGCCCATGCTTTGATGTACCTTTGCCTCAGGCCTCAATGACCTTCCTTCATGAGAGAAGCCAGTCTTCCCCCTATTGAATAAGTATATTCTTCATACCTGCACAAGCCAAAAGTTAAGTGATTCAGATCATCCCGAGTTCCCAAAATGTTTATTCAATTGTCACTTGTTTATAGTCAGTGAGCTGTTCAGCTGGTGAATCAAAGCATCTCAAAGCAGATATTTACAGAAGGGGACAGTTTAAGTGTGACTTGTAGGGGAGGTTGGACTTTTGCTCCCTACAGCTACCTGAAAGGAGGTTGTAGTGAGGTGGATGTCAGTCTCCTCTCCTAAGTAACAAGCAATAGGGCAAGAGGAAATGGTCTCAAGTTACAGCAGGGGAGATTCAGATTGGAAATTAGGAAAAATTTCTTCACCAAAAGGGTTGTCAAGCATTGGAATAGGGAAGTGGTTCAGCCACCATCTCTGGAGGCATGTAGATGTGTAGATGTGTTGCTTAAGCCCATGGTTTAATGGTGGACTTGGCAGTGCTAGGTTAACAGTTGAACTAAACGATTTACAAAGTCTTTTCCAACCTAAATGATCCTGTGATTCTATAACCTGGCAATCTCCAGAGAGGTCCCTTCCAATCTCAGCTATTCTGTGAACCTCTAAAAAAACATGAAAGAATCTGTAGCAATGCCAAGAATCTCTCCCAGGGAATTGCTCAGACTGTGCTTGCTCTCCTAGGAAGTCTCCTTCCTGAAGCAGAAACTCACTGGGATTGACCCACTGCCATGGAGCCCTACTACATCAGTAGGGACCGACATAGGCACAGAGATCAAGCAACAGGAGGTGGTTTGTTGTGGCATTACTCCACTGTAGTGAAGGGAGCATCCTGGCTGCAAACCAGTTCCAGGGATAGCAGAATCCACTGGAAGATGATGCTCTTGATTCACTTGCTTATCACAGTAATAAATCTGTCATTAACCTAGTGGTGTTAAATGTTAAAAAATTTGCAATTTGATGAATAAACTCTTGAAAAAGATGTTTTCAGCAAGAAAAGATGAATCTGAAGAATGATAGAGTCAGATCAAACTGATTTAATTTTCTGAGGCTGTCTGGCAACGCTAAAGAGGTACAGGAGTCACATAGACTCATTCTTTAATTTTTACACTGTAATTTGAGTGGAGCTCTCCATAGCTGTGCTTTTATTCAACCAAAAGGTGAGTTTGGGGATATCTCACCTGCAGACGAGGAGTGTTTACAGCTATTTGCCGATATATTTTTCTACTGATAATTTCCCAACATTAAAAACCTAACCTTGCTAATTCTTCTCTACAGTGGGAAATATTCGTGCAATACCTAAAGGTAGCACATTAATGATTACTGACATAACCTGTGCCCTGAAACACAGTCTCTACATATATTCACTGCCTGAAGAAATCATTTTATACTTTTTTAATCTCAGCCAGTTGTGTCATAAGGATATATCTGTGGGTTATGCACAAGGCACAGCTACTTGCTTAAGAAGTTTCCCAGAGGGCTGAATTTAAATCAAACCTTCAGTGGTGGTCTGTGTCTACAGGATCTTTGACCTTGCTGCCAGCAAGAGCTGCATAGTCAGCAGTCCCTGGGGGGGATTCCCAGGTTGTTGCATCCTGGTCCTAAGCACATGATGCTTCCCACCTTCCCACAGCACAACTTTACCTTTTTACTGCCTTCTGGGGCAGGAGATGTGTGAGCCATCATGGCTTCTTGCCAGAAAAACAAAAATGCAGTGCTTTCCAGGCTCAGCCTAGCTGGAGTAGACGCACTTTTTCCTGCTGAGCACCCTTCAAGAGAATTACGCTGGACCTTTGTTACAAAAAAAAAAGGAAAACCCAACCCCACCTGCCTCACCTCCACCCAAACCCTGAATAGCACTACTACAGGCATTTTCTTACATGAAAGCCATGAGTTTGTCTTCCCTTTCTGTCTGACAGGACTTTGGAATCAGGCCAAATGAGTTTATTTTCAGACTTATATCCACACACAGAAGAAGTGATTCAGGTTTAAGGTGTTATCACCTATAAACATATATTTGCTTTGTTAAGTTTTAGACCTACCGCAGGGATTAAAGTACAGTTTGGATCGGTTATCACCTTGGTTACATCCACTAATCTGTCTTTTCTAAAACTCCTTTTAACAACTGAAACCACTCTGAGAAATTTCAAACAAACTTTTTCATGTACAAGAATGATTAAGTGGCCAAAAGAGACATCTCTCCTTTTCCCTTCAGAGCTGAACTTTCCAATGTAGTGACATAGGCATAAGCCCTCTAGTCTCACTGAACACCTGGCATAATACTGTGCATGGGATGTCATGCAATTATATGGACATTTTCTGGAGTGGCAGGGGTGGTAACAAACTATTATACATGCACAGTCTGGTGACTGTAGACATTCCAGTGACATTCAAGAAAAGTTCTGAGGTATATCAGTAGTGTGAATAACGTTGCAATTGTTCTTTCATATATAAAAGCTCAGGAACTCTAGATCCTAAATATAAATTGTATTGCATTACAGTAATAGCTAGGGGATATAAGGCAGTATTGACACAAATATTCAGTGAATCGAAGAGTGGAAAGGCAGGGTATGAGACCTAAGGAGTTTGGGAGACTGTCATGAGCTCTGATACTTGACTGGACTCAAGTTCTGATTGTAGGTGCAGAATTTGAATATGACATAACCAATACCTGTAGTCCAAGGGATTACATTCCAAATTATGAAGAGATCCTAAAAAGAAACATTTATTTCAGGAGAGCTCTGTTTTAAGCTATGAAAGCAAGGAATGGGTCAAGGAAAATACAATACATGTTGGCAAATTGTCATGAAATGCGTACAAGTATGCACTGGCTTTGCTCTGCATACTTTCCAAGTACCTGATGCTTTCAGCAATCATTCTTGGAATGTATTCTTAAATTATAACTATGTATTTAACAAACAGAATAAGTTTTTGAAGATGTCTGTTAAATGTAAGGAAATATCTAAGAGTCCATAGCCAAAAGGAAAGCACTTGCCTATTGTTCAGTAATAGCTGTGCATAGGATTCAAAATATATCATTAGGGTAACAGAATAACATACAGCATATGACTTGCAAAACCATAGACTTAAACTGCTACTGGTCTAGTAAGAATCATAGAATCATAGAATAGTTAGGGTTGGAAAGGACCTTAAGATCATCTAGTTACAACACCTCTGCCATGGGCAGAGACACCTCACACTAAACCATGTCACCCAAGGCTTTGTCCAACCTGGCCTTGAACACTGCCAGGGATGGAGCATTCACAGCGTCCCTGGACAACCCATTCCAGTGCCTCACCACCCAAACGATAAAGAACTTCTTCCTTATATCCATTCAAAACTTCCCCTGTTTAAGTTTTAACCCATTACCCCTTGTCCTGTTACTACAGTTCGTAGCAAAGAGTATGTCTCCAGCATCCCTGTAGGCCCCCTTCAGATACTGGAAGGCTGCTATGAGGTCTCCACGTAGCCTTCTCTTTTCCAGGCTGAAAAGCCCCAACTTTCTCAGCCTGTCTTCATACGGGAGGTGCTCCAGTCCCCTGATCATCCTCGAGGCTCTCCTCTATAGACTTGTTCCAACAATTTCATGTCCCTTTTATGTTGAGGGCACCAGAACTGAACACGATACTCCAAGTGAGGTCTCATGAGAGCAGAGTAGAGGGGCAGGATCATCTCCTTTGACCTGCTGGTCACGCTGCTTTTGATGCAGCCCAGGATACAGTTGGCTTTCTGGGCTGTGAGCACACACTGCTGGCTCATGCTCATTTTCTCATCAACCAACACCCCCAAGTCCTTCTCCACAGGATTGCTCTGAATCTCTTCTCTGCCCAACCTGTAGCTGTGCCTGGGATTGCTCCCACCCAGGTGTAGGACCTTGCACTCAGAATGGTTAAACTTCATCAACCCACCTCACAAGCATGTCAAGATCCTTCTGAATGGCATTCCTTCCCTCCAACGTATCAACCGAACCACACAGCTTGGTGTCATCAGCAAACTTGGCGAGGGTGCACTCAATCCCACTGTTCATGTTGCTGACAAAGATGTTGAACAAGACTGGTCCCAACACCAATCCCTGAGGCCAGACATTGAGCCATTGACCCCAACAATTTGTTTGCTGCCATCCAGCCAATTCTTTCTTTATCCACTGAGTGGTCCGCCTATCAAATTGATGTCTCTCCAATTCAGAGACAAGGATGTCATGTGGGACAGTGTCAAATGCTTTGCACAAGTCCAGGTAGATGACATCAACTGCTCTACCCCTGTCCATCAGTTCCATAGCCCCATCATAGAAGGCTACAAAATTGGTCATGCAGGATTTGCCCTTAGTGAAGCCATGCTGGCTGTCACCAAGCACCTTGTTGTTTTTCATGTACCTTAGCATGCCTTCCAGGAGAATCTTCCCCAAGATTTTGCCAGGCACAGAGGTGAGACTGACTGGTCTGTAATTCCCTGGATCATCCATTTTCCCCTTCTTGAAAATGGGGGTTATATTTCCCTTTTTCCAGTCACTGGGAACTTCACCTGACTGCCAAGATTTTTCAGATATGACAGACAGTGTCTTTGCAACTTCATTCACCAGCTCCTTCAGGACCCATGGATGGATTTCATCAGGTCCCATGGACCTGTGTGTACATTCAGGTTCTTAAGATGGTCACAAACCAGATCCTCTCCTACAGTAGGCCTAAGGTCTTCATTCTCACAGTCCCTCTATCTGGCTTCCAAAACTTATCTCTTGTTTCCTGGCCACCTGGAAACAACAGTTGTGCTGTACTTTCTTTTCTTTCCCATCCCAGTGAGATGAGGGAAGAGGAACTGCAAAGTTAAAATTATTGTAGAATTTAGGATTTCTGAAGGCAATGCTGAAGACTTCAGTTTTATTAGCAATTGACACATGTGCAAATTATTCTCATTGTGTTATAGTAATTAAGTACCTTGCCAGATCGAGCAATAGTGGATACCAAACCTCAGTACTTTTCTGTGGTGATCCATTGAACTGATGACTCCTGAGGCACTGTCAAGTAGGAGAATTCAATCAGATTACTTTAAAGGATGCCTGAAGGCATGATAAATGAAGGTAATTAGTCACAGTCCTTGCAGATCTGCCTGGTTTGTGAAGTGTGGGACAGTCTGCTGCTCCTGCGAATGGGAAATTACAGGGAATACCAGCCTCCTGCAAATGGAATTTTTAATGCATCACCCACAAAATTAAACATCATCAGCACAACACTGAGAACAGATGAGGGAGAAATAAGGAGAAACTTTTTAATGCCTTGATATTTTTCCTCATTCAGAAAATCACATTTTCTTTCAACACAGGAAATTTAGTTTATTTTTTTTCTAAATAACACCTACCTGTGCCTTTGATTTTTCCATGCACGTGCACAGAGGCAGACAAAGATGGAAATAGGCTTGATCTATTGGCTTACACTCATGACTGATCTAGCCTCTTTCAGAGTTTGGGGGTGTTCAAACTGTTTGCATTGCTAATAGCTATGTTATTACAAAGGTGCTTACAAAGCCACTGCTGTTATAAGACATGTATACCCATAGTTATAAGCTTATACATAAAGGAACATTTCCCATAGATCAGGTTACAATTGCGAATTGTACATGCTTTTCTATATATTTAAATTCCTGCTAACTAGGAGGTGAGAGTAAGCAGTAACCACTCTGTTGGGCCAGCTGTCCCTTTATGGTTATCAAGCCATAAAGTTCTCACATGAGAAAAGGTGTCAGTATACCTAAAGACAGCAAATCATGTGGAAGTGTTGAAGAAGGTGAAGATTTACTGCAGGCATATGCAGCTGGGCACTAACTTGGCTGGAAGTCATTGATGTCGTTGAAGAGAAAGGATTTCCTTGTCCCAGAGGCTGTGGTATTTTACACATTTTCCAGCATACATTTTCATAGCAGAAAACCATATGTAAATCTCCTTAAAAACACGGTAAACATAACTGTGGCTATTCATTCTAGCCTAAAAAGGGGTAGTTGGAGGCTATCTCCTCACCCGTAATTTTATTTCGGATCAAGATGTTAGAGCAAATAGCGAGCCATGGTGCTTTCCTTTCCCTTCTGCCCCTGGGAGAGAAGCTACTCTGAAAAAGAGGACACGTTTTTGCCTAGGGAGGACAAAAGTTTCTGAATGAGCTGGCAGTTCTCTATCTCTGTGAAGTCATGCCAAAGTTTCAGTGACACCACCAGTTCCTTTAGGAGGTCACCGAAACTGCTCTGTGCAAGGGAGGTACTGGGAGGAAAAGTGGTCCCTTGTCTGCAGTTAATAATTTAACACTGAAAATGTCTGGAAAATGAAGAAATCAGGACAACAAAGTGTTTTGTGATCCCTACTAAAACGCCTTCCCTTTGCCCTGCACATGTCTTAGAGGTACAGGAAAACTCTAAGGAGCAGGATGCCAGCTTCTTGCACAATCACCCCAATGGGATGGTGTGGTGTTGGAGAGGAGGCGGGTGAAAATTTTGTCCAGGGACAGAGATAGTTACACAAAGAGACTGTAGAGCAGAGCAGATGTCGGTTTTCAGGCCCTTTGCAGATGAACTGTGGCTGCAAAACAGCAGCAATGCTCTTCCCAGTCTCTGAAGGGTTCAGGTGTAAACAAAACCCAAAGGGGTTCTGAACCTCCAGCAGCAGAGATCTCCCTGTGTCATAAGTGAGGCCGTTTAGACATGTTACATGATCTGATAAAAAAATTAATACATGGAGAGGCTGGAAGAGTTCAGATTTGAGATTTATAACTTATGTATGTGGATATAGCAAAGAAGCTCAGGCAAATGTTTCTCTTTCTCAGTAATAGTGTAAATCCTTATGAACTCCCTGGCAGTCAGTGAATCTTGTTCCAGACTTGTGCAGACTTGTCCCACTATGCTTGTTAATGTATTTAATCAAATATTGTTCTAGTTTGAGTAGCATACCGTGCTGGAAAATTGTAATGAAAGCTAGCCACACAGTTATAGAAATGCAGTTACTAGGCACAGAATTAGCCCAGTTTGGCATCTCATTTTGTGGGAAATGTGCTAAATGCAAAGTTTTTAGCAATACATTTGCTCCACAGAATACAGTGCGTTGCTGAAATGAAAAATACTAGGAAAATTAAACTTACTAAGAAATATTGAACCTCATAATGTTTAAATGGTGTTTTTACTGAGCAAATTCAAGACAATATGTTCTGTTTGCAACTAAAGGTTTGAATTACAATATTTTAAGCTGATGTTAACCAAAATGTGGTCTTAATATAAATTTGAGATGTGATATTTGTATATCACAGAATCATGGACTGGCTTGTGTCGGAAGGGACCTTAAAGACCATCTAGTTCAGCCCCTCTGCCATGGGCAGGGACACCTTCTACTAGACCAAGCTTCTCAGAGCCTCGTCCAACTTGGCCTTGAACATTTCCAGGGATGGGGCATCCACAACTTCTCTGAGCAACCTGTGCCAGTGCCTCACCTCCATCATAGTGAAGAACTTCCTAATATCTAATATAAATCTCCCCTCTGTCAGTTTAAAACCATTTCCCCTTGTCTTTTTCCTACATGCCCTTGGAAAAAGTCCCTCTCCAGATTTCTTGTAGGTAGACAAAACAGTCAGGAGACCATATTGTCCAGCACTTTTCATACCATTAAATACTTCAGGTACTTATTGTTCAGCAACAAATAATGAGATATCACTAATGAACCTGTTGTAACAAACAGGTAAAAATTACATCTCTGCACTCTGGTTGCGGCATGCTCAGAATCCAAGTGAGCTGCATGTGTACTATAGGAAAAGTAGAGCATTAGAGCACAGTTTGTGTTACTTATTTCTACAAGTAACTGAGCATTTATCACTGTAGTTTTAGATTTCCTCTCATAAAAGATGGTACCGAGTATATTTAATTCCAAAAAAATCCATGGTGCCTACTGCTTTTCCTCTCAACATTTTTAGGTGAAAATAACATTCCTGACATATCTTTTTGCATTTCACTAATGCCACCTATTTTAATAAATCCTTTATGTAAAAACATATCAGTGGTACTGAGGGAAAGTAATAACCCCACCAATTTAGATATAGTCAAATCAAAACCATTTTAACAAATGACTAGCAGAATTTTGCATTTGGTTTACATGATTGGATATATTTGTTTTTGTTACTCAGTTGTTTATAATGAGTAAATTTGTTTAGACTATGGGGAGCTTACAATAATTGTAAATATTTTCTGTCTGGATATTGAAAGAAGAACTTGAACACTTTTCTGCATTGATATATAAAAATAATAGCAGTCTTTATTTTTTATTTTCTATAGGCTCCAATATATATGAATATCATATGCTTTTCCTAAACCAAACCTCTAGGGCTTTTCTGCAGAAGTCCCAGTTGAAGACAAAGGATATAGCTGGAAAATCTGTGAGCAACTCTGATCCACCGTTCCAGCTTCCAGCTCAGTCTGGATACAGGCATTCAGGGGTTATTACAACATATTCCTGAGACAGTAAGTTTCATAAGGAATTTCCAGCAGTTGTGAAGATGAAGTTGTCTTGGCCTTGTCCTGTTTTCCCATCTTGTAATGAATGTAGCTTCATAGGACTGAATCTAATTTATTTGCCACAACAAAATTATCACACACGCAAAATCTGTCAGACTGGTTTTCAAACCTTTACTCAGATGTAATTAGACAAAATCCTTGCTCTAATTAGAAAAAATATCACATGCTCCCAATTCACCTACAATACTTCACAAAGAACACAATTATGTTCTTCAGTGGAAACAAATTTTAGTCTTCTACTGCAAATAAGAAAACCCACCATGTGAAAGGTGATCTGTTGAAATGAAGAACTCTTCAAACTATGTGAGCTCTAAACCAACACAAATATTCTCAGTATTAGATTTTATGTAAGAAGTAAAATTTCTAAACTGTTTAACTAAGAGCATATGCCTGAGAATTCTTGTGGTTATACACCATATTTCTGATGCTTGTCCTATACACCAGGTTTCCTATTAATTTCATTGGAACCAGGATTTCCCTGGTAGTACCCTTTGTGGTACTTAGCCAGTTTCACTAAGTTCACTTCCCAGTTTTGCAGCATGTCACATTCATTCATAACAAATCTACGAAAACTCAAGTCTCAAGTTTTGCTAATATTTGTCCACTTTGCTTATAAAAATTATTCCACTGAAATTAATTGAACTGCTTATATGACTAAAAATTTGGCCTCCAGGTTTGTATCAGATGTGCGGAAGATGACCTCAACTTTTCTTCACTCTTGTCATTTAATAAAATTTTCTGTATGCTGAAAAGAAAAAGCTGAATACAAGGGTTTCCTCTGCCAGACTGCTGAAAGCTTAGAGCAAGTGTATGGATTTAGACTAAAGAAACACACAGGCACTTGTGCCATGCTTCAGTTCATCTGGTATGTGCAAGGAACCATAATTACAAACACAGGAATGTCTGCCATGTACTTGTGCACATAGCACACTTGTATCTCTGCCAGAAGAGGCAGTAAATATATCATTGTAGAGTTACAGCAGAGATAATATGAAAACAATTATCATGGGTAATTTCAGGCACTTCTGCTGGGCAGTCGTTTGCTGGCCTGTATCGACCTATTTTCTCCTAATTCAAGACAATTCAAACATGATGGGTTTGAAAATTTAGCTTAAACACAAATATCCTATTTTTCTATTGCTGAGGAATTATTAAAAGAAGAGAGGGATGAAGAAAAGAGGGGATAATACAGATTGTTAATCAGATATTTTCTATAAGTCTGTAAGTCAGCTTCAGTTGATTGAAAACTTTTTCAATGGAGCTGAGCTATAGCACAAGAAAAACGAGCTGGAGAGCCATTGCATTATTAAACAGCCACTACAGAAATAAAGTTCACCAATTTGTGTGAGCTCACCCCTGTTTTTCTGAAAACTGGAGGAATGTTATTATATCACAAAACCATGACATAGGCTTCCTCTGAGTTAGAAATCCATCTTCTTCACTGGAAGTGAATTATCATGAGTAATGAACAGCACAAGATGTTGTCAAATCTGGGATATGGTGGGAGGATGGAAGGTTTGTAAAACTTTCTAGCTTATTGAAGTTATGAAGAAACACATAAAAGTTCTCAAATATAAAGCTCCAAGGCCCTTGATTTATCTTAATACTCACCCTTCACATACACATGAAAGTTAATATTCAGAATATTCACCAGTGCAAATCTAAATGAGAAAGCTGCTGAATAATTGCTGCTGTCTCTCCAAATATACGAGCATATACATAGACAGAATTTTATGTTACCACCACCGCAGCAGTAATTAAAATACCCCCCCCAAAATGAGAGAGGGAGAGAAGTTTTCCTCTTTTCACAAGATTAAGAAGTACTAACATACGATTTACAGTGAGTATCAGTACTCAGTACTCAATCCTCAATGCTGGCTACTCCAGATTCAGAGAACGATTGAAAAATACGCATATCTATAATTCATACATGTGTTCTGGGTAGTAAACTGCCTCCTATAAGAAACTGTGTTGGAATATTTATGGCTGCAGTCAAATTATGCTGTCAGTAGCCTGGCCCACTTTTCAGCACGTGATTGCAAAACCTGAGTTATTTGATGTAGAAGTGTGAACCTTTATGTGCCTTGTACTGAAAAGTAAAGCTGTGAGTGCAGTTCTGAAATCACCCTGTAGTCAATTCTTTTCCAACTTTATTGAACAGAAATTTAAGGTTTGTGGCACTAGTCAGTTTGGTGGGTGTTTCTCGCATCCTCTACATAGTTACTGAACAGAGTGAGTAATATATAGATATATAATTTAAATACGTCAGTTTTGAGGCATTATAGATAAACTGCCAGAGATAAGCAGACCTGAAAAGATGAGTAGAGTGCTACTGTGGTATGAAGCCACTGGTGCCATACAACAGTCACTTGCAGCAGCAGGGTGGGGTGCAGCGGAGGATCTCCAGTTATGCAGCATCACTTGTCCTGGGACAGCAAGTGGCATGCAATCCCCATGGGGCTCTTCTGGCTCCCAGCAGCTGCAGCAGAGTGTGGTGGGGTAAGGGGAGTCACCTCTCTTAAGAGGGAACTCTGGCCATGCTATCCGCCTGCTCGGCTGGCTCTACTGAAGAGCTGAAATGTGACCTGAAATTAGTCTTCTTTCCAATACTGTTGTTTAATTTTCTGTTCAAAGCATATTGCTGAGCAGATGAAAGAGCACACACTGTGATCCATATTTTCAGCTATTTCAGGATCTGCTACTGGATGCAGAAGCTCGTGTTCAGACACACAGGTTTTTACAGAAGCTCAAAAAAGCCTATAGCTCTGCCATACCATGTTTGCAGTTGGGCTGTCACATGAACTCAGCATACAACACACCCTCTTCCTTGGGGGTCCATAATGGAAACTGCTTTATTGAAAATTGTCCCTCTGTGGATAGCAGGACAGGAGAAGGAAGAAGTCATACTGCAGCCAAGAACTGACCATGAGGAAATACATGTACATAGTCTGTGAAGTACTGTGTGAAGGAGCATACTGTTTAAAATAAGCATCATACACATAATATGTGCACATGTGCAATAGGTCTAATGTGACACAGAAGTATTAGATTTACCGTTCACATGCTGTAAAGCTCATCTATGTGCATGGAGTGGAAATGTTTGGCATTTCGGCAGCAGAACTTGGAGAAAGAAGAACTGAGACTGGGAAAGCAAGAAGTTTGGAAGAAAAGCAAGGGCAAAACCAGGAACACACAGCCCTCGTGTCAAACCTTTCCATGACCCAAGGGGCAAAAAATACCCCCTGAAAATCTAAATACTCTGTTTGCTCCTAACTACCAGATGGATCCCACCAGGGCAGTCATTCTATAAAAGGAGGTTGTTAGAAGCTTTTAGAAGGAAATACAACACCTTAATAGCACCTCCCATACTGAAGGATATATCACTACCGCAGTGATTAAACACTCCCAGGGTTGACAGTGACAGTTGACAACTCTGTTGAAACTAACCCAAATTGTCTTTCTGGCATAGACATGTCTGTTCACACTGGAAATGGCTTTTCCGTTTCCTTCTCCTCTATTTGGCAAAAAACATTTTTTTTTTTAGCATACTTTTCAAGTTTGGGATAATTAGAGCATTGATCCTGAAATCTGAGACATTATGGGGTGGATACAGGGCTGTAGCTTGTGCAGAACCTTGCTGAGTTTCAGGCTTCATACCCCCATATGTTATTGGAGATTTGGGACTTTTTATTGCAAGTTCATACAAGAATAATCTTTTGGGGAAAATCATAACAAGTGCTAGCAAATACTTTCACATTTTATAAGGAAGGGAAGATTCCTATTTTTATCAGCTGCAGTCCAGATTATAAAACTCTGCCTGATGTACACACCAGAAAAAAAATGGAAATCCAGCTTCCAGGGAAATTGTTGTACCCCTCTGTAGCTGCCTTTTGAACTGGGAATCACTTGCAGTCCCCTACAAGATATTGTAATTCAAGAAAGGAAAAGAATCCAGGAAAGCCCACACAGAAAACATATTACAGGTAATGTTTGCTTCCCAAATATATTTTCCTTCAGAAATTCATATAACTGTGCAAAACTGGTACATGACCTATCATATGTGAAAAGCAATGCACCACATCTTCACTGATGGTTTCTTTTTTTTCAGAGGATGGTCTTTCTACAAGTTGCTGTTTTACCCGTAATCAGATGATTTCTACAAAAGGAACTGTTTCAATTCATCAGTCATAAATACCATGTATGATTTTTGGTCCACTGCATTTAAAAACCTGACACCTTTGTCAAAATAGTTTAATACATTCCTGTACATGAAGGGCGAGTGGATTCCTACAGCTCACATGGATAATCTAGATTAAGCAAGAGGAAGAAAACTGATGCAAAATGTACTGTGGAGGGCGCAGGGTGTGAGCTGAAAAGTCCAAGCAAGTCTGAGTGCCTTTATTTTGGGGTTTGGTTCTGCAGATTGGTAAAATGACTTTGGAGGTGAAGGTCAAGGTCATGAGACATCCTGACCAGTTTATGCTTTTGGGTGGTGAGTTTACAGCAGAGATACAGTTCTGTTCATGTAAGTCAGACCATACTTAGGAATTCAGAACAAAATGTGACTGTAAACTCACAAAACATTTACCCCTAAATATATGTGATTTGGCTTTCAATTGGTAAACCTCAGAGGGGAAAAACAATGCGCAAACTGAAACATAAGAGTAAATTTTGCCTTCATGACAGAGTTGTTTGCTTTTCAGCTGAAAAATTAACAAAAGGGCTATGTAAAACAAAAGCTTCTACAAGTCATCTTGCTCAGAGCTATTAATTTTTTGCCTGGGGCATCCCCATCAAAGGCAGATTTAACAGCTGTTGGAGACAACTCTTTATAAGATTTCATTTATACAATCTATATTCATCTGATGTCCTACCTGTGACTTATTCACAGGAAATGTCTTAAGTACTATGGAAGTACCTAGGAGAATGGAACTGGGAAATCTAGGATGGATTTTGAGGCTGGTTTGAACATGCAAAATCACTGCTGGAAGTTGCACTGCAGTCATATGGTGTGAGTCTCTGTGGGTGCTTATTTAGTGGATCAGGCTCTTCATTGATAAAGTAACTTTGAATACCATAAGATTTATAGAAAAGGTACTTTTCTTTTTTAGTTGAAAACTATTTTCTGTAGCTCAGGCATGTTTTTCAAAACAGTGATCATTTTTGCATGGGAAAATGTCGGTAAAAGCTTCAGTCTATTAGCAAGGTCATAACAAAAGTGATTCTGGGCTTGCAAAATCTCGTCAGCTGAATTGCTTCAAAACCAGAAGCTGAGCCAGCTTGTCACAAGACACCACATCTCTGCATCCTACTGCTCAGATTGCAAACAGGCTGTAAAACATTTGGGGTTTGGTGATGCTCCAGCTATCATTTCCAATACAAAGCTTGCCAACCATGCAATTTTGATGCACCTGGAGTCCCCTAATTTATTTCACTAGGTAGCAGCTATGCTGAGATGCAGCAGCAAGTCCTGAGAGGCCTGGAACATGGAGCACTCCCCAAATTCAGCTCTGTCGGTTTACCCAGGCTGTGGTGAGCAGAGAAACATCAGGCTGTGATAGATCAGATTTGCTGGCGGTGCTGGTGCCCTTCTGAGAAAAGCTGGAGTTATTTTGTCTGCCCAGCACTGGCTGCCACTGCAAAGGCTTCAAATCATTCCTGAGCTCTTCCTTAAAAACCAGAGCTGCCCCAAAGACACCAGTTTGCCATACCTGGAGTGTAATTGACCCTCTGGCACCAGAAGCTTCAGCTGGAGTTTAAAGAACTTGTACAAGGCCTAATCCCTTCCTTATATTCATGCAACACACCTGGGGAGTGTCCCCGCTCAAAGTTGCAGCTCCCACAAGTGCAGCTCTTTGAATACATCCAGTTTTTAGGATGAGAGATGTAGAGTCTTGGGATAGGCCAGTGCAGCCATTTTATTTCACACTTCCTCACCTCTGTGACTGTCTTCTTACCACTGAAATCCCTTCTGAAAATGTCTCCTTTTTTTTCACTGTTTAAGTACTCTTCTTTCAGCATACCCTCTGCTAGGTCTGTTCATTGTTAATTTGATTCTTACACACAGTTATTTCCAGGTTTCTGTGCTCTCTGCCCACCTTTCCTGGCACTTAGCTGGAAGTGTGGTTCAAAGAAAATGTAGTGAAAGTATTCAAGACATTCCTATTACCCTTGACACCCAATTTCCTACAAAACTCAACTCATATTCCTTCCTTTTTGTTCTCAAACCTAATTCAGAATCGCTGACCAAAAAGGTCAAAAGTAAAGCAAACAACGGGCCCACAAAATCCAACAGCTGAAATGAACTTTCCACCTTTCCACAATAAAGCATTCATGAGTATGGTAGCTAGATACTCCCATTATTAATGATTCACCAGCAGTGTATTCATTAGTAATAAGCACTAGTGTCATGTCAATAGTGCATCTAAATTGAGCTAATTACATTACCTGATGCCTCATATTTTATGTGTATAATTTCTTCCCCATGGGATAAAACCTTGGCTTTTCTCCAAAGTCAGCCAAACAGGCCTGGTACTCACATTGGAACAAGAACAGAGAAAAAACCTTTATATTCCATCTTGGTCGGCACCCTCAGGTCTGTCCCGTGGCCCACAGTTTGCTGGAGCTGTGACATTTCCCAGCTTTAATGTGCACAAGGCTGTGAATGATGCTTTTTATCTCATGTTGGCTCTGAGCCCTCACTCCTTAGCTTGAACCTCCATGGGAGCTGAAATCCATGGCATCTCACCCTCAGTGGGAGAGAGGCCACCACACACATGCCATTTGCCACCAGCACCTCTGGGAGGGAGGTAGTATTGCTCTTGCTCATTATTTCTGGGTTGCTTCAATATTATCCTAACTCTCTGCAAGCTGGTGTACCCTTTGAAGGGATTCCAGGCATTCAAAAACATATGAAACTTTCTGAGGTGTCATCCTGCCTTGGGTTAACCCTAAGACTTTTCATGTCCTCAGTAAATTGAAGTTTCCAGAAGCAACGCACAATTTCCAGAAGCAATGTCCTTCTCTAGGGAGTATGAAGAAATTGCTCCCAGTAGGGAAAATCTTCAAAATATTTTCAAAAGATTTTTTTATTAAAAATAGGGACATGCCCCTTTGTAAATATTTTGTCTTAATTTCTTCACTCTTTGACCAGATATGGTTGCTTGTGTCTTTTCATCCCCATCTGCTAGTTACCCACCTTTAGTAGTCAAATTAAGATAAGAGACATGGGCTATAGAGACTGTCATACTGTCTCTAAGTTCAGGAACCTAACTTTACTGAATAATTTATCCAAGACAATTACCCTGGGCTTTTTCTGTTGTTGGTGGAAAAAGATACTTCCAGGCGTATATTCAAATCACTTAAATCAAGTTCCTAAGGTGACACATCAGATGCAACCTTCTTATTTGCATTTGAGGCGGCGGTTTGCTTTCAAAGGGAAATACAGAGAGCTCATGTACACAAACATCCTTGTGCATACTTTGACATCTCTTTTTTTACAGTGCCTTGACAAATGTAACTGTTAATACAGTACCTTTTGCTTAATCTATTAAAAATGGTTAATTTACAATAAAACTATGGATTTGTATTTCTGGAAACATGCAACGTCACAGCCCTCAAGTAGAAATACATACTCCCGAGAGTATGATATAGCTGTGAGGATTTCAGGGCTAGCCATGTAGCTAGGAGATCACTTAGAGTTTATGCATCTCCTGCTGGCACAGCTTTTGAAAGGAGCTCCTGTGAAGCAGTATGCCCACCTAGACAGAAGACTACATTTGCCTAAAGGCTTCTTTCTCCTCACCTATTTCTGCAGATCTCTTAACTACATCACCAAACTGTTCTGATTTGCCACACATGTATTAAACTTTCATTGGTGAAGTTCTCCTGGGGCTCTGAGTGGGATGTTATGCTCTCCTGAATTAGCAGAAACTCTGTGAGGGACAAATTGCTCATCAAGGCAGGGTGATGATTAAACACTTGGAAATTCAGATGTGCTAAGACGGATGAGTCCTAGGAACTGACACATCCTGTGTGCCTCAGATACCTGAATATTTTGCAAGTGTTCAAGAAACACCCTCCTCAGTAGCATGTTTTGTGATACAAACATCAACTTCAATAGTGGAAAGAACATCAAAGAGCAAATTTCCACGATTGCCGCCAGCTGCCTGCTGTACATTGCTGAAGTTCATACTCCTGAGCCCTGAAAACTAAGGGGGTTTTGGTGTTGTCTACAGTGAGTATCCTCTCCTCTTGGGTTATACTTCTTCAAGTGCTGGAAACAAAGGTACAAAGTGCTTAGAGTAAGTGACTCAACACACAGAAGAGGTTTAATCAGCAACCAGTCTATGGAAAAAATCTGAAGGAAGCCTTGACATAAACCAAATCCAATACCTATCCTTACCAGGGTCTCATATTACAGTTGTACTGACTGACATACTATAGCTGGCAAAGACTAATGCTACTGTAAAAAATCCATGATGTTAGTTTTACAGCGCAAATATTCATAAAAAAAGATTTTTAAAAGCTTTCTGTTCAAATTTGACTAAAACCACAATATAATTACATTAATACTTATTTTTACCTTAAAACACTACCTTTCTAGAAGTGAATAAATTACTTTTCTACTTTAATTAAAATAATAGCAAAATCCTAAACTGGGGAATAAAAGCATATTGTTGTAGAGAAACAGTTTTAAGTATAATTTTTTGTGTCTGTTTTGCTGTCAACTTAGCAACTTTTGAGACCTCATAATAAAAGTATTGTATATGATTTATTAATTCTACTTGAGACTACTAATCTTGAGTTAATACTGCAAGGTCAAGGAAGCTTAGGAATCCAGTGGTCTCAAATGAATGTCAGCTAACTAAGAGGTGCACAAGGAGAGTCTATTAATAATGAAAGCTCCAGGCAAATGTATAATGCAAGCCCTTCAGATCACAATACAGAGTTCACATTCTCTTGAGAGTCATCTGTAGAAGAAATATTTTGTTATAATGAACAATATAATATACAGTAACAGAAAGAAAAATCTATATTGTGCATTCTATATGTGTGATTTTATGTGACAGTACAGCTATTGCTACATAAATAATAGCAAGAGGGACCCATAACAACAGAGATAGTGAAGAGTTTGAAAAAATCATCATTTTCTAAGCTGCATATTTTAATATTTTAAAATAGTAAGATGTAGAAAAAAAGAAATAGACGTTGTAGGTTTGGTCAATATCTAAATACAGACAATACAGTTTCATTACAGCCTGATCCTTCATCTGAGTTTTATCAAAACTGGCTTCCAAAAGAGGCATAAATGTAAGTGCTTAATCACCAGCATAATAAACTCAAAGCAATTTATAAACATTTAAAAATAGCTCTTGTGGTCTTACTAGTTAGGAAAATAAAAAAATGTATTTTCTGTATTTTATGAATGCAGTGTATTAGAGTCACATCACAAATTACTAGGATAGTAGGATTAAAGTACAGGGTTTGCTGGTTACTAAGCCAACACTCAGACTAGTGTCAAATTATTATATTGGTTTAGGATGACTATCAAGAAATCCAGAAGGCCTAAGTTACACTCATGTTTTTCATTTAAGGACGTACAACTCTGCATTTTCTCAAGACCCCTCTTTTCCAAGAGCATGGATGGGTCCTCTAACTGCTTGACTACTGAGCCAACTATGGCCACAGGTACAGAACAAATTCAACCAGGGCTGTATGCAGAGGCAACTCCCACGTTCCCAGGATGTGGTGGACTGTACTATTTCCTTTCCCCTCCTGGGAAGAAGCTTCTGGTTTACATGCAGGGTGAATGACACAGGTGTGCAGTGTGGTCAGCACCTACAGGCTTGCCCATGTTACCAGGCTGAGCTCAGGAGTAATCGTTGCTGATGGATGCAGGCTTAGAATGCCACGGTTGAGGTCAGTTTATGAAGGGATTTACATAGTGTGGATTAATGGGGATGGGAGCTTGGCAGACATGTCAGTTCTCACATTTTATGCATCCAGCTCACACATCTGGCCCTTATTTTCACCAGATGCATCTGGTGTGTGGGATTCAGGAGCAGGAGGATGGCTGCAGTGCTCAGCTGTAGCCCAGGACCATGCACAACTTTTTGGTCGAGGCCCAGCACCTGTGCTGACATGGGCCAGCATACCTGTTTCTTCTGGCCCATTGTGCAGGGATAAATGCATCTGTGCTGTGTAAGAAAGCTGCAGCTGTTCTGATGTTCAGAGCAGTCATCCCTCCTCCACCTTCTCCCATCATCTCCACAAGTCACTTTGCTCTGTGGGTCATGTCAGTTGCATCGTCTTTGCCTGTGACAAACTGATTTTTTTGCTGGGGCCCTGCTGAAAGTTTAGTTGGTTTTGCAGTATGAAGGAGGGGTATAAAGATCACTTTTGAGAAAAACTGGTATGTTCAGTCATTCGTGTCCCAGGATTAGAATGAATTTTTCATTCTCTGTGACAGCTTTCAAGAAGACTGAGAGTTACTTTAGGTGAAGATATGAATGCGCTCAGACAAAGTGGACCAATCCATTTGGGTATTTTTCAGAAAAATTGTATTGCATGTGAATACTTATCATTTCATTCTCCAACAACAACAAATAGTAAAACATTTCTTAAGTACTAAGCAACAAATATTTGTTATTATTATTTCCTATTACTTTTTTTTTAATAAAAATCCACAAGAAGAAGGAGTGCTAGTTACTAAGGATGCTGTTCAGCAAAGCAAGTTATCTTAAGTCAGAATTACTTAAGTCTCACTTCAGTTCTTGCCCTGGACTTCTGAACCCACACAGCATTTTCATGGGCAGCAGTTAAAACTTTCTATTTAAAAAGTTACACTCGTCTCCTATCTTATCAACTTAGTATGTTAAGCAGAGAAAGTCATGGATATATCTTTTAAGACAATCCTAAGAGCTTTTAGCACTGTACAGGAAAGGATGCTGAGAGGTTGTATTTGCCAAAGCACAGGAAAGGTCACCTTCTCAAGCCCCATGTGATTTGTCTGCTGGCTGGCCTTTAAAGAAAGGCTGCTATCCTGGTTTTAGGAAAAGGAAAGTGTTTCTCTCCTGGGATCTAGTAAGGGGCTCATGATACGTTTATGTCATAGGGATCAGAACAAAGCAAAGAACAAATGTTTTTAGCCTGGATAAAATGCTTGGGGAACATCCAGACCAGCAAGATATCCAAGAAGGACTGCTTAGAAAGCCATATCTTTCCCTTTACCAGCTTGTGGAAGAAGGCCAAACATTTGTCATCTAGCTTTGTATGATATTTTAAGATTTTTTATGCTGTTAGTTATTAGAGCTGGTCCTAACATGAACTTGTGAGATCAGACTTCATCTAGGCATGGCAGCTGGGGAATGTACCTGTCAGCTTACATCTGCTGTTACAGAAACCATGGTTTCTATAAAAGCAAAAATACAATATAACCATAATCCTAGTCAAGGGCCTATGTAAGTGCACAAAATCTAGCATAGACAGACTACATAGACAAAAGGTCCATGTAAATCTGCAGGATTATGAGGTTTTCATAGCACATGGTAATATATTTGCTTCATTAACAGTAGTGACGGTGTCAGCCAGACCCCTGCATCTGATTTGTCCTGACAATCAAATGGATTACAGCTGTCAAAATGCCGATAGTACTGATAAACAACTGATTTGGATGTTGCAATGTTCTAAGGAAACTGGTTACATTGTCATCTGACAGCATTTGGGATTATAATTTACTCCTCCCCTACTTCATTTCAAAATTCTTGAGGCTTTCACCTACTAATCCGTTGTGTACACTTTGAATCTGATGGCATGTGCATGAGAGAAGAGTACTAAAGGTTTAGTCATTTACTAGTAAGGCTGTGGAAAGGCAGTTCTTTGTTTGAAATGCAACATGGTTTTTGGAAGTGTTTAACGTTCCTACATGCAGCCGTTAAAAGTTTTAAATGTCATACTCCAATTATGACTGCTCTGGGGGACCCCAGGAGCACTTCCATGACCTGAATGCTTTGGGCTGCATGTGGCAAATCCATTTCAGAAGATCTGAGCAGATATAAACCTTCTTCCCATGCCCTGATTTTCACAGGTGCTGAGCCCAGAAGGGGCCTCCATCAATTTCCAACATGCTCTGCTGTGAATGCAGCCTTCACTGGAGCCTATTAAAGAACCTGCCACAGAGTGCCTCTTCCTCATAGACTAGAACAGCCTTTAAAACATTCTAAAACACAAGATTTTAAAGACAATTCTGATTTTTTTTCCCCTTGAGGCAGAGATAAGACAATTCAGAACTCATTGAAGCACGCTGACAGGATGTTTACAAAGAAATGTGTATTGTGAGGAGACAATATTTCACATACCACCATGGACATGTCATTTAAATTGTATAAGGAAGTTCTTAATCACTCTTAATGGGGGAAAAAAAAATCTTTTTTCCTGCTTTTTTTCCCCACTTGTATCTTGACCCCTAGTTCAGTGAGACAGATTGGATCTAGGAATCAAAACTGCATGTTTACAAATAAGCACTATAAAACCCACATTACTTTTGGTACCAGATATGATTTTGTTGTCCATATTCCTCTAGCTATTCTAAAAAATGTAACATCATTAATAATTCAATAATTAACGTTAAGCTAAAGAAAATTCCAAATGTAAAAGCTTCCCTGAAGATGCTTACTGAAGCTCTGTTGCTGCAATTGCCTTTGGCTATATTACAGCCATTGCTTGTTTTGCAGAGCTTGAATGTCTGTAGTCTGAAAAATGATGCTGACAGGAAAACTTAAATGTAGCAAATGTCATATAAAAAAGGCTGTGTAATGGCCATTGTCTTGTTTCCACTGTGACTTGAAATGAGAAATGAGAAATGAGAAGGAGGTTTAGGTTGGGGTTTAGTGAGAGATTCTTCACTTAAAAACTTAATTAGGATATTGAAAAGTCTAACAAAAGATGAAGATTCAAACAGCATGGAGTTGAGCAGCAGCGAGTGGAGAACACTCTGGGGCATGGCTAATGAATAGCAGTCCAAAGAAAAATAATGGATTAGGAAGACAGATAGTTCCCTTCATACTAATTTCCCAAATTTCTCTATACTCTTTGGAATAGAGATTATTATTAATTAGTCTCTTGCAGATCCTTTTGAATTCTTATGTCATTGTATTAGAAATGTGGCATTATTGAGATTGCTTTTTAGGCCATGCTGCACATGTGCACCTATGCTGAAGTCCTTAAGAATTGTTAAAAATGCAAGCTTATTTGAACATTCAATTTAACCTTTCCCCTAAATAACTAGAACTCCATGGTTTCTGCTTAAATACCTCTCATCCTGGGGGCAAGGAAAGAGAAAGACAAGTAGCTGACATTGTGGACCAAATGCTCTCAAACTGAAGTTGTAAGGGTAAGATCACAATGGAGATTTATGGGGAGTAAGATCCACTCTACAGAAGAATGGTGCAATGAGTCAATAGGTCTCAACCTGTATTAATCTGATAGTAACTCATAGTGTCAGCCTGTGCAGAGCCTCTGGTCTCCCAGGTCTTCACTTCTCCTTCCTCTATTCTCAAACAAAACAAACAAAAAGAATATAGTAAAGGAGAGTAAGTTAAAATTGTATGGAAAAGAGGCAAACTCTCAAATGTATTTGGAGTCTGGTCACCTTTCTCTCCAGTCTGATTTTGATCAGTTTTCTTATACCTTTGCTCTCATACCATGGTTTTGAATGGGCTTAGCACCCTAGGACACTGTGATAGCCTTGCTCTGGAATATGTCTATGTTGGCAGTAACCTGATTCAGACTGTCACAGGGGTTTCTTCAAACAATATTCTTAACTGAAGATACAGCCTCATTTTAACCTCAAATACCTGCACTGGAATTTCTAAAAACCAATGGAAGTATTTCCAAAATCCTTTATTACATTAGCATAAAGGAAAAAAATCAGCCTACAATATTAATCACGGAAAATGGACAATTGCTCTTCTTTCCTTCTATAACTCACCCTAAGAATGGGATAAAAGACTTCTCTGGACTGGAATGCAGCACTTTAAAATATACTGGCATGAAGCATTTATTTCTAGACAAGATTAGTGGTTCACTTACACCAGATTGTAGCCACCATAAATGTTTAAATTTTGAAGTTAAAAACATTTCATAAGTGAATGTCTAAATGCAACACCTAACACTTCAGCTGCAGATATTCAAATCAATGAATAACTACTTTTATTTTAATGCCAAAATTGGAGGAGTAGGAGCCAAAATTAATTCACTAAGTTTTTATTATCTGTATTTCAGAATCCAATCCCTAACTAAGCTTTATATAGAAGAGAAAAAAAAAAGCTGAAACCTGAGCCAAATCTGATTAATTTGTAATTTTCTTGCACCTAGTGTTATTAGCAGATGGATAATAATTGGAATGAGAAACCAAAGTGGAGATTGAGAAAATGACTCAGAGCAGAGCGTGAGAAATTAAGTATGAAGAGGAGAGTGAAAGGATGAAGACAAAGGAAACAAGACCAAATGGGATAAGGTCTGGGAGAAAAATCCTTTCTGGCCAGACCTGTGGAAACTGAAGGCATAGTGATTATAATTTTGTTTGTAGATTGTCTCTGAACCACTGCCAACATCAGATAATTTAGCCATGGTTGGAGTTTAGGAATGACTTACCTTTTTCCTCTGTGGAAGGAAAAACACTTTGCAATACATTTTGTAGAGCCTTTCATTAGATTCAAGCTTGTAGATGAAGCTGACACTTGATAATAGCAGAAATTAGTTCTTGGGCTCTGGCTACAACACAAAGAAATCAAAAGAATTAGCAGAAAGATATATGGTTTCAGAAAGTCTAATTTTCCACACATTCATGCAAATATAAATATAGCACTCATATCATCAGGATTCAGAAAAAAAAAAAAGGGACACGTGAATGTACAGGTAGTTTTTGGAATATTCAAGGAAGACTTGAACAGAAGCAACCATAAGAAGCAAAACAAGGGAACAAAAAACCCCATTATGCAAAATAAATAGGACTGCAGGACTATTTTGACAGCTTCTTTGGAAAGAAATGGTGTATTGTATACTGAAGAGTAAAACATGAGTTGTTTAAGTAGGTGCCTAGTGTAGGGTTTGTTAGGTTTGTTGTGTTAGCAGTCATTATCTTCCATCACAAACAGAAAATCTGACTCTGCCTGAGAGTGGAAAAGCATCATGCCTCAGGGTACTGATGAGAGCCAATTGGGATAACTTCATTTCCCTTAGTTTATGACAACTTGATGATGCATGCAGGTGAAAGGAATCACAAGGGTCACAAGCTCAGCCATAAAGAGTCACATGGCTGGAATAGCTCTCTTGGGTCATGTGGAGTTTGGGAGAGTGATCTTGGAGAACATAGGTAGAAGCATTCTCAGTGAGATGAGAGCTAAACCCATGTTCAGCCTGTATATTTTACGGCACTGTATTTCTGCAGCTGTAGGGGAGCTGCTGTCCCTTACTGTGAGAGGCATCTCTTTCTTTAGACATCAAGCCCCAGAGGTCTTTGTCTCACTTGCAGCTCTGTAGATGATTTCTTTCTGAAATAATAATGAATTTTAAACGGCAGGTGACCTATTTACAGTGCTGATGCAATGTATTCCAACTTGGCTCATGCTGTAGTACTTCTCCTTGTGCCCTGTCTCTTGTGTCCAAACTGAGCCCAATGTTTCAGCACTGGGAAGTTGAGGTAGACAGTGCAAGTAAGGAAAATGAGAAACTATTATTGTTTCAAACACATCACTAAAACCACCTTGGGAAATAGCCTGGGCTGTTCCAACTCTTGCTTCTTCAGTCAGTGGAAATGGAGTCCAACAAAGAATAAGAAAGATAAAGGGTCTGTGCTTCTGGGATCTGTATGATCGCCATCTCTGCCATCACTTTGTGCCCTCTTCACTCACACTGAACTCCAGACAGAGGGCTCTCTGAGACCATCACCTGCTTTGACCCTTACCTTCAGTTCCCTCTGAACACAATATTACAGCAGTCTGGAGCAGAGTGTTTTGTATAGATGCAGCAGTTTCACAGATGTATACAATACCTTGATTTTCTAGAAGTAACCAAGGGCAGGAAATACTGAGCTTAACTTCTTCCCCTCTGTATAGCATAACATCCAGTGGCATAAATGAAAATGAGAGTCTTAAAGCAATATCTTTGATACAGATGCTCAGGGGACTGGTTTAGTAATATATACCATATTTTTTATTTGGTAAGAAGTCCAGATTTCTTAATGTCCTGGTACATATCTGAAACATTATGTGCACATGCCTGAACAATTTGTTTAAGTCTATACATCATGCTGTTTCATCACTTACTTAAACTCAGTGAATTATTTCCCTGCCAGATTTTAGTTTCAGATGCATCCAGCCATCCGTGTGAGGAGCAAAGCAAAATAAACTTGTCTCTTCCTCTTCCACATTTCAAACATGGAAAAAAGTAGTTTCATAACTGAAACCAAAATACTTTTCTTCTTGGTGCTTTTGTCATGTAATATATTCCCATGCAGTTTGTTTAACTAAAACCAAATTTGAGAACTTATGGTGATTCCTGTCGCCTAAATGTGTGATCCAGAAAACTGAGAAAAGTGAAAACCTACTATACCCAACTAAATAAATGTCCTTTGGCTTGCTAAAAGTAATCAGGAAAGGATACTAGACTAGGTCTGCAGAGTTAGTGTCTACAAGAAGACATTTTATAACATTTGTGGACCATATCAGTGTACCTGGCACTCAGTAACAGCCAGCTAAGCTAACAAATGGCAGCAAAGGGAAATCTTGCTGTGCATTACAGACACTTTGCACTGCTTCAGCACTCCCAAGGCTAGTGTTGCCAGCTAACATGTTCTTTTTCGTGTATTACTACATCTAGATAAGGGCTTTTCCAATGTGTTTGAATCCCTGTGTAAGTCATAAGAGAACTGCTGGAAAACAGGTGTGTTCTCTGCCTTTTGTAACATCTTTTTGAACTAACCATTTGGTTATTGTTTCCAGCAAAAGAAGGGTAAAAGGATGTGGTACAGTCTTTCCAAAGCACATGGAAAGAGATGTAAGTAAGAAGACAAAAAAGCCCAATCAGAAAAATTCACAAAGAAGTGCAGAGGTTTGAGAAGAGGTTTGAATGCTGTTCTAACGAGGTAGTAATTGCAGTTTTGGAAGGATCAGAGGTGCTGATGGGAGCTCTTTAAAATTGCACATATGAGCAAATGGTAGAGTGTGAAGGGCTCTTACCTTCTACACATGCAGAAGGGCTAACCTGAATCAGAAGGTAACTTATCTGTATTTTCATATCAGCTGAAAAATTTACATCAACAATGATACAAATAATGACAACAGCAGTTTTTCTTCTCTGTATATAATACTGATCACCCTTTCATGCCTTCACATTTTACAGCTACTGTGTTTCCAGTTTACCTTCTTGGCAATCAAAACAGAAAGGGCGCTTTATAACATCTGCATGCAATTTTTATAGACACTAGTGGTTCA
This sequence comes from Melopsittacus undulatus, assembly GCF_012275295.1. Taxonomy (NCBI): domain Eukaryota; kingdom Metazoa; phylum Chordata; class Aves; order Psittaciformes; family Psittaculidae; genus Melopsittacus; species Melopsittacus undulatus. The sequence continues at coordinate 33,920,591 of NC_047527.1, forward strand.
TAAACTTTGATTTCAAAGACATTTCCTACAAGTCTTCTTGCTCCACAGGACCACATGAGTTTCCCCACAAAAATCCTTGACTTGTTTCCAGAGTTTATCTCACAATTTCTGTTTTCCTGGGGATGAAGTGGTTTCATTATAGCTCAGTCATTGAGACCTATTAACTCAGCAGGCTCAAACAAATTCCTTAGCCAGGAAAAGGTCCTTTAACCATTTCTGTTCAGCCCTTTTGCTGCATTTGCTAAATACTTCTAGACTGCAAAAATAGAGTAAAAATCTAATAATAATTTTAATAATGTAGTTTGAACCATACCCATGTTGTTTCCATGATAGAAACAGATACAGAAAAGATATACTAAGATAAGGTGGTAACGAATGATAAAAGTTGTAGTGGGTTGTAATAAATTGGAACAAAGGTTTTCCTACCCATAACTGGAATAGGTAAATATGCAAATAATGAAATGTTGATCTTGGCAAAATCATACATTAAAACAGAGTCAGGGTTGAGGCCACATACTGGTAATTGAAAGCTTAAATGTGTTATGGAGTTCTCTTAAACATTACACAAGTAATTTTGTAATGTCTGCTGACAAAAACATTCTGGGAACCCCTAAACCAGGTGGTTTGCTTGGAACAACTGTTTTGCTGAAGTTGAATTGCAGGAGGGATCTTGCCTCATTTATACTGAATGCAGTCATCCTTATTATGCAGTCATCCTTACTACAACATCAGAGTTATGCCTTCGAAGTACACAAATGTGGAGAGAATTTCTAGCAGCTAGTATTGCTATGGGGTTGTAGCAGGATCTAGTTTGTGCTCTGGACTAAATATTTCTTAAAAACCAGCAACAGATAAAGTATGGGTCCGTGGTGGCAAGATGTGTGATTCCAGTAATTGTTGGCTCCAGGAAAATGTTACAGAACACGGAGATATTGTGGACTCTGAGTTTTTATTGGAGCAGTTTCAGGCATTGCTGTATATTTAAATGGAGTGCAATAAAAAGATTTGAAAGCACGAGGAAAAGGAAACTGTTCTCCAAATGCAACAGAGATGTGGGATTTATTTAGTGGGGTAAGGCAAGATCAGGTACATTCCTATAAACATCTTTGTGGTTACCGTTTTGAAGAAGACTTTTATGGTATTAAACAATTTAGCTACACTTTCAACCAGTTGTGGGGTCTCACTCACAGTTCAAGTTATTCAAAGACACAAATTCAATACCAGGACTGTTTGGCTTGAAATAAGTTGATGCATCTTAAATATCCTGCCTTTTGTCACCTAGGCAAGTTAGACTGAGAGTTAGCAGTTTCACTTAAAGTTTTTCAAATCTGTTCTTTAAGAGCGCAAGTAGAAGAGCACGCAAAATATGGGAACAGGAGTGTTATCAGGGTAAGACTTCTGGATTTAACTTGTGTGATTCATCTAGTACCTCTGCAACATTACTAGAGAAGTTATCTCCTGGTGTGCCTCCTGCTTGCATAAGAGGCTGGCAGAGAATTTGGTGCACACTGACCATTTCCGGAATGAACTGATGAACTCACAGATAGTTATGATAAGATTAAGCATGTCAGTTGGAAACAGGATCCAAAAAAATAGTGAGCTTTTTCAGAAAGAGGTCACCTACCACAGATGCAATGCTCAGCAAAAGGAATTTCATAGAATCATAGAATCATAGAATAGTTAGGATTGGAAAGGACCTCAAGATCATCTAGTTCCAACCCCCCTGCCATGGGCAGGGACACCTCACACTAAACCATATCATCCAAGGCTTCATCCAACCTGGTCTTGAACACTGCCAGGGATGGAGCATTCACAACCTCCCTGGGCAACCCATTCGAGTACCTCACCACCCTAACAGTAAAGAATTTCTTCCTTATATCAAGTCTAAACCTCTGCTGTTTAAGTTTCAACCCGTTACCCCTTGTCCTATCACTACAGTCCCTAATGAAATTTCCACCAACAAGAAAAAATGTCAGCAGTATAAATCTGTTTAAATCCCCGTTCATATTCAGACTTGAAACTTTACTAGGCTAAATTAGTAGTACAGAAGGTGGTTTCCATCTTCCAAAAATTATTACATGGTTTGGGATGAAAAACTCCCTGTGTAGGAAACACAGAGGAGTAAAAATAGCTTTAAAAACGCCTAAAAAATCTTGAGCTACATTTTCAAACTCACTTCATATTTGATGCAGAAGTGAAGGGATGCTGGAAATAAGAATACTGAAGACTAGGATGAGTCAATCTCTGACACAAACAAATACTGAAATCTCTGAAATCATACTCCTGTGGACTTATTTTTATTGTAACTGTATCAGACCAAGTTGTAGTCAAAATGAAACATGCATTTTAAAAAATCCTTGATTCTACACGTACACAGGCAGACATATAGGCTTGGGAAGACACATGTGGTCTGTACAGGTGGCCTTATAGGAACAACATCTGCAAAAAACACTTCTTCCTAGAATAGGGTACTCCTTGCTCAGAGGGATTTGTTCCCCAGGGTTTTTGCATGTTCGTAGTTCTTATTTCTTCTGCTAGGACAATGGAGAAGGGTGTTGCTGGAATGTAGCCCAGAGCAAAACAATTGCTCAAACAAAGGATCTCGATGTTAAAATTGCATGTTACTGGAATTTTGGTTGATAGTTGCCGACATCTTGGAACAGTTCAACCTTTGATATACTGTTGAAATTGTTCTCAGTGGGGACATCTGGAATACAAAGATTTTATATTGTTAAAGAGAAACCCCATGGAACGATGCAAGAAGGTATCACCTTATTACATAGTGTGACAGGGTGGTCTCCTTAAGGAATGCTATGATGGGGATGGGGTGAATGAATGAAATATGCATAATACGGAAGATTATTATTCCTTGTTATGCTTTATCCTTTTTTTACTACTGTGCCTGCTTGTGGCTGTTACCTAAACACTATATAGTCTGTATAAGAAAAAGCCAAATGGGTTGTGTGGGTTACCCTTAGAAATAAAGGACATTTGCTTAAATATTCTTGGAAGCCAACCTGGGGAAGCTGCAACCATTACCCAGTTCCTGTTTTGTGGAGGGACCCACTGAGGAAAAGGACTGGTACTTCAAAACAGAGAAATGTGTGTGTTGGTAGGATGTCTTTTTCTTTCTTCTTTGGTATAAGGGTAACTTAGAAAAGTTATGGTAGAACAGATATTTTAATAAGCCAGAACTGTTTCTCCACTTGGCCTGATGACATACCACATACGTTTGGAAAATATAATAATGATACTATTTTAAGTGTTGGACATCTCAGGGTTGTGACCTAGGGGAAAACTTCTGATACACAGAAAAGGTACAGGAAATATAGTGTCTTATTTTCAGGGAGCTTCACTTCTTTGGCTATTATTTACGCTACGGGGAGCTGTCTAATTGTTCATTTAAACTGTGTAATTAGTTCAATCAAACTACAGGATATCTGGAGTACAGGACTGTTACACCCATGGCTATCTGAATTTCATCAAATTCCTCCCTGCCCAACTCTCCAGCCTGTCCAGGTCTCGCTGAATGGCAACACAGCCTTCTGGTGTGTCAGCCACTCCTCCCAATTTAGTGTCAGCAGTGAACTTGCTGAGGGTACACTCAGTTCCTTCATCCAGGTCGTTGATGAAAATAAACAGCACTGGTCCCAGCAACGACCCCTGAGGGACTCCACTAGTCACAGATCTCCAGCTAGATTCTGCCCCATTGACCACAACTCTCTGCCTTTTTCCTTTCAACCAGTTCTTGATCCACCTCACTACCTGTTCATCAAGCCCACACTTCCTTAGCTTATCTATAAGGATGCACACATGGGCAGGAAAACTAAATGGTCCATTTCAGGGCTTTTCCCATTGCAGTTTAGGTGACAGAATGCCAGATGATGTCAACCCCAGCAGGTTCCAGAAAGGAAGAGTAGGTTAGTTGTACAGTGCTTCCATTTCTGTGCAAGGTTTTATAATCATTACCTTGAAGCAGGCTGGCTTTCAAGTTCCTAAGAAGAGCTCAGGGGAGAGTGTGATATTTAAGCCTAGACATCTTTTCTCATCTGGGTTTTCTGTCACAATGCCAGTGCCTGTGTACGCAAAGTTCTGGCAGCCTGAAATACTTTGATATATTTTTTTCCCAGGCTTCAAAAGAAAAGGTAAACAATGGGCTTGTGATTCCAGGGCGAGCATCAGTAGCGGAGAATTTATGAGGTAGCTCATCTTCTTTATGTTTCTGGCATGACTTTAAATATTTTGCTGTGTATAAGAGATGTATGAAAGAAAAACAATTCATTTAGTGGTTTTTGAGGTTGCAGGTTTGATGCCTAGAGGTGATTTCTGGTCCACACAGGTTTTCTGCTTTTGCTACAGGTAAAGCAGAGGGCAACTCTGCATCAAAGGCTTAAAATGTCTATTTAAAACCAAAAGTAATGTCTGATTTTTAGAAGATCCTTGAAAGATATTTGGATTTCTTTGGCAGTGCAAATAACATCGAAGTAAAAAAAATTGCTGAGGAGGTGTTCAGCTTAATAGTGCTTTGGATATTTATTTTAAATGTTTTAGACTCACTAACAAGGCAGACAGAAGTTCAATATGCATATACTCTGCTTATTTTGTGTTATAATACTGTTATATGTTCTACTAAACATAATCCTGGAGCTGGTGAGATCTACACAGGAGAACAAATATTTAAAAATTGATTTTGTGGTTTTTAACCTGGACAACTTGTTTGAGTTACATCATGGATTTCATGTATACTTTTTCCCCAGGTGCTTAGAAGTTTAAATAGTTTAAAAAGACAGACTTGATCTTGGTACTTGCAGTTATTGTAGAGATTTAAATTTTGTTGCATTTTACAATATTTTCATGTTCCATTTACATCATTTTTAAGGTGGAAATTATTGCTCAAAAAAATCATCTATGGCATCAAGCATCGAAAGCCTCACTGTCTGGATTAAGCCCTTCCTTGCTCCAGGCTACTTTCTTCAATTCCCTTGACTTATATAGCCAGGGTACTCTTGTATTTCACTTGGGATGACTGCATAATACATTCCATTACAATCATATTTCCATGCTCACTTTATTTAGTGCCAAGCAATGAAAAATGCTGGCATTCAGCTCACTGATGTTTTCATTTGTTTTCTTGAGTATTTATGTAGCACTTCCACCCTCAGAGCAGACATTCAGACAAAGTGAGCTGAAGCTAATGCCAAAGTCTCCAGTCCTACCATCGAGTCTGTATTTGCAAGCATGTTTGCATGCACAAAAATAAAGTCTCAATGCAGTCAAAACACGTAAGCTGCATCAGCTTTGGAAGTCTGTGAGGAATTTGACAGGGAGTAAAGTAAAATTATACAGTTCCCAGAAAGCTGCTGCTGCATCTAATTTGTTACACAGGGTTTGGGGATGCAGTAGTTAAGAGCCTTCCTAGATTAATCAGCAGAGACACTAGGATGTGCACAGTGTATGCAGCCCACTGGAGAAAATGGATCACTTTTGCTCAAAACCTCATGCTCAGAAAATTTCACGTGTCAGTTTTAAGTGCAAAATGAGTCTCCTGAGATCCTGAGTTTTGAAATATTTGTGTAGATGTATAAGCACTTTCACACAGCTTTATCTCAGCACTATAAAATTCCCATGGTTTCTCCTGAATGCTCTATAACTGTTTAAAACCCTGAAACAGTTGAGAAGGATACAGATCGGCCTGCTGTTGTAATGGGGGCAGTTCAGACTGCATCTGTCCTAATAAATAAATAAATAAATAAATAAATAAATAAATATACAAATGTAGTGGATCTGTTAGCCATTTTCCTCAGCTAAATATAGCATAGTGAGCCTGTCAGTCATTAGCCTGAGGTTTCTTCAGCTTTTTGAGGGACTCTCTTTCCTTCAAAGGGCTTTTTAGTCCTTTTTAGTACCTCTTAAGTAACCATCACTTAGGCTATTTTTTGCTGTCTGGTCACACTATTACTGAAAAAGAATTTAATCAGCAGCTGAAGCCCCTTCTGCTTCTCTCTCCTTGAGATTTATGCATCAAAGAGCACTGTGCTCCAGGGGTAAAGGTCACTTTCACAGATATATTTCCCCATATATCTCCAACTGTTTCTACACTTCCAGAGAGCAGTGGGTACCCTCATACTGGCTCCACTTTCATGACCATGTTAAAAAAAAGTAAATAATAATATTTCAGAAGAGGCACTCAGTCCATTTTTCTCTTTTGGAAGTTTTTATAGTTAGTATTGATTTTTCTTCAGCTTTTGCTACTTGTGTGACATGTATTGTGTGCTATTCTAAAGGCTTCTGCCATGTTCAGGATCCCAGTGTTGTAGACACTGAATGAACCTTGATACTGTATTTGCAGTTGAAGCTTTACCTTCTCTGGAGGCCAAGGCAAGGAGAAGACAGAAAAGACTGAGGTGCTCCAGGAGCAGGTGGCTAAACTCTATCATCAGTGTGAGTAGAAGCACTGGGAGACAAAATGGAAAAGTTCTTGTAGAAACTAGGGTGGGAACTAAACAAGAGAATAAAGCAGGTCAAGGGGGCAGAAAATATCAGGTAGAGGTGAGACTTACAGAAGACAGACGAAAAGTCTGAGAAGAAATTATTACTTCTGCTGCCAAACTTTAAATTATCAAGTGTTAAACTAATTCAAGCTGAAACATTAATTAATGCTAATTAATTAACTGCCACTATGCCTATTTTTATAGTCAAGTCTTATGGACCCAAATACTTGGAGAAATTAAGTTCTAAGTCCTGCCTGTGGCAAAGTTTGCATAGATCAAATATGTTGACTCTTCAAAGTGTATAGAGATCCCTCCCACTTCGCCTGAATAATCCAAATCAGGGTGACAAAATCTGACCTTTTTTACATACCCACACAACTGCTCTGTGAAAAGGAGATAATCAAAGATACCCTTTTACTCTTTCACTATTCATCCTGACATTTACCTACATTTCTAAGAGTTATGTCCTTGGAATGGCCTGCTGGGTACAGAGCAGAAGGGTTTTTAACTTGCTAGAAGCTACTAACCATACCACATCCTGTGTCCTAAACTAACCACCTTTTCCACCGGACACTCCAGAAGATCCTGACAAGAATTCTGTTTATTTAACTATTTAAAAATTGGTGCAATATTTTCTTCGTAAGACAGTTTATTAGTCTCTGATTAGTCACAGAAAAATCAGTCAACAAAAGCAAACAGCAATCTGCCAGCCCTTCGATAACCAGCAATAGTAAACTTCTATCCAAAATGTTATTCATTGTGAATTGTAAGTTTATCTTCAAACAAATGTGATTTTTTTTTTAACCAAAGTTTTTTCAGACATGTCTAGCTCCTTATCAAACGAGCAAATAGCACAAGCCAAACTAATTCTGGTATGACTTTGTCCTCCCCATTTCAATGACCTCTGAGGGCATTCTGGCTTTCATTTTCCATGTGTATATTAGCTTGATAGCCTGCAGATATACATATACAATTGAAAATATTGATTGATGGCTTGGCTTTGCGAGCGAGGATTTGGGAAAGGCTCTAAACATGCTTACTACAAGCACAGTGACCAAGGGCGAGTGGGATATGCAAATCTAGCTGGAAAAAAAGGGTGCTTAGGCAAACAGGAAGTGTCTGACCAGGACTGTCATCTCCTGAGCAATCTCAAGCTACCCACGCTCTGGTCTGCCCACATGCAAGGTTGGATCTGCAGCTTCCCATGCACCTGGTCACCTACTGATTCAACCCTCGCCTGTCCATACCAACAAGTGAGAGCCAAGCCCTTCCAGCCTGTGCAGGGGATTGTTCAGGTGAGGCAGAGCGTGCGCAGAACTGGCCCCACCCTTTACACCTGAGGTTTAACTGCCAGGGCCTAGCGAGCTAGGACGGTGACAGCAAAGTCCACAGGTCGTAGGTTTTGTAAGAGTGCCCTTCTCTTAGATGGCAGACCATACAAGCCTAGATGAGCTCCATCAGCCCAGGTTTGAAGATAGGAGTTTTCCTTCTATGAGGAAGGCCTGTCTTCACTAATGAAGATTCAGGAAAGGTTTTAGCCCACACATTCTGAACAAGACTGTCATTTCCTGGGTCAATCTCAAGCGACTGATGATGCAACAGCACAACATCAAGTGTCAAGGTGGGATTCTGATTTAGGGGCGTTCAATCATAAGCCCGCAGATGGTAGCTTCGCACCAGTGGCTCCTCAGCCAAGTGCACGCACCAAGGGTCTGAACCTGCAGTTCCTCTCATACTGAGCAGGATTACTATTGCAACAACACACCATCAGTAGGGTAAAACTAACCTGTCACGATGGTCTAATCCAAGCTCACATTCCTTATTAGTGGGTGAACAATACAATGCTTGGTGAATTCTGCTTCACAATGATAGGAAGAGCCAACATCAAAGGATCCAAAAGCGATGTTGCTATGAACGCTTGGACGCCACAAGCCAGGTATCCCTGTGGTAACTTTTCTGACACCTCCTTCTAAAACCCCAAAAGCCAGAAGGATCGCAAGGCCCTTCTTTCATGGTCTGTATTCGTACTGAAAATCGAGATCAAGAGAGCTTTTGCCCTTCTGCTCCACAGGAGGTTTCCATCCTCCCTGGGCTCACCTCAGGACACCTGCGTTACACTTGGACAGGTGGTACTGCCCCAGTCAAACTGCCCACCTGCCACTGTCCCCAGAGCGGGTTGCACCCCGTGCAAGCCGGGTGCTTGGTGCCAGAAGTGAGAACCCCCCTCGGGGCTCAGCCCCCCCCGCCTCACCAGGTAAGTGAACAAACGATCAGAGCAGTGGTATTTCACCGATGGCTGGGATGCTGGCGGGTGGGTCACCCCATGCCACCAAGCATGGGCCTGGCCTCCCACTTATTCTACACCTCTCATGTCTCTTCACAGCGCCAGACTAGAGTCAAGCTCAACAGGGTCAATTGAAGATATATATATACGATATATTTCCCCTCTATTTTAAAGACATGGTTTCATGTTCTTCTCTTTTTATTGACAGACTTGCCATTGATTCTGATGTTCATAAGAGCAATGATGACAGATAAATGTCTGAAACTGAAGAACTCATGCTGTAGTTCACTTGTTCTAGTAGGCGTTTCTTTTTTGCTTTTTTCTCTTTAGTTTCCCTTTCTCGAGAGCAAGTGTATGTAGGGATTTATGATTATATCCACTGACCAGATGTCAAAAATACAGAATTGTAATGGGTAACAGAATTTCCCATTAATTTTTACTTTTTTACTTCCTCCCTCCATAAATTCACACTTGTTTGACTTTGCTGAAATGAAAAAGTTCTAACTGATCTCACATTTTCTTTATTTAATATTCTTCTGTTTTGTAAGGGAGGATATAACTTGTTGACATCTTCTTAAGAGCTCATAACCATCTCTGTCATCAGCCCATGTAGCATGCTAGCTGTTCCACATTAATCAGCTCTCTATGTTATCTGCCACTCATCATGACATTTGAAAACTCTTACTTCCAGTTCTTAAACTGATCTCTATGAAACACATAATTTCAAAAGCCGCCAGCAAGGTTAAGCTGGTTGTGGGAAGAGGAACAGCAACCATAGCGTTAAAGTGAGGAGGCTCTTGGTGACAAAGCTAGAGCTTTCTAAAACAAAATGCAGGTTGGCAGTTTGTGAGGCAGTTTGTAGAAGATCTGAGGTTTGAAGCAGAACTTGGAAAGAAGTTCAGGTGCTTTTCCAAGTATTTGAGTCAAATATATCATCTGGAGTGATTTCACCTGTCAGCACAGACAGTTCAGGGAAATGCTGAGCCCTCTTTTTGTCCATTTTTCAAAATAGAGTACACCCAATTTAACACATAAAACTTGCTGTTTCCTCCAGCCACCACCCCTTTCCTTTCCCCCTGTTTTATATGTCTAGCAGTTGCCAGCAGGGATCAGACAGTAGGAACAGTGCAGTCAGCACCTTTTTCTGGGACACAAACATCGGACCAGAATTTATTGGTTTTGTTCGCTGCAGGGAAGATCACTACATCCAAGAAAGAGCTTCACCTGCAGTGTAGCCATAGTTTGCCACCAGCCCAGTCAGCCAACTCCAACTGCGGTTTTGTTTCATGCCCCTCAGGCTGAGAAAAGCCTGCCTCTTCTGGAATGCTAACCATCCTTTCGGAGCCGGATGCCTCCATTTCATCGGACAATAAATTAGAGAGCTCACATTGGACTGGAAGTGACTGTTTCACCTAGCTTGAGATGGGGATAAAAAGACATGGTTCAGTTCCGATTTAAAAGAATAGCCAAGAGTCATATTTATCAAGCAGATCTCTATCCATCTTCTGGGTGGAAAACAGTAGCTGAAGCACTTCCCTTGTCGATGCACACTTTATAAAGCCGGGGGGGGGGGGGGGGGAAGGGGGGGGGGGAGCGGGGGGAGGGGGTTGGTGAGAACGGGAGGCATGGGGGCTGCTTTTGTGGAGCAGCCTGCAGTGACATGGCAACCCAGACATATGGTGTCATTATTCAGCCGACACAAATTTGACACTTGGTGAATTTATTATATTTTGGTTTGCTCCTGGTGCCTGAAAGGCTTTGCAACTGTCTCTTCATAGGGCATGTCACAGATGTTGATGTATTTTCCTCCTCCACAGCCAGGTTTTACTGTGGAAACTGATACAACTTCACGATAGAATTTCTGGATGAATTATTCACGCATTGCATGGTTTCTGCACATAGGGGGTTGGAAGAAATCCATCCTATTCAATAAACAGTCTCTTTAATCCCCTTTAACAGAGCATTTTCCCTGAGTTTAAACCATTTTTATTATCACCTTTGTGATCCTAATGTTTTGGATAACATATTTGCAGTTAATAGCTTTGTTAAATTTTTCACTATATTTCACCTTAACATGCAATTAAATTGTCCAGACACAGTGATGAAACTGATACATTGAAGAGACAATAAACCATATGTCCCAGATTCTAACCATCTTAACTTCTAGAAGCCCTTTTTTTTAATCCTACAGATCATACCATGTCCAGTGATTTATAGGGTAATTCCTGAAATATCTCAATATTTGTTGTTGTAGACAGAATGGGCTGCTGCTAATGCCAGTACCATCTGTGGAGATGATTTTTTAATTGAAAAGAACTTTCAGTCTTGAGAGTAGAGACTCATCACTGAACTCATCACTGCCCCCTGAGAGAAGATTAATGAAATGAAAACATATCGTACCCCTTTAATACCTGGAGAAGTAATAAGGATGCATCAAGTGACAATAAAGAGCATGGTGCGTGGGGGTAAATTGCTTTAACATAACATGAAAATCCTATCCAAGAATTAAGAATTGCATTTGCAGTTCAAAAACTACTGAAGCATTAGCACTTTGTATTAAATCTCCTGATTCCATTTTCTTCCTGACTTCTAAATCCAGAAGCAGAGTTCAGATTCAGATTCTCTTGCTCCTGACCCCACATGCAATAATTTGTACTCGCAAAATAATCCCATTCAATTTAATATTAAATAGTTATATGCCTATAAGAAAGTTTTGAAATCAAATGAATATTAATCCTATGCTAAACTTTTGAGAAACACAATCAAGGAAAAGTAAGTAAATTGATATTCACTGTCTAAAATACAAGAGTGCTACTTTTGTTTTAGTAAAAACCTTACAGTGCCTTGACAAGAATTTAAAGTCTAATACATTTTTCCCAAATTACTGTTGCATATTACTAATACCACCTGCATTGCTCAGTTGCCAGTTGTTAAAATGGGATTTGTATTCATATTTTGGAAAATTGGCTTTCTCCATAAAGTTCTGTGTGTTAAGAGGTTATTCTTCTACCTTCATGGCAGTATTCAGTATGAAGTATATTAAAACTATTTTGCCTCCACCCTAGTGTTGTGTAGAAAGATTATTAATATTCATTTAATATATTATTAATCAGCATTTACCAAAGTGTCTCAATTACCACAATAACTTTGAATGGGTTTAGCAAAAAAACTTATGAGTTTTCTTTCTTAGTTTTTTTTCCCAAAACAATTGCATATTATTCATAAAATTATTGCATCAAAAAAAGATAGATACTTTAATTGACAAAATTCTGTCATTCCTACATCATGTTTCTGTGAAAAGAGAAACATTATATCTTTTGATAATTTAGAAAACCAAAACCAAACCACTTTTTTCCAACAGCTGATAGCTTTCTCATTCTAAGTACAGCAGGAGATATTTTTTCTAAAAATGAATCAACCTGAAACGGACAGACACCATCATCATTTCATCACCCAAACCCCAAGCTCCAGTTTCTCCTAGTCAGGACAGAAGGTCTAATCAAATTAACAAACAAAAACAGAACACAGCATTCCAGAAAATAAGTACGAGTGAGATCATAAATGTCTCATCAATGAACCAAAAACTGGATCAAACACAGGATTCAAGTATTTATTTATCTTTGCTCTTTTTGACATAAATGCATACACACAAATCCAGTGAACTGACAGTTATTTGGATTTAATCTTTGGAAACTAATTTCGGGAGCAGAGAAATAAAAGTATAAGATACTAAACTCACCCTCTCTGAAACATGTAGTGTTCTTACTACATCGCTTCTGTTAATGGGACAGTTATGCTTTCTGAGTGAGGTTTCTCTGCTCTTCCAGTCTTTGAATGTGTTCACACGCTGCACTAAGTGTTAAGAGAAGAAAGGAGATGGGGTTATTTAAAAGAAACCATCTGAAGTGATGGTGGCAGAGACAGCAGTAGATTTACTTCTTTAATTCAGACTGGTTACACCTATGCAGGTGTATGACACAGCTATACCTTTAACAAAAAGCTGTGTTTATATATTTCTATTTCAGTGCTGTGAAGAATTGTATAGGTCCACCTTTCCTTTGCCTTCTTTGGCTGGCATACCTTACTCTTAACATGCTACTGGTCATGCAAACACTTTTCTAATAGGAAAAAAAAAAAAGGAAAAAGGTAATAGTAACCAGTCAGTTGCTCCATTATGAGCAATGATTACTCTTGGCCCAAACAAATAACAATTGCTCAGCCAACAAAAGTTATAGAAGACTGGGGGTGTTTGGTTGTTTGAGGTTTTTTCCCCCTGAAGACACTGGCCCAGTTGGTATCGCAATGGAAAAGCTCAGATGTGTGGCTGAATTTGCAGCATTTATAGTGACTGGGAGTCCAAAATTGGTAATTTCTAGAGTGGATAATTGTACCTTTTCACCTGATAACATTTATTTTGCTTTTACACACTTGCTGCTCATATTCAGGAAATGCCATTGAGGTGCAGAGACTGTGGGCAATTTCAATACAGTAGTGGTGGAACAGTAGCCAGGAGCTGCTGTTAAAAAGACAGCCACAGTGATTTGCTGACATACATCTTTGCTTCACCTTACAAAAAAGCTCTCCATCTCCGGTTTCCAGGCTGTGTGCATATGTGCCGCAGGTACGAAGAGCAATGAACCAGAGGACCAATGCCAGACCTTATGCCTGGGAAGTCTCTTCAAGCCTGTAACCTTTCCCCTCCTTCAAGTCCCTCCTGAAAACTCATCTCTCACTAACGCGTGTATTAAATTACAGGCGGATAATAGCCCAGCAGGTTGAGAGCTGTCTAGGAACGGCATGCATCAGAGCTGTTCAGCTAGAAGATCACAGTGGCAGCACTCTGCACCAGTTCCCTCTTCAATGCATACCCCGAATATGTGTGATGTCTTTTATGGCTCTGAGCTGAGTCTCTGCCATATAGTCATGCTTCCTGATAAAGCATGACCAGCCCTCAGGAGCTGGAAAGCCCTGTTCTGTGGTATTAGTATAAGAGTCCATTCCATCCCATGCTTTCCCTGCCCTAGTTTGCCCTGCCATCCCACTATTCACTGCTTTCCAGGCTGAAATCTTGCAGGCTGAACCAAAGAACAGTTCCCTGTAGCTTCTAGCACAGCAGTGCCAAACCTCTCAGAAGCATTGCATCAGTACAGAAAACAATCAGGTGAGCATACATTAAAGGACTGCTAATTACAAGCTCCCAAAGAGGGATTTTTTTTTTTCTCCCTTTTCCCACTTGCATGATTCCCAACACTTAATCTCTTCCAAAGCTTTTGGTGAGCTACCTGCAGTCGACAGCCATTGGAAGTAGTTCAGCCATTGGTGCCATTGCTACTCAAACAAGGGTGAAAGGAATAGTATGAACAATCCATAGAAATAATCCTTTTGTCCACCATAAATATTGAACAACAGTTTAAATGACCAAGCAAAAATACATTAGTAGACATGAAGTTTTGCTGGTAATAAATATTTCAGCCTTCTATGCAGACCACCTTTAAAAGACTATAGGTTTAACGTTCTGCAATCTGATTCTACTATGATTTTGGGGGCTTCAAATGGCAACTAGTGCAACTATTGCAGTAAATATAATTCTGTGAGGCTAAATAAAGAAATGCAGATGACAGGTCTTTAAAACCTGATATTCATTGCTAACCATTCTTCTGGAAAACTTGGCTCTAAATTTATTTCCCAGTTTTCTAGAGGAGAACAGCAAGGGGAAAGGAAGAGGGAAGGAACTGAAAACATTTCCAGGGAATTACTCAATTTTACTGAGTTGTTGTTCTGTGTTTTACCTAACAAGCCAACTCCAAACTTATAGGTGGCCTAGAAATGGATGATGTGATACAATGGGAAATTGTTCAAATTCAACACAGCTGAAAGATACTCTGTTACTTGGCAAGTATTCTGGCACTTATAAATACTTTTCCCCCTGACATTTTCTTATGCAATATTTAATCTCCTTGTAACTTTATTCCCACTTCATTCTGCTTGTCATTGCCACCTTGCCAGTTGTGTTTCTGGAGACTGCAGGATTTTTATATTTAGAATTTTGGAAGTAAATAATTTTTTTAACGTGTATGAGGGTAAGCAGACTTTTAAATCTTCCACTCACCTTAGAGAATTTATTTTTATGTCTGGTTTACATGTGCAAGAACAGATGGACAGAATAATAAATACATCAGGTGATAAATACTGCCAGGTTTGCTATTCAGAATAGTGGATTATATAAATTTCTTAGCTTTTTTCATATATGACAATTTTCACATAAGATAATAATAAAGAATTTGGAAGGCAGACCCTGAAAGTGCTTTCATTTTAAGAAGAAAAGGAAGAAAGGATGAAGCTCGCAGGAAGGGTACTCACTGACATTTCCACATAAGCAAGAGCAGTCCCACATAATATTTTGTGAAAATAAACTAACCTTGCTTTGTCAGCTTTCAGTGTACACTTTATGTCCCCCATTTACCCAAAGACAGATGTGTGCTTTAATAAACTTTAGCTATATAAGCAGAAAAATTGAACCTTCAATCTAGCCAGGAACTTACCTCACACTTTTGTTATTCCAGTAGCTTCTTTTAATGTTTTGGGGAAAAGAGAGAGAAAAAAAAAGTGAACTCTTTCATAATCTCTATTTTGAAATTCATGCCTCTGTCATCCTCAGCCAATTGTCTCTACATTAGTCTCTAGTCATCCCAGTATTCTGGTCTTCTGCTTATGTTTGGTTTCTGACTAAAACCAGATTGAAGTTGACCTGATTAGAAGACATTTTGGGAACCTTTAGACCTTTAAAGACTGTCTAAGACAGCTCCTTGGATCTTCTACTAACTTCTGACCTCAAAGGAAATGAGCTGAAACAAACAGTATCTGAAGGGGGCCTATAAGGATGCTGGGGAAGGACTATTCATTAGGGACTGTAGAGACAGGACAATGGGTAAGGGGTTCAAACTTAACCAGGGGAAGTTTAGATTGGGTATAAGGAAGAAATTCTTTACGGTGAGGGTGGTGAGGTACTGGAATGGATTGCCCAGGGAGGTTGTGGATGCTCCATCCCTGGCAGTGCTCAAGGCCAGGCTGGACAAACAAAGCCTTAGATGATATGGTTTAGTGTGAGGTGTGCCTGCCCATGGCAGGGGGGTTGGAACTAGATGATCTTAAGGTCCTTTCCAACCATAACTATTCTATGATTCTATGATTAATGTAGGTTTTGATGTTTTTTCTGAAGCCTCTACTACCAACTTTGCTAAAGACTTCTGTGTTGGTCCACTGGAAATACAGCTTTGTAGGACAGGGAGAGCAGCATCTGTGGGGAGAAGAAAAACAAATGGTTGTTCAATTTTACTGATTATGATTTTTGGGGTTGTCTACTGAATTCTAGCTAGCCAAATCACAGCATTTTAAATGGATTAACTCAAGAGTTTTCTGATGTTTACAGCTATATGAAAATCAAGCTCACTTTTTAAATGCTTAGATATCAACAGACAGAGTTGGTGACTACTGAAGTAATCTCTTATTTTTGATACTCAATATTGTGATCAGCAGTGAATAAGCAGAAAATTGATGCTTATTACAAAGCTGCTAGAAAAGCAAATATTACCCTGTGTGTTAGCAGAGTCTGAGGTGACTCAGGAAGCAGCTAGAGGTCACTGAAAAGCTTTGGCAGAGGTTTTAATGAATTTTCTTGGGGAATCAGCAGTCTCTATGAAGGCCAGGTCTGTTGAAAAATAACAACTGTTTACCTTAAGGGTTCTCGAAACATAAGCTAAGTTTTTTAGTCTCTGACTTTAAGCATGCATATGTACAGCAATAATTTCCTTTTAAATGGAAAAATCTGCAAACGTAAAGCACATCTATTTTTGATTGAATGATGCACTTCAAAGTGATCTGGGATGCATTTTAAGAAGAGGAAGACATTCTGTAGCATCCACAGTGCCCAGTGAAATGCTTCCAGTAGCATTGGAGAGATCACAGTGGATATAACAAAACATCAAGCAAGGAAGGGGGAACTCATTTTATGTAGGAAATTATAATTTTTGCCTCTCAGAGCAGCCTTATGTACAACAATTCTTCCTCTAAATAAAGTCATTTAATCTGTTACATACCTTTAGTGATTCTTCTCTTCTTAGTCACTCACAATCTTTTACGACTCCCAGATTAAAAAAAAAATAATAATCTGTGGAAAATAGAAACTTTGTTATTCCAGTAACTTCTTTTAGTGCTCTGGGGAAAAGAGAAAGAAAAAAAAAATGATAAAAAACTTTGTTTCTGTTTTGATTGTTTTATGGATAAAATACTGGAAAGAATATTTGGGGAAAAAATGAAAAAAAAAAAAGCTTTTGGGGATAAATGACACTCTATACCCTAGAAGTCTGGATCAGAATATTCACAGGCTTAGAAAGCTTGGATCTCAATAGGGATATTTCTTGCACTTGGAATATATTTACCAAAGTATTATCAGAACAAAAATTATTTGCTCCCAACAAAAGTTAATAAAAGAAGATTCTATGTAAACCAAGCAAACATGGTGTGAAGCAGGAAATAAATTAAAAACAACCTTTTCATTTCTGAAGAGCTGTCTTTGTCTCAGCACTGGTAACATCTGGGCAGATCAAGCTTACTGTAAATTCACTTTGTGCTACATTTGCAAACTGTGCAAATGAATGTTTAGAAGGACAAGCTAAAGGGAAACCATTTGATATCCCATGGACATCCAGATGAGGCATATTCTGGAACATCAAGCAGACATCACATTCCTACTTTGTGGTAAGAAGCTGTTGTTATCCATAGAGTTGTGATGTAAATCAGCTGCAGTTCTATACTGGGATCTTTCCACAGTTCATATACAGAGTAAGAGCCCCATTTGCCAAATGCTGATTTAGCACATCATAAAAATGCATCTTTTTAAGATGCCTCTGCCCTTCAGTCTCCAGTCTAAGGGGAGCTGGCGGAAGCTTGTAACAGGTCAATTAGTGAATATTTTCCACCTAAACCCCTATTTGGAGCATTTTAAAACATTAAAAAAGCAGTGTAGTTCTGGCTGCACCAGAAAAAAGGTAAATGACCAAGGAGGTACAAGGCAAAAAAGGAGATGGCCAACTATAGAAATGCAATAAGCAGCCAGGTGAAATAGTAACACATCATTCCCTTGAACAGTGTTCTACTATTTGAGATACAAAAAGCCATCACAACTTTTTTTTGCAGTTTATGTGGATCTGTATTTGAAAGTACCTATTTTTCAGAAAATAAAAAATGGATGGTACAAGCTTTCACCATATGTTTCAGTGTATAACAAAAGAGAAGAGAGCTCCCTAGCATTAGAAAAATTAGAAAACAGGCTCTGTGTACTGGAAGAAACATATAGTCAGTTTTCACCTAAATGAATAGCAGTTATTATGATCTAAACTACTGTTACTTAAAGTAAGGATACTCTAAATGCATAAATCATCAATTACTGAGTGAAAATTGATAATCAGATTAATCAACTTCTTCCCCATTCAAAAGAAATTTAGCTAATGCTTTAATTTGCTGTGCAGTTGCAAATTTTGTGGGGTGCTGTATTGTTATGCGGGTTTGTTCCTCTTGACAGCCTGAACCCTTTTTTAGTTTCCTGCTCCTAGGTCAGACAACTATATGAGACTTTCAACTTTCATTTAAAAGAAACAGTGACTTTTAAATCTTTCTGGTGTTGAAGACTTTCTCAGAAATGTACTCCAGGCATATATCTAAGGCATCAGGAACAAAAAGATGAAAGAATCTTCAGTTATTTATTTATGAATCTCTTGAGATTTGTATGAGAAATTTGAACTCTTGCCATGAAATCCCTTTGATTCTGAAGGAAGTCAAGATTTTCCAACACTTTGGAGTTGATAACTTTCTTAAAAATACTTCAAAACCAGAAATAGCCAGTGTAAAACACCAGCCATCAATGTTGTTTGGGTAATGATAACATTATGCAGTGGACCTTGAAGAAACTTGTGCTGGCTTCAAAGGGCTTCATTACCTAAGACATATTGACCATAGATCTTATATGCTGGTGATATAAGTTGGGGTTTGGTTCAGGTATAATGACTAAGAGAGTCAGGCCAGGACACTGTTTTCTGATTTGGTATAAAAGATATATAGCCTGAGGGGAGCCCTCTTTCCAAACAGCGTTTCTGTGTTGTTAACATATTATCAAGGTTCCGTCAAACCCAGCCTTGAACACTGCCAGACATGGAGCATTCACAGTTTCTCTGGGCAACCCATTCCAGTGCCACATCACCTTTACAGCAAATAATTTATTCTTTATATCCAATATAAACTTCTCCTGTTCAAGTTTTAGTCCGTTACCCCTTGTCCTGTCACTACAGTCCCTAATGAATAGTCCCTCCCCAGCATCCCTACAGGCCCCCTTCAGATACTGGAAAGCTGCTATGAGGTCTCCACGCAGCCTTCTCTTCTCCAGGCTGAACAGCCCCAACTTTCTCAGCCTGTGCTCCAGTCCCCTGATCATCCTTGTGGCCCTCCTCTGGCCTTGTTCCAACAGTTCCATGTCCTTTTGATGTTGAGGACACCAGAACTGCACACAGTTCTCCAAGTGAGGTCTCACAAGAGCAGAGTAGAGGGGCAGGATCATCTCCTTCGACCTGCTGGTCATGATCCTTCTGATGCGGCCCATGATATGGTTAGCTTTCTGGGCTGAGAACGCACACTGAAGCCAGCTCATGTTCATTTTCTCATCAAACAACACCCCCAAGTCCTTTTCCACAGGGCTGCACTGAATCTCTTCTCTGCCCAACCTGTAGCTGTGCCTGGGATTGCTCCCACCCAGGTGTAGGACCTTGCACTTGGCATGGTTAAACTTCATAAGGTTGATATCAGCCCACCTCATAAGCATGTCAAGGTCCCTCTGGATGACATACCTTCCCTCCAACGTATCAACTGAACCACACAGCTTGGTGCCATCAGCAAACTTGCTGAGGGTGCACTCAATCCCACTGTCCATGTCACTGACAAAGATGTCGAACAAGATCGGCCCCAACACTGATCCCTGAGGAACACCACTTGTTACTGGTTTTCAGCTGGATATTGAGCCATTGACCACAACTCTTTGCTTGTGGCCATCCAGACAGTTCTTTATCCACCAAGTGGTCCATCTATCAAATTGATGTCTCTCCAATTTAGAGACAAGGATGTCATGTGGGACAGTGTCAAACACTTTGCACAAGTCCAGGTAGATGACATCAACTGCTCTACCCCTGTCCATCAGTTCCATAGCCCTATCATAGAAGGCTACAAAATTGGTCATGCAGGATTTGCCCTTAGTGAAGCCATGCTGGCTGTCACCAAGCACCTTGTTTTTTTTCATGTGCCTTAGCATGCCTTCCAGGAGAATCTGCTCCCAGATTTTGCCAGGCACAGAGGTGAGACTGACTGGTCTGTAGTTCCCTGGGTCATCCATTTTCCCCTTCACCTGACTGCCATGATTTTTCAAATATGGTGGACAGTGGCTTAGCACCTTCATTCGCCAGCTCCTTCAGGACTTGTGGATAGATTTCATCATTTCCCATGGACTTCTTTAAGTTCAGGTTCTTAAGATGGTCTCAGACCAGATCCTCTCATACAGTGGGCCTAAGGTCTTCATTCTCACAGTCTCTGCATCTGCCTTCTAAGACTTGAGTGGTGTGGTCAGAGCATTTGCCAGTGAAGACTGAGGCAAAGAAGTCATTCAGAAACTCAGCCTTCTCCAAATCCAGGGTAGCCAGTTCTCCTGATAGTATCCGAAGGGGCCTACATTGTCTCTAGTCTGCCTTTTATTTGCTACGTACTTATAGAATCCTTTCCTGTTATTCTTAACATCCCTAGGCAAGTTCAATTCTAACTGGGCCTTAGCTTTCCTAACCTGGTCCCTAGCTTCCCAGACAACATCCCTGTATTCATCCCAGGCCACCTGTCCTTGCTTCCACCTTTTATAAGCCTCTTTTTTCCTTCTAATTTTCCTCAGCATCTCCTTATCCATCCAAGGAGGTCTCCTGGCCCTCCTGCTGCATTTCCTTCTAGTTGGGATGCAACACTCCTGAGTTTGCGGTAGGTAATCCTTGAATATCAACCAACATTCTTGGCCCCCCTGCCCTCTAGGGCTATATCCCATGGAACCTTGCTAAGCAGGTTCCTGAAGAGGCCAAAGTCTGCTCTCTTCTTGTCCAGAGCAGTGAGCTTGGTGCACGCTCTTCTCACTGTCCTGAGGATCTTGAATTAGACCATCTCATGATAGCTGCATCCAAGGCTGCCCTGGAGCATCACATTTCCAACCAGACCTTCCCTGTTGGTGAACACGAGGTCAGGCAGGGCACTTCTCCTTGTTGGCTCCTCTATTACTTGCAGAAGGAAGTTGTTTTCCACACAATCGAGGAACCTCCTGGATTGCTTGTGCTGGGCCTTACCGTGCCTCTAACAGATATCAGGGTGGTTGGAGTCCCCCATGAGGACAAGGGCCTGTGAGCATGAAGCTGTTCCTATCTGTCTATATAGAGTCCTCTTGATCAGTTTATGATTTTCTGTCTTGTATCCAGAAAAAGTGTTTTATTTATCTCCTCTCCTCTCTCCTTCTTTTCTCTCTTCTCCTTTCCTCTTCTGTCCTCTTCTCTTTTTCCAAAATTCCTATTTTTTCTTCTCA
Organism: Melopsittacus undulatus; assembly: GCF_012275295.1. Classification (NCBI taxonomy): domain Eukaryota; kingdom Metazoa; phylum Chordata; class Aves; order Psittaciformes; family Psittaculidae; genus Melopsittacus; species Melopsittacus undulatus. The sequence continues at coordinate 33,942,015 of NC_047527.1, forward strand.
TATAGATATCACAGATGTATCACAGCAATCAAAATTCCACAAGAAATCTTATCAATGGTACTTTCACTTGCAGTGCATTTTCAAAGAAAAGAAAAAAGCTGCTCACATTATTATGATATCTATTGTTGCTAAAGGAAACAGTCTCAGATAATTTCAAGCTTTAATGATTGAAACACACTACTTGCGTAATATATCTTTAAAGAACAGTGTTCAAGAAGAAGTCTATGTTTATTAGTAACTGGATTTGGTTGCAGTTTACAAATTTCTAACATCAGACCTCCATTGAAAAAAAATTTGTTTAGGGAAGTGTTGAAGTCCCTGACAGAGTAAGCAAGATGGTTCAATAGCTGACTTTCAATCTAGCTTTGGTACATCTGTTGGTCAGTCCCATAAGGAAGGACTTTCCATAGCACTGGCATGAACACCTCCAGGAGATTTCACAAAGATTTATATATGTATATTTGAAATAATTGCAAGCAGTGGACCTACTGTTATATTTCTCAAATTGGTAGAGTCTACTAGCAGAGTAAAAGCATTAGAGCTGACATGAAAATCTCTTGTCCTCTCTGACTCCTGACTGCCGCAGGAGGGAAACAAATAGAATTGTATTGCTCGTCTCTGAGCAGCACCCAGAAATAGTTTGCAATCTTCCCAAATGTACTGCTATTTCTACACTGCATCTTGTGCACATTTTTGCAGTAAAAGGGTTTGCTGTATATGTAAGCTCCTCCATCTGCCTCGTTAAAGGGAAAATATCTTCTAATAAAAACACAGAGATCTGTATATTTAATATAGTAAACATATGGTAGTCTCTCATGGCAAAGTATTTTTGTTCAGTAGTTGTCAAATATGACTTTTACAGAATGTTCCTGTCTACAAAGGTTTGGGTTTAGTGCTTGCATTTCTGTAGATTAAATGGTTACTCAAAAAGCTTTACAAGCCCTAGGATCCTATTAGAAACTTACTGCTTTGAAATGAGTTGTTGCTGGTTAAATGTAACAATGGAGTATATGTCAATATCTTTTATTTTAAATCCTCCTGAACATTGAAAATGGCAGACTTAGGCTTTGGAGGGCCATTTTTATTTCTTTTTAAAATGCATTTTAAAATGCATTTGCAGATTCCTGGGCTATGTCGGGGATTGGAGTTTTTTTCCAACCTTCCCATCTTTCTTATGCATAAACAAGTTTCTACTTCCTTCTCTTCTACCCAGACTAGAAAGCACTACTTATGATACTTGACTGTCTAAAAAACTTAATGAAACTGACTGTTTTTTTGAAGGTTTTTTGACCCAGCACAGAGAAGAATTATTTTCTATTCCTGTAGTTTGGTTGCTATTCTGTGTCGTGGGTTCTGCAGGCAATTCAGATGCAACAAAGTCAAAAGATGAAAAACAGTAATGAAGACCTACTGTCTTTGACTCAGTATGCTGCAATGCTACATAGGTTGCAACACTTCTCCACTACTCAGCTTTTTTCACGAAATATCTAGGCAACAGATTTTGGCTTTCATGTATTAAATATGTGATTAGGCGGGCTAAGAGAGCTAGTACAGTGGCATCTATGTTTAAGGTCAACAGCCATGTAGCTCTGTACTTCAGGTACCTGCCAGAATACAAGACCTGCTCCTATAAAATGAGCAATTCTATTTGGAAAAAGGAGGATGGGAAATTTCACACATAATCTGAAATTAATACCATGACTCATTCTCATGAATAGGCCTCAAATTAGGATGTAGATTGCATCATTTTCTGGGTCTGTGGAAGGAACTGATAAATCCTGCCATGAGGCTTGGAGGGAAAAGGCTGCTAACTCATTCCTTGCTGGAAATGGTGGTGGTGGTAGTGGGGGGGGGGGTTAGGGTTAGGGTTAGGGTTGGGGGGGGAAGGGGAATGGTGAAGACTTGAAAAATAGATCAGCATTTCTGAGTAACAGCTGCTGGCTTCTCTGTCAGCCTTCTGTCTCCATCTTCCATTATGCTGTTCAAAATGCCCTGTACCAAAGGCAGGTCTAGTAAAAGGCTGCTCGTGTGGATAAATGAATAATATAAAACTTCTAGAAGCTATGTCTGGAGGAAGTAAAAGCCATTTGTTAAAACTTCTTCTTCAGACCATTTTGCCAGCAGCTAACTGAGAACTCCTTCTTCAGTTTTGCTCTCCAGCCTTGGAGGATACAGATAATTATCAAAATTGCCTGACAAATAAAAAGAATGAGAAATAAGTTCAGAAGTGGTTTTCAAAAGTAATAAGGGCAGCTGACTAACCAAGTCCAATTTAAAAACCAAAAAGAATGAGTTCTTAATTTCTCTTTGTTTTAATAAAGAAAAAAATTCATTTTATAAGTTCAAGTGACCAACCTCAGAATCATTACCACCACAGTTCTATTTGGGTAACTTGGGAACATTTTATACTTTCATTCCTTTCCTTTTTGTTTAAATATTAGTTGTGGTGCACAGTCACTGTTTTAATCAAGAACTGTGCATTTTAAATATTTGTGTTCATTGTAGCCAAGAAGTCTGCGGAGTCAGTGTTTTGGCCAATTAAGCTTTAATCAGGACAGAATGTTTCAATGTTAAAATATACAAATTGCATCTGATTCACTGGCATATGCTACCTATCTTGTTAGGGCACTCAGTCTTTCTTCTTAATCTAAATGGTTCAGCTACAGCCTTTCATTTCTAAGTAACAGCATGAGCCTTCAATTGCCAACAGATCTGTTACAACACCAGAGTGAATGTCTTTATAGCACATCAGCTGTGTAACAGAACAGCTAGTGGATAGTCTCAAGAGTCTTTATCATCATGGTTCAGGGCCATCCAGTAACCAAGAACCATGCAGCCATTCACTCAGTCTTCACTTTCCCCCCCAGCTCTGGGCAGGATGCGGAGGAGAATCAAAAGAATGTAAAGTCCATGGGTTAAGATAAGAACAGTCCAATAACTAAAGTATAATAATAGAATAATTATAATAACGGAAATAACAAAAGGAGAGACTATAAAACTAAAAAAGGAAAGGAAAAAATAAACAATAAGCACAAGTGATGCACAATACAGTTGCTCACCACTCCAACCGATACTCAGCCAAACCCAAGCAGTGATCTGGGCCTTCCAGTTAACTCCCCCCACTTTATATACTGGGCATGATGTGCTGTGGTATGGAATACCTCTTCGGCTAGTTTGGATCTGATGAACTACCCTGTTACCTACTGGTTTCTTGTGTCCCTCCTCACTGGCAGAACATGAGACTGAAACGTCCTTGATCAGGGTAAGTGCTACTGAGCAACAACTAAAACATCAGTGTGTTATCAGCATTGTTCTCAGATTAAGTCAGAAACACTGCACCAACTACTAGGAAGCAGAAAAATAACTGTTACAGCTGAAATCAGGTCGTTTATTAATTTACTTGCCATCTCTCTTCTTTACCCTGTATTTGAAATTTTTGGTTGTTTATGTTCTGCAATGGAAAATGCATGGGCATTGTTTTAGTACTCTGGGGACAGGATGGGTTGTCATAGCTCAAGTCATATTGAAAGGACACAGGAATTACTGAATATTCTATTTGTCTCAGGCTGAAAGTCTTAATTCTCAAACCATCTATGCAACTTCATCCTCTGAGAGTTAAATTCACTGTACTTCTCCTGCCCCTTTGACTATGAAAAGGACATTCAGTAAAGGTCAGAGGTAACTGATTAAGGCCAACATACAACCTCAATGAAGGCTGATAATCTCAGATGCCATTAATTTCTCAAAACTATGAATCCTTGCTAATTTTCTCATTCGTGCAAATTTCTAAACACGGATTGAACATAACAAGTGGCATGGCCTCATGTTCACTTGTGCTGGCTTCAGGAGATGTAAAGCCACCTTCTCTCCCTTCTGTTTCTTGACATTTCTGCTACCCAGGTTTCTGCTGTTGTGTATTTCAGATTACATTCTCCTTGGCTTTCAAAGCACACATATTCCCAAGTCAGATCTTATTTTATCCTTTTGGGTCAGGTTACTAATTTCTCTTGACTTAGAGAAATTCTGCTCATCTTGTCCATATTTTTAAATCTTCTAAGTTTGGTAGTGTTCTGGAATTTCCTTTACAGTGAGTCTTGCTTTTATTTCTTCAATGTTATGGCACTTTACTGTATCTGATCCTCAGAAAACACCATTAGAGAATTTCATTTTATTTGATATTTTGATATTTAAGGTGATCTCTAATTTACAGTGTTCTGTAAACAGTCTTCAGTCCATTTGACAATTTTCCTTTCAAATTTCCTTTTCAAACCAATTTGGGTTCATTTTGAACTATATTATACAACTCGCAAAAATAATCCTTTGCAACTAGCAGAACTCTTCACATGAGCAAGCATTTATCACAGTAAAATTTCCACCATCTGTCCCTCAGGGGCTTCTCTTTATTTTTGGTATCTCATTCATTGAATTTACGATATATACCCTTGCCAAAAAATCTGACTAACCCACTTCTTTGATTTTAACAAAAGGAATAGAGGTTATAATTTTTCCTACTAGTTTTCCCTGCCTTTCTGGCACCTATCCACAATTACAAAGAAAGTGCCAAAATAGCACAAGGATGACTGTTACCTGACCCTTAAGTTTCAGAATAGTTTGAATAAGCTTTTGGGGGGACACACCAAATTTTTTCTTAGGATTCACCCACCATTTGTGTATATGCAGGTTAGAAGTGTCTGTTCTCCTGTATTACCCCTGAGAACACATTTCTGAGTAGACATCACAGTCATCTGATGTTACTTTTAAGGAGGGAGACACATAATTTATTGGTTTCACTGAAAAATGTATATGTGGTTTATAACACTCTAGCCTAACAATTAATGTCGAGAACACACTCCTATAGATCATATTTTGTGCATTTAAAGTTGTTGTGGTGAGATGAGACAGAGGGAAACACAGGACAAAGCTTTGATCACTTTGATCAAGCACAGACCACCTATCAGGCTCCTGGGTGCCACTGTGTGTCATGCACATTTTCAAGTTTTTGCCATAATAGCTACCAGTCATTGTAGCTAAGACAAAAAAGGGGGTGGTGATTACACATGTGATTGAATCCAGACATTTTAATCATATCCCTTCTATCTATTTTTGCAAAGCAGGCTGCTTGTTTTCCCAGCAGTCCACATGAATAGCCCAGGGATGACAATTTGCATGCTAACTGAATTCATGTACCACACTGATTGTATGGAACATCTGTTGCTGATTGGTTTGGTTCTCTGTTTTTCAAACTAATATATGAAAATGCAGAAGGTAAAAGGCAAATTATCATGCCAAGGGTAGAGAGCAAATTGTTGCTTTTCTTTTTTCCTGGAACTCTATATTGTAGTTATTGATAAATGTCACTACGCTTCTGCTGTCCCCCGGGACTTGCACTAAAATACTGTGCTTTAAATTGCTGCAATTTTCCAGATGCTTTTTTCCTTCTAGATTTAATTTTGGCAAAGCTGGCTTAGATGTGGTCAGTAAAAGGTTCTTCCCCATCATCTTTCCCAGCCCTCATACCCACTGCTAAACATCTAGAACTGACATTTCTGTTCTGCTCTAGGTAGATGTAAAGGAAGAAGGCTACCCAGCAGCTCTTCTTGACCCTAAAGCCCCCCTTTGCTCAAAAAGGAGACTATTAATCATCTCAGGACTGACATTTTCCACCTTAATAGTGGAAAATTAAGACAGTTCCTAATATTGGTTAAAGAAGTTGCTCCAGCATGAAGAAGTTTGCTGTCAGGATAGTCCTAAAATAACAGTAAGTCTCAATCCAGAGAAATCAATCCATACTTCTAGATCCATGCATTCAAAGTAGTAAGTTGAATAGCAGTTGAGTGAGAAAATTATTGAGGAACTATATTCCTTCAAAAGGAAATTTAAGTTCACCCTACATGCACTTCTGTTACTATTTAGCAAGCAGTTTTGCGCAAAATATAGAACACAGGTTGCTTTTTCACCACAGGAGGAAGAGAGTTTGTGTGTGAAGAAGTTCAGTATATGGACTACCTGAGTGTTTTAATTTTTAGTCTGCACAGAAGAAGAGGAACGTCTTGACACAACCACTGAGAATATATTCCTTTAATCCATCACTGGCTGTTGATTCACAATGCAGCTGGCTATAAAGATTTGTTGCATATTCAAGATTGCCATAGGAACAGTAGATTACATCACCCCAACTCTATTTAAAGTCTGGCTGCATTGGAGCTCACCTTTTCTACTCTGCATGTGAATTCTGAATCTGCCTTTTCAAGTTTCGAGTATCTAGGTTGATTCAACCAAATGTGAATGTGTGTAAATTCCCTAGTGATTCAGCCTCTTGATTATTGTATCGCTTCTTGGTTTTCATTTTTCTTTTTGTGTTCATTTGTCCTTCAGCAGGGTTCACTGTGAAAGAGAAATTGTTATTGCAGCATATATGAATGAGCATGGTCCTTGTGGGAAAGCAGGCTCAGACCTCTGTAGGATCTTTCATGCTGAGTCTTCAGCCATCAGCCCACACAATGTAGAGAAAAAAAACAAACAGGAAAAAGATCTATTAAGAAAGTGCAGCTGAGCTGAAGGCAATTCAAGCAACAATGACCCATACGATTTTGGTCATGCCTTCCATTACCAGAATCAGTTAACAGGCATCTTTACACTAATGAGAAATTTGGACAAAAATTTTGCTGCTCCAGAGACTGTTGTACTTGATTTACTTCACTAAATTTGACATGGACTGAAAATTAATTTTCCATAGACTTTAGTGTGAACTAGAGTACTTACAAGGGTGAGTATGACATGAGAGTAGAAAAAGACATTCAAATGCTGTGAATCACAACCCATTTCTAATTCACTGAAATGTGCTTGTTGCTATTCAGATGAATCTTTAAATGTTTTTAGTACTAGACTGAAGGAGTAAGGATGGTTTTTAAAAAAACATTTTTTCTTGCCAGTTTTGGGGTTTTTTGTATGTGTGATTCAAATTATTAATTGAATGTTCAGAATTTTGATTGTGTCACATTAATAAAAATACGCTATACTTTCAGTTAATTCCAACTGTCCAGGTCTGTTTGAAGAAGAAAAAATAACAATTAGGCTTCTTGAAGGCTTTCAGGAAAAATAGGACTGGATCTAATCTACTGATGTAAAAAACAATGGAGGAAAAAGTATTTCTGACAAAATCTTCAGGCTACTTTTACATATCACAGTGAAGGGAAACAGAAATAGATTTCTATTGATATATACATCATATTTCATCTCAGACATTTATTATAGCTTTAATACTTGTTTTTATTTTAAAACTGATAAAATCACTGCATATAAATGAAAAGGAAATGAGGATGATAAAACATATGCTCAGGAAGGAACAAAAATATTAATTAGAATACAAATAACAGATACGTTCTCCTAGTGCAGAGCCCAATTCAAAATTTACAATACAGCATGGCAAAAGCCAAATGTGGACTGCCAAGCAAGCTGTTTCCTCACATTCTGTTTTGTAGGGCTTTTTCTTTTGAAATTTATGACAGATGAGAAGAGCCAGACTTAAGGGTTGGAGGGCTATAATCTTCTCAGTTTCTCATTCTTCTCCTGAATTAACTCTCAAATAATATGCACAGTGGTAGATGCCACAATCTTCAGCTTTTGTCAGGATTGTCCCACAAATCATGGTCTCTGCTTTCCAGACAGCACCACAAGATGTAGGATTCTTCAACTTAAATGTCTGCTCCCTGTAATAAGAAGTGACTAGTGGTTGTTTGCAGTGGTTTGCACCAAGTTTTTCATACTGTAGAGGCAAGGCCACAGCAAGGTCTGGAATCTCTGTTACTTTTTCATTAAGTTAGTTTGACAAGTCAAATTCTTTGATACCATAAATAACATTAAACCATAAATATGCAAACAAAAGAACTTGATTCATGTGCTCTTGTGGTTGTTGCATAATATAGTAAGAATGGCAACCTCCAAAAATAACTATTCCTTTACAGCCACAAACTGCTTTTCCATAGCCAAAATTTTTTGTCCTAAGTCTGCATCAGAAGGATGCCCCCCATCAACATCCTATCCTCTAATTCTGCTGGTGTAATTATGAATTTAGTGGTGGAATGTCAGTGTCAGACATCCCAGCAATGTTGAGCATGTTTGTTAACCGGTGGTGCTTCTGAGCTCAAGACAGGATATGGAACACAGAAAAGCTAACTTGGAATGACAGGTGAGCTAACTTTTTGCTCTCTGCAAAAACTATACAAAGCTCAGAAACTCACATTTTGACCCAGATATATAAGACTCAAATTTATTAAACCATCTCTGTCCAGAATCACCACTCATGATCCTCAAGATGATTGTGTTCAGTGCTTGAGAATAATATATACCCATATTTCTTCTTTCTTTGTTCTTAATAAAAACCAAAAAATAACAATTTAAAAGTGGCTAATATTACTTTGAGGTTTAAGCTATGTAACATTAAGCATCTGAAGTATGAGGCTGCCCATAGAGTGAATGGAGGGTAGACACTGGATATCCTTCCCCAGAGGTTATATAGAAAGGATTAGGCAAACAGGATCCCAATTTAGATTTACCAGTTAAGTACTGCAATTTAGACAGAGATAAGATACTTCTGGACATATATGAGGATTGCCGCTCTGTCTGTGCACACTGCTTCTGAACTCCCTTTTCTTCTGTTGGATTTACCTATCAGTATGTAAGATGCTACCTCTAGACAACACAATCAAGACTTGTGAAGACCGTGCAGTGAAAGGGTGTTGAGAAAGGATGCCTTCTGCTGAGTTTCTAACATTTCTAGAATGTTAGAAATGGGGCGTTCTTGTGAAATTTTCTGAAGTTACACGTATGACAGCAGCTACAGGGTTTTAGAGGCATCTGGTACAATACCCCTAAGCAAACACGACATACAAAGGTTGATGATAAATTTTATCAGCTATTTTGATTACTGACCAGGAAGCTTCAAGAGTCAGTATACTTGAATTCAACACACTAGTATGATTTGTGTTTGATTACAGAATCATAGAACAGTTAGGGTTGGAAAGGACCTTAAAATCATCTAGTTCCAACCCTAAATTCACATTAAACCATGCCATGCAAGGGTTTGTCAAACCTGGCCTTGAACACTGCCAGGGATGGAGCATTCACAACCTCCCTAGGCAACACATTCCAGTACCTCACCACCCTTACAATAAAGAATTTCTTCCTTATATCCAATCTAAACGTCTACTGGTTAAGTTTTAATCCGTTACCCCTTGTCCTGTCACTATAGTCCTTAATGAAAAGTCCCACCCCAGCATCCTTACAGGCCCCCTTCAGATACTGGAAAGCTGCTATGAGGTCTCCATGCAGCCTTCTCTTCTCCAGGCTGAACAGACCCAACTTTCTCAGCCTCTCTTCATACGGAGGTGCTCCAGTCCCCTGATCATCCTCGTGGCCCTCCTCTGGACTTGTTCCAACAATTCCATGTCCTTTTAATGTTGAGGACACCAGAATTGCACACAATACTCCAAGTGAGATCTCACAAGAGCAGAGGGGCAGTATCAAATCCTTCGACCTGCTGGTCACGCTTCTTTTGACGCAGCCCAGGATATGGTTGGCTTTCTGGGCTGTGAGCGCACACTGAAGCCAGCTCATGTTCATTTTCTCATCAGCCAACACTCCCAAGTCCTTCTTGGCAAAGCTGCTTGCTTGAAAGAGTCCAGTGCAGAGCCACAAAGATGATTAAGGGAGTGGAACACCTCCCTTCAGAGGAGAGGCTGAAGGAGCTGGGTCTCTTTAGCTGGGAGAAGACTGAGGAGTAACCTCATCAGTGTTTACAAATATGTAAAGGGTGGGTGTCAGGATGATGGAGCTAGGATTTTTTCAGTGATATCCAGTGGTAGGACAAGGGACAATGGGTGTAAACTGGAGCATAGGAGGTTCCACGTTAACATCAGGAAGAACTTCTTTACTGTAAGAGTGACAGAGAACTGGAACAGGTTGCCCAGGGAGGTTGTGGAGTCTCCTACGTTGGAGATATTCAAGGCTTGCCTGGACAAGTTCCTGTGTGATGTACTCTAGGTTACCCTGCTCGTGCAGGGGGGTTGGGCTAGATGATAGTTCGAGGTCCCTTCCAACCCTTGGGGTTCTGTGATTCTGTGAATCATTTCTCTGCCCAACCTGTAGCTGTGCCTGGGATTGCTCTGACCCAGCTGTAGGACCTTGCACTTGGCATGGTTAAACTTCATGAGGTTGGCATCAGCCCACCTCACAAGCGTGTCAAGGTCCCTCTGGATAGCATTCCTTCCCTCCAACGTATCAACCAAACCACACAGCTTGGTGTCATCGGCAAACTTGCTGAGGGCACACTCAATCCCACTGTCCATGTCACTGACAAAGATGTTGAACAAGATCAGTCCCAACAACGATCCCTGAGGGACACCACTCGTTACTGGTCTTCAGCTGGATATTGAGCCATTGACCACAACTCTTTGCGTGTGTCCATCCAGCAGTTCTTTATCCACTGAGTGACCCACTTATCAAACTGATGTCTCTCCAGTTTAGAGACAAGGATGTCATGTGGGACATTGTCAAATGCTTTGCACAAGTGCAGGTAGATGATATCAACTGCTCCACCCCTGTCCATCAGTTCCGTAGCCACATCGTAGAAGGCCACCAGATTGGTCAAGCAGGATTTCCCCTTAGTGAAGCCATGCTGGCTGTCACCAAGCATCTTGTTGTTTTTCATGTGCCCTAGCATGCCTTTAGGAGAATGTGCTCCAAGATTTTGCCAGGCACAGAGGTGAGACTGACTGGTCTGTAATTCCCTGGATCATCCATTTTCCCCTTCTTGAAAATGGGGGTTATATTTCCCTTTTTCCAGTCACTGGAAGCTTCACCTGACTGCCATGATTTTTCAGATATGATGGACTGTAGCTTAGCAACTTCATTCGCCAGCTCCTTCAGGACCCGTGGATGGATTTCATCAGTTCCCATGGACTTCTGTACATTCAGGTTCTTAAGGTGGACTCAGACTAGATCCTCTTTTACAGTTGGCCTAAGGTCTTCATTCTCACAGTCACTGCATCTGCTTTCCAAGACTTTCCCCTTGTTTCCTGGCCACCTGGAAACAACAGTTGTGCTGTACTTTCTATTCTTTCCCATCCCAGTGAGATGAGGGAACAGGAACTGCAAAGCTAAAATTATTGTTGAATTTAGGATTTCTGAAGGCAATGCTGAAGACTTCAGTTTTATAGTGTGCTGAAGCCAATGAAGTGATGTGGATTAATTCTGGTGGTGAGATCAGCCCCACCTAGCCACTCCTTCTTCCTCCTTTGGTTGGGTGGGGGAGAGAATTGAAAGGGTAGAAGTGCGAAAGCTCATGGGTTGAGACAAAGACAGTTCAATAGGTAAAGCAAAAGCTGCGCATGCAAGCAAAGCCAAATAGGCTATTAATTCACTGATTCCCATCAGCAAGTAAGCGTTTGGTCATTTCCAAGAAAGCAGGGCTCTATCACCTGTAGCAGTTACTTGGGAATACCATAACTCTGGACTTTTCCCCTTTCTCGTCTTCATCATGTGTGGGATATCCCTTTGGTCAGTTGGGGTCAGCTGTCCCGCGTGTTTTCTGCCAAATCCTTGTGCACCCCCAGCCTTCTTACTGGTGTGATGAGGAGCAGAAAAGGCCCTGATGCATGTAATACCTGCTCAGCAAGAGCTAAAACATCTCTATGTGACCAACACTGTTTTGAGCACAAATTAAAACATAGCATCATACAAACTACTATGAAAAAAAATAACTCTTTCCTAGCCAAAAGCAGTACATGGGGCAAGGATCAGCACAGACCAAGGGTAGCAGCTCGGAGTCTCTGGTAGCCACCTACAGAAAATTTCTACCACAACAGGTTCTCCTGAATTCCTGCAAACTCTGAGCTCTTATGTTAAATCTGAAACATTAAATCTGAAAGCATTCAATCTGAAACGTAATTAGCATTAAACAACACTCCTTGCTAAGGAGGACAAACACACTCTGTCTTTTTCTGCTGGATCAAATACTGAAGCTGATACAGAGTAAGTCCTTAAAATACACTGAAAGTAGATATGACCCAATGTTCTTTCGAGTTACATGACTATTAGAATCTTCTAATTCTTCTCAAATTTTCATATAGCTTTTCAGATTGAGTTGGGCACAATGGTAGCTTGGCCCTGTAGGCTCAGTCATGTGCACAGTAAACTTAGTTTTACCCACTATGTCATGTTTTGTGAATATTTGCTTCCTACCTACCCTCCCTGTGCAAAGGAGCCTGGAATACCCCAAGAGAAGATCTGCCCCTCTGGAAACCATGCAGTGCTTCCAGTGGCCAGAATCAATTCCAGATGTCAATAAGAAGGAGCATTTTAAGGCTGGATGCTGTGAAAACAAAACTGCTAATGTCAAATCTGTCAGATATCATCGCTGCAACTGAAACAAGAAAATGCCAAGGAAACCATGCCCTAACTGATGATCTCAACCTGCACCCTCAACCGTTCATCCTTCTCTCGTATGAACTGTGAGTGATTTCTCTTCCAGGTGGTCTGTAACTGCATTTTTAATCTGTCTCTTTTTTATCCACGATTCCTCCTATTTTTTTCTCTTATTTGTAAGTAAGTAATAGACTAGTCTAGTGTGATAGTTAACAACTGAACACTTGAACTGAAATGGCTTGCAAGCACTGTGCAGTATCAGAACTCTTTGACCATGTCAAACTTCACTCTTCTGTCTCTACTTATATAGCAATAAATAATGGTTTACAAAATTTAAAATTAGCAAAATGAAGCTAAATAAATGTCAGGAGAAAAGATAATAGTATTTTGCCAAAGGAATTTATCATTGTTACCAGAAAGGACTCTCCCATAATCTCCTACTCTGACACACAGTTCCATTTTTTCTGAAACAAGAAGAAAAATATTAATGAAAATTTCTTTCCATTTCAGTGATATGGAGTAGCGAAGTTTTTAACTGTTTTCTAAAAGTCCCGCTGTAGGAAGAGAGACCTAATGAATAACAAAGGCTGGACAACATTGCTCCTCTGACTTAAAATACTCAGTATTTATTGGCTTCCAAGGAAGTGTGTGGTTTTATACAAACCAGTAAAACAAGCCTTGTTTAGAAACAGTAGAGCACATTTTGGACTAGGACTTGAGTTTTGATGGGATGGTGCTGTGGGGGTAATCACACAACAGCTTGGCTTGTATGATAAGCAGAAGGGAGACACATTAATTTCTGAACATTTTGTAAGGGACATGCATACAAGCAGCTCCAGTGTAGTTCATCGTGTGGTCCCAAGGCTTAGAGCTTAGGACATCTGTACTTTGCTTTCTCTTTTATGTTCTCTTCAACAGAAGCACCACATAACACACCATGTGAACAAAGCAATGCCAGCTGATTAACATCTGTTGGTTTGATTAAAGTCATATAGATGGCAAAATTTCTGGTTCCAGTAAGACTGGCTTGCACTTGTAACAAAGGCAGACATTGTGTAAAATGCTGCCTTTGCTGTAGCTGCTCATATGCTTTAGATTCACATTTCACACCTGAAAAAGGGGACCCAGGCTGCCTGAACTGGTTATGTAAATACCTTTTTATGTTCAACCACTAAAAGATATTAGTAAGCATGCCAGCTACTGTCCTTAGTACACAATAATTTGGTAAGAATTTTAGACTTCAGTTTATATTGGGTGAGTGAGATTTAGGCAATGAATATGCTCGGATTTCCTTGCTGGTATTCAGCTGCTCCTAATATGGATGTAATCGTGTTGGTAACTGCATCACAAATGGCTGCAGTCACTTTAGAGCAGATTTTGTATCAAAAGAGGTGTTAGAGGAGAGATGCCAAAGAGGGCAGGGGTATATATAGGTACACTCTGCACATTTCAAACAGGTTCTCATATCTTTATGGACTAGTCTAGAAGTTTGTCCTGAGAAACAAAACAACGTTCTTTGTCAGCAAGCCTATGTCTTTGGTAGCTGTTTCTTCTGGTATGAGTTAGGTATTAATTAGGTTAGCTTTGTCACTGGTTAACTTTTACCACTAGTGTTCAGGTTTTGAAGGCTCTTAGAACAAACAGGACTTCAAAAAAGGCCAACTGTTCTATCTGTACCGCATCTGTATGTCCAAAAGCATGATATATGAGTGAGAGGATCACAGCTTATTCCATCAACCATTTTTGACATATGAGGAAACTTTTCCTGGAAGGATATGATAATCTCTGAGTAAAAAAAATTAAATTGGCTGATGTCTCTTTCCTGAGCATGTCAGCTTTCAGTATGGTGGTGGAACATACACTCTATCAGCTTCAGTGTAGCCCAAGTGCTACACCCAGACTCAAACATCTGTGCATACTCTGCCCCTCCTATGTGCTACATGGAAATTAAGGTAAATGGCACCATCAAAACTCTTAAGGCTCTGATGGGTCCAGAGGTCCTAGGGCTATTAGCCCATAGAAAAGATTGTCTTCTAGTTGAAATACGGAGAAGAAGGGTGAGTAAGAATTTCAAGATCTACTGTTTTCTACCCAAGTGAGAAAGAAATGGTAAGCCTGAAATGAATAGACAAAATCACTGATGCAGTAGCAAAGTTAGAGATTTTTACTGGTCCTTCCATTTACATCAGAAGAAAAGCCAAGCTGGACACAGATACATCTGGCTGAGCAAAGCCCAGCATTAGTAGCTTGTGATACAGACTTTCAATAACAAAAACTATTCATAGGATAATAAATTTTCCTTCCAAACAGTGCAGTGGGAAACTGAGCTGATACCAGATCAGTGTGTGATGAGATGCAATTTTCATTGTGAAGGTATGGGTTTATCTTTACCCATTTTCACCAGCTGCTGAAAATATCTTTGCTGAAGTTTGTTCCATGCACTGCTGCGGAATGTCGTGGAGTTAGGTGATCAGGAGGAAAGGTGATCAGGTATTGTAGTCCAAAATCAAAAATGTGTCTCCAGCTAAACTTTCTGATGCATCCTAAAGACACTCTGATCAGTCTTGTGCGTTGCATTTCATAGCTTTCAGGATAGCTAAGGTGAAATTGCCTCTGCAGGTCCATTTTGCTGAAAACACTGGGTGATGGTGACAAGAGATAACATCAGCTGATAAATGTGTTTCTCAGATACTTGAAATCTTTTTTAAAACCCACCACTCTTCCTGAAGCACATTATCATCACCAGGCTAATTATACCCAAAGCTGATATCCTGAAGGAGTTCAGGGATTTCCTTTTATATAAGAAAGTGAGATGATTAAATGCCTTTCAGTGTCTGTTTCTTTCAACAAGTGGATTTTTGCAGAACTGTTACAGTCTGAAACGTCCCAGATGGTGCTTTCCAGTTGCACTGGAGCATGTATTTTCTGGTAATTGCACAGCTTACCTAATTCCCTTGATCCTGAAGTCTATTCTCTTGTAACAAACTTTTTTTAAAGGGAAGCATCTGTTTTATGCAAAACCACACTTACCATGTTGAAGGGTTTGGGATGTGAAGGATATAAGAAGCATGATTTTGAAGGCTTGAAGGGACTGTAGGGTCCCATCTGGAAATTATAAGTAAAAGGTAAAACTTGTAAAAAAATTCTAAGTAAATGATAAAACTTGAAAGCCAAGATTAGCCTAGGATATAGAAAGATGATCTGTAAATCAGGTCTCTGTACACTGTGCCATCTTATCTTGTCTTCCTCAAATTCCTCATTATTTTGTTCATAAACCTTTATTACCTTATTTTTTTAACCACAGCAAAGTATAATGTGCCATAGGAATCTATTTAACACTTCATTAAGGATTTTGTGAGCAATTACTGCATATGGTTAAATACTTAATCATGTATGTGGAGTGAAAAAAGACTTAAAGATACAACAGTGTTAGTGCTATGTTGATAAAATTAACCACTAGCAGCAGAGGCACTACTCTGTACCTGAATACAAAATCTTTGAGAAAGAGACCAAGTTAGGCCCTGTAACTAAATTGTAAAGACTTTTTGCCTAAATAAGATGGGCAGAGACTATTGAGGCTTGTGCAGGGGAAAGGGAGTTTGTGTTTCCCTGGGAACCCGGGCAGCCCTAAGGAATTATCCTAGGAAATTATCTTCACAGATAACTTCAATGAACAAATTCCTTTCCAGTAAGAACAGCCTCGTGCACTGACAAAACTCTCAGTGACTCCTGATCTCTTTCAAGAGTGCACAGTAGTTTTAAAGCTTTTGAAGCTTTAGGATTTTTCCTGTACTAGAGTCTTTGCACTTGCTGTTGAGCATGGATGGACTGAGCGTGGGAGAGGAGGGAGTTGTGCCAGAGACATGTAGACAGCAGGGTGAGTGTCAGCCAGATATACCTGCACTGAACAGCTATTTCTGACTGCTCAGGACAAGGACACCTGGACTTCAGCATAAAAAAGAAAATAAAGCAATAGAGTTGAATGGATGGAAACCCGTTTCCAAAGATATTGCGAAAGACCTGATCTATCCTATTTGTACTCTTCAGCGACACATGAATACAAAATCACACTGGTAGCTGGCATTAGGCTATCCCAGAACAAGCTATAAGTTAATGAAGTGGCATTGTGATTTTTTTAATCAAAAGTTGAGTGACAAATAGCCAGCAGAATCAAATTTTTTCTCCATACATTTTATTACTTTACACTCTGAATAATGTAGAAGGGAGGCATAATGTTTTGCTTGAAAACAAATGTGCATTATCTGTCAATTGACAATTCAATTAATACTTTTTATCTGAATACTGGTATAGCAAGTACTTATGAGTATTTTCCTCATTAGTGAAATAACTGACTTCACTAAAAAAGACACTAGCACCATTAAAATAAAATGCCACATGATTTTTTGGTTTTGCTCTTGTTTTTTTTTTAATTAAAAAGAAAAGGTATCAAACTAACTAAAATTAGAAATCAAAGCCCAGTTTTCCTGCAGCCACACAAATGCTATATTGTCTATTTTCCTTATCAGAACCAAACTGGACAAAGCTGCTTTTGTCCACCCATCAAGATATGCAGTGACAACAGACACGGAGATCAGTTTAAGAATCAGGTCACAGTTCTGTGTTTCTTTTGTGTTATTTACCCTGTGTTCTCCACCGTCACAAATGAGGCATTAAGGAGTTACATGGTCTTCATCACACAACCCATAATTCAGAAAAGCTCCTGCCAAGACTGCCCTGAGGACTCCAAGCCAAATGTCAGACCCAGTACCCAACAAATACCTTCCTTCATCCTTGAAAAAAAATCAGGTTCATTGTACTGGAGGCCCATATGCATGCACATAGAGAAACAGCAAGCCAGCAATGCTGGAAATGCTGTGATGTGAATGCTTCTGTGATTTCTAGCAACTCACCTCACAGATCCTTCTGTCCTAACTAACTGTGGGTCCCACAACTTGCCCACCCATCACATAGCCCACATTGCAGTGTCTGCACATCTGAACAGCAGCCATGTTTCTGATGTCTGCAGAAACTGGAAGCAGGCATCTCAGACCATTCTTCTGTAACTTCATATGAGTGTTGCAACTTGACCTACTGCTAGGCTCTCTGTACATCAGGTTATTGGCTGAGAATGATGTTCTTATGTCCCGAGAGTGTGCCAAAACTTGCAGCAGTGTGGCCAAGGTAATACCTTCAGCATCTAATGGACAGATATTGGCTTAGTAGCCCTAGCTCATGGCTTTGGCTTGCTAGGGAAGATTTGACTGCTTTTATAGTGCAAAGACATGTATCCAAATTCCTGTAGTACTGGTGAAGCCCTTCCGATTTCATCTAGTTTTGAATACCTCAGGTGCAAAAATATTGTGCCTTGTGCAAACATCCATTAACTCTAATGCATGCCTGGACCTGCCCCAGCTTCCTGAAATACCAGCTCAGAAAGCATGAAGGAAAACATCATAAATGCTGCTTTAAATTGAACTGGCTCCACCTCCACAACTGCATAAGACATAAATTGAGGCACCTCAAAATATTGTTGAGTCCAACTTTTGCTCTAGATTCAACTTTACATCTAGGCCATGTTGGCAGGTGACACTTGGGCTTCCATAGATGTAGATTACCTTTTCATAAGGTGATCCTGCCCCTCTACTCTGCTCTCGTGAGACCTCACTTGGAGTATTGTGTGCAGTTCTGGTGTCCTCAACATCAAAAGGACATGGAACTGTTGGAACAAGTCCAGAGGAGGGCCACGAGGATGATCAGGGGACTGGAGCACCTCCCATATGAAGACAGGCTGAGAAAGTTGGGGCTGTTCAGCCTGGAGAAGAGAAGGCTGTGTGGAGAACTCATAGCAGCTTTCCAGTATCTGAAGGGGGCCTATAGGGATGCTGGTGAGGGACTATTCATTAGGGATTGTAGTGACAGTACAAGGGGTAACGGGTTGAAACTTAACCAGGGGAAGTTTAGACTGGATATAAGGAAGAAATCCTTTACTGCAACGGTAGTGAGGCACTGGAATGGGTTGCCCAGGGAGGTTGTGAATGCTCAATCCCTGGCAGTGTTCAAGGGCAGATTGACAGAGCCTTGGGTGACATGGTTTAGTGTGAATTCCCCCTGCCCATGGCAGGGAAGTTGTAACTAGATGATCTTAAGGTCCTTTCCAACCCTAACTGTTCTATGATTCTATGATTCTATATCCCCCAGATGAATCTTTACTAATTAATGATTCTATGATTCTATAACTTAAAGTGCCCTGTGGCTTATATTTTATAAAACTCTTTTGCTCTTGCAATTTTGGACTGTCACTAATTGATCTGCACCTTTTTTGAAAGGAGGTGTGTCATTCTGGAAACACTGGTCCAGAGAAAGCCTAATAAAAGCCAAATAAAATACTTTTTCTTCAATTCTAGCTAGAATGTTTTTGACACTATAAACAAGAACCGTATTTCCCTTTGGTTCTTGTTTTGTGTATTTATTACTATCTCATCCAATCATTCTGCACACTGAAGAGGTCTTATTTTTAATTTCTTTTGCACTTTTTGCCATGTAATTCAATTAATCCAATTAATTGATTTCTGACTTTCTCAACTTTTCAAAGGCATTTTAAATTTTGATCACTTTATTTTGCTAATAATCCTTCATAGATTTTTGCTATTTGCATAGTTTGTAAACATGTTCTGTAATCTATCAGCCGTGTCGATATTGAAAGTGTTGAATGATACTGGCTGAAGACATCCTTCAAGAATCCTACCAATATACATGACAAAAAATCGGAAGTAACTACGGTTTGGGTACAGGTTTTCAAGCAATTCTGCATCTACTGATCCTGACCTAGCTTTGACCTAAGAAAGTCAAAATAGTATTTTCCCATTCTTTATGGATATGGCACATGGAGATTGTATTTTTAAAAGCTTTCCTAGAGGAAAACTATGTCACTATTATTGTTTCCTGCCTATCCATCACACTGCTTATTCAGCAAGGAAGAATATTAGATTTGGAGCTAGCTCTGACTCAATCTGCTTTTGGCAATCAGTTCTGACTGCTTCTCATAATTGTATTCTTTATTATTTTTTCATTAATATTTCTCATTACTTTATTGCTTACAATTTTGTTTGTGTAAGAGAATTTTTCTGTATCTTCCTAGGGCCATGAGGTTAAGCTTGACTGATTCATAATTCTCCAGAATGTCATACATAAAGGGTCCATTTAGTCCAGTGAAGCCTTTCTGGCTGAATGACAGTGATAGGCATGACCAGAGACATTATTTCTGTGATTTATATGATGTTAGTGAATTATGTTAAAAGCAGTCAAATATATGATGGTAATCTATGCTGATGCTTCAAAAAGGTATACTTTTCAGGACACGGAAGAAAATGAGGATTTCTAGCCCAAGATTTACAACCTCTTTCATATTGAGACTACTCAATTCCATATTCTAGCTATAACAGGTTTTCTGAAACCCCAATCAAAGATAAACTTGCTCAGATATGCAAAATATCCTTTTACATTCCTGGCTGCAGTCATGCTTTTTCCTTTGAAACTTCTGTTCTAATTCCACATAGACAGAGCTGTGGCTCACTTCTGCAGTTCACTTGCCAAGATCCAACTTTATACAAAGCTTGTACAAACTATTAAAAAAACTTTAACAGAAGGCTATCATCCAAAACTATAATCACACCTCTTGCAATGTCCTAGCATTTAAACTTACTCATCCTCTCCCTATCCCTATCCAAGTAAATCTGTGGAAAAATATAACCTTGAAGAAATTTTATAACAGAATCTTGAAGAAACTGCATAACAGAACCTTGAAGAAACTGTATAACATTACATTATTATGTAATGTTGATTATGAGAAACTCAATGGAAAAGAGTCTTTCAGATTACTTTTTCCTTTTCTGTTTAGGCCTCTCAAGGCAACCCTTTTCAGGAAGGATTTTATGACAGATCAGAAAGCACAGATATCCACCACCCTTGTAACCAGAAAAGCTGTGTGTATTCCAGCACATCATGAGTTAAAGGAGAGATGACAAAAAGGGCAGCTCAACCTCCAGGATACTTTAGGATAAAGAAAAGAGAAAACATGAAGAAATGGTTGCAGGAGAGCCCCAGGCTAATAAAACATATGTAAGCAAGCATTTAAATTTTTCCAAGAAGTCATACAGGACATTGGGAATCTACTTTTTTCAGTGAACAATACACCTGAAGTGGACTGCAGACTTCCCAATCAAGCTTTTCCACAGTACTTCTATGGATAGGAACAAGATTCTGATTTTTCTGGAAGTGTAAATAGCTTCTCCTATGACAATTCGTCTGAAATAATTAGAAACTGTGGAAGAAGGTGTGAATGTCACTTATATATACACCATGTATCATCCATATCGTACCTTTGAGCTGATGAGGGTCCTGAGAGGCGAGAGAGAAGCTGAAAATCATTAAAAGCATGTCTAGAGATGTGAGTTCATATTTACAGAAACAGGAAAGGGATACTTTTTTCTCTTTGAAACTACGCTGAATCTGTTAATAGAAAAGCATTCATACAAAACTGCTTGGAGTGAAGAAATTGCTGAGGAGGATGTAAGACACAGCCAGGGGAAATCCCAGGGACCGGGGCACAGTGAAAAGGCAAACTGTGAGAGTGACTAGGAGGCTATGGAAGGAAATGTGGGGCTTGACCAAATAGAGATTGGGTTCCAGAGACTGGGATCATGGTAAAGGAGGATGTGAAGAAAGGAGAGGAAGATAAAGGCAAATTAGTAGGTTATGGGAGTAGAGTAGCTCATCCTAGAGTCTGCAACAACCAGCTGAATGTGTTCAGACTGAGACAAACAAAATCACGAACAAGACTACATAGGAAAGTTCAAAAACAGAAAAACATCTGAATATTTTTTAATCATCATTTTCATATAACTGGCTTGGCTAAATTATCTTGAGCTACTTGGTTAAAAAAAAACCAAACAAAACAAACAAGCAAAAAAAACCCCTAATGACATTATAAACTGTAGTGTATTGTAAACCAGAAATAACTTGTGCTGTAAAGTATTTTTAACGACCTGTCCCAAGAAGAGGTTAGGTTGAAAATGTAAAATTATAATCAGGAAATCAATCTGTAGGGATATGGGGAATTAGCTGTGTCCCTTTCTTGATTACTACATTCTGGCAAAGGCCCTTCAGTAGAAAGAATCTGAATGAACAGGGCAAGAAGATCAATTACGATGTATGACTTCCAGACACATTATTATTTAATCTTTGCACTTTTCAGTTGGCTTTCATTATCAGTTAACAAAAAAATATTCATCTGTTTGCTATTTACAAATCTAACTCAGTTATCATCTCAGAATCCAGAAATCCAGGTCTCCTTGTACTCCTTCCTTTCCTGCCAGCAATCTACAAAACATAGGAAAAAAATGGAAAGCTTTGGCCAGTGAACAAGACATAGCTGTAATATCTTCTGTTTCCACACACAGTAGATAAAACCACTACGCCTACTGAGATTTCTTTGATGATATCATCAGGGGCAATAACTGTGCTTATGCTTTATTTCAGTGTGATATTCATTGTACTGAGACTCTAGAATCACTGAGACATTGTATCTACAGAAAAACTACTGAAGATGGATTAGAAAAATATATTATCAAATTTACCATTTTACCATTTACCCTACACGAAAGAAATTGTCTTTGTGCCTAGAATGGATTCATAGTCTTCCTCTGGACAGAGACTGCATGACACAATAGTACCTATTTTATTGTTTCAGGCAGCACAAAAGAAGAGCAAGGCAGTCATCAGTCTTCCTTTTTCCTCTCTTCTTTGTACAAAATTCTTTAGAAAGGTTACTTTGATGCCATTTCAGTGCCTGTGATAAGACCACAGAGAGTAGGAAAACTGTGTAAAGCAGAAGCAGGAGCTCAAGGCAATGGCCTTCATCAAAACAGGTGAAATTCCTTGAAGCAGTAGATGCATAGACCTTTTGATTTCTTTGTGTACCACAAACACTGAAGTTCATGAGTGTAGAACAAGGCAGTGTACATCTATAAGGTTAATTTAGTTAATAATATTTTTGTTAGAATGTAGTCTGTATGTTTCTATTCTGGGTTTTTTAATGAGCTTACCTTAAGCTTACATTAATAGGTACAAACTGTGTTGATTTCTATATAACAGATTTTTGTCTTTAATCATTGGAAAAATATATTACAATTATGTGGTACAACACTGTTACTTGTACAACAACATTGCAATTAATAACAGTGTTCTAAGGTACCTTTCCAAAACACATTTCCTTCAGTGACTTCATATATCTATTTGGCCTAATTTTTAATTACCTATATAAAGCTGAAAACAAATTTCCATTCATATTTTTCTATACGAAA
Organism: Melopsittacus undulatus; assembly: GCF_012275295.1. Taxonomy (NCBI): domain Eukaryota; kingdom Metazoa; phylum Chordata; class Aves; order Psittaciformes; family Psittaculidae; genus Melopsittacus; species Melopsittacus undulatus. Next base: position 33,964,799 of record NC_047527.1, read on the forward strand.
GACAAACATTGAGAATGTAATTATTATTCACCCATGAACTGAAAATAAGTGGTTACCACAGTAGCAGTTTAATCATCTCATCTTAACATGGTTCTTTTTTGATGAACAGGACAGTGAATAAAAGACTTTACTTGTACTTCTGTCACTGAAAAGCTTTCCAGAAAATTATTAGTGTTTAACTCCACCTACTGCTCTCATATCGTACATATTCAGCACCTTACAGGATATACTTACTATGTCAGGAAACTAGGCTCAAAATACTGAAAATGGAACTACTTAAAATGAAATTAGGTTGACTATGAAACACTTTGTTTTGAGAAATATAAAAGAAAAAAGCGTAGGAGAGGAAATGGTAGGATTTTTTCCATCTCAGTTTGAACACTTCTAGCACATGACTGGAAACCCCAGGGAGCATTTGAAGGTCACCACATGCAGATTTCTGTGCATATATTCAGCTAGAATACATGTTTCTATGAAGTGACTGGGAGTTTTTTCCTAAGTTGTCCTGTTCTTCTATATGTGGAATGTTCTCTGCATGCATGGCATGTACGGTCTGGAAATACATTCTGCTGCCACTAGTAAATAAAACATCCTCTGTGATTTTCTTACAAGTTGAAGCTGGGGGGGAAAAAGCAAGCAGAAACAGTGAAACACAAAGCTCAATGAAACTAAAACAGTGAAGGAAAAATAAATTAGCCTAACAAATGTCTTTATCCAAGAGTAAGGCAAAAAAAAAAGAGAGTTTTGTGAGCTCGCTGTTGAAAAGTCTGTCAGGAGCAGATGAAGCTGAATAGGTCAAGTACAGGTCAGAAACAGTTCATCTTGCACCGCTTTTAAGTTTTATAGAAGGCAGCCTTCATCTGTCAGAAAGTTAATGTGACAAAAATATCCTATGGAAGTAGTTTAAGGTCAGGCAGTCTTCTTCTAGTATACAAACAGTCTCACAAACAAAAACAAACACAAAATTCTATATTACTGTGAAAAAGGATGCAACTAGAACACAGGCACAGAATTAAAACTTCCTGCTATGTGATCTGCAAAATCAGTTATTTTTGTCTTGTACCTAACGCTTCCATGCAATCAAAAGTTCCTGGATTCAGTTAGAAACCACAGGTGCAAACAAGCCAATTTCTTCAAGGCAGCTCAGCCAAGACATCCAAGAAATGCCCCACTCTCCTCACTGAAACACAGTCTGCCTTGCCTCTGTCCCAGAGGAATTCCAGTTTTTCTAAAAGCTCTTCTGCTTGAGCTTGTAGTGCAAGCTGGAGAAGTTAACTAATGCTTAAACATCACTTTGAACAAGGGTTTCAAACAAGTCTTAAAATTAATTTTTGCAGCTCAGTTGAGCCCTATGACAAAAATTTCTGTAATACCCTTGGAGGGAGGCCTTGATATGGGAGCCAGTAAGAAGTGAAAGCCAACGGGAAAGTGTGAGCAAAAATAATAACATGTAAAACTTCAAACAAAACAAGTTCAGTCATTCTGTGTACACACCAGATGCAACCAGCATCCAAGAATCAGAGATTCAGGAAGTTTTTACACCAATAGTATACACAGACATAGACTTAATTATTATTCTAAGGCAATATGCTTCTTTCATAGGGGCTAACTTAAAGAGGGGCATGTGTCATTGTCAGCAATGGAGGTACTGCCCAGAAGGGTCCTGAGGTTGTGAATGTGATGGCTGGGATCTGTGGAAACTGAGCTGGGAGACTGTGGTGGAAATCTTTCTGAACTGTTTTTCTACCACATGTGCCTTCCACCTGGGTGATTTTAGACTTTCAACCCAATTCATTGGTACCATTGTCCTGTCTTTCTCCACCTTGTCTTCCTGCCCATTTTCATTTAGGATGTATGTGCTTCCTGATTTCTGTGCTCTCACACAAGAAAGTCAGAAAATACACCCAGGTTCCCAGGCCCACATTTGGGGCGAGATGCTACACTTTCTATAGGCAAAAGAAATATTACCCAGAGAAGCACTGTTACCCAGGATGGAACCAAGAAATATATATATTAACTTGATCTACAGAACTGAGACACGAAAATACAACTTGTGTAGGAGAAACCATGCCATGTCAGAAAAGGCTGGCAAGCCTGCTGGCTGGTGTGGCAATAGCAAAGAGGACACATGTCAATCAGAATCCATGGAACTACAAGTGCATTGTTAAATCTAATGAGATTACTCTCAGAATGAAAGTTAAACATGAAGGGCTTTGTCGACCTTTGGTAAGAGCACTGCTTAAGTTGGTAGATTTACAGCATGCAAACAAAGTCTAAATATGGGTGCTGCAGAGTTAGACATACAGACTTTAATACCTCCAAGTATTTACAGAGCACTTTATAAACTCAGTGCTCTTACAGGCACTTGATGTTGTGAAGTGTCAACAAATATTTATACTGCTGTGGAAAGAGCTCTTTCACACAAGTGTGTGGGGAAGCTTTTGAGTGCAAAGTAAATTAAAAACCCACTCTGTGTGTGTGTTGTGTTGCTTCTGTGCTCTACATTCTCTTTGCTTTGGCTGATATCCAGGCTGAAATCCCAACACTCTCCAAGAAGGTGGGAAAAAGCTGTCTATGGAACTCAGTCTTTTGTCTCCTAGACTAGAGCTGAATAGAAAACAGGAAAGAATCACCATTTTTAAATGGCAAACTCTTCTGTAAGCGTAATCATGTTAGTAAAATCTCCGACTGCCATTTGGAGAAAAGCATTATAAAAAATGGCTCTTTGTCACCCAGGTGGAAATCCCATTAGCTGCAGCAACTCACCAGATATGGTGAAAATGGTGATTTCACACACTGCATGTTATTGATCTATAATTATCTGCTAAAATACAAGACAAAGGAGAGTTGCAATCAGTGTGGAAAACAAAGGATTGGTAAGAAAAGAAAGCATGATCCAAGAAAGCTCAAACAACACTGAGCAGTTGTACCTACCAGGGAATCTGCTAAAATAAAAACAAGAAGAAACCAAACTAGCACCCTCACCTGAAGAAAATTCAAACAAACATCAAGGAAAGTGGGGGCTGGTGGTTTCCAAAACACTGTCACGGTACTCTATACACCGGACTGCATGTGTAAAGCAAGAACACAACATGCTGTCTAGACAGCCTCTCTGAATCTGCATTGTGATCTCCATGAGATGGTGAACCATAACAATGTCGTATCATGATTCATTGGGGAAGTGCATTTTTCCCTGCAGTGCACAGCCCACTAAAACCAACAAAACAACAGAAATATAATCCCCATGAATCTCTGAGGCAATATAAGCAAATAAATAAGTCCTGGTTTTCAGAAATTTCATTTTTCAACCTGAAGAAACAAAAATTTCCACAGAAAACAGATGGTGTTTTTAATGAAAAATCATGCTTCATCCACAACCCAGCTTTTCATCAATGATGTAGTTTACATGAAAAATCTGACTGGCTGATGAATTTCAGGAACATTTTCTCAAGAGGTCAGATCCACTCATGGTGTAAATCATAATGGTCCTGTTGAGCTCGTCACTGAGTTTACACCAGCTCTGGCCCTACACCCAATTATAACTGAGAACACACAAACATTAATTTTAATTGTCTGTGGTAAAAGAGAGATCCCCGCTGCTGAAGCATAGCTATTTAGCAATAGTTCGTTTCACAGTAGTTTAAAAGGTGCAGGCTTGGTTTTTCTCTATGCCAACAGGCACAAAATAATAGTAACTATCTCCCTACAGGAGTTAAAAAAAGAATGAAAGGACCAAAAATCCAAGCTTAAATCAAGTATTTCTTACACAGAAGCAAACTTCTGACATCTTAAAGCATTTCTTCTTCAGGTGCTTTCAAGGAGAAGAAAAAGAGCAAATGAAAGGGAAAGAATAAAACCATCTCAGAGAGTGCAGCCTGAGGCTCTAATCCCACTTTCAAGAGAAGGCACTAAAAAAAAAAACCTCAGAAAAGCCTTCAAAAATCAGGTGAAAGAGCATAAAAGTCATTCATGCTGGTTTTGATGTGGTGCCCTGACGTGGATCTTGGAATCAGTTTTATCAGCTGTAATTGAATTGAGATGAAGGAGACCATTCACAAACCCTCCCCATCTCAGGCTTGGAAACGTCAACACGAGGCAGCATGCAGTCAAAAGCTGATGCACTATCGACAGGGGAGAAGCCTGATTAAGAGCCCCTGGCTTGTGCAGTTTTGCCTCTCTCATAGAGTACCCATAAACATACGTATCTTTGGAAAACTATCATGTGTTTTCAACTTCCTGAAGAATTCTTGTAAAATATAACTGAACCACATTAGCCTTTGTCCTGTGCTTTTATTCCACTAATGGACAAATTGGGAGGAGGCTGAGAACAAATGTGTTATTAATTACCCAGATGGCTTTTTAATAGAACCTTGGATGATTGTGCAGCCACTAAACATTGTCCAGAAATTTCTTAATAATGCTGGTGAACGAAGCATTCCTTGGGAGAGAATAAAGATACCATTGACCGGGAGGCTAAGTTATGTCAGGTTAGTTTAAGAGATAGCAGACAAAGGGTGTGTATTGTATGGAAAGAATGACAGGCCATATCCTAGCTGTCCAGCTCCTCCAGCAATGACAGATTTTCTAATTCACTGCAGATTCTCATAAAAGTGGGTGGTCAGTTCTGGGGAACCAAACAGTGGAGCTATTGACAGTGGGTGGGAGAGACGAAAGTCAGAATTAAGCCAGGTTGATTTAATACAGCGGAGAGTCTTAGTATCAGCATAAAATTAGGATTAATACATTAAATAGTTAGGTCAGAATGTTAAATCCCATTGTTGAAAGACTTACATGCAGTCAGGGCTCAATATGAGTATTTCACTCAATCAGGGCTACTGGCCAGAGAGTACCACACTTCCAAGAAGATTCATGTAGAAATTAGAAACTGTAGAAAATTCCATGCTATCTCCGCAAACAGTAACTTTAAACATTCTTATTTTTAATGCATTTATGTTCATGCTAATCTTCCTTTCACCTGACATCAAAATGAATAAAGCAATAACTGGCTAGGGCTCGTCCCATCTTTCCTGGAATGATCTCACATAAAGAAGAGCAGTTCCTCATCTTTGCTCTGTATACAGTTCCTTTCTGCATTCACTTTCACAGATTTTTGATACATCAAAAGCTGTATGAAAAATTATCCTATCCAGGATCCATATAGTTCTTCAGGCAATAACATTTGAACACAGGAGGAAGGAAATTGATTTGGCTAAGAGTTTTTCCTGACAGTAACAGATATTTAAGAAAAAACAAACAAAAAGAAAAACCAAACAAAAAAAAAACCCAACCAAACCAAAACTAAGCAGTTGTGAAATTATAATAACTGCAATGAGAAACAGGTAGCGGTAAACAAACCAGATTCGATACTGCCAAATAACATACAGTAAATGAGTTATCTGGAGTTCAGAATAAAGCAGAAAGCAGTAAGGTCACATAAAAAGGAGAGAACAGATTGCTGTGAGTTTTCTTAGAGTCCATGCAGTAAGCCCATCTAATGAGACCTTCACAGGTCAGGAGAAAGTTCTTGATGAAGTGTAAGTACCCTCTTGTGACCGAAGCTGAGTAGTTATCACTTCTTTTGGATTTAACAAGCTTATGTATCCCCATGTGCCTGATGTATTTGAAAGATATGTACCCTTCAGTCCCAGATTTTAGCAGTGCAACTGCAGGGCAATTGGCTGAAACAAAATAACTCATCCATTGAAACAACAGATAGCTTTACTACCAAGGTTGCTTGCTCCTCTAGAATACAGTAAGTGCAGGTTATGTTTTTACTTAAGGAACTCTAGTTGAATAAAAATGAATAATGCACTTGTGCTGTGTCTGCTCATCTTGGTTTGTTAATGCTGATATTATAAAACTGGCTGTAACACCCCTTTACTCTCTCCTGAGTAACAGCCTTTTTGCATCTGGTCCACTTACTACTAAAGCTGCTTTGATGTCAAAACAGACTGTATATACTGGTCATACATAAACAGCATATTCTTATACATTTACGATAGGCTATATTACACCCATTTGCAGGCATGAAATAGCACCTTCTTCAAAAGAAAGATTTTATAGAACAGTTCACTGGAGAATCTCAGACTTAATGAAACATGAGTCCCCAAGGAATGTACTTATCTGGGTTCCCAGCTGAGCTCTTAGAATAAGGATTTACTGGGAAAAGGATGAAACTCAGAAATTTCACATAGATTAATCAGCTGTGTAGCCATCTATGTACTGGCTTCAATAACCATGAAATTGCGGAGTTCAAGAACCTTAGGGCAGCACAGAGCGTGTACAGGAAGCTTGCTAACGTGGACTTCAGAAGAGTGGACTTTGACCTCTTCAGGGATCTGCTTAGTAGAGTACCATGGGATAAAACCATGGAGGGAAGAGGAGCCCAAGAATGCTAGTTAATATTCAGGGATCAGCCCCTCCAAGCTCAGGAGCAATGCGTTTCAATAAAGAGTCAAGCAGGAATGCCAGGAGGCCTGCATGGATGGAGGAGATCACGGACAAACTCAACTACATCATTTCTCAGGGTAAGTATTGGTTCTGGTGCTGTTCAACATCTCTGTTGGTGACATAGACAATGGGATTGAGTGCGCCCTCAGCAAGTTTGCCGATGCCACCAAGCTGTGTGGTTCGGTTGGTACGCTGGAAGGAAGGAATGCCATCCAGAGGGACCTTGACATGCTTGTGAGGTGAGCTGATGCCAACTTTATGAAATTCAGCAAGACAAGTGCAAAGTCTTTGATCATGTGGGTTGGGGCAATCCCAGACACAAATACAGGTTAGACATAGAATGCATTGAGAGCAGCCCTGCAGAGAAGGACTTGGGGGTGTTGGTCGACGAGAAACTGAACATGAGCCGGCTGCAGTGTGTGTTCACAGCCCAGAAAGCCAACCGTATCCTGAGCTGCATCAAAAGGAGTGTGACCAGCAGGTTGAAGGAGGTGATCCTGTCCCTCTACTCTGCTCTTGTGAGACCTCACTTGGAGTATTGTGTGCAGTTCTGGTGTCCTCAACAATAAAAAGGACATGGAGCTGTTGGAGCAAGACCAGAGAGAGGAGGGCCACGAGAGTGATCAGAAGCACCTCTCCTATAGCGACAGGCTGAGAGAGTTGGATTTGTTCAGCCTGGAGAAGGCTCCAGGGAAATCTTACAGCAGCTTCCAGTACCTAAGGGGGTTACAAGAAATCTGGAAAGGGACTTTTTACAAGAGAATGTTGAGATAGGACAAGGGGTAATGGCTTTAAAATGAAAGTGGATTTAGATCAGATAAAAGGAAGAAATTCTTCATTATGAGGGTGGTGAGACACTGGAAAGCTGGAAAGCTGTGGACACTCCATCCCTGGCAGTGTTCAAAGTCAGGTTGCATGGGCATTGAGTAACCTGGTCTACTGGAAGGCATCCCTGTCCATAGCAGGGGGGATGAGCTTTAATGTTCCTTCCAACCCAAACTATTTTGTGATACCATTCTACCATCTATATAAAATAACAATAGTGCTGAGGATCTGATCAGGGAAACCAAGTACATTATGACTAAACCATTAAATCTTCTATTTTTAAGCAGGTTGTAGGATTACCCTTTATCTTCTGGAAGCAGGTCCAGTGTAACTGCAAGCTGACCCTCTAGTGGGGAGTCTCTACAGTCCAACAGTTCCACCAAACCAAGACATGAATGTTGTGCATGCCAAATGATTTACCTGATTGCCATGAGTCCACACTGCACTGTTGGTGCTTTTTTTAGAGAAACGGGAGGCTCTTTGGTTTCCAAGCTCTCTCAAGGGCTGCAACAGATTTCACTATTCAGCCAAATGGTGAATCCTCACTTCAGTATTTAGAGTATTAGAGTACAGACTATTTAAGATTTAGGCAATCTTGAAAATTCTTGCCTTAATTCTCTTGGTGAGTCAAAAGCAAACTTTATAAAAATCCTGCACAAGAAGAAAAAAAAAAAAAGAATCCCACAGGAAAAAAGGGAACTATAAGAAAGAAAACAATAATCTGGTACAATCTGAAAATGAAATAGCTTCTGTAAATATATATATCTTGTTCTCAGTCTCTAAGCATTAGTTTTGAGCAGAGAGCTACCTCTCAGATACTATCATAGAAATAGGAACTTAAGTACAATGAAACATCAAGGAAAATACCTGTAGAGTGTCAGTTTTTTCTTGCAAAGACAACATTGCTACAAATGTACAAAACAAAATATGATACATGGGGTCAAGACAGAAGTTGCCTTAGCTCTAAATATGCTGGCAGTGTAAAAAGCTAAGCTTGCTGTCTGCCAAGAAATACCTGGCCAATACAGTCTAATATCCTTTCTTGTTTTCTTTTGGACATATTTTTGTAATTGCGTGTCCTCAGGTACAAAGATTCTTACAGGAAGTCATTAATCTTTCATGAGACTATTCTACCATTTCTTAATTCAGAACAATAAAAGCTTGGAAAGGCATGCATTCTCATGTCACTGTCTACTTCAAGGGAAAGGAAGTTTTAATGGAAGATAAATCTGATCAAATGATAGCAAGAGATAATGAAATAACTGTGTTAAAGAGAGTAGTGTAACAGCAAAAGAAAAAGCCCTTGAACTTCACTCTTTAGTCTGGTACAAGACCAGATGGGCTCTACAAAGTTCACAAATATTACATCTGAAAGAGGTGAGATTGGTGTAGGATTTTTCATCCTCCTCTTCCTCCCCCTGCCCCATCTCATCTCACATAGGCCTCTTTTCCTCCAGATACAGAAGAAAAAAACACTTCTTGTTTGCTATCTGAAGCAGGTGTGGTTGAACTAAATGTAGAGAAGATGTCCAGCTGGAAGGACCCATCAGCCAGCTGCCCAGTGCAAGCTGCTTACATAAATACCACCTGTTTCTAAACAGCAGGGAGATAGAGAGGGGGAAAGGAACAAAACAAGCTCAACGTCACAGAAGTCACAGAGCTGAAACCCACTGATCCTCTGCTGGTTGCATGGATGCTTTTGTAGCTGTTAGTCCCCAAACTCAACATAAGTCTCATAGAAATGAGTGTACGCAGTATGGTTAATTTGATCCTGGACTACGATGAGACGCTTTCAGGGGAAATAATTCAACTGAGACTCATAACACACATGTGCAGAACGATAAACATCATCCAGGGAGAATGAGGGGAGGATCTACAAAAGGCTCAAACAGCTTTACAGGTGCTTTCTAAATCAAAGACCATGTTGAAGAAAGGCTTAGCTAATAAGATTACAATCAAGCAAGCACTGAGATGATTTATATTCCTCTTGTTCTTAAAATCTAGATTCTGCCTTGCTGTGCATTGGTAATATAACACAAAGTTGCTGTCCCTATAAATAACAGCCTGCTTTTCTAAATCAGTCTGTACAAAATGTCCTGTACTTTTATTTAGAGCATCTTACAGATGTGGTAATCTCTTGAACATTATTTGATCTGAAAGCAATTATTAAGCAGTGATTACAACACATCTGTACTGCTTATGGCCTTATATGAGTGATTCATTTGACTAAGATAGACTGTTTCCTAACACTGTGAGACATTTTTCTTTCTGCTCAAATAGCCCCGAGGCAAACAGCTTTTTTTCCCTCAGAAGCAGTGAAGCACTGTGAATGTTCACAGTCATGAGATTGTGCTCACAGAGCTAGGTTGAATAGGACTGGAGAGAAATAATCACCCTTTTGAAATGTCTTTGTCCCCTTTGTTACCAATATTGTAGATTAAATTAGCCCTAACCTGGGGGAAGCACATGGTCCTTTGCTTAGCATTAACCTGAGCCTGAAAATGTGAATGCTATTCCATGCCTGCTGTTCTGCATGGTCTGTGCGATTTTCAGTATTTCGCTTGCTCTTTTTCTGCCTCAGTTCCCCATGCACAAAATAGGTATCCAGCTACAGGAACTTCACTGCTGTAGTCTGGATTTCATTTTAGAAAATTTACAGAAAGTGCGAACAAAGTCCAAAGGTTTGGGATTCAAAAGGAAAATAGAGATTTTACAGGACCAAGGTTTCAGCTACATTTCCACAACTATGTGTAACGTTTTGTAGACCTGCTTGTTTGTTTTCTTTCATATATTCTTTACATAGTATGTATATATAAAATGTTAGTGAGCATTACAACTGCTATATATCTAAAGAGTAATTTATATAAACTAACTGCCTTTGTACAGTAAATTTGGCAACTGCTGTTTTGAGCAAATTTCTCTTTTACATTTCTTTCAAGCTTACCCTCTGTGGAGAGCTAAAATCCATCTCCAACTTTTGCCTGCTTAGGATATATATATTCTGCATCTGTACCAGGATGCTTCTGGGCACATTCCTGAGAGGGGTCACCTGCTGCTTTCTGTGTTCAGTCAGTATCAGAAAATCCTGGTGTGACAAGTACCAGAGGAGTGTGACCACAGCTTTTGTAAAGAGGAGTCATGGCTCAGAAAACTATTACAATAATTAGAATGGGTGCCCAAACATTCGTATAAGCAAGAGTGACTAATAGAAGAAGAAGTCAGTACTAACACTTTCGCAGCAAAGCAGGTCACCAGGGGAGTGTCACTTGGTGTATCCCCTAGACAAGGTACAGCAAGGTCTGCTCATCATGCAGCTGCACTCTGCCCATGTCTTCAGTGTTGTGCAACTCAGATCCCCCTTCTCACAAAGGTTACAGTAGAACAGAAAAAGATTCACAGAAAAGCAACAGGGATGATCAAAGTGACAGGGAAGTGTTCAGGCAGGAAACAGTGAGGATTTTTCAGCCTGGAAAAGATGTCTGAGGGCAGCTGTGATAGCGTTCTGCAAAATGAAGAGTGGCATCACAGATACAGATCAACTGCTTTTTGTCTCTTCCTAACCACAGGCAAAGAGGCATCAAATGAAATTAGAAGGTGGCAGGTTTAAAGCACACAAAGGGTGTATAGATGTATGTGCACAACAAATAGCTAAACTTTGGAACTCCCTCCTACTGCATGTAATGAAAGGTAGGAGCTTACCCAGGACTGAAGAGAGGCCCTTGAACCCCAGGGTCTCTTACACAGGTCTCACAAAATATTTGTGACATTTTCTTGGTTTTCTTTTTCCTTTCTGCTGGATCTTGTGCAACTCTGTTAGGTTATACTTTAGCTGTGAGCTGAAGTTTCCTAGCACAGTGTGGTGCCTTCTGCTTCACCTCAGAAATTAAAATTAACGGAGAAGATTTTGATTTTGCTAATTCTTAGTACTAATGATAGTGAATGACATGTAACTTCTGAATATAAAGGACCAATAAAAGCTTTATTCACTGCAAATACTTTAACCTGCTAAACTGTTGACATCAGCTCTTTAAAAAAATTTGTTTTGTTAGATCTGCATTATTCCCTTCCCCTGTCACTGTAAGAATATATTCTGTACAACAGCACATCTGTAAGGGAGACTATGACATTTTTCCTTTCTCTGATGCTTTACAATGCACTTCTCTATGAGGAAAGTCATCCATTTTCTCTTATCTCATTTAATCATCTTATTTTAATATAGATATATGCAATTTAAATATATATATATATATATTAGTCTTAAACCTCTTTAAAGCCATTGGTTTAACTATTGATTTTGCCCGTATGAAAGTTAATGGCCCAGATCTAGTCTAATACTTAATGTACAAATAAATGCACTTCATCTCAAATAGTGATTTTTCTTTGTTTTACCTGTGGCATGGCATAAAGGGAATTCTTTATACACTAACAGAGGGTTCATCTTTCTAAATTGGAAAAAAAAAAAATTCCTAGAACTATGGCCCAGCAGTCTGAAGCCTTCTTAGATATCACTTTATCTGTGTAATCTGACCACATTCTTCAGTTAATGTCTGTCCCATTTCTGTGACCCACTTACTTTACTAATGTTTGTAAAATAATGACTTTAGGTAACAATCAGCAGCAGTTGCATATAAATGACTTTTTTTTTTTATAAAAACAAACCCTATAGAAGTTTCCTATTGGCTTATTTTATTCCTAAGGGCCGAAGGCTAGATGTTGTGATACCATATATGCTAAAGCAATTTGTTTTGGATTCGAGAGATCTTTAAATTACATCCCTTGTAAGGTCTTTAAATACAGGCTTTATTTTAATACACTCATAAGCAAGTAGATCACAAAAAATACACCAAAATTTTTTTGATCAGAAAATACAGAAATGAGAGAAAGCCGCTATACTATTATGCTGCTTTCTATTTACTGTTATTCTGATGTTTCTGTTGAGGAGAACATTCTTTACTTTTCAGTGTGGCATCCTTGGCTCCTCTAAACCATAGGTACCTGAACCAAACAGCCGAACTCTGAACGTGTTGTTGACTTTCTTGGTCATCTCCAGTACAGTCCAGTTGTTATCTGTCTTTCAGACAACCCTGGCTCTGGACAGCATCTTATATTTTAAACAGAAATAAAAACAATAACAAAATAATGGGAAATGATGAATATTTAATGCTTATTAATGTTTAAAAATATATCCAAATTACTTAAATTCTTTAAAGGGAAAATAAGGTAAGTTGGTCTGTTTCATGACTTTTACACATGCCAGAAAACCTTGTAGAATACCTCTTGCTCACTCAACATAGTAGCTGATTTTGCAAGGTGGCATGTGCAGACCTCTACAGTTGAAGTACAGACATACAACATGAGAATTAAGCCTTTCCAGTCAAGAGGCAGTTTACAACACAAGTAAATGGGCGGGTTCTGTTCCTTAAAGTACCTCTTTCTAATTCATGGTAATTTCTAATCTAAAACCCTCATTACAGAGGGTTACCTTAGAGACTCTCATGTCCAAGGAACAAGTTTTGGGAAAGTGCTGTGACAAGTGTGTCTGAACTGGGAGTTACATGCACTAAGCGAATTGCCAATTCTTTAATTTTTGTAAATTTCTTTAAACTTTCCTTATATAGGGCAGAAAAGAAATCTCAAGTTTGTTTTGAAAAAGATCAATAAATAGTAAAACATAAAAATCAACCAATAACCAGATGGTTTCATTCAGAAGGACCCTGACAGGCTGGACAATTGGGCTGAGAGGAATCTCATGCAGTTCAACAAGAAGTACAAAGTTCTGCATCTGGGGAGGAACAACCCTGTGCACCAGTACATGTTGGGGACCAGCTGGCTGGAAAGCAGCTCTGCAGAAAAGGCCCTGAGGGTCCTAAAGGACATCAAATTCAACACAAAAGCAGCCTAACAAGAGATGAAGCTTAGTCTAAAAAATGTTGATCTGCTTTCAGAGCTGATATTGTGTTCCCTATGTATTTAGGGAATACCTGTGCTGATATTTATGCACTAGAAAGTCACAAGACTGCAAGTGAAGATTAGTTTGTTTCTCATTTGAATGTCCTGTCATTTGGATGTCCCATCCCTCTCCCGTGGGATCTACAATTTTCCATCTACCAGGATCAAGTTCTGACTGCAAATGTTTCTTCAGAAAATATCAGAGCCAGTGTTGGATTTTAAACATGAGGTCTTGGAAGTATTTGTTTATTTACTTCTTTCAGCTTCTTTACAAAATTGAAACAATGAAACAAGCCCAACAGGCTGAAATATGCTAACCATATATAAGAGATTATTACTGAACACTTGTATATTGTTTATAGGTTTTGCATGTTTATAATTTTACTTTTTTATAACTTTTATAACTTTTAATGTACTTTTTAATATAATTTAAAATTATTATACATTCACTAATAGTGTGATATCTATAATTGTATGTAAAATATGCCCAAATGATCTAAAATATACTGTCTCTTCTCACTGGGGAAAATACCTGTGTAGCCCTGTCATTTCTTAGTGAAAATCTCCATTAGTTTACATGGAAAATAAATACAAAATGTTGCAAAATAAAGAAATTGAATGTTTTTTAATCACAGTAAGCTAAATCCATTGGTAAAACAAAACCTAAAATGCCCAAAGGTTGGCATTTTATTTTATTTCATTTCATTCGAGTAAATCACACCTCCTAAAATGAAGGAATAACATATTACACATGTAGAAGTCTGTGGCAGGTGGCAACATCATGTAGCAGAATAATGTAGATGATTAGAAATTCTATTAAATTACTTGCTTTGGTGCTACACAAGAAACTAATGTGATACTTAAGTGATACATTCATTGTAAGATACTCTGGTCTTCATTGCTGACTTCTTGCAGAAGCTTTATTACTGACTGGCACATCAGCTGTTACATTTGGTACATGACACACAGCTGGATTATTTGTTCTGAATGTTCTTTATAAATTGACACTGCCTTTCTCTGAAGATATCTTCCTGTTTTCTGCATAGTTTTAACAATAATTTAGACCACTGGACCCAGTCTTCTCAACAGCCTTCTACCAGCAATGCACTCTTGATAAGAACTTCTGGACACATCAGCCATAATTCCTGGCTGATAATTCCATGACATAATTCCTGAAAAAAAATCTATACACATGTCTGGCTGCCTGATCCTAGCAGTTTGTCCACAGATATGAAAGCTATGCCTATATCACAACAGCGGACAGATGGCAGCATGGCCAGACATACCTGTGACAGCTTAGATTTAACTAGTCTGGGTAACTAAGCCCAGGGGAACTGTGCTGCTGTTTTATTTCTGGGGCTCTTGGCTTCCCTTGAGGAGATACGGAGTGCTGGATCTTTACTTCTATCACAAACTAACTACACTAAGTTTGATCAAAAATGGTTGACCAGAAGCTCCCTTGTGCTACATATCTCATCACAAAGTATTCAGAGTTCCTTTACAAATACTATGGTAAGAAGATGAAGAAATAATTTGAACATATGGGAGACCAAGCCCAGATCTGTTTCTGGATTTAAGCGGTCAGGATGATGTCTGGCTTTATATCTTTCAGTCAGTACCTCAGTTATGCAGAGGAGCTGCAACAAGTTCTTGTCTTAAGCCAATAAGCTCTTGCTAAATCACTGTAGCAATTGAAATCTTTCACCAAAGAGAAAACAGGCAGCAAATTGTCTCATCCTCTTTCTTGGTCTTTATGGCAAAGTGAGTTGCATGATCTTTAGCAGAGATGTTGCTGGAGTACATCATAGCGTGGAAAGGTGAAATGTGTCCAGCACAAGGCAGGGTAATCCATTCCAGACTCATGTGTAATGCAGGGAAAACAGGTGCAAACAATTGAGCTTGCTGTCAGTAAGCTACGGTGATCGCTTTTGATATCTTAATCGTTAGTTGATCCATGTGCAACATTGGCAACATCACTGTCATAGCTGACTGCCTTCTGCACATCTGTAAACCTTTTCTGGGTGCTTCTTGATGTGTGTGTGAGTCCACCAAGTCCTGACATCATGAGTAACTAAATTGGGCATGATTGCTGCCATTTCCGTTTTCCTGCTAGAAGACCAGAGAGTTGACAAATGTCAATAACTGCTAATAGCTCACTACTGTTTGTCAGATGCCACACAGGGCAGGCGTGAAGAGTGTGTTCCTCTGAGCACCACTCAGCAACCAATTCATTCACTGCTATCTAACTGTTTTTGCAGATAAAGAAGTTGCTGTTGTTTTACTTCATGACACCCTGGTAACATCAGTTCAGTATTAAACATGTTCCCACTGTGTCTACTGACCTCCAGCAAACCCTACTGCAGATTTCCCTATAGGTATTAACGATAGTTTGAAAACAATTTTTAGGCTACAGCACAGCTTTATTCATGGTGCTGTCAGCTAATAAATTAGCCACCTTTTCTTTTTTTTTTTCTGAAAGAAACATTATCACAATAATATACACCTAATTTATGTCCTCCTCATAAAATATAACACTGAAACTGATGACACAGGCTGCTGTGGAGGGTGTTTCTATCTCTAGCTTACACTAACTTGAGGATAGCAGGTTTCTAATGTTCAATAAGATTTGTGTATTCTGCTCTTTTTAAATGCCAATTAATTTTTGCAACAATAAAATGAGGGTTTTATCTCTACAGCCAGTTTGTGTTCACAGCAGGATTTCAGGTGAAAATTGTGTCTTCTCAGATGAAGGCTTGCTCATATAAAAAAATAGCCAATGCTCTGCGTTTCATTTATTTCCTTAATAATAGTTTTGGATTCCTATGTAGTTTACATTATGATAGTGAATATTTTGACTGGCTGTGTGATACATTTCAGTCACCATTGAGTCAATCTGGGCTCCACTTATTAAAGAATAATAAAACAAACATTAACTCTAATTACATTGAAGGTGAGAAAGAGCCAACATTTGTTGATGCCTCACCTTCTCCATTACTATAATACCATAGCAAAGAACTATAGAAATTCCTACAGTTATATGTAACCTATTCATTGACTTCTCTGTATTATCAGTTTTGAAATGAGCAGCCAGACTTTATGAAACAGTATCCAACAGAGTATTGCTGTTCTTCGCATGGAGTTAGAAATCAGAGCTGGAAATTGCTATGAGATGTTATTTAGTCTGCTCCTGTCCTCCCACTCACAGGAGGATCATCTAAACAAGCTCTGGGACATGTTTCCTAAAGCCTTCCCATAAGGAAGATGTCTTCCATTTTTTTCCTTCCAGAGTCTGTTTAAAAAGAGATTTACTTCATGCATGTCAGGACACAGATTCAAACAGAGGATTAACTGTAGTCCTTCTGTTAGAGTGTGTCATTTCCTAATCTATAAAACCAGAGGGAATACTCTTGATTTTCAAAACTTGATAAACCTTAGAATGCAGGGTTGGGGGCAGTTGGTATACAAGTTTCTATATATTTTATAAGACAGTTATTTTTATGCATACTATATGCACACATAATGCATATATTCATTTAACACACATATATTGACATAATCATAAGTAGCCGCCAATGTCTTTCTAATGTCACTGGCACTGTAAGCATCTGGTCAGCACTCATCCCAGTGCTCCTGCAATAAAAAAACACAGTACCTTTTTGCATCCAGATTTCACACCAACCAAATTTAGGGGTGTTACAGAAAAGGGCACCTGCACCCATATTGACACAGACAGTGATCAGATGATCTCACTAACAAATTACATTTTACTACTGTGATTAAAAAATTTGCTCTTCCCCTTCTCTTTGTCTTATTTTCTTTTCAGGAAGTTTTCAGAGATCCTCTGTCTTGACTAGGAACTCACAGAGTGATCTCTGCTGTCCCAGGAAGCTCCTACCTTACAGTTTAGAAGAACTTTTCTAGAACACTAACTGTTTTTGTTTGATATATTTTCAAAGGCACAAAGTTCTGCCTATTCTCTCTTTTTGCAAGTTACATGTTTTTATGTTCTGCTATTTTTCCCCATTGGAAAGATTTAGCTTCTTGTGGTAACCCTTCAGAGCACCTGGCTCAGGAGAGGAAAAGACAGGGAAGCTTGATTTATGCAGGATGCCAGTGACTTTCTTCTGGCTGTGAAACTTAGCTCTGTCCCTATGATGCCTTTTAAAGCACAACCATGTGTGAAAAAATAATGAATCTTTACAGCTTCCTTTACCTTTTAAAACAAAAAGGTAATGTATTTATTTTAAAAGCTGATTGCTTTTTTTAGTCTTATATTTCATTTCAAAATATATTGCTTTATACAATATAGAACATTTAGGATGGATGCTGATAGGTAATACAGTAGTATGCCCTTCAGGATTATATATCATAATTAAATATTAAAACATTAGAAAAATGTATCTGGACAACATGATTGACTTTTGAAAGAAAAGCCTTGTAAGACCAGAAAGAATCCATGTAATTATATGGAAAATTACGACCACGTAGCAAGTCAAGCCCAGCTGTACTCAGTGACATAACGCCACGTGTGTATTCCCCATCCGGTCACATCCATCCTCCATGAAGAGTGCTGCAGTTTGCACCTAACCACATCTGCACTTTGGATCACCCATGGCCCCCCAGCCTGTGTCTGCCAGCAGCCCATTGGCTCTCAGCAGCATGGAAATGATTCAAGAGGTGCCACAAGGGAGCCCAGCTGGCTGAGCCATACCATGCTGATGAGCACGGGGTTTCTCTGCAGCAAGGAGTCACAGAGCATGGCCAGAGCCCATGCTCTCTGCCAGCACAGTGGCTGCCTGGCAAGGCAGGAGAGGGCTCAGTAATGCTTAAAAGAATATGTAAACTGCAGACTGGCAGGTGCAATATTATGTTTGGCTCCCATTTTGGCTGAAAATGTGTGACAGAGTAAGTGAAGACAGGTAAATGAGCGAGCAGGAAAGTACCAGTACAATGTATGCGACCATTAAAAGCCTGGTGCAGAGGGAACCAGGCTGGGCTACATTGCAGTACTGAGCTGCTGCAGAGAGGCTGGGAGTGTTGTAGGCTTGGGGATCAAAAGGGAGATCCAGAAATCTGACAAGTTTTTGGTTTGGCAGCCAGCTTTATCAAATAGTCCCAATAACTCAAACTTACAAAGAGTAAGGGGTTTTGGCACATTCAGCTACATGCAACAGTAATGAGACATAATGTCTATATTAGAATTTGAGATGGAAAGATACTTATAACTGATCAGATGTCTTCAGCATATACTAAAATGCTTAGTCTAAAGAAGAGGCAACCAAGGCAGTAAAGATGGCAATCAGTAAAATCTTGTGTGGCAAGAAGATGAATGGGGAGCTGTAGTACAGTACACTAAAAGTAAGCGGCATCAAGTAAAATTAGTTGGAATTATGTTCAAAGTGAGTAGAAGAATCATAGAGTCATATAATCAATAGTAAGGGTTGGAAAGGACGTAAGAACATCTAGTTCCAGCCCCTCTGCTGCAGGGGGAATTCACACTAAACCATGTCACCAAGGCTCTGTACAATCTGGCTTTGAACACCGGCAGGGATGGAGCATTCACAGCTTCCCTGGACAGCCCATTCCAGTGCCTCACCACCCTAACAGTAAAGAATTTCTTCCTTATATCCAATCTAAACTTCCCCTGGTTAAGTTTGAACCCGTTACCCCTTGTCCTATCACTACAGTCCCTAATGAAGAGTCCCTCCCCAGCATCCTTACAGGCCCCCTTCAGATACTGGAAGGCTGCTATGAGGTCTCCACGCAGCCTTCTCTTCTCCAAGCTGAACAGCCCCAACTTTCTCAGCCTGTCTTCATACGGGAGGTGCTCCAGTCCCCTGATCATCCTTGTGGCCCTCCTCTGGACTTGTTCCAACAGTTCCATGTCCTTTTTATGTTGAGGACACCAGAACTGTACACAATACTCCAAGTGAGGTCTCACAAGAGCAGAGTAGAGGGGCAGGATCACCTCCTTTGACTTGCTGGTCACGCTTCTTTTGACGCAGCCCAGGATACGGTTGGCTTTCTGGGCTGTAAGTGCACACTGAAGCCGGCTCTTGTTCATATTCCCATTGACCAACACCCTCAAGTCCTTCTCCACAGGGCTGCTCTGAATCTCTTCTCTGCCCAACCTATAGCCGTGCCTGGGATTGCTCTGGTCCAGGTGTAGGAACTTGCACTTGGCACGGTAAAACTTCATGAGGTTGGCATCAGCCCACCTCACAAGTGTGTCAAGGTCCCTCTGAATGGCATTCCTTCCCTCCAATATATCAACCGAGCCACACAGCTCGGTGTCACTGGTAAACTTGCTGAGGGCACACTCAATCCTACTGTCCGTGTCAGCAACAAAGATGTTGAAAAAGATCGGCCCCAACACCGATCCTTGAGGGACTCCACTCGTTGCTGGTTTCCAGGTGGACATTGAGCCACTGACCACAACTCTTTGCGTGTCGCCATCCAGTCAGTTCTTTATCCACCAAGTGGTCCATCTATCAAATTGATGTCTCTCCAATTCAGATACAAGGATGTCATGCAGGATAGTGTTGAATGCTTTGCACAAGTCCAGGTAGATGACATCAACTGCTCTACCACTGTCCATCAGTTCTGTAGCCCCATTATAGAAGGCCACTGAATTGGTCAGGCAGGATTTCCCCTTAGTGAAGCCATGCTGGGTGTCACCAAGCACCTTGTTTTTCATGTGCCTTAGCATTCCTTCCAGGAGTATGTGCTCCAAGATTTTGCCAGGCACAGAGGTGAGATTGACTGGTCTGTATTTCCCTGGGTCATCCATTTTCCCATTCTTGAAAATGGGGGTTATATTTCCTTTTTTCCAGTCACTTTACCCAACTGCCATGATTTTTCAAATATGATGGTTAGCTTGACCCTATCCCTAGTACATGCCTAGAACATAATGGGTGCTGGGAGGTTATGTGGATTTAAACACTGATTGTACAAACTCAAGGAAAAAAACTCCACTGAGGCCATTAGAAACCTAGATTGTCTAGGTGAAGACTCTAAGCTACAAACAGATCTTATCACTGTTTGCTCTGTTTTTTCACATTTCTGTAAACATTTGTCATTGCACACTACTGAAAACAGAATACTGCACTAGATCAACCTCTAATCTCCTGCTGTACAGCTTGATATCTATATAGTCTTAAATGCACTGCAGTAAAAATGGGGGGACCGACTACTTTAGTGGTTAGCTGGCATTTCCACTTTTCTGGAATGAGCCCTGGCATCTACTTAGAAGAACAAAAACTTTTCCAACACAGCCAAATGTGGAGAAAGTAATTTCCAATTCTCCTCCAGTCAAATCCAGTCCTTCTTGATCACAGCATTACCATTTGCCCTTTCTAAGTGAAGAACTTCCACTCTTATCAGTTGCTCAACCAGGATCACCACAACTCTTCAGAAACTCCTGTATAGACAGAAAATGCCCACCAATTCAATGTTAAGGGGGCTCCACTGTTGAATCAATAGAAAGAATAAAGAACACTCTTGAAATTCATCTACAGGCCAGATTATCATAGACAGCTAGGCTTGTGCCAACATATAAGGAACCAGAAATGATCCAAAACCTGCAAAAAGGTTGTCCTTGACAGCTATAGCTGGGCTAGCCTTTACATCTGTAACTCACATCTAGGAGACTCTGGAAAAAATTAATTGTTCTGGAAGAAGCCAGATAAATCATGGTTTAAATTGTTTTTGTGGGAAGGGAGCCCTTTAGTCTATTAACAAATGGCTTGCAAATTGACCCTGTATTCTATTTATGTATTAGCTGAATAGTTTAATGCATTTCAGCTTTTTGTGAGTTGTTCCAAAACAGTCTGTCAATGGTTGCATGAGTCATAGGTCATTGTTTCTGAGAGCTGATTGGATGACTGCAGTTTTTAATACAGAGACAAAATGTGAAAAATAGCACCCAGAGAATAAAACACTTAAAAAGGTCTGTGCCAAAAGATTAATCAATTATGGGGAAATGCTTTTGTTGGGAGAGTTACAGCCTTTTATGCTGTCTGAGCACTCAAAACACATGGGTGACATGACCTGCAAATAACAGTTAGCTGGATTCACCGCTTTAGCTTGGACTGTTTCATACCCTACAGACATATCTATTTTGTGGTACTTGGGCCAAGACATAGAGCATGTTTCTTTCTAAACAAATTCTTCATTGACTTCAAGCAGTTAACGGCAGACAGTAAATGCATGGCCTTGACTGCTGTTATCTGAGCTGTTTCTCCTTGCTTCTCATACACTGAGGA
The DNA here is from genome assembly GCF_012275295.1 of Melopsittacus undulatus. Lineage (NCBI taxonomy): Eukaryota > Metazoa > Chordata > Aves > Psittaciformes > Psittaculidae > Melopsittacus > Melopsittacus undulatus. Next base: position 33,986,287 of record NC_047527.1, read on the forward strand.
GTGGATGTACAAGCAGCTTAAGAAACACAAAAGTCCTGTTACAGAACCACACTCCTCTAACTACTGGTGCACAAGTGTTCATGGTGTGTCACTCCTGCCCCAGGCAGTGTCTGCTGCCGTGCTGAGGCATACACAGGATGAGCCTCAGAGGTACTCGCACACCACACAACAGGTGACTCGGGGCAGGAATCTCCCTCCTGGGGCCTGCTTTCTGAAACCAACACAAACCAAACTATTCCTTTTTGCTCTAGCAGGTACAAAATAGGTTTTTAAGAGCTTCAGCTTCTCTGTGTTAACACATCCATCTTGTATTTGCCTGTCCTTTCCCTGTCCTTGCCAGCTTTGGTTCTTCCTGCTCCTGTCTTAAAGGATACAACTTTGCATTGTTTCAAGAGTTCCCTGAAGCTGTTTTCCTATCAGTGCAGGCAGTGAGTCTCCAAGATCATCTGCAAGCCCTGCCACAGCTGCCCTCTGGATCATGGTCACACCAAACGCACCCACTTAGCATCCGTTATGGCCACAGTTTACCCCCAGGATGCTCCCATGAGCCATGTGCCCACCTTGGAGTTTGTAGCCACAGTGCCCAAGCCATTCTTCCTGACAGCTCTGTTGACCCTATTCCTTGAGCATCCTACCTTACCTGCTTTCTGCCCTTGTGCCAGGGCTTCAGCTTGAAGGTATACGTCTGTGTTATGAGCTCTTTCCTCTTGTACACCATAAGAACACTGTTTTCCAGCAGGTCTTTCCACCAGTGAATAGGTTGCAGTCACTCAGTTAAGTATTCAGGTTGACTGCTAGAGGGGGGCATCTATGTTAGACAAACATCTACCTAATTATTACAGTCAGATGAGATGAAGCCCTTCCCAGTCAACAAACTCTGGAGTAAAACTGTGTTTCCAGGAGGCCAAAGCAAGCACAGACGATATACAACCTGAGAGCCCAGGGCTTTCTTCAGCATCACCGAAGCAATAACTCATAAATCACTATTTTAAAACCAGCAGTGGGTTTTAAATCCTTGTTCAAGTGCTAAATATTCAGTTCTTTGGCCTAAATATTCAGTTCTTTGGCATCTAAGCCATTAAAAAGCCTCTCTCTTAATGTTTCCGTCACAATTTTTGAGGACCTATAAACTTGTTGGGGTTTAGTTTGAATTTAAAGTAACTGGATTCTCATGAAACTCTCCCTGGGACTCTTAAGAAAAGCACCAAAAATTGCAACAGCAATCAGTCTTGAGAAGCAGTTACCCTGCCTTTCAGTGGCATTTAACTCGCACATAAATCACATCATTTGAACTGATTCCTTGACTCACTATTAGTGATTCCAGAACAAAAACCAGAAAAGTAGTTGAAATAAAGGCCAAATCTACCACAGACTGAAAGAAATGGTTGTGAGATCACTTGCACCGCAGCAAGGATCCCTGGGGGAGGTGGTCGGAAGGGTGCTTGTAAGTGTAGTTAGAAACAAAGTCAGTTATACTGACTGATGAATTTATCACATTATTTACAACATTTCCTAGACTATATAGACTTTTTTTTTCAAGTGGCTAGTCGATTTTTAGTACTTGTATCGGTGGGAGCTGAATTTGAAACATGGGGAAAGAAAAGTAGTTGGCACTTCCTGAAATAAGGCTGGTTTCTTTAAAAAAGCAGGAGGAAATACCCTCATTATCCATTCAGATCATTCATCTTGCACAGATACTGAGGTTTTCAGATCATAAGTGCCTATAAGGCAAAAAAATTCCAGAGAGACTTATGTGAAGGTATCCGTAGCTGCTCCCTTAGAGCAGTTTGCCAGCTGTTTGGTGTTGGCATAGGAAGATAGAGGAGCTGCAGCTAACACCAGGGCAAATGCAGTACCCTGGTGAGCACTGGGAGTTGTTCATCAATGGTTTGTTTCTGGGAATGAATGACAACATGACAAAGTGGAGGATGAGCCAGCTAAACATAGGGTGCATAGTCAAACACTGCATCTAGTAAATATCTGGGTCATAAAAATTAAGCCAACCATCCAAACCACTTCTTTCTACATGGACTTGCATCTATTCCTCTTTGAATGCATCAGCAGATGGACTTAATGAGCTAACACATGGGCTTTTTTACTATGTCATATCACTGCAGTCAAATCTTCTGGTACTAGTTGGCATGTCTAAAGAGAGGAAAGTTATACTACTTGGAGGATTCCTAGATCAAATATGCCACAGATCAGTGCTCCTTGGGATTGATGGGGCACAGACAAAAAGAGCTGATGATCCTCACATTGGAAGATCTTCCCCCAGAAGTCCCCCAAGGCTATGATTGTGCTTTGGGACACCAGAATAGCTTTACAGGGACTCAGAGTCACATTGCTGTCTACTTCACCTTTTGCTCTACATTTAAGTAGAAGAAACGTGTGGCTTAGTTTAACCACCTTTGCAGGAATGCTTGGGATTTTCCATGTTTTCTCCTTAAATCTATATCCCTACTGCATCTTTGTACTCATTTTTATTCAGATCTTTGTTTTATTTTTGAGTCAAGAGATCGTATCCCTGGAGGTAGATTGCATAATTGTGAAATCACAGAGACCAGAGAAACAATCCCATAAGTACTCCCCAGGGCATAACCAACATAGAAACTGACAATAAATGTTCTCCAAGGCTGGTGTCTCACAGACAGTTACAGCCTTCAGTGTTCTGTCAGCTTCTGTCTTGTACATAAACCATAAGACACATGGCCTCTTTGCATCATTATTTTGCAGCTGCTTTTATTGCTCCATCATTGACACTAGAACTTGAAATGTAGGCTGGAAGTAAAAACTCTCACAGTTGCTGAAAACAGTGATGGTTGACCTGCCTTTCTCAGGTTTGTAGGTTTTCCTTTATTCTATAACTGGCCTTCAACCTGTTCAAAATTAGAAAAAAGTAAAAACTTAACTGCCATGACACAGGGAGAGCAGGGGCAGCTTGAACAGAGCCAGCGAGTTAGGTAATCTTTTGTTTTCAGAGGGAATTCATCTTCTCTATAGTGTGGTCCAGTTTAACACATGTACAAAAGAGGGGAGAGAAGTACCTCTTTTACCTTCCTAGAAAGATGATTTCACCCCACCCAATCACCTTCATCCCTGTAAAGGAATGCCATTTAATCTGACATTTTCCATATATGTCACAGAAAGCAGCTGGGTGAGTCTGCTCACACTTCTTTGTTCTGCATCTGCTGGTGGTGAACACTCAGGGTGAAGTGAGCAGGCTCAGGTGGTGCAGGTCAGGTGAGCCTCTAGAAATCATTCTGTAGGTAAGAAGAGCTTCTCCTTGCCTCAGACTCTGCCGGATCAGCACAGGCCACCTTCAGTGCAGTGTCTTTCTACCATGCCCTATGCTATGTGCTGAGGAGAGACCCAAGAGCTGGTCAGGGCAATGGGTGGCAGCCACCTCAGCAGGAGGTGCATGGTGAGAATTACTCTGGCTGCTCTGCAGAAATCCCTGAGACATAAACACCTCTCCCTGCAGCAAAACCCCTTTTCCAGGAAAAAAAAAAAAAGACAACCTTTCTTTTTTTTTAATAGAAGCTGTTTGCATAATTTTGGCAGGCTAATTTTTTTTTTTACTAATTCTACATAGAATGATTTAGTTTTTTTACTCCAGCTTCTGACTGGAATTACCAATTTTAGTTCATGTTTCTCTATGCTTCTAGTGGCCTTTGGCCATGTACTCCACAGTCAAGTTGTAAGGATGGCTATGAATACTTTTACTACCAGAGAATAATTTGGCTTCCCATGCCAGAAGCCAGAGCCTGCCCCTGAGATACCTTTGCTAAGGTAAAAAGCCCCTCTCCCTTCCCATCCTGGGCTGATCAATTTCAAAACCTTCCCAAACATGAAGAGGGGGACCTCTTTGATACATCCCATCTATCTCCCACAGTGATCCATCTTGTGACAAAGTAAACACAAGAAGATGTCAAGATGCCTTGCTTTCTCTGGTTAGCATTATTCACAGTAGATACAGTGTTTTTGTGAGGGGGTTGAAAAGGCTTTAAAACAAAAGGTAAAGTCAAATTGAGTAAGGTTGGAAGGTTATTTAGATATATATCAGTTTAAAGCTTTTGATATAACAGTGTGATGTCAGCTTGGGTTAAACCTTGAAGATTGAGACTGAATATAATAGGGATAGTCCATCATGGGGAATGGGGTTTCCAGAGATCTGTAAGGTTAATCTAAATTATCCCGGAGATTAGCCCTGAGACAGTGAATGGTTCCACAAACATCATCACTGCTGTACTGAGTAGCCATGTGATACCTTCAGACCTTGGCTAGCATTTGCAAGGAGACTAATCCAGAGCTCATCAGTGAGGAGAGGACATAATTTTATAGGTGAGGCTGTCACTCTCTCTCAGGGTGAGTTATGGGGCTGGGCTGGCAGTGGAACAGGAGCATACAAGTTACAGGTCAAGCTCTTCAAAGACTGTCAGCTCAAGCAAATCCACTCAGCAAATTTAAAGCTCTTCACCCTGAAGCGTCAAGCAATTTATTCTGCTTTAGAAGAGAAATAAGCTGTGACCCTGTTTCTTATATTTCTAGCTACGATCTTTGACTTATTGTAGTCATCATTCAACCACTTTATGAGAGGTATGTAGCATCGCTAACACAGAAAAATTTCCAGAAAACCCCTCAGTACCTACTCTGCAAGCTGAAAAGAAAGATGCTAACTAAAATAGCTGCTCTTGGACACCATAAAGTGCAGTTTGCTGTCTGCAGATCTTTGCTACACTGATTTAATCCAGGGAAGGTTTTAATAATTAAATTCATATACCCCCATTGAACATAGGTACATGAAAAATGACTGAGAACCATGACTATAAGTAGCAACTGTGTATGCCATTGCCCCCACACACATGCACCCATGGTCCTGTACACTCACCTGATAAATACAGTTTCCTTACTACAATAAAAACATCAAGTTTTCACTCTCTGTCCATAACTTGTTTTATAAATTACATGAGGAAAACCTCCACGTATTTGCTTAGGTGCAATTTTAAGGGAGGGCAATTTTTGTGGACACAAAAACGCTTGTAACAAATTAGGACAACTCAAAGTATGTAGGGGTGAAATGACTAGGACAACATGAAATCATCAGTGAAAACAGATAATTTTAATTAAACATTCAAATAATACCAGATCACCAGTTACTTTCAAAATCATATTTTGTTCATTATAAGCACTATCCTAGCAGAAAATTAATGCAGGGTAAGAATTCAAATAAAAATGATGTGTGGTTATGGAAGGATTCTGAAGCCAAGACCAGTGCAGATGCTCTGATTATTCTTACTTAATTGCATTTTTCAAGTGGTGAAAGAGGAATAAACAATACATTATAATTCAGGTAATGTTAAACATAAGATTAAAAACCTCTCTGAAACCAGTGGATTTTCATTTCAATTGCCTAGAACTACAGAGAACTAGAGGTACACATAACAAAAGCAGATTTCTGTTTCATGAGTCTCATCTTGTACAGATGGACTTGTACAAAATCCTGTACTCATCTTGTACAAAATGGAAAATACGCATGAATCAAGGAGCAGGAAAGCTTATTTCTTACAGAAGCATCTATGGGGATGTTCTGTCCTGACACTGGCCTTTTTAAAATCATTTTTCATGTAAGAACATTTCACATTGTTGGTACTCTGAGTGTAAGAAAGAAGGGAGGAGATACCTATGGCCATTCAGGCCCCCTCACAACTCTTTGTTACCCAACACTAAGTGTCAGCTGAAATGCTAGAAGCCTTGAAACATGAAGGTTTCATTTCTAGCCTCTGTTGAGAACTGAAATTGTCAAATACCACAAATAAAATAAGAAAGGAAGTTGGTCACATTTTCATATCAGTTTTCCGAATTCAAAAAATGTGGACAGGTTGGACAAGCTCCAAGTGAACACCCAAACGCGTCAGAGCAGAGGTAGATCCAAACAAACCAAAAGCCGGGATTTGAAAGTTCCCACATTTCACAGACACTTGGATTCAGATCCAAAAATCTCTGTGGGGCACTTATGCACAAAGGGGTGAATCAAAACCATGTCCAAATCACCTTTCTTTACTTCTTCTTCTTGAGTCTGAAGACATTGAATCTGAAACCAAGTGTGAACATTACATCTTACATCGTTCTCCAGACCCTAAGATCTAAGCACAGATCTTAGGCTTGGCCAGCAAAAAACAAAGGTTTGAACCAATACTGTTGAGTTGGCTATGACCCTATGAGACAGCATAATTGTGTCTGCTTCCAAGGCCAAAATATTTCAGATGCCAATATGAGCTACTTTATTTTTATCAGTGAATACAGTGGCAGCAAAAGGTTCAGCACCGTTAGGCTTAATTTTTCAAAAGCAACTGTAATTTGGAGTTCTCAGTTTGAGACACCATACATTTAGTTTTCATAAAATGCTGAATATCTTCATTGTGAAAATTGGAGTACCTCAGAATTACTGTCCTTTCTTTTCCTTTTTAAGTGTTAAAATGTCAGATAGAACAACTTAGAGAAATATGAAAATATTGCCACGATAGACATTATTTCTGTAAAATATCAGCACATGGTCTGCTGCTGTTTTTTCACTTCTGCATAGTGAGCATTTTACAAGTGATGCCTGTATACTCCTTAAACAAACAACAATCATTTGTTGCACCAGTTTTGTTAGTCAGGCTATGAATTAGCTGCTAAAGAATAAAGTACGTGTCTTACAAAGAGCAGCCCTGCGGGCAGCCCTGGCCTAAGGCGGGGTGCCAATAGGGACTGTGCATGAGAACTGCCCCAAGGGGAGGTGAAAGCGGACGCCCGGCGTTCGCCGGGCTCCCTCCCGCGGGGGGGCAGCGCCACCTGCCGGCCAGCGCCGCTCAGCGCCGGGGGAGGGAATGGGGAGAGCCCAGACCCCAAAGAGAGCACTTCATTCAGAGCATAACGAGACCAAGCTGAGTGCAAAGGGTACCACGCGCCTCTCCACAACCCTGCATGTTGCTGCAGCTCCGCATCAGGTCGCAAAGCTGAATAGCAAACTGACTCGCAAAACCATCCCGGATTTGGGTGGTTCGGGGTGAGGAGATTCACATAGGGAATACGATACAGGTCTCTCAGGACTCGGTGCTTTAGGATGGCTGTGTGGCTTAGTATGGCTCTGTGTTGGCTCACGTGGTATATGTGGTATACTCAGTTTACCCCATGGTATATATGGGATAAACTGAGGGTGGTATCTGGCTTCCAATAGGTGTGACCAAATCAGCTGAATCAATAGAGTAATTAAGATAGTGCTGGTTTGTAAACTGGGGCTCTCATTGACTAAAAGGGATGAATTTACAAAGTGGAATCAGCAAATAAGGTAAATACAGTTTTAAATGCTTCTGTCATTTATAATCGCTGTGTAAAGTACTGAAGAGACATCTTTAACTTCAGTTTTGGTCCATTTACAGTTTTCATCCTTCTATCCCCCTTGTTAAAATGTCTTTGCAGTACTCCAAGCAGTTATACAGTCCTTGCAGAAATACAGTGACAACGAAAGTGGTTGCTATCCCAAAAATAAAGACAAAAAAAGCACTGGGGCAGGTTGCCATGGGGGGTTGTGGAGTCTCCTATGTTGGAGATATTCAAGGCCCACCTGGACAAGCTCCTGTGTGATGTACTCTAGGTTACCCTGCTCTTGCAGGGGGGTTGGACTAGATGATCTTTCAAGGTCCCTTCCAACCCTTGGGATTCTGCGATTCTGTGAACTTCCCGTATTCCTTCCATCAGTATCCTCCTGTGCTTGAACTGATGTTCAACTAACTTGGATTTCAGCAAATAAGAAATCAGATTGCACTTAGGATAGATAATGCTAAGTGATATTTAGAGCTAATGATCACTGTTGCTTAATCAGAAAACAGTGCTGTGGCTCAACCACATATTTATCCACAATGGAGTCCTGTTGCTGCATTAGCAGGTTGGTTCCTTTGGCAGCTGTGGAATATAACTTTCTTCAGAAGATATTCATTTCAAGTGTGGGAACAGACTGAGCACAGGGACTGACTCAGTCTTTGATGTTACATGTAAGCATATTGTAGATCTCATCAAATGCAAACAGCTAACAAAGAATCAGGCATTGTTTTTTTTAACAGTAAACTATTGCAGCCTTCTCTGAGAATGCCTGTCTGGAAGTAAAGATCTTCAGAAGACAAAATAATATATATATATGGCTTTTAAATTACTTTTACCTTCACTTTTTTACTTTTTCTGCATGCATGTTCTCAGCCATAATTATTCATGCTGGTTATAAATACACACAACTTCCTAGCCATGGATGAAGTGGTAATACTTCTGCAGGTTCCTTGCAGCACCAGAAACCTCCAGTATCCTACCTGAAATACATTGTGAGTAGAAAGCTTGATGAAAAAAAGAAAAAGAAAAATCAGTTGAGGCTTTGAAAATTATCTGGATTTGGCATGAAAACTAAAAATGTTGTTTCTGTGCTGTCTCCAGTTATTTCAGTTATGTAGTTGGTCTCAGGGACTGAGACCATGGGGCCTGCTCTGCTACCAAAGAGATGAGTACAATGGCTATAAACTCACTTATACTTTTTATTTGAGAGGCTGTAATAAGGCATTTATTTTTTGGGGGCACTTCAGGTGTTGCTGATATGGGACTGACAGTTTACATTAAATAAGTGAGGCAGAGTTTCATGAGAGATCAATATTTTCACTATTAGATTGGTTGATAGAATCGGCAAATGTAAGCCCTCCAGATATGAACAAGAATTTGTAGACTTCGTATTTCCTCTTCTTGATAACTTGAAAAGATACATCAATTTATTGTCTCTCTAGATACCTGACCTCACTTACGTCCTCGTGCTACAGACTAAGCATAGTCCAGTACCACCACCTGCTCAGTGCTTGGAGTGTGTACTGTAGCACTGCTGGGTGACCAGACTTTCCTTATGTTCCCTTGTTGGACAATAGCTTTGGCATAGTGATAAAGAGAAGTTTAGTAGAAAAATTATATTTGTCCACTATATTTGAAAAATCATGGCAGTCAGGTGAAGTTCCCAACAACTGGAAAAAGGGAAATATAACCCCCATTTTCAAGAACGGGAAAATGGATGACCCAGGGAATTACAGACCAGTCGGTCTCACCTCTGTGCCTGGCAAAATCTTGGAGCACACTCTCCTGGAAGGCATGCTAAGGCACATGAAAAACAACAAGGTGCTTGGTGACAGCCAGCATGGCTTCACTAAGTGGAAAACCTGCCTGACCACTTTGGTGGCCTTCTATGATGGGACTACGGAACTGATGGACAGGGGTGGAGCAGTTGATGTCATCTACCTGGAGTTCTGCAAAGCGTTCGGCACTGTCCCACATGACATCTTTGTCTCTAAACTGAAGAGACATAAATTTGATAGGTGGACCAGCAGGTCGAAGGAGGTGATCCTGCCCCTCTACTCTGCTCTCGTGAGACCTCACTTGGAGTATTGTGTGTAGTTCTGGTGTCCTCAACATAAAAAGGACATGGAACTGTTAGAACAAGTCCAGAGGAGGGCCACAAGGATGATCAGGGGACTGGAGCACATCCCATATGAAGACAGGCTGAGAAAGTTGGGGCTGTTCAGCCTGGAGAAGAGAAGGCTGTGTAGAGACCTCATAGCAGCCTTCCAGTATCTGAAGGGGGCCTACAGGGATGCTGGGGAGGGACTATTCATTAGGGACTGCAGTGATAGGACAAGAGGTAATGGTTCAGACTTAAACAGCAGAGGTTTAGATTGGATATAAGGAGGAAATTCTTTAAGGGTGGTGAGGGACTGGAGTGGATTGTCCAGGGAAGCTGCGAATGCTCCATCCTTGGTGGTGTTCAAGGGCAGATTGGACAGAGCCTTAGCTAGCATGGTTTAGTATGAGGTGTCCCTGCCCATGGCAGGGGGGTTGGAACTAGATGATCTTAAGGTCCTTTCCAACTCTAACTATTCTGTGATTCTATGATTCTATGGTGGAGGAACAGAGCAGTAAAGTGATATTTGGTATCTGGGACAAGAGAGAGATTTTCCAGAAGTCCTTTGTTCCTTGCAGCCCTGCTTCTCTTCCCCAGTAAGATTACCTTCTCCCTTGAACTCTTTCTAGCCACTTCAAGCCACCACAGCTTGAAAAGACAGCTCTTTTCTGTGTGGCAGCACTATCAGTGACAGCAGATGAAGTATCTGGGATATATTTATTCCTAGCTGGCATCTTCCTCTTACCTCCCCTTTGCTGACCCTACTAGATAACTTCAGATGCAGACGTAAGGCAGCAACCAGAATCATCCTCAATCTATTTACTCCTGATATCTCTCCCCTGCCCAACTCATCTTGCTGCAGAACAGCAACGCTGTGGCAGTGGTCACAACCACCCCCTCCTCTGCTCTGAAGCCGGGGTCACGCCAGACGGAATGCCATTTGCTTCATGCACTGTAAGGTTAGAAAGATGCATAATGTTTTGTAAGGCAGAAACCTAGGAAGGAATTTAAAAGAAAAGAATGTGGGCAAGGGATCAGGAATTGCTATCTGAGATATATCATGGCTTGAAAACAAAGAAGCCTAAATGATAACCAGTGACATGTTTAAAGCAGTTTTTAAATGACGAGGATGGTGTAAGTCCCCACTACTAATACCATCCTTTCACTTCTGTTTTCCACACACACACGTATGCATATGTATAGATACCTATGTACAAAATCTCATCTGATTTACAACTGTGACCTCTGTTGAGAAGAATCTTCTGAAAAATGCTCAAGATCTGGTGCTCTGTAGTTTTGAAAAAGTATAAGCTTCAAAACACTATGTAACAAGAGCAAGTCACTTTGCCCTAAAACAATGTTAGGAACTTGATACTCCATCCAGATATGAGACCACAGTGAAATAAGGTGATATGTTGTTTATGTGAAAGATTATTTGTATTAGATACCTGATTTTTTCTTTTTAATTTTATAATCAGTCCTAATAGATCATTATCAAACTAAAATAAACCTCTTAAATGCTCAATCTGTGCATGTGTAAATGAAGCTATGCAGAAAGGCCTTGGTATAGAATGAAGTTTATGAGATGTAAGTGAGCTCTATTTATAAAACTGTTTGAAAATGAAACAAAGAGTTGTTCATGGCTCACTCTACACACACCATCATCCCTAACAAGCAGACTGGGACACTGTGCATTTGGGATTTCCTAGTTCAGGAGGATGAAAATATACAATTCCTGTGTTTCAATGCAAACAGAGGTTTTTATAGCAAATAGTCTGGTTTTGAAAAATACTGGAATAGAATATGCTGGAAGTGTAAGAGAATAGTGGATCAAGTTCAGTTTGTGTCAGGAAGCAAAATGATGGTTAGAAAATTCATATTGTGTTTTAACAGGCCTGATCTGTGCCCCATTTTTTAGGACACAATGTTTCATGGATATCAGATATTACTGGAACTATTTTGCCTTCTCCTTCACATTTCCAGACTTGACTCCACTTTAGTTAGCACACACTAAAATACCCTACATTTATTACTATATGTCCTTGTACATATGTACAATTGTTTAATAGAGAATTTATGTAATAAATTAACTATCTGAAGATCAGAGATTTGCTTTAGAATCTCAGTAGGTGTGTGCTATAGTCACTGTTTCATTTGTATTTTTATAGAGTCAAACATATGATATTTCAAAGAAAGTAATTGTACAAGCTTTTTTCTTGCGGTCTTGAGGAGCAGTGTGCAAACTCTTCCAGGTACTAATCTATCTTTTTATGACCCATTCTTTCAGCCCTAGGAAATTACTTTTTACCTCACTTCATATTCATAAGCTGAGCATCACTACAGTGCTTCTCTTACAGCAGGATCTGATGAGGAAAATTATCAAAATAAACCATTCTGGTGACAGTTATTTTTTGTCTTTAGAGTCTGCACCTCTGGAACAGCTGGAAAAAAAACAGTTCAGATTAAACCTAGAAAAAAATGGTTACCACAAATACAGGTTGTTGGGGTTGGGACCAGGGGTTTGAAATAAAGACAGATGGTATTTACTGTTTAGAAAGTTTACCACAGCTTAGATAAAATATCCTTTAGCCTCCTATTTAATTTTCACAGATCTGTCTTTTTAGCCATGTTCTTTGAGAAATCTTTAAAATATATGTATGTATCTGTACATGCTCAAATGCACATACATATAGAAACATAGAATAGTTAGGGTTGGAAAGGACCTTAAGATCATCTAGTTCCAACCCCCTTGCCACGGGCAGGGGTGCCTCACACTAAACCATGTCACCCAAGGCTCTGTACAACCTGGCCTTGAACACCGCCAGGGATGGAGCATTCACAAGTTCCCTGGCGCAACCCATTCCAGTGCCTCACCACCCTCACAGTAAAGAATTTCTTCCTTATATCCAATCTAAACTTACCCTGTTTAAGTTTGAACCATTACCCCTTGTCCTATCACTACAATCCCTAATGAATAGTCCCTCCCCAGCATCCTTGTAGGCTCCCTTCAGATACTGGAAGGCTGCTATGAGGTCTCCATGCAGCCTTCTCTTCTCCAGGCTGAACAGCCCCAACTTTCTCAGCCTATATTCATACAGGAGGTGCTCCAGTCCCCTGATCATCCTCGTGGCCCTTCTCTGGACTTGTTCCAACAGTTCCATGTCCTTGTACAAATGTACAATATGTTCAAATACGTCATTGGATGAGGCTTTGAGCAACCTGGTCTAGTGGAAGGTGTCCCTGTCCATGGCAGGGAGGTTGGAAATACGTGATCTTTAAGGTCCCTTCCAACACAAACCATTCTGTGATTCTACTATTCTATGAAATAGGAAGAGCGTGAATCATAGGCTAGAGTGGTTGAAAATGTCTATTTTTCTTTCTCTTCAATGAGTAAAGCACAGCGTATGGACGGAAAATTTTAAATTGTCCATGTTTATTATGATTGACTCAACAACAAATGTTTCAATCACTTTTAAATTGTAATTTCAGGAATTTTGATCAAAGAAATGTACATTTAACAGTGAGTATTCAGCAAAGCTCATTGCAGAGAGCAATGAGTTGCCTCAGCCAGAAGTTAAAGTCTCACTTGTGCACACTGGCAGCACTCAGGGCTTCCCCCACTCCCCTTCCCAACATGTCAGGACTCTGCACCAGAGATTTCTCTCACACATGCTCAATAGCTGTCTGGAGCCAGGAGCAAATTGGTTTATGGCAAGATCTTTCAAGCATGGACAAAACTTGAAGCTGGCTTCCCAAAGAGAGAGCACAGCAACACAGCTGTGGGCTATGGGGTGTGTGGCTGTCCCTGGCCAGAGCCTCTTGGTCACACTGTGCCCCAGGGTGCCCCACTGGCACAGGTTCCTTGGCATCACCATGGCTCCCCTGTGGCTCCATGTAAGGAATGGGGCACATCCTCACTTCTTGATGGGAATTATTGCATTGCAGTGGCTCAGGAAATTCCCTAGACACCAAAAGGTTCAGGTCCAGGACTGTGGGCCAGAGGGTAGATCTGGGCTCCAGTCCCCTGCAACAATGAATGGTCTAGCATGGAGGAAAAAGCAGGAGTGATGTCCTAACAGCCTCTCCTGCATACAGTCTAAAATGTTTCTTTCTGTATAAAAATGGAGACAAACCAAACATGAAGTAAGTGACTTGTTGCAGGACAAATGCAGCTTTCCATATATCCTCCAAATCTATTTTTTTCTTTTCCCTTTGGCAAACAAAATGAAAGCCCTTCATTAGAAGCTGAATTATTTTTCTTTAAAAAAAATAAAAATGTTTTCAGCTGGGGTGATAAATTGCTTCTTATGTCTGAAAAATGCACTTTCTGGTTTAGGAAAGCCTTTATTCTCTCTCACTAGCTGGCACGTTCCACCATGCAAACAATTTGATCTAGTATTTAGTTAGGTAAATAGAACATTCGTGTTAGAGCAAGAGGGGCTGGTCAAGCATTCCTGACTCAAGACAACCTCTTAGACACTCTGACCAGAAAGGAAATACCACTACATGTGGCTGAATGAAAAATGAGACATTTTATATGCAATATTATTTATTGTTCTATTTGAAGTTTGGATAACAATTGTAAACCATGGGCCTGCATACATATGCATGCACTTAAAATAAGTAGTTAATGAAATCTGGATACGAATGCCATTGCTGATCGCTTTCTATATATATAGTGGACCCTGCCAAAGCACAGTCCTCAGGTTTTGCAGACCTGGGTTGAGATCCAAATGTCGTGGCTCATGCCCATCCCTACTTCTTTTCAAGGAACTCATTCATCAGTGGTGTGGACATTTCCCTGGACTTTATTTTAACTGCCAGAGATTTTTTGGCATTTTATAATATGACTAATTGCAGTGCATGTGGGCGCCGAGGAATGAAGACGCTTCTCTGCTTTAAAATTAGTAGCTGTGACTGCCAAAGTGACACACAGAAATATTCTGGAAGGCAGAAAGAAAGCTCAGTGAGAGTTTCCAAGGCCACACAACAGAGTGCTGACTTTTTCAACTTAGCAAATATGGTTTTCCAAAATACTTGTCTTCCTTTTAATCCTACGGGACACTGCAGCTAAAAGAAGTAGAGAGAGCAATTCTTGGACTTAACCACTTGATTTCCTCTCTGATGAGCTTTCATCTTTCTCTTACTGCACAGCACAAGTCTTTTCTTGACTGTTTTGAATATTGGCTCCTTGGCTAATAAAATTTTACAAGTGATTTTGAAAACAAACAATACTGTATTATCCCTTTTTTTTAACTCATGAAATAAATATTCCATCAAAGAGACTTTTATGTTCCACAGTGGCAGTTCTCAAATGACCAGCACGGTATCATGTTCAAAACAGGGCACGGTCCATTTTTACAGTAGATTTACTCAATCACAGTTACTAATCGGATTAGTACTGCTTTTATGTCTGACAAATTTTTAAAAGTTGAGGGTCATTAAAGCACTTGCACACTGAGAGCCTGTGGTGCTGGGCTGGGCTTTTCCAGTTAACCATTTCTGCTTGGAAACAAATCAGACAACTTCTTTTTAATGCATGCAGAAGCTAAGTTGCTCTTTCGGGTTGCAATGCTACCGAGCATTGAAATCCATTGCTCAACTTAGCAAAGCACATGGAGTTAAGAAAGAATATCAGTTTAAAAGGTAGGAGAGGCTAAGTGCTAGGGAGGGACTCAGGCATGCTACTATCCAAAAGAAAAACATTTCCTAATGCCTTGCTCTTTCCCCTCAACCACATGCAATAACTAAGCCTTACCATCTGAGGCTTTTGATATTGCTCCTTCACAAGTGTTGTCCAAAATGCTAATTAAAAATATTAGGGTTAGAATTAGCTGTCATAAGCTTGCAAGTGATTTCTCTGAGAAGTTAAGAAACAACTGCCTGTACCTCCAAAGGAAGAATCTGGCCACCAAAAGGCTAAGTTTTGCTCAGTGGCTGGACTCTAATGAAGTCAGGGGGTTATTATAGATCTTGTAGAATTATAATACAGGCCTTCCTTGTTTGGATGCTACAGGTGTATCTCCTACTTTGGCTGGTCTCATGAATTGCACAGGAAAACAACTAGAAACCTTTTACTCATAAAACTATAGGAAGGCCTAATATTCACTATCAGACAGCTGGCTAAAAGCTCAAGCAGAATTAGTCCTGTGCCAAAAAGTAAGCAGGCAAAACAGAGAAGAAGGGTAGAAAATTAAGCTATTTCTATTAGAAATACCTTCCTGGAGCTAGAGGAGGGAGCAGAGGGCACTCAGTAACCATTCCAATAACTATTGCAGCATCAAAGCAGTAGGAGTGGTTCTGACTGGCTCATGAAGAAATGGGATTTAAACTTGGTGAAAAAGCTACAAAACATTCCAGATGTCATATAACACCAAAAGCAACTAACAGTGTCTGCCTTTTCATGAAAGACAAGTCTGTTTTAGTTTTAAAAGACTGTTACCAAAAGGCTATCTTGCTAAAAGCACCACAGATGCTGGTATCTGCAAATGGCTCCACTTCTGCCGCTCTAGAATGTATGCAATGAAGCAGCTTTCATACAGCCATTGAAATGCCTTTATTTCACTCCAGTTTAGTAAGTATGGAAAATTAGATTTCTTAATGGATAAAGAAAAATAAGATATTTAATTTTTTTAACATAAATCAATTATGCCAAGAGGATTTCAGTAGAAACAGACGCACTACAGTACAAAATAACTCAAACAAAAATTGAATGAAATATAGTCTATGTTTGTACATGCTCTCTATAAACGCTAACTTTATGAGAAAGTGAATAGGTTAGCATCAGCCAAGCACAAGCCAGGAAACGATCAAATTAAATTTACACATCGAAGCTTAGACTCTGTCCCCTGGGTACATGCATTGCTGTAAGATCTTTAATATTAATATCATGTGTCATTTTCCAAACAATAAAGTGCAGTAGCATGCATTAAAAAAAAAAAACAAGGAAAAGAAAAAAAACTGAATTCACATATATAAATCCATATACAATGCAATGGAGCCTTGCTGCCTGTGTGTCAACTTGCTTCTTTGGAAGGGAAAAACGAAATAAAGATAAAACCTTTTTAGGTTTTTAGACTCCTCTGCAAGACTGCAAAGCTCTGATGATCTTTACAGTAACAACAGTAAATAAATACAGATTGCTATTTGTTAACAGAGCTATTAGCTAGTCTAAGGAGATGGTTGTTAATGCAACTCTGTCTCCTTTTCATGGTCAGGGAGCAGTTTTATGTCTTCTCAGTGAAAAGCAGGAGAGGAATCTTTCCTTTGTTCTACCTAAAACCATTAACTCCTCGAGAGTGCCAGAGCTGAACACCTTCTCATCCCTAGAGACTGTGCAACTTCTACTCACTACTCAGTACTTCACAGATTAGCACAAATAAACTATGCAGAGCAACACACTGAAGGTGTTTCACAACTCTTAAGGAGTAATAATGTTTATTAATCTAACACTGCTCCTTTGAAGACACTGAAAAATACTGTACAAGATATGAATAATATTAGATATTATAATATCTTATTAATTTTTAATGGTAATAGAAAGGTTTTCCAGAGAAATTAAGGCTCAGTGAGATTTTGGCATTTATAGCCACAGGTAGCGACAGAGTTAACAGATAATCCCAACTAGAAAAAATACTTTCTTCTGTGCCACAGCAGGTCTTCCTAAGGCTACTATTGAGCAAGTTGCCAAATACATAAACAAAACCTCCTGGATCAGTAAATATGTTTTAAAGGAAAACTCACAAGATATGAAATAGATCTCTATTGTGTTTTGTCAGTGCAAAACACATCGTAAATCCCATTTAAGGGCCCATGTGAGAACACCAGCACCACTAAACACTGTGATTAGAGGGGCAAACTGACCCAAATAAGTAGTCCTTAAACTGGGGCAGGTTGACAAATACTGTGATCCTGAAGATTCAGGAGCTTTTATGTAGGGGCACAAGGAGTAATTTCAGACAGAAAATTACCAGAATTTAAGTGTCTGCTATGAGCCAAGGTCATCTTAAGCTTCCAGAGTAATCAGTGGAGATCACGTCAATACAGTCAACAAAGCCAAGAGAAAAATTTACCTTATCCTAAGACAAATAAAGAAGAGAGGCATTTGATCTCCTAAAGAGAGATGTCTAGATCTGTTTGATGCTCTAGGATACTTGGGACAAACCAGGGGATGCTAGGAACAAGACCTACAAAAAGTCTTTGCCCTTCAAGAGCTACAAATGGTCGCCAGGTGAAATATCCTGGGACATCAAAAAGGCCACTAGATATACATGATTAGGCAACTGCCTAGTCAGCTGAAAAACTCCCTAAGGAGCTCTAGGTTTATGGACTAGACAGCTAGTGCACATATGCATTAACTGCTAAAGTTAGGTAGATATCTAAGTCCCACACGTTGTGCCAGTTCCATAGTTCCTAGCTACAGGATGAATGGCCACATACTTCTGACTGCCTGAGTACATAAGATACTGAGAGCAGAGCAGAGGGTAACCTTAGGAGCAGTTGCTTGGTGCACACTGAACAATTATGACCCTCAAAGATATGCATTTCATGTGTTTAAACTCTTGGCATGTTACTACTCACACTGTCTCAGTTTATTTATTCTTCTCAAGTAAAAATAAATAACCACAAATCCCCAAGACTATGACAAGAAGACACTTACAGTATTCATCCATTTCCAGAAACAGATACAGTAATCGGCAGTAAAAGTTTCTGGTAAAGATGGCCAAACAACTTGGGGATAAAGAATTTCCATGGGAAGGACCCCACTCCTGGTTCATTTGTTAGGCTGTCTTTAACTCAGACCAGCTTACAGTAGCACAACATTTTTCTATCAGCAGGTCAGGAGGAAAGGCATATTTCATGCTCATGTCGCTGACCCAGACCTCTGGCCAAAAGGGAGTGATACTGATGTGCTCTGGAGCAGGTTTATCTGACTCTTAATCAGAAAGCCATTAGCCTGACACAAGGGTCAAAGAAGGGAGTACAAAATGCACTGATATAGGAGGGATCCCTGTGATTTCCAGAAAAAGCTTGGAAAAAGAGTCTGTGGCACTTCCTCTAATTATTTTTATTACCATGTTGGACTTCAAAACAGCAACTTAGGAAAAGAAACAGTGAGGTAAAGCCCTGACCCCACTGAAATAAATGGGAATTTTATTACTGACCTCAGTAGGAAAAAGCTTGACTTTTTGCTAAGTTTAAGAGTCCCTGCTTCTTTCAAGTGTGCAAATATTGCAGGATAGGCAGTGATTTCAGTGGGACTCGGAAATCTCCTCCTGGTTTCCTGTGTGAACTGGAGGCTGTCAAATCAAAAACATTGGCTTTGTTCACTCGTACTGGGTACACTTCCCTGGTGCCTGTCAAGAAGCTGCACAAATTTGCTTTAATTGCCCTGACCAGCCTCACCTGGGACTCCCACCACACCTTCTGCTCATGGGCTCATGAGCCCCATTTGAGTTTGGCTCCAGGATGCTGACTGGTTTTACTGGGCACACTGTGGCTGTGTGGTGTGGAGCTTTCTCTCTAGCTCTGTTTCTAGCTCCACATCCCAGATGTCAGACCTGGCCGGTGGCTTTGTTTTTCTTTTGTCTCCTAATTGGTGTCCTTGGCTGGAGTTTGGACCTAAATCCTTACTTTGGCTTGTCAGAGACTCCCAGCTGAAGCTAGCAGCAGGGCCCTGTTCAGGTACTGTGGGACTGTGGCTTGGTTATGCACATAACAAATTACAATGGCCTGCTCAGTAGGGAGATACAGTAGTCATCATTGCTCCCCTGCTGCTCTGTTTAATTTCTGTCTCCCTAATATGACATCAAGCAACTTAGATTCAGCAATGGGAACAGAAGTGTTCAAACCACTGTGTTTCCCATTCGGTTTTTGTTTTGTCACTTTTACACTGACAGTGTGATAAGTCGCTTGCTGAGGTGAGCAGCTCGAGAGAGGACACCTTCACCACCGGAGCGGGGGGAGACCAGCGCCCAGGAGCCTCAACTCAGAGCGACAAGAGCCACCGAAGGAGCCTCAAGCCCCCGACAGGACTTGTCCCAGGAGCCGGCAGCTCCGCTGACGCGAGCAGCTGACTCACAGGGGGCGGAGCCAGGAGGAGCGGCGTTAGCTGTGAGTGGTTTAAAAGTGACCCAGGGAGCGCGGTGGGCAGGGCAGGTGAGCACTCGCCCTATGATCAGGGCCCGGTCTGAGAGCTCTGCCCTGACGGCAGCCAGCGTAGGCGCCCAGACAGAGCTGGTAAGAGGGGAGGCTGCAGTGCAGAGCTGGGAGTGCAGAGAGTGCCTGCACTGGTCTGGTGAGGTGTTGTGGTTTAAAACCACTGCATAGCTTGTGCACTCATTCCCCCCCTTGCTCCCCCAACTCCCAGAGAGTTAGGAAGGAGAATCCAAAGAATGTAGCCCCCACGGGTTGAGATAAGAACAATTTAATAACTAACGTATAACAAAAATCACTACTGCTACTACTACTACAAACAATAATGATCAAGGAAATAACAAGAGAATACACCTCACCAGCCACCAACCCATAACTCACCCCACCCTGCCCAACCGAGCACCGACCGATACCTCCTTCATCCCTCCCAGAGTCCCAGCCCTTCCAGGTAACTCTCGGTGACATCCTGGATATGACGTGCTATGGATATGCTCTTTGGATAGCCTGGGTCAGGTGTCCTGTCTCTCCTTCCTCCCGGCCTTCTCTCCTCCCTGGCAGAGCATGAGCTCAGAAAAGGCCTTGGACAAACCAAACATTTGAGCAGTAACTCAAAACATACTTGCTATCAGCAACCGTTCCCAGCCCGAAAGTCAAAACACAGCATTGCACCAGCTACCAAGAAGGAGAAAAATGACTGCTACTGCTCAAACCAGGACATGAGGGAAAGGTGCACAATGGGCAGGGCTGCACTCGGTTCTCCCTGATGGAGGTCCTCCTCTAGCAGGTGGCTGAGCTGCGGGAGGCTGTCAGTAAGCTGCAAGATGTCAGGGAAGCTGAGAGGAAGCAGCACGGCTTGCTCCAGGCCCAGACAGTGCAGGGGCCTCAAGATTCCCCTCTAACTCCTGGAGGAAAGAAAGAGGCTGTTAACCCGGAAAGCTGGGAATTAGTAACAAAAAAAAAAAACAACAGAAGAAGGAAGAGAGCAATTAAAAGCAAGGGGCTTCCTCCTAAATCTACTGTCCCCACCCAGAACCACTTTGCTGTCCTGCAGGGGGCTGATGAGGAAATGCACTTGCATCAGAAACAGTCGGCTGGTGCACTGGTACAGAAGACCTCTACTGGTGCTGCCATGAAAAAGCAGTGGGTTGTAGTAGTAGGGGACTCTGCCTTGAAGGGGACAGAAGCACTCATCTGTCGGCCTGACCCGATCACAAGGGAGGTATGTTGCCTACCTGGGGCACAGATCAGAGATGTTGCGGAGAGGCTGCCTGCTCTAGTAAGTCCCACGGACTATTACCCGCTTCTAGTGATACATGTAGGTGCTAGGGATATAGATAGTAGTAGCCTGAGGAGTATAAAGAAGGACTACAGAGCCCTGGGAGAGGTGTTTAGAGACTCTGGAGCTCAGATAGTCTTTTCATCAGTTCTCCAGGACACAGGGGAGGATCTTCCAAAGGCAAGGAGAATTGGACATGTTAATAAATGGTTAAAAGGGTGGTGTCATAGTCAAGGGTTTGGGTGTCTTGAACATGGGACCCAAGTTTGTAGGCCAGGCCTACTGGGGGCTGGTAGAGCTGCTCTGATAAAGGGAAGAGTGGCTTTGCTGGGAGGCTTGCCAGACTTGTCAAGGATGCTTTAAACTAGTTGTGTTGGGGGAGGGGAGCATCATTCCATCCCAACACACCCAGTCAGTTGCCAGCACCTATAATAAATGCTCGGACCAATGGAGTGATATTCCGGCCGCTCCAGCCAATGAGCTGGCTTCATTTGGAGCTTGGCTCAGATGCCTCTATACAAATGCCCGTAACATGGGGAACAAACAAGAGGAATTAGAGATGTGGGCACATCTACGGGGCTATGATATAATAGGCATCACATGGGATGGCTCCTTTGACTGGAGTGTTGGAATGGAAGGTTACAGGCTTTTTAGAAAAGACAGACCCAGTAGGAGGGGAGGGGGAGTTGCCCTTTATGTTAGGGATAGCCTGGAGAGTATGGAACTCTGTCTGGGGACAGGTGAGCAGTTAACAGGAAGTTTGTGGGTCAGGGTTAAGGGGAAATCAGTGATGGGAGACATTACTGTGGGGATATGTTACAGACCACCTGATCAAGAGGAAGCTGTGGATGAAGAACTCTACAGACAAATAGGAAAAGCCTCACGCTCACAGGCCCTTGTTCTCATGGGGGACTTCAACCACCCTGACATCTGTTGGGGCGACGGTATGGCCCAGCACAAGCAATCCAGAAGCTTCCTCGATTGTGTGGAAGACAACTTCCTTCTGAAAGCAATAGAGGAGTCGAAAAGGAGATGTGCCCTGCTTGACCTCGTGCTCACCAACAGGGAAGGGCTCGTTGGAAATGTGACTCTCCAGGGGAGTCTTGGATGCAGCGATCACGAGATGACTGAATTAGAGGTCCTCAAGACAGTGAGAAGAGCATGCAGTAAGCTCAATACTCTGGACAAGAAGAGAGCAGACTTTGGCCTCTTCAGGAACCTGCTTAGTAAGGTTCCATGGGATATAGCCCTAGAGGTCAGGGGGCCCAAGACTCTTGGTTAATATTCAAGGATCACCTACTGCAAGCTCAGGAGTGTTGCATCCCAACTAGAAGGAAGTGCAGCAGGAGGGCCAGGAGACCTCCTTGGATGGATAAGGAGCTGCTGAGGAAAATTCAAAGGAAAAAAAGAGGCTTATAAAAGGTGGAAGCAAGCACAGGTGGCCTGGGATGTATACAGGGATGTTGTCTGGGAAGCTAGAGACAAGGTTAGGAAAGCTAAGGCCCAGTTAGAGCTAAACTTGGCTAGGGATGTTAAAGATAACAGGAAGGGATTTTATAGGTATGTAGTAGCTAAAAAACAGACTAGGGACAATGTAGGCCCCCTCCAGAAGCCATCAGAAGAACTGGCTACACAGAATTTGAAGAAGGCTGAGGTTCTGAATGACTTCTTTGCCTCGGTCTTCACTGGCAAATGCTCTGACCACACCACCCAAGTCTTGGAAGGCGGACACAGGGACTATGAGAATGAAGACCTTAGACCGACTGTACGAGAAGATCTGGCTCGAGACCATCTTAAGAACCTGAACATGCACAAGTCCATGGGACCTGATGAAATCTATCCATGGGCCCTGAAGGTCTTGAAGCCACTGTCCACCATATTTGAAAAATCATGGCAGTCAGGTGAAATTCCCGATGACTGAAAAAAGGGAAATATAACCCCCATTTTCAAGAACGGGAAAATGGATGACCCGGGGAATTACAGACCAGTCAGTCTCACCTCTGTGCTTGGCAAAATCTTGGAGCACACTTTCCTGGAAGGCATGCTAAGGCACATAAAAATCAACAAGGTGCTTGGTGACAGCCAGCATGGCTTCACTAAGGGGAAATCCTGCCTGACCAGTCTGGTGGCCTTCTATAGCAGGGCTATGGAACAGATAGACAGGAGTGGAGCAATTGATGTCATCTACCTGGACTTGTGCAAAGCGTTCGACACTGTCCCATATGACATCCTTGTCTCTAAATTGGAGTGTCATCAGTTTGATAGGTGGACCACTCGGTGGATACAGAACTGGCTGGATGGTTGCATGCAAAGTGTTGTGGTCAATGGTTCAATATCCAGCTGGAAACCAGTAACGAGTGGTGTCCCTCAGGTATCGGTGTTGGGGCCTACACCTGGGTCAGAGCAATCCCAGGCACAGCTACAGGCTGGGCAAAAAGGAAATTCAGAGGAGTCCTGCCAAGAAGGACTTGGGGGGTCAGCGGGTCAATGAGAAATTGGGTCAATGAGAAAATGAATGTGTGAGTCGGCAGTGTGTGCTCACAGCCCAGAAAGCCAACTGTATCCTGGGCTGCATCAAAAGAAGCGTGACCAGCAGGTCAAAGGAGGTGATCCTGCCCTTCTACTCTGCTCTTGTGAGACCTCACTTGAAGTATTGTGTGCAGTTCTGGTGTCCTCAACATCAAAAGGACATGGAACTGTTGGAACAAGGCCAGAGGAGGGCCACGAGGATGATCAGGGCACTGGAGCACCTCCCATATGAAGACAGGCTGAGAAAGTTGGGGCTGTTCAGCCTGGAGAAGAGAAGGCTGCATGGAGACCTCATAGCAGCCTTCCAGTATCTGAAGGGGGCCTACAGGGATGCTGGGGAGGGACTATTCATTAGGGACTGTAGTGATAGGACAAGGGGTAACAGGTTAAAACTTAGGCAGGTTTAGATTGGATATAAGGAAGAAATTCTTTACTGTAAGGGTGGTGAGGCACTGGAATGTGTTGCCCAAGAAAGTTGTGAATGCTCCATCTCTGGTGGTGTTCAAGGCCAGGTTGGATGAAACCTTGGGTGATATGGTTTAGTGTGAGGTGTCCCTGCCCATGGCAGGGGGGTTGGAACTAGATGATCTTAAGTTTCTTTCCAACCTAACTGTTCTATGATTCTGTGGTGACTCGTTTGTCCTCAATGTAGCTAGGGTGCTGCTAGCAATCTATTCTTCTTGGAAGCTTAAAGTAATCATTAACAGATTTGACTCGGATGCTTATTAAGATGTGGATCTCTGCATATGCAGTTTCCTGCCGCAGTGCAACATTAACAGCATATCAAGGATTCTGGATTATTAATTCCAAAAGCTACATTATATGAAAAACCCACTACCAGTGGCAGTACTCTAGGTCCTGTTCTTCCACCCCTTTTGCTTGCACTGGACTGAGGTAAGCATCTTTTAGACTAATGGTGAGAAAGTGGGACTATCTTGTGATAAAATTGTTTCTATATCAATACCTCTCAATTTTTATCTTGTGGCTTTTCATTTGTTTGTTCTCCTCTCCCCCAGTGGCTGAATGAGCTTGCACAATCTCTGAACATAACCCTATCTATGGCAAGAGCTTTCATAACATAGAATAGCTTTCATAACATAAGTCTCCCTTTTATTTTGAAAACAGCACATCTGTTTTATTAATGTCCCCTCTTTATATCAATACAATTAACTACGGAGTTGTTTCCTTTTCTGTGTCAATTGCAACTTTGTAGACCTGTAATATGTTACCTTTCAATTCACTCTAGTCTGAAGAGCTTTGATATAATTTGTTCTTTTATATGAAAGTTGTGAAATAGCTTTGATTATGCTTGTCTCCTGATACATATCTTTTGCAATTGTGCTATATTCTTATTCTTAGATGGGGAAATAAGAACTGTGCAAAGTATCTGAGGTCAGCGCATTGTGGAGTTGCAGAATGGTGTAATATTGCTGTAAAAACAAACCCTTCACAAAAGTGCTGAGAAACAGAATGTTATCTCAGTTTGGAGTTCATCTGAAGCTCCTCTTGCCTAAAGAGAGGCCAGGGCTACAGTTCATCTACAAAGGCAAGTGATTTACTCAGTAACACAAGCAATTTTAAACATTATAAACTGCCATCACTTATATTATTATCCTATTCAACCAAACAACTGATCTGCCCTTGATCTGTGGGACCAAGTCTCGAGTAATAAGGGATTGAAATAGTCTTTAATAATCAGAAATTAGTACGTAATACTAGGATAGTTTTAATTCTTCAGGTAAATCCAAACCCACAGACTGTATCTGTGTACCTAACCTTCACTACTTAACTACAGATGCGCTGAAGCCCATGAGTGGAGTACCTCACTAGAACTTCTCTGGCTACTTTTTAGCTTCATTGAAGTTGTCATCTGGAGTAATTGGGGCTATTTAACCACAGAATCAAACCAAAAGAAGTTAACAATTCCTTATTCCACACTCTAACTGAGATAAGTAACACTGATGCCACTTTTTCCACATGGCAACTTCCCTAAAAAGTTTTAATGTTCAAGTTCTTGCTACATGTCCTGTTTTGGACTGATGCGGGTTAAATAAAGACTCTCACTTAATAGCACAGGGTGAGTTGAAAATATGTCATTAACTGTGTTGTATATTTTTGAAGATAAAAAGAGCAATTCTACTGCTGGCAATGTCAACCTCCCATCTTTGAAAGCCTAGGGGAAAAAGAAAATCTTGACAGAGAGGGAGTAGGGAGTAGAATGGAGTGATACAAAATGCTGCTAAAATACGTAGTCTGTGAAATTATTTTTATCCCTGTATTACATTTCTGTAATAATCACTTAGGCAATTGGATCTCAAAAAAGGAGAATGCTTTCTCCACAAACTGTCCTTGTGACATTATTACCATGCAAGGAAATTGCCATATCATGCCCTGATGCCTATTGAAAATTGCAGTCTTTTTAGTAATTCTGCTAAGAATGTCTTTCTAACAGAAACCGTTTTCCAACTGAAAATAGTGCCTAGATAAAGACAGTAAACTGCATGATGAATGATAGTGCTGCTGATTAATAGTTTATGCATAAAGTAGATTAGTTGGTAGGCAACAGACCAAGGATGTCAAGGAAGGATTAGGAAAGTGAAAAGCAGCCCCTGTGCTTATGGTTACTTATACAGCAAACAATACTGCCCCTCCTAGCACAGCAGCAACCACCTGTTTTCATTATATATGTGTGTATATATAGATATGAATATTTTGTGGTGCTTCTTGCTATTCTTGTTAATATCATGTTTGCTGTTTGTTACACCAGAAGACATCACTGGCAGAGATGCTCTTTTTGCAGTCAGCTATACTGACTAGATTAAGAGGGGTAAAATACTTAAGATGAAACAAACAGATTATACAGACATGTAAGCACCAATTCAGTTAAAAGGAAGGATGTGACACTCTGGAGTCATGGAGTTAGTGACACATCCTTGTGAATCAGTGAAGCACTGTAGGGATATTTTGGCTGAAGCCCATGGCCCTTACTCTTACATAGCACCATATCCACACTAAAACTCTCTGGGCCTAAAGTGTTCACTAAGCAGCTCCTTGCATTATATTCCTTAATGCCTCCCTTTAGAAAGAGCTTAGAGCTCATCTCTGTGCCCCTGACTTTGCCTCCTGGTCAGTCTGAGGCTCATGTGGACACCTACAAGCAATGAAGATGTGACTATTCAGCTTCACTCTATAGAAGTCAAGCGAGTAGCAATCTTACAGTACATAGGATGACATTTTTCACAAAACATAAATGAGGAAGGCTACATTAGGATATTGTATTGATATTTAAGTGTTGAAAGCCTTGTAAAAGCTATAGTACTTTCTGGCAATTTGAACCATGTTATGTTTCCCAGTTTTACCTAAAGACAATAATTGCATTACTTTTGTCGTTTTCCCTTGTTATGCAATATATGTGACAGGAATATTTTTTTTCCTCCAAAGACTTCCAGTTGTTGCTTTTTGGTAGTTACAGAAATTCCCCAAATATAGTCCTGTTATAGCTGCAACATACAGCAATGTTCCTGGCTTGAAAGCTGCGTTGCTGTCTGAAAACATTTCAACTTCACCCTTTCAAGATTATCACTGTCAAAATTAGGGGGTTTAAATGTTACTATTTTTGTCTTACTTGCTGACCTGCAGATGACTTTACACCACTTTTGTCTGTCCATACGTAATACACTAACTCTTGAATGTCACAGCTGACTGTTCCCTGGTGTTCAGATGACAGAGGACAACCCCTTTTACCTGGGGGAAATTTGGATGGGTATAAAAGAAGATGGAAGAGTGGATGAAGGCCCTTGCATCTATTCAGATAAGCCACTAATTCAAACACATCTGATAATTGATTATAAATCAAAGAATCTAAGGTTAAAATCTAAAAAGGTGGGAAAAGTAGTCCATGTGTGTACAATAATCAGGCCTGCAGAAGCAAGGGAGCCATGAAATACATATGACCTTTAGATAAGTCAGGTTCTGCCCCTTTTTTCCTGCACAGGAGCTGAGCTCCTGCCCTCTCCACACGCATGAGTTGGGGACTAATGGAGACTGTGCTGAAAAAGTAGCTCCAGCACAGGGACTAACCTGCCTCTTCTTCCTCTTTTCCCCCCTCACTTGGTTGTATCCAAAATCTTGTTGCCATTTGGCATCCCCATACACAGGCTGCCTGGGTGTCAGATAAAGAAGCTTATCAGAGAACAGCAGCAACAGAGCTAACTCCTGAAGAAGCATCATGTAGACACTAATAGAATATGGAGTGAGAGAAGCAAGTATCTTCTGAAAACATTTTCTAATTGCTTGTGATGTTCTATATGCTATCTTCTCAAGCTGTACTCTGACTCCCAAATGATAGAGCAGTGATGAACTGCACTTACTGAGAACCTGCTTCTAGAGCTCAGGAGGAGAATCCAGTCTTCTGAAATATATGAAAGAGGCTTTTTTTATCTTTTACCTTGGTACCATACTGAGCAATTCATTCCCTTGAGCAACACCCATCAACTTAATGAGATGAGCTACAGTAAACTGCAGCAGTAAACGTAGATTCTCTCTAATCTGCTGCTGAAAAAAAAAACCTTTTTTAAAACAAAAATTTGTGTGGAGCTTTTAAATCATGTGCAATTCTTGGCTCGGTGTATGGCTATCTGACACATAAGATACTGACACAATATTCTGGGGACTTCTGTAAGCAGCAAATAAATCATTGCTTTGAAGTCATCCTTTTGCATATTTTACTGATAAATGGAAGACTTCGTATTTTTGTGGGATTCTGTTGTTTTTTCCTAATTGCTTGAGCTGAAAACTCATTCCGTCCTTTCTCAAAACATCCAAGCATAAGTAGCCATTAACCAGAAAACATGCGGCACCTGACTTACATGTGGAGTTTGGTAACTGCTGAGCCTCAAAGGTCCAGCCCACTCTGATGGGGTGAATATAATTATTGCCATGACAAGGCCTGCAAGTTATTCATTTCTATTCTCCCATGCACAATCCCTCATTAGCAAAAAACCCACCAAACTCCTGTGGTTTTCAATTTTTCTTTCTGACTGAGGAAGGCTGTACCTGTCTGCTTTAATTATACACCTAAATACACGCATGTAAATATGATTTCTTTGGCTGGGAGAACTTAAGAAAGAGAAGGCTTTGCAGTTATCATTTCCATTTTTTCTTTTTAAGAAAGGCATAAATTAGTTACTGATAGCTACAATTGTTGTTTAATTCTGATTATAATTACAGACATTAAATTTGGTATTCATCTTTTCACTATAGTTATTCTTGTCTGAATATGGCACACATTTCTTTTTATAAAATTCCTTAGACTGTTTAACAGAACACAGTACAAATGGACATGCAACTCGAGAAATAACTCCTTAAATTCTGTTTTCTGTTGTGGGGTTTTTTTAAATCTGTTGATCACAGTAACTGCTGAAGCTCAAGGTCATTAGCCTATGCAAATTTAGGTAGCGTCATTTAAGAAGTTGTTTATAAGGATGTTTTGTTTCCTGCCTTGTTCTCCCTTGTGCTTATGTAACTATGCCATTCAGCTCTGCACATTATAAGGTCATGCTCAGTTACTAAGATCATGTAGTCATAGAATCATAGAATGGAATGGGTTGGAAACAACCTTCAGATCATCTAGTTTCAACCCCCCCTGCCTCACACTCAGACCATGTTGTCCAAAGCCCTGCCTAACTTGGCCTTGAACACCGCCAGGGATGGAGCATTCACAGCTTCCCTGGACAACCCATTCCAGTGCCTCACTACCCTTACAGTAAAGAATTTCTTCCTTATATCCAATCTAAACTTCCCCTGTTTAAGTTTGAACCCATTACCCCTTGTCCTATCACTACAGTCCCTAATGAAGAGTCCCTCCCCAGCATCCCTGTAGGCCCCCTTCAGATACTGGAAGGCTGCTATGAGGTCTCCATGCAGCCTTCTCTTCTCCAGGCTGAACAGCCCCAACTTTCTCAGCCTGTCTTCATATGGGAGGTGCTCCAGTGCCCTGATCATCCTCGTGGCCCTCCTCTGGCCTTGTTCCAACAGTTCCATGTCCTTTTGATGTTGAGGACACCAGAACTGCACACAATACTCCAAGTGAGGTCTCACAAGAGCAGAGTAGAAGGGCAGGATCACCTCCTTTGACCTGCCGGTCACACTCCTTTTGACGCAGTCCAGGATACGGTTGGCTTTCTGGGCTGCGAGCGCACACTGAAGCCAGCTCATGTTCATTTTCTCACTGACCAACACCTCCACGTCCTTCTCCACAGGGCTGCTCTGAATCTCTTCTCTGCCCAACCTGTAGCTGTGCCTGGGATTACCTCAACCCAAGTGTAGGATCTTGCACTTGTGGTTGAATTTCATGAGGTTGGCATCAGCCCACTTCACAAGCACGTCAAGGTCCCTCTGGATGGCATTCCTTCCCTCCAGCATATCAGCCAAACCACACAGCTTGGTGTCATTGGCAAACTTGCTGAGGGCATACTCTATCCCACTGTTCATGTTGCCGACAAAGATGTTGAACAAGATCAGTCCCAACACCATCCCCCTGAGGGGCATCCCTCATTATCGATCTCCAATTGGACATTGAGCCATTGGGTCAGTTATATCATATAAGTAAGGGTGCCAATACTGCTTGGATAATGCTGCCACACACTAGTGACTATGGCAGAGGTGCACAGGGCTATACTAGGTACTGTTTTGCTGCTTTGGAGTGCCGACTAAAGCACTTAACAGGTGATTAAGATTTCTAAATCTTAGTTTAGGAGTAAAATCTAAGTTTAGGAAAGACTAGTCCAGGAAAACACAGCCCAAAACAGCTTGGAAAAGTCCTGTAGTATGTAATTTTTCTGTGTTATCTTACTTATTGTATGACACTATTTTCCAGAGCCTAGATTATAAAAATACTTTCACTCTGCCTTTTTATCCAATTCAAACAATACAACAGATGGTTTACAAAACTGTCAACAGCACGTGGCAGTTGAATGTATGCCCAAGCACTGTAACTTTAACCAGTCAAATGCATTTCTGCTCTCAGCTGAATAATGTAAATATTCACAATGTTGTGTAGGACATACTTGCAGAAAACCCCAAACTGAGGTATAATAGAATTTTAAAAAGCCAATGATGTTTTTCCTGAAGTCTCACAAACTTTTATGAGAATATCTAGCCAAAATCTGGTGACTAAATATTCATCAGTGAAGACAAGCTGTTCTCTACAGTATGGGCTGAATAGTATCAGAAATAAATCTCTGAAGGAAGCCAGGCCCTAAAGAAGGCAGGAGCTGAACTTCACCTTACAGCAAAAAACAAGCACCCGGAGGAGGAAGAAGAGATAAGACAATGCTTCTGCATGAAAGTATTTGCACTACAGCTCATCGAGCATGAGTCCCTGAGAGACACGGTGTCAAAAAAAAAAAGAAAAAAAAAAAAGAGAAACTGTAATAATTATCTAAAAATAGGATTATAGCCTGTGGACACAAGTAATCCATCTGATAGACTCAGCAGTAGCTGGAGTACTGCATATTGGTCCTGCACTTCAAGGAGGACATGGGCAACAGCATGGCCAGAAGACAAGATGTACAAGATTAAGGTTTCGTGCATTTGGCACTCTGAGAACATGATAATGATCTTCAAATATGTAAAATACTGCTTCACAGAAGAAGGAAACCATCTGCTCTGCTGGGCAGGGAGGACAACAAGGGGCTGAGACTGCAGCAAAGAGACTGGACGTAGCAGGTTTCTGACTGACAAGACTAGATTTGGGGGAAGATTATCTGGGACATTGTGTTTTTCAGAACCAGTAAGAAGACTTCTGCCAGGAACAGCACAAGCACAGAGGTCCTGCCATAAGGCAACCTACAGAATGATGTCTAAGGTACTTTTCTGCTGTACTACAGTTTAACATGCTTCAAGTTTGACCAAATGTATGGAATATGCTCTATAGAAAATGGCTGAAAAAACACCAGCTCCCACTGTCTCCAGGAACATTTAGCCCTTGGTTTTCAGCAGCTGACCTACTCCCTACATAACAAAGTTGGTAACTGTCTCATTTTCCAATGTTTGTAGGCTCCCATTAAAAATTACCTGTGCTTAATTAGAGAGATTTAAGATTACTTCTAAGTGCTGAGCATGCAAGGCATGACATAGCTTTACTACCAACTTCTTGTTGCACTGTATTTGCAACAGATATACAGTCTTCTAAGTAGTGTCATCCTGGACACCTCAATAAAGTGCCAGTAGTAGTAACAACAATGGTAACAATGATGAAGATTTTGTATGGAGATTAGCAAAATCGCACTAGTTTCTGATTCACAAATGCGCACTTGAAGCCCTTCCTGTCCTTTGTCATTCTGCTCAGCTATTTACAGCTGTGGTCACTGTCAGAAATAAAAATGGTATGCCAAAAATAGAAACATATATGGAAACAAACCTACAGTCATAGGAAGGCCAGTGCAGTTTGTAGCTTCAGCAAGTGTTAGCAGGCTAAGGTAAGCTTGAAGAATTACTCTCCTTCCCACCAAGGTCTACATTTTACTAAGCTGTAATGTAAGACTTGCATAGTGGGAATCTTCAGTATAATTTGTATTTGTTATATGCCAGCTAATTGGAGGTAAAAGAAGAAAACTTTTTAAGAAAGTGGATTTGAAAAGGTTATCTGCATTCCATTCAAACATTGATTGTACAGCCCACCTACTTTGCTATTCTTCCATTAGAAATCAGTAAAATTAAACTGAAGTGCTAGCAAGTAGAGAAGAGCACAAAGAGGCAGAACAGGAAAATTCTGAAGATGAAATGAATGACAAGTACATGTACTGCCTCAGGTTCAGACAAGATAAATTGTTTAATCTCTCAAAACTTATCTTTTTTTTCAGAAGAATCCGTACATGGTGAAAACAGTGGGCAGAATGTAAGTAGCTAAAAAGAGCTACCTTTGAGATGTGCTCATACTTCTACACTGCATAAAAAGATGTCAGTTTTGAAACCATCTTTGAGATGTAAGACTCTGTGGCAGAAAAGAAAGAACTGGTACTTTAATGTCTAAATATACAAAGGTTAATATTTGGACTTAGGGCTTTTAGAAAGAAATATGCATAGTACCAGTAACAAGCACGAGGTGGAACTCAGCACTCTAAAGGGTTAAAGTGAACTTTAGTTTTCCACCATTCACCCTCTGGTACTGTGTCTTCATAAATTTCCCCTGTTTATGGAGTGTTTTTGATGGCAAGCAATTCTTTGTTGAAAGTTAAGTGCTCTTTTATATGAATAATTAAAGAAGGTTTTGGTTTGAATGAATACATTATTTTGACAAATGTTTATTGGAAACCCAATTATGGCTTCATAAATCAGTGCTATCTGTGGTACATCAGGTGAGCTCACCCATGCCATCAAATGGCACGTTGAATATTAGTAGGATAATTAAAACAATTCTGTTGAATGTTGTCCCTCTTACACAGGTCTGACAGTAGTCAAAACAGGAAGAAATTGTTTATTATTTTTATTTAATTTATTAAAATACTTCTTGTAAGATGTAATGGACATACTTAACAAAGAAGAAAAAAACACATTTGTTTTCAATTTGCAGCTAGATGAAAATGACAAGGTCAGGCACAATTCATGAACTGAATGACAGCTGAATTTTAAGAGTCGGCAGGGAACAGAAAAGATATGTATGAAGTCTATTGTTTGCACTTTACACATAGGTGAAGCAGGGCTTTGTTTTGTCTGAAGTGGTCACTGATAATATGAAATATGTCTAGAGTCAATTAATGTGCTTCCTTGTCCTCACTGCTACAGTGATTCTGAGTTAGAATGACCAGATTACTGAGAAGCTATTTTCATAACTATGAAAATGAAGGGAATCAAAGAGAAAATCTTGAACTCAAGGTCAAGAAGAAAGGAAGGAGGTTAAAGCTGACAACAAATAAATAAGTCTACAGGGGATAAGCTAACAGGAATTCCCATCTCTTGAGGCCCTCTGGCTGATGACAGCAAAATGGAGATGTTCACAGTATCTGTGGCAGGACACCAAAGATCTTTTTAAGCTTTATGAAAAGAATCTGCATGATTTCCCAAAAGATTGTTTCCCAGGTTTAGGATATAGCTATATTTATTATATTCACTAGGACTTAGAAACATAAAATAGGGGTCAAAACTTCAGTAATTGTATTTTGTGTGTACATGAATTAGTGTGATGTAGCCACCCAGATGCCTGTTTTACCAACTCAACTTCAGCATAACATTCTTCTCAATGGCACAGAAGAGGGAATGAGGAGATATAAGGAGAAAACCAGAAAGCAGCACAACATTCAGCTTTTCATCCATGAAAGAATATGAGTGTTAGATGTTAGTCAGAGAGTTGGCAATGAAATACATTTATATGGAATTTATCAGTTCACTGAAAGGAAAAAAAAAAATCACCAAGACAAGTTTTTTTGTTTCACCTGAAGTAACCTTCCTCCAGAGCAAATCAGGCTCCAAATTTCTGGCATCTGGCAGCATGCAGGCAACCTGGAGGCCCCAGGGTTGAAGCTCCCACATTAGTACTTCTCAGAAGCTCGTATTTCCCCAGAGATCTGCTTCTCAGATGATGTACAAAATTGAAGTTGAAGCCTTCTTCCAAGTAACAGACAAATTTTTGTCATTTTCTGCAAGATAGACATAATATTCTCCCTATTCCATTGTACCTTGCCTTCATTCTTTCCCAGGATTTCAGCTAGATAAATGGTAAGTGTGGGAAACAATGTAGAACTATTTAGGATCATATGTTTTCATAGCAAAATAAGAGTTCATTCAGCCTAAAAGCAGGCATGCATTTTGCTATCAAGAGCACCATCACCAACAATAAATACTCTATAGATGAAGGAGACAATTTAGGGCAATCATGGTGCATGAAGCAGGATGGAGCCATGGGCTTTTTCTCTTACTTAAGCAGTCATTTCAGGGCAAACAAACCTAGAAACCTCTTTCCTAGAGTAGAGGAATGAAAGTACTGGTTTATATATTCATTTTAGCAAAACTTGTTTAAATTTCATGGACTGTGCTTTTTTATCTCTTAACTTCTGGACTCATGTTCTAGTTCCCCTTAAGTAGACATAAGGGATTTTAGAAGTAAATTCTACTACGCTTCTTTTTCATCCATCTCCTTAAAAAGGCAGACCATTCAGCCCAAGAAATGAATTTGCTTTAGTAGAGTTAGGGAGATGTAAGTGGTTGGCCTGGTAAAGAGAACTATGGAAATTGAACAGGAAAGAGACACTTTTAGAAACTTCCCCAAGCTGTGCTAATGCTGGAAGGGTAACAAGAAAAAGGCAGTCTGCAGTCTATCACCTTGACAAAAAGACTCAAGACACAGCTGTTCAACACCCTAGTTATCAACCAAAGCATCAGCCCTTTCTCAAAGTTTCATGGAAGTTTGTTGTCAATCAATAAGGCTAACAGATTTGGTTTGTGGCAAAGTTTATCAGTTTTTCTTATCTCTAGTCTCTTTTCTCAAGCTCTGTTTCCTCCCTTTGCCTGTGGCTACTCTAAATGCACATGTGAATTATTGGAAGGGATTAGGGGGGAGAGAGAGAGCCCCAGTTTTCATAGTTCAGATTTATAATGCAGCAGCTCTGAAAGACTTAGCCTTAGATTTTATTTCTGAAGAAGCTCGGCTATCAACCTTATTCCCATTGTTATTGATTTAGCATTAGAACACAGGACCGAAATATCGTTCAATTTCACTGTGCCATCTGCCAAAATATCTTGAGGGACAAGCTGATTATTCTATCGTTCTCAAACCCTGTGAGTGCAATGCATTAGGACAGTTGCTTCTCTTTTCTACGGTGACAAAAGAAAATGCCCCACTGCATACCTTGCATAGCCTCCTTTTTCAACAGAAACCAGCATTTAAAGTATTATATCTTAAAGCTCAAAAGAGAGGAAAGCTTCAAGGAAGATAGTTCTTTTATATGCAAGACTCATGTTGCCATCCGTAAATCACTCAGGCTGCTGTTATAATCCAGAGAAAGAAGCTGGCATCACCCCTAAACACAGGATGTGAGAGACATCATCAGAACAAAACCAATAAAAGGGGTCATTAAAACACCTAGAAGTTAAAATACTTGAAAATAGCTCCCCAAATTTTCTTGTGGCAAGACAGTGATTGAGCTATAAATCAAAGTTATTCTTCTTCAGGGGATATTTAGAAAGAGGGCCATACAATTTGTAACTCTCCTCATCTAAAGCAGCAGCTTTTACGCTAATGGGGAGAAGCAGATAACTGATCACCACCCTCTGTTATTTCAAATGTACTCCTTTCCTTACAGCAAGAACAGAAAAGCAAGCTTTGTTTTCAATACGGTCAACATAAATGAATAGAATATTGTTTTAATGCTAGCTTTCATTTGATTAACTTTTAACATTCCCTATGTTTTATTCGCATTGCTAAAAATGGAAACAGTGGATTGTGTTGGCTGGATTAAATTACTTTTTTTTTCAAAAGTTACTTTGACCAGAACATAGAGAAATATTCATGTTAGAAAGGCTTTGTACAGCATCACTGAAAACAATAGTTATTCAGAGCAAGTAACTCTGATCCATTATGCACTACTCAACCACAGTACATGAGCAAAAATGACAGAGGAACAGGCTGTCCAGCAAGCATTTGCTTTGAAGTCCACACAATAAAAAAAAATCTACATTGTTCACTGCATTATGAAATTCTGAAATCTACAAGTTTTCACGCTGTTTTTGTGTCCGGCCTCTCTATCAACTTCATCTGAACATTCCTGTGGTCTGCAATAAGCAGTGGGATGAAAACACCTATAATAAACAACAAGAAAAATAATACCTAACACCAGACTAAGAATAGTTAGGATGCTCACAATTGTAAAGCTTATTTCCTTAATAATGGAAGGTTTCCAGGACAGGTATACAAACAGAATACCTAGAGTTACAACAGTGTGAGTAGCATAATAAATAGAAATGCAAACTTTTGTTTTCCTCCCCTTTATGTTAAAAAAGGTAAAAATTAGAATGATTCCAACAACAGTTCTGTACAGATATTCCATCTTCTTAGATTTGCAAAATGTTGTATGTTGTTTCACAGTCCAGGTGAAGCCACAGATCCAAAGAAGTATCAGCAGAATTACAGAACTTCTAACACTTAGTAGTGTGATCAGTGTAATACTGAGTATCCAAGAAGTGATGGTAAGCAGCTTGTAGAAGAGATACACTAACTTGGAAAGCACAGGAAATTCATCTTTATCAGGCAGAGATTTTCGTAATGAGATCTGATAATCAACCGCTGAAAAGGAGATACCACAAAAGGACATAATAATGGCAACATCTACACAAAACAAAAGAAAAAATGTTAGACCAAACAAAAAGATGTTTATTTTATGTTATAATTTCTGAATGAACTTTTGGACAATTTCCTGTTTTCTTAACACTTTCTTTATATCAATTTTGCATTTCCTCCATGCTCCTGAACAAGTTATCTCCATTTTAAGGCTCGGTTTAGTTACCTAAATCTAGGCATCTAATACTGCTTGGTATGCTTCTGGGCATTAATTAATTGCCTAAGTTGTGTGTTGTATTTGCCATCTCCATTCACAGGTGACTTAGAAATTCACAAAGTATAGCAAATAGCCCATAAAAACTTAATTTGCAGCAGCTGATACTGGCTCTTGGGTGTCTATAATGAGAAAATCTATAAGCAAGACTTGACCCTTCACATGGTCATATTTAAAGTAAGTCAATGTCTTGCCAATAATTCTGCTAGTTTTAGAGCTAGAAATGGTATAGCTGCTGTATTGCTTCTGAGTTGAACCATATCATCATATGGTTCTCTTCATCATATTGCACTCTGCAATGCTGACATAGTTTTTTCTGACTCTGTCCCTCATCTCTAACACAGATGATGGTAGTGACAAAACACAGGGCTGCTCTAAATACATTACTGATTCCCAGATGCTCATTTAGCAGTTATAAAAGAAACTGTAAACAAAAGCACACAAAACAAACTGTTCTGCAAATTATATACTAATTGTATTACTTTGAAGTGATGTATCATGTTTATATTAGATGCTGTGACTTGTTATAGTGAAATCTTTCTTCTCATGGATTGAGCAGAATGGACCATTTATTAGTCAGAAATTCTAACTAAATGCAGAGTAATCATACGGCACAATGTATCTTTTCCAAGGCATGTTTAAAATGTTATCTAATCACGAGTTATCTTTTTAGGTAAGATACTCAACTTGCAAATTAAGGAGAAAGACTCACATTGAGAAAAATTACTTTTGCCATGTTCCATGAGGATGTAAATCTGGACACAGAGTTGTGGTGTCGTCTCAAGAAAAGTCTTGAATACCCTGAGCATGTTAATATCAGTCATTACATCAATGGCTTGTTTTTGAAGGAGGTTGGGAGAGTCTGTTTCTGGTGCATCTCCACTGTCTTTTTGTTTAAATGCAGCTTGGCAGCCATATTTCAAAGCAAACCAATACCTATAAAAAAGGAGACTTGATTGGACAGTGGCTTTTAGAAGTACAACTCAATAAAATGACGTAGCCTAACAAAGTTTTTTCCAATGTCATTCTCCATTTACATTTTATCTTTGAATGTAATACAGCACCTTCTGCTAAGATAAAATTTTGTTTGTTATCTATCTAGTATCAATGATATCAGATAATAATTTAAGCCTAGCAATACCAGTGCAATGTAAAAACTACTAAAGACAAATGATACTTGCCTGAATAAATATTTCAAGCTTTATTTTGTTACATTCTTATTACTTTAGAAGTACTGCATTTCTGAAAATTCCCCTAGCATCTCTCCTCAGTCTCTTTTTGAGATGCTTGTTCATTTTTTTGTATCCTTTTAAGAGTATTAGTGAATATCCCGGTGTGAACATCCATATCTATATAATATACATCCATAAGCCCCAAGGATAATATCTGATGAACTGCAAACATGCAACAGGCTGAAAAAACAATCACTACTCTGTCATTTTCTAAATACTCAGGAAGACTATAAGTTCAGAAAATTATTTTCAAGACACGTGGGTTCCTGGGTTGTCAGATTTGGTTAATAATCTGTCCTCAACATAAAAAGGACATGGAACTGTTGGAACAAGGCCAGAGGAGGGCCACGAGGATGATCAGGGGACTGGAGCACCTCCCATATGAAGACAGGCTGAGAAAGTTGGGGCTGTTCAGCCTGGAGAAGAGAAGGCTGTGTAGAGACCTCATAGCAGCCTTCCAGTATCTGAAGGGGGCCTACAGGGATGCTGGGGAGGGACTATTCATTAGGGACTGTAGTGATAAGACAAGGGGTAAAGGGTTCAAACTTAAACAGGGGAGGTTTAGATTGGGTATAAAGAAAAAATTCTTTACTGTTAGGGTGGTGAGGCACTGGAATGGGTTGCCCAGGGAGGTTGTGAATGCTCCATCCCTGGTGGTGTTCAAGGCCAGGTTGTGTGGCATGGTTTAGTGTGAGGTGTCCCTGCCCATGGCAGGGGGGTTTGAACTAGATGATCTTCATGTCCTTTCCAACCCTAACTATTCTATGATTCTATGATTCTATAATCTGAGTGGTTTTACATGAAGAGGTCATTTGCCTTGGCAAATAAGTGTATCTGAATGACTTTTAGAACAGTTCTGGCTTATTTTCAATTAAGCTTAAATGAACATTTCCTCTCAAAGAGCAGTAATTTCAAAGATACATGGAATTAGTTTGTCACAACTGATGTATATTCTGTGTGGTAAAGAGTTTTTTCTGTTTAGGGTAGCTCTAATGCTTTGCAAAGCTAGCTCTTATTCCCATTTTCAAGACCCTTGTTTCAGGCCTGGAGGTGGGTATAGCACCTTAGAGGGGAGAGAATGCTTAAGTTTTAATCAGAAATCATTCTGATAACTAAGAGAACAACCAGCTATTGTATATGATAATCAGTACAGATGTGTGTATCAAAACAGGATGGTGGCTACAACCTGATGTAGGACAAGATCTTCAGCTGCTGGAAATAATAGTATTTCTGCTGTCCCTAATCACAGAATGTTTTGGGTTGGAAGGAACCTTAAAGACTATCTGGTTCCGACCCCCTGCCATGGGCAGGAACACCTTCCACTAGATCAGGTTGCTCAAAGCCTCATCCAATCTGGCCTTGAACACTGCCAGGGATTGGGCAGCCACAGCTTCTCTGGACAACCTGTGTTAATGGACTCACACAGAGACACACAGCCCTGGTGATGATCTGACTCACTGCAGTACTGCTTTGAAAGCCAAAGGAGGTAGGCAATGCCCTTTACTGTGATAGTTTAAATGGGAAAATTGCCCATAAACAGGATTTTGATCATAACAGCCTTCTGAAACCACTTTTAAGCCTGGTGATGTGGTTTAAGCCTAGCTGGTAACTCAGAATCATGCAGCCACTTGCTCATTTCCCCCCCCCCCCCCCCCCCCCCGCCCCACCTTTTCCTCCCCCTGCTCCTGGAGGGATGGGTAAGGGAATCAAAAGAATGTAACTCCCACGGGTTGAGATAAGAACAGTCCAGTAACTAAGGTATAACACAAACCACTGCTGCTACCACCAATAATATTTAATGATAAGGGAAATAACAAGGGAAAATAATACAATCACTCACCACCCGCCAACCAATACCCAGCCTGACCTGCACAGCAATCTAGTCCTTCCGGGTAACTGTCCCCAGTTTATATACTGGGCATGATGTGCTGTGCTATGGAATACCCCTTTGGTTAGTTTGGGTCAGGTGTCCTGTCTCTGCTTCCCCCTGACTTGCCCACCTCCCTGGCAGAAAGTCTTTGGTCAGAGTAAATGTTACTGAGCAACAACTAAAATCATTGGTGTCATCAGTGCGGCTCCCAGGCTGAAAGTCAAACCCACAGCACTGCACCAGCTGCTAAGAAGGAGAAAAATGCCTGCTACTGATGAAACCAGAACAGCCTATTTCTGACCACTCAGTTCCCAGACATCTTGAGCTTCCAACATCCTACTCCAATGAGTCCATTTTGATTGTAACTGGAAGGCAAAAGCAGCAAAAGCAGTCCTTGTTTCAAGAAAGCTCACTGTTGCTTAGACAATTTTTCTACCATTGTAAACACTGTAAAAGCTTTGCCACGCAACAGAAGAATTTAGTTATCTGGATTATGAAGATTACATCATTCATTCAGATCTGTTTTCTTGATAATCACAGAATATCACCTGGTTACCTTACACGGTTGTACAAGTTGTTCGAGAACATCTTAAGAATCTAAATGTGCACAAGTCCATGGGAAATGATGAAATCCATCCACGGGTCCTGAAGGAGCTGGCGAATGAAGTTGCAAAGCCACTGGCCATCATATTTGAAAAATCATGGCAGTCAGGTGAAGTCGCCAACAACTGGAAAGAGGGAAATATAACCCCCATTTTCAAGAAGGGGAAAATGGATGACCCAGGGAACTACAGACCAGTCAGTCTCACCTCTGTGCCTGGCAAAATCTTGGAGCACATTCTCCTGGAAGGCATACTAGGGCACATGAAAAACAACAAGGTGCTTGGTGGCAGCCAGCATGGCTTCACTAAGGGGAAATCCTGCCTGACCCCTTTGGTGACCTTCTATGATGGGGCTACGGAACTGATGGACAGGAGTGGAGCAGTTGATGTCATCTCCATGGACCTGTGCAAAGCATTTGACACTGTCCCACATGACATCCTTGTCTCTAAATTGGAGAGACATCACTTTGATAGGTGGACCACTCGGTGGATAAAGAACTGGCTGGATGGTCGCATGCAAAGAATTGTGGTCAATGGCTCAATATCCAGCTGGAGATCAGTAATGAGTGGTGTCCCTCAGGGATCGGTGTTGGGACTGGTCTTGTTCAACATCTTTGTTGGTGACATGGACAATGGGATTGAGTGCGCCCTCAGCAAGTTTGCTGATGACATCAAACTGAACACAAGCTGGCTTCAGTGTGTGCTCACAGCCCAGAAAGCCAACCATATCCTGGGCTGCATCAAAAGGAGCGTGACCAGCAGGTCAAAAGAGGTGATCCTGCCCCTCTACTCTGCTCTTGTGAGACCTCACTTGGAGTATTGTGTACAGTTCTGGTGTCGTCTACGTTAAAAGGACATGAACTGTTGGAACAAGTGCAGAGGAGGGCCATGAGGATGATCAGGGGACTGGAGCACCTCCTGTATGAACATAGGCTGAGAAAGTTGGGGCTGTTCAGCCTGGAGAAGAGAAGGCTGCATGGAGACCTCGTACCAGCCTTCCAGTATCTGAAGGGGGCCTACAGGGATGCTGGGGAGGGACTCTTTATTAGGGACTGTAGTGATAGGACAAGGGGTAATGGGTTCAAACTTAAACAGGGGAAGTTTAGATTGGATATAAGGAAGAAATTCTTTACTGTAAGGGTAGTGAGGCACTGGAATGGGTTGTCCAGGGAAGCTGTGAATGCTCCATCCCTGGCGGTGCTCAAGCCCATGTTGTACAGACCCTTGGGTGACATGGTTTAGTGTGAGTTGTCCTTGCTCATGGCAGGGGGGCTGGAACTAGATGATCTTAAGGTCCTTTCCAACCCTAACTTTTCTATGATTCTAAGCCTGCTGACATGCAGGCTGAGAAAGGCAAGGTCTTACGCCTTAGTTTGCCTCCTACTTCCATTCCTGAAGGCTGCACCTAAGATGATTTCAAGATTCATGCTGAAGTGCCACAGGTTGCCAATTCCCTGATTGTCCATAGGATCATATGCACTACAGACCGCATGTAACACATGTATTTGCATTTCGTTTACACAGAAAACTGGGAACAACAGATCATTAGACGCCTGGATCTCACAGAATCATCCAGTATCAGTATAACATTGGAGCATAGTCCCCTTCTGCTTACAAACAGAGCTAGGAAGAATTGCTGGCTCCTCCAGATGTTAAAAGTTTAACACCTTCACCACCTTTAAAGATCAAATCCTATAACCACAGAGGAGAGAGTGACAGTGGTTCTTCCATAGCTACAAGCACAAAAGACAGAATTTGCAGGTCGTGGGTTAAGTGCACACTAAAGAAATCATGACTTATACTTGTTATGTTAAAGCATGTTGACCATACAAGTCAGAATTGCTGCCTGGAAGCATCAGTAACAGGTGTGGGGCAGCTGCATTACTGCTTTACAGGAAGAACTTTTGCCCTTCTCCTTGCAGAGACTCATAGACTGCAGCCCTGCATTCAGGCCATACTGTGAGGTGGTTTTAGATCCATCACTCCCAAAGGACACTGTTTTCTACTTTTATGTTTTTGTGTATTTATCTTGCTGTTCTCTGAATAATTGCTCATAAGCAAAGAACCAAATTGTCTGGCAAGGCATCTATAGTATTTTCAGTTTATACAAAAACTAGTATTCCAAAACATCTGGTTTTTGTATCCAAGATGTAAACATCTAAAGAGTTTGCAATGTTTTCAAGAAAAAACAATTGGTTGGACCAATCTATTACTTGTCCATGGACTCATTCACCAGAACCTGTGTTTGTCCAAGCAGCAAGAACTGGAAACCAGATGCACAAATTTCAAGCTGCAGAGCTCATAGCTAAAAAGGCAGAGAGTATGGAAGCCAAGAACCAGAGCTGTTGTAAAAACAGTATTTCAGCTGGATGCACCCCTGTGCATCACTCATCAGTTTTCAGAAGCATATTCCTTCTCAGTATGGTATGCTAGGCTTATATTATTATAAGATGGTATGCTACAGCATTTTTCACTATTTCAGTCCATACTAAAGGTTAGGTCAGGCTGAAATTTTCCACCCTCTTTCAATGTACTTGAATGATACTGCAAACTGCTACACATTAGTGGACTCCAGAACTGATACTGAGCCCCAGGGAAATGTCCCCTCTTTTCACATCCACTGATTGTGTTACTATCTTAATGTTGACTGTTATGTCACAGTCTGTTTTCAATGGTACCGACATCTGTGTGACCCATTTAAATATATCAGGCTGAAAATCATTTCAATCAGCATAGCTAATATATGCTTCACCAACTTAATCTTGTCTCCTTGCACAGAATAATATTGCATATGGCTATACAGGTGTACAATTCTTTCCATTAAAAGAAACTAAAGCCTTATTAGAGATTAAATAATTTTAATTCAATTTTTTCTTTTTTTTAATACACATGCACATAAGTGTATACACACATATGATTTCTTTATTTATGATTTAGCATTGGTGGTGTGACAACACAACCAGACTGATTCCCATTGTGCTGTGCACTGTACAAATATAACATAGTGAAGCTCCCTGATTCAAAATGGAGCAAGAAGTGTAAAAGATACACAAGAGAGGGAAGAAGGTAAGAAAGAAAGACAGACATGCAGGAAGAGAATTTGGTAAGATGCATTCACATCTCATGATTTCAGGAATCCTAAGTTCACTGGACAAATAATCACTGGCTAGGCCCCTATTTTCCTCTGTAGTGAATGGAGAATAAAAGCTCCTGTCCCAGATGATCTTCTGGAGAAGCTCACCTTAACAGGCAAGACCTGACTCCTAACTAAACCTATATTTAGCCATTGGCTGTAGAAATAAACTTGAGAGACTCACAGTCTAAATTAACTGGAAAAATAAATCAGATGACGAAGAGGGAGAACAGGAGGGGAGTGTACATGGATACATCTAAGAAAACACACATAACAAAGTATGTAATAGTTGATCACAAAGGTACAAGAACAGTTGGCAGTCTGCTACTATCAATTTATACTTTACAATATGCACCATCACACTGCTGAATTTTGAGGAGTGGCTGAAAGAACTTTGTAATTTATACATATCAACTTGAACATTTTCCAAGCTGTCATGGGTTCAGCATAGGAGAAGTCATTTGTGCAATAAAGAACAAGTGAACAACATTGTTTGGTGCAAAGGTCAAAATTATGTGTACTAGATAATA
Organism: Melopsittacus undulatus; assembly: GCF_012275295.1. NCBI lineage: Eukaryota > Metazoa > Chordata > Aves > Psittaciformes > Psittaculidae > Melopsittacus > Melopsittacus undulatus. Next base: position 34,030,624 of record NC_047527.1, read on the forward strand.
AGCCACTCAGAGAAGATGGGGCTAAGTCTGGGAAGGAAACTTCAAAAAGCATAGAAATTCATAGAGGCAATAATTCGAAAGGGTATGAGTTCAGGTAAATCCAACAGTTTATTACTTTAGTGTACTACTTTAGCATTAAGCTAAATCATTAAGATTTTCCCATAAAGGCAGCATTTTGAATAGATACAAGCACTGAGTCAAGATTACGGTGCCTAGTTATAGACGATCAGAACTTGGACCTGAATTCTGACAGTCTTCGTTGAAAAGCGAAATAGAAAAGTGTCTTGGAGATAGGAAGGAAGATCTTGAAGATTAGCAGGAAATTTTAGGGGCAACCTGGGAGGGTAAAATGAAGCCAAAGATGAAACCAGAATTACCATCCTGAACAGATTACGGAGGATGAGGTCATGGAAGAGAAAGGGGAAGGAAGGGGAGTTTTGGCCAGACACTGAAAGAGCAGCTTCTGCTGTTCTACACCACATGTAATGTCTTAATATTTATCATCAGTTATCAGAAAAGGCAGTCATGGCTGTAATTTCTTTTGGAAGAAACAAACTCAGAGAGGCAGGTTTCTCAGTCATAAGAATGGCACACCCAGACATAACTGAAGGTGAAAAGCTTTGGGGACTGACAAAAAGGAGTGTTCCACAGTGCACCGCAAGACATCCCCTCTGAAAGGTGGAAAGGAGTGCCTGTGGCCAGATCTTTGTTTATCTCACAGAAACCAACCCATGTCCATGGATCTGGTTAGTGAATAAGAAACCATCCAGAGAAACTGAAGAAGGATCTTCATTTTCTTCAAAATGTAGTCTTTCTAAATTTTTTTAATACGTGGCACCAGAAAAATCAAACTTGTCTCAGCAAAAAAACTCCTCTGTGAAATCTAAAACTTCATGATTGTAAGAGGAGGAGGAGCAGGAAAGTAAAACTGACAGGTAAAAGGAAAAAGAATATCAAAAGGTAAAAGTTAATTGTGACACCTACAAGCTCTATCATTTGCCTTAATCCAGCATAGCACCAAGTGCATAAAACGTGTGTGAGGGAAATTTTTACACTGGCATAAACACATCTTTCATCACTACCCATAGAATTGTATAGCAAGTTAAAGGAGGTATGTAAGTATTAAATATTTTAGTAAGTGCCTCTGATAAATCTAGATTCACTTATGTTTCTTGCATGCTGCATACCCAAAATAATTAAAATTCAAGACTTTTCACCAACATCTTTCACGTGTTTTAAAATTTTCTCTATAACGATAATAATAATTTTATAGCAAAGCCATCACAGAATGTCAAGCATATGGCATCTTAAACTATTCCTGGACACGGTTTAGTGTGAGGTATCCCTGCCCATGGCAGGGGGATTGGAACTAGATGATCTTAAGGTCCTTTCCAACACTAAGTATTCTATGATGCTATGATTCTATGTGTCTTTCAGCAAACAAAGGTTCCTGTCATAATCAGCATAGTTCCTGTGGAAAATACTGCTGCAAGCGTTCTTACTAACTATTCAGCTATTAATTTCTCTCCTGAATGCTGGTGGGGTTTCTACATATGGTTAGATTCTCAGGTTCAAAAATTATCTCTTACCTCAGCTATCTCACCTGCTTAGTGTAATCAAACGAATCCCCTTCTTAACATAACTTTTAAAACTATATTTTTCAGTTACAAGTGTTACTCTGTAAAGTAGGCATTTCTATCAAATATGCTGTATCAAAAGGCTGATGAATCAAACAGAGTTAGGCTGTGAACTATAAAAATTATTAATTAAGGTAAAATGAAAGAAGATCAACATTTCCCTCAAAACCTGACATAATTTACCCCTGGCATAGCAGACGAAAATCCATTGTAATACATGGAGCAATAATTGTTATGTCCCTAAAGCCATATCAAGCATTTCTTAATAAACTGTCTTAAAGCAACATGATTACTCATTTTAAAATAGATTTTTAAATCTGCTTACCTTATAAAAATTCCACACTGGAAGAGATGAACTAGGAAAATCCATTTCAGCTTCCCAGTATCAGTACCTTCCCAGTCGTTTTTAAACCACTCATAACTGAATATCTGCATTATTAATAATGAAAGACCTCTAAAACACAGTATCAATATACTCCAAGAATATTGTCCTTGACAGAAATATTTACTAGCTACCCAGAAGTCCACTCCAATATCAACTACATAAATTATAATTCCACCAAGTAAAAAAATAAAATTGTGCTTAGTAAATTTCATCATGCATTAGGCTGTCACTTTGTCATCCTCTCATCACCTCATGTAAAGGAAAGCCAGAATTAATCTAAATGCTTTCCTACAACAGAGTCTTTTTCCTGATACCACCTGCTCATAGTGCTTTCTACACAGGAAAACTGGGTTATGTATTTTATTATGCCAAAGGGACTTTCATTTTTCTGTATTCTTGATTTCAATATTAAATTAACTTCACTGATACAGGTCTATTCTGGAAAAGCTCCATGAAAATTATCTTTTTAGTTGACAGCCATTCTTCATTACTGGTTCCTAAAAAGAAGAAATAAAAAGGAAGATCAGCAGTAGCAATATTTTCTTTTAATGTATCATAGAGCAATTCTCACATACGTTTAAATAAAGTACAAAAAAATGCAGAATGTACTGAGATATTAGTGAACAAGAGAAGCTGCACTTCTGAGCTTGCTGAGGTCACCCACTCTCCCAACCACAGTGACTCTCCACTTATCAAGCAGCTGTTGAGATAATTCCTAACAGTTGCAAAACACTAAGAAACAAGCTTGCTTCTACTAGTTTTTAAAGACAGCTTATGGAAAAAAAAGATTGTTTCATTCCCAGAACTTCCTTAACTTCTGACATCTTCTCCCTTAGTGTGCACAGTACAAAACACTGAGAAAACTGATGTCTTGAGTATACACAAGTGTATCAACGTGCACTTCATTATATAATTTCCAACCCTGTTACTGCATTTGTGGGCATTTGTCTAGTGGTTTAATCATTTCTGCTTTTTTATTTCTAAATGCAGCACAAAAGTTCTGAATATGACTGCAGCTCTCCTGTTAAAGAGACTTGTAAGGAGCCAGACCTGCACCAGTCTACACCTCTTTGGAAAATGTCTCCAAGCCTGAGTAGTAGCTAGACAGAAATTACCTAACCACATAGCCTACTACAAATAGAATCAATTCACAGTTAGAACCACCTTTACATTGCCCAACATTGCAAGGGTTCTTGGACATCTTTAAGTAGTCCTTACACATCTTTCCTCTGTAGAGCCATGGTGTTTGGCAGGTGAAACAGAAAAGCTGTAACAAACTCCATCCTTTGTTTCATTCATTTCCACCTCTGCAAAGCTGTAAGCATTAAAATGAGAAAGTCCCTTATTTCATTTGCAAAGCTTAGGAAAAAGATGTTGACAACAATCCCAAAGGATGGGATCCAGGACATGCCAAAGCACAGGGTTTGGGCTTGTACCAGTGCCAAACAGCAGCAGATAATACATGGGAACAGCTGCACCAGGGGACTCAGGGCAAGGGAAGAGCGTGTGGAGGCAGGTTGCCTTTAGACTTCAGTGAATTTAGGCACACTGCCACAGAGGAATGAAATGAGACAATTGGTTAATATCCCATTAGAAAGGTAATGATTATTCATTGCTTGTGTTGACTGGGCTAGTCTGTGCTGTGACCCAGGTACTAATCCAAAAAGGAGAACTTAAGCTTTTAATTTCCAAATGAAAACAAGTAGGAACATAACAACCTTAAAAGGTGCTCAGTGTCTAAACATTATATTTTTTTTTAATCTAGGCCCTAGATATTTCTACCCTCTTGTTCTGTCTCCTTCTTAAGTTTCATATCCTGGCCCAGAAAAGGTCAGAAAGACCAGGCAATCTAATAGCTGGGATAGCTGGAATACTTTTACTGTTCTTTCCTAACCTCAGTAATAAAATGCCATTAATCTCTTTCAAATAACTTCATCAATTTACACCCAATTCACAGTCAAGACTGGGGATGTAACTTTGATGCAAAGCCCAGCATAAACTGAATTTTGTGTTTACAAGTATTTCATAATCTGAAAACCTGTGTAAGAACCAATTTAAGAGTTTATTACTAGGTTGCATTCAAGAAAATTCTAAAGGAAACTGTGTTTACACTGTGTAAGAACACCGTGTCATTTTGCAGCTTGATGTACCACTTTTGTATCCTTTTTTGTGGCAAGAACATTATGAGTGTTTTTTAGGACAGATAAAAAAAATTTACAGGTTCATTGCTTGACTGTTGCAGGAAAAACAGCTGTAAAAGTTAAGTCAATAATTGCATCCAAACAGAATGTTCTTTGGTCAGCCAGTTTATGAAGTAGTCAGTATACCAAGGTTCACATGTAATGAGTCATCCTGTACTAGACATTTGAGTGGCAAGGAGCAGGCTCTAATTTTGTACGTGAAATTAATAAACAGTGTAACTGTATTTCTCTTTTTTTACAACCTCTGTACCCTTTTGTATCTGATCACTTCACAAAGAGGAATTATCTCATTATCATATTATCCCTAATAAGAAAGGAAGGTTTACGGGCTATACGCAGATTCCTCTGAAACAGCAGCATAAGGAGTAGCTGTGAGCCAGGTGATTTCTACTTCTAACACACATACTGCCCAAACTTCTGCTATGCAAGCAACTTGCAAACCTGTCTGGATGTCTTGGTCATATATGAAGCTGTCAGGTAAGCTGAGATAAATAAGGAGCCATACAATATCAAGATGCCAGTTTGCTCACAGTCTCGTAATTACCTTGAATAAGGAATCTAGTTTTGAAAGAGCCTTGGAATGGCTGGTAAAACATAGGTTTTACATTTTGCTTATGGTAACCTAAAAAAAAGTCTATCAGAGACTCACAAATCTGAATTCCCAAACATTTGGTATCTTAATACCAAGCCAAAGAACAAATGCCTGCTCACAGGTGCACATGAAATCTCTATTGAAAATCTCAGTCCTTAATATCCTCTTATATTTTATGCATGATAGCACTCCAAAGAGCACCATGGCCTCAGGTACCAGGTGGGGGACTATTAAGTGCCACAGGAGAGAGTGTCTTATATCAGTCACAGTTATTGTCCCCGGTCTTACTAAACATACTAGATCTAACATGACAGGAGCAAGAAAAATAACATGTTTGCCAGCCAATATAAATATAAAGATGCTTTAAAAACTAACATACTTCTACAGAATCATTTTGTGAAAAAACAGAAACAATAAAATGTGATTAACAAGGTCTTCAGTTCTCACAATATGTTTAAAATGCTACACAAAATGCAGACTTACCTTAATACTGGTCATGGATAGAGATTTTTCACTTTTAAAAAGTGTAGATTTGCATATTTGCAGGTTTCTCATTCATACCTTTACAAGACTTGTATTCCAAGAAAGATAAAGGGCTTACTGACATAACAGAAACGGAAACTAAAATCATACGAAAACCACATGACACAGTTAATGATTTGCTACCTGTCAAGAACTGTCATTCTTCTATGTTATAAAAATTCTATTCTAAAAATTTAGTTTAGAAGTCCCTGTCTATACTCAGTACTGTTTAATATAAAATTTCCTACAACAAATTAATTTTACACTTTATCCATAAAAGTAAAAAAACAAGCAGAGTATCACGTTCCCTCTGTATATTTATACATGTGTATACATGTTCAAATTTAGACTTTTAGATGTATTGATATTTATAGGAACATATACATGTAGATGTATGTGTTTCTATCCATGTTTGTTTATACATATATACATTTATTTATTTGTACACACATTTATGTATCTCAAAGATTTATGAAAAAAAATCTCTTTGACTATAATTGAAAACTGTAGTACAATGCACTTTAAAATATGTACAAAAAGCTTTTCAGTGCAATGATACATAAAGAGAATGCAGGTGTCCAGGGACAAGTGATTAAAATAGTTCTCCTCTGGTAAAAACACAGCAGTTTGCAAGAGTCTGCTCCAGCTGAGCTATGGACACTCAACATACATACAGTTTTTATGCATGTTTAAAGAGCTGCAGGTGTTGTAATTCAGCCTCTATGACTGTGCTGCACAGGATAATACCCTCAGCCAGAGACACAGCTTTTCTAGCTCCCAGGGACAGGAGATATAATCCTACCTGTGTCTTCATAGGAAATAGTATCAGTGCTTTGCCTTCCTGTTTCCCCCTTATAGGATAGAAACTTCCTAAGCCTAAGCAGTTTTTGCAGTGCTTGAAATACTGTTATTTTCATGTCATCACTTGAAGAACAGGATCAACAGAACAAATTAATTTTCCAAAATTTTAAAAAACAGTGTCTGAATCTAAAGCAGTACTGCATAATTCCTGGTTCAATTGCACATGGCTCATTCCTCCAAGACAACACACTGAGAAAACAACTTAAGGCATCAGTGAGGCAATGCATTATCCATAACAGCCTTCTGAATAAGTGCAGCAGAGGCCTTTCTGTTAGTGCAGAATCATCTCAGTGATGATTTAAAACTAACAGGCCCACTGAGCGCTTGCCCAACAAGCTCTTCATAATGTCTGTGAGCATCATGACTGCACAAATTCAAAATGTATTTGTATATTGCTCCACAGTAACTTCAGAGAATAAGCAGCTTAGCAATTACACCACCTGTTCTATCCTATACATGATCAAATGAATGCAAGCACTCTGTTAGAATATAGTTTTTGTGGACAGTATTTCTTTCAATGTTGGACTAAGCTACTGTGTATTTTTGCATCAAATTGAAGGTCTCATACCAGCATAAACCTATGTAATCTTTGCCAAGAAAATAAAAAGTGACTCATCATGCCCATCCTGGTTTAAATTCTTCTGTCTTGCAGGTTCCACTTGCAGAAAATCCACTGTAATGGACTGGGGCACTGGTTCTTCACAATCTTCACTTGACTTGATGGATGAGACTGCAAGAGTAGCTGCAGACAAGACAAAACTTTGGCAAACTGACTGTGGACTAGACTACCTACATTTAGCAGCTTTTTATCAAGACTGCCCCTCTCCATGGATCTGGGCAGATTTCAGAAGCAACTGCCTTCCATTACAACAGAGGGTTCTTTCAAATCCCCAAAAATCACTATTGATCTTAGTCAATACTTATCATTCCTTTATGTTTGAAGAACTTTGGTCATCTGAGATATGTTCTGCCTGAAATATAAAAATATACATAATTTACCAGCAGAGCAACAAATACAGTACATACTGAGTCTGGTATATGCTTTAAATCCTTATAGTTCGACCCCAGCTTTCTTAAATTTGTAATAGGTTTTGCAAGCTATTTGCCCAAATAGTGACTAAGCTCCTACACCTTTAAAGGAGGGCATCTTAGATCAGACAAGTCACAAACTCACTGCTGTGACCATTGCTGTTATTAAAAAAATACAAAAACCCTGTTACACAGAGAGAGAAAAAAGCTTTGTGTAGCTCATTCTTGGAGTGTAAATCAAGAAGTTCATGAGCTAAATTACTGTCTGGATTAATTATTTTTTTCTAGTTACACTTGTCACCAAAGAAAGCACATCACTAAATTGTGACAGAACTCCTATGGTATTCAGTGCAGATCCTGTTTTTTGCTTCCAAACAGGGTAGGAAGGACCTTTTTTCTCTGCTTTGATTAGCGTTAACAGAACATTGTGTATTTTATCTTTGAAAGAGTTGACTTATTCCAGACATTGGAAACTAAGGTACTCACTAGAACTAGCATAGAAACAAACAGAATGAAACACTAAGCTGAAAAACTTTGGGATTTTTGAAGACTCCTTGTGTGTTTTACTTTTTCTACTTAAAATGTTTCTGACATCAGTATTTATGGAAGTTACAGAAGAAAATGTATGGTTTGAAATAATGTGTTGACTGATGGCTTCGGCTCAGTGTAATAGATTCATCTGCTTTTTCATTAATTACTCCAATGCCACTACTTAAACGTGCTTAAAAAATGCAGTGACCTTGTGGAAAATCAGTTCTCCACCAAATATCACATTGACTATCACCAGAAACCTCACTTTAGGTTTCTTGGTGGTTTGTTGGGTTCTTTTAACATTTTCTACCTCAGAATATCTATGATTCTATGATATTTCCCCTCAAAATTTTGTCTTAACAACATAAACCAGTCAGAGAACCAAAAGAACTGGAGGGTATACACACATATTTTCTTGTACTACATTACAGAGTATAATAGCGAGACATTAACTACGTGCCTGTTAATCCCCGTATTTTAAGAGAAATAACAGGTTTTTTAAACCCATGAGCTTGTGCAAGATAGGATTGTAGAACCTGTACTTCACTATTCAAAAGCACCCACTGCTGCCACCTACGGACGAAACAGATTCATAACTCCTACCTAACGCTGGAAAATTTATTCTTTTAGTAGAGGACAGTGATAGTTCCAGTAAGCGCTCCCTGGGAAATGAATCTACAATTCCCTAAACAGTTTTTAATGTAGGGGGAAAGGTCTTGTTATGTTATATACATATAACTGGAATTTTGCTGCTTCTGAGTTACCAATGACCTGACAACTTCATGTAAATCAGTTCAGGAATCTCTAAACTTTCAAAATTTTCTTAGAATTTCTTAGAAATGGGAAACCACTATTCTAAGAGAATAGGAAACCTTTGCTTAGGTAATACCGTCTTCTAGTGACACAGCAACTAAACTTTACTTATAGACTGAAATGGGTTGAATGTACCACCAAGTTGGTGTACACACGCTACAAAATCAGCATAATATTGCACCTCATGATTAGGTAAGTTCAGGTCTAGCCACAGTTCCTTATAAAACAATATATAGGAAAATGATACAGGAAGAGATTGGAATATTGTGTATCAGGGTGTTGCTTACTTCAGCAGCATACCTGCACACAAAAAGGCTTCTTTCCTTTGATGTGAAACATCCTTTCTGCTATCTGTAGTTCATGCTTTGATGAGCTTGTAAATAAGAAAATAAATGTAATGCGTTTATAACTCAAGTAAAATTTTGGCCTAGCAGATAAATCAAAGAAATTGTCTTGGAGGCCTAAATGTAGGGAAGGACCTTACCTGTACTGTGGCAGAGTTTCTGCTCATGGCTTTTGTGATGCCTGACAACTAACAGCTGCAAGCGAAGTCCATGCCCAGGGGTAGATTTGTGTAACTGCTGCATACTATAGGCCTGCAACCCATACTGCCAGCAGGCCTCTTGTGCATCACTCTTTGGCTGAAGGTAATGAACACTGTTTGTGTAGCTGAAGAATTAGCTAGCACTATAAGTGTACTAACTATAGCTAAATTAGAACTGATGAAACAGCCTAGGGGCAAGCCCCAGCTCCAGTTGGCCCTTGGACAGTGAAGATGCAGCGCTGCTGTCTGACCAGGCAGCTGAAAGGCACCACTTGTTCTCTGACGTTGCAGGCCACCTGAAAATCAGGAGGTTGGAGTCAACACTAGCAAGCGCAGCATGGCTAGGCAGGTAGCAGGGCCTGTCTCAGAACCTGCAGGGCCTGTCTCAGAACTGCCTCCCTGCCTCATGTCAAGCCCTGCCTCGCACACTGAGAACCTGCAATATGGGAAGGAGAAAAGAGATGTAGTGTTAGAGAGGGGAACACCAGTTCGTCATGCAAGGCAAAATGCAGACCTTTGTTAGTATGCCAAAGACTTTAATAGCTCATCTCCCCAGCATGTACTGCTGATATTAATTGCCCACATTAACATTTAAGCAGACCAGAAAATTTAAACTTTGAAGTTTCATGAAGATATGAAGTCCTGTTGAAGTCACGTAGTTTTGTTTTTCAGTTACATGCTGTACTCTGAGTTGTTTGTCTAACAAGTCTTTCGGAAGTTTGTCTATCAAGATCGTGTTTAGGAATTTCTGCCTCTTCAGAAAGCAGTGTGAATCTGTTCTGTTTGCCCAGGAAAACCCTAGGAATGGCCCCAGATGGCATATAAGGGTTGCAATACTACTTTCATATAAAGAAAAACCATTTAAACAAAAATTTCCTATCACCAAACACTTTTTTGTACTTTGTATTGCTATGATCACCTTACAAATTTACATTCATTTGTTACAGGTCATATATAGAATGTAATATAGGTATAAACCAATCAGATAATATTTGAAATTCTAATATTGGTAAAGTTGCTCACACGAATATTATCTGCTCTGATTTCAGGTTAAATTATCTTTATTCTTCATTTGCCAGTACTTTAAGGAGAGAACAAGTCTGCTCTAATTTCTCTAACAATGCCAGTTGAAAAGGAATTAATCAGGCATTTCAGAGGGGACACTACAAAGCTAAAAAGGTGAATTTCAGCACCTTGCAGGCTCTAGAATGAATGCTGTTTGCAAACACAGTATTACTATTTGGATGACATTGACAAAATTTCACAAAGTCACAGAATGTTTGAGGTTAGAATGGACCCTTCTGCTCAAGCAGGGCCACCTAGAACCAGTTACCCAGGAGTATGTCCAGGCAGGTTTTCAGTATCACCAAGGATGGAGATTCCATAACCTCCTTGGAGAACCTGTGCCAGTGGTCAGTCACCCTCACAGTGAAATTTCAGAGAGACATTCAGAGAGAACCTCATGTGTTTCAGATTGTGCCCATTGCTTCTGGTTCTGTCACTGGATCCTGTGAGGAGACCAGAGACAATGATCCTGTAACAGAACTTCACTCCATCTTTTATGCATCACCCCTTCAGGTATTACATACACTGATGAGACCCCTCCTGAGCCTTCTCTTCTCCAGGCTGGACAGTCCCAGCTCTCAGCCTTTCCTCACATTAGAGATATCCAGTCCCTTGATCACTTCAATGTCCCTTCACTGGAACACCCTCCAGCAGCTCCCCATTTTAATTTAAAATGCTCTTGGGAGACCTCACTTGGAGTATTGTGTGCAGTTCTGGTGTCCTCAACATCAAAAGGACATGGAACTGTTGGAACAAGGCCAGAGGAGGGCCACGAGGATGATCAGGGCACTGGAGCACCTCCCGTATGAAGACAGGCTGAGAAAGTTGGGGCTGTTCAGCCTGGAGAAGAGAAGGCTGCATGGAGACCTCATAGCAGCCTTCCAGTATCTGAAGGGGGCCTACAGGGATGCTGGGGAGGGACTATTCATTAGGGACTGTAGTGATAGGACAAGGGGTAAGGGGTTGAAACTTAAACAGCAGAGGTTTAGATTGGATATAAGGAAGAAATTCTTTACTGTTAGGGTGGTGAGGTACTGGAATGGGTTGCCCAGGGAGATTGTGAATGCTCCATCCCTGGCAGTGTTCAAGGCCTGGTTGGATGAAGCCTTGGATGATATGGTTTAGTGTGAGTTGTCCCTGCCCATGGCAGGGGGCTGGAAACAGATGATCTTAAGGTCCTTTCCAACCCTAACTATTCTATGATTCTATAGCTCTTATATGGCACACAGGAGCATATATTAACTCCTATATATGGTACCAAGCAGGCATGCCCTTAGAATATTCAGCAGATGCAGCTGTCACTACAACAAATTCCTGCGGCTTTAGAAGCCAGCAGAGCCGCCTCTCACAGGGCAGCAGCGAGGCACCGACCAGCCAAAGAAGAGTATCGCCTTTATTCCACCGAATTACCACAATGTCTGAGGTGTTTCTGGCGGCCGGTTTTAAACGAAACCCACCGCCACCCTGCCCCGGCATCAACCAGGAAACACTGCCTCACAACGGGGCGGAAGGCTCCGCTCCCGGCGCTAGAGGCGGGGCAGGGGGAATAGTGGCTTCCGTCTGCCCGCCCTCGCAGTCGGTGTAAGCGGAGCCGGGATCGGGACGCCGGGGAAGGAGGAAGGTTTATTTGTCGAGTGCCACTGCAGAGATGGTGTCGCTGCTGCCGCGCATAGAGCAGCTCTCGTCGCGGGTGGTGCGGGTGCTGGGCTGCAACCCGGGGCCCATGACTCTGCAGGGCACCAACACCTACCTGGTGGGCACCGGCTCTAGGTAACGACCCTGCTCGGGGCCGGGGGGGGAAGGGGAAGTGGACCGGGCGGCCGCCGGATCCCTTTGCCCCCCGCCCCGCTTGAGGCCTGTGTGCTGCCTCCGGCTGTTCCTAAATCTCTTAATTAGAGTAAAAAAGAGGTGAAGAAAACAAATATTACAGCATTAAGTTTCTGTGACCGGTTCTAGGAGGTGGTTTGGGCGGGTGGGGTGTGGACCCGAGGCCAGAGGAGGGACGTGAGGGAAGCGGATGGGTGCCTCGCCTCAGGCTTCCCAGGCCGTGCTAAACGGTGGCTCCTGCGGCTCGTCCTGGAGCTGGAAATGCCTGATCTAAGTTTGTTTATTATTTATTTTTCCTTCTTTGTAAATTGCTATGTCTCTGGTGCGCTGGAATGTCAGGGAGGGTGTGTGGAATACGGAGGCATCCTTGACTACCACATTGCCATGTAATGTAACATTAACTGTCACGTGAGCACAAGGAACTATCTCACTGTTTAGGGTTTTTTCTCTTTCTTTTGTCCGTGTGTAGAAGAGTCCTTATTGACACTGGGCAGCCGAATACTCCCGAATATATTGGCTGTTTGAGACAGGCACTGTCAGAGTTCAACATCTCAATTCAAGAAATTTTAGTGACACACTGGCATTATGATCACGTTGGTGGAATATCTGATATCTGCGAAAACATCCCTAATGGTAGGCCAGAGATTTCAAGTATTGTTGAAAATGCTAGATATGTGGTAAAGAAGAAAACTTTTACTTAGTGCTTCTATGCAAATCAGATAGTTTATTCTTCTAGAATCCCCATATAAACTCTATGTAATTTCATGATACTGCTGCAGTGTATAGAATAAGAACAGTAGATCATCTGAATTCTGTAGTAGCAGTTTTTCTTAAATTTTTATGCATACTTTTATAGTGAATTTTTCTTACCTGTAAATAATGAGACCCTAATTTAACATCAGCAGTTTGCATGGTATTAAGAGATAAGAGAAAAACTGGATACTCATGCCTTTCTATATTGACAGTAGTGACAATTAACCATTATTTTTGCTGTGTGGGAAAAAAATAATATACTCTCTGAAAAAGAAATGTGCATAACTTTGAGATTCCTTACAGCAGACCATTAGTAATTGCTGACAAATTCATAGGCCTCAGATCAAGAGAGGAAAGCAGGTAGAGTAGTCTGCAGGGAAATTCTGATCTAAAAATACCTACTTAGTGTTAATAAACAGAGAGGTTTCTGCTTTAGTATCTGGCAGGAGAATAAGCAGAATGGATAATGTGGCAGTTCTTAGTGTCTTGGACTTTGTCACGAGCTTTGTCACAGGCTTCATCATAGTTTGTGAAGTTGCCAGGTGTTTTATCTACAAAGAAGCATAGGCATTAGTTAAAACAACGTTGATGCCTTTGTGAGGTTTTTGATTTTGTCAACCCATGAGTATGGTTGTAAAGGCTAGCAAAGGATATAAAAAACTTTCTGGGTTGCTCTATGTAGCTGTTCCAACCAAGGCATTCATAGTTCATGTACAGGTGAGGATGGCAGGCACTGAGGGAAGTTGCAAATCAAAGCCTCCATCCAGTGTTAGGCAAATATTGAATGGTGCTTCTGTGACTCATAATGCAGAATATGAGCACAGAAATGCGTTGTCATAGAAATATGTTGGGTTTGGCTCTTGATGGGTCAAGATTTATAAGCTATAGTAGTTATTGACATTTCTTTATTATTTGTGCTTTTTCATCTTCAGAATTGCTGCTTGTCCAGAGTACAATGTTCAGATTCAGTGGCTTTCACTATTCAGTGTTTGTGGCTCTGGAATAAATTCACTTTGTAAACAAAGTTACTGTACCGAATTTCTTGTTTCAAGTTTTGTATTCATACGGTATGATAATTAAGGTTTATTAGCAACAGATAATTTTCTTTGCTTTTCTTTAAATAGACTCAGAATATCGCATCAGTAAGCTTCCTCGTGTCCCTTACCATGAAGAAAATATAAGAGGAGGACATAAATATTTTTATCTTAAAGAGGGAGATGTGGTGCAAACAGAAGGAGCCACACTCAGGTAAACACCAATTTCTACAAGTTTTCTGGATCATAGTTTTTCTTCAGAATTCTGACATATATATGTATACTAACTTCTAATGATTGTTAAGCCATACATCTAGCCTTTTCTACATTTAGGCATGTAGACTTCCTATCATGAATTAGCAGGGTATGTTTATGCAAATAGATTGTTTTTATGAATGAGGATTATCAGAAGTTAGCCTTTAGTTTTTCTTTAGCAGACAAATTAAGAATATTTCCCTTAAAAATATTTTCTCCAGGAAAATTAAACAGGATTTTACTTACTTTCTCATCACTCTTAGATGAGTAATTATTATTAAAATTGATACATTTGGGAAGCTTATCGTAGTCTGGATGGATTATTTGGCATGCCTTTCTTTTTAGTTTTAAAATATTTTCCAAAATGATACTAAAACTTACATAAAATGCTATATCTTAAACTTTTAACCTGCCAGGTTAAAAACCAACAGGTTCTTGTTGGGTGCCAATTCAGGAGGGCTTCTTCCTAGAAAGCATGTTGCCTGTCTTGTTAGCTTGAATGAATGTGAAGTAGAAAGCCACTCTGCCTCACACAAACACACACACTGAAAAGATTGGACCATTCTGTTAACAGACTTCTTTCATTAACAAGGCATTACTCTTCTAAGGACAAATCTTGCTTGTTTTCCTCAATTTATATGTGAATTATATTCCACTTGTAGAATATACCAGTTGGCTGATTGGAAGAAAAAATGTACAAAGGATGTATGTGACCAAAAGCATTTTATTTTGTTAGTGTGAAAATAAAAAACCAAACAAGCATCTAAGCAATAACATAGAATTATATTGAATATTGCAGATCTGTCACTAGCCTTAACGGCATGTTGGGACAAAATTGATTTAGAGATCAAAACCAACTTGCTAAATTTGAATCCAAGTGAGACAGAGGTGGCACATCTTGAGGTTTGACGTAGTGCGACCAAACTTTATGCTTGCTTAAAAGCAGGTATTCCCACCTCATTAATTCAGTAAGCATTTTTAGGATATGATATGATGCACCACTGGTTCCAAAATAACCAATAACTGCATTGTAAATTTTGGCTAACCACCTTCAAGTTTTCAAGGTGTGTCAGGCAGTGTTGGGTTCTTTTGCTTTTGTTTTTTCTCCATATTAGTGGTTAAGCTTCATCAGGAACTGGAGGATACCATTTCTTACCAAGACATGATGAAGCAACCAATGAACTTGATTTTTATGTTGCCTCTGTAGGGTGTTGGCTCCCCTGCTTTCTGGTGGACTTGGTATTCAGGAAGAGCTGGAAGTCATTACATGAGGTGGTGATGTGCTTCTGGCCTCCCAGCCATCTACTAATGTGGTTGGATATTGTTTAGCATGTACACTGTTGGCCTGTACAGTGTGCTTAACACCACATCTGTCAGTTCCTGATCATTGCTCTGATGCATCTGCCATTAACAAGATGATTCTGATGAATTTCAGCAGAGATGTAGGTCTGAGTTGTGTTACTTTCAGTTTGAATCAACTTCACCATGAAGCCTTCTGCCTTTCAAAAGTTACAGTGAAGGGACACTACAGTACAGCTCCTTAGAAGCTCGTATCAGCTGCCTATTTACCTTTTGATTCATTCTAATGCAGTACTTATTCAAGCTGTGAGGTCCTAAATCCTTACAATTGATGTTTACTGAACTGCACATAGAACAGCTAGAAGACCATGATTACTTGTTGTATGAAGAGTTCATGGTTTTATGAAGGGGAAGTCACGTTTGACCAACCTTATAGCCTTCTATGAGGAAGTGACTAGGTGGAAGGATGATGATAGAGCAGTAGATGTGTTTTTTCTTGATTTCAGTAAGGCATTTGATACTGTCTCCCACAGCATTCTCATAGATAAGCTAAGAAAGTGTGGGCTTGACAATCAGGTAGTGAGGTGGATCAAGAACTGGTTAAAAGGAAGAAGGCAGAGAGTTGTGGTCAATGGGGCAGAATCCAGCTGGAGGTCTGTGACTAGTGGAGTCCCTCAGGGGTCGGTGCTGGGACCAGTGCTGTTTAATATTTTCATCAACGACCTGGATGAGGGACCTGAGTGTACCCTCAGCAAGTTCGCTGATGACACTAAATTGGGAGGAGTGGCTGACACACCAGAAGGCTGTGTTGCCATTCAGCGAGACCTGGACAGGCTGGAGAGTTGGGCAGGGAGAAACTTGATGAAATTCAACAAGAGCAAGTGTAGAGTCTTGCATCTGGGGAAGAACAACCCCATGTACCAGTACAGGTTGGGGGTTGACCTGCTGGAAAGGAGTGAAGGGGAAAGGGACCTGGGGGTCCTGGTGGATAGGAGGATGACCATGAGCCAGCAATGTGCCCATGTGGCCAAGAAGGCAAATGGCATCCTAGGGTGCATTAGAAAGGGTATGGTTAGTAGGGCAAGGGAGGTTCTCCTCCCCTCTACTCTGCCTTGGTGAGGCCACATCTGGAATATTGCATCCAGTTCTGGGCCCCTCAGTTCAAGAAGGACACGGAATTGCTTGAAAGAGTCCAGCGCAGAGCCACAAAGATGATTAAGGGAGTGGAACACCTCCCTTATGATGAGAGGCTGAGGGAGCTGGGTCTCTTTAACTTGGAGAAGAGGAGACTGAGGGGTGACCTCATCAGTGTTTACAAATATGTAAAGGGTGGGTGTCAGGATGATGGAGCTAGGCTTTTTTCAGTGATATCCAGTGATAGGACAAGGGGCAATGGGTGTAAACTGGAGCATGGGAGGTTCCACGTTAACATCAGGAAGAACTTCTTTACTGTAAGAGTGACAGATCACTGGAACAGGTTGTCTGGGGGGGTTGTGGAGTCTCCTACATTCGAGATATTCAAGGCCCACCTGGACAAGTTCCTGTGTGATGTACTCTAGGTTTCCCTGCTCTTGCAGGGGGGTTGGACTAGATGATCTTTTGAGATCCCTTCCAACCCTTGGGATTCTGTGATTCTGTATTTGACAGCTCCACTCGGTCATGGGGCTTTCAGGGAAAAATAAATTTTGGGAGACAGAACTTTATCTGTGCTGGTTCCAGCAGTTTATAGTTAATTTCTAAAACAATTGGCACCATCATCCGTACCCTGTTTTGCTAAATGCAAAGTGTTTGTCAAGAGTTTCACACATTTCAATCTGCAAATGACATGCCAATTTTTCTTTTTTTAAGCTTCAGAGTAAAACCCTTTATAACACAAATTACACATGGCTAGCCAGCTCCCTTAATTCACTTTTATTATGTGTCAAACAAGTAAAAGTAAGTTTGAGATGTATTCTCTACATGGTGAAGGAAAATAGACTGGGATTAGACAAAGCAGTACCTGTTTACATTGACATTTCAGCCTTTTTTGGTCTATTTTTTTCTGTTTGTGGCTACTTTCTAACTGTACAATTTTATTATTTGTTTCTAGCTTCTGAAAATGAAGCATATATGCTGTATGAAAAGCGTACGCTTTTTGTTGTTGTTTTTTAAACAGAGTTTTATATACGCCTGGACACACTGATGATCATATGGCTTTACATCTAGAAGAAGAAAATGCTGTATTTTCTGGTGACTGCATTTTAGGGGAAGGAACAACAGTAATTGAAGACCTGCATGACTACATGAAAACTTTGGAGAGGTTGTTACAAATGAAAATAGATTTAATATATCCTGGTAAGCCATTCTATTTATAACTGCTCTAGTTTACTATATATTTTTTAACTACAGCCTCTAAGAATCTGAGAACTCTTACTGTAAGCAAACACCATACTAATGTAACAATTCAAGTTCACTACTTAATATATGTCCAGTGCCAAGAAGACTTTGTGGCATGGTGGTTTGCAAGACTTGAGAATTTTTCAGTGATAGGTATCTTTCCTTCCCAAAATTTCTCCATCTGAGGGTGAATCTTGTGCTTCTGTGCCCAGAGCACACAGAGTTCAGAATCACTGCTGTAGCCATACAGCAAATCTGGGTTTCTGATACTACTCTATCTGTATGCTTTAATGTACCCTGGCAGAAAAATAATAGTTGTTGTTTTGGTCATTTGCATCCCCACACACAATGCCAATGCAAGTTACTTAGGAATGTTTTTGGAGAGATGTCTGTCTTTTGCAACACGGATTAATCACAAATTTATCTTGGAAAGCTGCAGAACTGTCAAATGGTTGTCTTATTTTAATGACTTAGCTTAAATCTGAAAAAGAGCTAAGAGGCCAAATACCACGTTCTAAAAGTGTCACAGATTTATTTGTTCTGTGAATTTGCTTTTATTTTTTTCCTCTATCTCCCCCAAACCTTGGGAATGTGTTTACTTTTCATATAAACCACATGTCTGTTTGGCAAGACTGGATTTTAAGATATCATTATGTAACTAAGGTTTAAGCTCTTCATTTGTTTTTTCAGGGCTACATCTCAGAATTTCTTCTGACTTTTTCTGTTCCATCTTCTTCCACTTGTCATTCTGAGTGACTGTGTCTACATTCTTAGTTCATTCTTAGTTCCGTCTTCCTCCATTAACCATCTGTGTTTGCTATGTAAGCAAATCTCTTTTGTGTTCATTCTTAAAATATGCTTCTTGAAGTAGGTGTTCTTTAAGTGCTTTAGGATCTAAGCATAAAAATGCTATTTAAGAAAAATATCATTAGATGTTCCATGGATGTGGAAGCTGACATAGAAATAGTGACTTGTTCACAGTAATTTACTACTAGTAAAATTAATAACATTTTAGCCTCCAGAATCTCAGTCTATTGAACATTGAATATTGAAGATTGAATGTTCTACTTCTTTAATACCTTCAAAACACAGTATGTTCCTCTAATTGAGGTTCTACCTTCCAAAACTCCATATGTGCCAAATTAAATTTTATCTGTTGTATTTCACTCTCTCCTTAGTCATTATTTATCTAGATTATACATTGACCAAGGTTAAATATTTGTGCATTTATTTGTAGCTTTTTGCTACACTGTTGTAAGTATGTTCATGCTGTACTTGCAATAAGAAAGCCAGTGGGATATTACACATTTTCATTGATGAGTAGCTAAAGTGCTGAGACAGTTTGGAACTAACTTTCTTTTTTTATCCATGCAGCACAAAATGTGTGTGCATTTGCGTAAAAGATAGCTATTGCCCCATCAGAACAATTGCTTAAATTACCAGTATGAACTACAGTAACATGGTAACTAGAAGGTAGCTTGCTTTACCAATACATTCTAGATAAATTCAGTACTTTGACTTTATTGCAGTTTTAGGTCTTCATAATTCTTGAACTGTTTCTGTACATGCTTTAGCATTCACATTGCAGGCTCAGAGTTAAATGTAGGAGAGCATGAATTTCTGTAACAAGCTGCCTGCTGGCTACCTGTGAGTAGCTGAATTTTGCCTTTCCCTTCCATGTTTTTTTTATTTAATATGGAAATGAATTCAGGCATAATGCTTGTGACAGTCTATTTACAGCCGATAGTTGATGAGAGTTCTTTGGACCAGAAAAGGGCTTTTTAGTCAGTAGAGGGCTCCCCATCCTGTAATAATAAATGATGTTGCTTGAAAATACAGGTACAAAACATACTGGAGTTAGGAAATCTGGGTGAAATTTCATGAGCCGATTCTTTTCTTCAAATTTTTCCTTTGTGCTTTAATTTACAGTAAAGTAAGAGAGCCTGTATTACTTCATCGAGTATTGTGAGAATAAAAACTTACTGTTTCTGATCATATGAGCTCTGCAGAATTCTGAAATAATAAGAAGCTGCTGGATACAAAGTCTGAATTACTGGAAAGCTGTTAGATTTTGATGTCTCTTTCACATGCTCAGGAACATTTTACATTTATGCAGATATTTATTGGTGAAGTTAACTGTGTAGCTGTTAATTTAGGATGGAAAGGTCCACATCTGGATTTAGTTGTAGGCTTTCTGACATCATTTTAATGTATGTATACGCATACACATTTGCCGTAATGGATATTAAATTCCTTTAACTTTGGAAAATGTGGGTTCCATTCCAGGTACTGAACATGTACTTAGAAGAGCAGGGACTGGTTTTAAGACTGTCTTGTGATTCCATGTTCAGGCCTTAATTTTGAATACTTTAATGTTATTTCTGTCATTAGGGGATGCAAAAAAATGGACAGTTACCATTATAGTCTCTTTATAGTCTCTGCTCTGTATATCTTGATGTGTTTTTTCTAAATTTAAACTTTTGTTTTTACAAATGGTAACATATTGACTAGAGATATTGTCATATTTGTAATTTATGTTGTAAGTAACAATAGCTTTAAATTAAATATCTTTGAAATCATTAAATATATGTGCATATGAGATTACAGTTTTATATTCAAATGTTGCATATTTATTATTTATATTACTACCTTTACACAAGTTAAGCTTCAGTGTATATTTTGTCATTTCAAAACTGATGAAGTGAGTGTATAAGTGAATATATGCATACATATTTTAACTTGTGAAGAAGAGATTCCTTTGACACTTCATTTCATGGATATACAAACTATGAAAAATTAGTTGCTGTTTTTCTATAGACTGCCTGTCCTCAGGAAAAATAAGCTCTAATTTTAAAATCTTAAAACTAAAACCCCGTGTAGTCAGTTAACCCAAAAATACAAGTAAAGAACACGGCTTTTTTTAGATAGCCTCGGAAACTGATTTGGATGATAGCAAGTAACTTCTAAAAGAAAGGTATGTTTTTTTACAGTAGTTTCTGTTCTATCAATTTTATAAATTACTTGGAGTTACACTGGCAAAGCCAGAATTTGGTGCTGCTACTTCAGGTGAGGTATACAGGCAAAGAAATAGAAAGTCTTGCTAAAAGTATGTGACAAATTTTCATGCAAGTAAATTTCTCCATAGGTAAAACATTAAATTTAATTTCTGTGCATGTAACTCTCAGTGTCTGAAAAATATGTAATCTATTGTTTTAGCATATCATGAGGCAGTATTTGCTTTTTCCACAAAGATTAGTTCTTTACGAATTAAGCCTT
The DNA here is from genome assembly GCF_012275295.1 of Melopsittacus undulatus. Lineage (NCBI taxonomy): Eukaryota > Metazoa > Chordata > Aves > Psittaciformes > Psittaculidae > Melopsittacus > Melopsittacus undulatus. Next base: position 34,051,624 of record NC_047527.1, read on the forward strand.
TTTCTAGTTTGAATGAAAGACCTTTCAATAAGTTGAATATTTCTGATCTGCCACAGTAAAAATGCATTTTGTTTATTAACCAACCAGATATAAAATGATCCACATATAACCTGCCTTGTGCATTGCTTATTCCTGCCCTGACGCATTCCAGCTGGCTCACTGAGTTGTGTTTTACTAGTTTTTTTTATCAGACTTACAAAAGTATATTTTTAAGGGAATAAAGTACAGTGTGTGAGTCAGTTTTGAAGATCTGTCCTGGAAAATGTATCTGTTGTAATGTTACCTCTCTAGCCCTTGTGTTCACTAGATAGCCCCCAGCAGCACATGAGTCCTTTGCCTCACCACTACTGTTCAAAGACCAGGATCAGTTAAAATCATCAGTATCAATATCATTTAGGGAGAGTGCTACAGGCAGAGATAACACAAAATCTCTTCAGCAGTGAACTCCCTTCCTGAACTCCTTCCATTATTTTTTTAATAGTCTAATCTTCCCTTGTTTTCCTTATACCATTTGAAGTCTTCCCTTTCCACGTTCACGTTTGTTCAGATCCTAATTTTTCCTTTCCATCTTAATACATTTCCATTGAAGACTGTGATGCAGACATCCAAACTTAATTTTTGCCTATTTATATACCAAAAAAAAAAAGGGTACTCTGATAGGGTGGTATGTACAGGTGCTGCTCCCTTCTTATGACTTTTAGGTACCAGAGTTTACATAAGAATAATTCAGTTATTCAATAACATACTTAATTGCAAACATAAGTAATAGTGCTCTGTTATGTGCCTTTTGATTTAGGTCATGGCCCAGTAGTACGTGATGCAAATACTAGAATACAGGGCTACATTTCTCACCGAATTGCACGTGAACAGCAAATTCTGAATGTTTTTCAGAAGAATGTTGGAAAATCATATACATCCTCAGAACTTGTAAAGATAGTATACAAGGTAATTGTTGATTAGAAGTTTTTAGATCAAACTAAAAAAAATCAAAGTTATGCTCATAAAATGGTTGTAACAATTTAAGTATTTGAGTGAAGATCGTGGTGGCTTTTTAAAAGATATAAAAGAAAATATTTCTGCTTGTTTGGAATTCATATATGACTGTGCATTTAAATGATATTGTTTAAGCACTTTATTGGTGTGGGGCCCAGATGACTCTTATGAACTCTTATTTCACTATTCAGATGGTCCTAAGCACAGTTTCATAGGACCAAGCAAAAACAAAGTTTTAGTGCTTGGTTCTAAGTGAAAAGTAAGAGATGACTGTTGTTATTTGTCAAGGTGTTTTGGGAGTTTTCTGAAATATTGGTTAAAACTTCTAGTTCCTGGTCTTACCAGTTTGCAGGAGGGTGCAGTTGAGCTGCAGTTGTGTAGAAATGGAAATCTTTCAAAGTTCTTTTTTAAGGTTCAAAAATTACTGAATTAGTTTTCTAGCAAATTTTCCTGCCAGACTCATTATTTGGAGAACTTTTTAATTTTCAAAAAGGAGGCTTTACTTTTAAGATGATAGAGCTGAAGATGATGGTGTTGAGAAATGTTTTTGGGTTTTACCTAATGAACATTGGAAATGTTAAGAGACATTCTGTTCTTCTGAAGTTGTATAAGGCTATTTAAACCCATGCAAGTATTGTCATGGAAGTGAAAGTATCAGTGGACAAATGCATCTTTAAATTTGTCTTTAAAAATACACAGCTACACTGACAACCTGGTGCAGATCAAGTTTAGAAGAGTGCAGGTTACTTACGATTGACCAATCTCTTTGCATAATACAGATGGATAATGCAAAGCATGAGCAAAGCAAACAGAAATGTGTTATCAGGCTACCAGTTTAACCACTGTAAAATTGATTTACTCATTTCGGTTTGTTGTCATTATATAACTGAGTGCTCAACACAGCAATTCAGAAGAGAAAAATCTATATTAATAAACTACAAGTTCCATATATTGAAAAAATAATTGGGAGATATTTAAACAAATAGAGAATGCCTGTTTGTATTCCTGTTAGGAGATCCCTGAAAATTTACTTCGAGCAGCAGAAAGTAACCTCCTAGTGCACTTGAAGAAGTTGGAGAAAGAAGAAAAAGTGTGTAAGTTGTGGATGGAGGGTGGAAGGAGCATAATTTTCATTTTGATTTTCTGTGTGGTTTTGCGTTATATTTTAGTGCATTATTTCTTGGCGTGTAAAAAAAGAATAATAATAATACCTGCAGTTAGTTGCAGTAGCTGTCCTTCAGGCAATTTGAAATAGAATTATATGCAAAATATATATACAATTATATACTGCAATGCATATGCCTCTCATTTTTTATGTAAGACATACCATGGAATACATTCCTCTAACACTAGTGTTTATACCTTTGTGTATTTGCTGAAATTCCTACCTAACTGTGCATGCACATAGCATCTGATGGGATTACATTTTACAATTCTGCCTTTCCTAAATATGTATTATTGTATGTTTGTGTTCTAGAGACAGTTAAAATCATGTAGTGTGAATTTTTACAATCTCTGGTTAGTACAGTACTGAAGTAGAGCAACTATATTTAGTTTGCTGTTTCTAGATTGTGCCTTTACAAGGTGAAGTATTCTATTTCTGTAATGGCATATGCATGTAGAAATATCATTCAGCCAGAAGCTAAAGAAAATATTTCTTTTTGTACGTTATATAACTGCACCCAGGACTGACTACTTGGAAGTAAGAATTACACAATTATTTCAAATTTTCAGCATTTAAGAACCTGAATAACAACATGAAATTAGTGTATTTCTTCCAACTTAGACCTGTTTATTTTAATAATAAATCAGCTACTAGGTGCTGTTTGAACAGTTGAGATTTAGTATTTGTTTGTAATAATAATGACCTTCTTGTTATTCAAAAAAAAAAATAGACTAGAGTCACACAAAGACAGTCATTACTGAAGTTCAGAAAATCATGTCCTTGTGCCATGAAACCTTAGTGCATGATACTTGGTGCACCAGCTCTTGAATGTGATCTCAGTTCTTGTATATTAACATACATTATTGAACTACATATTTCTCCAGTTTGGTTCCACAAGATTCCATGTGGGCCATCAGAGGCTGTTGACTATCCTTTCCTTTTACTAGCAAAGTAGCTCAAGCAACAGCATTTTCTGTTTAGATGAAGTAGTGGATAAATTACCATCCTCTTTAAGGTAGATCTTGCAGTCCTTCCTGCAAAAGATTGTGTGTGTGCATCTTAAATATCCAAGAATTAATTTGTTTGAATGAGTGATTTTCATCCCTTAAGCCAGGGTGGGATTTTTTGTTTGGGTTTGGGGTTTTTGTTGTTTGTTTTCAAAAAAAACCACCCTTTTTATGCTTACTAGAAAAAAAACCAGACCAAAACAAAAAAAAAAACCCACCACCAAAACTCAATTTTCCTCAGAAATCACCTTTGAATTTTGAAGAGTCAGCAGATATGGAGCTTCAGATAGATATGTTCCCCAAGTTGCAACTGTTGCAGTTACTAGAAAGCTTAAATAACTAAAGTAAGAATTGTTGTGACTCTTGTACTCAGCTGCATGCTTCCGCTTTCCAGAAAGCTTAGTTGCCCTTTAACATTTTTTGGTTTGGTTTGTTTTTTAGTCTTCAACTTGTGCTCACAGAGAAGGTATATTTTTAAATACAAGCTTAGACCCAGTTCAACGATAAGCATATAACATCATGTGACCTTAGTTTTTCAGTTCAAATTAAGGACATCTGTTAAAGAAGAATGATTCTGTTGATTCTGAGCTTGTAGCATACAAATGCTTGTGTACTCATGGTACTTATTAATTTGGCTTTGATATGGTGTCCTTTCCACATAGTCTGAGTTGCAGGATTTCAAGTTTTGTTCTCATTATGGAAGACTTGAGTTGCAGTCATAACACTGTCTGCTTAATTTTCACAAAGCGTTTTTCCAAAGAAACATGTTGTCAGTATTGATAATGAATATGACAGGGATATTACAACATTACAAGAGAGTTACTCGATGCAAATTACAGCCATATGTTGTCTGCTGCAGTCATTAATTCACCTCTTCATTGTAGGGATTGCAGTTTATGTTAATGTAACTTTTATAGCTCCACTTAGGAGTGATACTGCCTTTACAGATTTGCTTTTCTCACTTAAAACAGAAAAATAATGCTTTGTGTGGACGAGCATGGTACAATAGGTGCATGTAAGCTTTCCCCAATGTTTTGATATAAAAATCTTGGTCATTGCTGCACATTTTTAGAACACAGCTGATGAAGAGATAAAAATAATTCGGCTGTTCCTAATTTAGCAGCACAAGGTTTTTTCTGTTAAGTTCATAAACTTCAGAAAAGGAACCAAGTGCTCTGTTACCTCAAATTTCTTAGTATCTAGAATTCTAATGTTCTGAACTTTAAATAACTGTAGGTTTATTAAGCCCTATTTTATTAATCATTCTTTATATTGCTAGGTTACATTGTGAAACAGTGAATGTTTATCACCGTCCATTAAAAGTCAACGCTGGCCTGAGAGAAAGTATTCCAATAGTTTTAATGAAAATGACATGTATAGACATACATACATGCATATGTAGAGGTGAAGTTTGAGGTAGTCTAATGTTTATATATGGTGTCTAAACATTAGTCTGCAACTAATGTGGTCCTGTTTTCTTAACAGTACGTGAGGACTCTCCCAGCCTCAGGTGGAAAAACAATTTATAAGTCACACAAGACTGCTCAAGAATATTTTAAACCTGCACAGTTGCTGCATGAAAAAATCAAATGGTGAGCTGGGGCAACGAGCAACATCACAACTAATTCTTCTATTATTTTTTTTAAAAGTGATACCAATTTTTAAGCATCTAACAGTCAGTTAATTGATGGGTTTGATATTATTATTTTGGGAAATTTAAAAATAACCTGATAGATACCGAGTTAATAAAATAGAATGAGTGCAAAGAGCTGAATGTTACCTCTGTTATAAAATAAGCAGCATTATTATCATCAGTGGCAGAAGACAAATAGCAAGGTCTTGTAAATCGAATATTACAATATTATAAATGTAATAAATCAGATTTATTTTAAAAATCCAGTAAAAAGAAGTTATTCTAAATCTGTTTTCATTTGCTTGTGCTTTCCACAAACTGATTTTCTAGTAAGTTATCTGTACATTCTAAAAACCAAGTTATTTTTGTTAACAGATGTAAATACTGGGGTTTACATTCCTTTTCTAATATAGGTGCCTGTGCACATCTTTGCTGGTTGCTCACTGCAATAAGTTTAAAAAAACACTGAAAGTAATTCCAGACTTCTCTGTTTTCTGATGGAAATGCTATTTTCTGTGGAATTCATTTAAAGGATTCATTAATTTTAACGGATCAGTGTCAAAAAATGCAGAGAGTCAGAGCAGACTCTTAAATTCTTTATAAGATTCTGCAAGAATCTTATTAAAAAGCTGTATAAATTGAGATATATACGTACCATATAATGTTAACTTTGTCTATCATTCTTTAACTAGCAGCTTCGAGTTTTGGTGTTAAATCCATTTAAACTACAAATATTTTAAACAAAGTTTGTATTTGATTGTAAAATACTGGGTAGTGTATTAAAATACAATGAAGATTAATTTAAACTGCATATTCAGTTCTCTGTGTAGAATCATAGAAATATAGAATAGTTAGGGTTGGAAAGGACCTTAAGATTATCTAGTTCCAACCCCCCTGCCATGTGCAGGGACATCTCACACTAAACCATGCTACCCAAGGTTCTGTCCAACCTGACCTTGAACGCTGCTCGGGGTGGAGCATTCACAGCTTCCTTGGGCAACCCATTCCAGTGCCTCATTACCCTTACAGTAAATAACTTCTTTCTTATATCCAATCTAAACCTCCCTTATTAAGTTTGAACCCATTACCCCTTGTCCTATCACTACAGTCCCTAGTGAAGAGTCTCTCTCCAGCATCCTTGTAGGCCCCCTTCAGATACTGAAAGGCTGCTATGAGGTGTCTGTGCAGCCTTCTTTTCGAAGCTGAACAGCCCCAACTTTCTCAGCCTGTCTTCATATGGGAGGTGCTCAAGTCCCCTGATCATCCTTGTGGCCCTCCTCTGGACTTGTTCCAACAGTTCCATGTCCTTTTTATGTTGAGGACACCAGAACCTTTCAGAGGTGTATATATATTTGCATTACTTGGTATTCAAAAGTGTGTGAAGTTTTTATGATATATTATACAGGTCTTCCAATGCTGGCTCAACCTTAGGAAAAACAAAACAAATACTCAAGAGAAAAAAACACCTATAAAAATACAGATATGATGTGTTTGAAAGCACCAGTGACAATTTGTATGTCCTTGAAAATCCTTGAAAACCTTTCACCATTCAATCCTTTAGCCTCATCTGTCAGACATGCATATATTTAAGGCATGTCTTAATAGCTATCATTTTATTAAGTTGATGGCATTTGTTCTGATCAGCTGAGCCAAATCCAAAATACAAATATTACCAGGAATGGCAGTCCACAACTGAAATCATAATCTGAAGTAGTAACCAGACTGAGGTTACTAGTCCTCCCCTGAGAAGGGGAAATAACTTTCTGCTCTTGAAATGATCTTTTTGCAAACTTTATTGATCTGTTTTTTGGTGAGATCAATGACTTCCTCTCTTTTAACTTCCTGTGCGATGCCATTTTGGGGTCTTTTTCAGGTCTCCTGTTTTTTCCTCCTTTGTGTTTTTTGTTTACCTGCATTTCCCGTCTTGGCCACTTTTTTGCCCCTTCTCCCACAAACCTTATATTTTTTCAGTTCTTTTTGGATTATTTCTCTCCATAATTACTCAGAAACTTTCACATGGACTTCCTACCATTCTAATTGCTGGTTTCCTGTAGCTGTTTCATGAATTTATAGTTACCTCTCTTATCGTGAGGAATAAACGCGGAATTTTCAATTGAAAAACTGAAGTCACGTGCTCTAAATTATGTCATTTTGCTTCAGGAAAACAGAAAGATCAATGAAATGGCAGTTTTCTGTCATGAGGTCTAAAAACCTAAACCAGCAGGAAACTGGTGTGAAGTAGTGATGTCTCATGAACTTCCTGAGCTAATAAAGAAATCTGCTGGTAGGCACAGTATCTTCTGGTTTTACTGTGCTTCATCTTTAAATACACAGAAATGGCTTTAGATTTCAGTTAAAGTACTGTTGGAAGTTGCAGGCAGCAAAGAAAGCAAGAGGATACAAATCAGAGAATTCCATGTTCCCCTCTGTGCTGTAGCAAATCCATGACACTCAAAAAATAGTGACATGGCAGTTTAACCAGTCTTGGCATTAATGATTGTGTATGGTGTCTCTGGAATGTTAAAAGCAGAAATTGCGCTAAGATTCATATACAATAAAAGATATTTACATTAGCCATGACATGTCGTGAAAGTCTTGGGACACCTTGTTGATTATGAGATTATGAATCAGAGGGAGTGTTTGCTTATTTAAAAATTGAGTGGTAATGTAAGCTAAATGTCAGCTATGTATAAAAATGGGGGTTAGCCTTTTTACATCCTTGACATAAATTCATTCATCTGTGCAGTATGCATTAAAAGTTAAGAATGAAAACCAGAGAAGGTGCAATTTCTATCTCATCAAGCTGGAAGGGCAAATGCTGTTTGATGCATTACGTTTCTAAACTGCCATGAACAGAAGCTGGAAGAAGCGCAAACTGTGTTTCCAGTCTTCTGCCAGCTAATTTGAAGATCCTGTCCTGAGAGGAGCATCACTGATCATCGTTCAGAGGCATAAATTTGGAATCTCCCTTGGAGTGACTTGTGCCCATTACCCCTGGTGTTTTCCATGTGACTGACTCATTGTAAAATGGGAGTCTCTTGCTTACTTGTAGCTACCCTTTAAATATTGGAATATGGTGATAATGTCCCCCCTGAGCCTTCTCCAGGCTGAACAAGCCTAGCTCCCTCAGCCTTTCCCGATACAGCTTCCCAGTCCTCTGATCATCCTTGTGGCACTTCTGTGGATGCTCTTCAGCTTGTATGTATCTTTTTTGTAGAGTAGGGACCAAACCAATACAGTATTCCAGGTGTAGCCTGACAAGCGCTAAGTAAAGTGCCATAATGACACCTTTATCTCTGGGGGGGATGCCCTTGTTGATGCAAACCAGCATCCTGTTGGCTTTCTTTGCCACAGCTGCACACTGTTCACTTCTAATGAGCTTGTGACCACCAGGACCCCCAGGTTTAAGAGCTAAGAGAAAGGTTTGATGGTAGTTACAAACTTTTCAGATTTTCTATTATTTCTTGCTAACTTGCTTATTTACACTTTGTTTAAAATGTTATTCATGATTATGTCTCTTAAGCATGTTTGATGACTACTAGATTCAGGAAAGGTTCCCATATAGGAAGGGAACTCTATGTCTGTTACTGTGGACGCAGTAATATGCCTCCTACCAAATCCTCCACACTCTTGTCCCCTGAAATGGTGTATTGGGGTTACACAGCAAGGTTTTGGTAGTAGCCTAGGTGGCTTCTGTGAAATGATGTCTAAAGCTTTCCCCATTCAAACAATCATTTGAAGGCCTACTTTTTCAAAATACAGGTGTCTGGAAAGAAACCTAGTAAACACAGACCAGCAACCCTCTGGCAACCCACTGATGGCTGATGATCTCTGGTGTTTTAGATCATCTTGCTTTGCCTAAGGAGCCAGAAGAACCATCATGTGGCTGAAGAGGGAACTCCAATAAACAGGTTTGGAAACTGTCCAGATGAGGTTGCCTTGTTTTCCGTTCAGTATAGCAGCTTCTAGTGTAACATCAGGCCAAACACAAAACCAGGTTGAAAACGAGACTCTGTGCTTGTGTGAGAGGAGTCCTAGCCAGGCACTTAAATGAAGTACTTGCTGATTATAGCTTGGGGAAAGGATGTCTTGTCCCAGTTCAGTCCTGTCTGCTGTATTCTGTGGAGATGAGGTGACCTGATTTCTTTTAAGGCTGAGGTGGGACATAGATGCAAGACTATACTACAAAAGAGATTATAATTTTTATCCCATCCCAATATACTTCACAGGTGAGATATGTTACATCCATGACTATATGGTATGCAATCGGGATGTGCTTTTACAGTGTTATTGCTGAAATGTTGGGGTTTTTTTTATTTTAAGGTTACAAAATAACTGCTGTGGCCAGGTGTCCTAGTTTAGCCCCAGGCAGCCACTAAGCTGCACACAGCCACTCACTCACTCCCCCTGTGTTGGGATGGAGAGAAGTGAGGAGTGAAAGCGAGAAAACTTGTGGGTTGAGATAAAGACAGTTCAACAGGTAAAGCAAAAGCCGTGAACACAAGCAAAGAAAACAAGGAACTCATTCACTACTTCCCATCAGAGGCAGGCATTCAGCCTCTCCAGGAAATCAAGGCTCCATCACACATAATGGTTACTTGGGAGTACACACACCATGCTTCCAAACACTCCCCCTTTCTCCATCTTTCCCCAGCTTTATGTGCTGAGCATGACACCATATGGTGTCATATGGTATGGGATATCCCTTGGGTCAGCCAGGTGTCCCAGCTGTGTCCCCTCACAACTCCTTGTGCATCCCAAGCCTACTTACTGGTGGGGTGGTGTGAGGCACAGAAAAGGCCTTGGCTCTGTGTAAGCACTGCTCAGCAGTAACCGTGTTATCAACAGTTTTCAGCACAAATCCAAAACCTAGCCCCACACCAGCTACTATTAAGAAAATTAACTCTACCCCAGGTAAAACCAGCATACCAAACAATGATCTAGGACACAAAGCATCTTTGGACTTGGACATGAATGCTAGTCCTGCTTAAATCTTTATTTTATATTGAAAAAAAAAAAAACTTCCAGCTGTGATGGGGAAAATTTCTGTGGCCTTCTCTGTATTTTTAAATACAGGACATCTCTAGATACCAAGTTTCCCTGTCTCCTAATTTAATAAACTCATACAAAACCTCTCAGTACCTTCACTGCTGATAAAGGTGTCTCACAGTTGGAAAAACCTGGTCATACACCAGCCAGTCTGCTCCATGAGTCTTCACTGCTCCATACAGTATGAAGAAACTAGCCTACTGAGAACAGCTGATATGTGTTTGGTGCATGCTCTTAGTTCCGGCAAGGCAATGCCAATAGCTGCATCTTAATCTCTCACCCTGTATTTATTAGCTACTGTCAGCAAAAGCTGTCCTAACAATGCTAAACTTCAGCCATAAATTACTCCTATTCTTGATCTTTCTTCTATATAAGTGCACTGTATCTGCCAGCCAGAACACTGGATAAAAGTAGCATTTTGGGGAATATATTTCAGCACACCGCTGTCAACTTCTCAAACCTCTTCATTCATGTTTTAACCTGGCAACGGCCTTCTCTGACATTGGGTTGGTTTTTTAACCAGTAGCTAACCTCCCTTTTGGTCTCTGTTCCTGCTCTACCTCCCGGCTAGCTTTTTTTCCCTTCTGGCTTTCTTGTCATTGCAGTCTTCGTTTCTGTTACTTAGATAACCCAGGTTATTCCCGGCTGTACGTCTAACGGGAGCAGGCGCCAGTGCAGGGAAGCTGTGGGTGTCTGGCAGCTGCGCCTCGGCCCCCACCAGAGCGAGCGCGGCCGCCCCATGCCGGCCTCTGGGGGCCCGGCCCCAGCTGCGGCCGCTCGGGCGGCAGCAAAGCTTGGCCAGAGCCTGGGTTGATCCCAGGTGAACCCGCACGGCGCGGGGTGCCCTGGGGGGGGAGCGGAGCCCAGTCCTGCTCTGACCTGCCGCTGACTGAGAGGGTGAAGACCCAGCTTGTTCCGAGGCGCGGCTACCTCCTCCGCCACCGCGGCAGGACTCACGGCCATTTTCTGTCGCCGCTGCTTCGCTGAAAGGGGAAGCCGCAACAGAGCCCCACGCAAGCTGCAGGCTAGCAAGCAGCCAGTCACAGCATGAGCCTCAGCACCCCCGACCGAGCCTCCCGGGGGCGGGGAGGAGCCAAGCGCCCGCCCTCAGTGGGTTTGAACAGCCGGGCGCTGTCCCTCACCGCCCCGCGGTCGCGCCCGCAGGCTGGTGGGAGGCCCACCGCCGGCCAGCAGGGGCGCTGCTGCCGGAGGGGCGGGGTGGAGCGAGGCGAAACGGCGCGGTGGCTGCTGCCATTCCCCGCTGCCATTCCTCGGCTGCGCGGCCGCCTCCTCCCCCTCCGCCTCTTCCTGGCCGCGGCGAGAGGAGCTGTGCTGGCAGCGGGGAGGCGGCGGCGGCGCCCAGCTCCCTGCCCGCCATGGCGATCCGCAAAAAGAGCAACAAGAACCCGCCGGTGCTGAGCCACGAGTTCATCGTGCAGAACCATGCGGACATCGTGTCCTTCGTGGCCGTGATCTTCCTGCTCGGGCTCATGTTCGAGGTGAGGCGGCACCGACGACCCCGCCCCGAGGGCTTCGTCCCGCTTCTGCTCCTCCGCCGGAGGCTGTCGGTGCTGGGCGGGGAGGGCGGGTGGCAGGTCGCTGTGGCTGTCCTCCATCAGCGCGGGTGCCTCCCGCCGTACCTGCCCGCCAGCCCTTCCCGGCCCCGCTGTGCACGGGGAGAGCAGCCGGTCTCAGCCCCGCCGCACGGCCAAAGGAGCCAGCACGGGCGCCGTCTCCACCGCTTACCCTCGCTTCACCGGGCCCGGTCCCCCAGGGAACGCCCCTCTTCCCCCGAGAGGCGCAGCCCATGGCTGCCGCCAGGAGCTGGCTCTCGGATCCACTCGCCGCCGTTAAGGGGAGGCCATGTCCCTCAATCCCCCACACCCGTAGCGCGGCACCGCCGTGAGGGACGGGGAGCTGGCGGCGTGCTTCCTCCCGCGGCGGCGGCGGCGGGGGGAGTTCCTGCTGGCGGCGGGTTACGTGGCAGTCGGAGCGCAGCGGGCGAGGCGAGGGAGGAGTGTGCGGGGGGGTGGGGGGGGTGGCGAGGCCCAGTGCGACGGGCGAGCCCCGCGCTTTGTGTGCGCGGCCCCGCCGGCACTACGGCTCCCGGCAGGCCGCGCGGCGGGGACGGGCGGTGAGGTGTGCGTCAGTCCCCGCGCAGGGGGGATGGCGGGGCCTCCACCACACTCGTGCGCTGCCTGCCCGGGACTGAGCGCGGTGTGAGGAGCTGTTAGCCCACGGGGGTCGTTCAGAGTGTCTCGGATGGCACGGAGCAGAGCCTCTCTCCTCACCCCATAGGGGGGGTCCGCCTGAGGCCAGGTGTGATAGCGGTGGAAGGGAGCTCTCGGGCCTGACCGCCTCGGTGCTGGGCATGCTTGCAGGCTAGGCACTCTCCTTCTGCCCCCATGCAGTGACATAAAACATGTGTTTTGGCTCTTGCCGTTTACCCCCTGAGGGAACTGGAAAGACAGTTTTAACTGTGTGACTGCCGAAATGTTCTCACTGGTGTCCCGTCAGACACTCCCCATTTTTGTTGGCTAGATGTTTCTGGCTTTTGGGTATTTTAGCCGTTTGTTTAGAGTTGTGGGCCCTTTATTATATGGTTGGTTTTCAAAATAATTATCCAGCTGCTCAGCACTAGAGGCCAGTGGAGTTAAGAAATATATACATGGAAAGGAAGAAGAGAGTGGACCAAGAAAGCTGTTATGTTCGGGTTTACTATTAAAAACCACCAAGGTGATTTCCTGGGGATTAAGGTGAAAGAGATGGGCCTAAACCATTATCTTTTATGTTTGCTTCTAGTTTACTTTATTACAGTACTACTGGTGAGGATGGAAGTGTTCGGGATGAATGGATGTGTTGAAGTCTTTTCCAGGGTTTTTTAATCCCAGCACTGAATGGCTATGTGCCTTTGTTGGTATAGATATGGCATGGCCAAAAAGATTGTTACTAGTTTAAAACGTATTGACATAAGTCTTGGAAATCACCTGCTGTGGTTCATGTTTGTATGGTAAGGTGTTCATGCTCCCGGATTCTGAATTGGGACTGTGAGTAGCTGGCAAGAGCCTTCAAAGGCCAGTTCTGAGTTGACTACGGTTTTGAATTGTCCTCTGAAAGCTCTCTTGATGAATAGGATGTCCTAGGCAACTTCACTAAATCAGGCAAACTAGTTGGATTCCCTGAAGTTACATGGAGCGAACATTCCACTGTGTATTCAGAGATTCCTAGAGAATTGAGGGCTTTTTTACTACGCACTAGTTCTAAGAACAAATTTTATTTCTTGTGAGTGTAGTGGTAGTAACCTAATCATCACTTTAGATACTTTTAAGTATCTTTCTAAGATTCATAACGAAGTTTTTGTTAGTCCTATAAATGCAACAAGGAGGCTAGGTTTTTACAGAAATGAGAAGCAATCATCATAAATATTGCAAAGCCTGGTTATTTTTCCCTCTCTGTTAAGACATGTAGATTTATGTTGGGATTCAACAAAGATATGGTAAAGTTGAAAATCAGTTCATATAAAGAACTTGTGCTCCTGGCTATTTACTGGTGTTTTTATAGTATCACCATCACACCTCTTCCTACACCCCCCAAAAAAGGCCTGTAAAAAAACCTCTCCTCTCCTGACTTTTATCCATTCTGCTTTTTCTTGCTGTTCATCGTAAAGTTGTAATACCACTGCTAAATCTCATTTATTCTGTTCTACACTTCTTGTCAAAGGATCCCCAGGGTAAAGAGAATGCTAGTTGTATTGAGCCAGTATGCTGCTGGCCTGAAATGGTTCTCCATTCTTTACACCTTTTCTCCTTTCCTGCACACATTTTCCAAATCACCCACAGATTTATGAATATGATATTGACCTTAAATTTTATCAAGTTAGAAAGTAGTTTTAAATGAGGTTTATTCTCAGCTGTTGCTGCATGCATCATGGTCTAGGGATTACGTGCTCTTGTGAGACCTCACTTGGAGTACTGTGTGCAGTTCTGCAAGGACATGGAACTGTTGGAACAAGTGCAGAGGAGGGACACGAGGATGATCAGGGGACTGGAGCACCTCCCATATGAAGACAGGCTGAGAAAGTTGGGGCTGTTCAGCCTGGAGAAGAGAAGGCTGCATGGAGACCTCATAGCAGCCTTCCAGTATCTGAAGGGGGCCTACAGGGATGCTGGGGAGGGACTATTTATTAGGGACTGTAGTGATAGGACAAGGGGTAATGGTTCAAACTTAAACAGGGGAGGTTTAGACTGGATATAAGGAAGAAATTCTTTACTGTAAGGGTGGTGAGATACTGGAATGGGTTGCCCAGGGAGGTTGTGAATGCTCCATCCCTGGCGGTGTTCAAGGCCAGGTTGGACAAAGCCGTGGGTAATACACTTTGTGTGGGGTGTCCCTGCACGTGGCAGGGGGGTTGTAACTTGATGATCTTAAGGTCCTTTCCAACCCTAACTATTCTATCATTCTATGATTCTATGGTATTATACATTCTGTTAATGTAATGATACAGTATGGACTGGAGAAAAAGATTGCAGCTTGTGGTTTTGTTTTAACATTGTAGAAAAGACTTGCTTGTAAGTAACATTTTTGAGGGTATTTCATTCAAGAGATTATAAGTTTGCTTACAGAATACGCAGCAATCATGCCATCTGTTCTGCCTTTGGAAAGCGGGGTGAAGTGTGTTGGTCGGTTTAGTGGGAGGGGACAAACATGCTGGGGAAGGGTGCTAAAACTAAGTGTTTTCACTGAAGTAAACTACATGACACTGAAACTTTATAGTACTTCTGGTTTTGTTGTGTTTGTTTTTTTCTCTTTCAGTTTACGGCAAAAGCAGCTGTCATTTTTGTTACACTTCAGTATAATGTTACCATTCCTGCCACAGGTATGTATCTTGCAGGAGGTTAGTATGCTGAATTTTCTAGACTGAGGGTAAATGAATCTGTCAGTTTGAATAGATAATAAGCAATTTTCAAGGACTTTATTTTTAGTAAAACTTCATTGTAAGTAATCAGGTTAGGGACGATGTTTCTGTTCTGCTGGATTAGTGCTAAAACACCATCTGACTCTTACTCTGATTTTGTGAGTGATGATCTTTGCTAGTCAAAGCAGCATGATAGTTTAACATAATTTTATTGTCCCCTTCCAGTGCATTTGGGTAAGCTTCCTAAGTGCACTTAAGTTTTAATTTTTATAGTATATCTTTCAGAATCAAATTTAGTTTGTGATGTGATGGAGAAAATGACTGGAAACAATCTGCTGACCTAGCTCATGATGGTAGATTGACTTATATTTGTTCAGCTGATTGCAAACTACATCTGAAAGGCTTCACTTTCAGAAAAAGCTTATTAGCTATTAAACTGTATTGGTGTCTAACAGTTAATTCTGTTTGTCTTTTAGAAGAACAATCTGCAGAAACAATCTCTCTCTATCACTATGGCATCAAAGACTTGGCTACAATTTTCTTTTACATGCTTGTAGCAATAATCATACATGCTATAATTCAGGAGTACGTTCTGGATGTAAGTACAAAATATTAATTCCTTTCATGAAGATAATTGTCAGGTTTTAATTAGACTTTAAGACTATTAACTTAAAAGTAAACTTTTACATTAAAGCTTTTTAACTGTTATAACATGCATTGGAACTTTTAGATGTTCTAGTGCAGTTGACAGATGTTTAGTACTACAGCACATAAATAACAATGGGCTTTCATTTCAGAAAATTAACAGGAAAATGCACTTTTCAAAAACGAAGCATAGCAAGTTCAATGAGTCTGGGCAACTTAGTGCATTCTACCTATTCTCCTGTGTTTGGGGAACAAGTATTCTTGTCTCCGTAAGTATGTTTTCTCTTCTGATGTATTACAAGATTTCAGAAACTTCACTTAATGGTGATAAATTAACTTTTGAGCTTATTTTGCTGGCTTAGCTGGATTTAATATTAAAGCAGGAACAACTTTAGGGATTCTGTAGGTTGTAGTCATAACTGAGTATGAAATCCAGTAGTGTTACTGTTGCTCTGTCTGAATTGATTTACTGTTGACTGAATAAGCTAAAGCTTTTTAAACTTCATTATGATATCTCATACTGTGTATTTTTTTCTGTGTTGGCTTATTAGTGTAAAATAAATGTAAGAAAAGCATTATGCATAGCATTTTGGCAGCCTAGGGAATGGGTGTGTGAACAGACTGCTGTAGGCTCAGGTGAGTGTGCTTTCAGAAGATGGGCTCTATGTTGGTGGCTGCATGTGTGTGAACTTAGTTTCAAAAAAGCATTTATATTTTTTTTCCTTAACATAATGACTCCATTAGAACTTTTCCTTCACTTAGTTAAGCTCCAAGCTGGTCAGCAGTTTACGAGGGAAGAATTATGGCTATAGTGATGCCGAAATAACCGCCTCATTCATTATTCCTGTCTAGGAAATAGCATCTTTGAGGGTTTATTGGTTTTATTGTTTGTTTTCTTTTAGGAGAATTATATATCAGATCCAACCTCTCTGTGGAGGGACTATCCACACACTCTGATTCCGTAAGGCATCTTCCTTAGAGGATTGTTGGGGAGAGGAGGGAGTATTTTAAACTTAGGGTGTATCATGTACAATTCATATGCAATAAGTAGTCTGTAAAACTGTATTAGTCATTAATGTATTTTTCCTCATATTTATGGAGGAAATTGATTGTCTCTCAATTTGTAGCTGCAGAGTTCTCCTTCTGTTCAATGTTTCTGGTTTTAAAAAAATCTTTTTAGTTGGTTGGCATTTTTGTTTCTTTAGAGACAGTGATTAAATGTATTCACTAGCAAGTTTCTGAAATGTTTTACATTCATTAATAAAAAATAATATTCTTTAATTCTTCCTGTATTGTACAGGTTTCAGATGAAGTTTTTCTACATCTTACAGTTGGCATACTGGTTTCATGCTTTTCCAGAACTGTATTTCCAGAAAACTAAAAAAGTAAGTTTAAAATAGAAAGAACTCCAAAGCAAGCAACTTAAAATAGTAGAATAGTGAATTTCTTTTGCACTTCTAGTGTAACGTGTTACCCTAGATTTCTTGCCTTGTTCTTGCTTGTGCTACCCACTTTTCCTGATGGAATTCTGGGTGCTGAAATGTCTCTGTGACAAAGTAGTTATTTCTAAGTTAAATTTTGTATTTACAATAGTAGTAAAATTGCTATGTATTTGTTGTGCAAATAGTTCTCATCTACTAAAAGAATTTTCCTGTGAAAAATCAATGTGATATTTTCTTTCCAAACTCTTTGTTTCTTGTAATTAGTAGCCTGAATAGTCTCATTGAAATCACAGTTGCCTAATGAATCATAATACAGGTGTAGAATATAAGCAGTGAATAATTTCTTTAGTACAAGGAATATTAAACTCTGGGATTTGATTTAAATACCACTATCTGCAGCAGAAGTTCTGGTTAGTTATGTATAGAAACTTTTTTTTAGAGTCCAGTTTTTAAAAGCATCCTTTTCCCCCCTAAGGGTTTTCTCTTTTAGGGTTTTCAGAACACTGAGTTTGCTGGAGGTTTTGTTGTAGCACACTTTTTGCGTTCCTGGATCAATTTAAGTAGTTTCTTTGCATGCTTTTGTTCAGGCTCATTTTACATATGCAGTTGCCTTTCTAAACATGTTACATTAAAACTTTTACCATGGCTTCACCAAAGGCAAATCTTGACTAATTTAGTGGCCTTCTATGGTAGAGTGACTACATTAGTGGATGAGGGAACAGCTGCTAATGTCGTATACCTAAACTTCTGTTAAGGCTTTTGATACAGTTTCCCGCAGCATTTGTACCTTTAAATCGGAGAGATGAATTTTGTGGGTGGACTATTAGATGGGTAAGGAATTGGCTGGATGGCTGCTTCCGAAGAGTTAGTAGCTTAGCGCCCAAGTGGAAATCAATACTGAGTGTTCTTCAAGGGTCTGTACTGGGACCAGTACTAGTTTTGTTTGTCTGCATCAGTGAAGTAGACAGTGGAATTTGTGCGCACAGTCAGCAAGTTTGCAGATGGAAACCAAGCTGAATGGAGCAGTTGATTTGCTTGAGGAAAGGGATGTGATCCCAAGGGATCTTGACAGGCGTGAGGATTGGGTCCGTGTGAACCTCATGAAGTTTTGTGAGGCCACGTGCAAGGTCCGGCATGTAGGTCATGGGAATCCCCAGCATCCATACAGGTTGGGGATGAATGGAAAGCATGGCCAGCAAGTTGAAAGAGCTGATTCTCCCCCTGTACTCCACCGTGGTGGGAATTCACCTGGAGTACTGTGTCTAGCTCTGAAGTCCCCAGCACAGGAAATGTATGAATCTGTTTGAATGGGTCCAAGGGAGGGCCATGAAAATGATAAGAGGGCTGGAGCACCTTTCCTCTGAAGAAAGGCTGAGAGAGTTGGGCTTCTTCAGCCTGGAAGAGAGCTGTCTCCAGGGAGACCTTTTTGTGGCCTTTCAGTATTTGAAATAGGCTTAATAAAAAAGATGAAGAAAAGCTGTTTATCAGGGGCTGTAGTGACAGGACAAGGGACAATTATTTTAATCTGAAAGAGGGTAGATTTAGATTAGATACAGGGAAGAGATTCTTTATGAGGGTGGTGAGGCACTGACACAGGTTGCTCTGAGAAGCTGAGATGCCCCATTCCAGAAGTGTTCAAGGCCAGGTTGGGGCTTTCAACAACCTGGTTTAGTGGAAGGTGTCCCTGCTGCATGGCAGGAGGGGTTGGAACTAGATGGTCTTTAAGGTTCCTTCCAACCAAAACCATTGTGTGACTGTTGTTGCTGTGACTAGACTGCTTCTCTGTTGCCAGAGTTCTGCTTTATTGAAGAAAGTGAAATAGACATGTTATGTAACCATAGGGTCTTTTGTTCAAGAGCATAGAAGAGGCTTGGGAAGATAACAGTGAGGTGTTTTGTTTTCAGGCTGATCAGACGCTCCAGAAATGCTGATGTTTTGCAGATACACTGCAGATGATGTTCCATATTGTGCTAGTGATATCCTTGAAATTTAAATTAATATCCAAGTGTGGAGGGGTTTTTTTAACATAAATTCAGGACAGCTGTTGCAAGTGGCAGAATGCTCCATTGAAGAGTTGTGTTTGCTGGGTCACTGCTTGGAATTTTGACCTCTTGACTTCTGCATTCTTTATTTTAGCAAGTTCATCGTTGATATTTCTTTCACCACAATTTGACCTCTGCCATCTTGGATTCTATGACTTATTCCTTCTCTTGAAGGAACTCGCTTCTTTCACTTGGGTCTAGTTTTCTGTACTGCTGATGTGGACAAGAAAAAAAGTTCTTAATTTGGCTTTCTGTATAGCAGTGTATACCTCCACCTGCATTGTTCCAGGAGGCCTTCAGTCTGACCTCTTGTCCAAGTGTGCAGAATGCAATGTTTAAATGTGACCTCAGTTCTGCAAATAAAGTGCAAAAGGCTCATCCTGGTAGTACTTGGAGAAGCTGAGGATTTGTACTGGCTTTTCTCTGGTTTGTCTGAAAGAGGTCTCTTTTTGTTTCCTTTCAGATAATTTAGAGTTAGATCTTCATCTGTTTTCTTGCTCTTCGTGTGTGTGTTGTGTGCTGCTGTGACAAGTGTTTAATTCAGTGCTTTTGTTGGCTTTGAGATGGAATCTTGCATAACATAGCATAGATTTTACAAGAGTAAATTTTTATGCATTTTTTTAAAAAAAGAAAATAATTACATGCATGCAAGACAAATGAAAGAACATGCATGCAAGGTAAAGCTGAAGCCCCTCACTTGATGTTTAGGCAATCTTTCTGAAAAGCAGGAGTTTCTTAAGCACAACTGAATGTACTCTGCATACCACTTCAAGACAGATTTGTACTGTGGTCTAGCTTATTTTAGTGATTCTTTTGTTCACAGATGGCACCTTCTGGTTTCAGTGTGCTGTGTGTTTACACTTGAATTCATGTCTTTCTTATTTCATCTCTGTGAAGTGTTCAGTATAATGAGGCTGGATAAAACCTGGCTTGAGGTGTGACCGTGTGGCTTATCATGACTGGTTAATAACATTACTCTCTGTATTTGCCAGCAGCTGTCTGTCAGAATCTTGAAAGTTCTTGGATTTTTAAAATGGATGTCACCACTTGGGAACGTGTTCATTTTGGGTTCATGGACTGTTGCTTTGTTTCTGTAGCAACTTTATGAATCCATGGGCCACAGACATGCAGAACTGTAGGAAATTATGATGCAATAATACATACCAAATAAGTACTGTAATAGCCAATACTAATTTACAGTAGTCATATCAAATAAAACCAGGCCCTTTAAAAAAAGCATCTTTTTCATGTTTGTTGCATTTGCTCACAACAGCACAAGTGTAAGATACTAAATGTTACTGGTAAATAAGCAGTAAGTTAGATTATTTAGGCTGAGTAATTCAGTGCCAAACAAGCCACATTAAGGTGGCTGATAAACCAGGAAGAATTTCCAAGTTTGTGGTATTACATAGCATTGTACAATAATATGTAACATTGTGTATAATGCATAATTACTTTCTTTTTTCCTAATAGGAAGATATCTTTCGTCAGATTGTCTACATTGGACTTTATCTCTTTCATATTGCTGGAGCCTATCTCCTGAAGTACGTAAATTGTAAATTGTGTTGGCTTCATTTTCTGTCTTAAACTCCTAACAAAACGTCTGAATGCTTGTTTTATTTGTTTTGATAGTCTGACCCATCTTGGACTTGTTCTTCTGGTACTGCATTACTTTGTTGAATTTCTTTTCCACATATCCCGTCTTTTTTACTTCAGTGATGAAAAATACCAGAAAGGGTAAGTAGGCTTTATCTTCTAAATTAGTGTAATTTCTGTCTCAAAGCCCTGTGCATTTAACTAACCCAAAACCAAAATTACAATGAAGTTCAAACAGCATTCACTTAGAGGCGACAGTTCTACGTACTATTTAAGTAAATGTTAGTAGTGGTATGAAATGAAACCTTAACACTATGTACTAATACTTAAAAAAAAATGGTAGAGAAAGGAACAGCATAAGTTGCTAATATAGCCATGCTAATAACATGTTTATTTTCCAATAGTATTGGAAAGTATTTACATAAGTTCTTAAATCTCAAACAAATTAATGTGGTGAAGAGTAAATATTTGCATTGTCAGTACTTGTGAATGGAAAATTCATTTAGTGGTTGTGGTGTTTTTCTTTGTAGATTTTCACTGTGGGCAGTTCTTTTTGTTTTGGGAAGGCTTCTCACCTTGATACTCTCGGTCCTCACTTTCGGCTTTGGACTGGCAAGAGCAGAAGATCAGCAGCTGAATTTCAGTACTGGAAACTTTAATATCCTGGCTGTTAGGTAAAGTAAACTTGGAATGGTTCTTAAGCATGAGTTGTAAACCTGTGTTAAATACACAATGTAAGTGATATGGTATTAATGATAGTAATTCTGAATTAGGTTAGGTATTTTCATGCAACTGATGGGATTGATAGGAATAGCTTATGTAACAACTTGTAAAGCACAGTGAAATGATTGAAGAATTCACTTTCTACAGCTGAGAAATCTGTAACTGGTTGCTTAGGGTCAGAAAATCACCCAGAATTTAAAGGAATATCCAATGGCAGAAATTACTATCAAATGTATTAAGAGAATTGCAGTGTCTTTATTTGTAGAGGTCAAGGCATTATGCCCAGAGCATCTTTGATTCTGTTTGAAGGTTCCTACCTCTTTCGCTGCCTTTATTACAGCTTATTTTCCTGCTGTGTGCTGCAGAATGTTCTACCAACCACCTGGCCTTTTTATAAATTATATCCAGAAAAGGAAGTTATTAAAACATTGACAATGTCAGCATTACCCTGCAGAATTGCTACACAGAACTGCAAAACTCTCTTAAACCATTTTCAGCTGTTTATAGCTGAAACCTGGAGAGTAATACTGAGAAAGGAGAAAGCAGGAAAGAAATCTAGTACTTCCCGTTTATGATGGAGAGCAGAGACTTTGACTGTGTATCTACTGCTGTTCAGCTGTGCTAAGCCCAGTCACCCTACATGAGCTAACTCTTGCATGGATTAAAAAATGGATGCTACTGGCAGGGAGACAGAAAGGCACGAAAGAAAATCCAAGCAAAACTGAACTTTTACAGATCCCTATTTTCTAAACAGAATCACTCTAACATTTTTGAGGAGCCTGAGTAAAAAGGCCATCATGACATACAAGAAACTGAGTTGTTGTTCTACCTACTTTCTTGTTGTATTTGAATGAGAGAAAATTACTGATAAATCTTTACCTGTGTTTAATTTCTAGAATCAGTGTGCTGGCCTCCATCTGCATGACTCAGGCATTTATGATGTGGAAGTTCATTAATTTCCAGCTTAGGAGGTGGAGAGAGCATTCTTCTTCCCAGCCTCAGTCAGTGAAAAAGAAGTTCGTAACAGCTAAAGGAAAGAACTCCAGAAAAGAAAGAGGTTTGTGTTTTCAGTTTTTCTGTTGCCATGACTTCTCAAAACTTAAGTAATGGAGAGCTTTCTTTCATGTAATTGCTAGAGAAACATTTTAACTTGCAACTGAGATGGCTCAGTTACAGAGACAGTATTAGTAGATATTGATGGGGGGGGGTTAATAAAAAAATCCCTATATATTGTTTGGATTTTCTCTTCTAATTGGCTGAATGAGTGAATTAGTATATAGTTAATGCAACATGAGTTTATTGTTAGGTATAGTTTTATCACTTGAGCAAAATGTGTCATGCTTATTGCCTTATAAAAGGGGAACAGGCATGGGTTTAGATCTGTTCTCATAATCAATTACTGCTGAATTTTTCTTGCAATGAATTCCAAGCTCACTTCTCATTGCCACTGAATTCTAAGGTTTTAGGGCAAGGAGATGGTTTGATCCATTCAATAAATGAGTTTATACTGGACTGTTTTTACTAAAAAGAGAATTTTGTTACTAATTTTAAGGGAAGGTAGTATCTATTTACTACTCTAGATCTGTATAGAAGCCTTTGGAAATGAATTAATGACTCAAGGTTTGGCTTGATTATGTCATGCTCTTTATGGAAAGACATGAAAGAGGAACTGAATGGTTTTTCCTCCAAGGAAAATTATGTACTCCCTTAAAAAAAACAGTCCCCACATTTCAGTATTTCTGTTGTACCAACAGTTAAACTTCTGTGTATTTAATTGCTAGCTTGAATAACTACTTGTGCATTTTTCTGAAACTGCTTAAATCATCTCAAAGACTTATTTCAGCATAATCCTTTGCTACTGATCATGTATTGCCAACCTATCGCTTCTTGATACATTGAATGTAACATATAGAGACCACTTGCACTGAGATTTGTGGTCAGAGAGCAATTCAGTATTGTTTTGGGGGTTTTCCAAGTTGTTTTTTTTATTCCAGTAATGTTCTTTAGAGCATTTCTGTATTCCCTTTTGATGATTGTAATTGCCACAACTTGGCTTTTGTGTGGTGTTGGGGTTTTCTGGTTTTGTCAGAAAATCCAGTTGGACTGGAGTGAAGGTAGTTTCCTATGTAGGCATCCTATTTAATCAGAGCTTCATGTTCATTGCATCTCTCTTTTTGTGGAATTAATTTAAGTCTTGTATGGCAAATATTTTTAAAGCATAAACTTGAATGGGTTTTTAACAGTGAGTCAAAAATGTAGCAGCTTTTTTAAATTTCTTAAACTATCCATGCAATTTGGTGAAGTTCTTGGTTTTCACCCAGCTTCAGTGGAGACTTGAAAGTGGTAAACAAATAGAGAAAAAGTCATTTAATGGGCATTGTGGTTTAATTCACAAAGTAATTGAGTTATGCCTGTCTTAAGGACTGGAGAATTTTACAGCTTATTTTAAAAGGAAAGAAAAGAACTTTAAAATCCAAAAGCTAGTGTTGTTTCAGTTTCCTCTGTTTTGAAGATTCCTGTAATTTTTCAGTTCAGAACACTTGCACAAGATGCAGTGAGACAGTGTTTTTGAAAGAGTAATATATGCAATTAAACTGCTCAAAACAGTCTCTTTTTTTTGGCCCTTTTTTTGTGGTTGGATGGATTTTTGGAGCCAGGGCACAATGTGTTACTTTTAGACTGTGCCAAAAGCAAGAAATGACAGTAGAAAAATCCTACTGATGATGTAGGTGGAGTACCCAGGCACATGCTGATTCTTGTTCTTTGTTTTACTTTCACTTGTTTTGACTTAACTGTTTAAGAAAATATGATTTCAATTAGCTGACTTGGGTCCAGCTCATTGTTTGTAAGCTTGATGTATGAATCACATGAACCTTTTGAAAAGAATCCAAAGTCCACGTTATGTAGGCTTAAAATGGTGGTGTCATTTACAACCAAATATCCAAATGTGTTGGATAGACTTTGACTTTTCCTATGTGATTAATTGGGCCTATATCTGGTCTCATTCTTATGTTTCTGATTTTGGGTTTGAGTTTGGAGTTGTTTTTTTGGAGTTGCTTGTTTGCGTAAATGGAAGCATTTGGGTGGAGTGGGAGAGAGAGGGAGATTAACAGTTGCTTTTTGTGGGTTGGCCACATTCTGTGGTGATCTGCAACACATCTGCAGATGGAAAACATTAATTTAACTAGTTAAAAAAGCCCACAGCAGCTGCTTGAAGTCAGAATGTTACTATAAATTGGAGCAGAGATGTTAAGCAGCAAGCATTATAGCTGGCTATGCACTCTGCTCTTCAGATCTGTTTTTTGGATTTATTTACTGTCAGGCAGCGTATCTCCTTCCTTGGGTTGTTATGACCCTGAATAAAAGGGATACTTTCAATTCACAGTGGTATGATGTTGCTCCATTTTACTGAAAGTTGTGTGCATTATAAATACACAGATTGTGGGTCATTGTTCTAGGACAGACATTTCCTACAAAATCCTCTATGTTACTTGAACAGATTAAAACTCTTGAGATCTTCCAGCTGGCACAGAAGTGGGATAGAAGTTGGAGCTGGTAGCACGTTTGCTTTGTTTTCTTAGGTGCCTGGTCTTGTGCTTGAAGTCTTTAGGTATACACATACTCATCTCAAATCTAGCTAGTGTTTTACTTCTGCCCATCTTTTCTGTGTAAATCTCTTCATCAGAATATAAATGAATTCTGTATGTTACAGTATATATGTTTTTTAAAATGTGTGTGTTTGCATATATATATATATATATAAAGTTTGCTATATATGTGAAAAATTTGTAAAGGTGAGTGAAAGGATGCAATTTCAGGAAGAACTAAAATATTGGTGAGATAAACAATAAAGACCTGTACCAGGGAATTGTATTATGCACACTGTCTCTCCAGAATTTCGAAGGACAGTTTCATATACAGATTGAGTGGTTTACATTTTAAGATAGTATCTTCTAAAATATGATAGCTGGTCTTTATTTTCAGCCTAGATATATATGATGCACATACTTAAGTGTGTGGCCATGTTGTCAGGAAATCAGACTGTATCATAGTAAACTGTAAATTTTGCATTTTGTAAAAATTTCACTATAGTGTTGAATTATGAATTATAATGATGAGGTTTTTAACAGTGATTAGGTGGGTTTTTTTTTAACAAAGAAAAAGCTAAAGTCCTATTTGTATAGGACCTAAAAAAAAGTAATAAAATATCAAGTTTTCTCATTTTTTTAAAAGATGTTTTATTCTTTTTTTCTAGAAAATGGAATAAATGGAACAGTGACCTCAAATGGAGCAGACTCGCCTCGTAGCAGGAAGGATAAATCCTCGTAAAACTGGGTTTTATTAAGTTAATTGACTAATGTCCCCAAAGAATCTGCTTTTTACATGGATGGCCCTTCAGCACTAGAGATGTTATGGATTAAAGAAAATACAATTCATGGGTTTTGATTATTGCTGTTGTTTCGAGAAACTTTTTTTAAAAGCCATTTTGACTAATGAAAAAGGTTTATCTTCAAATACTTGGGTGGGAGGGGAATACAACACTTTTTAAATAACATCGATGCTTTTTTAAACATTTATTGTGATGAAATAATTTCACTTAGTGAGGATCACTGTTGCAATGTATTATTTCCTTCCAGTTTTTGTAATCTTGGTGATATATACTGTTCTACCAACTTCACTTTTTCCAAGTTCCTCAAGAAGTATTGCAAGATTGAGGTAAAAACTTAGTATGCATTTTCAGATACTCTGGCTTTTCAGTTAATTACCTGGAGTCAAATTTACGGTTCAAATTGGGATTCCAAGACCACACCAATAAACCTCTTTATTTTGTTGTTATTAGCTACACAATGTCTGCTCTAAGAATTGCCCCGTGTCATTAAAACAAACCTGAACTGATTGGAAATGTTGCAGAGTCTTATTGTTTGTTGGTTGGAAATCTCATACAAGGAGCAAAAAACCTTTTTGAGATATAGCTTTAGCACTTGAACGTTAGAAGGGAGCGTGTATGGTCATAGGAAAAGTTGATTTGAGTAGCACTGTTAACTCCTGTCCGTGCTTTAAAGTGTACGTATCTTGGACAATTAGTGTGCATTGGACCCTATTTGAAAACTTGTCTGTCTCATTTTAGAGGGTGGAAGTTCTTCCAGTGTGGTGTTTGTGTTTGTTCTAGGAGGCATCTTAATGCTCTGTGGAGAAGGAATTTGTTAGATAAATGGGTAGAGTTACAAGAAACATTCCTTTATTCTGACTGCTTTGCTTTACTTCACCTCTGTTAGGAAATTGTTTGATTTCTCCTATATATATTTTTATGAAAAAGTATTTAAAAGCTACAACTTCTTAAAACTGATTCATTGTGCCCTTTGCTACAGCTGGCAAAATCTTAATTTAAGACTTTTCCATTATCTGTCTTTTGTAATTGTATTCAATGTGAAGTTTTGTCCAGTTAATTTTCCAGTTTAATAAGCAATTAATGTTTCTTGTGTACCCTTCTGTAACGGGTATAATTCAACCAGTTTCACTTGAGAATGAGTTGGAGGTTTAATTCAGTCTTAAGAAGAAGTTGCTAAATCAGTCTTTCAAGTTAACCCAAGTTATTATTGCTTATTGATTGAGAGGAGTAATTATGAGCAATCAAGCTGATAAATAAAATAGTTTTAATTAAAAAACTGTTACTGTAGTTGAGTTTATACCCAACAAAATTATAAATCTGCCTTCTGTATCTTCTACAGTTTGGTTGCTTTACTATACAGAATAAACGTTTCTAGTAAAAAATCTTCTCTGCAAATAACTATCCATTCTTCAATTGTTTAGTGCTATTGAGAGTTATTGCAGTATAATTTATTCAGTGTTTTGGGTAATTTTAGTCACAATTCCCATGTATTTGCTTCACAGCTCCTGAAGTGGATTTGGTCTTGCTTAGCTTGAGAACTCTGGGGCAGCATGCACTGCAGTATGCCCAGTTGGCTTCTGTGGAAGTAGCTATACTGTGTCTTTAGCTGAGGAAATAAAACTCAGTTGATGAAACTGTGAATCTGTATGATCTGACCATGAAACTGGAAAATTTGAACTCAGAAATTTTGAGGGAATTACATACATTAAATATTCACTACATAAAACCATGCTTTATGTCTTATGTTCATATACAAACCTTCACAGACCTCATTATTGCATGTCTCTTGCTCTCAAGTTGCACCTTAAGCCAAAAGGGGCAACTTTTTAAAGTTTCTAGTCTGGTACTTTGACTCTAAGTCAGTTTGCTTGTGATATGTAGTTGTACTGGGGCTGTCAAAATCATGAAGGGTGGAGGAACAAATTCTGAAAGGAGCATTTAAGGTACTTCTTG
Source organism: Melopsittacus undulatus (assembly GCF_012275295.1). Taxonomy (NCBI): domain Eukaryota; kingdom Metazoa; phylum Chordata; class Aves; order Psittaciformes; family Psittaculidae; genus Melopsittacus; species Melopsittacus undulatus. The sequence continues at coordinate 34,079,177 of NC_047527.1, forward strand.
AGATCTTCTGGAGTCTGAGGGTTGTAGTAGTTTTTTCCCTAAGGCAAACTGTTTCTTGCAAACCTCATTCCTTGGCCAAGTGATCTTGAAATGTGAATTCAGGTTCATTTCCAAAAACTTCAAAATCATATATTGCCTGTTGATATTACTTTTTGTCTGCTTTTGGCCTTATGGGTATTCTTGGCCTTTGGACTTCTTGAAAAAGCACTATTTCCACAATGGCTTAATTTCATCCTTGCTTTATAGGAGTTGTTGCCTTTTTCCAAGTAATATAGAGTTATTTCAGTTGTTCGAGAATTTGGATAGGGTGTCAGAAACCAATATCTCCTGTCTTCTTGTGTCATTACTAAAAATACATATTTAACATTTTGGATGAGGCAAAAGCAATTTTTAATTTTCTACCTTGGGGTGGAAGCACCAGTGAATTTAGAAGATGTTGAGGCTTCTGTTTCTGGTTGTTATGACTTGTTTTGGCCTAAGATTGTTGTTTGCCTGGGTAACTTCTTTTGAATTGCTTAAAATTGATTTTCAAATGTTACTACATTTTGGCTCTTCGTCTGTAATCTGGGACTCAATAAGCTGGAAGAAGATTAGTTGTCTCATCATGTTTTCTTAATTATGGAATCAGGCAAATTGGAAATAGGAATGTAATAATGAACTTCTCAGTCATTTCCATGCCTAATAAAACCATTTTTGCTTAGGCTGTAGTAATTTATCCTGGTCAATTACCAGGTCCCACAAAGAAAAGGCTTTGTCTGTGTAGATGAATTTGAATTGAGTAATTGATACAGACTGTGGATAGGGTTTTTTTTTTACTTAAACTCCCTCTTCCCTGCCCTGTCTTGTCAGAACCTTTCAAGACTTACAACAGGTTATTTCAAGACATTGTTTCAGCTCCCCAAAGCCCATTTGGTTTATGTGCCAGAATCTAGTATTTTACTTTTGCTGCGTAATTATGTGTAACTTCAAAGTACAAACAAGGAACACAGAACAGCTGAAACTAATTCTCAGAGTTTTTGTTTTTATCTGGACACTTTCTTCTCTAGACTACTTGCAAAAATTGATTTCTTCTGTGTGAATTATTCATGAATGTGGCTCTTAGGAAATACTGCTTTTCAGGTGATCCCATGCCCAGACTTAGGAATGATCAATGGATTTACTGTGCAGAGAAAATGCATAGGCTATTTCTGCTGATGTTAGAATATGCTGAAGGTAAATTAGGTATGTTGGGATAATGCAATTAGAAAATCAGGAGTTATTGATAAGCATTTGATGTTTTTTCTGAGTACTTGTTTCTCTGAAAGTTTTAGTTGTGTTTTTGAATTTATGCACCCCAGAATTGTGATAAGCACTGTGGTGCTTTTGTATAAATGGGCTTCTGTAGAAGGGGTTAATACATATCTGCAGCCTTGCTCTTTGCAGATTTCTGACTCACTGTACCTGATTTTGTTGAAGGCAAAACTGGATAGTAAAGGGAAGGAATCATTTTCATGCTTGTGCTAAGTTGAATGTAGGTTGCTGCCAGAATTGGGGTTCTGTCCCTTGCTTTGTCTAGCACAAGCCTCCCTATTTGCATGGTGAGCTAGATCTGGGAGCTAGCATGGCTGAAAACTAGCTTGTTTGCTTAGTTGTTTTTACACGGGATTAGTTGCCCAATACTAGTCCTGGAGATATGCAAGTATTTATGTGTAAGCAAGAAGAAAAGATGCAGGGAAAAGGTGGATTAAGCTCTACAGCAGCTACCTTTTTTGACTGCATGTTTGGTTGAAAATTACTCTAGATTACAGTCTGAGTTGGGAGATCTCATCAAAGGGCTTCCAGTCTTCTATACCAGAAGGAAACTGGTCTCTGGTAGCTCCTAGAGGCTGAATTGTGTAAGATTTAGTGGTTTTTTTGTCAGATACTCTGTGGAAAGGGGAAATTCAATGTGCTTTTACTGAACTGAGATACCTTTTTTTGGGGGGGGGATTTCCAAGAAGTGCAAGATGATACTGGTGGTGTAGAAATAGCCACTCTGAAAATGTAGTTTCTCTTGGATTTTTTTTTTTATTTTTTTCTTCACATGAAACTTTTATGTATTGGAGGAGGTATTCCAGAGAGCTTCTGCAGTTCTGCAGCATTCTGCAAGAATTGCACTGTCTGCTTATCTCGGTATATGGAGGGGATGGTTGTTTGGTTTCTCTTACTTTCCCTGTTTTCCAGAAGTTCACCAGCTGATTCGTAGGTCCTATTTGGGTTTAGTTCCACTTGTGAACCCAGCCTTTTGGGCCTGTATTACAGAAGGTGGAGACGGGCAGCTTCAGTAGGCTCCCTGTACGGTATTGGTTATTGCAGTCCTAATTGTGGAAAATGCCAGTACTGAAGGGGCTTGAACACCAAGAAGAGACAGTTGTGGTATTTGTAGTGTTTACACACTGGTGAGAGCCTACATGCAGAGGTACTATGTTCCAGGGGGCTGTGGTTTAATGCTTGGAGGCTGTAGTGTTACACAAATACTTGGGTTACCTCTTGTGCAGGGTATAAGAATGTCCTACAAAATGAAGGTTTTGGGAAAATGTAGGAGATCCCTTAATAAGTCTCTTCAAAGGTCTGATGTCAGTTATCATCTGTTCATCAAATTTGATTTCTCATGTTGTTAGTTGTGCATTATCTTTGGAGCACTGGGTTAGCCCATGCTTCTTGTTCTGTTTTGTTTTTATATGGTAGGTTGCTGTGATATATGCATGGTGGGTATCCCCTCCTTTCACTGCTCCCTGAGCTAGTCAGTTTAGGATTTACTAGGCCCAGTTCTGTACACATTATAGAATTTGGTGTGCTTTTCATAACTAAAATAAAAGTAGTGCTGGAGTGTTTCTGAGTCAGATGTGCAAAGAGTATGTATATCAGTATTGTTGGGTGTCATCAGAACACATTTATTGGGAACTGAAACTCTTTAGGATGAATACATTATGATACAGCTTGTATTGCATTGTAGCATTTGGATGTAGTTCACATCCAGCTAGCAAGTGCCTTTGTGGGTGAAACAACTGCTGTTGGCATCTACAGCTGTCAGTTCCCCTTCTGTGAACAGTGGGTGAGGAGTGCTGGGCTGCAGCTGCAGTAGGCTGCTTTCTGCCTTTTAGAGAAGTTCTTTTGATGTTGACAAGACAAAAGGCGACAACTCTTATTTGAGGTTTTAAAAGGAAAATACAACCTATGTTTGAATCCAGGGTGCTTGCTCTTGATCTCTCTGTATGTGTCCTGTCACTTTTATTTTTGGTTTCTGCAAACAGTTCATTTTTATCCAGTTCAGGCATGGCAGATCTGTGATGTGAGTGCCAAAAATGCCAACTCCTTTTTCTTCTTTTTGTTTGAAACTTTGCAGAATCAGAGCAGCAAAAGTGTAGTTTTGTGATTTGACAGCTTTTTAGTATTCATTTTTCGTCCTTGTTTATTGTGGTTAACATTAAGGGTCAGGCATTGTCATGCAGCACAACACAGTTATTAATTCTTCATTCCACGCACAAGAATATTTGGCAATTTGATATACTGAAGTGAAAAAAATGTTAGTAAGTTTTGACTGGTTTAGCAGTAATGGGTGTTCCTGGATGGTTTTTAATTCCTTATTGCAGTTTTCTGTTGCTTAAGATCTCTGAATCTCTAGTCTGTAGTTTTGCTGTATCCCACTTGACAACTTATGGTCTAGAACCGGAGCTTTTTGTTCTCCTTATATTGGTTATGAAAGTTGAAGAATGTATCTTGCGTTGTAATGAACAGATGAAAATTCACTCATGGTGGGTGAGAATACTGTAACAGGGTCAGAATTTCAACTCTTGAACTCCAGACTAGAAGCCAAGCCAAAACTCTCTTGTGTTCTCATGCAGTGATTCCTCCTCTTTGTTTCTTGATTAATCATTATTTGTGTTTTGTTTATTTAGATTGTAAGTTCTTTGTGGCGAGGGTTGTCTCTTGCCTGTGCGTGTGTGTGCGCGCGCATGTGTGTGTGTGTACCCAGGACAGTAAGGTCTGGAGCCCAGTCTGTGGAAGCTGTAATAAACAATCACCTTGTTATTGTTTTTCTGGATATTGTAATAAAGAATATCAAATTAAAACTGTGCTTGAATAGTCTGTTACAAAAATGGAGGTGTGTAAATTGCATCTGGCTTTGCATACGGTCCAGCAGCATCAGTGGCAAGGATACTGGTCAAAGACAAATACTGTGTTCTGTTTGGAGTTATGCACTTGAGCCAGTGAACACAGAGCAGGGCATCTTTGACTGAATGGTTTGGAACTCAGGCTGGAGCTCGAGCTTGCACAAAATCACCAGGAATTCAAGGCTGACTTTCTCACCTCCTGTTGAGAAACTGCATTGGTCCTCCCACTTGGGAAAGTGGGCTTGTTTCCACAGCAATGTTTTGTACCCTTTGAATAGCACTTTCAAACTTGAGAGGGTAACCACAACCTTAGAGACTACTAGAAGCTTCACTGGGCAATGTCTGATGTGCCCTGGGAGAGATTACTCTTCAAATTGAAGCATCTCCAAGCTCTTCAGCTAAACAACTTTTAAAACCTTTGTAGACTTAAGCTTCACTGATATGGAAGAGTAAAATTTCATCCAGTCTGAAATTAAACCTCTACGCTGATACACTGATGATCTAGGCAGGATGGTGGGGAACTGAGGACTTGCTCCAGTTAGGGAAAGTTAGACTGGGTTTAGGAAACCTTTGCCGTGTGTGGAGGGGTTGACTATAGGTCCCAGGATCTCTGTGTTCAGTTCACCTCTGGATACATCAGATCATTGCTTAAGCAGCTCAGTAGTTCTTCAAAAGCATTCACAACTTGTAACTCGTCAAATTAATCAAAAGGAAATATTAAGATCAGTTTTTCACGGGGATGCATCTGATTCTTGGCTTTGCTGATAAACTGTAGTTTAAAAATAAAATTGTTTGAAAATCAGAGGAAAACTTGTAAGACCCAGAAGCACCTTGCCAATAGGTATATCCCCCAAGTGAGCATAGGCATCTAGGATGATTGTAACGAGTCCTGCGTCATCTTTTCCCTGCTGCACCTCTCAAAATCATCTTGCGCTGCTGCCTCTCTCAGAATGACACAGCAGATATTGATGGGAGGTGGATCAGATGGAGGCTGGAGAGCCACATCGTGTGATGAGTATGGGATGTGGGAAAAACAGCCACTAGAGGCCACCACAGGCTGCCTCAGCTGCGCTTGACTTAGGGTGTCTGGTGGTAGCAGGCAAAAATATATGCAGGGGCCCGAGGTTTTGCTGCACTTTAAGCAAAAATCACTTGTTTCCTTTTGAAAAGCATCTCTGTTGTAAGGCAGCAAACAGAGCATTGAATTAAATTAGACACAACTTCTTGTAGTTCTGAACAATAAAACCCATGTTATTTTCTGCAGGGCTTGTAGGGTGTCCTTACTTGGCCTGAAGCTACTCCCTCACTTCTGGTTTAGAAAATGGGATGTAGACCTCCAGCATTAAAGCTTTATTTTAACCCAAAAGTGCAACAGCTTAAATTAAAAACAGCACTGAGGATGCAAAGCCTCAGATTATATCTACAGGCTGTGTTGAGTTCTGTAAGCAGCTACACGGTGCTGTGCCAGATGCTGACTTCTTTGCTTAATCCTTGGGGAAGGGGAAAGTACACAAAACCTGATCTGTTTCCACCAATTTTTGATGCTTTCTAAACAAAGTTACTGTTAGATGAGCTTATAAAGTTGTTTCTTGAACTGAAAAGAAATGTCAGCTCTTATCTGCCAGTAATAGATCCTTATTTTGTGGGAGTGTTTCTTATGTGCATCTCCCTTTAGCTGCTGCAGGATGAAAACTTTCCCTGCAGTGGTTAAAACAGCTTCTCAGAAGATATAAGTTAAATTTTTCAGCCTATAGATTTTGCCTTTAATCATGAGAAAATACCATGTTCCTTTAGAGTATACCCCCTTTTATATAGAAGGAAGGTTTTGGGTGGTACTGGGAAACGCTGTGGGATACACTAATTTTTGTGTTGTCCTTGGGGTAATTTTACCCTAGTCTGCCCAGAAAATAAGACATTGTGCACTGGCTTTAGCTGTTCTGGGCCCCAGTAGGCTTGCTTTTGCTTGTTGGAAAGCGTTGCAGTGCAGGGTGATCTAGCTCTGGTAGAATAGTAAGAAATATGGCTCTCCTTCAGGAATGTCCTGGGACTTTGGTGGAGTCTGGGCAAAATTTTCCTGAACATCTGGATTTGGGTAGTCCTAGTAAGAGATGGCAAACTGGCTGAATCATGTTACGAGCTGTGAGTGTGCCTTGATTTGTAATGCATTAAATTGCCAGTGACAGGTTGAGTGTCTGGCTGTCCTGGTCACCAGCTCAGTATTGCTGCACTTACCTCTGAGACACGGGGTGTACAAAAAGTCCATTTGTGTGGCTCCACATCTGTGAAAGTGCATTTGAAAACAGGTCTCAAGACTTGGAGAGCTGACACAGAGAAGGTACAATGTTAAGCACTCTCAGTCTGGCTATTGCTTTGGAGACAAACAGCTGCACTCAGACCTGCAGGGATGCCACAGGAGCCAGGAGCTGCGGTTGTGCTGGAAGCAGTTGATTCCCTCAGGACTTGAATATGTACTCCCATTTCCACACCACCAAAGCCTGCCCTGCTTCAAGAACTGAGGAGATTTGAAATGGAAACCTTTTAATTTATAGCGATAAATGCAGCTCAGCAGCATGGGGGATATTAGGAGCCTCGAACTAAATAGACTATGCCCCACCCTGGAGAGAATGATGTAAATCATTCTAATTCTTGGCAGTGGTGTTTAAGTTTTGTTCACAGCATGCCATAAAAAAACCCTTTCAGACATTGTAAACTGTCTGTGCTGTCAAGAAAACTCTCAGAAGCTTTCTAGAGGAAAATTTTTAGAAGGTGAAGGAAATGTTGGTGTAGTTTCTAGATGCAGCATGAATGGTGCCATAGTTCTCTTGACCCTCTCTGTTCCTCCTCTCTTTCTCTCTCCCCTCTTCCTGTTCTCTGCCCTACAAGTCAGTAAAGCCATGAGAATGAGCCCAGTGGCGGCTGAGAGAAACCATAGTTAACCCTGGAGGTTCCTCTTACAGAGGAGCCTGTCAGACTTCTTGTCTCCACAGCTCCTCTGCAAGAGCTGCCACCCTGGACAAACCCAGAAGACCACGTGCTCCAGTGTCCTGCCTTCATGGCACTGTAGGGAAGGGACACGCGGCTGAGGGAAGTGTCATCCTGTGTCATCCACCCAGTTTCTGGCAGTCATCAGCTGAGGGACTTCTGAAGCATCTGCTTGCATCAAAACTTTTATTGCTTTTTTTTATAGCCACCAATAGAAGTATTCTACATACATTTGTGTAATCCCTCTTGAACCCATTTAAATACTTGGCATCCACAACACTCAATAAGTTACACAATTTAACTATGCCTTGTTTGGGAAAAGTATTTCCTTTGGCTTGTATTTTAAACCTGATGACTTCCTTGTGTGAGTCTCAAGTAGTGAATAATCATTCCCTCTTCGTCTCTTTCATACTACACATGATTTTATAGGTTTCTCTGTTTCAAGCCTGGGGGTTCCCAGTATATTTAGTATTTTCTTGTGCAGAAGTTGTGCTGTACATTTGATTAACTGTGCTATCTTTTATGTGCCTTTTCTACTTCACCTAAACACTTAGGCTTACATGTTATTTTTAGTTTATTGAGAAGCAGCTCCTATCAGTTCATTCACTTCTACACCTGACTTTTTTATGTTAAACCACATTTTTCTGATATGCGTTTTGCATTGTCTTAGCTGATCTTGCTGCATGCTTTTATGTGTTGGTTGGGTTGCATAACTATATTCCTAGAACAGTGAAATGTTGACCTGCTCTCTTTAGGACATTGATTGGTGATGCAATAGTTCCACATAAGGAAAATAAACAGTAACTTGCCAACAGGGGAGCAAAAGGCTTTATCCAGAACACAGCCTGGTCTTCCTTGGCCATGCTCACTCTCCAGTGGCCTGTTGGGTTGGTTCATAGCGTAGTGCCCATGCAGTGGTTCTCTTTTGTTGTTCTTGCTGATGCTATTAAAATATCTTTCAAATGATTCAGAAAAATGCTTTTCAATGGTAACGTCTGTACGCAGATGCCTAAACTGGCCATGATACATTAGTTCTGCAATATTTCAATAGCAAACACTGTCTGTTTCAAAGGCCTGGGATCATGAGGTCTTGAAAAAAGGCAGCGTAACAAATTAACCCCTTTTGGCAGGAATGCTGCTGGTCTACCCTCGATGCCTGAAGTAGCTTGGATTTCCTTCACCAGAGATCAGCTAGTTCTTAAAGGGTCATAACTGATCACAAGACTTAATTTTTAGAAACAAACATCTCCAAGGTAGAGCTACTTCATGACTTGTTATGCCAGTTTATTTTGACCTTTCCTGTTTTATTAGTTACTTATCCTTGTTCATGGTAATTTCCTAACATATGAAGTTGATCTCTTCCAGTGAGGAACCATCTTTTGCAGTTCAGAGCAATATGGCTTGATCACCTGACATCAGCCTTCTAATACTTCCAAAGGCAGACTTATATCTGATAGCAAAGTCAGTTGCTGCATAGTATGGTTAAGACATTAATTGAAAACCACCAGTTAAATTCTGTTTCTGGATCTATATTAGTCTTTTTGAGAACTTTGGACTGATCATTTTAAGCTTTCTATATGCTCCTCTCTAAATAGTGGATCGTATTTAGCTCACATAGATACTAGGACACTGATTTGAAAATCCATGACCTAGAAATGTGTTTTATCTGCTGTGCCTTGCAGTTGCTGCTTTGAAGAAAAATGATAATGCCTTGGGTTCTGTGTGGCCAGGAAGTTCAGCTTCATGGAAAGGTTGTCAAAAATCACCAGTAACTTCAAAAGCAGATTTTCCTACTCAAGACACACTGTGCTGAAAACAAGATGCTGTGCTGTAGCACTTCGGATTTTCCGTACTTTCAACTCAAGAGTCCTTTGGCCTGGATATCTGAGTGACACTGAAAGTTAAAATAGCATCTCTGGGATAGCTAACAGCACCAGGAGTCGCATTTAAATGTGAGAAAACATGATCCATGTATCAGACAAGGAGAACTGGAGAAGCATTATGTCCTCACCTTACAGCAGAAGCTGATGAGCTGGAACTGAGCAGAACTGGAGCTGATGGTTCAAAAGCTTCTATGGTACCCTGGGGTTGAATTGCAGTTTAACCACTGGATGTGTGCATTGGAAATGTTGCTTTAGATGTGGTGTTAAAATTCACCTGAAGCCAGAAAATATGTCGATATCTAACCCCCCCCCAAAAAAAAAAAAAAACTTAAAATGAAGAAATGAAGAAAGGTTTGAGAGGCCTTCTGATAACCCAGCCCTACAGACTGTGGAGAGCCAGCCTTTAGATGAGCTTGCAAGTGCCTACAACAAAAAGAAGAACTTTGTTTGGAAGTCACATGCCTATGAGGTTGCTGCTGACTTCAACCCTGGGGCTCTGAGGTACAGTGCAACCATTTATACATGTGTCCCCAGAGGTTTGAAAACTTCTCAGGGCTTCCCCCCCCCCCCCCCCCCCCCCACCCCAGCTCTGGCACACAGTCTCTTTTCCATTCCTGCAGCTATGAGCAGCTTTTGTATCTGGGCCTGTAATTTGGTGCGGTTTGGGACTTCCAAGTTCTACAGTGCCCCTATGGTTTTTGGCAGCAGCGGAGTCGCTAAGCGGCTGAACCTTTTGATCTGGGTTCAGTCTGCAAATGAACATTTCATCTAACACCTCCGTACCTGTGTTCCCCAGAACAATCAGACTCTTGATTGCCTCCTCCCTCCTTCCTCCCCTGCCTCCCTCCCTCCCAACCTGGAGTACAGCGGAGTAGCTCCACAATGGATGACTATAATTCCAGCAGCGTCTGGAGGACTATAAATAGCCTTAAATAAATGTGCTAAGGATCCAGCATATTGTCTGAATGATCTAAAATTAGATTGCTCTAATGTTTGTGCATCAGTCTTTCTTTGCTGCAGGAAAATGAATTTCTTTCCGAGGTATTTAAGCTTGAATTACGGTTCCTTAATGATGGGGGAGTGTGGGGAGGCTGTTTGAGGGGAAACTCCTGTATGGTTGGGTCTAGCTTTCTTAAAAGAACAAGATCAGCTGCAGCCACTACGAGGAGAAAAAGCAGCTGCAAGTTCCTGGAAAGCACAGGCATACATAGCTGCAGTTTGCTTCTAAAGCACCACCTTCATGCTCTATTTTTCTCTTTCAAGGACATTTGCACCATGAATACAACAAACGTTGTGAAAGAGATTTGTGGAAGGTGGGGTGGAAAAACCCCAGAAAGCACATTTGCCTTTTTGTCTGGTATTAAATGACATTGTGTGCCCTATGTTCAAGGTGGTTTAGTTCTTGGTCTCCAACCATTCTTTGCAACAAATAACAGTAGCTATGTATTTTAGATAAATTTGAATGTTGCCTGATATCAGCTGGAAGTACCCAAGTTAGCTGCTACTCCTGTGAATAAGCATATTACTCACACTCTGTAATGAAATAATGCTTTCTTGTTCAAATAACTTGCCATTGAGTTGAAAGAGAATGCAACTTTCAATAATTCCATAGTCTTCAGTTCCTATCTTCACACTGCAGTGGTTCTGGGAAGGAATTTATTGTATAATAATATTTCATATAAAAATTCTAATGTACTGAGCTTTTTAGACAAATTGTGATTTGTTAACAATGAAAGCATAGAAAATAATTCATTGCTCTGTTGAATACATTGCAGAGTGACTGGAAGTGGTACTATTTTATTTTTTTGGGACCCCTTTCTTCCAGTTTATTATGCAAATCTGCTTAAACAGGTGCCCACTGCATTGAGGCAAAATGAAAGGCACCCTCTGTCAATTTGGGAATCAGGGCAAGGAAGAGAGTTTCAAGCCATCAGAGTGCACTGGTGTAGCTCTATTAAACAGCACTAATAATCCACCTCATATATTCTTACACATGGTAAGGGACTGTGTCATTACACTGCATGTTGGACCTAGAATGTCCATTCAGGTGAATTAAAAACTGAGATGTTGAGGTCTCTGAACCCACTGAAGTCTTGAAATGCTCACAGAAAGTCTTGTCGAGGAGCCTGCATGCCCTGAGAAGAGATTTAAGGGGATGTGTTAATCCTGTGAAGAAATGAATCCAGTAGTTTCACGTCTTTAATTTCCAAGCTAGTCTGTGAGTTTAACTCTTCATTATCTAGGGGGCAACAGTTCAGGCAGTGTTTGTATATGAAAAACTCGACTGCTTACAGCCTCTTTTGCATGGAATTGTAGATTTCTGCTCATCAGATCCCTGGTAAATTTTGTTTGGGGTTTTTTGTTTTTTTTCCTGGTTTTATCATCCTTTTGCTGGACAAAAATTCTTTTTGGTAGCCTTTTAACACATAGATAGTAGGCAAAATTGCATATTCAATATGAACTCTGTGCATGGTGTATTATTATACTCATACTTTTGCATGTGTGAACATGTATGTGATTGTGCATTGAGATGCTAATTTAGGCGAGTAATCCATTCCTCAACGAATTTTCACGGAGATCGAATTAGCAATAGTTAGCTTTAGCCACAAGAGGGAGCAATTTTTACCTTCACTGGAAGCACTCCCGTCACTAGAAAGGCTCAGCACTTATTTACAAGGTTAAAAGTCTTTATTTTCCATTCTTATCACTGTTCTGTCTTCGTTTTTCAACGTCTCTTGGCAAAGTGCTTGCTAAAGAGAACATTAAGTAGAAAGAGAATAATAAGTAAAAAGGATAAAGCACAACATATTTGGTTATGAACCTCCAACTGCATCAACTTTCACCTGAATATTGAAAAGTGGCTTTCAGCAGTGTGTGTCCCCTGTACCCTGGTTAATTAGTGCCAAACTACAGCCTGGGCGAGATTTTGCTTATGTCAGAGGATTTCTCTAGCAGGGTTGAAGACTGTAGCTGCATCTCCTCATCCTCCAGAGCTGTGCTTTTCTCTCCAACCAATTCCCTTCTGCTCCCTTGGAGGCAGCAGTTGGAAATATAATTCTATTTCATCATTTACTCGGCAGCAAATGAGTTCAGAAAGCAAATGACTGTCTAGTGCTGCTGTGGGCTGCTGGTACATTTTTTCCGTGGTTTCTTTTTTACTCCTAAAATATTCTAGTTAATCTATTAAAAAGTTAAAGTCCTGGACAGTGGCCATCTTACTAGGTGATTCCTGAGCTGGGGTACAAACACCTGTGGGGGGGAAGCCAACAGGGCAAAGAAAGGGGTCTGGTTATCTCCACCAGCTTCAGGCTAATGAACATAGACCCAGTTGTGCAATAGCAGTCATAAAGCAAAATGGGAGCAGCAGGTAGAAAGCGTCTGGTTGCTGTGGGGACATTTTTGGTGTTAAAAAAGCTTGAAAGAGAAAAAGCAGAGCAGTGTGGAAAGGAGGGGTGAGGAGCAAGGAGGGTCAGCAGCTGGTCAGGGAACTGCTAAGGTATGAGAAGAAGTCTGCTGCTGCTCAGATCAAGGTCCTGTTGTGAGAACCTGGCAGGGAGGGCTATTGTCTTCAGCTGCTGCAGGGAAGGAAGTGGCTATCTGGAAGAGGTGTAAGGGCTGGTTGGCCTGAGCCTGGGAAATGGCCTCTAGTTGGTCCTGAAAACCCTCAGATCTTATAGGTAAGACTAAGTGGCTGCTGCACGTATCCACGTGGTGGGTAAGGTGTGGGTTAGGTGAGCTACTGCCTCCTTATCTGGCCCCTTAAAAAAAATCTCAGTCATATGGCAGCAGATAGCAATACAGTTTAGCAGAAAACTCTCACTGTTTTTATGCACTTACCCCATCTCCACTGAAAGGGTTTATGTGTGCTTCATTGCCTTACTGAATGAATAAAGCTTAAACAAAGTTTAAAGGTGGTGTTACAAATGAAAGATACTGTCATTCATGTGTTTCATTTTCTTTGCATGTCATTTTGCATTTTGTTTTCATGTGATGACTCTTGCATGTTTTGCTTTGGGTATTTTTACATATCTTCCTGTTGATTGCAGGCTAGAGAGCTTGTCTGTAATACTTAGACATTGCTCTCTTACTAGCAGCCTTGTCACTGTTCGTGGGTTGTCCTCTAGCAAAAATGAGAAATGACATGTATTTGCAGCAGCATAGCTGCAGCAGCCCCTGCTAGCCTGGTGCAGCCACTAGGCACCCAGTAGCATCCTCTTCCTCCAGAGGAGTTTGTGTCTTCTTTGGGTGGATAAAGGGAAGGGCCACAGGGAGCTTGGTCTGGGGGCTGTTTTCTGGGTTCTTACAAGTGCACTCAGTGGTACCCCATGCTCTTTACAAGATTTCACAAGTGCTGTCTGACAAAACAATGAGGGTCTGTTTGTTTAAAACCCAGTATCCAGACAATAAAATAGCATGTCTGAATTTGTTGCTTGGGAGCTTGTGTTGTTAAGGCAGTTCTTTTTGTTAAGGCAGTTCTTTTCCTGCTATATAAGATGAACACAACAACTGAATTTTACACTTTGGCTGTGCCTAGAATATGAAATGATGAGGAACAAATGCACCTTTGGCAATGTTCTTGGGGTAAACAAGGCTGTAGATGGCCGATTAGGTTAGGGGATTCAGTAGAAGTTTAAGTATTTGCATATGATAGAATTGGCGGCTGTTAGAGGGTTTTATTGCAGAGTTTGATCTAAGCTATAATAAGAGCCTGAGCCTGGAAACAGAAAACGGTCCGTCTGATGAACAAAGCTCTATGTGCATACTTGACAGCCAACATGACCAAAAATGTTGGAACTTCCCTATGGGTGTATCCTGAAGAAGGCTTTTTTGTAATACAACCAGAAATATGGTTTAGATCAGGACTAGCAGTTTTCATCTGCTTTTCTTGACATAGGAGAGAAATGGCCTCAGTCAGAAAATCCTTTGTATGAAAGCAATTTTTTGTATCTCTTTTTAGCTGGTTTGCTGATTAAGCATTTTCCCCTCATTTATCATAGAAGCTTGGTTGCTGAAGGGATCTGTGTTTGTTTCAGTAATAATACATGGTTAGTTCAGTTGCCATTCTCTCTTTTACGATCCATTTGTAGGAAGCTAAATTATCACGGTAGTTTGTACACCTTAGAGATTCTTCTGAAAACACAGATCCCCTCCAGCACCACTGGACCAGGGGAGCTCTGTCCTCAGTCACTTTAGTATTGAAGGCATCATAGTGTGGCTTTCATTCTCATAGTAAAGGCAGTGGTGAGGAGAAAAAGAGAGTAGGAGCACATCTGTTACAGCGTGTTTGTTGTATGACTATGCTATCTTCTAAAAAGATAGAGGCAAGCTAGACCTTTACTGTTTTTCTCTATAAAATACTAGCTTTGATTCACAAACACACCACTAGAAAGTTCATGACAGCATTACTTGGAGAATCTGGAAAGGAGTAATGCTGGTTTAGGATTGTTTTAGTGATTTAGGAAATGTTGTTGAGGGCAAACGCTTTCTAGTAGATTAGTCAAAAGAGACAGACAGAAGAAATCAGTTCTGAGGAACAGGCACTAGTGACCAGAAGCTTGAATCTTATTTGGAAAATAAAACATTATAGGTGCAACATTTGGTCCCTCTGGAAAACAAACAAATTTCTTACAATGAAAACAAACCAGTGGTTGACAAGTGAGAGAATGAGTTTCAGTACTCAAATTCTGGTTCACTTATAGGGATGCTTAAGAAATATTAGCATGATCAGAGCAGTGCTTCCGCAGGGGAGGAGGGATCTTTCAAGTTCAGCTTTGCCAGTCCCATGACTTCAAGTGCTTCTGTTGTGCTTGCACATCCTCTTTTCTCTTGTTCTAGCGAGGTGACAGGATGAAGGAATAAAACCATATTTCATAATACTGCTCATGCTACTAAAATGCAGCAGAGAAGTGCACAACCTTTTTCCTGTTTGTAGTGAAAGACTTCCAGTAGTGTGTGGTCAGTTGTTACTAATGAGACATCACAAGCATAAAGATAGTAACAAACATTCACAAAAAGCTTAGCAAAACAAATTCTTTGTGTTTGTAATTGCTCAGGGAGTTCTAGTATCAGGAGGGTTATTTCACCAATGACTGAATCACAGCCACTTCTGCTTGAAAGAGCAGTATCAGTCTGACAACTCAGAGCTTTATTGCTCAACAGCTTCGAGCAGGAAGAGGAGCCAATAGTCCTCTCGGAGGAGGCTGAAGACAGCTTCCAAAGCTGGAACCTGGCCAGGGGTCTGAGCTAGGCTGTCTTGCTGAGATGCCTGTGCCAAAGCCTTTCCCTTCACCCAAAGTCATCCAGCACTTCACGTTTTGGTCTTGTTTTGTAAATCCAGACTGTTTGTTAAGAGACACTCTTTTTGAAAACCTTCTTAAAGTACCAGTGATCTAAAAATATGACTTGCAATGCAAAAGCAAGGAATTTTTTCTTTCCTCCAGCCACTCAGTACTTCTGGATATACTCATTTTAGACGTGTTGCTCAAGTGTCAGCTGGATGCACTGCCCACTTCATTATTTATCTGCTTTAATACTGTGACTGTCCTAGCTGATCTCCAGTTGCTCTTCAGAAGCACACTGAACAGAGGTGACCTCTGCTCTAGTCCTAGGTGAGCAAAAACTAATAGAAAGTGTATGAATGTTAGATAGCTTTGTCTGTTCTTTTCTTGTTCCAATTTTCCATGTTTCCAAATATACAACTTTGGGCATTTACGCTAATGGAACAAACAGCTGCTCTTAAGCTTCATAATGTCCCCATCACACCTCTTCCACACAGAAAGTACCTCAAAATACAACTTGCCCAGTGAAGATCTGGGAATGTAACAAAGACCTTTGTTTTATTGCTAGATTAAACTTCCTTCTTTCCCTTGTTTTTCCTTTTACCTTTCTTTGCTTCCCTATTGGGTCCCAATTTGGGTCCCCATAAAAGATTTTAGATTTGGTGGGATGTATTACATAGGATTCTGGGTGAATCAGCATAGCTATACTGCTTCAAATGGTTTGAGGTTTGGTTTGGGGGGGGGAGGGAGGGGGTATTTTCTGTTTGTTTGGGTTTTGGTTTGTTTTGGAGTTTGGTTTTTTTAGCGTTCCAGTTGTCTAACGTTTCCCAGGTCTTCTAATGCTCTAAATGCTTAAGAGAGATGATTCCATACAGGGTAAAAAAAAATAGTAGCTAAAAGCCCTTAATGTGAAGCTAGAAGAAGGTTTCCAAATTCCTATATGTGTTCCTATGTTGCTGTATGCTTTCTGAGAACCAGATCTGACTCTTTAACTCTCCACTGCTTTGCTGCAACCTTCGTCTCTGCAGGGACACCCTGCTTAGGTAACTTTCCACTTAAAGTGAAACAGCCCAGATTCCTGTGCAGTGCATCAGCCACACTCAAGAGGTGATGTTAATAAAACATTTTTATAATGGTAAAGCATTATTCTCCAGCTCTATTTTATTTCAGAGCTCTTTTAAATTGAGTATCAATTTATGTTGTAGATTATTTTAAGAATATTCATTAAAGTAGACTGAAACGACCTTTCAAACTGTGGTAAAGCAGAAAAAACCCAAGAGTTCAGTTTTGTCACACAAGGAAATTCCATGCCAAGGGGTGTTTTCACTTTTGGTAGCAAGAGAAAGATGAGGGCTTTGCATCTGTTGAGGGCCTAGACATAAGCATCAGCTGCACTGCGACTGACTTAAAGAATGACCTAGAGATAAAATCATTTAGCTTTGTGTTCATACACCTTGCAAAGCAGTGGCTGGTATCAGTGATGCCTGTTGCTCCCAGCTGCAGTCAGATATCTCTGATGCAGAATGATGACATATCATGTCTTAAAGGTGCAGGAAACAGGACTCACAGGCATTTCTGGAACTCACTGAGGACTTTCAAATGCCTTCATTTTTTGGCTCTTGATGCCTTTGGGATGCCTGTCTGTTGCAGTAACTGCCAGGCCAACCTCTTAAATGCTTCTTTTAGGATTTCAGCTTTGGTTCATAGAAAAATACACTCAAAACCAGTAACAATTTTTTTAAATGTCTGAATCTTTGGAAAGTATTTGGAGCTCATTAGCAGAAAAGCATTAGAAGCAACTGTGAAAGTATTAGAAACAAAATTGCATAACACAAAGCATTTTGTTAGGACAGAAGCTCTAGCTGTGCCATTCACTTGGTATATGCTGTCAGACACTTTTCTTTGTTACCTACTTTACAAAATAGATTTCTCCACCTTCAAGGTGTAAGAATCAGAGTTAATTTCATATTTAAAACCAATAACAGGATCACCCAAAGGAATTCAGATAACTTGGTTGGACCTCCACATTCTTGACCATAGTCCAACAGCATCTAAGGCCCCATGTGTTTAAATGGTACATAAACCACGAGTGGATTAGGTTGTCTTCATCATGACAAAGATGAAGATTCACACTGTTCACAGGGAGTACAGTGTCACATTTGTTGCAACTAGATAGATCCATTTAATAACACAGTGCTACTGCAAACCATGGGGGCTTTCCAAATTGGTACTGGGGCTCTAGAATCCACCAACCCCTCTCATTAAGATGGCACCACTTCGCTAAAAAAATAGCTATGTAAGGGCTATTTCAAAATAGGAATTTTCTACGACCCTTACCTTAGGTTACTGAGAAGAGCCATAGCTCTTCTGCAGTCTTTTGCTGTGCTCCCTTTGTAAAATGTAAAAGATTTTAGGTTTGGTTTACATATATAAATATTTTTTTAAAGCACCACATAAGAAATGAAAAGCAAAAAGAAAAAACCTGACAAAATCATAGAATCATAGAATGGTTTGGGTTGGAAGGCACTTTAAAGATCACTTAGTTCCAACCCCCTTGCCTGCTCTCAGGCTGATCAAAGCCCCATCCAGCCTAGCCTTGAGCACTGCCAAGGATGGGGCAGCTGTAGATTCTCTGAGCAACCTGTTCCAGTGTCTCACCACCCTCCCAGTGAAGAATTTCTCTCTTACATCTAATCTAAATCTACCCTTTTTCTGTTTAAATCCCTTTCCCTCACCGTATCCCTATATGTCCTTGCAAAAAGTCCCTCTCCAGATTTCCTATAGACCCCTTTAAGTACTGGAAGGCTGATATAAGGTCTCTTCAGAGCATTCTCTTCTCCAGGCTGAACAGGCCCAAGCCTCTCAGCCTGTCTCCACAGAAGAGGTGCTCCAGCTCTCCAATCATCTTCATGGCCTTCCTCTGGACTTGCTCGAGCAGGTCCATGTCCCTCTTTCACTGGGGGCACCAGAGCTGGATGCAGCACTGGAGGTGGTGTCTCACAAGAGCAGAGGGGCAGGATCACCTCCTTCGACCCACTGGTCACTCTCGTTTTGATGCAGCCCAGGATACAGTTGGCTTTCTGGGCTTCAAGCACACACAAACAGGCTTGTGTCCAGTTTCACATCAGCCAACACCCCCAAGTCTTTCTCTGCAGGGCTGCTCTCAATCCATTCCCCAACCAGCCTGCATTTGTGCTTGGAGAAAACGTAGGACAAAAGCCTGTCAAAAGATGCTCTGTGTGTATATATGTGTAGGTATATATGTGTGTACACATACACATAATGGCTTCCTGTGCTTAGGTGGTTTGTTTCTTCATGGTGCTTTTGCATTGTATATGAATAATGCTGTCTAAAATAGATAGCTGCTATGAATCAGGAAAGTATTTTCTCAGAATACACTGAGAATTTCTTGGGAATCTGTCTCACTTAATTTTGTGTGAAGCACTTACTTAGGTTTGGTTTCTTTTCGAAAACCTCCTGTCAGCACAAAAGCAGCATTTTTATGTCAATAATTGTTTATGTCAGAGTTTGTGTACTGTAGACTTACTGTCTTTCTCTTAGTAGAAATTTTCTCATAAGCACCAACTATATATAGAGATGTTTAGGTACAGATTTAGATAAAAAACATTTCCATTCTGTTTTTCTTTTAAGAAAACAGTACCATATTTCATGAGGTTAGGGATCACTGTTGCCAAGGGACTGGTTTTTGCCACTTGTAAAAGTCATTACCCTGTTGGCTTTAGTCAAGATGGCCAAGTGCAACACATGGAACTGCTGTTTTGTGGAAATGTGTTTATTTTTCCAAGAGGTGATTGTGGCTCCCAAAATAGCTGCTGTATGACTGTGTAGTAAAATTTAGATTTGCCAGTCTTGGCACTGTCCATTCAAGCAATTTATTTCCTCCTCTGTATTACTTCAATGGTATCTTTAATGAGTATATGTCTCAAGCGGTCACAAAGGCAATTTGAGCCCATCTTGTTTCCTGGTAAACATCCAGTCTTCAGTGAAATAGGCTCTTCTGCATTTTAAGTTGTGTGCAAACTTTCACTTGCATTATTAGCACTTCCTTGGACTGGTCAATTGGTATTATAACAGCAGGTGAAAAAGATGACACTTATTTTCTCCAGTTCTTGGGGGAGAAGGGTAGCAGGAAATAAAAGCAGAACATGTATTTTTACTTCTCTTTTAGTATTAATATTGCTATAGCAAGTAGTGCAAATCAAGCTTGATTGATTTTATTCTAATAAGACCATTGAATGTTTGTTGTGGTTTAACCCCAGGCAGCCACTAAGCCCCACGCAGCTGCTCACTCTGTTCCCCCATGTTCGGATGAGAGAGAGAATTGAAGAGTAAAAGTGAGAAAACTCAAGGGTTGAAATAGAGACAGTTAAATAAGTAAAGCAAAAGCCGCATGCACAAACAAAGTGGAATAAGGATTTAATTCACTACTTCCCATCACATTCAGCATCCCCAGGAAAGCAGGGCTCTGTGGTGCATAATGGTTACTTGGGAAGACACGCAGCAACACTAGAAACATCCCTCACTTCCACCTTCTTCCCCCAGCTGTATATGTTGAGCACAACATTCATCTGGTATGGCATATCCCTGTGATCGGTTGGGGTCAGCTGTCCCACCTGTGTCCCTTCCAAATTCTTTGTGCACCCCATAGCCTGCTTGCTGGTAGGGTAGTGTGAGGAGCAGAAAAAGCTTTGGCTCTACGTAAGTACTGCTCAGCAAGAACTAAAATATTCCTGAATTATTAGCAGTTTTCAGCACAAACCCAGCCCCACACCAGCTACTATGAAGAAAATTAACTCTACCTCTGCCAAAACCAGCAGAGAATTTTCATCCAAAAAGACATTGACAGGTATAGAAAATTGGTAGAAGTTTTGTTTGAAAATGAGGAAGAAATCTCAAAGCACCCATCAGTAACTGGGAGAAAAAATGTACATGACAGGGATGTTGCCTGTGAACATTGTGCATCAGGAATGCAGAGGAGGCAGAAGACAGGCTAATGAAACACAGGAAGTTCTACCTGAGGCACACCAGCAATTAGAGGGCTGCTCCTCCTTTCAGTTTGATTAAGGTTGTGAATCCTGACTAAGTCACACTTTTTATTAAAGACACATTGTAAAGTATTTTCCCTTCCTGTGGAGAAGTCTCATTAAGCACTTCCCTCCACGGGACTCTTGTGTGAGCTTTCTCATGTTAAGATGCTAATCTTCCACAAGTTACCTCATCCTTTGTGCCTCACGGGATAGAAGCCAAGGTGCCCTCTGAAGAGGATGTATCCCTTGTCCTGCAAGGGGACGGAAAAGGACAGTGGAAAATAGATTAAAAGCAGCAGTGACTGTCTTTGGAAAGGCAGCTTGTGGCCTGTGGCCTGCTGAGAGCAATGGGAGGTGTCAGCAATCTGGAGAGGGGACATTCCTCAGTGGGGTCCAATCTAGAGCTCTCTTTATCAAGGCTTTGCCAAGGGCAAGTGTTTGGGGCTGAAGGGCAAACGGCTGCAGGGCAGGAGGTACTTCCTGCACTCAGTGTATTTCACCTCTGAACTGCTCGTATATAATCGCTTGGGACAAGGCAAGTGTGATTTCAAGCAGCTCTTCTGCGAGGTCTTGCTTTAGAAACAAACTATCTCACACTCTGTTCCCCTCAGAAATAAAGTAACAGGTTACTTGAGTTAAATTTTTATTTACTTTTTTTATTTGATTCTGTTACTAACAGAATAACTGCTATTATTTTCCACAAATTGCTTCTGGTCCCAAAGGATTATTTTCTTCATTTTGGGAAAGAGATTTATAGCTGAAATACCACCAAAATTGAGTTGCTGCTTTACAGAGAAGTTGCTGTTTACATTTATTTGTGGACTGCCTCCATAACACCAGTTAAAGACAGATAGCAAAGTCTTCTAGTCTACATAAACCCAAATGCTTTCCACCTTTCTGTCTTTCTTTTCAGCTTTAGTGCCATGTTGTCCTAAATAGTGAGTGAGTTACGGTAATTAGTAATAGAAATCCTTTTTGAAAAATACTGAAAGCCTGACTTATTTTTATATCAATAAAGCTTCTGTAATGTCTTGGCTGTCTTGTCGCTTCAGAGAAAATTCAGAGTAGCAGCAGGGTAAGTGTAGTGTGGGAGGGGTTCAGCTGAAGCATAAATTAGCTGTATTTCATTTCCCCTTAATAAAGAATTTCAGTTTTTCTACAGCTAACTGTATAATCAATTTGCTCCCCTGCTGGCTTGCTAACTTGCTGTTGGCTTTGCTTCAATAATATCAAGCCTGTAATGAGGGAAATGGGAGGCTCTAATCACACAGAGGAGAAATCAGCAGCTGCAATTGAACGTGTAGTTTAGCTGTGCAGACTTTTGCTACAGCTTTTATCGCTGAAGAGCTCAAATACCTTTCCCCTCTTGCCCGCCTTGCTTTGGAGACCAAAAAGCAGTGTACTCTTCCAGACTCATTAATCATATTTCACTGATTGGGTGACACTAAATACTTAAATCCCGTTCGGTTTTCGTCAGCTTTGAGCTTACTCCTTCTCCTCTGTAAAGTTTTATCTTTAAATGGTGCTCGCATAGCCAGGGTGCATCACAGCTCCACTTTTCTGTATTAAGAATGTGACATAATTCCCTTTCATTCTGCTGTGAAATTGTTAGTCAAAGTGTACTTTAATTGTAATATTATTGCACCACAGTCTGGGAGATATTATAAAGAGAAAAAAACCAATGGTATAATAGCTGCCAAGTTTGTTTTTCCTGCCTTCGCTATGCCTAGAAATTATACCCTGTGTTATGGGTTTGTTCAGTTACTCACTTGTAATTCCACATTTTTTTCCAACACTTTGGATATACAAGACACAAGTTAAACATACAAGATAAACAAAGATTATCTTTAGTCACAGTATCGCCAGACAAAAGGCTCTTCTGAGCGAACAGTCCCCGCCCCTACATTTCTATTTCTGCTCTTCATTCTAAATGCTCTACTTCTAGTTGCAGATAACTGCCTGGCAGGACTCTGCAAAAAGAAAAGTCTTTGTGTTGAATTAAACGTACTTTTTGCATGGTTGGTTTTTGTTTGGCTTCAGCATTGATGGGGAAACGACTTCTGCTTCATATTTAGATGTTTTTTTTTCTTCTTTTTTTTTCCTACCAGCGCAAGGGGGGAATAGCTGGGGGGGGGGGGGGAGGAGGTGGGGTTAAAGTTCAATTTTAGTTTTCTACGTCATTTGATCTCATGTTGACTTGTGGCCGTACGATCAGGCAGCATTCAGTGCAAGAAGAGGCAGAGTGGGAGAGGCTGAGCCAGCATCAGAAAAGCTTAGAAGTAAAGGTCATTAATTTAAAAACTGTTTTAATTTACTTTTCCGCCTTTTTTCTGATTATGAATATGTAATTATAGTTCATAAACAATTTATTTCTTTTTGTGGTGTTTTGGAATCTTCTGTGTTCAGAGTGCTGATGAGAAAAAGCTTTTTTTAATTGGGCAGCAGCAACAAAACTCAATATTGTTGCAAAGATATCTGCCTATTTTCTGTGTCATCAGGGAGTCCTTGATGTCATTCCAGAATATGTGCCCTGTTTGTGATTAAAACTTAAAAAACAAAGTAATGTAAATGTAATTAGGAAAACAATCTTGTTTTGATTTATAAGCAGGAAGAAGCTTACCATTGATTCTGTTGATGTAGTACATAAAACAGTGCACAGAATGGTCCTTTTTTGAGAGAAAAGTGGTCAGAATCCAAAACACCCATCAGTCACCTTTTTTGTGGCTTTGAAGGGCTACTATACTGTTGTGTGCACCCATGCAGGTATGTGCCAGTGCAGATGCATGCTCGGATATCAGAAGTCAGTGAGGGTGGTGAGGTACCGGAATGGGTTGCCCAGGGAAGCTGTGAATGCTTCATCCCTAGCGGTGTTCAAGGCCAGGCTGGACAGAGCCTTGGGTGACACAGTTTAGTGTGAGGTATTCCTGCCCATGGCAGGGGTGTTGGAACTAGATGATCTTAAGGTCCTTTCCAACCCAAACCATTCTGTGATTCTGTGATTCTAAGTCAGTTGAAGGTGGGATGGCTCATTACTTTTGTGATCTTTCAGACTCATTGGACCATGCTGTTGCCCGTAATGCCAGAGCTCTCTTTTTCCTCCTGTACGTATTAGATACAGTCCAAAAACAGAACACAGAAGAAACCCTGCGGGCTACAACCTGGCAAGATGGAGTCTTGGAGCTGTTACTCAGTGGTGAGCAGTGGCTGGAGGTGCCATGCAGGAGGCAGCCTGGTTGCAAAGAAGGGATGAGCCAAGTACCTGTACTTACTTTAAATATCACAGGTAACTGCCAGAGGAACAGGCTTTAAGGAGTTGGGGATCCTGGGTATGGGATGATGAACCTTCTGTGATACTTTTTGTGTGCTGACTGGGTTGAGATTGCCAAATCACGCTTTTACTTTGTTTTCTAGTTAAATTCCAAGATTTATGGAGCTTACCAGGCTTTCTGTCTCTGCTCAAGACAGAATTGAATAACTTTTTATTCTTGTTCTTCACCATTTTCAAATCTGAAAGCATAAAATTAAGGATGAGAAGCGTGTTATTTTGGTTGCAGCACTTCCGAAAGGAAAAAAAGCCAGTTATTAATGAAGTTTTATATCTCTCCCTCTGTGTAAAGCAAGAGTGGTTCGTATTACAATTTGACTCCAAATTTCAGGGAATAACAGCAGCAATGAGGAAAAAGTGCACACAGACCCCACTGGGGCTACAGTAGCTGCTGTTGTATTTATTAGAAATGAGGCCAGAAATTGTCAGTGTTGTAATTAGGAAACATTACCTTAAGCACTGGTGGAGAGAGAAGAGCTGGAAAGCCTTGAAATACAGAGACAACACATCGCAAGGGAGCTTTGGTGGGATGAGGAAGTACCGAAGTCTAAAGGTAGTGGTGCTCTCTGCTAAGCAATGAAGGCTGTGGTTTTTCCCTTCAGATGATTTAATATGATTTGAGTGTCAGCTTTCAGACTGACACATTTGTAAGACATTGGTCAGAGTTCTTGTGAGAAATGCAGATAATAAGCCCCAGGTCCTCACAATGATTATTGAAAGCACATCTGAAAGGAAGCTGCCTGGCTTCTCCTTTCAGACATTGGTTCTTTTGTTGTGACTGATGGAGATACCATTTGGCAAGAGGCCTTGGCAAAATGAAGCCCTTCTCCTCAGACTAGTGGAGCGAACTACAACTCATTTCTAATTTGCTACTACTCTTCTGCAAGAGACTTTGAATGGTTTCTGGCTGGAATCAATTGACTCAATCAAAAAACATACCCATTGCCAGCCCCCTCCTTCATTTTCTTCCATCATGTTTTATTTAATGTTTCCAAACTTTCCATAACATTTGTGAAGGGAAAAAATTCAAAACCTCTTAATAGTTTAATGTTTTCCTTGCAATCTCTAAGACCTTTTCTCTCTTTCTACCCTTCGTTTCAGTTCATTCCAATCTAGTGAGCATGCTGCCTATCCGCCTATCTCCTGGGAATGAAAGCTGAACCAGATTTAGATAGCGAGGGTGGCTTTCTCTGCTCTATTAGAAGAGAAACGCCAACGTAGCAGCCTGAATGTGTTGCTTTTTGTGCTACTACATCATGTTGTGAAATCTCCTCCAAATTGCTGTCTAGTGTCACCTGCAGGGCTGCTCTGGCATGCCTGCTTTCAGCATCTCAGCCTTCCTTCCCTTCATAGACTTTGAACATGCTATCCCTGTAATAATTTGCAAAGCTTATTATTGTATTTTCTTACAGTGTTTTGATCTGGGTTTTTTTTTTTGTATTATCTCTATTCTCACTAATGCCATCAGACCCTCTTATTTTAGCATTTTGTGATGTGATTAGCATGTTGTTTACAATATGCTCTGCCATTTTATTAATGAATATGCTAAATGAGATGAAACCAATTTATAACCTCCTTAAACTCATAGAGAGCTAAATAAAGTCAAATACTCACTGTTTACCTCTCTGGTTTTTAAAGATGGATTTAAATGGCTTTCAAGCCGTATAAGCGAGACTGAACCCAGTCTTTATGGAAGATTAACAAGACACATCACTAACCTTCATGCAAACCAGTGAAACAGGCCCTGATATGTCATGAGGACAACCTAGCTGGGGACTACAGGTGTTACTTCCATATTTAAAGCATTTTAAGTAAGACTGTATCATCAGTTTTCTTTAAGCAATTGACATTTCTCTCAGATGTATTAGGCTTCTTGCTGTACCTTACACAGAACAAGTGTTTTCTCTTCTGATCTGTTGCCTTGCAATAAAAATCAAAGCACTCGAGCATTTCTTTTCTGAGGTTGTTTGTGGCGAGTATTGAAAAGATACGCTGAGGGGTGAATGTTCTCCAGAATACACTTCAGTAATTCCTGACTTCCAATTTAGAAAGTAGGCATCCATGTGATGACAGGTCCAGACTGCAGGCTGCAAAGTCTGCTTGATACAAGGATGAGGAAAATGGAAGATTTTAAGTAGACCCAGATATAGGGCTCTATGTATTTTTGTCTGATCTTAACTTTCTCCAGTACATATTCAAATACCTTTGAATAATTGTATCTAACTTTTTCTGGACAACAGTCTTGAAATGCATTAGTATTTTTTGTTGTATCAGCATGCTTAAACTTTCTTATTGTGGATATCCAAACACTCAGCTGTGTTAAAACCTTCTTAAAGGCTTACCTGTAGTTTTCTGGCTGAAAAACTAAAGAACATTGTAAGAGTAGTCATAAAAATATCATATGTAGCACTTGATAGCTTTATAGTGCTCTGCAGAAATTGAAGCGCCACTGCACCCTGTGCTATTACTATTAATTGCACCAACTTATTGTGGTAATGTGGTAAGAGAGAACTTCCTCAGCATCACACAGTGGTGAAGTTAGGTCAGACTGAGAGGTATTGGACATTCCTGGCTTTTAGTCTGGTACTGTCCCAAAACATTTAATACATCTGATATTGCTTTGCTTGTTAGTGGTTACTCTGTCAGCTGATGCACTGGGGAGATTGTTTCTTCTCCTTCTCATTGGATTTTTTTCTTCATAACTTCACTAGATAGGATGATGCATTTTAGTTTCTCTTCTGAGGAGGTGTGACTTCTGTGTTGATACTCAGTGTTGGACGTTCCACTGTATTCTGTGTTTGCCCAGAATATTCACAGGAGTCAGTGAGAATATTCATCAAACTTTGAGAGGTTACCTATCTCCTGAAGGTACTTTCAGGCCACAGTTCTAACAAATTGCTAGTTACACTGTGTGCCCCAGTTTTCGTGGAAACATCAGAGGGGACCTGATTTTCAGAAAACATTGAGGACAGGAGAACAGAACATGTTAAAGTTTCAAGTACCCTGAAATTACCAACTGTTATAATCTTGGCTATTACTGCACTCATTTCTCCAGACTGTACTCTGTACTTTGCATATCATCTAGCATAAAAATAAGAAATATTTTGTCTTGCTATATATTTGCTTAAAAATCATCTAACTTAAGGAATTTCAATGGATGTATATAGTTCCTGTGCTTACTGGATTTCTGATCCCAATTCCATGGGATTCCGTGTTAAAAATGTATAATTGCCAATTTTAAATCCCTCCTTCCATTGATTTTACCTTGCCTATTTATGATATAATTGAGTATTTGAGTATTTTTTACTTTTTTTATAGTTTGCTTGGTATTCCCATGGAGAAACTGGAGTTATGATGATTCCACCATGTTTTTCCTTACCTTTACTTGTTCATATTAACTTTGTTTTTCTTAGGAAATCAAAGTAATTTCACAAAAGATACCTTGCTGTCCTGTACTGTGCTATGCTTTCAGCACAGTGACTGTTTGGGGTTTGGCTTTGATTGTGGGGTGTTTTTGCTTTAGAAATTTAATGCAGGTATAATTCTTTCTTTGACTTTTATCCTCATCATCTAATGAAATTAAACATGCATGTCACAAAACTTGTGCTTAGTAAAAAACAAACATCTGGTTTGTGTCACAAGTTATATTGTTGTATTTCAGTGAAGGGCTTGGAGAACTGTTCTTCATTTCTTAAGGGAGCTGTAAGCAAGCCCATGTTACATAGGGATTTTTTAACTATCCATTATTTTGTTCATTTTGAAAGATGATATCTCAGTTTTCCATGTGAAGTTTCTATGTTCATTCTCCAGCTAACCTAAGAAAAATATGTTTACTTTAAAAGATTACAAAGTCTGGGCAAGCTAAGATAGGGAGACACAAATCCCTTTGCATGACAATATTATACTACAGGCCTGTATATTCTTTTCTTTGTCAGAAATGGGATTATGGCACAAGCATACAGGATTTCTTATCCATATAATTTGATGGCAGGAAATATTAAAATAAACTATAAACTCAATTTGCAGCTTGTCTTAGGGAGGAAATTGGGATATTACTGGGTAAAATACAAATTGCAGACTAGCAGCTAAAAGAAATGTGGATTTGCAGAAATAGATCGATTACATAAGGTTATCTGTCATTTTCTTTCAGTAACATTGAATATAATTACCTTACCATTTATCTTAGTAAATGCTAAGTTCCCAGGCAAAGCTACATAAACACAAAGTTTTGTATCCCTTAAAAAAAATGGAGACTTCAACCAACTATATTCGTGGTGAACCTTCTAGGCTTTAATTCATACAATCAAATTAGCTAAGGAATTGAAGCCCAGAGAAAACAGTTACAACTTTATGAGAAATTCACTTCTACAAACAGAATAAATATTTTCTCTTTTTTTTTTTTTGGAACAATGATGGCCCAAGTTTTAAAGGCACTGAACCTCTTCTAATTATTTTGTGTGTGAATTAAGTGCTTATGGAAGCTATTCTGTGGAGATACAAGGAAATTACAAAATGGGCTTTGCTGCTACGAGTCCCAGACCTGTGCCTCAGGCCTGTCAGCATCAAGCTTGTTTGCCTTATACTCATTTTGGGCCTATTCTCTTTCTCTATGGAAGATCAAAGCAGGGACATGGTGGTACTAACTCTTGGGGCTGAAGATGCGTGGCTTCTGATGAGATGCCCTGCCTATGAGAAGCGGGGGGGGGGGGGGGGGGGGGGGAGGTGTTGTTCTTTTGTTACATTCATGTAGAGATTTTATTTTATTTACTTTAGTTTATATTATTTTATATTATTTTATTTTCCCTGCATCTCCCTGATGCCCAAGTTTCAAGAAAAGAAGTTTCACAGAAAGGCAACATCTGGGTTTTGTTGTTTTTTTTTAAAGGAGGAAACAAGTAAACCTCAGAATTTTTATTATTTTTGTATTGTTTCTTAACCCAAATATTGCTTCAAACTGCCAGTAGTGGAATGATTTGGGCTTTTTTTCTGGTGCCTGTGAGGGACTGTTGAGGTCAAGCACTGGCTTTGGACCATGACTGGGGGACCATTTTGCACTCGCCAGTACCCAGCAAGGCACAAGCGCCCAGTCCCAGCCACCCCTGGCAGCACAGCCTTCCCCTCCAAAACCTCTCATTATTCTCCTGAGAAGTCCAAAGTAGTTGATTTACTTCGAAAGGTCAAATGCTTACATTGCTTTTTTCACAATTAAAACCATGCTGGGATTGATACTCTACATCAACTTTGTTGGTTTCCACTGTGGTTTTATTAATAAGTTTTCCAAGTACATTTTTCTGCACCTAAGGATTTGCTTGAGCATCTCCTGCATCTGGAACCCCCAAACACACAGGGGGTGAGGGTAGGGTTTAATTTCAGATGCATAAAACACACTATGCAATCGATTGTGAAATAGTACATATATAACATGCTTTTTAATAGAGTTTAAAAACTAGTATGTTTAGGGAATTTTAGCCTTCAGTTTGGAGCATATGCACAGTGAGGTGTTTGGTTTTTATTGCCCTCCTTGTAGGAGTGTTTTTGTCTATAGTATTATTTCCGCTTAAACCAGGCAATAAGGAGCAGTATCAATAGGAAGAGCTTGCAATGTGGAGAGAGGCTTGTTACTACCTGGAGAAAAGCACAGGGTGTAGCCAGAAAAAGGTTGCCTGTGGTCTGGTTTTAACGCTGTACAACTAATTTAGCTTTCTGCAAGTGATGTCAGTGCTGCAGTTCCATCCCAATGCATGAGGCAAGGTAAGAGTAACGCACGGCATTCATATAAAAAAGAGCTGACACAGGGGTTTGATGGAGATTTCTACCTACCTATGTGTGAACCAGTTACACAAGAACTACAAAGTGCTCCTTTTTTTTCCAGTAAGTGGCAGTTGCAGGCACTATGATTTGAGGTAGGGCGAGGTTCTTTTCTGCTTGTATTTAGAATAATATGTGCATTTACAGAACGCAGTACAGGGTTGAATCTGCACGTTGTCTCTCTTGGCAGCCTTTTTTCAATAAAATCATGTTACATTTCAATGTAGATCCTATCCTTATTGCAATCTGTACAGTATTTTCTCATGATTTTCCTATCTGGATTATAGGTAGGTAAAAGAACAAATGAAGCTTGGGATTGCTGCAGGTACAAATACAGAGATATTTCCATAGCTTGACTATTCAGCAACTTAATTTATTTTTTTGCAATAAACCTTTCACTTGCTCTGAAGTAGTAATTCAGTTATGATTTGGTTATGGATTATGTGATATCTAATATGCATGTACATTTCCTTGTTTAAGGAACAACTTGGTTTTCAGTTTCACCCTAATTTGCATTTAATATCCAGAATTTCTTACTCCAGTCACTAAACAGGCATTTTGCATGTAAAGAGGAGAAATTATCTCTTGGAAGTATTCTTGTTTATTGGAACTTCACCTCCCCAGAAATAAGCATAGTTTTACCTTTTCCTCTTTTAGCTTTTATTACTTTGTCTCTTTGCTTTGAATAATTACAGCTGGTGATTTTAAAGATGCCATTTTATGCCTATAATGTGTCTATAGGCATATTTTGAGATACAGTGCATTATATTACAAATTAAAAATAAGCATTTTAAAAGCAACATATCCTGAATGGTGGTGCTAAGATGAAATTTCAAATGTTTAAATACTCTGCTTCTACAGAATAAATAACATTAATTAGGAATTACTCTTGCATTACTTCTTCATTCCATTGCTTCGGGTTTGCCAGCTCACTTGATTTTCTTGTTTGAGTCATGTGAATTAAGAAGGCTTACTTGATGTAGGCAAGCCTACCACTTACTCCTTGCTCATGCTCTCCCTGGTATCAGTGGTTATAGTTTACTTTTCTAGTTTCTGGCAGAATAGTGGGAAAGTACTTGGGAAATAAGCTCACACAGTGAGTAGATTGCAATTTATTATTACATAGTTGCTTAGGTCATCTGATGGTTAAATAGAAATACAATACATGACTTCTTGAAACAGCATATTTTCTTACTCTACCAGAATTTACAAGTACTCACAAACAATGTGTCAGCAAAGAGGATGCTAAGAAACAGTCACTGAGGAATTTAACACACTTTAAAGTAATGAATCTAATAGAATTCTTGGATAATATCATTAGCAATTCCTCCAGAGAAAAGGAATATAATTCACTTAATAGTAATATGTAACATTTATTTAGTTCTTATGGATAGATTAGAAACTGAAACGCATTTTGTCATAAAATTGCATGTAGGACAGTCAGTATGGAAAGCTGAACCATATGTTTTGTTATATAGCAAAACAAAATATATTATATTAATGAATATTGACAAATTCAAAATTATACACAAGTTATACACAATTATACATTGCTTTTCTTGGATAGCACTCATTTTACATGCCACAATCCAGGGTTCCTTCTTTATCATTGTCATTAAAAGAAAATGAAAGATTTTATCAAAGCAGTAGAGGATGAAATTTAAGTAATTGCTAAAAAAGCTTTTTTTTTTGTTTGCAAACATGCTTTGCTTCAAAACGATGTTTTATGAATACTGAAGTGTCAGATTGATTCATTTCATTCATTGATTTAATTTTAATGGGAAAAAGGAACACATGGGTCTATGAGTATGAAAAAATACCTTTTAAAAATACATATGAAGCAAATAAACTCAACTAAAGGCATGTTTGGAAGGTATATCCTATTGTGCATGATTCTGTCTTGCAAGAACCAGCTAAAACCAGGCCAGCTTCACACAAACAAACACATTTCAATTTCTGACTCCAAATAGCTTAAATAGCCTCCTGATTAGCAAGGTACTCAGGCATGTAAGTAGTCTCAGTGAGTATCCCCAGCAAAGCTAAATATATTTGCCAAATCACTTACCTAAGGGTGTCTCCTGAATTTTTTGAATTGTTGCATTGTTTACCCTGCTCTAGTTTCTACCAAGTGACTCAACAACAGTTAAGCAGCCGCTCCAGTTAGGACACCTCTCTATCATACCAAGTCCTGCACTTGGCCAGTTTTTCATTGTTCCTTTTGACTCGAGTCTCTAGTTGCAGGGTGGGGATGGGAGTTGTGGGTTGGGGTTTAGTTTGCTGGGGTTTCAATCTGCCCAATCCTTATCTGGTATTTAGCTTGTAAAGTTTGGCCAAGGAAAATCTTTCTGCAATAAACTTGTACAGTCCTTAGCAAAATGGGATCCTGTTCAACAACTAACCACTGCAACAGCAGAAGTGTAGTTCCCTGTTTGAACCTTTACTTACGTGACCTATTTCAAAAAATGCATAGGTATAAATAGAACACCTGAGCAAATGTGACCATCTCAGTTTCATAAATAGGAACTTTCTCCATTATTGGAGGTTTTTTTCCTGCAAACCAGACAGTTTGGCTTAGGACTGTAATGAGGTATTATCACCTTTTCTGTAGTTAAAATAGTGCTTCTTTGATAGTCCTGATCCTGATTTGTAGCAATACAACGAAGTACAGAAAACAACATATGTTGCATTATCTTTTAAAAGATCAGGCAGATCTACACACAATTAGTAGCAGCATTCTTTGTTTATTATGCTTTGATTTAGAGTTTCAATTCTGAAAAAAATATGTACAAACATTAACGTTCTAAACACCTCTTGGGTTTCTTTCTTTAATACACTTTTTTAAACGACTTGGTGAGGCCTTCAGCTGAAGTTGTCTAAGTCTTTGCATCAATATAAAGTCTGTAATAACATTAAACTGCATTTCTAAATTTGAGAGTTAGGAGGGTAGTTCTGATCTCTGACCAGTAGTGATCACTGCCATATTTTTAGGGGTGTGGGGAAGGAATAAAGTGTTTATTGAGATATGGAAAAGAAACACAGCTTATGTGACAAATGAAGTAATGCTTCCAGCATCACTAAGGTCCCAAACTAAGCAGTATGCTCAGTACCAAAAATACATCCTCTTCTCTGCACCAACTGGAGAAAGTCCGTAACAGTCTGAATGAGTAAGGACTGGCACAATGTGCCCTAAACCAAGAGCTTGAAGGAATTGGGGCTGCTCAAGTTAGAAAAAGACTGAGGAGAAACCCTGTAGCAGCTCTGCTTAACGGTGAGAACTGATAAAAAAAGGGGAGGGTGGGAGGAATCTCCTTTTCTAAAGTAGATTTGGGAAGATAAAGGCCTAAAATACAGCAAAAGAAACCATGTTTCAGCATCAGAAAAACTGATGGTGAAAACTGTACAGCAATTCAGTAGTCTGGAAGGCTGAGATGGCTTCATCACAGGTCATTAAGAACAGGTTAGACCAATGCTGTAGGAGTGAGATGGGTGTTGATCATCCCGCATTAAAGGAGGGGGTGGACACAGATGGCCTCCTGACCTCTTTCAATGTCATGATCTTGTGGGTTTTTTTCTGGATTCAGGATATATATTTAGCCAACCCAGCTGTATTTAAACTAAGAGGGAATGTGATAGTTTTCTATATACGAACTAAATTCCTCCTGGTATTTTGGCACTCTGATGTAAAAAAATGGACACCTTTATATACAAAGGACAATTTGCAAAGTATACAAAGGACAATTGGGTTTGGAAGGCTAGCAGAGTATCTGCAACTATCTCATCACTGAATTGTAAAATGCAGGATCTTTCTTAATTGTGAGAGTCAAAATGGGAGGGGGAAGCTTAGGCTGCAACTTGTCTTCTGAGAGGGACAGCATGTAAAGGACTGCAGAAGTGTTGGGGGAGGGATAGCTTTATATCACTTGCTTCCAAACGTTAGGACTGCAGCGGCTCTTGCAAAACACTTGTTGATTTAAACTGTGCAAGCAGAACTATTGACAGAGCCCATTACCTTAGCTGTCAGGCTGGACTCATCACACAATGGTAAGGTTGAGTTGGTTAAGTTATGTTTAACTACACACATGGTTACAAATTGTGCTTTTCCAAACCATTCTGTGCATTTGCATCATCTTTCAAGCACCAATTCAAGTATGTATTATCTTACTGCAAATACAAGCCCTAAGCTTTTAGCCACTTCCCTCTTTATAAATTTTTGTTTTTATGAAACAGATTTCTGGTTATTTTTCTTTTCAAACATTATGATAATTATTACAAATGTATTTGAGAACTTAAAAGTGAAATGGCTGGAATGAGATAGCATCAGAAAAAAAATACCAACATTCAAAACAATTGTAGTCTCTTTCTCTTTCAGTCCCAGCTTTGCTAACCTTGCCTTATCCTAATGAGCCATATTTTACAGCTATGTAACAAGCATATGTAGAAAAAGCAAAATCTCTGTCTACAAAAACCAGAGATGTGAGAGTGTACTATGGTGGGATCA
The DNA here is from genome assembly GCF_012275295.1 of Melopsittacus undulatus. NCBI lineage: Eukaryota > Metazoa > Chordata > Aves > Psittaciformes > Psittaculidae > Melopsittacus > Melopsittacus undulatus. The sequence continues at coordinate 34,113,132 of NC_047527.1, forward strand.
CAACTTCATAAATGTGAACTACCTTTTGCTGGTACAGAGCTGTCTCCTTGAGTATGCAAGGACACTGAAGAGTCATTTTGGAGAGGTACTAATTCTGATGCCCACTATTTAAAAGGCAACACTGTTACCTTTCCTACCTGATACAAGATAGGAGAAAGAAACCCATAAAGTTTCTTGCTGTATTGTGAACAACATGTCATCTTGATCCTTCATGTAGTTCATATAGTAAGAGTAGCTGCTCCCAAAGTCTAAAAGGGGGTGAAGCCAGTTCATGGAGACTGCCTGCAAATCCAAGAAGTGATATGGGGGAGCAAACAACAAATGTCCAAAACTGATCAGGTGAAGTTCTTCCATTCTCATGGTTGCTCTGCATTCTCTAACTCAGTCCTCAAGAATGACTGCTCCCCATCCCTGCTGCCTTTGCCTGGTGAGTCAGATGAAGGTGACGCTAAGGAGCTTTCAGAAGGCATGCCACTAGGGTGAAATAGGTTTGCCATCTCATATTTCCAGAGATGGAAAACTTCTGCCCTGCTGCACAGTCCAAAAAGCTCAGGGACAATAAATTTTTCTATAATTTGTTAGATTAAAATAATTCCATACAAAAAATTTGGTTATTCTGGAGCTCAGGGTTAGAAGTCAAATGAGAAACATGAGCTTAAGAAACTCTATTTTCTTAATGAAAATGCAACTGGTTTAATAATAAAACTAAATTAAATTAAAATATAATTTTAAAAAAGTACATATAAAAAGTCAGCAAGCAGCTAAATGTCAGAATTTCCAGAACTTGAACTTAAAACTCTCAATTTTATCCTAAAGTGAAGCCAGACTCCTTGTATTTCCTTTTTTCGTATTTTCTGCAATTTATTTACTTCAATCAAGCTTCTGTGCTATCTGTAAACTGAAAAGCTATCTGTGACCTCAAGTTTGGAAAGCCATTTAACTGGTTCTGTGACTAAATCACTGTCATACTTCCATCTTGTTTTAATCTCTTTCATAATGGCATTAAGAACTGCAGCAGAGAGGCAGATCTTAAGTCTGCTGCATGAAATGTTCTACTTGTACAGACATGCTGAGTTTTTGACAGTTAAAAACAATGCTTCACCACCACTCTGATTTTTTTATATCTTCTGTGCTCTAATTACATGAGTTAGAAGTACATAACTCTAGATTTGCATAGTAAGTGGCCAATGGAGAACATAGATTGGTCATCCTCAAGGTGTGATCAGCTTAACAGTAAATTTGGGAAGTACATTCAACATTGAAGTGCCACATAGGCTGGGGGTTGCACAATTATGTTTTAGGAGCAGAGCATTCTAATGTGGTCAATGATGAGAAGTAATTATTAAATACAAATTAATAAAGCTGCCTTATAATAATTTTTCAGAGGACATCCCCAAAAGAGCAGCACAAAGGTGTGTCTAGAGGGCCTGTAAAGTATACATCTCTGCTTGCTAGTGGTGGGCTGGCTTTTAATTCTGCCTTTCCTTGGCAATGCTTTTTATTATCAAAGTCTAATGAAGGTACAAAGATTTGTGTATTCAAGTGCAGGAAATCAAGGGAAGAAGACAGTGTTACACAATTCTAAACAACAGGTAAGTTAACATATTCAACAGTGTAATTACAAAGGGAAGACAACATTGCTCTTTAAACAGCAAAAACATAATGAAACACTTCCAGCTCTATTTTTTATATGTATCTCACTTATCTCACTTATACCCCTTAAAATGCTTGAGGGCAATTTACATTTTTGTTTAAAGTTGGAGTAGAGGGGTGAGCTGGGTTTTTTTTTTACCCTCAGTAGGAGGAATGGCAATTCTTTTAAATAGACTGCATGAATACACAGAATATGTCCTAGGATAGCTATTGTTGAGTATGTGCTGCTGCAGGGTAAGAGTATGGAAGAGACTCAGAATAAGACTAGCAAAAAAAAAAAAAAAGGAAAAGAAGGACAAAAGGAAACAAATGGTTAAAGAGAACTATTGGAGACATTGGAAGAGCAGTGTGAAATAAAGCAGAGCAGCAGAAATCTGTTTTACACAAAAAGTATCACAGAGCCACAGAATTCCTGAGTCTGGAAGGGACCTATGGAGGTAATCTGGTCCAACCCCTGCTTGAGCAGGATCATATCCAGCATGCTGCCCAGGAGTGCCCAACAAGCACTGCTCCTTTCCTCTTCATTAGAATTTGGTGCCCCCTGCTCAGCAGCCCCATCACAGTGTGTGAGAAGAACTCTGCTCTTGTGAGACCTCACTTGGAGTATTGTGTGCAATTCTGGTGTCCTCAACATAAAAAGGACATGGAACTGTTAGAACAAGTCCAGAGGAGGGCCACGAGGATGATCAGGGGACTGGAGCACCTCCCATATGAAGACAGGCTGAGAAAGTTGGGGCTGTTCAGCCTGGAGAAGAGAAGGCTGCATGGAGACCTCATAGCAGCCCTCCAGTATCTGAAGGGGGCCTATAGAGATGCTGGTGAGGGACTCTTCATTAGGGACTGTAGTGATAGGACAAGGAGTAATGGGTTCAAACTTAAACAAGGGAGGTTTAAACTGGGTATAAGGACGAAATTCTTTACTGTTAGGGTGGTGAGGTACTGGAATGGGTTGCCCAGGGAGGTTGTGAATGCTCCATCCCTGGTGGTGTTCAAGACCAGGTTGGATGAAGCCTTGGGTGACATGGTTTAGTGTGAGGTGTTCTTGCCCATGGCAGGGCGGTTGGAACTAGATGATGTTAAGGTCCTTTCCAACGCTAACTATTCTATCACTCTATATAGGTATAGATAGCTAAAGGAAAGTGGCAGAAGTAAGTGATCTGGGGAAATGAAGGTGTAGGTCCAGCAATGTAAAAATGCAAAGGTTTTGGGATGATTCTACCATGTAAGAAAAATATATACCCTTTTGGAACTTGTACAGCAGCTGTGCTTTAGCTCTACAGGTATATTTACCTCAGCTGAACATTATTTTGCCTTACCATGAACTGCTAGCAAAGTAGCATGAGTAAAACAGAACATTTATTCTAGCAGAAAAACATTTGCACAAATATTGATTAAAATTCTAATTCTTACTTTACACTTTTATAACTTTCTTCAAAACACTTTGTAAGGTGAAGTTGATTGTGATCGATTTCTTGTATTTAAAAAGTGTGGAGCTTTTCAAGGTTATCTGATTTAAAGAAAAATGAATGTGAGCAATTTATAAAATTAAGAAGACATCAACATGCAATGAGATGTTTGTTTAGCCAGTTTTTAATTTATAAGTTTGCTATTTGAGGTGTAAAAAGTCCATTTTTTGTGTGTTTAAAGTTTGCCCAGGACAAAAAAAAAAAAAAGATTTTTTAATTTTAGTGCATAAGCACTGCACTCCTAGGATATTCTCTTCACTGCAATCTCTTAATGAGGCCAGTGTAACACTGTATCAATAGCAGTAAATCCAAAGTGCCACAGAAGAAGCTGAGCCAGATATTAGAAGATTCAAAAGAACATAGTGCTACACAAGTCAATCTGTTAGTTTGGGTGAGCAGAACATGGTAAAGGCCTAATGGAAGGAGGATAACTGGCAATAGTTTGGAGATGTAATGTGAGGTCGGAGGGGCACAATAAGTGTAATGGTAGGGTATGTGTACCATGACAGGTGTGTGTGTGTTGTGGGATGGTGGTGGTGGCTGGAAAAGGATAAATGTTCCTTCCATCTTCAAGAAGGGAGACCCAGGGAACTCCAGGCCAGCCAGCCTGACCTCAGTCTGTGGGAAGATTGAGTATTAAATCCTCCTGAATGCCATGTCTAGGTGTTTGAAAGACAAGACGGTGACTGGGGACAGGTAATAAGGGTTTACAAAGGGACTACTTGACCAACATGACTGCTTTTCACAAGATAACTGAGTCAGTGGAGAAGGGGAGAGCAGTGGATGTAATTTATCTTGACTTCAGCAAAGCTTTTGACAAAATCATCCAGGGACCTCCTTTAACCACACTGGAGAGCTATGAGCTAGGTTAAGTAGAAGGTAAATTACGTGGGAAATTGGCTGGACCATTGGGTTGAAGGGCTGCGGCCAGCAGTAGCAGGTCTGGCTGGTAGCCAGTGTGTTCCAATGGTGGATACTGGGGCTGCTACTGTGTAACACCTTTGTCAGTGACTTCAGTATTGAAAGGAAGGGCAGATGACCCCACTTTGTGAAGGAGTAATTAGGGCATTGCAATGGGGGAACTTCAGCAGGCTGGAGAAATGGGCTGGCAGGAATCTCACATGAAGTTCCATAAGTGGTGGTGCAGAATCTGGCATCAGGGACAGATCAGCCATCCACTTTGTGACCTGAGGGATAGAAAAGAGCTTTGCAAAGAAGAATCTGGGAGTCCTGGTGAGCAACAATAAGTCAGCAGTGACCTTGCAACAAAGAAGGTCAACAGCATCCTGGGCCACAATAGCAAAAGAATATCCAGCAGGTGAAGTGGTTATTCCCATCCACAGTATACATGTGAGTTCGCATCTGGATTACTGTGCGCAGTTTTGAGCTCCCCAGTACATGAAAGACATGGACATTAAAAAGCAAATCCAGAGGAAGGTCACCAGCGTGGTGAGGGTGCTGGAGTACTTGATGTACAAGAAGATGCTGAGTTCAGGCCACTAGTCTTGAGAAGGCTGGTGCGAATTTTACTGTTCTTTTTAGCCATCCAGTGGGCAGGTATAGAGAACATGGAACCTTCTTTGAGGGCCACAGTGATTTTTTTACTGTGAGAGGAAACAGGCACAAGTGAGAACAGACCTGTTAGGTACCAGGGGAGAAGGAAAATCCACAATAGTGGTCAAACATTGAAATGGGTCATCTACAAAGGGTGTGGACTCCTCATCCTTGGAGACAGTAAAAAGCTGGATATGACACTGGAATACCTGGTATAACTTGAAAACTGCCCATACATGGAACTGCGGGTGCAAGCAGAAGACCTTGACAAGTCTGTCCCGTCCCCCCCCCATGCCAAAGAGGGTGAAGATGGCATAGTAGATTTAAATAGTTTTAAATTTAATTTTGTTTTCTTTATGGGTTTGAGTTAGGTGTATACTCTGTCAACAAAAACCTCAGTGATTTCATATCAACCATATTTAAATCTGTTTGGAATGGTTACTGGGTAAGTGGGGACTCAGTTCCCCATAAAGATGGTCAGGGTGATTCTACAGGGTAAATGCAACTGCTTATGAAAAAGGCTTTGTGCAGCAACAGCTGCATTCCATATAGCCCTGGTGTCAGCAGGTGTGCATAAACCCTTCTTCCTTATGCATTAATGCTGCAGATAGAGCTTTATGAGCCAGCAACTGTACCTGAGTGGCTCACCAAGTTCATAAGCAGTCAACAGTTTGTTCATAACCTTTCACCTTATGGAAAGATAGCGTTAACTTTTTTGAAAATCATTAGAAACACACCTGCAAATGCTAGTTTTACTCACAGTACCCTATGTACCATTTTTTAAATGAATATGTTATGTAAGAAAATTGAAGTAAGAAGAAGGAACATTGACAATATACGTCTATACTGATCAGGAAAACATGGTTGCATTCAGATTTTGATTTTTTCCTGTTGATTTAGGGGAAAAAATAAGTTATTAGAGGAAATTTAAGCAAACTCCACTGACATTCAAATAATTAAAACCTTCTCTGTGTTAAATTTCACACCAGGAAAGATCTGCAGATCACAGTGAATAATTAAGTGAACGGATAAAGTGATGCTGTGAGCAAAACAGCCAGCAGAAGTATAAATGGGAGGAGGATGAAAATGAGAGGATGACAGAAAGTTTACATTACTCTTGTTTAGAACCAGAGAATCTTCTGCTTAAGAACTAAGCCCAGCTCTAGTCAGCATAATGCAGCAATGGTGACACTGGAGAAGGTTCAAAGAGCTGTAATGCTGAATAAAATCCAACACTGAAGTGTGTTTATCAAATCTATTTCCTACCTGGAAAATGGTGCTTTCCCTTTAAAGAATAGCAGTTAGGAATAACATAATTACTGGTCTTTGCACACTGTGATATTTGTAAAAAGGGTTTTGGGCTTAGATGACAAAATGTGTTTGCTCATGAATTAGAAGTTTGTAACAAATTTCAGTGGATCTGAGTTTAGGTATGTAGCTGAATCCTCTCCCTCACCCGGTTTGAGGAGGACACTCGGCCCCATCAGAGTCAGGGAGTTCTGTCACTGTTGAGAACATAAACTTTGTGTTGCATGGGCATGGTACTGCAGCAAGTTAAAAGGTCTTCCTTGCCTTCCCTGGTGTATTTACATGCTAGTTTAATAAAGACTGTTGGTTACTTTAAAGGAATGTGAAGTTTGAAAAAAAATCAAGCTGTCATAAATAAATGCTGGAATTAAAATTACCTGTGCAATTCTAAACTCAAGTGCTTATGGTAGTAAAATTAAAGATATATATAGAGATATATATATTGCCAGCAGGCCACTGTTTCACTTAGTGTAGGAGAGCGAATGAATCACAACTGTGAGGTAAATGAGATTATTGCCCCTATAACTGTTAGTTTATTTGCTACAGAGTTTTGCACAGATATAACAAATGAGGCTGGAGGAAAAGCTGTCTCTCCACAACTCTGCCCCAGATTGTTTTTTTTTTTCTTTGCATACAAACTACTCTCATTTGCCATCTGATTTCAAGGTAATTCTCTGTGATTTCTCTGCTTTCCAGACAGAATTAACCTTTAATCTCTTTGCTGCCTGCTGGTGTACAGGCAGGGTGGAAGAGCTTCATGAAGATTAAGTAATCTCTCTGCTGAGTAGGACTGATGGGGACAACCTCAGAAAGGTTGTCTTTTCCAGCTGCTGCAGCCCAGTGCTGGAGCACGCACACTTGTCTCCTGGAGAGGATGCCAAAAGTACTCCCCCTAAACCAGTGGCATTTAATGTAGGTAAGATCTCGGGTTACTTTACCAGCAAAGTATTAATTGAGCGTATACAAACTACTATCCCTCCACCCCCATTTCCTAACGGGATTGTATGTAAATAGATTTCTGATGGCCATCCCTCCATACCTGAGATCTTTCTCTAGAAGAGGAAAATATTACAAGTTTTTAGTGACTTGATTGCAAAGAGTTTCTTTTAATATGGGGGGGGGGGGGGGGGGGGGGGGGGGAGGAGAGTGGGAAAGACAGTTTTCCTTTAATTTGTTTGGAGAAACAATTGAACTATTTTTGCCTAGTGAAAGAGAAAAGTTAAAAGAATATTTGAGTCAGACACAAGTATGAGAAATTTTATGCTGCACAGTAGAGCAAAATGCAACCATCTGAGAAACAAAGGTTATGATCAAAACAGTACTGGACAAGCTTAATTGCAAGCAGTTAGCCACACCACCCATAACAATGTACATAATCTGTGGAGAGCTGCAGAAAAACTTGGAGCTGCATACCCCTGTGAGAAAACATCAAAAATAACTATTGTTAGGGCTTGCGGAGCATAGCTCGCCATTATAGACACGTGTACAAATGTAAAGCTTTTCCTTTGAGACAGGATTTCTGCACCGTGGACTGCTTCTTGAACTAAAGGGCAATGTTTAACAATAGCCCCACAGCCCTTAATAATTTTTAACTCACGTATTCACTCCTCTAGCCTAGGAAAAGCCTGCATCTTCATCCCCCCCGTTCCTGTGAGGGACATACGGCTGATGCTGTGTATTTGTGACACGATTTTCATCATGTGTATGTTTATTTATTCATGTAAATATTTTTTAGGGGGCAAAGAAAGGAAATAGGATTGTCCCCGTCCCGTGTCGTCCCCGCCCCCCCCCCTCCCTGTTTTTGTAAATACGGGCCACTGGAAGCAGTACCAGGGCCGATTGCCCCAGTCCCACTTCACTGCGAGGTTCCTCCGAGGGCGGACCGCAAAGGGCCACATTTAAAGTCTCGCCCTCCGAGGGCGAAGGACTTTTTTTTCCTTTCCCTTCCCTTTTCTCTCCCGTTCGGGCGCCGCGGAGGAGGCTCCCGGGGCGCCGCGCACGGCTGCAAGCAGCGGGGCGGCTGCCATTGTCCCCGCCGGCGGGGAGGGGAGCGGAGGAGAGGGAGGGGAGCGGAGCACCCCACGCTCCGGCCGCCGGCATCAGCGAGGGACGGCGTAGCTCCGGTCCGCCAGCCGCAGCCCGCCCGGTCCGGCCCGGTCTACCCCAGCCCGGGGCCCGGCCACTGCCGCCGTGCCCAGGGGCAGGGGGGAGTGACTTGTGCCTCCCCCCGCCTCCTCCCCGTCCAGCCCTCCTCTGGGTAGAAGGGGAGGAGGAGGAGGGCGAGTGGTGGGAGGGTCTCCATTGAAATAAACAAGCAGGCAGTTATTAAAACGGGAACATGGCGGCCGCAGCCCCAGCTTCAGCTTCATCTTACAAAGCGAAGGTCAGCGCCGGCGGCAGCCGCGGCAGCAGCGGCGGGAGACGGCACTGACCCCGGTAACGGCTCCCGCACGCCCCCTCGGCCTCGGCGCGGCGGGGGGTGTGCCTGAGCCCCCCGCGCCTCCCCGGCCGCCTTGTGTAATGCCGGGGGGACTCCCGGGGCCGCGCCGGTGCGCGGAAGGGCGGCGTTGGCGGGCGGCACCGCGGCCGCGGCGAGGAGGCTTCCCCGGGGGGGAGCAGGACGGGGGCTGCGGCCCCTCGGAGGGGGGAGCCGGGGGCAAGTGACCGCGGGGCCGCCCCTTGCCGGGGCATCGTGCTCGCACCCCCGGGCTTAGAGAAAGGGGGGGGTGGGGGTGTGCGGGGGTTTACTTCCCCGGGACGTCCTCCGTTTCGATGGAGCGGGGGATTGGGGTTGGTGCGGTAGGGCACCCCACCCTGCCGGGCCGAGGGGCCGTTTTCCTGCTCTCAGGCCAGGCGGAGGTCGGGTGCCGCCTCTCCGCGTCCCTGGCTGAGGGCGGCGGGGCGAAAGTGCGAGGAGCCGGGGAGGCGCGGGGTACTGCGGCTGGTCCGAGGGCAGGGGCTGCCCTGCCTGCGCTGGGGAAGGATGGGGCAGCTGGGGTGCGCGGAGGGCAATTTTCTAGGGATTGTTCAGGACATTTCCTCCTCATTCCCGAGCATACACCAACAGGGAAACTTGAGGGAGGGTCTCCCCCGGTGACAGAAGGGGTTACTTGCGGAGCAGGGCGGTGTTCATCCCCTCCTCTCCCCTGGCTGACAACGACTCGGTGCACAAGTGTGCGGGCCGCTCAGTTTTCCCTCCGCGGGGCCGAAGCGGCTGTCCCTTTACCCTCGTCAGGCAGGGGCCGCGGTGCCCGATGCCCCGTCCCCTTCCTTGCCGGTGCGCCCGCAGGAGCCGCGTGGGGAGGAGGGGGCAAAGCGGGCAACTTCTCTAACTTTCTGCGCGGGGGCTGCGCCTGCGTGTGCGCGCAGCGCCGGCTCGGGCCGCGCAGTGCTGTGTCGTGGGGAGGGGGCAGGCCGCGGCGGCACAGCTGCGTGCGAGCGCAGCCCGGGGCGCCCGGCTGCCGCCTCCCCACGGCCCGGGGAGGGGTGGGGGCCCGGCCGCCGCAGTGCCGTGTGTCTGCGTGTGTGTGCGCGGGGCGGGGAGCAGCGCCGGGAGGAGGAGGAGGCGGCGAAGGGGGGATCGCAGCCGGTTGGGCGCGGGGTCCTTGGGCGGGTGCCGCTCCGCTCGCTCCCGCTCTCCTGCCGCGGGGCTGCGCGCAGAGGCGGCGGCGGCCGCAATGGGGCAGCTCCGCGGGAGCGGGGGAGGGGTGGGTCTGTGTCCGCCGCCTCCTCGAAGGGCGGGTGCTGAGCCCCTCCCGCCTCCGCGGGGGGCGGTGTGTGCGCGTTGCCGCCGCCGCTGCGCTCGTCGGTGGCCCCGGGGCGAGGTGTAACCGGAGCCGCCTCGTCCCCTCTTCCCTCGCTGCCCCTCGCTCTCCCTTGCTCCTTCGCCTCCGCTCGGGCCTGAGCGTTTCTTCCCAGGCCGGGAATCACATGCCTCTCCTTCCAGAGAGGGGCATTCAGGCCGCGTAGTTGGGCTGCAGGAAGCCTGCCCGAGAACCTGGCAAAAAAGGGTTGGGAAAGAGGGAGGACGGAGAGGAAAGAAAAGAAAAAGGAATAATAAAATAATAATAAAAATAGAAATAGAAAGGGCAAGGAAATTTCTGGTAGTTGCTGGGTAATAACGATATCTGAATCTTAAGTTTGTATTAGCCTGAGTTTGTGTTAGTTTGAAGTGTGCATATGTGGGGGCCCACTGGCTAAATACATTTGTAATTTAACCAGGAAAGAGTCTCCTTGTAAAAGGAGAACAGCCTGCTCATGCTGTAATAATAAATTATTTTTGTATTTATCTTCATCTTTTCCTCCACCTCTTTTCTTTCGGCGTAGTAGGAAGCAGGTGAATAGGCTTTAGAACTGAACCAATAATATTTTTATGGCATTTAAGTATAGTTTGAGCTGAGCATATAGTGTCTGGCTATGACAGAGCAGAGCTCTATTGCTGCTGTAAATAAGTAAGTAGTTTAAGACTGCCAGTCTTTTTACTTAAAGTATTATTTTTTGTTGGTAGTGTTCGTAGTTTGCTGCCATTGTGGCTGAACGCAGTCATTTGTTTTTTATCCCTTTGGGTTTTATGTACTGAACTATAAAACCAACTCCAGCCAGTTAATTTCCTGGCTCTTTACAACCAGAGAGCAGCGTTGGGCCACCTGGTGGGCTCCTCTCTCGCAGGAATCCTCTGGGGGTGACCAAAGGGAAAGAGCTGCTGCTCTGCTTGTCAAATGCTCTTGGAGAAATGACAGTGTTGCACACTGTTGTTAATGTGACACCGAAACTCTCACTCCCCAAAGTAGGGCTCTTGTTTGCTTACATGTGGCTTAAGGCTGCTGTGAATGGAAACTGGTTGTTTCATCCCATTCAGTGTAGGCACTGTACCTCCTTTGTGTTTTTTAGGACATATCCTTATTTATGTCAGCGGTGGTGGCACACATAGGATATACCAGGCTTGTGCATATCTGCATGTACAGACATATATGCAGGCATGTATGGACACTGACATTTGTGACTCTTCCTTTTGCATTCATGATATGGCTACTTGAGGATTGGAACATAGAAATCAGCTCTGCTGTGTCACATGAAGTAAAGAATGATGTAAATTTCCCCCAAATGGTTAATCCCTAAATTGATGAGAAGTGCTGTGATAAGCTTGGTGTTCGTAGCCAGTCTTCATTATCTACAGTCTTGAAGAAAATACTTTGTTAGGGACTCAACCTTCAGGAAGATTGAAAACAACTTTAAGAACAGCTGATCTTTTTAACATGGTGCAAATATTTGAAGAATCATGCACTTTTTAAGATGTTTGTATCATGGTTTGGTGAGTGCTATGCACTGAATGCCTGACAAAGGTGCTTGTAGTCATTTTTTATTTTTTTTTTTTCAGCCAGCATAGTCTTCTTATTGCACATAAACCCTGAAGATTTCTCAACTTTTCTTAAGCTTTTGGTCTTTACTAGGGAGAGGATCCATATATGACTGGCTTATTCAGTATCTCTGCAATGTCTGAAGGCACTTCTTTACTAAACTTGTAAATCTCCTTATGTTCCTTGTTTTGTGTCCTGCTGCTGTCAGTGCTAAATTTGAAACTCGAGGCATTTGGGGAAGGAATACTTTATTGCTATCAAGAATGATCCTGTTGGAATAAGTCAGTTGTGTTTACATTTTTAAGCTGGAACTGTTATGTGAGAGAGAGTGAAAATAAAGGTTATTTCTGGTGAAAAGATTAGAAAATGCAAGGGATTTACTCACGTGTAGTGTATTGCACTAAACTAAAGCTCTGAATTAAAATTAATTATTTAAAAATGTTTATGTTTTATGATCCTGTAGGATGTAACTTGCTCATTCTAAGGCTCTGTCAGAAGAGGCATTAAACAGCCTTTAGCACTGACATTCCCAACTTTTCCCTCTGTCCTCAGAAAAACCAGTAAGAGCTAGCCCATCTGCAGGGACTCCGGGTTTTGCAGTAGGAAGAACAAAGTCAGCAAGCAAGCCAGCTGCTGCTCCAATGCCCACTGTCTTCTGCTCCTTGCCTTTGTTGCTGATGTCACTGTCTCACTGGCAAAATCTGGGCTTTTTCACTCAGCTGGAGTTTCTCTAGCACCTGACACCAGAATTGCAGGGGCTTATGAGCTCTAAGCCTCGAGGATGCTGTCAGTTCATTGAAAAGAAAAAGCTGAACTAAAGACCGGTACCAAATTCAAGTATAAACATAAGTCTCTTTGTCTGCCGTGTGCTAATTTGTGCTGGAGAAAGAACACTGAGCTAAAACTGTTCTTGCCGCGTTCATTTTTCTGTGTGTTTGCTTGTCCTGTCTAAACAATACAGCCTGTATGCAAGTATAGGTATAAAGTATTTAACAAATTCCACACGTTTCTTCTGTATTCTTACAGGCATTAAAATGCTCAGTATTCATTTATTTCCGTGTTTGGCTTTGGAGGTCAGAGGTTAGGTGTGTTGCTACAGTATATACTGTTGTGTGACACATTTTAAACTAAGAACAGTAACATTGATATTTAGTTTGTAGAAGGCGGTATCACAGCGTCCATTCATCCACCCATTTTCTACTCTTGCTTAACTTAGTTACAGATGGCTACTCTGGCAGGATCGCTTATTTTTATTTTTAAATGAGGTGAAGTTCACTGCACTACTTTATTTTTGTTAGTTGTTAAAACATTCTCGTACTCCTGGCAGCAGATAATGACAAATTCTTCAATGTAATGCAGGGAGCAAGGGAGGCGGAGAGGGAGAAACAGGGAGGAAGAAGAAGGGGGGGGGGGAAATACCCTCCTGAGCATATGGAGACATCCAGAAAAAGATGTGCATCGTCAGCTGTGATTCCATTGTGTGCTTGCAGACAGGATCTGAGCTCTTCTTCTCCTGGGAATTTTAAGCCTTACAGAAGTATTCTTTGGCTTTTACCGATCATGATAATTGAGCTGAGATAATGTATATTTCACATACTTATTATAGATTATATTTTGATAATATTTTAAGATTTCAGGGAATAAATACAGTTGCCAGGACTCCTGCTCTATGTTGGAATAGCATCTTGCACAGGCATACATACTGGTGAAATGGCAACTTTGAATAGTAAGAATAATTCGTAATATACAACAGTGGTTATGTATTACTGAGGCATCTTACCAGTTCTATGGTTATTAGTTTGTCAGCAGTATTTACATTATGCAAACACTCCCTGTTTTTAATGATTCAATGTCTTAGCTTTTCAAAACATAACAAGTGGAAATGTGACATGAAAAATGACAGCTTGTAAAGTCTCATCAATTTGGATACAAAATTAAAATAACCCAACCAAACAGACCCCTCCTCCTTCCCCCAGACAGGGAATTTTTAAACCCAGATTTTAAATTAAAGCTATTTTGTCAGTGTTGTGGGTATTCAGAAATACTATTTACATGATGGAAAAACTGAGTGGAAGAAATGAATTTTCTTATATTCAGTCCTGCATTTACTTATTACCTAGAACAGCGTTTCCTCTCCTGAGTGTTTGGAATACTTCTGCTGATTTTCTACAATTACTTTGGGTTGATGAATAGTTTGAAAAATATGTCTTGAATGTGGTGGATTTACTGCACTGCGTTTTGTTACTGGTTATGATTTTTCAATCTTGCTCTGTGGAAATTGCAGGTTATTCAAGTTAAATAGTCATGGAAATTTTACTGAAGAGCTTTATGGAAATAAAATAGGCACAATTCCTATGGAAGCTGTATGGTCACTGGGGTGCTTGGCATTTTGAAGTTTGAAATTAGTTCATTAATGTACATGTCTGAAGCCATGCAACAACCCATAACAATGTGCACATTTTTTTCTTCTGCAGCTGCATCATTCTACCATTCTAAGTCTTGCATTTCCTTAAATGGCTTCCATAACAATCTCCCATTAATACAGTTACTGGCACATATTATTCTTGCTTTGCTGTCATTTTAACAGTTATAACTGATGGTAAATCTCACTCTCTGTGTGCTCGCATTAGATATTTAGAAGCCTCTTTGTAATGTGCATTTGCTTTTTGCAGCTAAGATGCAAGGCTCTCTGTAAAGCCTAATTGCATTTTTCTGTTTGTTTTTAAGCTTCAAGAAGTTACCTGCTGTTTGGAAAGGGTAACTTGTGTTTCGCTGATAGAGTCCACATTGTATGGAAGCCAGTAATGTATTAATGAAAGGACAGAAAGTATAGGTGACAAATTAATTAAAATATTGACTGAATGTGTTGACTTAACCATAAATCTTGGGTAGTATGGATCATGTGAGCTTCTGTGTGGAGGGATACTGGGACATAGTGAGAACATATATCTGATGTAGTGATGACTAAGAGTTGCTATTTTGATGCTTTTTTAGTGAGCTATGTAAGACATATTGTTGCTCTTTGGTAGGATTTATAGTGAGCATATCACAATTGGCTGCTTTATTGGCTGCCTCAGTGGAAAACTCTGGGATTGAAGAATGGGCATGGAAAGTGAAATAACATTTTACTTGTTAGGTCAGAATTATTATGGAATTTCACTCTTACTCTGCCTATGGTGTAATTCATCTGTGTGTGAACAGATTTAGTTTTCTCTTGCTGTCAGTATTGATCTCTAATGAGCCTTGCCCCATGGATTTTGAAGAAAATCACTCAAATTAAAAACAATGCAGTATGTCATCTATTTGTATCTCGCAGATCATGTAGGAGGTACTAAATTGCATTTAGAAAGAAAACTTTTATGAGAATGAAGGAAAGTCTGCCTATGAATAAATTTAATGGTATACACTGACACTTTCATTCCAGGTATTTTCGTGAATTTACAAATTCATCATACGCCTGTGTGATGGAATCAAATTTAAAAAATAAACCAACCCAATCCAAGGTCATAAGTTATAATACTTGGGCAAGTTTAGAGTTCAGCTATCATTCAGTCTACAGTGGAGATAACTCTTCTTCGTACTTCTTCCACCATGCTTTGAGTTCATAACGTAGCTCTTGTGTCTTTATTCTTTACTGTTTAAAAGTTAATGTCAGGACCTGCTGACCAATCCCTTATGTTATTCTCAGGAGTAAATGTGATTATTGTCAACTAATTTCACTTGTTATCATTATACAGATTTGTACCTTGGTCTCCAGAGACATGAGCAATGTTGCCCTCCTGTTCTGTCAATTTCCTAAAGTAGATACTTAGTGGAGGAAGATGAGCATTTATAGATAAATACATGATTCATTTTAGCAGATTTAAATTATATTCTCAAGGAGAAAAGCTTTTCTTCAAATCTTTTTTTTTTTCAAAATAAAAATTTACAACTACAAATATATTTTTTTTTCAATATGTCCAGAATACTTGCTGATTTATCTTAAAAGTTGACCTGTTGATACCTTACTGGCTACAAAACATAGCTTTAATAGCAAAGCTTAAAGCTTTTTTTTTTTTTCCTTTTTAAATTACTTGCCAATTTGTGTTGGCATTTGCAGTGCAAACATACTTTTGCTTGGTTAGCTTTTTTTTTTCCTTAAGAATCATGGCTTGCTTTGATACAAAGATACTGAATTTTTAATGAGGCCTCAAACTACTTTCTTGCTACAGTTCTGTGTGAAGTTAGTGTTAGCTGTGCAATGGTGAGATTATTTGTGGCACCTTTTCTCAGTATAAGAGTGGGGGAACCTGGAGACTTCATATAGATGAAAAAATATGGTCACTAAGCTTGCACACTGTAGATGATATCTTCCAAGTATGTCTGGTCACCCCCTTTTAGCTAAAGTGTAGTTTGTGAAGTTGTTACTGTGTTTCGTTCAAAACTCACAGTTTTCGTGGGACAAAGAGAAAATACATCTTTGGTACCTGGAATACAGATGTCCCTTTGCACTTGAAAAGAAAGAAATGACTGTGCATGAATGGAAAATAAAGATGTAAAGTGGTCTGAAGTTAGAGGATGGTTGTTACTCTGAGCTATATAATTTGCTTTCAGTTATTATTTGACATTTAAAAATTGCTTTTAGTGCTTGTGTGATGAAACATTGAATGGTGGTGCTGGAAAATAGCAAGTGTGTAGAATGATGTTTTTGTTTATGCAAAAGTGGCTTCTTTTTAAGTTTTGAGGGGCATCCCAAGAGCCTCCTGATTCTTACAGAAGTGGGTGGGAATTTGCATGGGTACCAGAATTGCCTGCTGCTGCAGAGTTGGCTTTCCTTCATTTCAAGCTTCCGAAAGGGCTTGAGAAGGCAAAGAAATAATAGGTAATTTCATTGTCCATCACTTCATGTTCATCACTTTTCTCTGACAGTCTAGTTCAGTTGGAGGAATACATCTGGAATATATCAGGTGGTACATCTATTTGGGTACATAAGCTTGTCACTAGCTGCTGTATAATTCAAGAATTTTATTTGGAAAGAAAGATCTCATTAGTAGTTATTTTGAAGGCAGTGCTTCTACTCTGAAAACATATGGTCTTTGTTTTCAGACAGTATTATTATTAAACTTTACGAATAGAACAAATGAGAATCAGCAAAACTTGTCATTCAGTCATTGCCACATGGCACTCTGTGGGCTGCAGCATAATGGTCAGGAGCCATATTACTTGTGTGCAGACCCTTAGAGCCACAGTATTGGAGGCCGTGTAGATCAGGAGCTGGGGCCCAAAAAAATATCAGCAGAAGGAAAATAGTGGTGAGCAGCCACACTAGTTGTCAAGAAACAAAATAGTAGAATAGTCATTTTCACTGGCATGCAGCAGGGGAAATGCTTCTCTCTCCACAGGCACCCTTACCACTATTGCTTCTCTGTGGAAAAGGTCTCCCTAGTATGGTCTGGGACTTCAGCTTGCATCTGCTGGTGAGGCAGCAGCTTCCCTTTGGTGTGTCTGGCTGATGATGTATATCTTGCTAAATCATCAGAAGATGTAGTAGTGGTTTACTTTAGATTTTATTCTTATATGAGATGATGTTTTCTGTCAAGGAGGACCCTGTTGAAATTCCATGTTCATGATCTGTAGGGCATGTGTGCTTTTGGGGAATTCCTGAGGAAATAATGTAGTTATATCTGCTCTGTATTTATGTTATATAAGAAAATTTCTTTGTTAGTGGCACCTCTGGTATAGCCTGGTACTATACTGGTAACCTGTCTGTGACTGAAAGAACTTAAGCAGAGTTTGTTTGAAGAAGGTTCTGTGAGATGGCAGGGATGACAGAAATAATGAAGCTGTTTCTAAATTCCACTTCTTTAGAGGCATAATCAATGTACTTTTTTCCCTGTTGATGACTTTTGTAGTGTATCTTCTGTTTTCTTTATGATCTGCCTTTTTGCTTGTCAGAATAAAAAGATAGAAAACTCTTTGGTATATTGCTTGGATACATTTGACATAAAATATTGTTTGACCTGCAAACAAAAATGAAGGTATAATATTTATGTGGGTAATGGCATGCTCCTCTTTCTGAAGAAGTATGTATTCCTGTGCAATGTATATGTTCTGCTCTACTGGACTCTTCAGCTCTATACTAATGAAAAGCTTTCTGTTTATTTGTCCTCTGATACTTGTCACTTTGGTCAGGAGTGTTGTTAAGTGCAGATTCAGAGAAGAAACATGCTTCTGTATGTACAACTTTTAATAATGGTTGAAAGACATTTTATAAGAGCACCAGTTTCTCCTTTTTAGAGATTTGAAACTGATGTGTTATAAAGTCAACCAGCCAAGCAGTCAGCCAAAAAAAGGAACCAGCCGCTTTCACAGAGAGTTCCCACAGATTCTTTTGTGAAAATACAGGCTGCGTACTGTGTAAGTTAATGTAAACATCTTAGTTGATATCACTGCAAATTTGCAGTAGGCAGCAGGTAGAGAGGAAGTTTTGTGCCTGGAGTGATTGTGCAACTGGAAGGGGGTTGCAGTTATGTCTGGAAAAGCAGATAATGCTCTGCAGATTTTGTTTCCCTCCTTGTGTTATGCTTAAAATGCCATGTGCTAAGTCTCATATTTTTATTTTTCTGTGTCTTCCTTAAAAAAATGACTAATATATTTCTTTCAATTTTGTTCCTAGCATGCTTGAGATGTATCTCAGCAGTGAGGCCCCCCACATGCACAGCCCCTAGAATTCATTGCCTGCCTTGCTGAGTCTTGGTGAGTTGTCTGTATCCTATTGCATTTAATTGGATTGTGTTACAGTTTTGTCTTCTTCACTGGGAAATTTTATGAGAGATGTCTTAAACTGGTTGTGTGGGTACAGCAGAACAAGTCTGGTTTTAAGTAATGTATGATACTATATAACGAGTTTAAATACCAGCATTTTAGAGATTTTAAAAAATAATGCCCAGACTGGTTATGGAAGCAGGGACCTTGCTTTAGTGCCAAAACCAGGAATGGGACTTTCTGCTGAGAAAGGCTGAAGGGATCAACATGCAATGCTCTTTCACCTTACGTTTGTTTGATATTTAATGCTGTAGCTAAGGAATTGACATTTTTCAAAGGTGCTGATTATGGTCTGTTTTACGGCAAAGGTTGAGTATGAAATAATACAAGCTTTTCCATCCAACTATCTGCACTAATAAATTACTTAAATTGAGGGTTGAAATCAGTATAATGACACTGATGACTTAAACTGCTTGTTGCTCAAGAATTACTGTCTGATGACTCCATCAGGCAGTGCTGTGCCTGTTTAACTCTGCTCACAAGAAGGGATAATACCACTGAGAATTAGAAAAAGGGACCCCTGCGGATTGTTTAAATGCAGACTAATAATAGTTTGGTAGTGCTGTGAAAGAAAGTAGACTATAAATGCCATGGTCTTATTTTAGGTATGTTTAACATATCATCATACTCACTTGGCATAAAGTTTTTACAAATAGGCTTTTGAGGTTTTATGTGAGAACCTTTTCAGGGTTTCATGAATAAATGTTGTCTTTTAACACACAGAGTGACTTATTAAGGTCAGAAATATGTATTTTTGAGGCTTGCATGCTAAATATAGAGGTGGGATATGAGCCTGCTGAAAAGGTTTTTAGTTATTTGGGGGATAACTGTTTACAAAATGCCAACCGCTTATGGGAAAAATTATTTAGGTCCACATGAAGTATCATTTCCTCTTTTGTTAATTATGTTGAGCAGTTTTTGCAAGCTAACAGTGCTTTTCTTTAAGCTTACTGATTTTTCTAGCATCAGTGAATGAAAACAGATTAGGAAGCTTTCTAGTGCTTTTCTGTTTTTTTCTGCTTTTTCCCTTGGCTGTTCTGATAAAACACGTCGTAGTTCATTGCGTTCAGTGGAGTTTATAATGCTGGTTAATAGTTTGTTTATGTATTATATTAACTTGAAAATGCTCACCCATGTAGATGTTATTACTTATTTACACTTATTACTTACACTATATTACTTATTATTTATTTACATTGCTTATCTGGGCTGCATAATGATCATAATGTGCATGTGCAGGTCTTCTCCATAATAAGCTGGTTTTGAGATCATTGAAGGAAATTGCTTTAAAAAAAAAAAGGAAATAGGTGGAATCTGCTATTTTTTATTTATTTTTTTAATTATTCTAGCGAATAGGACTCAGAATGACTAGGTATCTGTAATACAGACAGACACAAATGTGACTGCCAGTATCCTCCAAAGAGAACAGGAAATCTTGTTGACACATTACTAGCATATTTGTTTTCAACTCTCAATGGAAATTTTTCATTAAAAAAAAGAAATGCATTAGGTAGATTGAAAAAGGTAAGTATTCAAATAAAAAGCAATTTGCATATAGTTGCCTTTTTTTTTTTTTTCTCCTTATTTAACACATGTATCTACGTGGGGGTAAAAAAGCCCTTTTCCTTGGTCTTGCCCCATTCTGCACCAAAATTATAAATTTCATTGTAACTGTGCCAAAAAGTAATGTAGTGCCTTTATAGCTACTGTCTAAAAAACATAGTTGCTATTTTGGTAAGTTCAAAACCTTTAATAAGAACAAATAGGAAATAAATATTTATATATAAAGTATTTGGTGATGACAGTAAGGAAGAAACCACTGTAAAAAATGGATCCCATGAAAGACAAGGGTGATGTAGAGAGGTAGCTCTCCACTTGAAATACCCTTTTGCTCTGAAGTGCGTAGTTATCCATGTGCTCATGTGCTAGTTCAGGAAAAGTAGGTTGCATAAGGCAAGGAATAGTTTAAAATATTGGTTCCTTTGAGTCATTGGAAATTCTTCCATTGCTTTCAGAATGTACAGTACAGGATGTCAGTCCTGTTGAGTATGAGGAGATACTCAGATGTTCACCTCCATCACAAGATCAGATGTGTTATCAGATAATTTGAGCAGTGCACCCATGTGAAATTATGTTTCTGTCTGGAGTTTCATTTAAGAAATCAAGGCCTTGACTTTTGACCGGAGCTGCTTGTAGGATAATAGATGTTGTGTTTGACTGTGTCTTGTGAGACTGTACTATCACTGTGACTGAAATTGTGCATGTTCTACAACTGTATGGCGTTCTTTGGAGAGTGAAACCACTCCTAATACTGTATCTATTTTTATATGGTGTAACAGTGTGGTGTAACACATAAAAGTGTGACTCTTGGACTGGTTGCATATCTTTAGAATATGTGTACATGAACTGAAAAGAAATAATAGAAATGACAATATGTGGCTGCTCCCTTGGAATGTTATCAGTTGACGTGGTGGGAAGTAGCTGCTGTATGCTACCAAAAATCCATGCAATTAGGATGGTGAGAAGTTTAGACTTAAAAAACCCAAAACAACCCCCCAAACAGTTAAAAATGCTGATTTTAGTTCGTAGTCTGAAGTTTTCAATCAGAAAACATTCCCCCGCTCCCTTTCTCCTTTTCTTTTTTTCATGAAATGACTTGCTTTGTAAGGAACACACTGCAGCAAAAAAAGCAGCGTAGATTAGAGAAATCTCAGTTTTCTGTCACTCTCGATCTGGAGAGTCTGTTTCAATCTAACTTTGTAGTGATTTCATTGGCGTTTGTGTTGTAGTTAGTGTCAAGTATGATAGAAAATATTTGTGTGTCTCTTTGTTCTGAGTTATAGTGCTCCTTATTGTTGTTTACAGCAGTAGTAGATAAAGAAAATTCTGACAGATGTCTCTTTTTTGACTGTGTCCTCCTCATACGTTTGTGTGTAAAAAGAATGCTGTCAGAAAATAAAATGCAGTACTGAAAATAGAGTGCCTTACTGAAGCGAGTTTTAAGAGCCTTCAGTATTAGCTTAAGGATGCAAGTGTGAGACCTACGGTAGGTTCTAAATATCAAGAGAGAGCTCACTTCTATCAGCATGCAAAGCCAAACTGGGATGCTGCCTATCTAGATCTCTGGAGAGTCACTTCAGTGCACCTTAATTCCCACAGGAGCTGTGTTTCTGAAATACCTGAAATAAAATGCAGGAACTGATCACAGGTATGGATAATCTTTACTGAATCAGGTCATCTCATTTGCAGAGGCATCTGAGAGAGATATTTAATTTATGTTGAAGTGGTTTGTGATAAATAAAGGGAATGTGTTCCCATTCCTAGACCTTGAAACTGGGGAGTTGTTTTGCATGAAATATGGTAAGATTTTTCTGTTTTCAGTCACTCCAGTAGCAACGCTAGTTAACATGAATTGCCTATAAAGATGCCTGTAAAAGTGGATGCTTGATTATAGTGAATTTAATGCAATCAGTGTTAAAATGATACTCTTAATCTGAGAGTGAAGTTCTGTGTGGGAGGTACAATGAGAACAGAAGTATTGAGAAATGAGCATCTATTAAGATTTATACAATCACACCCCACAGTTGGTGGTTTTGGGTTTTATTTATTTATTTATTTATTTATTATTTTGTGTGTGTCCAAAATTGGAAAAGGGAGCTTATGGAAATCTTTGGTTTATATTTGTGAGAAAAGGTGAAATTTACGCAAAGGTAATATGTTGCACATACTTTAATATTGATGAAAATTCAGAGTATTATAAAGAGAAATCTCATCATGTTTGCAGCTAGCAGAGCTAGATTTGCTAATAATGAAAACAATTTTAAAGTACTTTAGTTTTGAGGTCATGATGTTCAATTTTGTTATAAATGTGGAGTAAACCGTTCTTAAATATGTATAGCTCATTAATTACTGTGAATTGATTTAAATGGAGTGCTCTGTCAGTGAACTTTTTCACTAAATTGATGGAACCAAACTTCATGTGCAACCAGAGCTGGTGAAAACACTGTCATTCAATTGATTGAAGCTTGCCTTTTGTATGTAGCTATATTCTGGAAGATGATTTTTAACATTTTGTTTTCAGTGAGAGAAAAAATATTTAGGAAATAAGATTGCTAACTTGATTTTATTCACTTCTTAAATATTGGTTTTGACTTAGTAATGGGTTTTCTTAAGATTTTTTCATTTCTTACCTTGATAGGAACCTTTTTTTATATGATCAGAGGTATAGTATATACACATTTGCAGAGAAATAGCTGTCATTATCGTTCATGGAAAATCAATATATATTTTAAATATAGATTGATGACATTGTACCATCAGTATTGGAACCTGGGAATTCTAGAGAGGTCAAGAACAGGACAACTGAGCACTTGCATCATCAAAGAAGATGAGATGCATTTACTTGGGCAGATTTTCCTCTGGGCCTGCCTTTAGCCCCTGAATTGGGAAGAGTGAAATATTTACCCAGCCTGGCTCTTGACAGTAAATAGTATTAATTAAATACAGGGCTTGAAAATGACACTGGTATTTCAGATTAAGGCCAGTAAATTTTGCCTTGGCTTTCTGGCAATCGAATTCTCATAGTCTGTTTATTTGACAGTATTATAGTACAATAATTTGAAGTTCATAGATATTTCTGTACATTAAAGTGGGTGAATTTTTATAATGTCACAATGCTGGGATGTTAGGCTCAGAAGACTTATGTGACGAGAATAGTAAGTGAATTTGTAGCTGATTAGTATAAAGTGTGGCACAGTGTGTTTCCATCTGATTAATTTACCTTTATATTAACTGGGCTGGGAAGAAACTGCAGGTTTTCTTTTAAACAAACTTTGGGTATTGAAAAATTTACATGAAAGGTCTTGGATAAGTAATGAAAGTTTTAAAATGATTTAGAAATATTGGTGAGTTTTATAGTATCATTGTGAAGAGCTTTAACTGTTCAAAATGTTTTACAAAGTCCTCTCTAGTCATCTTGCTGCAAGCAAAAAAGGGTTCTGACACTCCTACTACATACACAGTATCTGACAGTGTGTAAATGTGTTGGTAAAACTATTTACAACTCTGGCCATGATAAATTAAGGATATGCTCTGTTCTCCTGTTGCAGCATCTCTGGTTTTATGGTCTAGGCTCTTCCCTTTTTTCATTACCAGTACTTTTGTTCCTCCAGCAATCCCAGTTCAATAAACTACAACATTCTGCATACACCACACTCTATATTTCAAATGTCAACAATAGGCAATCTAGGGATATCTGAAATTAGAACTGAGAAAAGAATTAGTCTTATAGTAGGTATTGCAAATCAGTTTATCCTTGAGGGGAAACACCGGCTGTGTCAGAGGGAGTTAAAAGGTTTCCATTCATATTTTTTTAGCATGTTTTCCTTATATTTGGATATTCTCACTTAAACTTTGAATCATCATCCTAGCAAGTAACGTGGAATTGAAGATCCCTTTTTGCATTAAATTCCTTTGTCCTTCAATCTCTAGGAAACTGTTTTACTGCTATAAAAGTGAGATGTCTCTTACATTTCTTCAGGGTTTAAGCTTGAAATTACTGTGCGGTGCCACAGTTCAGTAGTATTTTAAAATGGGATAAAAACATCTATATTTCTCTAAAAGTAGGTGGCCAACACATATGAAATTTCACTTGGGTTAATTTTTATGGCCTTTCAGTTTTCAGTTGTGGTTTCTTGCTTGGCTTCTCTTCACAAGTCCTGGTTAACTGTGTTTTTATTGCTCAGTCCTGCTGAACAGACTCATGCAAAACTTCTTCTGTCTGGAGTTACAGTATGTATGTAAGTTCCAGAATGTATCCTGCAGTGGAATAGGGTTTATGTGCAACTGATGATATGTGAAGCTGGATGGTGTGACTACTGATGTTTAGAATATTCCTTGTCCCTGAGTGATTTTAGTCTTCCCTTCCTCATGAGCTCACTCTTCTGTCATTGTCCAAGTTCTAAGCTGTTAATCAATGCTGAAATATTTGAGGAAACAATACCTATAAGTCTGTTGTATAGCACTGTGGTTCCAGACTTAAAATGTTCTCAAGGCAAATGTACAGAAGCAAAAAACCCCTCAAATCACCTCAAATTGGGCCATTTTATATGAAATGCTATTCTACCACTGTCACACCCCAAACACAGCATTACCACTACTGTACAGCACAGGCTTTGTGCCACAACCTAAACAGTGAAATGGATTTGTTCTTTTGATTTTCTACTTTTGTTGGTTAATCAAATATACTGTGTGTATAGCACATCTGGTACACGATAGTGTGTGTTTATTTCTGAATGTTGGCATGGAACCGTACGTATGATGCTCTGGTCCTGTTTTAGGTACTGTGGGCACTTCTTAAACGAAAGAGAGGGGAAAAAACCAAAAAAAGTAGCAGCCTGCTGCTGATGAGTTTGATTCCAGTAACAGCTATCTAAGTGGCCTCCTACTTCGTCTTCCTCTTATTTGCTTCATCACTCAATTTCTGAGCTATTTCCTTCCGCCCCCAGCTTCCAGGAGAAGTGTTTTGTGTGTTGTGGTCTTCTGATACAATCTGATAAAGCTTTGGGATAGTCCATTCTCCTCCACCTTTGCCATCAGTCAGCCCTCAGGCAGCATATGTAGGAGGGGGGATGTTTTGGGTCAGGACAGTTTGATCCATAGTTGTGAGACTCTTATGAGTTGGGCGTATTTGTGTGTTTTTGTTTTGAGGGGGAATTACATACTGAAAATGTACTTTCGATTAGCTCGAAGCTATAAATGAGTTGAATGGCTTGAATTTCGTAAGGAGCTTTCTTGAGGAAGGGGGGGAAATTCCCTACTAATTAGAAATGCTATAATAGCTCGCTTAGGAAATTCTGAAATAAAAAGTTTTGGATTTTGAAGCTAGATCCACAGAAACACGCAACGACCATAGGGAAATGGCCTGACTATTGGGTACCGCTCAGAGTGGGTAGCTGCGAATGTGCAAGGTGAGGACTCTCACTGGGCAGTTGCCCCAGGCAGAGGGACAACTCATGATGGGTTGGACAGCTTGTCTGCATCCTGATGCCTGTTTTTCCTCCCTGTGAACTGCAGTTTACCCTGCTGCTCCCAGGTCCAGGGCAGCCCTGCCTCTTCCCATTGCACCAAGCTGGGGACAGGGCTGGTTGCCACTGTTTTACAGCTATGTTGGACAGTGGCTCCCAAAGTCACCTACTTCACCTGGGATGACTGCAAGGGCTGAGGAGCCCTTTCCTGTACCTACATGGGCATCACCATATGGAAATGGGGGTATGCCCATCTTACAGGAGGGCAGATTGCCATACACTGCTGTGATTGCCCTGTTGTGTGTGCCCCACAGTGAAAGACAGTAGTTATTCACTTGCCCACTTTTAAGATATATATATTTTATTTATCTGCTACCTATACATAAGTTTGTCTTCTCAGACTGCAAAGAAAGCATAGATATATTTAGCAAATAAATCCCCTAGTGGATGCTCTTAATGCTTTAAGGTAGATTATCCTACTTCGACATGAAATGAGCTATCTGAAACAAGGGCATTTTTCCCAGTGAATTCAGTATTTGTACAACTTGAAACAGTTTAAAGTATGTATGTTTTTTTTTCCTGTTCAGTGGCTGAAATGAAAAATCCATTATAGGCACAGCTCTGTTCCTTGTATCAGAGGTATCATTGTCCATAATTAAATGGATACATTTGACTACAGAGATACAATACAGATTAAAGTTTCACATGGTTGCCACTGTATATGCCATCTTTTTTCCGAAATCCTTTGATAAGGTGAGTGTGAAGTATTTTACCATTTAAAACTGATGAATTCTCAAAACCCTGAGATGATCAAATTGAGGCATATTAGCTCTCAGAGCAAATGAGAAGTAAAAATGCAAACTGTATCTAACATGTCTGGCAAAGGTAGAAAAAACCTTTAAAAATTTAAACTCACTAGTGGCTATTTTCTGCTAGGGTGGAAAGGGCCATATGTCATGAATTCTTGCTGTTGACATGATTTGAGGACTGTTCTTACTGCTCTGATTGTGTGGAAATACTGTTGTATGAGCACGGCAGTAACTTTTTCATAATGAGCTGTACTCTGTTCTGCTACACTTGTGTAAATCATTTTTACTCAAGTTGTGTTGCAGAAGCTGAGAAAGGAAGACTGTGAGCCTGCCCTTAGTATTTCCTCAGGGGAGGAGGGACATTTTTAGAGAGACAAGATTCTGAGAAGGGAAATAGGAGGGTTTCTTGCTGAAAGGTTGAGCTATCTAGCAATACAAGAAAGATGAAAACATAAAATCCAATATTGGGTCAACCTTTTTTCTGCTAGTTAAAAATATTCCTTGCTGGCGTTAGTTGAATGTAAAGGCAACACTGGTTTACTGGCTTTTAACTCATTTTGCTTATCACTAGCAGGGAAGGAAGTCAATAAAAAGGAACTGGTATTCTCTTACACAGGCAATGTCATGAGGAGTTGAATGAATTAATACAGAGTTTTCTGTGGAGTTGCATACAACATAATTTACGTTGCAACAACAATTTTTTATTTAATATTTTAATAGCACAAAATGTGTAGGCTTTTGTTGTTTTTGTTGTTTTTTTTTTTTCCTCTGTGTATATGTTTGTTTCTATGTTGTAGTTTGTACTGATTTTATTGTCAGTTTTTAGTTCTGTCCCTTTCCTTTGCACTGGGTAATATTAGCCACTCTTATGCCATGCCAGTGATGGGCTCTATGGCACTTATTGTGCCAAGCTTCTGCTGTTCTTAAGTGGAGCAGGCAGTTGAAAAAATTTATTCAGGCTGGCTGAGGTTCAGCTATGAAAATCAAACATATTGGACAACTTTTGTTTAATCAACAGATAATTTAGCTGAGGCAGGAAGCATTTGTAGAATTTGGGGACTGTCAGTGTTTGCCCCAGCATGTGATAGGAATTTCCCTATAATTATACCCGCAGGAATGATCTTACATGGGTAATGACAGGGATGGAGCTAGTCCTTCTGCTAGAGCATCAGGAACTTACTCTTCTGTGCCGGGTTTGCCAGAGCTGTACTAAACAAGTCATTTGAGCTGTATGTCCCTCACTTTCTTAGCTGTAAAATGGGGTCAACCCTCGTTACTTTCTCCATGTGCAGAATTTAGATTCACTGGTGTTTGTGGATTGTGTAGGGAAAATAAATAAAAACATATTCATGTATTTAACTTCATCAAATGTAAACAGAATACCTGCTTTTATCTGAGTTGTGAATTAATACTGAAATTGTAGAAAATGCCAGAGAGAACTCGCTCATTAAACTGTTGGAGAAATGGCCTTTTGTTATTTGATTAAACAAGAATCAACCTAGATTGTTTTGAGTTAGCGGTATTTTTGTCTGCTTATATTACGAGATAAAACATTGAGTATTGACTTAACTTCACATTTCACAGAGGAAGAATTAAAAATTATCTCTGTGAAGGGTGACTATGGAGTTACTCTTTGAAATTCTAATTTAACACTTCAGTAATGGGTCAAGCCTGCTCTGAATCCTCTGTGGGATTATTTGATTTGCTGTCTGGTTAACCTCAAGCAAAATGGGATGTCTTTAAATTACTAGAGGTGCTAGCTATCACCTTATAATGGAGAATTTGTTGTTTTAAGTTAGGATTGTCACCTGATGACTAAGAGATTATATGAATGGGGCTTATTTTTAGGATCTGCCTTGAGGTTAAAAGTTGTGCGTTTTTTTTCCATTCTTTTATTTACCATCGTCTGTATAATTGGAGATTAATATAATAGAGGGATAAGATGAAAATGTCTGCTTTACCTGAGGGGGCAGGATGGGGTTAAGGTTTTAGTATCTGTTTTGTCTTCAGTGTTATTTATGCATGGAGAAGTTTCTCTTTTGTGTTTATTTTATTTACATAAATGCTTTGTGCCCCAGTAAGAAGAATCTTTATTTTTGCCCTGGTTAAACCACGGCAATTTTTTTCATAATAGATTATTAAATGACATTCATGTGACTGTGGAACCAAAGGGAGAAGTTCTGCTTTTTATAAGTAGACAAAACAGCAGCTTGAATATTTTGCAAGTTTATGCACGTAAGGTTTATCCTGCCAAAACCTTTAAAATTAATTTGCAAAGTATTGAAATACAAATACTGAAATGTTTTATGCTGTGTCATACATAAAGAGAGTATTTGGCAGTTACTAATTAACTTGAAGGGGGGGTGGGGTGGTGTAAAGGCAGGATTTCAGTTAATAATGAATTCACTCCAACATGTTACTTTCACTCTATTTTATATTGGATATTCTGTGCATATTGCTGTTATAATTTTTTCACCTTTAAAAGCCATATAACATACCTAGGCATATTTTAGCAGATTACATATTTCTCTATCTTACAAATTAAATTGAATTTTTAAATATCTACAGTTTATGATGTCATAGGGTATAAATTAATGTAATGAAAAACTTAGTATAATGCATCATTTTAATGGCACTTTCTCTCCAGGAGTATTAAATGGAGCCAAGCCATGCAGTGTGCACTGCATATGCTGAGAAATCTCACAAGACTTTTTGACATCAGTTTTGAAATGAGCCTTGGGCCCAGCTCCAGCACTGCTCTGAGCGTAGCTTGTCCTGCAGAACTTTCCACTGCCAGTGTGTCACGTACCACGTGCATAAATTTCACCCAAGATTTCTGATTTGAATCACTGTGGTTGTACATCTTTTAAATTGCATATTTAACAGAATTGACCCACTGTTGCTTCTGAGAATTTTTTTCTTTAAGAACACAAATATGTTGATTCTTCTACAGTTCCATGTATACCAATTTGTAATCAAATTTCAATTTTTGCATATCGCTATGTTGTGTCATGTTTTTGAAACTGGTAATAGCTATGGAAATGTAAGTCTTGACCAGCTCTGAGGGCTTGTGATTTTGGGATGAAATACTGGGTAAAACAACATAATCACCAGTTTTGTACGCATGTGTGGGAGGGAAATTTTTTAGGATATGGAAGTTTTCCTGTGGTTTCTAGGAGCTGACAGAGATGAAAATAACATGGTGCAATAAGGATTATAAATAAAGAAAATATTCAGATTTTATTTTACAAGATTTCCATCAGAGGTTTGTTTACAAAGGCACAAAAACCCTTCTGCTTACTGCATTAAAGTGCATATAACAAAGTGCTGGTTGCAGCAGGAGCAAGCAGGGCTGGGCTCGCAAGCCTCTATCTGAAGAATTACTAGCATGCATGAGTTAGACTGCTTTGCCACTTCAAGCTGGATAGCTTTCTGGTGATAGGAGAGGTCTTACAGCTACCCGTTTGCTGGTTACTAAAAATAGTAGTGCTGGAGTAAGGGAGAGTATAGCAGCATAGCACCAAACAAACCTCCTCAACCCTCCTAACGCTTAGATTTTAACAAGTAAACACTTAAACACTAAGATTTTAACAAGTAAACACTTGAACTAAACACACCATCTCCCCACCTTGGCAGAGTTTGTAGGCCAGCTCATCCCCTGAGTCCGACTGGGTAGCTTCTGTAGCATACCCTGAAGGTCATTTGTTTGAGCTATTTGGAAAGAGGGTGGATTCAAGATGCAGAGGTAAAAAAGCTTTCATAGGGAATGCTTGATTGCTTCTCTTCTTTTTCCTAGAGGGGAATATAAAATGAAGTGTCTTTTCTGACTCCAGCTGCAGTAGTTGGGGGAGTATGGGGTATGGGAGTTCACACAGACAACTTCCAGAGAGAAAGCTTAGGTACATAATATGACTGTGCAAGAGAAATCTTTATATCAGGGCTGCTGTCAGGTGTGAAGAAGGGTGATTTTATTATTGGTAGGTGGAGTGCGTCTTGATTTGTCTTTTCCTTAACCCTCAGGTGAACCTTCAGTAGGTTAAAGGTAGCTCAAACTCTTACTAGCCAGGATCTGGAGATTTCCTGAATACAAATGTACCTGTGTTGCCAAATGATATGTCCAGAAATCATCAGGCTTTCTCTAGAATTTTAACTTGGCCTGCCCAAAGCTGGGTTCAAATAAAATAAAATAAGCACTTAAAAACCTAATTTATGCAGGCTGTTTCATGGGGCAATATCTCGTTTTATTATAGCTACTGTTTTATATATATATATATTTTAATAGTAAGTTGTTGGTTTGGGCTGTATTCTAAATATATTTTCTTTTCTCCATTTATGTACAAGGTACCACTAAGAATAAAGGAAGAGATGCAGACTTTTTTTTTTTTGGTGGTGTTTCTTGTTTTTGGTTTTTGTTTTTTCCATGCATAGAGAAGTGATAAACATTTTCAAAGTCCTAATGGAAAACTTCTTCAGTATTTTAGGGAATTTTTTCTGAGCTGTGATTTTGAGGATCATTTGCCATGAAAGAACTTGGCAGTAAGCAGATCCTCCATTAGCAGTTTGGGTAGGTAATTCATAAAGACGTCTTTGTGATCATGTCATTTTCCCCAATGGCAGCAACAACTGCTTTCATGGGAAACCAGTAGTAAAAGCATGGATTGCTGTATTTTTAGTTTTCTTTAATGCAATTAAACATCTGGAAGTAAGCAGAGCCATCATCATGTGAGCAGCCAGCTTTCTACAGAATATCAGGAAATACTCTTGACCACTTCTTGCAAATGGCTGCTACAGTTATCTGGTGACTATTTTTTGTTCAAGATACTCAATTTAGTGGCCTGCATTCATTGTTAGGGCAGCTTGACATCTGGCCAATATTCCTTCCTGCTTACTATTAAGTACTTATTACTGTGCTTGTTGCTCTGTGTGAAATTAAGATATATTTAGCTTCACAACGGTCTTGAGGTAGAGATTGTACAGGAAAGTTCTTTGCAGAAATTAGGGTAAGAACCTTAGCTGTATGTCTTCTCGATATTAATAAGAAAATCAGTAGGGTGATGGCTAGCTGCAAATAAAGTAGTTTAATTTGTAAGCATCAATAATAGCTCAGTCAACTGAGTTTCATTGGTTGAAGCAGAATGTATTGCAGAGTGAGAAGGTGGTAACCATGCAGTATCTGGGCAAACAAGCTCTATCCTAGTGAACTTTTTGCCTTGAGACCTATGCAGTTTGTGTTAGCTGGGTCTTTAAATACAGAATAAATTAACAAGAAAAAATAACTCTCAGCCAACAACTAAGGTGAACACTTCATAAGGTGCTTAAGAAAAACAATTTTGATTTCCCTCTCTCCCCCCTGCTTCTTTCCCTCTGCTTTCTGCTCATGTCCGGCTAAGATAATATAGTAAATGTCTGAGCTCTCACAAGTAAGGCTGTCACATTGATGTTTAACTGACTTTGAAGCAGCGCAGCTGTAAAGGGGAAATGAATTCTGTTCTCTGTCAAAGCCTGTAAAAGAGTGTTTGTTTTAGCGGCTACTGAAGATGGAAGTGTTTATTCCATGACTGAGTTGGTTGTCAAAGCTGGACATATTTTCCTGTATTAATAATATTTGGAATTTTTCATTAGTTATCATTTCCTGTTGGTTTTTTAAAGGAGATTGAGATGCTGATCACTGTCCCAATCTTTTCAGCTCTTCTTTCTGCCTTTGAATGGAAATCTTGGAATTCCATGGGGGAGGGAGGGACATGTGTTATTATATAAAACTTTAAAAGCAGTTGCAAACGTCAGATACTTCTTGATACAGAAAGGCAATAGGTTTTTGTACAAGTGAGAGAGGCAGATCTTCCAGTTTGTCAGGTGATGGAAGACTGAACCTAATATGCATGAAACAACCGATTAGTCATCTTTTATTTTTTTGTATGACTTCTGCCACAGGCTTTTGCTCCTGATACATGTAATTCTCTTTTGATATGAAAAGACTGACTAGGATCTGAATACTTTCTATTACTGAAATGTATGTTATTCTGTGTAATTTATTTCAAAAGTAGCTTATCACATGCATTTAACTAAATCTTAGCCATTCAACACAAACAAAATCTTCCTGAAGTGTTTCTCGTGCATTGTTGCTATAGTGAAGGGGAAAAAAGGGTGAAGTAATGGGGTTTGGAGTATTTTTGGTTTGTTTGGCTGTTTAAGATAGATCATCTAGAGCTGAAACTTAATTAAGTATAAGGGTTTGAAATTGGAAACAATAACCATGCTAAGTAAGCCTGTCACGATCTTGGCATCATTAGAAGAGAGCAAGTGGTGAGGAAAGCTGGGTTTGTGCAAGTGTGCTTACAATAGTATGTAACTTACTAATTACCTTTGCTGTAAAATGGTTGGTAAAAAGCCAAAATACTGCTTCCCTAGTTCCCTAGGATCCTTGCTTTGAGAGGATTATACTTCCTAGTGTTTTTACAAGAATTACATGGATACCAAAATGTTTCCCGAGCTTTTATTTGATGGTCGGTACAGTGAAACAGGGAAGGCTGACCAAAAATTACTGAGAAGTGAGTAGGATTGACAAAAAGGTGTGAGAATAAATGAATCCTATAGCTGTGTATTTAAGCATATTGCCTACCATCCTTTTTTTCAGTCTGGTTTCCAAGGGAAATGAAACTCATGATCATAACAGAGACAAGACATTATGATCCTATGGGTATTTGCAGGGTAGTGTGTGTGTTTGCTGCTTCCTTCCACTGCCCCAAAGAAATTGCTCGTCTACAGGTTGCAAGAAAATACATGGTCAAGTAGATGACTTCTTTCACTGTTAGTGAAAGAAGGAACTTACCTGTTGACAACCCTGACTTGGCATTGGAAAATCATTGTGGGAGAGCAAAATTATGGATGACTGAGGGCACAAAGTCGGTCAAGTGCAGAGGTGTTGTCGTGTTTGTCAAACTGGATTTCCACATGCCTTACTCTTTCTGCTTGTCAGCTGGAGATTGAAACACTGCTTGATGCAGAGAAACTGTGAGGCTTCAGACTTTTATGTTAAAAATCATTAGATACATTTTATCAAGACATTATATGCTTCAAAATGTATTGATAGAAGTAATGTACAATATTAGCATAATCCTGAGATATGCGAGTAATTAAAATTTAGAAGTCCTTTAAAGTGTGAAAAGCCTTACATAGAGAAACTTAGGTTGAATATGCAGATTACAGATCCTTTCATTGTACTGAAGTAAAGTTATTGCTGATAGTTGTAGTCTTATTTTTTCATCTATGGGCTAGTCATAATGCCATATCTTAACATCCATTATTTTTTTATAAGTCTCCACTGATTTTCAAGTTAGAGGCAGTAAGAAAATCTACAGTGTTCTCTGGCAGTGGGGCACTGCAGGCCTTCATTTATCCTTCCTCATGTCTAGCATAATGTTTTTGCCTGTCAGTGCTGCAAGTTGTTTGTTTCAGCCTCAGATAATCAATCTGATTAAGTATCTTGGCAGTATTTGATATTATACAGAAAGCATTTGAAATGGCAGTGATATTTCACTGAGCTACTGCTCATGTGGAAAGCTCCATTTTAATAGTCTTGGTGATAACAAAAACTCACTGAAAAGAGTGAGGTATATATGTATGTATATATCTTTTGGCACAAGTGATTGTAGACATAAACCACTATGAGAACTTTTTCTTATGTGCTTCATTCCTATTTGGATGAGTGAAAGCAGTGATATTTATGTAGGTTGTCTATTTTAAGTGTTACTCAATAAAAGGGCTGAAGAAAAAGTTCTCTGAATTGTAACATGATAAAGAGAAATGTCACAAACTCAAGTTGTTACTATCCACCTTTGTGTTCATCAGAGATTTCTGTGAGGTAGATGCTGTTGATCAGGTGAGGTTGATCTGATGCCTCAGGTGAGGCCAGCTGTACTTCAGGAAAACACAATGTCTTCTTACTTGTCCCAGAGGTTCTTCAGCATGACTGTAAGCCAGCTTTAGCCTAGGTTTCTTTAGTTCTAAACTCTGTGATGGTTGGATGGCTTTGCTTCAGTTTATCTTGCAAAAATGACACCTAATAATTTTTTCATACTGGGGTTTCCCCATAAAAGCCTATCCAGCTACCTCTGGGACCTACCAAGTCCCGTGGCTGCTGCAGTGTCTGTGCTAGCCAGGAGTCTTAGTTTCATCCCTTTTGTTTCATCTGTCTTCTCTCTCACTGCAGAGTTAGTATAAGAAAGGCTAAAACTTTTCTTCTTAACATCAAGGAAGAAATCAACTTTACAAAGGAAGAAACAAAAGGCAACAAATGCCAATTGAATGGGAAATAAACTTTTTTTTTCCAGTGAAAACTTTCTTCATCCATTTTCCTCGACTTTAAAAGTAAAATGGCACAGTGTGCCTGGTATGTGAATAAATGCGAGCCTGATTTAGCTTCCTGACTAAAGCAGAAAAAAATTCAGGCATGCTTTTTAAGGAATGGTTATTTAAAAGTAATGTGTTTTTGTTGCAGCATGATTATATATTTAACAGGAAACTAGGTTGCAGTCTTTATGACTAACTTTTATTACTACTGCTCCCTTGGTTTCCAGGAGATGATGACTATAATGCTATATAAAATCTTCAGGTACATAGCATCATCTCAGACAATTAGCTTTTTTTTTGTCTCATGGTATTACTGCTCAGTTACTGCTTGGTAAAGAAATCTATTAAATTCAAAACCTATATAAGTATAAGGGTTTACTTTTCCTTCTAACTCCTTCTTGTTGGTCTGGGTGAATCATAGGAGGTCAATAACAGGACCACATCATGAAGTGCTTCAAGTTTTGGTGCTTCATATGTAGAAGTGCTAAGTGTATGTGGAACTTGTGTTTTACATGGAGGAAAAACACTGGCTTTTTAAATCAGTAAAACATACCAAAATAATTGACTTATTTTAGATGAAATCAACCAGGAAATTATTGGACAATTTTTTTCCCCTCTTACATATATTTTAATACTTTTTTTATTGACAAGAGTAAGCAAATAATGAATAGCATTTCTTGATATGTAATTTGCTCTATTGGAACAGTATTGAGCTACAATAATTCTATAAAGGATTGCATGTGCAATTGCTCAGAAATCCAGGTATCTTTTCACTTTATGTGTGAAAGAAATTATTTGGGACCTGTCCTGCACAGACTCCCATTTGAGGGTCAGAAGCATTAAGTGTTACTATGTTTTCCGAAGACCACCAGCCCTGTTCAGTTACTTTGGTAGCAATGCAGATATTTTCTTATAGCTGCATGTATTTTATGATTGTTCTCTAAAATACCAGAATGTTGCTGTCAGTGTGCTTTTTACCATCGTGTATTACCATGATTTGACAGCTGACAAAACAGGCATGCAAAAACTGACATTTGTGCCAGATGTCTTTCATTATATATTTTTATAGGCTTAATTTTTCATGTGTGCATTTTATATCAGCAGCTTTAATATTTTTTTGCAGATGAAGCTTAATTGTCTTTCTTTTATGCACATATATATTTCAGTAGATTAAAATTTTACCACAAAATGTACTTGTAATTTAAATTGCTGTAGAGAAAGTAAAAGCTTATCAAAAACATGACCTAAAAATGTTCAACCAATCTTTAGGCTTTATAGAAAGGAGTTGAAAGCATCTTACTCTAATAGAGAAGCTTTTGACCACCTGAGGAACTTAACACTGTATTTTTCTTTCATTGCATTATGATGGCTCTTGAGAAACTCTTGTAATGGTGCTTTAAGGAGCAGACGGAGTCCTATTATCCATAACCAAGTGTATAATTTGTTTTTTGCACTGACTCAGGTAGTTTCTCATGATATATGTTACATTATGCCTGTCTCTGAATCCTTGACAAACAAGTTGAAGTACTCCTGAAGCTTGAGTTGTCTCTTGGGTTTGGCCCTTCTGCCACTTGGTTTCCTAATGCTTCTGGGAAGTGTCTCCCAAGGAGGAACTAAAAAATGGAGTCCTTTGATGGTCCCATAGCTCCTGCTGTACACTCACACCAGCTGTCAGCCCCTGTTCACGGGGGTATCTTAGGAAATGGGAGTGAAGGGTAAGAAACATGCTTTAAGACTTTAACAAGTGTCAGAAATTAAGCAGGGCTAAGCCAGTTTTTTATTTTCCTTTTCTCACAAATTGTGTGACATTTGATATATACTTGTTACATGGGAGGATGAGATTATGGTTTCAGAAGTTTTTCACAGGCTGCTTGGAAGAGATTCTGAAATAACAAATAGCCAGTGTTACGCTTTTTCCTGTGGTGACAGGGACTCCAGTTGTAAAGTTGCCAACTTGTCCAGTTCAACTTAGGGTTTTAAACATCTCTAGTAAGTACTAGGGAGTGTTCAGTGGGTTGTCTTGGGTGATACTCTCACCCTCACTCAGATTCATCCTGACTGCTCCTCAACAAGACTCTCTTCCGATGGGAATGTTCTTGCAAAGGAACTGCTTTTGGTAAGTTAGTGGTTTTTGATGAATGCTGTCTTTTAGAAAATCAGAGTGCTGCTAGTCCAGTATGTCCAATATTGAGCAGTCTGCAATGTCAGCGGTGCCCCCTTCTCACTTCCTTGTGGTGACAAGATGCATGGAAAGGAACAGAAACCAGGAGCCATTGCTGTTCCCCTGTCAAGTTTACGATCTTCTTCCAAATGAGATTTAATTCTGGAGAAAACAAAATGGAGGGAAAAAGAGCTGTGGTTACAGCAATAAAACGATGAAGGAATCCACTAAAGTCTGCTTTAGATGATGAAACAAATTTTCATGGGTATTTTTAAAACAATAAATGTAATTGTTGACTCATTTATATATTTCCTTTTACATAATGTTCTACCCCTCACTTGCACTTGTTTTGCTCCACTATACTTTATCAGACTATGTTTGTAACATCATCCCAGTAATCCTGTCCTTCCCTCTCCCAACTTCTCCTTTAAGAGCTTTCAAATAATAGCTTGAAATGTTAACACTTCTCTTTTTCGCAAATATTTTTCCTCAGTACTTCTGATACTTTTCATTTTTCTGCATTAAAGAAACCAAATGGAGCACTTTCATTCTTTGTTTCCCTTTGGTAACAGAAACCATAAAAATGAATAGGACCTAATTTATGCCAGCATTACAAAACCAGTAATATTATCTGCATAAATTTGAAAACCATTCAGAATTCTAGTTTTATGAAAAATCTCTCATCTCCCATTTTACCAAATGCAGAACTTATGTGCATTTTAATATAACATAATCATGGAGATAAATGCAGAGAAGGAAGTGGATGGGGAAGGGAAATAAAACGAGACATTTGAACTGCAGAAAGCTTTAAAAACTTAAGATACTTGTTTATTCTACTCAAGTGACAAATGTTTTTGGCAAAGAAACGGTTATGGCATGTTAGCTCAGTTGTAAATATATTAATTTGTATATTTGACTACAAATACTATAATGGATATTTTTATAACCATCCTTTAAGAGCATGTTTTATGTTAACATTTTGCAATCTCAAAGTACATAAATTTGTGTTGCACTGTTTACATCAGTAATAGCCAGGAAAAATCTACATTAACACATACTCTTTATTTTTCATGTGCAAGTATATCCTGAGGTTTCTGCTCCCAAATCTCCTAAGTTGAGAGCTAAAATGGTGATTTCAATAGTCATGAATGTCTGTGTTTGTTTTAGTATGGGCATGTATGGCCTTGTTTCAACATAATTATGTGAAGTAAGTGTTTATACATATTCTGTATATCTCAAGTTTTGGTCAGTAGAAGTTAAAAGTCCAGCCTCTCATGGTTCAAATAACCAAGTAAATAAAGTGTCATAAACTCTGGCAGAAGTGGAAAAATAGGGCTATTGCATCTAGTGCTGTTCTACAAATTAAATGAGTGTTTATCTGTCTCCCAAGTGTAATACACAAATGGATGTTACTAAAATATGCACTGTTATTACCACGCAAAAAATGAGAAAATGAAAAAATGAGAAATGAGAAAAAACCTTCAGACTAATAGTTTTACTTTTTACATAAATGTGTTTAATTCCTCTGCTTTACACATTGTTTTCTTGTCCTTTTTCTATCTTATGGTGTTACATCACTTGCACACTTGGTTTTTAAAGGCTCTTGTGAAAGTATCACTCTATTACTTCCAGCTGAGTAAGTACTCAGTTGCACCTCATAAGCTTTCCAGGTCACGTCTTGCAACAGTGACAACCCTGTTAGGAAAACAACTGAGTTTTTAAAGCCTCATTTTTTGTTCTCATGTACCACGTGAGTGATTCTTGGAGTTGATTGTGGGCCTATCGATGAATGATGGTGCAGTAATTTCAGTTATTCCATTCAATGGTGATGTAGATGTTGATCGGTTTTCAGATACTAATCCTGTTCCTTAATATAGCAGTTAGCCACATGTGTGAACTCGTCCCGTTAAGGAATGGCCTTCGGGTAAAATGAGTCTTGAAACATTTGGGCCTGGCGTTTATACATTTTCTAGGAACTGGAAAGTAAAGGAGAAATGGGTGGACAACTTCAAAAGCAGTGACAAAGTACCACTGGCTTATGCCAATGAAAAGCAAATAAAACATCAGCTTTCTGTAAGGCAGAGTATAAGACTTCTTTCCTTGATCACATTTTATGAAATTTGTCTTGTACTTAAACTTCTAAACAAAGTTCTTGGGCCATTCAAGTGCTGTCAGTAGTGAAAAAATGTTGGAAAGATATTCAGGATGGTTTTTATTCTAGTGCCAGTTCTACTATCCAACCTTAATGTCAACAAGTTTTGTTGCTAGGAATGTAATATAACCAACAGCAGAGTAAAATCTCAGCCCAGCTGTCGGGGATGATTCCTCCACTGTTGTAAATTAGTGGGAATTCTTGTGAAAGTAGCTTTCTGCATAGGGAATGCTTTGGAGAGGATCTGCACAGGCTTCAGCTGCCTTTCATTCACCAGCCTTAACTGTATATTATGTCCATCTTTGCTCCTGAAACTTGTGCGTAAATAATTACCTGTCATCCTACAAATAGCTGCGATTGCAAAGCCAGCTTTGAATGGGCTGTACACAAAAGGACAAGCAGTTTTTCTGTGCATTTGGTTGCATTCGAAATTACTTTTTGTTGTATTTTTTCATTATGCTGTCGCTCTTCAGCTCTGTAATTTCAGAAGACTGCCATATATAAAATTCAAATCCTTGTGGTAAACTATTACTCTTCATGAGTCCATTTATTTTCTAACATTTTAACTTTTCTGCTAAATTATGGATGTTTGGTTTAGTTATCTTGCTTTAGCCAAACATTTGTTTCTGATACTGCCAATTTCATGATCTGTAGGGAAGGTATGGTTAATTTAGAATCCAAGGATGCATGTGAAGGGCTTGTGTGTATGTGTGTGTGTATGTGCATGTGTGTTTTCAAAGACAGAATTAAGAATAATTCTCTGGGAATTTTCTTTTGACCTTTGTAAACTACAGAAATGTGTTTTAATGTGTTCCTTCACTACCATGGTGTGTGTAAGCTTTGTATGGTTTTTGTTCTACTTTGTTCTTAACCTGCTTTTCATTGCATCTTTCTTTTAGTTTGGCTTCTATGAAATATGAGAGTCAGATTTCTAATGTACAGCATGTCGGAACAGGCTTTACTGCATCTCCTCTCTTTCCATTTGTGTGTTTGGGTACATGCAGGTTTGAAAATTATCTACTTTTGCTTGCTGATTAGAACATTTAATTTGTTTGCAGGGTTGAAGACCTACTTCTATAAATCAATACAAATTTACCTGTCTTCAGCTTGAGCTATAGTTGCTACATATTTTTTGTACTTTTGATACAGCCATCTTATTTTAATTAACTCTTGGGCAGAAGTCAACAATACTGAGAGGGAAAGACCTCAGCCAAACCAGGTATATATTCCAACTGATCGTGTGGTTAACATTTTGGGCTTACTGTCAGAAGTCGGAACTATTTTAACTTGCTTTCACAGTAAAACTAGGTTTAAGGCTGCAGCCTTGGGTACTTGCTCTTTCATTTTTTTAACTTCTCCTTTTTGTTTAATTACTATTGGTTTTGTATGTTCCTGTAGAAAACCTTAGTGAATGAGGCTTCTAAAGTTGAGAGGTCAGGATGGTACTCAGCTTTGCTGCAGAACTGCCTGTTCTAGCAGTTCAATTCTTTCTAGCAGTGAACTAGATGTGAAGAGTATTTTCTTTAATTATAAATCGTGGGTGTGATAATGTTTGTTTCTGGTGCCATTTGAACACACCTACTGATATAAGGTTATAATTGAGGGGATTTTTTAAAGCATAAGTTAGGATTTTTGTGACACTAAGATACTGTACTATGACTAGGAAACAATTAAACTTGTCAGCCAATTAAGATTTTTTCAATCCTCTTAAAATTAATGAGGAAATTAGAAGAATTAATGAATTCCAAGGGCACCTCTGGTACATATGCAAGACATTTTTAGGCCAGATATGAAGTTATCTGTGGGGTTTTTTTGTGTTCTGAATGTTCTTAAAATTTGTTTGTATAGTTCTTCTTGTATAGTTCTTCTCTCATCATGTTTTCACATGGTGTTTCCTAAAATCTCTCATTAGCTGTTGTAAGATAAGCCAGAAGAAAAAAAATCTGATCATGGTTGGTAACTTAAATTTTGCTTTGTGGAGTTAGCTTTTTAGAGGACTTCAGTATATGTTTTATATTGTTGCTTTATAGAAGGAAGCAAAATCATGCCATCTTTTAAATACGAATGGTAAGTTTGACAGTTGGAGCTGTTGCTCTAGTTGTCCATGTTTCTAATGCCCCTATCATTCAGTGTCATTTTGTGTGAGCTTTTATTTGCTTTGGCATATTCATTAATGCTTTTTTTTTTTTTCTTGGAAGAATGTCCCTTTGGAGATGTGTTCTCTTTGCTGAGCTAATTGAAGCCCCAGAGAAATGCTTTCTTTTTTGAAAGAGATACAGTATCCAATATATTTTTTTCCTTATTCTGCTAAAATTCCTAAAACTGGAGGCAGCATTACTTGAGAAAATTCCATGCTTTACTGGGACGTATATATTTCTTCAGAGAACTTTGCAACACTTGTAATTATAACTCTGCATCAGTCTTTTTCATTTAAGAAAGCAGGAAGATACATGTTTGTTTCTGCACCAGCATTAAACTGAAGAGTTGCTGGCTTCCATTTCCATGCTTAGTTTCCTAGGTCATGCTGCTTGTGCAAAGGTATTGATCTTTAGGGTGTTAAGCAATCTTTGCCATTTTCCCTTGTGTACATTGCAGATTTTGTCAGACATGGGATACGTTGCCCTGAAAGAAGGCTCATTTGTCAGGAGACTGCTTATTCTCCCATTTGAGGCTTTTCTGAATGTTATGAAGCACAATTTGAGTTTTGCAGGAATGCTCAGCCAGTACTTGTCATTTTAACATAGGTTGTATTAACTTTTTAACATAGGAGACAAACATGAATGTTTCCAGCTATTATTTGAAATCCTACTTAAAAAGGTGACTTGTTTCAAGAACTGATTTATTGCATGTGTGTGCCAAGGAATAGAAATAAATATGCTATCATATATATTTTTTTGCTAATAGGATAAATCAATGGAAGTACAATGTACATGTAGAACAATACTACTTGGAAGAATATTTTTTGGGGAAAAGAAAAAAATTCTTTATAATTTTTATAAAGACTTGAATACTAAAACTGAGGGACTGTTGACATGCTTCTTCACTGTATCACAGAGCAGAGAAACACTGTTCTCTTTTCCATTAAATTCTTCACAAATCCTGTGATTTCTTGACATCCCAGATTATGTTTTAAACCTTCTTGGCTGCATGGAATTGGTGCACTGACTTAGCACACGCTGTGGTTGTAGGAAACCCAGAAGGTGCTTTGCATGGTAAAGTGGAACCTACTGTGTGTTCTGTTAACAAAACTTAGAAGCACAGACCTGTGACTGCAGTTACAGCTGTTTGTATGGCGCATGTGTTACCTAAGGAAGTTGTGTTGGCAGTGGCAGAGTACGCAGAGCACCATTCCACAGAACTTGTGACTTTGTACCCTGACAGTGTTTAGCAACCTGTAGAGATGATAACAGCAAACATTTTAACCAACTTAGAAAAAGTTGCCATTACAGGAAAAAATAATATTTTAACCTTGAATAAATAATTTCTGAAACTGGTTAGGAAAAAATACAGCTTTATTCCTACTTTGTGGCTTTAGTTTTGGGTAGACTATGCATGTGTGCAAAGGTTGGTGCCTGATGGTATGCAGTAACATTTTGTATGTCATAAAACTACATAAATGCCAATCAATCTATAAACAGCAAAAAATGTTAGGTTACAGTACAGCTGAGTTAAGAAGAAAAATCAGACTTTTTACAGTACAGTGTAAATCTGACTATTTTGTAGAAAATACAGTCTGGAACATACATACCTACTTGCTGCCAATCTTATATGTATGTTTTGGCAAAGTGTGTTGGCTTTTTATCAGGTGGACAAAGTAAAAAGTAAACTTAGTAGGTACCAGGAAGATGAGAAGCTCAGTTCTGGAGCAGTATTATTATTGCCAGGATATAGTTATTATGAGGCCATAGTAAGTTTAATAACAATAATAATAGTAAGATTCTTAGCAATTTGAAGTCCCTTAATCCCATCTGGAGGTGGGTGAGACTGAACAAAAAGCATCCTTTCTTCTTACAGTTCTGTATCTTTGTAACAAGCGTACCTTGAGTTAACTTTAGCTATTGATAGGTTCCAAATGTGAAATACTAGGGATGCATGTTGTATTTGAGGTATTTTTGTTTTGCTGTTTCTGAAGATGGACCCTTTAACATGGGTTTATTTGTCAGCCATGAATATTGTGGTCCAGTACACACTGGAGTATATATAGATCTATGCCACTTTCAAAAGAGTGTTATGTCAACCTGAAAGGCTGTTGTGCCAGCTTAGTGCAAAAATACCTGTTATTGTACAGATTTTGAGCTGAGGTTTCCTCGATTTCTGCAGTGGG
The DNA here is from genome assembly GCF_012275295.1 of Melopsittacus undulatus. Taxonomy (NCBI): domain Eukaryota; kingdom Metazoa; phylum Chordata; class Aves; order Psittaciformes; family Psittaculidae; genus Melopsittacus; species Melopsittacus undulatus. Next base: position 34,156,094 of record NC_047527.1, read on the forward strand.
CAGAAACTGCTCCTGTGCACAGGTTTAGCTAGAGTGAATGATAACTTCCCACTTAGTTCCTGCACTTGTGTGTCATATTTGACTTTAGGTAGATGAAAGCTGGTCTGTTTCTCACAAATCTTGCTTTATATGCTCACGTTGGTATAGAGTTTAACTCTACTTAAGGAATAAAATGATGCTTCTGATTTGCTTGCCAAGGATAGTAAATACTGCTGTAAAATTCCAATGAGTCATTGAAACTATAAATTTAAATATTGAATAGAGTGGTATTTCCTTACAGTTATTTAAGCAAAATGTTGTCTGAGTGATGCTTAAAAACCATCTTTTAATTGGCTTATAAGGCTAATTAATGAGAGAGCCTTCAGGTCTTGAAAAACCTGGAGAATTTATATTTGCTTTTCAGGTGTAAAAAAGGGTTATATAATAGATTAGTGTGAGCAGCCTCTGCGTTTCACACTATAAATAAGGAACATGGCTCCAAATACCCCAATTTGCCAGAATAACTTCAATATGTTTGAAAACACTATTAAATAATTACTAGTTTTGATTTAAGTACCATTCCTATTGAATCTCTAATGGCTATTAAATAGGTATGAAAGGAAAGATTAACTGTTTGACTTAAATGTACTTTTTTTAACCTAAGCTGAGCTGGGTTTTTCCAGAATTTTTTAACAGTGGAAAAGCTCTGCTCTGTCAATATATTCAAGGCCACCATGCACTTCTAATAGAGACTTACAGGAAAAATATTCTAAATAGGACCATGTGCCAACCATGGCCTTTTGGACCACCATTTGGGAAACTGTTGCTTTTTTACATTTATTTGTAGGCCTATAATATAATTCTTTTGGCCACAACATGAACATGTATTTTAATAGTGTTAGTACTGTAAAAATCTTAACAGTGACTGTCATGATTTTCTTCTTCGATAAATCTTCCACTATTACTGCATTTTTTCCCCAGCTTTTTTCATGTTTGATGTGCTGTATTGAAAAACTTCAGTTTTTACACTTGAGTAAGTGTACATGTGGAATCACTTGAAAATAACAATAAATAAATTTCCACATATGGAGTTTTTGTGGCCCTGATTTTGAGAACAGTGATTAAATATATGCTCTTTTTTTGAAGAAAACATTTACGTAACATTTAACTGAGTACATTACGCTTTGTTGAATAGGGCTGTATCCTAACCTGGAAATTAAGGTTGCTATATTTTTTTTTCCTTGATTCAGTCTTTAAGGAACCTGAGCAAGCCCAGCTTTTTTTAACTATTATGGACATACCAACTGGGATATTATCAAAGTACAATTGCAGAACTGCAAACAGTAATTGAAAAAAAGGTTAATATGGTTAAATTTATGGAATCATAGAATGGTTTGTGTTGGAATGGAACTGAAAAATTATCTAGTTCCAAGTCTTCTGCTGAAAAGGGGTTGAAAGAATTCTGAATTGCTTTTATACTGACAGCTTTCAGGTTTTGGTTGTTAGTTTCTTACATGTGTTTCATCAAGAAGACTATAAATACTTGAAAACAGCAGCAATGAATCAAAGCTGGGATTTTTCATTGTAACTGTGGTGCTGTTTCTGTGACATTAGCAGACCTATTGAATCTAGTGGCATTTGGCTTTGATTTTTAAAGGCAGTTTCTTGTTATGTAATTATTTCATTGTGTTCTTGTTGAGTTGAAACCTTGCACGCTGGGTGTGTGCCCAGATTGCCCATGGTAGCTGCACATGCAGAACACCAGATGTGTGCAGCTGCCCAGAGTGTCAGTGCTTTGCCTTTCAACAAAGATACAGCAGATGAAGCAGCATCAGCTGTCCCTGTCACAGCTGTGCTCTCCTTTTTACCTGAAGGGAGTTAGGAGTTACTTTTGCTAGGGAAGTTCTAGCTAAGCTCTGTTTTTTACCAAGATGTGAGGCACTGGGGTTTGGTTTTGTTTCTTGGTACCATCTGTGTTTGCTGGCAATCAGTAGGTGCTTAGCCTGAGAATACCCATATGTACATTTTGCCCCTTAGACTCCCTGTTTCTAGCAGCTGCTGTCTCTTAAGCTGCCCAAGCTGTACGTCTTGCTGTGCAAAGAAGTTGTGTGCTTCTGAGGTGCTTGAGGCTGTGTGTGTGCTGGAGGGTGCTCTCTGGCTGCACCTGATTTTTGTATCTCATTATCAGCAGACTGAGCAGGTCCTGTCTTGTTGGTGGCCTTGGGGAAACCCTAAAGAAGCAGGGTAGTTGAAAACAAAGCATTTGGTCTTTGAAATGCCTTTTGCTGTATGACAGTCATTCAGGGGGCCTGGTTTCTAGCATTCCACTCCCCCAGCTCCCCTTTTCTAAGCTCTCAATGGGGATTTTGTGGGAAGTCTGTGATACCTATCTAAGATGATTTTTAATCGAAAAGTTCATGAAGAGCTGCTGGGACTTGTAGTTACTGTCTCAGTAGCAGACTCCCACTTTGAAGTTGGCTCTGTCACACGTTCTGGTTACAAGAACCAGCTCCAGAAGACAGGAGGTCTATTGACTGAAAGAAACTTCATGCCATGAAGAAATGCTCTGACCCACTTCATCCATCTGTCTGTCTGGGCTGGTGGTTACTCCTCCCTGAAGCAGGAAAGATCAAAGATTCCCAGGTGTGGCCCAACACTATTTGCTTTCACAGAGCTGGCTAAACAGGGGGATAAGAGATTTCATGAGGGTTTCTCTAAGCAGGCACACCTCTTGTGTTAAAGTTACATCAGTTCTGTGAGGTTAAGGCTGGAGGTTTACATATCTTTGAGTCAGTACTGAATCCTTCATCTTCGAGTGAGTCAAAGTATGACTGTTCCTGCAGTGTTAGTGTTGACATACTGGTACTTCTTGATGAAGATGTTTTCTTCTACCAGGACTGCTTGATGTCTGATGCAGGGCTAGAGTCTTCCACCAAGGTTGTTTTTTTCTCCATGTATCTCAAGTCTCTGTCATAATAGAAAAGCGCTACTTTTTTATCTTGACAGATTTCTTCCTTCACTTAGGCATCCCTTGGAGAAATGTCCTTGCTAATTTACTTTGAGAAGTCTTCCTGGTTTCCTTTTTTATTCTTATAAGAAGTTCTGATGGAGCACAGGACTGAATTGGTCTGCCTTGCAAATAATGTCTTTTTCCTTGTCCTCTTGTCAGTTCCATCTGAAGCAAAATCAGTTATCTTTGAGAGGTCTATGAAGATTCCAGCATCTCATTTGCTAAGGACTTTGCTCATTTGCTCATTTACTTTAGCCAGGACTTCCTCGAGCTTTCTGGAAGTTCTTGTTGAGATACCATGGATATCATGCGGGAAGATCTTCATTTTCTTTGATATTCTGCAAGTGAGCTATTCATGTCTTGTTCAGCTATTCTTATTAATGAGTATACTATGAACTGTATCAGGTCTGTCTCCCTTCTAGAATTGCATAGGACAGATAGCAATTACCAGTTTTTCTTTTAAAAGTGTAAACAATTTGAATGCTTTAATGAAACCATACAGAGCCACTGAGCTCTAGCCTGTAGATAGATTATATGAATATAAGTAGAGTTGGGAAGAAGTCTTGCTTGAAGAGTCTGGTGACTGTGCTCAGGAAAGATGGTTTCTTTCAAGTGGCTTTGACTAATGTATAATTCTAAAGTTGGATTAATCTTTCATGTTCCAAAGTGCAACAGGTGACGTGGAGTCTCCATCCCTGGAAATATTCAAGACCCACTTGAACATAATCTTGTGCAGCCCACTCTAGCTGACCTGTTTTGAGCAGGGGGTTGGACTTGGATGACCTCCATAGGTCCTTTCCAACCTCAGTCATTCTGTGATTCCTCGGTAGTATTGCAATGATTGCAGTGTAAATTTCCCCAGTTTGGGGATAAGGGTTAGATGACAGATATAACTCCACACAATTTGAAGCAACAAGAAAATTGCAGGCTATTTGCCCCTTTGAGAGTCTCTTTCTAGTTTGGATAGCAGCTGCAGCTCTGAGATTTCCTGAGGTAGGATCAGTTGAAATCTTCAGCTGTGGATGTGGGCTGTATCTTATTCTTAATTCAAAGTGTGGTGAAGCAATCTGTGTCCTTCCTTTTGAGGCAGAAGAATGTAGTTTGTATCCTGGTGGTACTGGCACTTGTGAGTTCTCTTGTAGCATAAACCTTTGTTCTATGCTTCTCTGTTCTGAAGCAGGAGGGCAGGGGGAAAGGGAATTCAGAGTTCAAGGTTCCCCAGAGCAAAGCTGCTTTCTGTCATTAATACTAATAAGTGTTTGGCATCTTGAGAAAAAACAACACATTACCAGGAGAAATCTTCCTATGGTAATGAATTGAGAGTATTTGAATGAGAGTATGTTCTTCATCTGGAAGTTGTTATAATGGGAGTGTCCTGGTCTGCTTGTATTTGCTTGCTGTACTCACTTGCCCTTTTCAGACATTTGTATATTGTTTTTCTGCATGGTAAAGATGATAATGAAAGAATAGTATTACATGAGTAAAAAAAGCTCTATCAGAATGTGTTTGCATGACACTGTAGAATATCCAAAGCAGCACTGATGATTGTCAAGCTACCATTTCCCATGTTTCAAAGTCTTGCGTGTGTAACCTAAATTACGTTCTCTGACAACTTGTGCAGGAACATTCCTGGGCTTAATTTTTGGGAAACAATAAGGTTGTAATTTTGAACAGCAGCATTGATGTCTTAGAGTATTCAACTGAACTACATAACTGTCTGACATCAGTCTTTGGTAGGATGGATGGGTAAGAAAAATTCTGGTCATGACTGGACATGCAGTCATTTGCCTTGTTCAGGACTTAAGGAAATTATTCTCTTTGTTACCACCTTGTGGAACATTGGCTGCTGTAGCTGTGCATTGTACTTGGGTATTTAGGATCACTGTGTCATGGTTGGAGGTAAGGAATCTTCTGACCTACATAGTGACTTTTGGAAGGCAAATTGAGAAGATGCGGGAGGAAAGAGTTTTCTACTGACCAATTAAAATTATTCTGGTAATTCCATTGCTGTTTTGGTGGTGAAGTGAGCCCAGCTTTATAATCGCTGGTTATGACTATGGTATGCTGCCAAAAAATTTGCAGGAATGCAAGAGAGGAGAAAAATTTGGAGTTTAACAGCTTATACATCATCCAAAACTGAAAGGAATTTCATGGGACAAAATGAAAACAGTTATATAGCCCATGGGGATTTCCTCTGCTGAATATCAAAGGTATACTGTAAACCACTGAGGTGTAAGCACTTCTGCTTGAAAAGGTTTCAAGATCCTTTATGATGAAAGGAGTTAGGCAGTTGAGTATAAGGGTTACTACAAGTCTCATTAGAAAGTACATAGCAGTGTTATTTGAAATGTCCCATTGACCTCAATAGGGCTTTGTATTATGTCTTTTTTTTTCATTGTTGCTGTTTGACATTGAGACTGTGTTGAAAAGATACTGTGATTTGATGTTTTTGGGTATGCCTGTCATTTTGATCTCAATGGCCTGGCTCTCACTGGGCCAAATTCAACTTTGGCAAACAAATGTCCTGAAGTTGCTAGAAACTTCAGTCTTTTAAAAGCAAGTCTTGAAATTACAGGGTTCAAATATCACTGTTTCTGAAGCTTTTAGGCATAATGCATTTGTTGGTAGTTAGATGTCTTCATTCTAGTGTGTGTGTGTATTATGTACTTAACTGCTGGACAAAGAATTATGGTGAGGTATACTAGAAGATTATAGTATTTTCCAAACCTACAGAAATTCTAACCAGATTCTTATTACCCTGCAAACAGCAGTCTTGAGAGTAATAGGAAACCCCTGCAGGGTGCCATTAACTTTCCTGGCAAACCTTGCAAGAGAGAGGCTGTCACCTTATGTTTGTGCAGCTCTCAGAACAGCGAGGCTTTAATTCTAAACAGGGTCTTCGAGAACAATTGAGATGTGTATTGAAAGAGGGAGCTTTAGGATGTCTTAGTTGCCTGCTCCTGATTTTCATTTCTCAGATATCTCGTATGACATTCTCTCTTTTTCAGCCGTGATGGACACAGGCCAGTTGGGTCAAAATTTGCAACTGGCAGGTATGTTGTAGTTTTGCATGTGTTGCTTCCCTGGGTATCCATATTGAAACCCAAAAAGTTTATTAAAATTGTAAAGGCAAATACATTTGATAACTTTGTAATTAAAGTTGATTTGTTTGGTGTGTGTAGACTTAATCAGGGTATGACTGGAACTGTCTTAATCTCCTCGAGTAGACAACTTCAGTGACTAAGCGTAGTTGCTGTTCAGAGACTGAAGAATCAGTTAAGGGGGGAAAAAAGGCAAGGTAATGAGAAGAGTGCCACTGAAGACTGAGGAGCTTTCTAGTTTTCATTTAAAAATATATTAAAAATAAAAATAATCAGGATTTCTGAAAATAATATTTAAATTGTTTTCCAGGTAATTTTCTTTCTATTTCTGTGAAGTTAAACAAGCAGAGGTAAATGTAATCAATCTTAACTACTTAAACAAAAAGGTTTTAGAAGGTAATTTCCAGAAGGTTGCAGATTTTACTGATGCAGCCATTCATATCAACACTGCTGGTAAACAAAATAGAGAAGGAATTGCAGGTAAAGAAAATCAAGGTCTTTGCCAGCAGTACTACCTTCAACACTTTTATTTGGCTGAACTGTACTCAGAGCTTCTCAGTCATGCAGTGGAATAGCAAGTGGTTTTACTCCACCAGCCTGGCCAACATAATCAACATACATGTGAACAAATTACAGATAACTGCAACAGAATTATCTCTGTTATTTAACCTTTGATCTCTAGAAACTCAGTGCACACGTGTTGCAAAGAAATCGATGGTAGTACCACAAGCCAGCTTGGGTACGTAATGAGAAGTGTTAGTTGTCTGAGCGGTATTGGAAGTGGAGGTTATGTTCCAGGCAAATTAACTGTGGAGGTGCTGAAAGCCATTTCTTGAATCTCCCAGCCTATATTGCATCCACTCAGGTGAAGAAGGAACAATATTCTTCAGCAGCTGTATGTGTTTTTAATTTTTCCTGTTTTTCTTTTTAATACTGTACAATTTTTGTGTGTTTTACATGAGGAGCTTAAGGTCTCTTTGTTTATATCAGTGTGTTCCTCAGCCGTGCATGTTGTTCTAGGTATCTGCCTTATGAAAAAGGGGATGTAAGGGCAAATTAAGGTAAAAGAATAAGCAGAAATATTGTTTTAATAGAACATATTAAGATGGCAGAGGATGCAACAAGAAGAGACATAGTTAGAGGGTTCGTATACAGAGCTCTTGGTTCCCATTGCAGCTAGACTGCTGTGGCATAGCAAAATTACATACAGGAATGTAAGGAATTAAAGGAGATTAGTAGGAGTTGTAAGACTCAACTGACTCTAAGTATAGAAGAACATTTTAATGCTTTAGTGAAATCAACAGCTAAACACAACTTGCAGAGCAAGATAAGACCTAGAAAAGTCAAAACCCAACCCAACAGCATAGATTTGCTTGAGCAGCAGTTTATTAGTAAAATGAATTTGAATCCATGTCTATGTAAAAATCCAGTGGTAGAGTTGTGTAGCAAGGAAAACCTCATTCGAGACTTTGCTTTAGCAGCTAAATCATACAAAATTATGCATTACTTGATATATGAATCAAATGAAAACAAAAGGAAGTAGAGAATTAGAATAAGCAGACTAAACTGAAGTCAAGAATCTGAATAAGCAGACTAAACTGAACATTTAATACTTTAATTAAATTGAGTTCAGCAAGGGTTCTGTACATGTATGATTGTGCTTACTAGTTGAGCTGTCTTGTTTGAAGCTAATGGTTAATAGCTTAAAAGTTGATTAACTTGTCATACCAGTCTCACCATGCTGTTGTTTTTCTCAAACTAGATGAAAGGTTTCTTTAAGTATGGTTACTGTAGTACTGCATTCCTGATGATGTTGGTAGCTAATGACACTCTTTGTTATAGAAATCAGGAAATGTGGGTTGAGCCTCTGGGATCTGTGTGGCTGAATTATGAAAAGATTATGTCTTAAGTGGCGCGGTCTTGCTGGAACAACTTGGTATGTAGCATTGCTAATAATACATGGCTGTAGTTTTTGTTTTTCAGATTAATTTATTCACTTGCTATAATGCTAATTCACTCCTACCCATGTCAAAATACTGCTTCTAAAACTAAACCTATCTTTTCGTAATAAGACCTCTCTGTATTTCCTAGGTGCTTGGAATGGCTTCTGTCACTAATATGGTCTGATGGCATTTTTATTCAAAATCTGTTGGACACACGGGTTCTGGTTGGGTTAAATGGGCTGACATTTAATATGAATTAATTTCATTACACTAATTAAAACAACCCTTGTGGTATGCAGCCTTGTATTTAGATTTGAATTTTTAATTTAAATACAAAGAAATTATTCATAAATGTTTACACAATAGAATGCTTGCCATAAAGTACAGTTGATGTATGCCAAGCTCAGATGCTCTTACTGTGAGCAAGAAGAGGCTGTGAGACTTTCTTGCCAATTTGGCTCATTTTCCTAAGTTTTCAGTGATATGTGTGGCAAAATTTGCTTTGGGAAGTCAAGAAAGGTTTCTGGATTTGTGATTGACTGAAATATTAGAGTCCTTGTGTGTCTTAGAAATTTCATTTTGACTGTGTTTACTGAAAAGCAAGGTTATTTTACTGAAGTGATGTTGACACGTCTTCCTAAATCAAATATCTCTGTAGTATGCTAGATATTTACAGAAGGTCCTAAGTTTACTCGTTCTCTGTCCAAAGGAAAAGTTGTCTGTGGAAATACAGGCCTTGTGGAAGGATCTCTTTGGGTTGCTGCTTGGGTTGAGAGCATAATTTAGTCTCCTCCTTAACCTCTGTTGTCTCTACCGAGTGTCACATACCTTGGAAACTTTATTATCTACTGACCTGTTTTATCTAGCTTTGTTAAGGACCAGGTCCTCAACCATGATCATAGAGGACAAGATGGATAGTTCAGTTCTGCAGAAATGAGTTTCATCTGATCCAAGGACACAGTAGTTGTTTGCATGATAGACCTTGCAGTTTAACTCCTGCCTGCATGTTGACTCTTAAGTAGTTGTTATGCACTTCCATGTTCTAGGCCATGTCCTTTGGTTTAAAAATGTAAACAGAAAGATCAAAACCTGTAGGGTTTCAAGCATGCCTGAACAGATTGTTGTTGTTATGGTGTGTGTACAGTCAATTTCACGGGGGGCCTCTTGTGTGTTTCTTATTTCTTCACATGAAAAGTTGATCTAGTTGTAGCAGAATTAACTTATTGAAAAAGCCTCATGACTTTTAGTTTTCATGAAGACTGAAATTAAAAGAGAATGTACTAAGGAGGAGTGATAAGCAATGGCATCCCCTTGTAACATGCCTATCCCCTCTGGCCTTCCTCGAGATAGGGAATCATCCTGCAAAGAACTGAGAATAGGCCAGAAATGTGCACTTGTGTACTTTTGGCATACATGGCAAAATTTCACCGTTTTCTGCAGATTTACTAGACAACAGTGAGGTTTGAGGAATTATGTAGTGGTGTAGTGGTTGTAAAATAACCTTTCAAATAAACTTTTAATATAAGAAAGACTTTGGAACTTTAGTATCCCCATCTTTCCTGAGTGATGAAAAAATCCTAGGATTTATAGCTCTCCCAGTTACATTCACCTGTAGAGGGAGTGATGCCCCCAACATCTGGACTCAAATTTTTTCTTCTATAAAATATGTAACAACACTTTGCATATTAAAGAGTACATTAAATAGTTTAGTAGAGTTATTATGTGTGGAGAAGGCTACAAATGTTGAAAGGGTGAATTCATCACAGATAAAAACTAGAAAAGTGGGTGAGTTAGAATACAACAGTTGGATTTTTGGTAGTAGATTCGAAAATTTAATATTCCTAATTGTTCTGCAGAATGGCAAGATGCCTGTCTTTATAGTCTGTAATTGTTTATTCAGGTTTCAAGTCTTTCGGTTATCTTGGATATGATCTTTAGAAAGTTCTTGCTACCATAATTGTGATTCAGTAGAGTAATACTTTCTTCATGTTACTGCCTTAAAACAGGTTTTTGGCCTTCTATTGAATACCATGTTGATTTCCCATCTGCTTGAAACAGTTGACTTGTAAAGGTTGCAAACAAAGTTTGGCCATAAAGATACAGCCAAATTGAAAATACAGTGGAATGCTTTCTTGTTTTCAGTTGACTAAAGCATTTTTTAGCTACAACCACAATTTCTGCATATTGAAGAGGAGGAGGCTATAAGGGTTGGATATTTCAGCTGTAGGCAGGGATGGAAAATGGTTACTGTTTTAGGATCTTGTTTTGAGTTTGATCTGCTTCTTTTGGGGGGGGGGGGGGGTGGTGAGAGGGTGATGTTTTTTGGTTTGTGTTTTACTTTCTAGACTGATATATTAAAAACCAAACTAAAATATCAGATCACCTTGCCCCTACTCCAAAATCTGCCAGGCTTCAAATTATAATTTAGTTACAAATAAGTAACTCTTGCTAATTGAATGAGATATGCATAGTTAGCATCTCTCTTTTTTTCTTTTCCCCCTAATATTATGTTAAATCTGCAAAGATATAACAAGGTGGTGAATGCAATACCTTTTAAGTGTTTTTATTTTCCACTTTTTATCCTGTTTTATTTTGCTTCATGAATGGGAATGGTGAAGTTATAGCCAATGTTAGAAAATCTAGCTATTTTCAAATATTATCAGATCAAATCTAAGAATTAATGATATTGGAGCCAAAGTTTCATGACTTGCCAAGGCAAGAAAGATTCAGTAGGAAGAAAAACTGAGTACATTGTCTTCAGGAAAGCATTCAAATCTCTGATAAGACTGGAATTCTGCTGCTGGTTACATCATTTGTGAGGCGCTACATGCGTACAATTGGTGTCTTGCCTTAACTCACCTAAGAGAAGGACAGTTTATAGAAATACTCTTTTACATTTTTGGCTAGAGCACTGCTATGTCTTTTCTGTTTAAGGCGAAGCAGATTTAAAAAAAATAGTTATAAATGCAACATTTTAGAACAATCAGTTTAGAACTATAAGAATGTAATTTTACCACAGTTCATTGAAAAATCTCCTATAAAACCTGTATTTGGACTACTTGTTGGATAAGGGAAGAAATTAGAAAACTATTAAAGTATGCACTTCTTAAGCTCTGTGAAGAGTGGTTATTGCACTCAGTCCTGGGTTCAGACTCTGAAAGGAGGTAGTACTGGTTGAGAGAAACTGAACTTGTCATTTTGCTTTTATATTTTTAATAATTTATATTATTTTGCAAAAGTTAAGGAAAACTAATTTAATCGTTATTCAGTAATTAGGCTTTCAGCATGATATTTTTCATATACAATCAGTGCTTTGGATTGATTCAAACTTGGAAAACTTTGTCCTTATAAGGGAGATAGATGGAAGATGAGCCTAAAATAGGAGTCTTGGCACATGCTTAACATCTTCAGAGGGCTATGAATGTAAGGACTGTTTCCAGCAAGATAGCTCTAGAAAAACCACAGCATTTTAATCTGCTCAAAGTTTTTGCAGCAAGATTTCCCAGTTGTGTGATAACCTCAAGTAAAACTGCTCAACTTCACAAAGCTGGAGAACTCCTGGTGCAGAAGGTAATCCGGAGTTCTATCTTTTTTAAAAAATAGAAATACTAAATTGATAAATCCTTCTGGTAATAATCTCTGACATAGTCTGTGCTCTCAATGCTGCTGTTCTGGGATTTTTGCACCTGAAGCTGTAGTTCAAGGAAAACGCAGGTTTTTGCCTGCTTGGCCCCTACTCTGCCCCACCACAGAGCTACTCACTCACATGTTACTAAAATGTTCAGGAAGTAATGAGCTGCTCTTTCTTCTCAGTTAGAATCTCTAGAGTCTTATTTAGTCTGGAGTAAGGAAAATTGTATTTGTAGAGTGCAAGCAAGTTTTTTTCAGTTAAACCTCAGATTTCTGTGCATACTCTTAACCTGTTAAATGTATTCCCCTTTGCCATTATTTTTGTTAAGTGTACAGAATAGATTACCCCTCAGTAAAAATCTGGCTGATATTGCAACGAATGCACAGCGCTATGGATGTAATTCTGTATACCAGGACTGTGTTTGAAATTATCATTGAGTTCAGAAGCCAAACCCAGTACCAGAGAATACCTTGCTGAAGGTGTCAGTTAGAGATATTACAGCTAGAGCTTTATCGTCTAAGTAACGCTGAAAGATGGTAGCCTATGTCCAGTTAAAGGAAAAGTGTATGTTGAGTTTAACTGGTATGTATTCACTTAGCCCAAGGAAAGTGTCATCACTTCTTTTTGTTGCAATAAACCTTTAATCTGTTTATATTCTTGCACCTTACAGGTGCTGATGCTTACAAGCCTAGTGGGATATTTTCTAGGCAGTTATGCTAATAAGCATGCTAATAAATCTATCTGCTCAATATATATGAGGGTTAGGCCTTGTCTAATCCAGGCTTTAAAGGTGTGATCCTGACTGATTTACCTAGCTCGATCTAATTAACACCTCTAGTTAATGAAGTTAAAGCCTAGGGGGAAGCTTAAGCATTAACTTCTGAGGTTTAGCACTTTTGGAAGAACAATTGCTTTGTCTTCACTAGAGTTTTAGTAAGGAGTTAATTAGGTCAAAATACGTAACAGTTCCAACATCACTCTTAATTTCCAGTCAAGGCAGAACCTCAACTGGGTGCTTCCAGAATTTCAGGCTTTCTGTGATCCAGTGCATTTTCTCTGTTCTAATCAGCTTTTGAGAGTTGCAGGTAGTACATACAAATGTGATGAAAGTTGCCATGCTTTGCCTATGTACCAAGATACCTTTCTCCTAGGAAGGATCTAATAATGACCATATAAAACTCAAGAGTTCAATGATTAAAGTTGTTTTGCATTAAAAGGAATGATTATGATTAGGCTGTCTGCCTGTCTTAGGGCTTTATCTCTTGTTAGTTTTGAATTATTAGCCCTTTTAATATATATTGGCAAATATCTCGAAGGGAGGAGGAATAAATGTCTCAAAGACATTTATAAAAACAGAAGGTCAAGTAAAGGAGAGAGACTTTATTAGTACTTTAACTGAAGAAGAAAAAGTGAGACTTGAAGGAGCTGGCGTAAGTTAGGGTGATTTCATAAATGTCTTGAGCATGGGAAGAGCTTTACACACGTAGGAAAGTGAGATTTGTTAGTCACAGTGTTTGTTGAATGACTGTTTAGCAAGCACATACTATTTTACAATTAGCTTTACCTTTAGCAATCTGCATTAAATAAGGTGGCTGTTTGAAGTCAGCAATTTGTTGTTTTCATGTTGAATTAACTGATAAATTTAGATTTCAGAGGTTCGTGACATTGTCGCTAGTGAAGCCAAAGCCTAGCCTGAGATGATGGACTAAAGTTGCTTCAGAACAAAAGTGAATTCAGAACAGGCTTGCAAATTCATTTGTTACTTTGTAGGCTCTTTCGAAGGCGTTCTGTAGGTGTGCCTTATTTGGGTGTAATCCTACATGTAAATGTTTTTATTTTTTTGTGCTAATAAGACTTTTCAAGTAGTTTGTGTCCAGGTGTCAGACCAGAGAGGTTTACTTTCCATACACAGCAGTGGGGAAAGAAGAGTCAGGTGCAATTGCAGGGCAAAGATGCTTCAGCTTTCTGGGAATCATCGGTCTGCTGTCACAGTCAGAGTTGGTGTATGAAGCTAGGCTCATCTAAATCTTTCATATCCCTTTTGTTTTGTAGAGTGATATAATGTCTTGATTTTCTCCATCTGGGAAATTGTATAAGACTTGAGTCTTGATACTAATTAGATCATTGATTGTGTCTCACCACTCCCCACTGTATATGAAAATCAGCATGCATATATGTTTATAAGGGTTGCATAATAGCATCTGTAGGCTGGTAACTTTTCCAGTGTATGTAGAAGTGCTTAGCAAAGGACATTTTTTAATGAGGAGTTTGTTTGCTTTTTCCCATAGGACTACTGCTTCGTATTTGTAATGTTATCTATTTGTTTAGATAATTGGGAAGAAATGGAATTTTCTTTGCCTGCGAATATGTTGTATTTTCTGTTAACTCAGAAACTTGTTTGTTGTGTGATGAGATGAAGCCTCTTTGGCAAATCTTAGAACTATCTGATATCTGTTTCTAACATTGTCACTGCCTTGGAAAGGTTTTCATTTAAAGCATTCCTTACGTCAGTCAAATTGCAAATGCGATAATCTGATATTTGTTGCTTTTAGTTAAAGTTTTGTTAAATTCTCAAAAAAATTGAAAATTTATAAAATGTCTTACAACTTCTATAATAAAACACCTTTCTTTAAATAGTCTTTTTCTACTTTGAGAGCACAGCTTCATTTTTCCTTGTTTCTCCTCTCTCCTTAACAAAAGAGATCAGCCTGGCTTCTGTTGTTTATATCTCTTGGACAGATATTCCATTGTCCTGCTTTGCTGTTTTATTCATTTTATTAATAAGGAAAACAAAGTTTAATGGTTTGGGGGGGGGAGGGGTTTGCTTGGTTTTGTTTGCTTTTTTTTTTTACAGATTAGAATGCTAATTTAATAACACTTTTTTTTTTTTTTTTTTGTAAGCATGGCAGTTCTCTAGTACATGAGTAATGATGGAAACAGGCTGGGGTGGGTATGATACACTGGAGTTGATGAGCAGGGATGCGGGGTGCCAACCATTTCCAAGCCAAAGCATTTTTGTCCTTAACTGATGCCATCAGCAAATCAAACCATCCACATTTTTATGGAATTATGACCACGTTCCACAGAAGATGCTGACAAAATTTAGGGATTCGGTGATTCTTTGAAAACAAAGTCAAATTATTTTGGAGGGCTTTAGCGATGCTCATCTTCAATTTTGAGCAGTGATGAAGTCCTCATGCCCTGCGTGTTGGTATGCAGATGGTAATTCTGTACTTGCACTAATTTGAGTACAGCTGTGATTAACTTGTGCTGCAGAAAACCCCCTAAAGTAGTCCTCAGTTTCGCCATTCTCTGCTTCTCATTTGGAGATGATTTTTTTCTTTTTCCTTTGTGTTGTGGTTGGAATCTTCCTGTTTCCCTTTGGTTCACTTTCCATTCCAATAAAATGAAGGGTGGTGAAGGAAGTGAACTTTCTTCCCCAAAAGGCAGCTGGATGGAAATGAGCCAAGGATCAAGTTAAGGCATCTCTTGTGAAATCACTGTGGACTTTTTAGAGTGCTGTTTCCAGTGTGGACATCTGATCCAGGTTATAAATATATAGCAAAGAAGGGAGGGAAAAAACTCAACTATGTATACAATCACTGATTAGGTTTTTTCCTGTGCTAAAAAAGTGAACAACTTGTATAACACAAAACAATCCAAAGATCAAAAAGCACTTGATGAGATTTTTTTAAAAAACTTAATGACTGATAGTGTTTTAGGTGAGGAATCTATAGGAGTTACTAAAAAAAAAAACCACAAAAAAATGATAGATTTTTGTCCCATTCTTTTCAGTTTCTTGGTGAAAAGAGACTTTTGAGATTCATCTTTTGCTGTAAGGGAATTGGTAGGTAGTGTGCTAAGCAATACTGCAAATTCAGTGAATATTTTGTGTGAAAAATGTGAGTGAAAACGTAATAATGTTTTACCCCAAAATCTACTCTGAGGAGCATTTGCTTCCATAAAGTAAGCTTTGACAAACAGACAAACCAACACAACCCCTCCCAAACACCACCACCACCAAAAGATCCCTCCACCTCACATGTAGATTTATGATTGGAAAACTGAAACAGACCTAAGCGTATTGAGGACATCTGACATTATCAGCAATGGTGTTATTAATTATCTGTGATTTTTTTCAGATAACCCTCAGGGGAATGCTTTTAAATGTTTATGACAGAGTGTAAGATGAAAGTCACACTACAGATGAGAATGATTGACCCTCCAAGAGATGAGCAAGAGGAGAGGAGGATATTGTGGGAGATTTCAAGCTGAGGAGTACATACTAAGTCTTCCTCTGGTTGTACTGTAACTTTGAGTGTTCTAAACACAGAGATGGAAACTTCCTTCCAGAAGACATTTTGCGTCCTGCTCTGAATAAAAGGCATTACATCCCACTGTGTGAAATAAGGAAAGATAAAACACACAACTAAAAGTGCTACAAGTTTCAAGGCATGATCAAGTCTGAACCAGTTAGGTACTCTTTTTTTCCCGTCCTTTCTATCTACACAGACTTATGTTTACCTAGCTTTATATTTATGTATTTTACACTGCAGAAAGTGTGAAATATGCAAATGATTAGCTACATGTTTTGAAAAAGAATGGCTTAAAAAAAGCCCACAACAACAACACCCCACAGAACAAAGTGATAGTTTAAAATTTTTAATATTATGGAAAAAATTAAGCCAGTTTGGAAATGGTGTGTAACAAATCAAAAGTGGAGGGGGGGAAAGACAAATCTATAATTGAAAGCTTGTGATTGTAAGAAAAGAAGCATCAGAGCAACCCACGGAGAAAGTTAACTTAGCAATTAACAATGCAGAAAATGAGGAATGTATTTTGCTGCTTTTTTTCTTTTTAACCAAACAAAACCCCAAAACAACTCAGTGTGTTTTGATATCCTGAGCTGGTGCTGAACCACTTGCCTTTCCTGGCTCAGCAGGCTATGAAACAGCAGAGCCATTAAGCATAAGGGGTTAGTTTGCCAAATTCTGTCTAAAATTTAATGGTATTTTCTGCAGAGTTCTGTTGATTTTTCTGTTATTCCACCACTATCCCCAAACTTGTCACGTGTGGAAAATCCAGATATACTTGGAAGAAGTTTAATATTGTCTTGGGCAGGATGAGCTGTTTATTCTAGACTTAACAGCCTGACTCTAAACTTAGATAAAATCTTGAAAAGGCTGACCAAGGACTTGGTTAACCAGGAATTAAAAAAGGTGCAATATGATTCATGCTAGCCAATACAGTTTATTTGACATGATCATCTCCGATTTTATCTGGAGGAGCAATTAGTAGTTTTCATGTAATATGCTAAGGTACAGTATGTTCCACAACAGAGGTCAGATAAACCTTGGGTGACTAAGTGCAGAGGTTGCTGTCCAGCTCCTCCTCCCCAGAAGTAGCTGTGCAAGGACAGAACAATCTTATCTTTTTAAAGAGTATTTTTTGGTTTTGTTCTTTTAACCCAGAGCCATTAAAAAAAACCCCAAACCCAAACAGAAACAGACTTGAGAACAGAGGGTAACGATTGAGACTTTCTTCTCCTTGAAAGAGCTCTCTAACCATAGTCTAAATAAAAACACGTTTGCTGTCACAATTTGTGCATGTTTCTTCCGGTCTTTCTGCACAGTGAAATGTATATGCAGAGAGAGAAAATGATGAGGATTTGAGTACTGTCGTATTGAAGGTGTAATTGGACCCATGACGGTTGTTCATTCCGGAAAAGTTTTTAGATGGTCCCGTGGACCAACAGTTGGGGCTGGTTTTGCACAGAATTTAAAAATACAGAACAAGGCAAACTCAAAGTGATACATACGTGCTATGTTAACACTGGCTAATTAATGCCTTCTCAATGGGGAATTACTGAGCAACAGTTTCACATAGAACAGAGTTACTTATTTCGTCATATGCTCTTTGGTGTTTTGTGATATGAAATTGAACTTTGTATGAAGAAAGTCTGCAATATGGGTCACTTGACAAGTGGTAGCAAGCTAACAAAATGTGCATTTGAATACAGTCAAATATGAAGTCTTGCATCCAGAAACAAAATAACGAAGGGTGGCTCTGGTATCCAGGAGTTCCCAAATACTCCTGGTGAAAAGAGCTAATACAAATGTGATTTTGTAAACAGGAAGCATAGAGCAGAGGAAAAATGTATTGCAGCAGTCAGGATGTTGTATGATTTCTGTATTAAGTTACAGTAATTGTTTAGTTTGGCACCCACAAGTTGGGTTCATAAATTGGAACTGCTGCAAGTAGATCTTCTGATTAAAAAAAATCAGAGAAGAGCTGAGAAACCTGGGTGTGCTTCTCTTCAAAAAGACAAGGCCAGAGTTGGAAGACATGACCTTCTTCTGCCTCTGTGCTCCTACACAAAGAACGGTTCTGCAATAGCAGGCCCATAGGTTAAGCAAACAAATCCATAAGCAGATCCGGGGGCAGGAAGGTTAGATAAATTTAATTCAAAACTAAAGCTGCAAGTTTTTATAGGAAGGATAACAACAGCAGAACATTACACTGCCGTACACAGGAGTTGATTTCATAGCAACTTTCAATCAGGATCAGGTGTCTTTCTATGGAGAAAAGCACTACTTCAAAGATTAATTAAAAATCATTTAGTTTTATTGCCTGTAGTAAGATTGTTGGATCACAGTAGATCTGGTTTACTAATCTGTCCTCTGTAATGTGATCAGGTGTTTGCTTACTACACATCTTAATAGCATGAAGGGAACCTAAAAGCGAAGGTGGGAAGCATCATTGTATGAAATCCCCAGTTCGTAAGGTCTGGCTTTTCATTTGAGAAATGAATGAGTTTATTATTTTTAGTTCACAGGCATCTTGAATTGGGGATGTTTAATTACATTCCATTTGTATTGAAGCTTGTGCTAGTAGTCCATAAATGAGTTCAGCAAGAAATATGGTGCCAAAGAATCAGAGATTGCCATTGCAGTATATTTTTTTAATGTATTTCACATTTACTTGAGAAGTTTTTCATCAAATTCCCATTTTTCCAAAATGGATACTTTATTCTTTTCCAACGCATCCACAATGGATACTTCATTTACATAAATTATAAAATATTTTCTTCCCTGTCCCTCCTCCCCAAAGTCTGATTTAGTAATATTTTAATGAAATTTTGGCAAAAGCCTTTTATATTTATGTGTATATATAACATAAAAAACTATTTATATATAAGATAAGCATGTAGAAACATGTACTTATATATACACATACATATATATATATATATAAGTCTGAATGCATAAGAATTGTGGCCTGTAAAGCTGACAACCCACATAAAAGGGGAAAGAACAGAAGAAGGTAATATTTAAAGATGAACAGTTAGGGTACCATTTACAATTTATACCAGCAGTTCTCAATATGAATATGAAATCTGATTTTCATTTGCTTCCATCTTTACCAAGTTTTTGTGGTAGGTATCAGGTACTGCATGCTGTGCTTAAGAGGAGGCAGGGGGGCATATATTTTTCCAAAAAGAGTCTTATTTAGGAATGAAAGCAAAGATTAGAGACTAATTGCCTTTCAGCCCATCATAATATCTGTGAAGTGAACCCATATTAGAAGGTGGCTGTCTTGACTGGTTTTGCTTGCCTTGTGAGCTCAAGGTGCTGCAGATCTGTTCTGGGCCTGCAGAGTGTTTGCTTGCCCTGTCTTCATCATGCGTGCAGTCATGATATCAAGCGATGATTTGTTATTGTTGCTGTTGCTTTTTCCAAAACACAATAAATGGCATACCAAAAAACCCTGAAGGAGTACTTACAGGTGCAAAAGATATGGTGCAGAAGTTAGAAACGCTAACATTCAAGTTATTTGGGCAAGTGTAGCTTGGTTGCCTGGCTGTGTATGCATCATCCCATGGACTTCAGCTTTGCAACTGCCTACAGTTTTACTACTGGACCCTTTTTTTAATTAACTCTTATGATGGATTCTTCATAGAGGTGCTGCTGGGATTGCTGTCTTGCTGGTAGGAGAAAATGGATGGTGAGAATGGAACAGGGCAAGGATCACAGTCAGAAAATAGTTTCCTGACCAAGGCAGCTGTAAAGAGCTGAATTCTGCCCTTGCGCTCTACCACCCACTTCCCATGTGATGCTCGCATGTCACTCAGCTTTTTAGGTGGTCGGCACTAAATATGCATCTTTCTTGCATGTGCTCAGCTCTGGGCAGATTTGAAAATATGCTGAGCCCTCAGTCTTCTCAAGGAGAAGCTGTGCTTTGAGTCAGGAGATGATGTGCTTTGAATATTTAAATAACTTCATTTCCTAAGTACTGTGGAAAATAAGGGCCTAAGTTTCCATAATAGCCACCTACATTTATATACTGCCTGTTGCTCATGCTGGAAGCAGGCATAATGCTCATCCTAAATGCAAATGACGCTATAAGTGAAGCAGGTCAACTTACTGATGAGGTTAATAGAAAGTTCTCTTGTGAAAGTAATACTCAACACCAAATATTTCTGATACTGCAATAAATGGTGTGTGAAGTCATGCACTGGGCAGTGAAAATGAAACAAAACATTGAATAGAGTGAATATTGTAGTGAAGCACAAAGGGTAACACAGTTGAAAAAAGGCATGTATGTGGTTAAATGCATTATAATTCATTCATCTGAGGACACTTGATGTGATCAGGCAAGTTAAGTTAGGTCCTAACTAAAGAGTTTGGTTTTCTATTCTTGTGTCCTTTTTTGGGGTAGTATACTCATATGGAAACAAAGTGAATAATATGATAACCCTTATTATCACATGAGATCTGTTTTTGATGGTGCTGAGGGATTTTGTGAGGGTTTTTCATGCTTTTTCTTCTTGTGGTTTTATAACTGGACTCTTGTTGAATGCTGAAAAGTTTTATATGGCTGGAAAGGAAGCAGTGTCTCTTTCAAGATACAAAGTTAACAGCAGAAAGCTGTAGCCCTAGGATCACTGACTTCCACTTGCTGTCTGCAGATGGTTTTAATGGCATTAGTCTCCTGCAGATGCTCTGTTACACTCATGGCAAATTAACTATTATCTTGTAACTGGTTATAAATACCAAGGGATAAAACAACTCCAAAGAAAGCTCATTAATGGTTGGAACCCCAAGTCCTCAATTGTAAATATTAAATGTTTAATTTCATTCTCCTCTCAGTCTCAGTCCATTGCCTTCAGCCTTTTGTCAGCTCTTTTGGGTGATGGAACCCAAAATACATTCGTTGTCTGGGAAGAAGGATTCTTGGCCATGATGAGGACCTGTAGTGGTATTGCAAATACAACTAAGCTCAGAACTTGTAGATACTCAAAAATGTGGGTTTAGAGAGGTTCATTCGGTCTCTGTAGCTAAGTGTACATACTTACACATCTCTCAAGTACTCAGGCTGGTTTTTGTTTTGTTGGTGGTTGTGAATTTTTATTTTATATTTATATATTTTATTTTATATTTTATTTTGTTTGTGTACTTTGAGAAAAATCTTACAATCTCAGAAAGAAAATTGCTGCTTTGGAACTGAAATGAACATTTAAGAAGGGCCATAGTAGGAAAGATTTGCATGGCAGCACAGAGTTTGGTTAGAAGTCTATGTACTGTGTACCTCTTCCTTCCCCCTTTAATAAACCACCAAAAACTTCATTAGCTGCAGTACTTGTGCACACCCAGAAGTGATTTATCAGATCATCTCAAATAGATGGTGTGTATGTAGCAGAAAGGAAACCAGTCTAAGACAGATAGCTCAGTTTTTTTGTTGTGCTCTGCCATGTGAAGGGAAGCTCTGCAGTTCCAGAAATCTAGATGTGCTCATAGTAAATTAAATGTATCGAATATCCAAAGATTAAAAATAGTAAATATGTAAGTATTAACCAGTATCACTTGGGGTTGGCTCTTTCTGGTGTTTTTCTCCGTGAAACAAAATTATCAGTTTGTTCTGATGATCTAAAAGTCCAAAGGTGGAAAGCCAAGTGAAGATGAGGGAGTAAGCAATTACAGTGACCATGAACACTGGAAGAAGTGCTATGCTTTCAATGGCTAATACTGTCATATATAGAGACCATATAATGTAACTCTAATATTTAAACTTTGCTGTTCCATTGTCAAATTTTACAGTTCCATTGCCAAAACACTCTGTTAAAAAGACAATTTTGTTTAATAAATGAACTAATTTTGCTTAGAACAGCTTCAGCAAATGGGTAATTAATCAGCATGATGGAAGAACTATGAAAATTTCTGCATGCATTATTGATAGTGACAGCCAAAAAAATCCCAAGTAAATAGTAAGGGACAGCTGATTTGAGATTAATTGATACACAAATACTTTATATACTGAAAGCATGTTTTCAAGCAGCTGCTTGCTTTGTAATTTTAGGTAGTGTTATAGAATTTAATTCTAAATTAACAATTGCTGCAGGAAAAATACAGTTGTTAGATCAGTATTTCCAAAATGTCTCTTTAGGTGTGTTTTCATTCAGGATCTCAGCCTTGATGCTTGTGACCAGGTGTTCTCTGAGCATCTCACTGCCTCTTTTGAAATGATTTGTCTATAACTGAATGTGTTTACGTCTGTATTTTGAAGCAGAAATAGATAAAGACTTACAAGTGACTTTTTGGTATTAGCGCACATGCTTCTTGCAGGGAAAGTAGTATTGAGAAAACTCAAGGTCAAACTCCCTGACCTTATTTGTTAATGTTGCTGCTGTTAACTGAACTCTGTACAGCCACATTCTCTTGTGCACTTACTATTGTTGCCGTTCCTACTTGAGCTTTCTCTTCTAGCTCTGGGTGACTTTAGCACATCTCTGAATAAGGACTCAAACCCAAATTGCTACTTTTCTGAGAGATTTTGAGCAAATTTTTTTTCTCCCTCTTCTGAACTGTTTTAAAGACTGGTTTAGAAACTCCACGCTGCTGCATCTCAGTCAGAATATAACTTTTTCTGGGTCTGGGTCCATTGCCAGCTTTAAATTAAAAATGAAACTGAACATTTCTAGTCACTTTAAATGTCTTGTGGGTTTTTTAATGTTATATTTAAACATACATGTAATGACTATTTAGTTTTGCCTCCCCTTTTTTCCCATTCCAAGGAAGCTCATATGGTCAGGTATTTAAAAATAAACCTCTGAGAAAAACTCCTAGAGTCATATTTACTCATGCAAAGACCCAGCTGAGATTAGCCTAATGTTAAGCCATGGAAAGCATGGGGTTGCTGCTTCCGCCTCTCTGGGCGAGGCCTGCGATGCTGCATTGATGATGCTATGTGCTCATGCCTGTCCATTAGCCAGTCTCTGGCTCATCATGACACCAGAATGTTCCTACGGCAAGCATGACTGGCTGACTCTCTTGGCTTGTTTGTTACACCATAGCTTTCAAATAACTTGTCTTTCCCAGCTGGACAGTATCTCTGCAGCAGCTTTTCCTTGAGCTCAATAACCTCTCCTGTAGCTTTCCCTGCTGGGTCCCTGTCTGCTTCTTCCCTAAAAAAATATGAACATAATCTTCTTAAGACTTTGAACACACATGGACTATATTTCTGACACATTTATTAATAAGAATACTTAAGTTACTGCTTTAATGATGATATTAGTATCATTTTTTTTCTCCAGGGCAGTGGCTGCTAAAGTTGCTGCTAGTTGCTCTGGAGCTGGGATGAGTAGGAGCCATTTCAGGGACCCTTATAGGACAGTATTCAGAGGTACTCAATCAAGAAGGATTCATTCCTGGGTTTAGTTATGTGGTAGACATGTATTTGCATACAGATTTCCTTTGTTTTTCCATGAATCTGTTCTGACTAATCCTTTGGCCTGTATTTCATTAAAAGTGTTGACTGCAGAATGATGGTTTTGGTAACAGATGAAACAAAACTTTTCCTTTTTTTCCTTTGCATGTGCATGTACAAAATAAAAAGTACAGGATGACCTTTTTATTTGATAATTGTGTATGTGCTTGACTTTGATAGGAAAGCCATAGTCTAAGAATACGATTCACTGGTCTTTTTGTAAATCAGTGCCAGTGTGGTGTATCAGTTCCTACTCCCACTTATCCTCTTATTCTCTCCCCTTCCCATCCCCCACTATTCCCTCCCTATTTTTAGAGGCAACACAAAGCTGTTTTGCTTCAAGTGGGGGACAAAGATTAGGAGAGTTTGAATGTTTTGCAGCAGATTTCTAAAAGGCAGATGAGCAGGTTTTGTACACTGTGCTCCTAAAATGGTGCTAGAATAGTTCTATGTTGTATTCAGAAATGCTGGCTTTGTTTACTTCTAAATGTTTAATCCTGGCCCTCAAGCTATCTGCAAATTATGGTTGAAGTTTGAATTGTGGCAAATATGTGTGTGAGGAGTACAGATTTGCTCTCCTCCATACGAGAAACAGTGCTGTGTAATGTTCCCTGTGCTTTTGTGCAAATAAAACTAAGTTCAGGGTCTCTGCGCACGTGTGATCTGCAGACTGCATGGTGAGGAGAGGAGTATTAAAGAGGACTGTTTATGTGGTGGTGATAAAAATCACACCTACTTTCAGGAGACCTAAAGACCCTGCAGATTTTATTAAACTTTGAAGAAAATCATGTGCATGTTTGCATGTTTATCTGAATTGATAAGTATATGTAACTTGCATGGAAGGATGTTGTTAAGACTGCTGATGTTCACGTGTGCGTCAGATGCACTTTTGCAGCATTGCAAACTTAGTACCGAGTGAGGACACTAGACCTTTAGCTTATGTGAAGTGTACAGAATGTTTCATAAGAATTACTTGTAATTAATTATTTACAGCACGTAGTGATGTGGGAAACATATGTGAGTTAGTTTGCAGTTGTTTTTATTGTAAAGAATGCAATGGAATCCATTGGTAAAAAAATGGGACAATTAAAGCAAATGCTCTCAGTACAGACAGATACAGGGCCATGAGTTTAGCAGGAATATTTCAGTTGAATAGAATTATTAATTAGTTCTTTCAATTTTAAAGTCTGAAATTAAGAAATGTTGTGGGTGCTCTTATTCATAAATTCTGCTCTAGAAAATGTAAGAATGTGATGTTGGGTGTGTTTACTGAAAACTGAAGTTTAATATTTTTCCCTGGTTGTAATACAGTGTGCACCTGATTTAATGTGCAAAGTACCTTTTTACCAAGGCAGAACATTTTAGTCATTTCATCAAAGCCATCTAGGAATCCACCTTTGTTGTAGTTAAAAGCAAGTCAATCACTTCACCATGGTAGGTTTTTTTTTCCTTCCTGAAAGCCCTATCTTTCTGGAGAAAAAAAAATCATTCTTCTATATCAGGTTGCCATCAGCACCCTTTCAGCTTAAGGCCTTACTCTGTCTCCCCCACAGCAAGTTCTGGCTACCCTGCAATCATGAGTGAGGTGGTGAAACTGGCACTTTAAGTAGCATGGGTGCACAGCAGTAAGGCTTGGAGAAGAGTTATTAAAATTTAAATAGTTATCCAGCTTGTTCATCCACCATTGCAGGAGATCTTGTTTTGTATCTTTACGCAAAGCTCATCTGGAGGTGGGGAGGTGGGGGAGATATCTTTGATTTTAAGAATTTAATTTGGCACTGCCACAGCTTGGTTGTTCTTTCCCCTGTATTGAACTGTCAGTTCAGGTTTTTGCTCCCTTTTAAAAAGAGTTGCAGTAACACTCATTGGAAGACACCAAAGGTTCATCTCTTGTGAAGCTGATACTGGTAACAGGTTGTAAAGAATTATGGAATCTACACATGGCTGAATGGATTTGCGCTTTTACAAAGCAGGTTTGACACCCGGCCAGCTTTGTTCTCTATAGACCTAATAAATGAAAGATTTTTCCACTGCCCTGTCACAGAAAACAGAAATGCAGCTTACTGCCAGTTTAGAAAAAAATTGTCATTTTCTTGCCCTATATAATAAAAGCAGTACTAATTAGTAGAAAGCTGTAAAACAATCTCATATGCTTTAAAAGAATTCTTTGTTATTATATATGATTGTGATAAGAACTTCTAAGAACCTTAAAGGTTGTTAAACTTCTGCAGTCAAATTGCATATATTCAGACAGCTTTTAAGCAGACAGGAGTTGTTAACAAAGTCTCTTTCAGAGTTTGCAGATTCATTTCTGACATCTCTTATGAAAGCAAAATAGTCCTTTTCTTCTTTTTAAACTCAAAATAAACCTTTAATTGGTTTATAGGGCCTTCTCTCGAGTTGATGGCATTTCTGTCCGTCTGGGATGCAGAAGGAAGAATAGGGGAAAGAGGGGAGCCCCTTGCATCTGGTTAGCAGGCCCAGCTCTGTAATTGCTTGGAGATCAAAGAATCATTTGATGGTGGCCGTTAACACCTTCCAGGGTAATATCCTCGGCTCCCTCTCTACCATCTTTCTAGAGCAACTCAAAAAGTTGGCACTCTGAAAGACCTGCCTCCTGCACAGAAGAAAGATATATTGGAATGAGGATTTGGGGTGCATGGGAAGTGGGATGAAAGAGGACGTAGAAGAAATTTGGTGTGAGAAGCCCTAGTGTTACCAAAGGATGATTTACAAAACCTCTTACAGGCTATTGGTAGGAATGGGAGGCTGATCATCCTGCAAGAGGAGAAAAATAGAGAGTTAGGCATGCCAAATGGCCAGTTATTAAAGAGAAGAACGCATCGGAAGATTGCTGGTTGCATGCTCAGATGCTCTCTGTGTGTGCTGTGGCATCAACCATGCCAAGAGTACTGCACAGACATGGTGCAAGGGCTGGGAGCCTGCAGGGCTGTAGCCAGGCATGTGCATCTGCATTTCCACGCAACCCCTGGTGGAGTGGCCGCTCAGAAAACTGGAAAATTCAGTCATCTCATTTGCAGTCATTAAGGCAGCAGTAAAACTGGCCTGCCTGGTTACAAACCAGTCTGGTAGCAATCATGTAAAAGGCCCTTAGCTTCCCAAAAAGTGGCTGAAGGGAGGAGGAGTGCTCATGTGACTCAAGGAGTGGATGAGGTGGGTCAAGAGTCTGGGAAATAGAGGAGGATGGAAATGTGGTATGGGGGTGTTCAGGGTGCTCTGAAGGGGTGCGATGGTTTCTCTGCACCTTACCTTGCATGAGAGCATTACTTTAACTTGGTGAAAGCTGGGGACTGCAGTTGCACTAGGCTGTAGATACAGTAGCTTTTGTATTTGCTTCCACTTGTGCTTCAGGAGCACTTGAAACAATTGAAATATTCTCTCTCTTGTGAGAGATGCAGTTTATTCCATCTGTGTTCAGCAGAAACAAAAGCAGTTCCCTCATTTTTGAGGGTGTCTGCAGAAAGATCCTAGAACCAAAGAAGAAAATGAGTAATGAAATTTAGTCATAAAGTCAGAGCTGGCTTGATTTTTTGAAACACTGTCGCAATTTTGGGGATTTTTTTTTTTTTTTAGCCAGAAGTAGAAATTATATAGCATGCATATATATATATATATATATGCTATATGCATGTGTGTATATCTATACAAATACATATACATAGTATGTGCTACATTATTTTTTAGTAAATTGAGTAGAATTATTTCATGTTAACCTTGCATTTAGATACTGTACATTCTTTTTGAGTCAGAAATTCAGGGGATTAATGTATAATAATTCTTTGTTTCTGTGTTGTAACTGCCACTGAAGGTAAGTATTAAAACCATTTCACATTTGGAGAGATTATGTGATAAAGAAGCTGTTGCTTCATGAATTACACAGTGAGTTGCTGGTGAGTTGGCGTAAAGGAATTAAAAAAGATGCTTGGCAAGAAATCCAAAAATAATAGAAACCAGGCAGCCCAATTTGAACCAAAATACTGAAGTTACTGTTGTTTTTTTCCTCTTTGCTGAAAGACTTACAAAACCTTCCATAACTGCTGCACTATCCAGTTTGAAGTGTATTAAGTGTGTGGTGTTCATGGCAACCAGCCTCACTCTTTGAAGATGAGAGCAGTACCACTGATGCCATAGACTGAGGATTGCGCTGGCTGTCAGCTGTACTGGGGTTTTTCTTCAGTTCACGCACAAGGACACAGGCCAGGCAAACTTTATCACTAGGTGTACCCATAAGTTTCTGAGGGTGTTCCCCCCCCCGCCCCCTGTACCAAACATTCTCTCTGGCTACTGCTATAACTTGGTGAATTTTTAGGAATTTACAGTGTAAATGTGTATGATACAGTTCTGCCAGACTAGCTATAGGCCACTTACCATGGCTATCAACCATGCATTATGGTTTGGAAACTCCTGGTTGGGGTATTCAGAGATTCTTCACTCTCAGTAGGAAGTAAGTAGGAGATGGCAATAGTTGCTGGGCTGTAGAGGTATCTGTTTTAGAAGGGCTGTTTACCTCAGTCAGGTGTATTCACCTGACAGCAAACATGGCTGATTTCTGGTCTTTGAGCTAGCAAGTGTTGATCTATCTATTCAAATTGGAGAAACATCAACAGCTGAATGAGAAGGTTTGGTGTGCAGCATAAATTGACTTAATCTGGTAGAGGAAAAAAACTGGTTACTTCTGGAAATTAAATTCTTTTTTCTTGTTATCTTGTCCACAGTCTTGGCTAGGTTGTTGGCCAGGTTGTTACTCCGTCTTGCTGGCTGTAAAACTTTTCTCAGCCGTTTATGAACTGGTTTAATTCATTAATCTTAGGAAAAAAGTAAATGGTTTTATGCCAAATTAGTGAACTGAACAGGTTTACTAAAAGATAGGATGGATGCAAGGGAAGGATCAGAACACAAAAACCTTTTAATTGTTAGTTGTTGGGTTGGCATAGCACCCTGGTGTAACAGCACACTTCAGACACTTCTGTCCAGAATAACATGGTGGTGTTTGGGGTATTTCCATGAGAGGAAAGATTTGTGGGTTCAAACACAAGATCTCAAAAAGCAGATTATGAAGTTTTACAAATGTAGCCCAGGGAGTAGAGGAGAAATCAGCATATTAGATCAGAGCTGTCAAGCTCTGAGGCACCAAACCCTCATTTGCTCACATAGTATCTGTCAGAAAATATGCTTTACTCCTTCTCATCACGGATTATTTGCTCAAAACCTACAATTTCTAAAGCTAAGCACACTGCTGGAGTAGCAAGATGGTGTAAAAAAAAAAAAAAAGAGGATGTTTTATTCAAAGAAACTCACAAATGAGGCACAAACTATAATAAAATTTAATGATAATTGTTATACTGAGGAACCTATGCATCACATGCGTTTTGTATGTTTGGGAGCAATAGAATTTGTCAGTTTTAATTTTTTTTTAATCCCGTGTTCTCTGGACAACTGTCTTACGTCTTTGGCAAATGTATGAATCTCATCATGTATTTTTGAATATCTGAAAGATACCTATGTGAAAACTACAGCATAATTTAAAAACAGTCATAAAACCCTACAGCAAAAAAGGGGTTAGCTCACAAAAACAAATGGACACAGCATATTCCTGGCCATGATAATAAGAGTGGGATAACTTTAAAAGGTTTGCTTCGGTAAAGTACTGCCAAATGTGTGCCAGGAGTCATCTTCACTCTGACATATGTCCTAAGAGCTAGTTCAGTGGCCAGAAAATACTACAGGTGTATTTGCATTTATTCAAAGGACTTTGTGTTAGCTTTTATGCAATATATCCTTATGCATGTGCAGTTACTCAGTTTTGGTTTTATAACTCTGTGATTTAATTAAAAGAAACTCCAAACAACAAACCCACACATAAGTATATAACTTCATTTTTTCACAAATCTGAGACTCAAGTGCATTGTTTTGAAAACTGAACAGACTATAACTATATTTATTTTAGTCGATACCATATGGATAACGTACTACTGTATAACCTTTACTAGCTTTGTAGCTATTTTTGGCATTGTCATTCACAAACTAAGATAAATATTCTCAAAGTGCATGAAGTGGGGGGAGTTTAAATGCTGGTCTAAAATAAGTGCTTATGAAATGACCAACTTCAGGTCAATCAGAACAGTGCTTAAGGTGCTGGGAATTGACCTAAGAAAGTCAGTGGGGCACAGTAGCTGATGCTCATAAAGCTGTGATACTTCGACTCATTTTGTACTCAGTGTTTCCCTAAGCGCTTGGTAAAGAATGGAAGATACTTTCAACCTTAAAAGTATTTAACTGAAGCTAAATTCCCGTGGACCTGCAATGAGGAACAGGTTAGCAGTAGAGAGTTGGTGTTGTGGGTGCTTATTGTGTCAGACTTGGCTTACAAAACACGGGCTTCCTTTTGTATGAAGATGAGCCATAAAATTAAGGATGCTGTGCCCCAGGAGTGGCAAGTTATAGGTACTGTTGTCAGTATTGGTAACTTAAGATTTCTTTTAATTTATTTTTTTTATATTATGCCCCAAGTCAATGAAATCAATGGGGTGCAGGTATAAGGTTTTTATTCCATTTTAATCTACTTTTCAATGTGAGGACAAGCTGTGAGCAGCTGTGTTCAATGCATTGTGGAGCAGTATCCTGAGTCTGGGGGTCTGTTTATTTGCATAAGAACCATAATATTTTATACTGAACTCATTGTATTATATTATTTGAGCAGATTGAAATAAAAGAGTAAACTATACTATACATGTTGATCAGTGCCTGAACTAGTTTTTGTGTTGATGCTAATGTAGCAGTAGTTGTACACTACAATTCCTTGAGATACTTCTTGAAATCAGAATGAGAAAGTAATAGAGGAGCCAACAAGGAGAGGTACCATGCCTGACCTCGTGTTCACCAATAAGAAAGGGCTCGTTGGAAATAGGATACTCCAGGGCAGCCTTGGTTGCAGCGATCATGAGATGGTTGAATTTGAGGTCCTCAGGACAGTGCAGCAAGCTCACTGCCCTGGACTTCAAGAGAGCAGACTTTGGCCTCTTCAGGAACCTGCTTAGCAAGGTTCCATGGGATATAGCCCTAGAGGGCAGAGGGGCCCAAGAATGTTGGTTGATATTCAAGGATCACCTACTGCAAGCTCAGGAGTGTTGCATCCCAACTAGAAAGAAGTGCAGCGGGAGGGCCAGGAAACCTCCTTGGATGGATAAGGAGCTGCTGAGGAAACTATGAAGGAAAAAAAGAGGCTTATAAAAGGTGGAAGCAAAGATAGGTGGCTTGGGAAGAATACAGGGATGTTGTCTGGGAAGCTAGGGACCAGATTAGGAAAGCTAAGGCCCAGTTAGAATTAAACTTGGGTAGGGATGTTAAGAATAACAGGAAGGGATTCTATAGGTGCATAGCGAATAAAAGACAGACTAGGGAAAATGTAGGCCCCCTCCGGAAGCTATTGTGAGAACTGGCTACCCTGGATTTAGAGAAGGCTGAGGTTCTGAAAGACTTCTTTGCCTTGGTCTTCACTGGCAAATGCTCTGAACATAGCACCCAAGTCTTGGAGGGCGGACGCAGGGACTGTGAAAACCTGGACCTTGGGCCCACTGTAGAAGAGGATCTGGTTCGAGACCATCTTAAGAACCTGAATGTACACAAGTCCATGGGACCTGATGAAATCCATCCACAGGTCCTGAAGGAGCTGGCAGACGAAGTTGCTAAGCCTCTGTCTGTCGTATTTGAAAAATCATGGCAGACAGGTGAAGTTCCTGATGATTGGAAAAAGGGAAATATAACCCCCATTTTCAAGAAGGGGAAAATGGATGACCCAGGGAATTACAGACCAGTCAGTCTCACCTCTGTGCCAAGCAGAATCTTGGAGCAGATTCTTCTGGAAGGCATGCTAAGGCACATGAAAAACAACAAGGTGGTTGGTGACAGCCAGCATGGCTTCACTAAGGGCAAATCCTGCCTGACCAATTTGGTGGCCTTCTATGATGGGGCTATGGAACTGATGGACAAGGGCAGAACAGTTGATGTCATCTACCTGGACTTGTGCAAAGTGTTTGACATTGTCCCACACGACATCCTTGTCTCTAAATTGGAAAGACATAAATTTGATGGATGAACCACTCAGTGGATAAAGAACTGGCTGGATGGCTGCACACAAAGAGTTGTGGTCAATGGCTCAATATCCAGCTGGAGACCAGCAACGAGTGGTGTCCCTCAGGGATCGGTGTTGGGACTGGTCTTGTTCAATGTCTTTGTTGGTGACATGGACAGTGGGATTGAGTGCACCCTCAGCAAGTTTGCCGATGACACCAAGCTGTGTGGTTTGGTTGATACGCTGGAAGGAAGGAATGCCATCCAGAGGGAGCTCGACATACTTATAAGGTGGGCAGATGCCAACCTGATGAAGTGTAAGCATGCCAAGTGCAAGGTCCTAGACTTGAGTCGGAGCAATCCCAGGCACAGCTACAGGTTGGGCAGAGAAGAGATTCAGAGCAGGCCTGTGGAGAAGGACTTGGGGGTGTTGGTGGATGAGAAAATGAACATGAGCTGGCTTCAGTGTGCGCTCACAGCCCAGAAAGCCAACTGTATCCTGGGCTGCATGAAAAGGAGCCTGACCAGCATGTTGAAGGAGGTGATCCTGCCCCTCTGCTCTCATGAGACCTCCCTTGGAGTATTGTGTACAGTTCTGGTGTCCTTAACATAAAAAGGACATGGAACTGTTGGAACAAGTCCAGAGGAGGGCCACGAGGATGATCAGGGGATTGGAGCACCTCTTACGTCTTCATATAGACAGGCTGAGAAAGTTGGGGCTCTTCAGCCTGGAGAAGAGAAGGCTGCATGGAGACCTCATAGCATCCTTCCAGTATCTGAAGAGGAGGCCTATAAGGTTGCTGGTGAGGGACTCTTCATTAGGGACTGTAGTTTCAGGACAAGGGGTAAAGGGTTCAAACTTAAACAGAGGAAGTTTAGATTGGATATAAGGAGGAAGTTCTTTACTGTAAGGGTGGTGAGGTACTGGAATGGGTTGCCCAGGGAAGCTGTGAATGCTCCATCCCTGGTGGTGTTCAAGGCCAGGTTAGACAAAGCCTTGGGTGACATGGTTTAGTGTGAGGTATTCTGCCCATGGCAGGGGTGTTGGAGCTAGATGATCTTAAGGTCTTTTCCAACCCTAACTATTCTATGATTTGGAGATTTTTGATGATTGAAAGTTCTAGTATTGTAGGAAATTATGTTCCTTGTGATGATTTAAAGAACAGCTTCCCTAAACAAACTTAATAACACAATTTTACTATGTAGAGAAGAATCCCCCATCAGATGATGCCAGTACGCTGATCATAGCATGTACACTCTTTGGTGTGGCTTTTGTGATAGCTGTATTAGAAATAAAAATCTGCTGAAGGTATTCAGAGTATAATTATTACTTGAAAAATACAACTTAGGAAAAAAGAAAGAAAAGGAATCTTACCTTATAATGAATCAATGAATTAATGGTCTTGGATGAATCTTTGCTGTTGGGTAAGATGTTCAATATATTTCAGCCAGCTGGCTTTAGTCCCTGTGAGAATACACTTGTACTGAGGATGATTAGTCTTTTTGATGATTAGTTCGCTGCACTGAGCCTCACCTTTTTCTTGATGTATATAACAGGGTGCTTATATATTCACAAATCTTATATAAATACATGCAGTCCTAGAGCCTTTTCAAGCATTCCCATTATCAGTATTTTATGATTTGCTTTACATTAAAGCTTTCCTACCTGATGTAGTTTTATGCCATAAGTATTAATTTTGATGACAAAATAATCAGATTAAGTAATGTGAAACAAACATATAATTTTTGGAAATCTTCTGTTTTTCAGATGAGTTTTTAGGAACACTATATAGCAGTCTTTAGGAACTGAATCTATCACACTTGCTTACAGTCAGAAGTCAGCTGCCAGTGTCTGATACTTCTGATCAGTTGGGCAATGCTGTATGAATGGAAATAGTTCCTTTTCCTTTTTCTTCATTGAAAAAAGTCCTTTGCTGACAGCAAATATGTTATACTCTGCCAAGTGAAATAGTGCGTGAAATTCTGCTTTCTCTTTTAAGGAAGAAGTTTCATGTGGTTTCCATGATTGAACATTAAAGTACTGAAGTTTCATTCAACCTAATTATATTTTTCATCTTTACTGTAATTAGTGATCAGAAATTATTCTGACCTTAAGGAAAATAATTTAGCTATTATAGATGCTTGATAGCCAGTCTACCTAAATTTAATTCAAGGTATGATAAAATTATTTCCTAGTAATTTTTGAAATAGGAAATGCATGTTTAATGCTTCTTTTTACACACTAGTTTTGAGGCTTCTCAATTTAGTTTTGTAAAAATAAACATGGATGTTCTAGGAGTTAGTATGTGGGTCACACACATCTTTTGCCATAGTTAATAACTGCTTTTTGAAAATTAGGTACATCAGATGTCTCTAGACAAAATATGATCTCACGGGAATAGTTAGCCATTCCTTGGAAATAATTATTTCTTATTGAAAAATAAACGTCACGGTGCATTTAATCCAGTAATAATAATAATTTGGATCCATCCATGAGCATGTGATACTGTTTTTCTCTTTTCTTGGTCTCCTCTTCTGGACCATGTCTGTACAGAAGTATTTATAATAGCCTTTGGGAAGTTGTCATTTGCTATTAAGAGCTCAGTAAAAAACCCTGTACATTGGATTTTGTTCTAAAACAATGTTTGTTTTGAGAGGTTTTCTTTTTTTTATATATCACCTGACAGTGTGTTTTTCATGCTGAGGTAAGTAACTAAATGGAGAAAATGAAAGAAAAATTTTCCCAGGGTTTCATACAAGAAGATTTTTTTTTCCTCTCTGGGCAGGGGCAGATGAGATCCACAAGCAGTAGTCTTGTAAGAAGTTACCCTTCTTCTTTGTAACTGATACATGACTGCTCCTCATTTAGTGGAAATGGGAAGTAAAATGGATTTGCTTAAATTAGCTCTGTTAGCTGTGTGTGACCTTCATCGGGAATGAAGCTAACCTATTTTACTTCAGGTTTTCATGACCTAGAAGCATTTCCTGAGCAGCTGTAGAGTTTCAGGCAAGCATTAGTACCTCTAGGATTAAAATGGTGGCATCTGAAGGAATGATAGCTGGACTGTGTGCTGTCACCTAATGTTAGAAAAAGTCCAGAGGAGGCCACAAAGGTGATCAGAGGGCTTGAGCACCTCTCCTATGAAGACAGGCTGAAAGAGTTGGGTTTGTTCAGCCTGGAGGAGGCTCTGGAAGACGTTATAACAGTCTTCCAGTACCTAAAGGGGAGCTATAAGAAATCTGGAGAGGGACGTTTTTATAATGGCCTTTCCAGTTTTGTGACAAGACAATGGGAAATGGCTTTAAAATGACAGAGGGTAGGTTAGATATTAGGAAGAAATTCTTTACTGTGAGGGTGGTGAGGCACTGGCACAGATTGCCCAGAGAAGCTGTGGATGCCCCATCCCTGGTAGTGTTCAAGGCCAGGTTGGATGGAGCTTTGAGCAAATGGAAGGCGTCCCTGCCCACGACACAGGGTTGGAACTAGTTGAACTTTAAGGTCCCTTCTGACCCAAACCATTCTATGATTTTATGCCGTTTGGACATTGCTTGTAGGCATGCAATAAAACTGTTGGTGAAGACAAAGACAGCTTCCATGGCGTTCACTCTGGCACTGTCCATCTGCAGCTGCTGCTCCTCAGTTTGACCACTGGTCTCAGGTGTTAATATATGCACAGTTCTCATTTCAGTATGCTGAGTGACTTAGCCTATTATGGGCTGAAAGACAAGTGCCAGAAATTACAGTAGGGAAGGATGCCTAATGCTTCCCAGTATAGGATGTTGGTTGGAGGTTTTTATAACTTCGCAAAGCCTCTGGGGCTAGGCAGTTGCGTGGAGTTTAATTTGTTTCCCTGCCAAAATTATTTAGCTATCTGTAAGAATATGTAGAAAAAGTTATTTCTCTTCCTTTAAAGAACCTTTTTTGGAAATGCTCTGTGTCCCTTCCTTTGAAACAGAGCCTAGGAGTTTGATGGCAGTGTGGGAAGCACTGGAGATAGGCACTGAGGAAGAAGAGTGACTTATGAGTCATGGCTTTGCCTTTGTCAGCACTGTGAAAATCTCAGATCTAACCAAACTGTAACCTTTTAAAGAAAGCACCTTTGTCTCATGCTGTCTTGAGCGTGTGAGCACTGTATGAGCTGGAAGAGGAAGGGAAGGCTGAGCTGAGGTATGAAACTGATGCCTTGTACCACAGCACCTGAGAACCAGAAGAAGACTGGTAGGGCACTGGCATGCACAGGTCCCTGACATGGTCCCCAGTCCCAAAATACTATAGACTGTGAACAGGGGAGATGGACATGGAGTGAGAGTCAGAGTTAATATGATGGTGCGCTTAGGAACAAAGGAGAGAAGAAGAAATGAGAGTCAAGGGGAAACTGTGGCACTGCCAGCTAAGCCTGGAATAGACAGAGCCAGGGGAGATGAAAACCCTTGGGATGGGGGTGAGGAGAGACTTGGCATGGGTGCTGAAAGTAGGAATGAAGAATTACTAGGGCTTGAATCAACATGGGCTGGAGAATATGGCTTGAGGAAAATGGGCAGATGAGTTTGTTCTGGAAGGTAATATTTTATAGAGATCTTAGAATATAAATAAATACTCTTTGATTTCAGTAGAAGATCCTTTAAAATATGTTTTTAACCATCACCTATGGCTAGTCCTCATGCAGAAAACTGTTTTGCATTTGCAACTGGTTTACTCCTTTGCCACAAGAGCCGCATGGTATATCTAAAGATTTCAGTCCCACTGCTGTTACTTGTAGGTGTCTGTGACTGCATCATACAAGGTGTGAGGTGTGAATTTTCTTTTCTATAAGTGGTGAATGCAAACTTTTTGTAGTGTGCCAGTGTCCAAGTCACAGAATGTCAACACAGATTGTCCTTGCAGAGCAATTTTCTTTGGACCCTCATGAGGAAGCCTTACAATTTAATAGTATCTATCTCCCGCTGACGTGCTGGCTTTTTTTTCCCCACAGGACCCCTGCCTTGCTCCCTGCACAGGATGGACTTGCTCTGGGAATGAATCTGGTTGATGCGGTGGAGAGAGCTGTTCTCTGTAGTACCCCTGCCTCACTTCCAGCAGAAGTCGGGACACGTGTGGCAGGCGAGGCAGGGGATTGCAGGAGGCAGAAGCCGCTCTGGTGCTCTGTGCAGCTGCATGCTGCCCTGGCAAACAGGATTCTCTTCCTGGCTGTGCTGCAGACTTCCTAGGTGATGCTAGGTAAGTTGCTCAATACTGGCTTTTCTCATGTCTTTGCTAACTGGATGTGTCTTGCTTTCTTGCGGATGACTTGAGATCTTTGGATCTGATTTAGAAAAGTGCTGAGCACTGATAACTGCGAGTGAGGCAGTGGGGGTTGAGATTTGAAAGTGCTATATAAAGCACAATGCGATACTAAGTGCTGTGAAAAAATTAGGTCTGAGTTACGCCAAACTGGAGACAAAGTTGTCTTCAGAACAGGAGAATCATTTTGACCTTAAAGCTGTCACTGCCTTCCTTAAGAATTCAGGAATAACAGGAATAGTTATTCTAAGAACTAACAGACTAACAGTAGGACTAACCATTATGTTGATGAAGGACTCAGCTACACCATTGAATTCACAAAGAAACTACTTGTTCCATCTTTCAAAGAAAATTTGAGTAGCTTGCAGTAAGTAAGGTATTGGACCATACGCCAAATACCAAAAGTAAAACAGATTGCTGTTTTGATTAGTGGTAATTCTGTATGCTGAATGAAGCAGAGGTGCTGTGGAAATGGTATGACATAACTGCAGCTATACCATGCCAAAGAAGCAAACAAAGGCAAAGTTTAGGTTTCTCTAAAATGTAATTCTGATATTTCCTCCTGTGAATGCTTGCCCCTGCAAATTGACTTTAGTGTAGATGTTTGTATCACGTAATCTGATTGGGGGTGCACGAAGCACAGCATTTTTTGATGCTGTGAGCTCAGATAATATATGTACATAAAACCAAATAACATGTAAATTCATCATTCATTGCAGGCACATGACTCTTGTGCCTGGTTACTGTAACAGATACAAAGTAGACAGTGTTTGTAATGCCCACTATCAGAATGGCTTGAGGTCAGAATTTCATCTGCAGTTTTTCAGGCTCAGGATTTGTATTTTCCCAGTGTGATGTCCGCAGCTAGCTACAATGCTGTTGTAATCAGTAGATAACCGAGAATTTTTTGGCCAAGGCACGGTTAAGCTAAATATTGTTTTAACTTAGCTAACCTGAGTGCAAAATATCTCACATTAGATCAGATTTTATGAATTAACCAAGAGCATGTCTTTGGTGCCTAGAAACATGGTGAGCGTGTTTGCCAGATAAGCTGTTACACTCCATTGCAGGAGAGAGAGAGAGACAGTAAAAGCTATGAAGCTTTGATAATGGCTAAATATTATATTAAATACACAGAGTAAGAATGCATGTTCCCCTTCCAGCCTGCTTGTAGGGGATCTACTACATATGGCTCTGTGAAAGGCTGCAGTAATGCTTGAGGAGCCAAGCAGTATTTTTGAGTGCTGCTTTCTAAGAAAACTAGAGGTATTTTTGTTTGACTACTGCTGTGCAGTGTGAATCGTGCTTTAAATCTTTCAACATAAACAAAAAAGGCAGGAGGGGGCACGGGGGAAAGAATCTGTATTCTACAAGCAGAAATTCAAAATTGAATTATTTGCTTTACCTAGAGCATTGAAAATTATGTTGCCATTAGACTGATGCAATAGCACGCATTAGGAAAGGATGGCACAATTCGCAGAGCCCTCTGGAGAAGATCACGGGACTGGAACAGCAGGGTGTCGTGGGCCTGCAGGGCAGCGCACTGGCAAAGCTACGCTGGGAATATTATCAGCTAATGCAGAGAGAGGAAAGCCAAGAAAAATACAAACTCTGCCCTTCCTGCATATCCCATAAAACGGGGGGCCAGGGGGAGGAGGACAACTTGTTTTATCAATGCACCTACTTAAGTTCAGTAGCACATCTAATGTGGTATGGAAAATGTTTTCTGTTATGTGAAAGAAGGAAAGAATGGAAATGGAAGCTAATTTTGAGCTAATACGTTCGGAAAGCTGCTA
The DNA here is from genome assembly GCF_012275295.1 of Melopsittacus undulatus. NCBI lineage: Eukaryota > Metazoa > Chordata > Aves > Psittaciformes > Psittaculidae > Melopsittacus > Melopsittacus undulatus. The sequence goes on from NC_047527.1 coordinate 34,194,689, forward strand.
ATAATAGTGGAATTTTATTCAGCATGCTCTATTTCTACAATAGAAAAGTAAAATTCCTGTGCATTAACTGAAACATCTGTTGAACAAATTGGTTCAGTTTCATGAGTCTGTTACTAATTCTGAGAAGTAGATGGTGTTTTAAAAAACCAGTAGAGCTGGGGGGTTAGTGCCCATATTTATTTTCTTTTTTTTTTACTATTATTAAAGTAGGTCATTTTGAAGTGTTACGTTTTCATGAATACAGTAATACTGTGGTTAATATTTCTGGTATTTCAAGCTTTACTTTCATTTTAATGAGTTTTCTTCACTGCTTTTAATCAACATTATTAATATTCTTTAAAGTCCCGGGTTTCCAGCCTTTTACCAAGTTCTTAGTAATGAAGTGACTGAATAATTAAAAGAAAAAAAAGCAAACCACCTCTTTTGGTGCATTTCTGTGTGTATTTCCATGTTTCTGCAGTTTTTTCTACTCTGTTCTACTTACAAAGTTTGAATGTTAATAGAATTTGATTTGTTCTTCCTGCTGTTTTCTCATTTGGACTAATATTGTTTGGCTATAACTTCACAGTTGTGGGAAGAATATTGTAGGTGACAAATTGGTTTATGGCTTCACATGGTAGAAACTAAGAATGTCATAAGAGTCAACGAGATGATGTCATATGAATTAATAGAAGAAAAAGGGAGAAATTAAAAACAGTTTCTAAGATTCTGTTCTCATGCGTCAGGAATGCCTTAATTTAATCTCATACATATACATGCATCTTAAAGCAGTTCAGGTTTCTCAGGTACATCTCCTATCAATATCATCACTGAAAGGAAGTCACAAGTATAATGTTAATATGCAAATCAAATTAAGTTCTGTGTGCTTCACTGTTAAACATGTAAAATCAATGCATGTTCTTCTGTACCGAGCTGTAATACATTTGAAGGGACATTTAAAGGGGAAAGCTAAATGTTTAATTTAGACAGATAATATATATTTTCTTTATAGTGCATAAATAATGTAGCAAATACAAGACTGGCATTAAAGATGCACATTTAATGTTATTACAAGCTATGGCATTTTCAGCTTCTTGTTCAGTGTTGTCTGTTTAGAGTAGCTCAGTGTATGAAGGATGTAAACAGAAGCTGATAATACTTTCTGGTGTTACCTTAACAGATATATTACTTCTTATTATGGCTCTTTTTGAAGCTTTAATATATGTTAACTATGTGGTAATTCAGCTGTCTTCTTTTAAGTAGAAGGTAATGCAAGAATAAATAAGGGGGACAGTGGTGTGGAATATCATTGCTTTTGAGGGATTGCTGGGTTGAGGAGGAATGGAGATGTATAGTCGAGTTTTGTGAAGGTGCATGTGAATACTGGCAGCACAAGGAGCTGCCCCACTGCTGATAAGATGTTCCAAACTCCCCTTATGTCAGCTTTGTCCTTGGTGTAGCTTGCTGAAGTTTCAGATGACGTGCATGAAATGAAGTGAGGGGGAAGTTTTGTGGCTGAAGTTCTGTGCCAAGTCTTTTTGAAGTCATATGCAGCAGCTGTGCTGTAGCTAAAGAAAGGCTTTCTTTGCCTCCATCGTAACATCTGCATGATCTTTAACAGCAGAATTGTTCCACTATGATGTATCATTTAACTAATCTGGGTTGCTTTCATTAAGTCTTTTTTCTATTTTGTTTTTTCCCCCTCCTTATTAGAAATGCTCACATTCCTTTTAGGAATAACTTTGCAAAGATCTGAACTTGAGTGCTTCTATGTAGAAACAGTAAGGCTTCAGACAAAAAGAAGTCAAAAGAGGAGTTGATCTTTATAGCTCAGTGAGGCTCTTGGGGAACTTTAGACTGCACCCCATGAACTTGATTTCAGTGTGCCCACCCTTGTTTGGAGGGCAGGGGCTGAACATGGGGCCAGTTTTTGTGGGGTTTTCACAAATGTGGCATCATTGCAGCTAACCTTGGTCTAATGGCTTGCAGCCTCCCTGCTGAGGTATTGCCCCCTCTCCCTGGTGCCAGTGCCACTACAGCCGTGACTCTGGGATGAGTTGGCTCAAGAAGCCAAACCAGGGGTCAGCTAACTGCATTTTTGTTTGGGTTACTTAGCTGGCTTTTAACTCTTTGAATTTGCTAACTGCAGAATTGGACAAATGTCTGTGCTGAAGATGACCTAGAAGAGGGACACCCTCTTCTAGTTGCAAATCAGCTTGTCTGCCACTTCAAAACAGTGCCTTGACTTGAGGCAGGAAGAAGGCAACCAAGGGAAGCTTTTTAAGAAGGGCACGACTTAGAATGTGTCCTGGGTTACTCTGAAATTTAAGTGAAAGAAATCAAATCACATGTAATTGAATTTGAAATTTTAGCTTTAGCATTTCTTTTAGTTGGAGGTTTTTGCATAAAGACTTTTAAACTGAATCTGTATTTTATGTTCTTCTAATTTGAGACTAAGAGGTTTGTAATTGTTCACTTCCTGATAGCACTGCAAAGCTGGCAAGTTCTTATAGTTAAAGGGCGGGATCTAATGGTCAGAAATAAGAGGTTGTGGTCTTGGAGAGCAAAACAAAGGTAGCAGAAATGCTGTCATTTGTCTGTGGTTTTGGTGATCTTGATTGTAAATATCCTACATTTATAGGGATTACTTGACTGTCAAGCAGTGTGTAATGAACTAAATCTGGAGGAATACATTGTAAATTAAATGTGATTGGGTTTTTTTGGTAAGTAAGAATTATCACATTTTTATCATTAGGAATTACTGGATATGCATTTGCTTTTCAGTTGAACAATATGATCAGTCTTTGTGCTGTAACCTTTTAGGAAAATGCCTGTCAATGGAAAAACACAGGGCTGATTTATGTAACTGTACTCATTGCAGAAGTTTGGTGTGCAAGATCCAATTAACATAAGTAGCAAAGTAAGAGAAAAGGCGCAGGAAACTTACTGCTGCTTATTAGGGTTGTTAAATGGTATTTTCAAAATTATTTCTCGTTAAATAACATTTTTCTTCAATTTATGCCAGGAGGACTGTGTTACTCCCTGTATTCAGTGTCTCGAATTGAACACATTTTGAACAAGGTTAGCTTGAAATTGAACATATCCTTACCACAATGAAGAATTAATACCGTACTGTGCAAAATAACAAACCTGCAATTACAAATTACTTGAAATGCTGCATATTGAGTGGAAAAAGACAGATCTGCCGATGTGTGTAATTCCTGCTCGGGGGAATGCGATGCGCCTGCCACCCTGTCCGAGCGTGACCATGACCATGTCACCAGGGACTGAGCATGCCCTGGGTGACAGCTGGGCATTTCAGTCTCACACATGGTAAACATATGTGTTTCCTAACGCCTAAGGAGTATGGTTAGGTCCTAGAAATAGAGGTACTTGACAGCAGCAGTCCAATATATGCAGTTTATCTATATGTTTAAAAATAGCAAAATAAGATCTTAGGACTGGTCTTCAAAACTGAGCACATTTAATGTATTCTGGTTCCAGCAATGTTACCATGAAGTAAGGGCAAGCAGCCGAGGACTTGTTTCAAAAACAGGAAGTGCCCACATTTATATAAAATTGCATAGTTTCAGCTGTCATAAATGTGGTTTCAATGCAGTCGCAGGAGTGAAGCCCAAAGTAGTTATAACCAGCTTACTTCCTCTTCCAGTCAAAGTGCAAATAGCCATATAATTAACAATCTGTGGCTCATTTTCTCTAGCTGGGTTAAGTATTCTGTTTCGCCTGTTCAGTCACCGTATAAACAGAGGGAACTTGACTTGCTTAAGAACATTTTAAAACACACATATTCTGGGTCATAACCAGATCTGCAGATTCACAAAACAGGATCTTTGATTGCCCCTCGAGCTTGGCAGCAGCAATGAGACCTGTGAGTGTGGCTGGCGCACTGCCAGGCTCCTTGGAGAAGAGCAAGCCTTGCCAAGTTGGCTCCTTGCCATGGTAAACTGCATGGGGCAGCAAAACCTGCTGCAGAGCTGGTAGACAGTTCTTCTCTTTAGGGACTTCCCTTCTTACATTCCATTGCAAATTGGTTTTATTCAAAGTCTTTTATCATTAATTTTTTGAGGACTGATTGCTCAGCTTTTTTGGACAGCTATTTTTCCAAGTTGATTTACCCATCCTGCCTCTGAGTCTCCTCATGCACTTACTGTGGCAGAAAAGCATCAGTACAAAGGGTAAGAAAGAGTTCCTCTTCTGCTCCTGTACATTCTTAGGTTGGTTCAAATGTGTTTTAGGCTGCTTGGGGCCTTTGAGGAGAGATGTATATGTTTCATCCACAAAAAGCCTCTCATCACTCCTCTGTCTCTGCTGATAGCAGGCACTTGAGCAGCAGATCATAGAATAACAGAATCATAAAGTGGGCTGGGTTGGAAAGCATCTTAAGATCATCTAGTTCCAACCACTCCTCCCACTAGAATAAGTTGCTCAAGGCCCTGTCCAGCCTGGCTTTGAATACCTACTGAATATTCCCCACATACTCTGCTTGCTGCGAAGAGCTGGTGAGGAGCTTTTCCATAGAAAGGGAGGTCTCCCAGGGGAGTTTCTCCAGGGAAGCTCTGCTGATTTACTGAAGCTGCAGCACCTGCTGCATATGGTTATTGACGGTGGGTGTTTTCTTCTTTGTGTCAGATCCTTGGAGAGAGGCTTTTTTTCATGTGAGAGGTAGCACAGCATTTTGCAAAGACCTGTGAGAAACCTTTAGGCAGAGCTCAACAAACATTATTCTGTCCTATACATAATATGAAACATTTCCCTTCACTTTCCTAGCTTTCCTTTTAAACTAAAAAATAAATAGTGGAGAATACTTACTTAAGATGTTATGAAATATCATACATTCCTAGTTACCATCTTTTGACTTTATGCAATAAAGTTAATAAACCTTAATCATAGAATCATAGAATAGTGAGGGTTGGAAAGGACCTTCAGATCATCAAGTTCCAACCACTCTGCCATGGGCAGGGACACCTCACACTAAGCATGCCATGCAAGGCTTCATCCAACCTGGCCTTGGGCAACCCATTCCAGTGCCTCACCACCCTTACAGTAAAGAATTTCCTCCTTATATCCAATCTAAAGGAACTATTTCATCCTGTGTTGACCAAAGTTTTTCTGTCTTCAGGAAAAGCTGGCTAGCCTGCTTTGTTGTCACTGGAACAACCAGAAGAGCTACACAGATGACCAGAACCTTGACTCAGCTTTCTGAGTTTTAAAAGCAAAAGCAGTCTTAGCTGCTCTAGAAAAAACAAGATACATCTGACAGTGATTATGAATGGAACAGAAATCAGGATAGAGATCTGCTTCAAGCTCCCTAGTGTTTTTAGCTGTAATTTAGCAGGGGAGACAAAGGAAGACCAGTGGAAGTGAGAACTCTTTTGTGTCCTGTAAAAAAACAATGGTGGTTCGATATACTGAGGAGATTCACCCTAAATAAAATTTGGGAACTTTTGGACACAGCAAAGTTTGTAACATTTTTAATTGTGTGAAGGATTCTTTACTATCCATGTCTTCAAGTGTTTTAAGAGAACATAGAGCTTCCACTCTGAAAAGGATGGTTGCACAGCTTCTGCTGCTGCTTCTGCATACTCTGTGTGTGTGGATAATAATTTATTAAAACATCAATATAACATTGCATTCAGTCATTCAGAAAAGACTTATCTTAGGTGCTTGCCAGAGTTACTCATGTGTTTCTTTGCTTAGCGTGACATGGCCATATTTTCCTTCATGGCTTAGTTCCTAGTCCAAGCACAGGCGATGAAATGTGCTCACATTGCACTGTTTTATCACTGAGTTAAGGGATTGGATGGGGTTGTGTTGTAAAAGAGGACAGTAGGGCCAGTCAGCTCGATGTAATGAATAGATTGCTCTTATTCATGGAGGAGTATGGTCCAAACAGTGGTCTGTGGGCCAAGACCAGCCTACAGGAAATTTCCATCTGCTCTGCATTTTATGAAAAGGAGGAGAGCAGCTTTGCAGCAGCCAATGCTACCCAGCAACTGGGCTGTATTAGAGGCATGCCACAATCCAATTTAGGGGGCTGCCTCCAGGGTAGTGGAAGAAGGTGAAGCAGAAAGGGCTAGGTAAAAAAGCAGCCCTTGTCTCGTAGTCCAGTCTTACTTCCATGATGACTTCTTGACAGTATTTCTAGGATAGCTACTTGTGGCATGTGCAGTCTGGTCAGGTTGGTGACTATCCTGAAGACTAGGAAGTGAGCCTGTGAGAATTTGCTGGTGGGAGGTTCTGCATCGAACCACACAAATATGATTGCAAACCCCTTGTAGTAAGTGACCTCTTTTACCAGAAAACCACATCCTTTAAAACAGTTCATTAAAAATGCTCTTATAAATTGCAAGCTACCATGCCATATAAAAAGCGTCTTATTTGCATATGAAGTAATACAGATTCAAATTTCTAATCACCATTTGAGAAGTCAAATACTAATTTTTGAGTGGATTTTGATATTATAGTTTTATATTGCCTTTTAGAAGAATTTTGAAATTAGTTTGAGACTGTAACTATTAAACCTGAAAAAAGCATGGAAAGCTGTCTGTGTCTTTGCATGTGTGTGTGTCTCTTTCTCTCTCTATATATATTATGTATGTATACCAAAAAAGATAATGGAAAAATAAAAATGTGCATGTACTCTTCATTGGCTTGCAATGATAGTCTATAAAGTTTTTATTATGTGAGTTAATATGCATACTCATTACATGAGAGCACTGAATACCTTTTTATCTATACAGGTCATCCAAAACAAGTGCCTCTAACAATTATCTCCACACTTGGTTGTGTATTTTTATCATCATAAAGTTAAATACTAAAGATGTAAATTTTTGGATGATTTATGATTTTTAGCTTTTGTGTTTTTTCAGTTTCACTGTTTTTAAGAATTTTAGGAAACCATTAAGCTCCTGTGATAATGAAAGGTTTGGGTGAAAATGAAATAATAGAAAAATTGTGCATGAAAAGGGTTCTAGCTTTAAGATCTCGATTTACTGTATTTCTCTTTCAGCTGGTGATAGGAAAATCTTATTACTTTTATGTATGTGTATTTATACAAATAATCTGGATAACTTAATTCAAATACAGTTGAATAGAGGAATGTATGCATTGATGCAAAGAGTTACTGCAATTAGCCTGGCCTCTAGCATGTACAGCAGAATTGTTCTTAAAACTGAATGAAATCAATTCTCCTGCATTGCAATTCCCTCATATAATTTCTCTGTGAACCTACATGAGATCAAGGTACTTGCAAATTCCCTTGAGCCTCATTGAATATCCTGTAAGGTTTCTGGCTCTAGCATAAAGGATCTGTTTGCTAAGAACGGATTGTTTCTCTTTATCAGGAGTGGGGCCCACATGAGTCAGCTAACCAGTTGCAAAGATCAGTGTTGAACTCTCCAAATCACCACATTAATATAAAGAATAGTATAAATTTATGATCATTTGCAAACTTTCTAAAATAATTTCTTTTTACTGGGAAAAATGTGAAGAGATCAGAGAATAAGAGTGGTTTAGGTTGGAAGGGACCTTAAAAACCATCTGGTTCCAACCCCCCTGTCGCTGGCAGAGACCCTTTCCACTAGAACAGGTTGCTGAAAGCCCCATCCAACCTGGCTGTCCTGGGTTCAGCAATAGCAGTTATTTATCTCCTTCTTAGTAGCTGCTGCAGTGCTTTGTTTTCAGCTTTAGTCTGGGAACAATGTTGATAACATACCAATGTTTTTAGTTGTTGCTCAGTGGCACTTACCCTGATCAAGGACTTTTCAGTCTCATGTTCTACCAGTGAGGAGGGGCACAAGAAGCTGTGAGGAAGCAGAGACAGGACACCTGACCCAAACTAGCCAAAGGGGTATTTCATACCATAGCACGTCATGTCCAGTATATAAACTGGGGGGAGTTACCCGGAAGGGCAGATCACTCAGTCGGTCAAGTTTGGTCAGCGTGTGGTGAGCAATTGTATTGTGCATCATTTGTGTTTATTGGTGGCTTTTTTTTCCCTTTCCCCATTTAGTTTTATATTCTCTTCCCTTGTTATTTCCATTATTATTATTAATTGTTATTATTATCATTATTATTATTATTGGTGGTAGCAGTAGTAGTTTTGTATTGTACCTTAGTTGGACTGTTCTTATCTCAACCTGTGGGATTTACATTGTTTTGATTCTCCTCCCCATCTGTCTGGGGGCTAGGGAGGGAAAAAGAGGGGGGAGTGAGCAAGAGGCTGCCTGAATCTGAGTTACCAGCTTAAACCACAACACTGGCATTGAACACTTCCAGGGATGGGGCTGCCACAGCTTCTTGAGGCAACCTCTTCCCATGTTTTCACCCTCATAGTAAAGAAATTTTCCTTATATCTAATCTAAATCTACCTTCTTTCAGTTTAAAGCCATTCCCCCTTGTCCTGTCACTACATGCCCTTGTAAAAAGTCCCTTTCCAGATTTCTTGCACAAACTTAGGCAAAATAGCAAATGCCCTTATAGCATTTCCATGCTACTGGATCACCTTGGTATTTGAGTCAGGTTTCCTGAGTTCTCAACTTCACTCCTTCAGTCTTACTGTCTCTTGCAGTTGTTTGAGGTCTGTTCCTGATGAAACTTTTCTGCCAAGGTGAAAAATTTCTCTGTGTTCAGACATGTAGGTACCTTTGTGTACCTTCAGCCCTCCTGTTTGTGTTCTTGAGGGTCAGTTCTGTTGTCTTGTTTTCTCTGTTTCTTCTTTTCATTGTTCTTCACCCATTTTGTTGCTGATAACCTGAGTGGAGTGGGTAGCAGTTCATAAAACTTTGCTGGTGGATGCCAGAGTATCAGACTTGCATTAGGAGCTTATAAGTAAAATCATATGCTCTTTGTTGTACAAGAGGTGAGATGATATGGACAATTTTGGCCTTTGAAGATATATTTTGATTTCTTTCCTTGGCATAGTTTTTATTCTGTCTTTTAGTAAATAATTTGATTTTGTAATTGTTTGAATTTTGTATGTGAACAAATTTTATTACCTGTTTATAAATGCTATTTGATTATTCTGTGGTATATATATTACTTAACTGTTCTCAGTGGCATGAGCTTGCTTTTGTTCTCTGTTACATTTATAAAGGGTTTACCATCTAAGAGTCAAACATGAAATGGAGCAACTTTTCATGTGAGTGATGACTTGTGTTTATATTGTTGGAGACAGAACACACTTGCATAAATGCTAGATTAAAAAAATAATATCACAATTCATTGATTACAGTAAAATATGTGTCTATAGAAAAGTATCTCTGTATATCTCCTATTAGAAGATAAATGGGGCCTGTGGGAACTGCAAGCCGTCCTGTTCCCGCTATGAGGATAATTAAAGAAGAAGAATAATAATTGCTGATAGTGCACCTGGGTCTTGAGTAAGCCAGGGAGTGTTTGGGTGCAAGGTCGGGCTGGGAAGCAGCCTGGGGAGTGATTCTTTATAGAATGGAATTTACAGTGACTGAAAACAGTCACTGGGAATGATGTAGTTGCCGTTTGGCTTCATGACTCAGACCTGTATCTGTATGCTATATATTACTGTACTTGAGCGAATAAAGTGGAACTAGTTGTGAAAGCAGTGTGTGTGTGTGTGTTTGTGTGTGTGTGTGTGTTTAGCCTCTTTCTTTACAGATGCTGCAGGGCCTGTGTGTCTGCTTTCCTTTGAAAACTGTCTAGCAAAATCTATGAGATGGATAATACTTTCAGGTGATCTGTTAGTTTAGTCAGCTGGTTATGTTGGTCCATGTAAATTAGCCTTCTCTGAAATTATAATAAGGTCAAATAGTCTCCTTTATTGTTAGCCTCATTTCCTATGGAAGCAAAGCTCATGAGGTTGGATCATGCACTTGTGCACATGCACATATGTCCCTTCATCTCCTCTTAGTAGCTTTTGAACATATTGGTGGTTTTGATCATGTTTTTTGGCACAGTGGAGGTCTCATAATTCAGATCACACAAGTTTTGTGAAAATAAGTAGCTTGAGTCCATGAGTGCATGAGTGTATGAGGTGAAAGCACCTAAAGGTGCCCTGACAGAGGAAAAGGTTACAGCATAAAATAATCTTACTAGTTGCCTGGGAATCCTAGTGATGGGAAAAGAAATACTTTAAACAAATGTTCCAACTGTGGGAAAAGCTTTGTTCAAAGCTTTCACCTTTCTAAGCACCAAAGTCAACCAACCAGAGGGTATAAGTCTGTGGGAGATGAGTCTTAATTAATTCTGTTGTTCATGGGACTACTTGTTCCTTCGATATTTTAATAATCGTAATATCAGTAGCATAAATGTTTCCATGTAATATATTTTTGCATATTTTAAAAGTAAATATGTAGGAATATTCTTATTACAATTCTAATTTTCAGAGGCAACTTTTGTTTTCACTGTGAACATTAATTTAAATGTTTACAGAACATCTTCTCTTGCTATCAGGACAAACTGAGCAGTTGCTTCTCCCTACTTTTAAAATGACAGGTACAGTGAATGCTTTCCAGACCTGTTTTTGTGGTTCTGGATTGCAACTAGCTAGAAATGATGGAGCATTTTGTGGTGAGAATTCATGGCATACAGTTGTGTTCCAAGGGAGTTAACTGGGAAGAATAAGGTCGGTTCAGTATGCCTGCTGAATATGGAAATAATAATAATTATAAGCTAACCAACAAGAACAGTATTCTTAATAAAATGTGTGGGGGATTTTTCAATGTCATCATATGACTATGTAATAGAAAAATTGCTTTGAGAGTGGGTCAAAGATTACACATAGCAGAGACTTGTGTGATTGGTTATGAACAGGCAAAAATAGGGTAAACTTTTGACCCGACAGCAGCAAATGGAACTGTGTAAAGCACCTACAGATGGCAGGATTTAACATATAGTCGGTCTCTCGCCCTTTCACAGCAATTATGATCATATTACACCAGGCACAGAGGGGAAGGAGCTCCATAACAGTAATACAGCATGTCTTTGAAAGTTCTGAATATGCAGTTGCCTGTTTCGTTTTTGTAGGAACTTCAATTAGCTTAGCAAGAAGAATTCCACTTTTGTTGCTCATGTTTGACTTGTTGAGTTCCTGACCAGTGTGCCAAGTCCATTTAGAACAAAAGAAAATCATTTAAATGGTCTGAATAAGTTTCATAATTCAGACTGCAGAAGATTTATTGCTAAGCTTGAAAGATTTGGTAGCAGTTTTATGTTGTTGTGCTGCTGATGTGGTACTGAAGGGATGAGGAGAATATGGCTTCAGAGAGAGGTCTGGGAAACGGTGTTTCCAACAAGCTCCTTACATTCTTGTGTAGGTGCATGCATTTTTCTGGTTGAGTTCTGAGTTTGCAAAACTTAGTTTGCAAAATTTAATTGCAAGAAGATCAATCAATAAACTATCTATTTGATAATATTGTGGCATTTAGACAATTCAGGGGCTTACAGTTTTGTTTGTACCTGTGAAATACTTGACAAGTTAGAAAAAGTGAGAGTCTTGTGAATAAAAGATGAATGATTGCTCTTTTCCTGTGAACTTTGTCAGTTAACAAAATCAGAAGCCCAGTTGCATTTTTGGCACAGAGTGATAGTTACGAAGTCATCCAAGCACATTTCATGTAATTCACTGCCTTTCGGGTGTTTGTGTGGCTGTGCATGCATGTGGACTTCTCCCATGTTGAGTTTTATTTATCACACTTTGACGTATTGGCAGTTGGAGAAAAAAGCCTGAATTATAGAAGGCATGCTTCCTTCTAGCTGTGATCCAGCCACTATCTCCCTTTCCGTCTCTTCGCTTTGCCTTCTGGCCTGTAATCTGATGCGCGTGCCAGATGTGGGGAGGTGGAGCAGAAGCAATCCAAGCTTTTAGACCATTTCATGGAGGGGGTTATTTTATTATATCTGTGGTTCACAAAAATTTTCCTTTGGTTTTCCAGAATGGCTTCTACCGAGAGTAGAAATTGCAAGCATATGGTAATAAGCTAAATAAGATACTGAAAAATGCTTTTTGGAGGCAGAGAGCATTTTCAAATACTGATAAAATAAAGTGTGGTTGGTTGGATTTTTTCTCTCTAAATCATGCTGAAGCTTGCACTGTACATAGTCTGCTGGGTTTAATTCCATTTCTTTTTGGAGACAAATTGTGTTCATTTTAGCCATGCCCATACCTGCAGCAAAGAGCTGCTGATGAAAGCTTAAAGGCACTTAAAACAGCTCAGTGGCTGCTTCCACAGGAGTTTAATCCGGTCACACAAGATTTTGAAACCTTCCTGGTTGTTAAAATACAGTGAAATGAAAACTACTCTCTCAGATGCCAAACAGCACACCCTGTTCTAGAGTAATTCCTTCTACAGTTTTCCAATCCCCCTTACATAAAATAAAAAAAAACACAAACTTCAAGTTATTTTAAAATACAACCTGTGCAGCCCCCTCTTTTTGCTGATGATCAGCCTGCAGATATCCAGGTTTGAGCCACACTTAAAATTTGCCTGGACCTGTTGAAGCCCCAGCTCTTCAGAGGAAGCTCATGAGTCCTGGTGCTGCCCTGTGCTCCCTGCTGAAGCTGGGTTGCAGGCATTACAGCCAGCCTCTTCCAGAGAAAGTGGGTTGGCAGTTACCCGGCAGATCTTGATAAAACATAATTGAGTAATCTTAATCTAAAGGTAATAGTGTAGTTCTTTAACGTGAGGTGGTTGTCTGTTGTGTTAATGATTTGTATGAATTAGGGCGGTTTGCATGACAACTACTCCACCTGGAAGTAGGGGCAGTTATTGCCAGCTTTCTGCCTGATAGTAATCAACTCCATAGAGGTATTCTGCATTTGTTGTAGATGGGAGATACAAAAGCAAAAATAACTCTGTAGAGAAAAAAAGTTCTTAATATATGGAGTAGAAAGGAAAAGGAATTGAAGAGATTGGTTTCATACTTTAGAAACACAGCAGTTTTATGTTCTTCCAAATTCTTACCGAAGTACAAAAGGTATTGGAATGTTATTACTGAAATATTAGTGAAACGTTATTGAAATATTATGGGATTATTCTCATAGTTTCACTGATTAAAATAGAAATCTAATTGTGGGACATGTACTTCTCACAGCTCTTTTGTAAATAGTAAACTAACTAGTTTTGTATGTCAGTAACTGAAATGCCTCCAACAGTTATAGCTGCTCAATAAATACCCTCTATGCTTCTTTAAAACATAAAGCATTTTAACACATCAACCAAACTGAGAGATACATTAAAACTTTAACCAGTGACACATGCCTTATAGTCCCTGCATAATCTTTTAATTCTGATCATTATTTCTTTTCACAGTATAGCAGAGACTGTCGTGTTTCCTAATCATTGCTGGAAATAAAACAGTTAAAATGACTGTTCTAGTATCATTCAAAACTAAGTATGAAGGTTTCCATTACAAGTTGCACAAAAAGTTCTTATCTACTCTCTGGTAAGTAGGTGAAATGCCTGTGTGCAATATGTGTAAGCTTAGTTTCCTTTCAGTGTTATCTAAATACCTAATTAGTTTTCCTATGTATGTGCTCTGAAAGAGTAACTGACAGAAGCTATCATTTCTTAGACTGCATTTCACATACAGACTTAAGTAAAGCATTATGTGCTTTTTCTGCTCCCAGAAGACAACTTTCAATGCCTGCTGGAAACTTTCCTTATCTTATATGAAATCACTGCTCACCTGTGACAGTACTTATCTGGTCTAACTTGAGTTTGAGGTTAGTGTGGCAAGAGGGAACCATCACCTCTATACCAGTAATATTCAGCTTGCTACAAATGAATTATTGCCACAGGAATGTTCTGGATGTTGAGAAGTTCTTAACTTGTCATTAAACCACTGCATAATCATTACAAATAAATTAATACATAGATTAGAGATATAGTATAATGCAGTTATTAGCATGTTGCTCAGCAAACTAAGTGCTGGCTGTGTAACTGGACAATAAAAGTAATAATTTCCTCATACAGATCTAGCTAAAATAAGAGTTTTTCCTGATATTTAAGTTGCCACTTAGAAGAGTCGACAAGGTGCAGATTTACACCACAGAGTACCAAAACTAAGGTGAAATATTTGTTACAAGAAAGTGTTGAATCTGGCTTTCTTCCTTTGCAAAAGAGCTGGGAACTCTGTAGGAGTTAGGATCTTACGAAGATCACTGTTCCCGAGGTGTGTGATCTTCTGAGAGAGATTTTCTCTTCAAACGTGTACCCAGCTAAGCCATGGAGATCACTGGCTTTGCACAATGTACATGACATAACAAATACCTTGGGGTGGGGTGGGGAGGGGACAGCAACCAGACACATTCATTTTCTGTAGACACAGGAATTGGATTGATATCTACTTTAAGCTGAAGAGAGGGAGGCAGGAACGTGATTTTTGTGCCCCCCGTTGATGCAGAGGAGGTTTTGACCTCCTGACAGTCAATCCAAGGAGCAGCGGGAGCACTGATAGGGTGCAGATTAGTGAAAGCTGATTGGCACCAAGCACCAGCCCTTCCCGTGTTTGTAGACGTGACCACTTACAGCTAATAAGCTTATAATAATTTCTGCTTAAGCACAGGTGGTGAAAGTAGTAGTAGCAAAAAAAAATTGAGTAAGGAGCTTAAATACAGGGAAGGTATGGAGCAAATTACAGTGAAACATGTGCTGTGTGTTGTAATTGTGATTGTCCAGCTCCTTCTGCAAGGGGGGAGTTTTGTTCATCCCAGCCCTTGCTGCCGATATTCCTGTTTACACATCAGCTGTAGGGGAATCAGAGACTTAACTCAACCAAGAAACATTACTTATCTCTCCATTACATTAAAATATTCTTGCAGTATGGCATAAATATCAAGACTCAACAGCTTCTTGTAAATCCTGTGTAGGAATTTTTTGATGACATATGCACATTTCATTTTACTGGCTGAAGGACACCATTTGTGCAGAAGAATAGATTCAATTTGGTCTTCCAAATAAGTTTTTTTAGTTTTGAAACCTTAAAAAATTCTCTTCTCTAAACTAGACTGCTTTACTGTGGATGACTTGATTGGAAAATAGCACATCTCCCTGCCTACTTTGCGTTTGTTACCTAAATGGCATAAATTCAGCTTGGAGAGGCTTGGAAGAAGAAAAGGTTTTAAAATTATTCCCTTCTAATTTATCCCAGGAAAATTCTGGCAAATCTGTCTTCCCAGTGCATTGCTGTATGTCTTTTAATTCCATTTCATTCCGATAGCATAGACAAAAAATCTGGTTTGGTGTTGGGTCTTTTTTCCACAGTGATACTTTGGTTTGTCAATAGCCAGGTTTTGGGTTTATCTCATTTTAGTACATGCACAATAAGGAGTGTGTGTGGCTTCTGAATTTTTTATTTTTTATTTTTTGTTATTAAAAGCTTATTTTTTTGCAAAGGAAACATTCCAATGGTGGTATTAGTTAAATCTAGCTTTGAAGTGCTGACCTTTCATGAAATAATGTTTTACTACCAATTATTATAAGCCAGTGGTGATAACAGTAGTGATAATTTTTTTCCCCTTTAAAATATAAATCTTTGGTTTGTTTAAACATCATGTTATTTGAACACAGTAAGCTCCCTCTGTGGCAGATTATAGTATGTTCTTTCTTTGGGGAAAAGGAAAAAGAAACAAATACAAGCAAAGCAAAGAAGCAACCCAAGGCTTATTTCTTTGTTATCTTTCTTGGCTAACACAGAAGGACCTTGGTTCCTACTACTGCTGCACTTCACAGGGCAGTTGAACAGATTATTTTATGTGCTGTATGCTTCTAAATTCTCAGCATTCTGAGACAACATAAAGACTCCATCTGAAAAGTAAAGAACATTCTGATCTTACTCCAAGAAAGCTTTTACATATAATCTTTATAGTTAAGGACGTGAATGGAAACTTGGATTTAACATTAGGTAAGACAGTTCAGAGAACTGCAGGATTAACTCTTTAATCCAAAGCATTATTACTGTGGTGTTAACTAGCAAACTGTCTTCCCACTGTGGTGCATTCTCATAAATACTGTCACATTTATGTATCAGTTTTGGGTTGCAATTAAACAGTTTTTCATACAAAACTTTTTGCACATATGTGTTTTATTATTTTTCAGCAACTTCTTAGCTCGTGGAATTATGAAAGGGTGTCTGAGATTGCCTAGAATTTTTGATGTGGCTCAGTTCTGGTTCATATAGATTTAGTCTTAATAGTGTATCTTCTTCTGGTAAAGTTGCTGTAAGTAGAATCACTCTTTCTAAAATGAATAATTTTCTTGTTGAAGTGTCTACAAGGTGCCATAAAATCAATATCAGAAAATAATCTGCTGAAGTACCTCTCTGTGCAATTTGTGTAGTAGTACACTACAACTGCTACTACTTTCTTCAGGCTCAATCTGGTATGTGATATGGTCTCCAGGAAATTCTCAGTGTGAAAGAGGACAGATTTGATCCCTATTTAGCATATTGTGACAGCTCTGCCCATGGAGCCAGTACCCTTTCGAGGATGTTTGCACAAGTTGATTATGGAGCATTTCTGTACTGTTCTGGTACCACATTGCTAGAGTTAGTAATTTTTTCTTTCTCCCCATTAATATGTTTAGACTTTGGATTTGAAAAAGAGCTAACATCCATTGTGCTTTCTCATGTCTTGAAGTTCAAGGCAGTATCTGACTGTAAATTGCAACCTGAGTTAAAAAGGTAGCATGCCTGGTATTACCCACTTATATACACCTGGCTTACTGAATGACCTTGAATAGGTCATTTTATGTCTCTGTTCAACCTGAGATCTTTAAACTGCTGATAATAAAACATATATCCACCTTTCCAAAAGCTCTTTGAAATCCATGAGTAAAAGGTGTCCCATAAGGTCAAAATATGAATTATTTATTGCTACATGACATGCACAGCATGCAGACCGTAGGGTTATAGAAATCCTGTCTGTTCCTTTTCCCCCTGAGAATAGAAGTCATACCTTCAGAGCTCTCCTTAGAGAAGAAGTATTTGTTGTATGAAATCTGATATAACCTTTATGTGTATGAGTGTGTGATAGTATTGAAACTTTGGTATCTCCAAGGAACTGGTTTCAAGTGTTAATACCCAGCTTCCTCTGACAAGTGCAAATACAGTTTTAAAAGTAATAGACATTTTTTAAATAAAGAATGAATATGAGAAGATTACAAAGAATAATCAGAGGTGGGGGGAATACTGGCTTAGGGAATTAGAATTTCATAGCATCAAAATTGTTGTAGGGTTACTACGGGGTAACAGATCACTTAACTTCCAGGTAATTACTAATACTCGCTATTATCCATTTACTGATGTTTGAAATGCCAGCCATATGCTTTAAAAGAAATGGATTTTTTCTTTTAGTATGTTTCCTAGGGTTTATTGTAGGCCCTATTTGTCATCCAAGTATGTAAAGCAAAAAAAAACCCTGTTCCCTGCTTACTATTTCTAGTATTTATTTTACTAATTTAGATGTGTATTATTCATGATGATATATATATATGCACACACATATATATACACACACATATAGGTAGAAACAAAATTATGGAAAGCAAGAATAGCCATGATGCAAGATAGTTAGGACTTTATACTTCAATGTGAACATCTTCAACTATACTTTGAAATCAGTATGCAACCAGCACAGATTTTGGAGAACTGGTATACAAGCTGAGATATGCTACTTCAGTAATTGGGTTTCTCAGTATCAGTTTTGGCCTCTGAAAGAGTTTAAGGGATGGTCTTCAGCAGAGGCGTTGAAATCCAAAATCCATGACATTAGCATAAAATTGAAGTGCTTGGCTTTTAATCCAAGTCCAAATATTAGGTCAGAATTATATTAATCTAAATCAAAAAAAGCTTTTAACTATTTGGGATGGGCCCAGACCTCATAATACTGACAGTAGAGGCAAGAGGGTTCTTGCGCAGGTTTTAAAACTCCCTTGGGGGGTAACAGACTCCTGGATAACTTTGATTCTCTACTGCACTATTGGATGAAGTGCAGTTTTACAACTGAAGTCACATCTGGTTGGAAAGACTGGGGAGATGTTGCTGGAAAGGAAATTGTGATGGAAAATTGAAGCAGTGCTATGCCCAAGTAAGAGATTTTTGAGAAAATAGATAGAAGGAAAATTACTTCTACCTGTCTTAATACAGTTGGTTTAGAGGATTGTACTTTAAGGCCCTAGTAAATTGTCTCATTAAAAGGAGCCATCTGCTTGGAAATATTTCCCTTCATGTTGCCTTCCATCTTGGTTCTCTTCCATTATTCTTTAGGCATCATTTTGCTTGTTCTGTACATTTATTTGATACTTTCATCTAGCACTATTCACAGCTGTGAAGTCTAAAGTCTAAGGACCTTGCTGCTCTGATTTTTCTTATCTGCCCAATGCTCCCATTCTGACAGTGGCCAAGGTACTGCAGGCTAAACATTAATAAAGATAATTCATCTATGCGAACTTACATGTAGCATAGATATTAAGTGAGTGAGACATATTAAAAATTGCAGGGACCCTGTATCATGGAGGCTTCCTAAGTACTTAAAACCTAAATAAATACTTTATCACTTCCTCTTCTTTCTCCTTATCCTTCTCAGTAATCTCCATTGTAAATACAATTATTAGTGTCAGTGTTATGTAGGGGTATAACAGTCTCTATATTCCCTTTGCTGTTTTTCCCTCTTTTATTAGTAAATATTTGAACTCATAAAACAATATTGCCATCAGAGAAATTTTTTTCAAGCCCTGCTTTAATAGAGAAGAACAACACTGCAGCCAGGAGCTGTAATTTCTCTTGTATGGCCTGGTTTTCTAAAGTTGAGGCATTTTAAGTGATCCTCTTACCTAGTCCCCAATGTATCAGTCATGACTTCCACTGGTGGCTCTCCTCTGTTGCTTCTCTCAGAAAGTGTTCTCCTGTATATCCCTCCTCAGTGCCAATTAGTATATGCCTATATATAGTATGGACAGCTAGCATATTCAGAGCAGTGTTAAATCCAGAGTCTCCAGGCAGCAGGTAATTTAAGAAATTGCATCTCTCTTTGCTAATAGGGACATATATTTGCCATCCTTTATTGGCTTCTTTCTGTGCTTTTTAAAATTTCTTTTACGTTAGCTATATCTACCTACTGATCTGGAAGGGCTCACATTTCTGGATGGTCATCACTGCATGTTGCACCCACACCCATGTAAGATTAAAAGAATGAAAAAGGTGGGCTTTTTTTTCCAAAGGCCTTTCAAGAAGAAAAGCATCATTCTGCAGCCCCCTAATACCTTAATTTTGTTTGAACAGTAACATCAGTAAACATTTGCAGTGTCAAACATCCTTCTAAACTCCAGTTTGAGAACAAAACTCCTTTTAATATTAATTAATGGCTTTTGTTCACTTAAATTTTATTGTATCCTCCCCTGGTAAGCTGTTGTCTGGGAGAATAAGTGGCTGTCCCTGAACCTTGTCTCTGCTGAGCTAAGTTAGAAGGAATTTCCAAAATCTGAGTAGCTATCAGAATGTCTGGGTAGATGTTCCAAAACAACAGCATTCCAAACCCACAACTCCCAGCACATGCATTAAAGAGAAAATCAACCTTCAATGTCCAGGGCCATAGACAGCCTTAGCAGAGTCAGTGTCATATCTAAATCAGCTGATAAAAATGCATGTCCTAGAACAAAACCGCAAGATGGTCTTGAAATGTTGCTCACCAATTAAGACTGGCTGGAATCCACTTGGACAATGATATAGGCCGTGCACTTGGTCCTGAAGGTGGCCCTGTGGGACGTCCTGCTTCTCAGAGGGAGGTGCAGTTTGGAGGCACAGAGCCTTCAAACTTCAGTTCTCTCCCTGTTGCTTTGGGTGTCTGTTGGCTTGTGGTTGGCTTTCTGATTTTGAAAGCTATATAAGACTTTATGACCAGATTATTTTACAGATCATCTCTCTCTTCTTTTGCTATGCTGCTGTTGTATACTCTCTATGAGGTCTTTTTTGTCTTGACGTGTGGCATGCCCTGCTTATTTTCTCTGTAGTTTTGAGAAACTAATTGCACAGCAGAAAGGACAGTTAATTCCAGGACTTGGCTGATCTCTTCTCAGAAGGATACCCTCTTCACTCAAGGTAAATGGCTTATACAATATTAGTATTATTACGTTATTAACTTGCAGCTTAGAAAATGTGGGTTCTTAAGAACCTAGGACAGGCGATTTGTAAAAATCTAAATAACTCATAAATCACATATTAAGGATGATTTGCTAAAGGTTTTAAGGAATACTCCTGTGAACTGTGAAGTACTGCAGTTCAAGATGAGAGAGTCATGACAACCATGTGTTTGAAAGATGAAGATGGGAGTCTCCTTGCCAAAAGCAAAGCATAGCAATGTGTCCTTCTAAACTTGACTTTTCTCCCCATGTAAGTGACCTTGTATCATCTTGTGCTTCAGTACAACACGCTGAAGTCCATATTGTTGATATTTTTGTTAGATTGAGTTAATGTTTTTGAGATTGCTTTTGTGGAAAATTCAAAATGTTTAAACATGATACAGGCCACTAATTTTATGCTGTGGAAAGACCTTTCAGTTGGTAGCAATTGCAAAGCGTCTGACATCTATTTACAAAGATTGAGTCTGACTTTAACTTTTCATATTGATGTACAATATAACATTAATATGTGTGTGTGTGTAGGAGTTCTTGGGATGCATCAGGATTTGCTATATGTGCTAAAATTTTCAGATTAAGATGATTGAGCTGTATGCTCTTTCTGAGCCTTTCCCTTCAGTTGTATATCTGCACCTACTTTGCAGTTCATTTTAGGGAAAACCTATAACAAGTAGAAGTTGAAAAATAGGTTTCTGTTTTGGAATTCAGTGTGTTGAACTTTTCTCTTAAGAGTTAGCAATAGACCCAAGTCCTGACATGTTTCCTCTTTTATCACAGACTTTAATATTCAGTACTAACCACATTGGGGGCTATTTGAGATAGTGTAGCATTTCTGCTCAGAATTACATTTCTGTTAGAATATTACATTGCTTCTGCTGCAAATTACCTGTATACCTAAATGTTGCTTTTCCTCTATTCTGATGAATTTTCATTGCCTTCCATGTTTTAGAGCTGTCATTTGTTATTACTGGCCCTAGTAGCAAACATGCACTTTAGTTGGATGAGAAGTGAACAGGTCAGGTTTATGTTGAACAAATAACTGTCATTGGTTTAAATATTCCTTAATACCCTACATTCAGTGATTGCCATTGCATTAGTACAAGGGTTTTTTTTTTATCTTTTACCCTTACCAAGTGAAATTTTAAGTTCTTTGATTTTCACAATGCTTCAGTTTAATCTCACTTTTGTTGCATCAACCTCATTATAAAAAGGAACACACACCAGTTGTCCTGAAGTTGATGTTTATTTCATATCAGTGTATTTAATAATTTTATTGTAAATCAAATTAATTTCAGCTGCTGCTGCTTCTTCTTTCACTTTTGTTTTACTTGGTAGGCTGCAGTCTCTGCCTTGTCAAATAGTGTTATCTCTTGACAGCCCTTGTGGTTTTCCAGGAATATTTGTGCTTTGGCTCAGTTAAACAGGGATTTTTTCATAGCTCTGCCTGATACTGATAAAAATTATCACTAGAACACTTTAAAACTCTTAGTAGAAAAGCTTTCTTTAGTTTCTCTTCTGTACCTCGTATCCACTGATATTATAGATGTTTAATAATACTAAAATCTGGAGCATGACCCTGCTTTACTGTGTACTAAATTCCAAATGGTTAAAGCAAGAGGTCAGTCCCCTGTGTTTACTGTTCATCAGTGTTTACCCTCATCACTGTTTGCTGTTCAGAATTTCCACTGACTTACTGCTGTTTGACATGTTAGTAAGATTTAGCTAGAGTGGATGATGCAGCATTAAATTAGCTTATTATTTATTCTCAAATTTGTAAAGAGCAGCTGTCCCTCTGAAGCTAGTTGCAATGGGTAGCATCTTCCTTCTTCAGTGAGGTCTCTTGAAGGCATGTGAAAACCCAGAATTTCAGAGTCTGCAAGATACAGTCTCTGTTTCCTCATGCAAACTGGCTTTTCAAATGCACAGCAATGTCTGCAAGCCACTGGCAGTTAGAAGAAAACCACTGAACATAAATGAGACATAAGATTTTTCTGACTTATTGGAAATGTTAACTTTCTCTTCAGAGAGGTGTAGGAGAAGAGACCCACATATTTGTCATCAGGTATGGTAATTTGCTGTATCCTGAACTGAAGGTAGAGGTCCTACTTGCATTAAACACAACAGCAACTTTCTGTTTCAAGGAAAACCACAGGCAACTTATCAAATCTTGCTGAGTTCACACAGCATTGCTGTTATGGCTGGATGGAGTGTTACACTGTGCTGCCCTCCCTGGTTACCAGAGACCATGAAATTTCACTCAATGATTTCTGCCTTAATCCTCTACCTTGACTGAGTCATATGCTGTCATTTAGAAATATATTTGTTACTAGCTGAGACTACATGAGAGAAAACCTACCTTATCCTTGAATGAATTAGTATGATTTGGTTTTGCTGTTAATAACAAATATTTTCTAGTCTGAACTCCTGTCTAATTTATTTCTCAGCAATCAAATCTTGCCAGCTGTTGGTCTGCAGGTTTTGGGAACCTTTTATTGTCAGAAGCCTTTTCCCATGTAAGTTTTTGTGTGCTGGAATGAGGTGAAATAATGAGTTCGGGCTGATTTTAAAAATATATTCACTGAAAAGCACGTTCTGTAGAGCTGAAAGCAATTTCTTGTGGAAAAAAAAAAACAAACAAAAAGCCAAAACAAGACCAAAACACCAAAACTTGCACTTTTCATAATTTAGCTACATTCTGTTAAAAATGGATGGTAGAACTAGTTGTTACTACATTTATGTAATGTGTTTTGTTAATACAGCATTTATTTCTATGGTGTAGTATTTCCATTCTGGTTTTCTCTGATTGCTCAACTTCCTGTGTTGGGTTCCTCTCATGTGCTATCAGTGCAGATGGAAGCAATGAACTGTCTTGAACTTGTCTTTCTGTGGGCTGAGGCCCATCTCCCCCAGAAAGCACCTTGCTGCATATAACCTGTAGAGAGCACTACCAAGCAACCCGAGGCAGAGACTCTGAGCAGAGGATCTGACACATTTTTAGTTTGCAAGAGGAAAAATAGTTGAATTGATTGCACTGAAAGAACTCCTTTTTCTTTTCTCATATGCCTTCTTCATTAAAGGTAAGGGAGTGAAGCAGTAGATATTTAAAAAAAGAAAAAGAAAAAGAAGGAATCACAATCAACCTGTACTCAAAAATCTCTGTTAACCATAGTCATCAAACCTGTATGAAAAAAAAAAGAAAGAAAAAAAGAGCTCAATTGTCAGTGGACATGCCCACACAGAACTTAATTGCTATATATAGCGCAAACCGCAGTATTGAATTCTCTAGTCAGATATTGCAGAAACTTGCATACAGAATACTTCAAGTGGGTGGCTAGGTGCATGCTTATGAAGTTACGAGAGCCTTTGTAAACTGTGTTCAAGAAGCATGGACGTTTCCATACTACAAGGAGAAGTTAGCTGTAAAGTCTTGAGAGATTAGGAAAGGAGGGGGAATGTTTTCATTGCCCTCAACGGACAGAAATCACAAGGTACTTAGTACTGTAAGTATATGTATTGTTAAGACAGAGACTGATTGTAAGAAATGCCCAGTCCTTCAAATTCCAGTGAAAGTACATTTGGTATGATTCTTGTATCCCTCAAGAGAAGATGCAAAGGTCAGAAAACCAAGAATTATCTACTTCTATATACTTACCTATCTACTGTATTTATTTTTCCTCAACTGGCAACATAAAAAGAATAATCTGCTTGGTTTTCAAGTAATGGTCAATTAGGAGTTCCTGAACTGGTGAAAAGTCAACAGGTTTCCAGTTTTGATGTGAAAACCCAAACAGTTTTGTTAGTGTTCAGATAGAGGAATTTTTAAAAATTGACATAGTATTTGAAAATTATATGCTTGCTTCTACATTATTTAAATGTAACACATGAAAAATAAGTGTACTGTCTTTGTTCCTGACCTGAGCGGCAATATCCTTATTGTGCTTCTTGGCAGTCAGTCCTAGTAGTTTCTGCTTGTTGTTCTCTGTGCCGGTGTGGGGCTTTGCCTTTCCAGTCTTTCTCACAAGCAGTACTTAAGGTTGCCTAGTCAGCTTTCCTAAAAGTCAGTGGCCTCTTCCCTTGAATAAAGCCTAGTGAGTCAGCTTTGTAATCTTTCAAATACATCTTGAAGTGTCTTACTTTTCTGCAGTGTAAACAAGGGTGAGCACTATAGCTGGCAATTATGGTACCCCTTTGAATACTCCAAACTGAGAGGACTGAAGGATTATGAAGGTAGAATTTAATCATCATGGATATGGTATAAAGGGTGAGGGAAGGGACTGAAAAATCATGCTTTGGTATTAACAATACTGAAAAGACATGTTGGGATTTCTCTACTAGTCTTTGCCTCAGGTGCAGGTACGTTAGAAGAAGGGCAAGCAATGCAATAGTGTGTGTGGTATGTCCTCACCTCTGGCCCATTCACTCTTTCCTAAGAAAAAATAAAGAAGAATAAAACACAGGCTCCAGAGAACTGTGAAATGCATGCAGTGAAAGCAGTTTTCTGCTTTATCAATTTCAGTTATTTGATCATGGTTAAAATACAGATTGTGAATGTTGTAGTGATGGAAGATGGTACTTCCATCTTTCCAGATGGAAAGTGATGGTACAGCTTCCCTTTTGCCTACTGCAAAGCCACCTGTGGCTGGGTAAACAATAGGAAGCATCAATGAAATATATTTCTGAGAGAAAACTTAGATGAACCTTGTCTGTTGTGTAAGATGTTTATAATAGGAAAAAATCTGTATTGTCAGATTTAGTTTTAAAGGTCACCTGCTCATCCCCAAATTCTGTGTACAATTCCTGTGAAAATTATTTAGAAAAAAACGATTCTGTCATTACCATTGGAAGCCTGTATCCTCTCCCTCATAAAAGCAAACAGTCTTTCCTCCTTTGCAGTTGCAGATTTCCTTATTTATATTCAGACTAGTGATTTCTACCAGGAATATTTTTTCCACTCATTTCTTCTTTCCTATTTTTTTTTTGTGTAGGATTAGTCTGTGCACTGCAGTAGTATCTTCCCTCTTCTCCATTTGCTTTATCTGTACTCTGTTCTTCACTCAGCAATCAACTTAACAACATCTGTATACTTTCACTGCTTTCAGTCTTCAGTTCATATTTCAGTTCACATACAAGGACCCTTTTCTGTTACCTCCTTTTTACTTACACATAATTCCTTTCTAACACTGTAATTACTGTATTTATGTTCACCATATTGTGTTGTCTTTTCATTTCTTGTCTTATGATTCCTGTAAATATCAGCTGTACAGCTCTAGCTATGGTATCTGACTTGTATGTTCCCATTTTTTTATGTTTTCCTTAGATTTGTACTTCACAAGCGATGTAGTTTGTGTGTGTGTGTGTTCTTGTAAAAGCTCATTTTCCTTCTGGTGTTTGTCTATTAATATATTTTTGAATATCAAAGATGCTCTCTGTAATCTTCACAGGTTTTCCCACATTTATGTAATTTTCCAATTTAAATAGTACACTTGATGTACCTTCCTTCAGCTAAGGAATTAATATGGAAAATGGAATTGACAATGTGTTTTAATAAAAAGATAACAAAGCAGTTCATGTGCTACTGAGCTTAAAGTTATGTGTATCCCTCAATAACATTCATTTTGCTCTATAGCGTGGTGCTTTGAAATGGAAGGACATACTTGGGACTGGTAGAAAAAAAGAGTAGCGTGAATGTTTGTATGTTTTACTACTGAATATAGTGTATTACAGTGGTGTCCTTATGGAACCATATTACTTCCTCCTGGACTGAGGATCTTTCTCACAGATTCTCTCTAAAGCATGGAAAAGGGAGAAGTGGAAAAGAGGATTCATGGTGCTGCAGAAGGAGCCCCATTCCTGTTCCATTCCAGCTTCCCTGCAGCAGAAAGATTGTTCCTCAACTTTGATTGTGGCCTTGGCACAGGGGTTCCCCCGAAGCCTTGGACAGGGCCACTTTCCAGAGTAAAGCCGTCCCTAGGAAGAGGAGTAAACAGAGATGGTGATGGGGCAGCATTGACAAAGATGGTGTGTACGGGACAGCCACGGTTCCCTCATAATTTCCACTTTATCTTCCTATAAGTAAACCCATGGTCTCTAACACTAACTTTTTCAGTGTCTGGATAAACTGTGAGTTTATAATCAACATTGTTTTTAAGCAGAATAGCCTGGTGTACTGGGAAAAGGTGGAAGTAGAGGAAAATAATTGGTTTTCTTTCTCAGATTGGAAAAGAGTAGGTACAAAGTTGGTTTTGTGGGCTTGAAAATGACTTTAAAATACTTCATCTGCAGCTTGCTTAAACAGTTTGCAAAGCCCAGTGCTGAAATGTCAGGTAGAAGGCTGCACTGTGGGCCAAGGTAACAGGGAAATGGCATGCCAGCCCAGAAGGAGAAAGGTTTGTTCTGCTTTCAAGTCTGTGGAATACTTCAGTGAAGGAAGGACAGAGCAAAATGTTTGTCTGTATACTTTGCCTTTTAGAAGCAGGAAACCTGAAAAGGGCTTGGCACTCAGGAGAGATGGGAACTCTGAAGCTGAAGCTTAGGTAGGTTTCCCCAATAGGGAGTGTATTTAAAAAATGCTTGAGGTGTTTGTCAGGATACTGAGTTCAAGCAAGATAAATTATATTACTTCAAAAAAGCAGTCTCACTGGAGGTTCTGGTGCAGGTAATTTGTTATTTGTGTTTTTCTGTATTTGCAGGAGAGTTGGGTGCTGGGAAGGGCTGAACTATAGGATGCTGCTGAGAGAAGAGTATCTATTACAGCAGAACTAAAATTACAGGCAAAAATAAAAACAGAAAGTACCTATGGGGAAAAAAGAGTAATGCTAGAACACCAGCTATTCTGTACGGAGCATGCTTAATATTCAGTTTAGTCTCACATGACATATTTATGATCAGTGTGTGTGCCTCAATGAAGGCACTGCCTAAAAATGTATTTGTTAATTAGTTTTGGTGCAAGAAGTAACGAGAGCACATGTATTCCTCTTCTTCATCAGCTGCAGAGTTTGCTTCTCGATAGAGGAACATGCAAAATGATTTCAAATGTGCCGGATTTGGGTTTCTCCTGGAGTCGTACCCTTAAAATCAGCAGAAGGGAGGGAGGGGAGGTACTCTGTCTATTATCATCAAGCTCTGCTAATGTAGCTCGGGCACCACGTGACTGCAGAAAAGGCTATTATCTCAATGAAAAGGAAACTGCTTTTTAGAGCAGCAACAGAACAGAAGCAGGAGGAATTTTCGAGTACTCCACCATGCTGGATTGTCAAAGGGGGATCTTTCTGATCAGCAGTTAGGGAAGGATTAACGTGGCCAGTTTGTCAGCTGTCATTAGAAGCAGATGACAGAGATGATAAGCTGCTGGTGCGCACGTCCTCACTCAGCATGTGCTTTGGTTTACATCAAGACATAACACTGGTTTGGGATAATGGAGAGCTGATATTTTTAAGACTGTAAATTTACTGGTAATTGTATCTTTTTTTTTTCTTTTTCTTTTATTTTTCCTTCCCCCCCACTCCCCACCCCTCCTGCTTTTAATAAAAAGCCAGTGTGATGGATGGGGAATTTATCTACATCTTGATCTGAAGACACAGAAAAACTAGTGAGATCTGCCTTCAACTGCAAAGGCTGGAAGACGACAAGGTGTGTTTCTGAAGTGCCGTGGCTTCATTGTTAGTGCTCTCTTTTTGCGTGTGCTTCTGTGTGTGCATCATAGGTGTGTGGATGGGGGGGGCAGGGAGGGGATGGGCAAGGAGGGGTTGTTGGTTTGGAGGAGTGGGAAGAAGAGCTAATTTCTTTTGAGCAAGAGAGTTTAAAGATAATGTTTCTAAACAACAAAGAAATAATGTAAATTGGATTCTCTGGTTTCTGCAGTTTCCCCCTTTTTTATGGCTACAGGTGTACTTGTGGTTGCCTGTGACAGTTTTATGGGTTTATGAGGCTAAATATATCTGAGTCAGTGCACAGGAAATATTTTTGTAAGCAAGTTTTCTGGCATCCAGAATAACACACAAACCCATCTATATTTTCCCATTGTTAAGAGGAGGTGGAGCCTGAGAGTGTTTTTTCATTGCAGTAATTACTGTTAAATATTCAGTAATTTCTATGCATATGAAAAAGTACAGAGTAAGTCAAACTGAGACATTTTTGCAATAAAGGTTTCTCTTTCTGACCAAGAGCTTAAGTAGACAAAACACACTGAAACATTTGTAGTCATTATATAACTTTCTCTATCCCCTGGTCTTAATAATTTCCTTTACAGGTATGTGATCCCATAAACAGAATGACATTCAATTAATCTTCAGACCTTGTATTTATCTCATAGTTATTCATGCTGATGTCATTAAGTATCTTGGCATGTTTACCTTTCCTTTCACCTTGGGAGGGCAACATTTAGTATTGCAGATTAATTTAATGATAATATTCCCTGAAAAAAGGTATAGATAGTTACTTTTAGTCAGTGAAGATAGTGTGCTGTCTCCCCTGCTCAGGAAGTTGTTGCAGGCTTGTTGGCTTTATTTGCCTGTTGTACACAGCATTAAGCCCAGCATTACTCTTCACCTCACAGCAATAATACTAATTCCAGGCCATCAAAATAAAAAGATAAAATGAAGTGTTTGGTTTTTCATAGGAGTGCTCATTGTCACTTTGTTAGAATTTTGCCTCCAAACTTAAGGGCAGGATTGAGAAGATGCATAAACTGGATCATTATTGCAGTGCATTGTCAGTTTGCATAAAGTATGTTTTCCCGGATTCAGATTGAAATAGTAGTGGTGACTATCATGCTTAGAATCCATTCAAGAATCAACTAAATACATACAGGAAATGCCGTAGCTTATTTTATCTAGGACTTTGAAAAACTTGTGCTACTTTGAGATATGAGGGGGGAAGGAAAATATTATTGTTTTTCAAATTAATGTAGTATGTGTTTGAAGAGGCTTTATTTCATACTGTGAGGGCAGAGCCAGAACCGTAAACAAGTTAGCGCTATTTATTTGCTTGTCCTCTTTTGTCTAGGTTTGATTATTTTAATTGCAAAATACCTACATTTTGATACAGAGGCCTGGGGCAGGCGGTGCCGTTGAGTAGAAGCTTGAGAGCCTGTCATATTTGCGGCACCAAATGTCGAAGTCTCAAGAACAATGAAACTTCCTCTTTGCTTCTTGTGTTTTCTTCCTTTATTTCGTTACAGAAGATCTAACAAGATAGTGGAGGCTGAGTAGTGCTTGCTCCAATGCTGGCACCTATGTTTGTAAAAAAATAGGTTTTTGCTGCTTGTAAGGTCATGGTTTGCCTGGTGCCTTTTGGGATGCATTAAGGGGGGAGATTTGAACAAAATCAACATTTTGTACAGCCTATGTTCTTCAGGTGGCTCTGTGTGCTCACAATACTCCAACTGAGGTGTTTTCTTTCATAAATATTTTCTTACAAAAGTACAGTGTATATAGCAAGTATAAAACTTCAAGCACTGTCTTTGACCAGAGTCATATTGTTTGCCTACTCTTCTAAATCCTGTATGCTCCTGTAGTCAACAACTGACACTGGTAATGTTCAAAAGTTGTGTCTTTTTTCCATTTTTTTATATAAAGTTTTTTTATTACTTCAGTAAGGTGAATTGTTCATGCAAGGAGGAAAGACATGACTGCATTGCAAAATATACCATGGTGTAAGAAAAAAACCCGTCTTGGAAAGTCTGAGCTAGAGAAGTACTTTGAAGTGTTTCATTTCACTCCAGAGTTCTTAGTATGATATTTAATAACAAATGTCATTAGGAAGTCAACTGGCTGGTTGCATTTCGTTTAGTGACATTTTATTTATTTACTTAGACTAGTAACAGGGAAAAAACTGAGGAAAGGTGTGGAAACAACCTTAATTCTCAGAATCTACTTCATTAATAAATGAAACAAATACTATAGAATTGCCCCATAATTGTAGTAAGAGGGGCTAAGGAGCAGGTCTACAAGCCAAGCTGAGATGACTAAATGAAAAGACTAAGTTGATAATCGCTGTACCTGAGAGGAAATCCTGTTGGAGTTGTTTTACTGCCTGTATTCCTCCTTAGCTTTCCTTACATTCACCTATTGCAGGCCTAGAAGGATGTCTGAATTGGACTAAAAATTATTATTTATTTATAATGAGCAGGTAAAACTTTAGTCTCTGAAGGTTTGATTTGAAAACCTGTCTTTCAGAAGTAGGCAGCTCTCAGTATGCAGGAGTCTGTGGCTGACCCTGTGGGTAATTTCAGTGGTAGCTGGAGTTGTACAGTAATGGATAGGGAAGGGCTGGTTGGGATATGAGGATACAGAACGTAAGGAAGATCACAGGAACTTGATAAAAATCCTAAATAAAGAATCAAGCCAAAAGTTTATGATAAATGCACTTAATTTGCAGTGTGTGTTGTACCTGAGTCTCCTCTTTGCTTTTTTTTTTTTTGTTCTCATTTCCTTTTCTTCCATGCATGCTGTCCCCAAAGAAACTTCATATATTCAAGGCCTGCCTGGACAAGTTCCTGTGTGATGTACTCTAGGTTACCCTGCTCTTGCAGGGGAGTTGGACTAGATGATCTTTCGAGGTCCCTTCCAACCCTTGGGATTCTGTGATTCATCAGGATACTGTAATGCTCTGATTTTCCATTCCTAATAGGATAGACTGTTGTGATTGAGCAACCGTCTAACACAAGATGCTCATGAAGACGCTTCTGTTAGAACTGTGTGGCAATAAAATTATTTTTGTTGCTTTTCCTGAAGTTTTTCCAGGTATTCAGTCCAACTAGTTTAAATGTGTGGCATTTTTGACATTGGGGTAGTGTACTGCAGGTTTCTGGTCAACTTCTATGAATGGAGTGGCTGTTTCATCCCCTCTTTAGTAATTATATTTCAAAATTAAAAATACTTGGAATATATGCAATTCCTTCTTAGCACTTGTGAGTCTTCTTTGCCATAAATGTTTTTATCATTAACACATTATTTTCAGTTTATTTTTACAAAGAATATAAAGTGGCTGATAAAGAATATTCAGCTTTAATAGTAGAGTAACTTTGTTTTCGTTGGGCTGCAGGATACAGGCATAGGTGTGTCAGGCTCATGGAATGGTTTATGTCCTGGAAAAGAGAGAAGTAACAGTTTGACATCTTCTAGTCTTGGAAGAAAAAAAAAACCTGAAGCTTTCGTGAAGTCAGTGACAGAATTCTGATTTATTTCAGTTGAGTCCTGACTGCCCCTTAGAACTCCTCAATTTTTTCCAGAATGTCCTTTCTGCTGGTAAAGGAGCTGTGGTAAAGCCTGTAGGGTGTTACTTGTAAGCATTGTGGAGGCCAAAGGTATATATGGATTTAAGAAGGAATTAGGCACAACTGAAGATAGGTTCATAGGAAAGAGAAGGGACAGTAACACCACAGCTAAGCTTGAACCACTGATTGTCAGAGATAGAGAAAGGAGATACCAGGGAGAAGGATCATTCTGCATCTGCCTTGTACTTTTTTTCCTGAGACATCTGCTGTTAGCTTTAATGACAGATTAGTCACTGTCTCTTTCATTTGACTCATATAGCCACTCCTATATATGTTTTATTTGGTAATAGTCTATATTTATATATGTATGTGTATACACACACACTCTTGAATGCAAAGCTTGTGTCCACAAGGTTTTATTCCTTGGCAGTTGTTTTGCTTTAAGATGTGTTAAAAATACAATTAAACTTTCATCTTCTTTTCTTACTGGTGGTTTCAGCAAATAGAATGAAGACTGACATGAAATGTGAAGTAATTGGTGTTTATGTTCACAGATCAGTTTTTAATCTCATGGATGTATTAAGAATGTATTTGATTAGGGTGTACAGGCTACGTGGACATTTAATTTTTATGAAGTTAATGGTACTTCATGAGTGCTTGCAAGACACTTGTGTGGTCTCTGACATAATTTATTCTATTAGTTTTGATTTTTGTACTTAGTAACAATGTACAGACTTAGTACTCTCATGGCTTTGCCAAGAGTTTAACATACATGTAACATATACCTATATTAAGTACAAAACTGTAATTCTGCATGTTGGGAGATGATACAAGTATAGTAATTTATGCATATAGCTATGTTTGCTCAAAAAGCATGTGTTAGACTGATTGCTCTGCAAACTTTAATAAGAAAAAAGAATACAATTTTTTTTCATTTCCCAACTCTTATGCTGCTGCTCCAACATAAAATGGATGATACTGGCAAGGGTACCAGAATCAGCAGGAAGCACCTGCTGGGGGAAAGTACTTGCTCATGCAAAAACAGAATAGGAATAGGAGCCAAACCTCATCTAGTCTCTCCCACAACAGACAGGACCATGTCCTTCTCACTAGGAGCAAGGAGCAAGGCTGAGGCAAACCATCTTAGGCTAAGGAGAGCATTGAATTTTCTGTGGGAGATGCTCTAAATGCATCTCAGAAGCAGAGTGGATGGGTAAGCCAGTCACTGTGCTGAAGAGGGGGATTTGTGTGTACAATTTCAAGAAGCGGCGCAGGGTTCTGAACCTCATGTAGGCACCAGCCACATCCCTGACTGACAGAAGATATCAACATGAAGCTGAATTTTTCCTTTACTATGAATGTGGTCATTTGTGAAACTGAGTGATATCATTTATGTAACTTGTATATGTTTGTTCTATTGTTAACTTGCAACCTTTTGGAACAAAGAAGCTTGAATTCTTGATTCTTAAAACAGAAAATTTATTGTTAGACACAGTTGAACAAAATGCAGGCTTATGAGAGTATCTCAGTATTTTAGAATGAAGTGTGGAGTATATAAGTGTATCTTCCAGGTATGTGTGGAGTAGGCTACCCATTTGCCACAGTAACAATGTCAAAATATGTAGAAATGCTTTAGATAATGTTTAGGTGCACTTCCTGTAAGTCAGAGTTCTAATTCAGTGCTTGACATTCAAAAAAATGGCTTGAAGTTTCGACATACTTCCTAGTAATAGGTGGTTGGGTCAAAGAGAAAAATAAACCCTGTTAGTGCTGCAGCTATGTGAAAGTCAGAAACATGGGTTCAGTTTTTAATTAGGCACCGGAGAAGATACACAGAGCTGTGTTTTCTGAACGGCGTAAAAAATTTTAGTAAATTTGGTAAATATTTTCAGTAACAGCATCTACTCCAGAATTGAAGGAACTTTATTTTGATGACCGGGTTAGAGCTATGAAAGGTGGCATGCAACATAAACATCTCTTGCTGAGGTTCTAGTGGAGGCTTGATTACACATCATATTACACCTATGCATGTAGAGATGCTAAGTTGATCTTCATAACCAGGAAGACAGACACCTCTCTAGGTGTGTGAAGTCGTTGAAATCAAAATTGATAAGTGATGGAAGGCAATTTAAATACGATAGGTTTGACATCTGCGTGCATAGGTTTGATAACTGTGTTACAGAATACAACTGATGCAGAAACATGATGCTATTCTTTCTGACTCGCTCTCTGCTTTTTACTTTTTAGCCTTATTGATTGCAGTTTCATGATATTTTTATTGATGGAATATATTTTACCTAAAGTAAGCAGACTGGTATTTGACTGGCAGTTAATTGGTATTAAATCCTAACGTAGGCATGCCCATGCAACAGAGATGTGATATGTAAATGCCTTTATCTATTGTGATTGGTCATGATTTTCCCCACTGCTAAAATAGACATCTTGAAAATCACACTGAACTATATAAGATTACTGGTATTCTTGGTAATCTATGCAATTGTATCAGTTATGTTTATGAGATTAGAAAATATTCCTGGGTTTGAGTTTCTCCATGATGCCTTACGCTTGTGAGAGCAGTTTCTGTCTTCCCCTCTCACTGATCTGTTTTTCCCCATGCTCTTTGGTGATGTCTAGAGGGGAAAATTAGTGGGAATTTTAGTGAACAAATAAGTTTTGAAACTGATATTGGCACAGAGGATTCAGTAGAAGTTAAAATATGCTTACCTCACTGTTCCAGAAGTATCATCAACTGGAAATAAAAGCTATTTAAGTACAAATTTTCCTATAGTATTACCCTTTTCTGTGTTGTTAGATTTGCTTCGTCAGCTATGATTTTAACAAAGTTTTATTTTAAATCACACTAGATTTGAAATGCTAGGCTTCTAAATCAGTCTCATAAGTTCTCATAAATTAAAGTTGTTAGTAATTGTGAACTGTAACAAATATTCTAGATTAAGTAAACATTTTGGGGGGAGAATTTGGGCTCTTCCTTTTCCAGTGAAAATACTTGCAGGCTTAATAGTTTTGCCACCATAATCTGATACTTATCAAATGTAACCTAGAAAGTTAAATGGGTTTAGAATTACCTTTGTTTCTCTGTTTTTTATTGTTTTCTAATTTATCTATGCACCACAAACAAAATGACACGATAATGACTGGCATATTTACAGATAATGTTTTGGCATTGTATCCTGGTGTTTTAGTCTGGTGTTTTAAGGGGAGCTTTAGTGGTATTAAGCTGCAGTTGTCTTGTCTTTGAGTATTAAGAATCTCAATAACACTAGAGCAGTAGAATCCCAAACCTGAAAATATGATAAAGTCTTGAACAATTTTCTGTGGTTGGTACAGCCTGCCTCCTCTTTGACAGTGTTTTGATGAAAACAGACTTTTTCCTCTTTAAAAGTAGGAATTGAGCATACCTGTTATATGTTATGTAAAAAAACAAACAAACAAAAAAGCTACTTTCTTCCTCTGTTATTTTTTCTCTGTTTTCTTCTTAAAGCCTAATCTTGCTATTCCTGGGCATATTAGAGGTGGCTGACGTAGCCTAATCTGTAAGCAGCTGAGTGGCTATGTTAAGAGCCTTTGCTTATGGGAATACAGAAGGTAAGGAACCATCTTACAGTGCTGGATCAGCCTGGAGGGTGTTTTGAAAAGTCTCAAGCAGGACCAGGGGTTTCTCAGATTTGTGGTTTTGAGCAGTTGAGAAAAACCTTTTTCTCCTTCAAGATTTAGGTAGATATTAAAGAAAATCCTATTAAATGCCACTCTGTAACACTGAACATTAATGTTAGCCATTTATTTGATTGTTACAGCATGTGTTAAAAGAGCTGCTGCTGCCCATTTGCAGCCTAATTGTTTATTGGACAGTCTTCCTGGTGTCATCTTGAAGTGTCTTTCAGGTAAAAAATTCATGAGCATTATTGGCTTTCAAGCTGCAAAATGGAATATGTCATCTTCTTACTGCCTAATACACCACTCTAAAGCCATTACACAGGAGTAAGGGAAAAGATATTGTTGAGGAAGAAGGCTTTGGCTTAAACATTTGTTTATAGTCTGTTATAGCTTTGTAGACTGAGCAAAAATGTGAGGAGTAGATGTTGGAGCCAGTTTTCTTTTATACATGGGCTCAATGGCATCTGGTACTAAATATTCTTCTTAGTTCTAGTTTCTGGATTTCAAGAATAAAATAGAATTTAGTAAATATTACCATGAATCTTATTTTAACGCTACCTATAATAGACTCTCTTTCAAACAAAATTGTATCTTCTAAGTAACAAGTGTTATTTTCAGATAGAAAAGGCTACAGGTGCATGTCAGATTTTGGTGTAAGTCCTGTAAAGCTGACTAGTTTTTCAGCTTGCTGCTACCTTCCTCATAGAAACCCTGTTTTCTGTTTGCTTTATACTAAATTACTGTTGTAGGGTGGCAAGGATTTGAGGCAGTTTCATCTGTAGTGAAAGTGTTTGTGCTGTTTCAGGAATAAAGCATATCATTGAAGAAGTTAATTTATATTTGTAATTTGAGGTTGCCATCATCAACAAAGGTATTGGGCATCTTGTTATTTTGGCAGACTGGTAGTTTGTGGTATCTCCCAGTTCCAGGCATTCGGTGAAGAATGGGTATAAGTAAATCAGTTGTAGAACATGTAGCTTATGTATGCAAAGGATGCAGGAGGATGGTTTACTATATCTTTAACTTTCTTTCCTGACAGACTTTTTTGCAGTGGATTCTTGCTTTGATTTAATTTTACCAGACACAAAGTCTTTTTTTCCTTCTCCTTTCATTTCCCTTCCTCTTCACCTCTATTTTATTGCTCCTTTCCAAACCTTTATCCATTTCTCTCTGTATTTGTTGAAATACTCATGCAAGAGAAAGCTTGCACATGACGATGATGAGCTTTTTTGATAGCAGTGTGATGTGTTGGGTGGATGGGCTTAATTAACTGATTGGGAGTCTGACAGGTCTACAACAAAAAGTGCTGTGAGACAAAGCAACCCTTCCTCCTGAACTGCTGTGGCTGAACAATGAAAGGTTGGCCCTAGGCTCCAGTGGCTCCAGCCTCTGATCTAGCATCTTATCTCGCCTCTGACAGCGATTTCCTTCTGAGGCCTGGGAAAGTGGCTAGCAAATATTGCCTTCTTCAAAAGGATTAAAGACTGCGTTGTATATCAATATTAAATATTTTCCAGTTCAGAAGTGGAGCCAGTGAAAAAAAAAGAGTTCATGAGCAGGAAAAAATGTGAAGAATCAGAAGTTTCATGTGACTTCCAGCTTTCCTCTGGCTTCTACCAGAATAAATGCTATATTGATGTACATCAGTAATTTTGAAACCAAGACTGAAAGCTTCTAGTCATGAGAACTTCATAGGAAAAGACTATGAATTATAATGGCTGCATGTTTAGTGTATAATTACCAAAGGAATATGAGCTGTTTATATTTTTTAATTGGGCTATTGGAGAAAATTTTTTTGCCAAACTTTTCATTGACTTACAATATTTTTGGTCAGTAAACAGCTTTTTTACTGTTTGCTACTCCATAAAACAGTGACTTTAATAAATCACTTCTATATTTATCAGCTGAGGCTACACCAAATGCAGGTATTGGTGTGCTGGAAGGTTGATAGTATAGTATTGCTACCTGATTGCCTCTATATGGTATTTTACCTTTTGTTTGCTGCTTTTAAGGTTGAAATAGCAGCTTTGAAGGTGTAATCCTCATTTATTCTTTAACTGCATTTGTTAGGCTTATAATAAATCTAACAGTTTAACAGGCCTTGTTTGGAAGATGGCCTGCCCCGATAAGAGATAAAATGCACATTATCTTCTTCTGCATTGACTCTGGATGATTAGCTGCTTTCACTGATGCTGAGGATCAGTGCTGGAACGTTTACTCTGCATGACCATGTTCCTGTGTGGCATTTGAGGAATGGAGGAGATGTTATAAATTCATGTAACGGATTTATGCTAGATTTTTTTCTTTCTCCTTCTTCATGGGGACTCTGTTTTTCTTTTTTTTTTCTCCCATGTTTTTCAATTTTGGTTTTCACTGTTTCATTTTTTTCCCTTTGAAAGAAGAATGCTTACTATTGCTGTATAATTAGGTTAAGTCTGTGTACTCTAACTCTGAGAGGTTGCTGGTAGAGGATGTGAAGGAGGATGTGCTGTCACAACAAGAGCAGAAACTATTGTTTTATTACTGATAACAAGAAAAAATGAATTTAAGCCTCCTTCAGGCTTGATTGTTTCAATATCCCAGCATCTGGTAAAAACTGGTTAGGTCTCAATTACTGTAATTGCAATCATATAGTGTCAAAGGGTTCACTGATTTAATATTTCAGTGTTTGCGATCTACATTTAATTATTGGAAAAAAATAGAGACTTTGTCTACAAGTATTTTGGATGATTAGACCTCTGGTAGCTAAATGGAGAAAGTGATATAATGCATTTACAGTGTTAAATGTAAATACAAAGAAAGTGTTTACTTACCTGGGATGTCCTCTTGGTACAGGTAATCTATTGGAGCCTAAAATTAGTTCTCTGGGTATTTTTAGTAATAGTAATTCTGCTTCTGTAATTATCTACCTCCTTATGTGAAAACCCTATGGTGGATGTATTTATCTTTCTGTTGGTCCATTGTTTCTCATTGACGCCCAGTAGAATTGAAGTTTGAGGGTCATCTGAATCGACATTAGAAATTTGGCTCTTAGTTATTTTCGTAGGGGTTTTCTTTGTAGGACAAATGGAACAAAAACTAAATATATATTGAGAAGAAAAATACTAATCCCACATTGGTATATTACATTTGTATTTTGGAGTGTAGTACAGCTCCCGGACAACTCACAATGAAAAAGGGAGTGCCTGGACTTGCATGACACTTCATTCTGCAAGACATGCATTCAAATTCAGCTTTGTAAGACATTTTCTTTCAAATAAAAATTGGTTTAGTTCAGCATCTGACATATCATGACGCTATTTTTTTCATTAACAAACATATGTCTCTGTTTGTCTCTCCTCAATGCAGTGATTACTCCTCGTTTTGTTTTTTACTAATTCCCAATTTGGTTAATCCTTTTCTTATTCTTTACCATGCTAATAAGCCTTGCCAACTTGTTTCAGAAGACATATGGTAGAGCTGATACTACATTTCCATTTCTTCTAAAACACTGAGTGAACCGAACTGTGCAATTTCTTTATCTTTGTTTTTTTCTGGGAATTCCTGCAGAGATGTATAAAAAGATCAGAGGAGCAGGATGAATGCTGCTTTCTAATCTAAGGTAGTTCCCTATAGGGGAGGTTTATTGAAGTAAAACTTTGAGCCTCTGACTTGTCATTCTACTCATAGTGGCATCAGTTTTGAATTGTCATGTTTCCTGGAAAAATTCACACTTCAAGTTTAGGAGCTGTATTTTGTGGTGTGAGAAGCTGTGTGGTTCTGGAACAACTTCAAAAGTCCCTAGATTGTTTTGTTAAAATATTAATTTATTTAATGATATGGATTTTTTTATATTATGAAACTCTTAGTAATAATGAATAACCAAGACATTTTGGGGCTGATAAATTAATATCTATGGAGGGACTTAGGGCAGAACCTAAAAATATGCAGTGTGGCTGCTCCTGACCCACAGATGTTTGTATGTATGTCTACAATTCATCTATCAGTTCAATCTAAATTGTTTCCTAGGTGCCTGCTTTTAAGTACTACATGTGCTCAGAGGTACTTTCTTCTGAAAAATGTGGTTTTAGTTCCTTGCTTATGCCACATTAAATTTGTGGAGGTACCTAAATCCTCCAGACATCTTCATCTATTGGTATTCACAGATCTTGAATGTGAATTAGCTTATACAAAAAAAACACCCCACATTGCTTCAAAAAAAAGGCTTCTTTCTTTTTAAGAGACATGAAGAAGCTGGAGGGTGCTTTTCTCTTTGACTCTACTTTTTAGGAGTCAGTGCTGAGAAATGGGAAGTACATGTTTGCTACCCTTCTCAGCAGAAGCTACTCTTCTCTTAAGACAGTGTTTGAAGTACTTAGCTGTGAATTTAGTAGTATGGTCTACAGACCTAAAGATTCCTACTGCACTACAAGAGTTAACCATGCCCTCTTAACTTCATGAACATCCAGGTTTCACAAGCAGATAGCCTACCACCTAGGAGGCTGTCCTGCCTGGTGAAAAATCAGGCTTGAAATCCTTCTGTGAAGAAAGAACTGGATCCATTGCCCAGTTTCTGGCTATTGTATTTTGTATGTAGCATTATGAGGAGCAGAGCAGGAGATTATCTATGCATAGCTTATAATAGTTGATTTCCTCTCATTTCTTCTAGCTCAGGAGATTTTAGTTTCTTAATCCCCAAAGAATAGCAGAACCTAACCTGTCCTAGTCAGTCGCATAAACCCTAGTGAGATAGAGTTTGTGGGTGCATCCTCTTGATTTTAGTACTGTGTACTAGATACTGCTTAGTGACTTTCAGCCTGTGAGATTTTTTTTTAGATTGCATTAGTATTGTCTGTCTAGCTCCTAACGCTGGATTTTACATCTGCTCTGGAGCACCAGGTCATGGACAACATAGGAGCTGCAGAGCCTGCACAGATCTTTGAGATACAGAACGTAGTTTCTCATG
The DNA here is from genome assembly GCF_012275295.1 of Melopsittacus undulatus. Taxonomy (NCBI): domain Eukaryota; kingdom Metazoa; phylum Chordata; class Aves; order Psittaciformes; family Psittaculidae; genus Melopsittacus; species Melopsittacus undulatus. Next base: position 34,234,632 of record NC_047527.1, read on the forward strand.
AAGACATAGGGGAGAGCAGAAAGCAAAGATGGTTGTAGGTGGTAGATTTCCAGAAAAATTTATGATGAGTAAAAAGAAACGCGTAACTCATTCTAAGAACAAGCTGATAAGGCTGCGGAGAAAAAGACGTAATGGCCTGTAAGTGCAAACAAAATAAATAATTTATTTGTCTAGAACCATTTACTATGTTTAATAAGGAGAGATGGTACTAGTTTCATAATAATTATACTTTTGTTCCCTTAAATACAAAAGGCTGAAGATGTTTGTGGTGGGAGGATACTTTTAATATGTCTTCTGAAGGCAGACACTGCAGATCTAGTGGAATTCCTACAGAATAGCATCAGCGTGAATGAAAAGAATTGATACATGCATTAGTGGCATATGCTGGAGAGGGACTTCTTACAAAGACATGTAATGATAGGACTAGGGAGAATTGCTTTAAACAGAAAGAAGATAGATTTAGATTAGATACTAGGAAAATGCTGTTTACTGTGATGGTGGTGAGTCACTGGAAAAGGTTGCCTCTAGAAACTGTGAATGCCCCATCCCTGGAAGTGTTCAAGGTCAGGCTGGATGAGGCTTTGATCAACCTCATCTAGTGGAAAGTGTCCCTGCCTGTGGTAGAGGGGTTGGATGGAACTACATGAGCTTTAAAATCTCTTCCAACCCAAACCATTCTATGATTCTATGGTGGAGCTACCCGTGAAACTTTGGTTACTGTAAAAATGCACTTTCCCTTGCAGTAACCCTGACAGAGTAGTTGGAAAAACTGTCAATGACTTTTCCTATTTGCTTTCTTGTGGAGGAACAAGGTGTGAAGGGGTTGTTCCCCCTAAATGCTTTTCTCTGGCTTTATCTCTTACTATTCAGGGGAAGCAGATGGAAGTTGAAAGTTCGACAGATTTTCATGAATTCTCGTGCTTGCTTTTCTCAAGAAAAATAGTGAATTGGTTTACATTTCCCAGGTATTACTTGGGAAACGTAAGAAATTAAGAGATTCCCCAGCCTTTAGGCCACCATCTGAGTCTTTCTCAGAGGTCAGATGATCTCAGGAATGTACAGCTTCTTTATGCTGAATTTTTCTCACCCTGGTCAGTAAAAAATTCAGTCATTGAACAGACCCTTAAGGACACTTCCAGGTTTCCACTGACAGAGATGTGGAACTATTGTCTCCTAACAACTTCTCTTAATTACTGACAGTTTTCTTAATAGTATCTTGCTCCTTCCTTGGAGCTCTACTTGTTGTACTTGTGGTACTGTGTATTTTCACGAAAGTGAAACACATCAGATGGATGTATATTTCTACTTTTGTATTTGAATAGACATGTAAATGATTGCTGGGGCTAGAAATAAGTGGAGATACTGATTTGAGGAACAACCAGTTTCACAGGCCACACTGGAGGCTGCAGTAGATGTTTCATGCTCTGCAATAAGGTTGATGTTGGTGTGGCACTGTGAATGCCCTGACTGCATCACTGGAGAATTGCAGACTTCTCCAGCAAGTACACAATGATGGAATTTGCAATGGCATGTCTTCCGTTTGAGACCTCAGCTCTGCTTCACTGTGGAATCAGTGCTTCCTTCTTCTTGCAGTGGGCTGTTCTCAAAAGGTTGGCAGTGTGCGGATTCATAGTATCATAGAATAATTAGGGTTGGAAAGGACCGTAAGATCATCTACGTCCAATCCCCCTGCCATGGGCAGGGACACCACACACGAAATCCTGCCACCCAAGGCCTCATCCAGCCTGGCCTTGAACACTGCCAGGGATGGAGAATTCACATATGTATGTGTATATGTGTATATGCATATGGAGATACATGGCCAGATTGGGTGTGCTTCAAGCAACCTGGTCTAGTGAAAAGTCTCCCTGCCAGTGGCAGGGGATTTGGAACTACAGTCTTTAAGGTCTTTTCCAACACAAACCATTCTATGGGTAAACTCAATAGAGAACAGGTATTTTCAAATAGAATCTGACGGCATCCATTCAAAGACCAGCTGGGAGCTGTGTTTCAGGCATGACCCAGTCTTTTCCATGAAACCTGAGCAGTATTTAGAAAAAAAAACCCACAAAACAAAACAACAACAAAACCCCCATTTAGTTTAGAAAAAATCAGCTGGTGTTAAATTCTGAATCTGAGATGGCTTGGAGTCTTTGTTTGCCTGTTCAAGTTTCAGTAAATAGCCTTTCTCAGCATCCCTGCAGAACTGCTTGGATCATAGTCTCCAGGTTGTTTCTGCTAATATCTTCATTCAGCCAGTTCATTGGGAAAACCTAGATTTCCAGAACACCCTGTTACAAGCACACCTATTACCTGTGAACATCCACAGCTGCTAGATTTTATAAGGTGTCAAAAAGGAAAAGCAAAAGAGCTCTGCAGTTTTACCCACAACAGTTCCCTCATTAAACTCAGTGCATCCTGGCTGGGCCAGTAGAGGGAAGAGAACTGGTGGGACAGAAGTGAAGCGCTTGAAGAAGCCGGTAAACCTCCTTGTTTTGATACCTGATTTCCATTTTATGCTGGTGTGAAGTGATCATAGAATTACGGGCTCCGGCTCTTATTTTAGCACGGTATGAATCACTTCCCTATGCCCTTTGTAATAGTGATTTCTGCCTCCAGAATACTGGTATTTATTAAGGAGTATGTAACCTGAGGCAGGCGAGTTTTGTGTATTCCTGTGGTGCACAGGACAACAGGCAGCCAGGAGCAGGGCAGGATTTCCATGGGCTGTTTATTGCACATTTTGATAAGCTTGTGTTTTTTTAACACATGGTAGCTTGACAAGTTATTTTCCTTATGAGGTAGGTTATACATACAAAATATTTATCAGCTCCTCAGTGATCTATGGGTGTTCTGTTTCTACAGTATTGCACATGTTCTTGTGCAGGTATTCTGATTTTTAACTAAAGCTGCATGTGCTACCTTTTAATGTAGCTTGGAAACACATTTCATTTAATGTATTTCAATTCTGTTGTGTTTTTCTTGCTGTGTGGCACTATGGCTTTGTCTTTCCTCATTCAACCTTGTAAAATTACCATGAAAATTCAGCAACCCAGGCACAAAACGTACTTATCTGGTAGCAGTCAAAGAGATGAGAACACTTTGCTTGATCACCATGAATTTCCTTCTGAAGGAGTTTTGTGTAGCATTTTGTGGTGTCATAAAACACAGAGTTTTTATAAATACCTTTCAAAAAAACTCTATTTCAAATGATAGATTTGCCAAGTAAAAACTGAGTTGAGCATGGAATGAGAGACTTGAGAACAGAGAGCTCATGATTCTTCCACCGTAATCTTGCCTTTTCTTCTTTTCAGTTGCTGATATGTGTTCAAGATGAGTGGGATGGGAGAAAATACCTCTGACCCAACCAGAGCAGAGTCAAGAAAGCGCAAGGATCCCGATCAGCTTGGACCCAGGTTAGACCATTTATTTCTGAAGACACTGAAAAAGCAACACTTAAATTGTTACATGTGCACACATTTTTCAGTTAGAGAATGACAAACTTACATTCTTGCTAAGAGAAGTCAATACCAAACTACTCTGATGCAGCAATTTTGTATTGTTGTGGCTTTGGGGTGGGGGCTTACGTCTTTTAGTCTTATTTGGTTGGTTGGTTTGAATCCAGTGTAGTGCCCAAATACAAAATTTAGGTGACAATTTAGGAGCTATGTAAAAATCTTTTTTGGGTAATCATTGCAAGGTGTCTTCAGTCACTCATTCCGGCAATTCTTGTTCATCATAATCAGGGACTTGAAAAATATTTTTCAGTTTTATTGCAGTTACATTGCCAACACAAATAGATTTTAAAGCACATCCACTCATTTAGCATTTCTTCTTGCAACTGTCTGTCATAATTTCGCAAGGAGGCAGAGAGTATGAGTTGTTTGATTTAAGTTCTGAAGCTGTTTTATTTTCTCTTACACTGTCACTATATAGTACTCGCTGGATTCTCAACACCATGTGGAGGGATGCTTGTTAAATGTTCAAATCCCATTCCCCCAGTTAACCTTTGGTTTTGCATTTCAAATCTCGAACCTCTTTTGAAACAAAAATGTAACTGCTGGGAGTGGAGCAGGGGGGAAGTAGTGTCTTTTAATGCTCCTTTCCTTCTCTGCTTGAGAAACTTATAAGTTAGACTTTTGAAGTGAGAGGGGGCAGTTGTCTCTGGTTTTGTTAAACTGCTCTCAAACCATTTGAAATCATCTTTGAGCTGGGCAGAAGGCAGGCAAAGTGACACTAAATAAAATCCTTTTCCAGCCCTAAAAGAAGCACTGAGAAACGCAATCGTGAGCAAGAGAATAAATACATAGAAGAACTTGCAGAGCTGATTTTTGCAAATTTTAATGATATTGACAACTTTAACTTTAAACCTGACAAATGTGCAATCTTGAAAGAAACTGTGAAGCAAATTCGTCAGATAAAAGAACAAGGTAAGAAGACTAATTAATTGACTTTGCCTATTTTCTCTGTTGATTATTGCTTTATTTTTGGCAAACCTGATGGTCTCTTCAGCTTTTCTTTAGCAAATTCCCAGGTTTTTCATTAATCAGTAATGAAAAGTGCTGTAATTCATGTGAACAGAGTGTGGTAAGTATCTTACTCACTATTTTAAGAATAAGTCTCACAGAAAATTCAGAACTTGCAGAGAGAGAGAAAATCGGTCAGTCCAATGCATGCATCTTGTGGAACCAAGATGACTTGTGCTTTTACAAAAGTTAACTAGCTGATGGTGTTGGCGGGGAAAAAAAGAGTACTTGCACGTTCTTACATGGAGGATGAATCCATGCAAAATAGGAATGATCCAGGAGAGGGGGTATGAAAGTATTCTTCATTCCCCCTTTTGCTTTCTTTTGTTGGTATGAATAGATATTGTGGACTAAATTATCTGCGTCCTTTAAATGATGACATCATATCCTCAACTACAATAGATTTGAAACTATTCTAATCTCTAGATAGGGTCTTGTTATAAATGTAAACCAGGGAACGTGACAGTTTTCTTCCTGTTCTTTGTCTAGAAGATTCGTTTTGTATTTCTTTTCTTTACATATACGTCCTATTTAAAGAAAAAAATTAAATCGTTTAGTAACTTGAAATTTTTGGAAGTGGGTTTTGTGGCACAGGTCTGTCTGGGCAGGCATGAGCAACAGTGCAGGTGTTTGGGACAGATTCAAATTCTTAAAGTAGGTGTGTATCATTTTTCTTTTAATGTGAAAGATTTCAATCTCTTTATAGGCTGTTTAGAGAGATTCCCTGGCTTTTTGAACATGGTAACATTTTTCACTTTTTCAGTATTCTGTGATTTCTGTGGAAAATAATGCTTCCTTTTCCATACTGTATGTGTGAAATTACAGAAGTGGCGATTACATGTTGTATAATTTAGATACAGGTTTATTTCTAAAAAAAAGTAGATCTGCCGTTTCAGGCATCAGCCTAATCAAAGCTAAATGTAAAGTGGGCAGTGTCAAATAGTATTAACTGCCTCCAGAGTGGCTTCAATTGATTCATTTTTGGGAATGTTAGTGTTTTTCAGCTTATTGTCTTCTTATTGCTATTAGGTTGCAATAATTTTTTTACACGGATAGTCTAGTGAAGTTGCTGTGACCCATATTGGAAGTATACCTCTTAATGCTGCACAGTACCCATCGTCATTTCTTGTTGTTTTGAGATTTTATTTTTGTTTGTTAATGTTTGGTGCTTCTTCCTTTTCTTACTTTCGGTTTTGGATTTTTGTTTTGCTGTCACCAGAAGACACATTTTCCTTACCATTACCTGAGAAGGAATAAGGACCAAAAAAAAAAATGTTTTCCTAGGAAGTAGGTGCACAGAGAAAAGTCTGTTAGTCCATTTGACAATTCTCTCAACAGCTTGAGAAAAGCCAGTCTGAAAATCTGGCTCTAACTAATGGCAACTTTGGCACATCCAGGGTTTTGTTATTCAGGACCAATATCATAAAAACATTTCTCATATTGTTATAAAATGTTCTCACTCATCAGACCAGGTTACATGTAAATTATTTAAGTCATAATGGGCCAGAATTGTACCAAAGCTGAATGTGCACTTAGTTTTCTAGCCTCATAAAGTTTTATTGCAAAGACAGCCAAAAATGTAATTTTGAAGAGAGACTGAAGTGTTATGAATACTGTTTGTTTCAACAAGTAGAAGTAGTTTGCAACCCTTGAGCAATGGAGATACTAAATCACTCTTTATGATGTTGATTTGTTGCACAAGGTTCTTCAGCTGAGAACAATTAGATTGTCTGACAACTGCTTGGGTCTTTGTATAAAACTCATAGCTGGTACAGACTAGACTTTAAGTCTCTCTAAGGGCCATTGCAATACGCTGAGACCCTCAAGGTGGACATTGCAATACGCTGAGACCCTCAAGGTGGACATTAATAGCATCTCAGTATCTAGAAACAAAGATTAGGATACTTGAAGTTATTCCTTTAAACTAATTAAAACTTTGATACTGATTTCTGCATAGAGGCTACACCTGGTTTTGTAATGGCAAATTTAAAAGGTTTTCCTTTTAAGAAAAATTCAAGTGCAGCATTTTTTTGGAACAGGCATTTCATTAAGAAATAGGTCTCATATATAGTAAACATTCAAACTGCACAACCAGTACAGTACACCTATACTTCTGTCGAGTGCCACAAAAACCCTGACCTAAGCAAGGCAAACAGATTGAAGACCTAGTGTGACTATTGGTGTCTCACGGTTTTTAGGTAGTTTATCACCTCACATTGGGAATTTTACACATATACATTTATATGTGCAGGTTGTTCCAAATCTTTATGATGGCTTTTCCACTGCCAAGTCATGTTAAAAGATCTTTATAATGGCAAAACACTTGCATTATCTTAACAGTATTTTTTCTAAAACAAAATCATTAAAATAATACTATACTTGCATACAGTGCCATGAGACTCAGGTTAAAATTGCATTTTCTTAGTTGTGTTGTTGATTTTTAGTGTAACACTAGATATCTGTAGAAGAAAATTAATGAAAGTCCTGAAATTCCTGAGTGATTCTACATTAACACAGACAAATTAAGATGGCTCAGTTTTTGTGTAATGGATCTGCTTTGCTTTTCTTCAAAACTGGATTAAATCAGTGAAAGCTGATTTTACAGTTTTGTTATTTAGTTTTAGTAAGGAGGCTGGATTTTTTTGAAATAAATATTAAAAATTCTTCACAATTTTTCTTTTTCATCTATAAATAAAATTGCACATCAAGGTCTAATTACTTGCAGAAGAGCAGTCAGTTATAAATACCTTGTAAAGCCAGTGAGAGCAACAAGTGTTATAGTGGCTACTGAGATTTGACAGGGAGACTTTATTCTAGGTTCTAAGAGTGAAAACAAAGAAGGAAGAAATGCATATTAATACTCATTTCCCATGTAAAGCTTCTTGGGCTGGTAGCTGGAAAAAAGAAATAAAGACTTTTTTTGCCATATTAATACTACGTAATTTAGTATAATGTTGTCCTGATCTATTTCATATGCAAATATATATTTGCAATACTATATCTGTTATCTTTATATCATTTCTCATAGTATATACTTCAAAGATTCTTCAGTTGTGGTATGTTGGAGATTTGGTTTATTAGAATTTGAAAACAAGTTATAAATATATGCATAGAACTGAATTAATTAGAAGAATTAAAGATATTTGGAAGACATAAACATTATGTGTTGTTTTAATCTGGGTTTTGAAATTATTTCAGCCCTTGGGGAAACTGAAGACAAGCTTCTTTACAAAACCTGAATTTTCTATTGATGACTTTTACCTTATTATCTTACACTGATTGGATAGAGATATGTGGATGTCCAGAGGAGATGAAAATCCACGATTTTAGCATGAAGATGAAACAGACATTGTATTCGTGTAATTCTTAAGTGGACATTTCTGCTGGGGATTTGAGACTTGTATTTCAAGCATTTGTGAAAAAAATCACTCAATTTTTTTTATTTATAGCACAAAAGTGTTATGAAATTATGGGTTTATGGTTGTGTTTCATGATCATGAAAGTATAAGGTTTCCTATCATTTGCAGCTATGTTAAATTACTTTGAATGGTTGTTAGTCATACATGTTGCAGATGTGTTCATAATGTACACAGATGTGTACAAGCACAATAAGTTCTGATTTGCAAATGTTTAATTAAAAAGAAGCTAGTTTTAGACTAGTGTAAAGACCACTGGGGATAAATGTTCCTTTATATGCCAGACAGCCAAGAAGCTATAAAGCCATTTGGTTGTATTTCAGAAATGTATTTAGTAAAGATAGTGTCTGATTTTAGGATCCTACCTTATTTTTATGAAAACACTCCAGCACTTAAGATAGATTCATTTCAGTTGTGCAATTACTGATGAAAAAGTTTCCTCATCTCTGAAGACAACAAAATTTTGAGAATAAATAAAAGGAATCTGGACTATTTTCTTCCTTTGTTTGCAGTCATTTCAACTGTCTCACATCAGTCTCATTTGATTTCATAACTAAGGTGGTCCTTTGCTTTGAATCTTGTCATCAACCTGACTCCTTATTATGTCAGTGGCTTTGTTTCTTATTATTGGTTTTGATTGCTGTGTCCCCCTTTAGCTGATATTTTTTACTTCTATGTATTAAGCAGGATATACAAATTAAACCTTTACCCTTAGTTTAAAGCTCTTTATCCATCATGCTAACCTCATGCAGGTAAATAGCTCACATTTTAAAGCAGAGATAATTTATTACATTTCACTGCTTGAACATCTATTGGTTCAGGCTTTGAAACCTCCTTCATTATTTCATTGTGCTTTTACCCTCTTCTCTGGATATCAGCAATGCAGTGGATACAGAGGATACTGAAGATCACCTTAAGCTTCTTCAGCAGTTTCTCTAGCTAAACAGTCTCCTCTGACCCCTTCAGTATGAATGCTGAAGAATGTGTCCTGACATCAAGTAAAAGACTTTTTTATTTATCTTTTTTTTTTAACCCCTCCAGTCCCCTGAATACCTTTTATTAAACTCCAGGTCTGCATCTCTTTTATTTCTGTCCTCCTACTCTCCATGCCTTTCTGTTTCCTGTAGCCCTTTTTTAGGATGGCATTCAATGGTATTATTTAGATTTACATACTGTGGGATATAACCTACTGTGCCAAAGGATCCCCAAATCATAGAATATGTCAAGTTGAAAGGGGCCCATAAGGATCATTGACTTCAACTTCCAGTCCAGGCCACATTCAGTCAAACATGATGATACCACCACTAAACAGGAAGAGAGTTACATCTGTCTCTCAAACTCATCTTCTTTAGGTAGGAGCACTTACTCATAGCATCACTGTTACTTCTTCACAAAAGAAACATTATCAGGGGAGGCAACTGGGTTTTAAGGGACACTTCCCTTTAACATTAAAAGAGATTTTTGGGGAAGAAGGATAGGAAAACATGATCCACATTCTGCAAATGCTTTGAAATGACTGGATAGTACGCAGTACCCCTTTATGCATTTCTGTCACATGGGAAGCAGGAGGAACACCTGAAAGCTAAGGACATTCTCTCAACATCAGCCTCAGCTCAGAAGAGTAGAAAAGCCATGCTCAGTACTGGTGGAAATTTACCTGAATGTCTGCAACCTGCTGGAATTCAGCATCTCCACTATCCACTCTTGGTTCAATTTTCCTGTAGCGTCCAGCTTTCATGTGTCACAAGTTTCTGAAGAGGTTTTGTGTCCTGTAGATCAGTTTTCAGTAGTACAGGGAAGGGATATCAGGGTGGTGATTATCAGTGTAGCTGCTAAAGTGCACCTTTGATTTGTCACATCTTGTTTTCAGAACAGCCTTACAAGTGAGACCTTGGACAGAACGAATCACCATGTGAAAGCTAAACAGAGGGAGAAGTACTTAGTGAAGAGAGACATGCAAGAACTATGGAACCTAAATGAATTTTAAAAGGCTTGTTGTTAATTATATATATCATCTTTTTCTGGTTTCACATTTGATAGCAAAAGCAGGTTTTGCTTCCCTGTAGCAGTACTACTTTGTAATCACATGGTCACTCCAGCAGATAGTCTATTGTTGCCTCCAGCACCAGTCTGCAAGTAAAATTGCTTGCTAAAGGAAAACAGCATGGTCTTAAAGCTGTAATGAGGTGTTACTTTGGCTGCTGCTACTTTGAATTTATCAGAACTTAATTTAGATTCATATTTCACGAAGTATTTAAGCAACTGCGTAACTTTCAGCAGATGAGTAATCCCTGTTAAATCAGTGGAACTACTTAAAGGTTTAAAGTTATGTGCATAAATATCTTAGCAAATTGGGATATTAAGACAGGAGAGCATATGTAGACTTGGGCTTTGTTTGTTTGTTTTGGTGTTGCAAACATTCTAGTTGGTCAATTTTACCATAATTATTTTTTTATATTAATCATATTTGAGATGGCAAGAGATTTAAAATTGATGCCAATTTTTGAATCTTATTTTTGAAGGAGTTCTGCATGCCCATTATTATTTCTGTCTGCTGTACTTTCAGCCTGATAAGATTTAAAGACTGAATTAAGTGTCAGAGGAAATTGTGCTGTGAAGTCAATTTATACAGAACATTTACCAAAAAAAAAATCTATTACTGATTTTGCAGTGGTGTCTCCTCTACCTACAGCTGAATTTGATGCATTGAAAATGGCTTTGATCTTCCTCTGTATATTGTAAAGCATCTTGGCTAAATATCCAGTTGTGTTGACTTTACTACTTGCATGCCTCCAGAGAGCTACTGATTCACTGAACAGTTTAAACTGGTTTTAGGTAATGCAGACCATCCGTTTCTTTTTTGGCTCTGACAAAAAGTGATAATTAGCCAGTAAGACCCACCAAGGTGGAACTTCCCAGGGTTTGTTTATTCTACCAGAGTGGTGTAACATGCAGGACAAGACTTAGGCCTTATCTACATGTAAGTTATGGTGTTTTAGCTATACCAATATTTTTTTTTGAAGCAATGTTATAATCTAATTAATATGAGTTATGAGAGGAGTAGCTGAGGATGCCTTCATGACATGAAACTGTGTCCACACTGGGCTCAAACTATTGAGAGAGCCTGGAGAGGAGAAGGCTCTGCAGAGACCTTATTTTTGTCTTTCAGTATGCAAAAGGGTCTTATATAAAAGACCAAGAGAGACTTTTTACTGAGGCCTGTAGTGACAGGACAAGGGGCAATGGTTTTAAGATGAAAGAGAGTAAATTTTGATTGGACATTGGAAGAAATTTTTTACTGTGAGAGTGGTGAGGCAATCAAAGAGGTTTTCCAGAGAAGCTGTGGATGCCTCATCACTGGACGCGTTCAAGGCCAGGTTGGATGAGGCTTTGAGCAACCTGGTCTAGTGGAAGATATCCCTGCACATGGCAGGGGGAGTGGACTAAATGAATCTTTAAAGGTCCCTTCCAACCCAAACCATTCTGTGATCCTGTGATTTCCCTGCTTCAAGAAAACAGACAAAAATAATCATCAAACTGATAATCAAAATTGTGAGGCCAGCACTTGATAGGATTTAGTGGATTGTTGTAATTTTTGCTTCCTAATCATGGTTTACATCCTATCTGCTATTTTAGAATAAATGTAGCCTTGTTCCACAAAGTTAATGAGACTGTTTACTCATCATCTGATTAGGAGATTTAGGTCAATTTTGTTACTATTTGTTTTGACTAAAAGCAGTAATAGAGTGGTCCTAAAGATGTTGATGTGCAGGCTGCAGACTAACCTGCAGGAAATGAGGCAGCTGTTGAACATCCATAGTTTGACCATCCCTGCCTCCTCCTGGACATGAGTTTCCATTCCCTTCCTTACCCTGACAGGAGCATTTGTGAATTTGAGTGTGAGCCCCAGCAGGTTCTTTTATTTGACTGGGAGGAGAATATCAGCCTCCACAAAGGTCCTTGGGGCCCCTTCCAACATGGGTCCAAGTGTGCCAGCAATGACTGAGCCATGGGCTATTGACCACAGCTGTCTTGGTACTGTTGGGCATGGCAGTGACTGTCACTTAATGTGTCTCTTGTCTGTGGGTTTCAGCTTTGTCAGTGATGATTGACTCTAGTCATGATGATTGACAATTCTAGAGATAATTTGCTTGAAGTTTTAGACCAGAAAGCTAAGCTTTGACTCCAAGTTTTGGCTCAAAGTTGAAAAGAAACTAAGTGTTAAGGTAGTGGTGTTTTTCAAGCAGAAATAGTAATTATGGGCAGCTGTTACAGGAAAAGTTTCTTGTTTGTTTCGCATCTCACCTGTATTTTGCTTTTCTTTGATCTTTGTTTTCTTTCATAACTTCTAAATGATCAAAAAAGAAAATAATGTAAGGGAGTGGAGCTTGGTTGTTTATGTTCTGTTGCTGCAAGGATGGTTGCAGTCTAAGAGGTCTGTAATACCAATGTTGGGGAAAGCCATAACTGATTGGGAATTTTCTCCTGTATTTAACATAGTTTGGGGGATATATCTCAAGCATTCCCTCTTTGTCCTTTGCAGAAATATTTTCATTGAAATTTTGGTTTTGTTATTTTAAAATTTAATGATCATAGAATGGTCTGTATACTTGTGGGAGTTTAGTAAAAATGTATAGGAAAGATGGAGACATCTCTTCTTGCAATTTAGGATTTTGGAGACTACCTCCTGGCAGATAGTGCACTAGTCTCAGGTTGCACTTAAAACTGTTACTGCACACTTTAACATTTTTCTCCTGCAGTTTATCATGTAAGCTATAAACATTATAAATGCATTTAAAATTCTAAATTTGGGGAAAAAATAAAATACAGAAATATGGGCTGACATCTAGTCCTCCACAGTATGAACTAAGCTCTCAAGCCTAGTGTTTCTCACCAGCTGCTCTGTCTTCAGAGGTGTCTGATCAATAGCAAATGCTGATTTTAGGTGCTAAGGAAGAATTGGGAGCTTCTGATCTGGGTCTTAGTTTTTGTGTTTGTAGCCACTTATTGTTAGAAGGTATGCAGTGTAAAAGGTGCTGACTATAGTACACTAGTGCTTGCTGTGCACTTCAGATTAGTGAATACAATGTACTAATCTCAGCAGTATGTAAAGCAAGTAAATGAGGAAGGAGACTTCATGTTATGTTAACTGTCTCTGTGGAGCTCAATTTATGGAATAGCAAATTAATTTGCTGGGAGTAGTGATGATACTTCAGTCAAAATAACATCATTTATTATAAGAAACCTAGCTTTTGTTACAAAGCTTTTATCTTTTCTTTTTAAAGACTTCAGCCTGAAAAGTGATAATATAATATTTACTCACAATAGGGTGCAATGCCTTTCATACCATGTTTCAATTCTGAAAACCTGTGGATTCACAGCACATTAAAAGAGGTATTGATCAAAGGCTCCTCTGTGTTCAAACTAGAAGCAAGATAATTGGTCATGCATTTTGTTATTTCTGTCAGAGATACTGCATATGGACAGTTAGTTAGAAATATAGGGGTCCTTGAATATAAAATAACTGAGGTTATAAAAAACAATTACTGTTCATGTTTTGGTTTCTTTTATGAAAGCCCACAGTGTACAACTGGAAAAAAAAACATATACTGAAGTTTGAAGGGTGATGTGGCAAGTGATCAGTTACTTGCTCTGCTTGTACACTGTTGAATGTCCTCAAACAGATGGTTAGAAAGCCAAGACATATATGCCTTCTGCTCCCTTTCATCCTTGGGAGTGTGTTTGGCACATGTGTATGTGTTTTGTAAGACAATGGGTACTTCTAGTGTGTGTGCCACACTCTTAAAGACACACATGCTCTCCCTCTTCCCTTTAAAAGCAAGCCATTCTTTAGCTCACACAAGATCAGAGCAAATGTCAGAAGATAAGTACATAAATTTAAGTTCTGCTAAAGCAGAAAACTTTCAAAGTAGATACTCTGTAACTGGAGATGCTCCAGGTATTGCCATGTTATTTGAAATAATATCCATGTGTCCCTTTAGAAGAAACAGCAGTGCAGTACCTCTACTCGCTGAGGCTCTATTCATCTTGAAGCAGAAGGGCATGTCCCTGCAAACCTTGCTTTGCTTACTGATGCAAAGCAAAATGGAGCTATGCAGTATGCCCACTACAGGAGACTCCTTAGTGCACAATGGGAGGATGCAGTCTAACAGCTGGAATCTGTGGCCAAAGCCAACTCATATGTAAGGTATAGATTCTTAGTGGAAAGTTAACTGAAATTTGAAGCAACTTAATGAAGGCATTGGTAGTTTTTATCAGCCCTCCCAAACAGATCTGAATGTCCTTCAAAATATATATTGTAACTCAGAGAAGGTTCTTGGCATCATGCAGGAGTCACTTGGTGAAACTTCTTTGGATGTGTTATAGAGATCTGTGTAGACAGTCCTTTATCAGCTTAAGCTTTGTGAGCATGAAGAGCAGTAGCTTTTTACTGGTACTTTTCCTTCTGAGGCACAATTTCCTAGAAAGACTTGGAACAACCTGCAATTCCCATGATCCTTCCGAAGGAGATGTCTTCCAGAGACAGGTTATTCTATGTCAAATTAGGTCTGGGCCTATGTTCAACATAGAAGAGGAAGTGTGCTTTAATATAACAATTGATTCATCTGGAAATAAAAAAAAAAAAAAAAGAAGAGGAGGAAGAGATACCAAGGTTGTAAGTTCTAAACATAGATCAGAAAACTCAGAGGATCCTCATTTAGATTTTTCTTGGTTTGTTTGCTTTGGTTTTTAGTGGAAAAATGTTGAGGTATTTTGTGCCAATAACATAAAATTCTTCCTGTCTTCCTTCTTTTGTACAAAACCTTTCCCCTCTAGCTAGGAGGAAATAGTTGAATGTTTATTTTTCTATCTTTAGTTATTTCTTAGTATCCCTCTTGACTTTTCTGACTGCCTCTAGCTGTCAAAAATGGTATTTTATGTAGAATGAATTTTCTTTGCTTTCACCTATTTCTTCTTCTCTTGAAGGGCTTTATTTTCCAGCCCTTTCTGTTTTCTCTCCTTTTTAAGAATTGTCCTGCATTTTGTTTTTCACTTCTTTCCTGGTTATGCTCTCTCTTGCCTTGAGTGTGCTTTAGCCATAATTCTGGGACCAGCACCACCATACCTGTGACAGTTTTATTCCATCTGCTCTCTTTCTGATATTGTTATTCCTCTTAGTGCTGCAGTAAGAAATCATTAAATAGTTTTAGGGTATGTGACAAAACTTACTAATGAGTCGTTGAGTGTTACACTGATTGATATCAAGGTTTATTGTGATTACTGTTAAGCTTGAAAGTTGAGGCTCCATCTGTGTAACTGCTAGAGATGCTGATTTTAACTGAACATTATAATACAGCTTGTCAGGCCATTGTACTTAATGTTCAAATTATAATTATGTGTTTGCAATTGGCAATCTAAAATGTAAATATGCTCAGTAAGCTTTTTTGTTTATTTGCTTTTTTTGTGGCAGTGATACAGGCAGAGAAGCCAGTCCATAAAGCCTTTATTAAATATAACGGAGGGAGGATATTGGTTTTCTCAGGGTCATTGTGAGTTATGGTGCAAGAATCCTCTTCCTTTCCCCAAGCTCTGTAATGATCCTGGGAGTTGTCATTTGTTTTAGAAGCTCAGACAAGGGGTATATATTCTTTACGTCAACAGCTCAAATCCTTTCCAAAGGTGGGGGGTAGTTTCTTCTCCTGTATTTTTGTTTGCTTCTGGGGTGAAGGGTAGTTGCTCTTGGTTTTTTTTTGGGGGGGGAGGGGGGCTGTTAGGGGTTTTTTGTTTGGTTTTTTTTTTTGTTGTTTTGTTTGTTTGTTTGTTTTTTAAATAAGAGCTTTGGCCCAGATCAACAAATGACATAGAATTTAGATCCTTAGCTCAAACCCCTGTATCTTTAAATGTTTAGGCTCAAGTGGACCCATAATCCTATGGAAATAACTGTTATTTGAAATGTCTCATCTGTTAGTGCTTTAATGGATGAAGTGAGAAGCAGGCATCCATGTTCCTTTTTTGCAAGAAAATAAGTAATTTGCAGACTTGGGGAGAAAGTTATGAATTATCATTTTTGATCTGATCTGATGAATGGGCTTGGCTGCAGACCTACATTACCAGCTTTTGTGCTAAGGGGACATGGAGCATCCTTTCCAGTGAGCTGCTTGTCATCCATGGTTAAGGGAGCTGTTTTTAAGGCAGGTCAAATTTTCTTCTCAGGAGAACTGAGAAAATAGAGAAAGCAGTACTGTTTGGGTTTAGTTATTTTTCTGTTTATGAATTATACTGACTTATTTAAGACTTAAGTGCTGATCCCAACTTCATGACTCTGAAATAGAGAACAAGAAATGGTAACAAATCATTATGTTTTAAGTATGGTTTAGTCTGTTGAAGGGAGCCTATTTGTACCTATCAGTTCTATTAGTAGGCATTTTAAGATGTGACAGAACAAATTAATGTAATTGAGGTAAGTGACTTTGTCTGGATGTAAATCTTAGCAGCAAGATAAGCCTAGCTTTTCTGGGGTAATAAAAAAAGATCTTTTAATTTTAGAGAATATCTTAAATATAGGTGTTAACAGTCACCACCATCCTTCCAAGAGCAATGTACCTGAAACAAGGTAGCCACTGTTGAAATATATGAAATGAATCTGAAACACTATTTCACAAAGGATTCGGATTAAAGCATTCCTTTAAGTAGGAATTATAGAATCATAGAATAGTTAGTGTTGGAAAGTAAGAAACAGATTCTTTTAGGAAGCTTTTGCTTTTCCTTTAGCTTTCTTTGCAGTAATAGGAACATTTCTGTTTCTAAATTGACTTAAATGTTTGGCTGTGGCCTGTGATGGTGGGTTAGACAAGAAGAGAGGCTCAGCTTCTATTTCTGAACACTGGGTTATTATAGGCAGAAAACTTTACTTGTCCTTAATGATTTAGAGCTTTTTTGTAGAAGATCTGCTACAATCTGGAATATTAGAAGCTGTAGGAGCCGTTGTACATGTTAGCATGGACACATTAAATTAAACTTGTTCTGTTCTTCCTTAGCTGTCTTCAATTATCTGTGCTCCAATTTGGCCTACGCTTTATTATGGAAACTTTCTTTTGTGGGCTCATGGGGAGCCCATGATCCATCATATTTCTTGCTGGTGTGACATATTAGGTCTCTTGAAAATTTTTGCAGTCATTGATGGCAGCTTATAAAAGCAAAAAGATCTTTGCCTGTTGGTGTGTCATAGAGATTTATCTTCAGCATCCTAAAGTAAATAAGAGATTTTGTAATCACAACGATGTGGCATTCGAAGAAAGGGAGTCATCTGTTTCCTTTTAACAGTTGGTTGAGTATGTAAGAGTAAGGCTTCAAGAAACAGTCTGTCTAGATTAATATTCCTTCCCAGTATGTTATTTTGGCCTAAGTTTTGGAAACCTATAAGTTTAATTAGCTTGGCAATTGCATCCACAGATTCTAGTCTAAAGAGTGTTAACCCTTGTATCTTTATTTTCAAAATCTTGCCTGTTTTTTTGCGCGTCAAAGAAGCAACTGGAGAGCTCTTAACTTTCATGAAAGCAATATATTGTTTCTAAGATAACGATGGAGCCCTGCTTTGAAAAAACTTATCAGATCCTGCTGTATTTCTTGTCTTTGAAAACATTAATAATGTTTTTAGAGATGAATTATCAAAACAAGATGAGGTTACTCACTGAGTAAATATCTAACACTTATAAAAATGTAAATGCCAAAAAACACAGTAAAATTTTCTGTCCTAATTCAGTACATACCAAAGAAAATAATTACTTTTTTAAACTGAGTGATGCCAAATATTTGTGTCTAATATTTCAGTGCAGAGGTCAGTTAGCTTGTTTCTTTTATTAGAAATTCTGCCATATTAATGTACCACATTTTAAGTCAGTGCTGATGGATGCATGGTGTTTGTTATCAGGTACAGCTGAGTAGTTTACATGAGTGTTTTAAAGTCATCTAAATACCAACAGAGGTAAAACTATTTCGCGGATGTATGTTTGTGTATACAGCTACAGATACATATGTTTGAATTTGCTTATCTGGTTTCAGAATAGACTAATAAGTGACTGATAAAATTGAGGGTATTTTGGAGTAAGGCACCAATAAGGATAGGCAATGTGTTTATTCCAACATGTGTATTCCTTTGTTGTGTAAGTACTGTATTTTAGGCAGCTATAAAATAGTCTAAATTACACCACAACCAGTCAGAGGTTGGAGATTATACTGGTTAATACACATTCCTAGGAAATGTAAGTGCAGAAACAAAACCAAAAAACCAAGAAGCTAACAAAACAAAAACCAACCAAACAAAACCAACACACACCCCACCCCACCCCCCCACATTTAAAAAGCATTTTAAACCAATGAAAATTTAAAATTCTCAGCACCATCCTCTATTTTAGCCTTTTGCTAAGGAAGTCTCCTGGGCAGGTAGCACATTTGATGATTAATTTATTTATGCTCTTTCTCTAGTCAGTCAGTATACCTGGAAAGATAGTTTTCTTTTTGGAGAAAAGGGAAAGAATATAGCTTAAAAACATCAATATATACACACACATTCAATTTGTCAGCTTGCAGGTTAAGCACACCCGTTAGTTTTATATAAAAGTGTACGTTGAATGTACTCAAATATTTTAATAAGTTAAGACCTGTCTAAAAATTCTACAGGAGGAAAACGACACCCAGTTAGATTCTTTTCCACTTTTTTAAAAACCTTCGTGGAAAAGGTCTATGTTACAGCATGTCCAGCAGTTCATGTTTGCAATGGAAGCTTAATTCTACATTCAGGAGATGAAAAATAACTTTCCACTCACAATGTGGTACTTTGACATATCCTTACAGTTTATAATGAGACATGGCGTGAGAAACACTTTTTGGATCCAGGGCTTCTTTGAAATTCACTTTAGATTCCACTGAAATGGTAGGATGACAGTTATCCTTTTGTGCCTTTATTTCTAGTGTTTTTATTTATCAGTAATCTCAGCAGGAAAATTATTTTACTTGCTGTGGTGTTTTGTATTCTTATTGTGTGCTGGGGATGGATCACGCCATTGAGGTCCCAGATAGGACACTTTATGCTTCAGTTAAGTAGCAGCAAGTGTGTTGTAATTCTGGGTTTTATTTCAGTTCCCCAGTCCTTAATTTACCAGAAACTGGTGACCTTCTGAAGTAATTTCAGATGTGAATAATCTCTGCCAGTGCATTTGATAGACAAATCTGGGAACAGTAAGTACATATTTCTGCAGATAATGCTATTTTTGTAAATAACATTGTCACTTCTAGTTGCCACTGTTAAAATCAGGAGATAGAAATCTCCAGAGAAGACATTTAAGTGCGTTTATAAAGGGTGAGACTCGCCCTCAGTGCTCTGAATGGAACCATGTGCCAGGAGAGGGGGCCTGAAATCCTCCAGCTCCCAGGGCTTGGAGCCAACTGGCTCCTGGGGTGAGGAGAGGAGGGAGGGGACATTTCCATTGCTGTTGCATGTCCTCTTCCTCACTTCCAAGACGCAGACCATTGAGTTCTGTAATAATGTGAGAAAAAATAGGATTGTACATGTGGTGACAGAAAAGACAGGCAAAATGAGAATGGGAAAGAGAAGAACCCAAGGAAAAGGTAGTAGCATGCCTATTAAAGTATTTAGTAAAAAATACATACAGAGATACTAGACTTCTTTCTGTCCAGCAGTTAAATATTATTCTTGGCGAGTTGAATTTCATTTGTTTTGTCCTTGTTCCAGTTTAAGTGAGCTGGGGGCAAATATTTCTCAGACAGTACTTCTTATAGAAGTTGCATTGGGTGACAGAAATGCTGACTTGTAGAAAAAAAGAATGAGGAGACATGTAAAAATTATTAAGAGAAATGAAACTAGTTTTAATTTTATGTATTATTACTTCCATTTGCTGATATTCCTGAATCCATCATGGTTTTCCAGTGCTTGTTTTACTTCCAGTGTCCATGAAAATTTTATACACTGGATATTGTTACTGAAGTTTCTAAGAGCAGACATCACTCAAAGTTTGAAAAGCTTCACTGGAAGTTTGCTGCTTGTATTTGGTGGTTTTGAGAGAATGCAAAGCTTTTTGTGGAGCTCATTTCTTACTGATGCTTCTTTACAGTGGGAAGGTGGGACGGGAAAGCAGCTGTTCCAATTAAAAGTTGAAAACACCGTAAGGAAGGAATCACAAGGAAGGATTCTCGGCAGTTTAAGTGCTACTACTCCTGAGCAAGTAATTGAGATTACAGCTTTCCAAGGGCTTTTAGCTTAAGCCCTGAGGTCATTTACCATTTAAGTGTGATTCCACCAGCAGTAGTAGATGTAAAGCTGAACCATGTGGGTGTGATGAATGAAGACATGGGGCACTGCTGGGCTGGGTGGGAGAGCAGGCGGGTGGGCATGGGGTCCTTTCCAGATGAAGGTGATCCAAGTTGTGCTAACAAGAGGGCTGTGTGTCAGGGAGGTGGGCAAAGCCATCCTCTTAGATTGCTCACAGTGAATAAACGTGCTGAGAAAAAGTGCAGCTGTGCTTTTTTAATATGCACTGCAGGAGATTTCAGCAGCCTGATGATATATCGTGCATTAATGTTGAAAAGATAAACACATTTGGAGAGCACAGGAAGGCCTTGTGTTTTTATGTTAGCAGAATGCTTCCTAATGAATAAGAACGTGCTGCTGGCTTCACAGAGCCATATGGCAGCTTTTCTAATTTTAGTTCTGTGCAGATGCATAATTCTCCCTTGTTTTACCTCCTAAAACCTTCCTGAGATGTTGCATAGTTCTTCCTGTAAGACTTGATCTGTAGTTTCTGGGGGAAAAAAATGTATTCAAGAGTCTAATAGCTTCTTTGCTCTGGACAGATGCATGCTGTATGATGAAAGAGCAACCTCACTACATAATCACTTCCCTAAAATAGTAGCTAACTTTACTCACAGGGATAGGATAATCTGGTCTTAAAATTGATTGCTGAAATAGTTACTGTTTCTTAGGCACTGGTTTTTTGAAAAATTACTTGCTTTCAGGGAATGAAAAGAACTTGTGTCAAGTCAATGGGAACTGGGTAAGGAATGTGAATGTGGGTATCACGTTCCATATGAGCCATGGATCATAGTGCTTGGAATTGCACAGCTCCAAGGCAGAGCTGCTTTCCCTGCCTGTGGTTGACCAGCATCAAAATAACTCACACGTTCTTCACTGCTTTACTTCATCATGTGTAGTGATCCAAAACTACTCACGTTACCAAACACAAGCTTTTTTTGGGGGGGGGGCTAGGGGGAATTGCAGGGGATTAGGGGTAGTTTTATTCAATTTGATACAACTGAAAGTACTTCTTGTATAGCCTTACTCCTGTTAGAAGTCTCCTGTATGTTACCACAATGGTTTCTGTTGGAAGAGACCCTAAACATCATCTAGTTTCAAGCCCTTGGCATGGGCAGGGATACCTTCCAAGAGACCAGGTTACTCAAAGCCTCTTCCAACTTGGCCTTGAAATATCATGACTTAGCAATATCATTAGTCAATATTATTAGCAATAGTGGTACACAAATGTTATTAAATCTAATATTTCAAATGCTATTGCATCTAGTATGTAAAACTGTAATGGCAACTAAAATTTAGCAGCTTGCTAAGTATACTTTCTATTATATGTTAACATTAGTTTTTTATACTGTACCCTTATCTTTGGCCAGTTACATGCTTTTACTGCTTCCTTAGCTGTTTGTTTGGATTTTATTTTTGCATGGCAATTCAGGAGAGATCAAAAGTATGGCACAGGGTAAAATTACAAATATGAATGAGGCAAGACAAAAGTAGTTGGTTAATGCATGCAAAAAATGAAGAAGATAAGTTGTTTTCAAGGCAGTTGCAGTGTAAAATTTCATTGCATGTTTAAACATGCAGCATTTACAATCACCTCCAAGTGATATTACTGCTACTGTTATATGGATTTTTCTTGATACATGTGATTTTTCTAATGTGCAGAGTTGAGTTTTATAATAAAACTTATATTTTTTACCTATTATTATATGAATGAGGGTATATGACTTGAGATGGATGTGGCATTTCGGTAGCAATTTCAGAAATTTATGAAGAACAAGAATTATATGTGGCACCTGAGAAAACCTGTTTTAAACAGTATTGGATCATAAATTTAATTCTGCCTGTTACAGTTGGGTTTTTTTCTTCTTTTGACCTCTTTCCTCAGCAATTTGTAGAGCCCTGTCCAGGGTTTTGCAAGCATCTACTTTTTGCTCCTCTTTTTCTGTGAAGAGCTAAACTAAATGTGTGTTGATGTAAATTTTCTCTTTTAGATTATGCCTCATCTTTTTGCAATCCCGACAGAGGCTACAGTTTCATTCTTTACTTTGAAAATACATGTTGGTTTTACAGAGAGCATCAAGGGGGAAATAATATTGTAGCTGGTTTCCTTAAGGAAGTTGGAGTAGAGCTTGAATACAAAGAAAGCTTTTGGGGTGGTTCAACTGGTCCTGCCTTCCCACCTGTAGGAAGGGAGGATTTGAAACACAACCAAGAGAAGGCGATGCCCATCAGTAGCACTTTCTGAGTGTGCTGTCAGAAATCCAGAGAACTGACATAGCTTGAGTTGGGAGGATGGAAAACCAAGAAGGCCTCCTAAGTTAAAATGTAGCAGGAGACTTCAAACTATTGCTTTTGGCTTCTCTTCTCTGACTTACGGATTTCTGTTAAACTAATATGATTTCACAAAGGTTTGCTTTCAGAAGCTGGAATGAGCTGCAAATAAAGCTCAAGGCTTTCCTACTGATAAATTCGTCAGAAAATATTTGTGAGGGCTTTTTTTCCCTTCTTTCTTCTGTGTATTAATATAGAAAAGTAAATACCGTTTATGAACACTAAGAAGATGCTCAATTGAAAATATTAAGAAGTATTTTAGTATATTACTTCTTATGCTGTTATAAACATATCCACAGTTTAAATTACATACATCACTAAAATACTACATAATTGGATGTATATATTCTTTGTAGTGTGTCTCTCAGGAGTGCTTCTATTCTATTTGAATTTTTTTTTTCTCTAGGCTAAACTCTTAATTGAGCAGAGCTAATAATTATTTCATGTGTGTGAAGTTTGTTCTGCTGTAATTTAGATAAAATACACTTAATCCCTGGTAGCCATATTCATAAGGATGGGACCAGTTTCTAGTATAACGCTCCTTCTTCAGCAGAGAATTCCCTGTGTGGAGGTGAAGCCACGGGAAGCCCCTTTCCACCGTGCTCACTTCCTCTGCTGGCACAAGGCTGTATTTCTTTTTCCATGCTAAACCTCTGCTCTGCTCTAGCCTCTGTGCCTGTAGGATGCCTGGTAACAATTTCCCAGTGCTTTACATTTGAACAGGGGCATTGCTGTTCTAAGAGGCAGCATCACTGAAAGGTGAGATCAGGGAACCGGCTCCCCCTCTCCTGTTAGTGGCTGCAGTGGAAAAATCTAGCGGCTGTGGTTAGTCACAGGGTAATACCAGCAATTCCCATGGGGCTGGAAAAAAGGCTTCTGAGAGGCTTTGCAAGATTGGGCCTCTGCAGTTATTTTCCTAACCCCTAGCATTCAAAAATCATTACTCTAGTGTAGAAATAATAAACTCTCTGTGCTTTTGATTTGTTTGTAGGGCCCCCAGTGAACCTAAAAAAGATAGAAGTAAAAAAAGGAAAAGTAAACTTTACGTTTTTGCACCAGTTCTTAACACCAGAAGCTGGAACTGTTAAGAAAAACAGAAAATACTGACTTGTGAGAAATGTGTGTTGTCGGCACGAGAAATTCGTGTATCAGTTTTTTCTTTTCCAAAGTTCCTGCAGCAAATTTTTGTCCTCAATTAGTCCCACGTGCTGCATTGCTGAAGAAAAGATTTGCATTTCAAGACGCTCCCCATGGCTGGCTGTCAGGATGACACTGCTGACAGGGTTTGCACTTACTTTTCCCGTATGTGCTGATAGAGTCTTCACAAGCGGCTTTGTGGCTCTGTCAAAAATGGATAATTTATTCTGTAGTTGAACATTATCAGTAGCTACAGTTTACAACATCAACAGAAGCTACTGATGGTCCTACTCGGAGGTTGTCTGAGGCCATTTGTTTCCTACACAGAGCCACTAAAATAAATGTATTGGGACCTGTGGCCTGAATGTGTAGCCTCTTCTAATCTCTCCAGCCACTTAACTTCTTACACAATTAAGTTACAGATCTCATTATGAAGTCCATCATTTTGAAGCACTAGTGATTTATAAGTATTTCAAAATGCCTAGCCAGACATCACAAGTAGTGTAGTGTACATTGTCACCATCACCGGGAGAGGTGGGTAAACAACATTTGTGTCCAAATAGTATTTTCATATTTTCTCCATTCATAACACTCTTTTCTTGAGCAAGTAGTGTTTATTGATGCCAGAAAGGTGTTGGGCCCTCTGTGGAAAGGCATGTCTAAAGGAAAAGAAAATGGAGAGGTTGAATGGTTGTGATAATGGAACAGGAGCAGTTGGAGATCAAAGTGTTTAAATAGAGAAACAGGGAGCCATTTCCATGCTGCTGTCAGGGACTGTATGTGAGACTTGAGGCTTGAGATGTCCTTGGTCTTACTCACTATGGCAGCTCCTGTGCTGATTGCCATCGTAGTGATTGAAAACTTTCTTTTTCTCTGTATAAAACCTCAAGTGTGTGCATGAAAGAGAACAGTTGTTCTGATAGATATGTTATGAGTAGTTTGCATGAATTCCTGGTTTCAAGAGTAAAAAAAATCTTCAGCAAAAGTTTTGTGTTAGAAAAATAGTGAAATATAGTGAAAAATAGTCAGTAAAAGTAGTCTTTGAGAAATGAAGGAACACGGCAATGAATGTGCTTGTATACCATTGCTGGACAATATCTGCTGCCCCTCTATTTCTAGCACATAGAGAATAATCACATGTTCTCTGATACTCAAGATGGTATCAATGGCTGAAGCAGTGAAGGGATGAAAGCAGAAAACTGGTATCTGTATCCATTATAATATTTTGCAGTGTGAAACCAGTGATCATTTTATGCTACCAAGAACAGATGGGAAACAATATCATCACTGACTTTATTAAAAGCTCAGCCCTATTTTTAGCATCTTTTAGAATTCTTTCACAATTTTTAGAACATGTTTTCAGAATCGCATCATCATATGGTGCCACTTCTGCTATATTGTAGTATGGGAAGGATTGTTCACTTTTTGTCTGTCACACCTAATCTCTGCTTTTTGCCAGAAGAAGAAGAAATAAAAGAGAAGAAAAACACAAGGGCGGGGGTGGGGAATTAAAAATATTCCCACTGCAGTCGTCAATCAAACCCAAAAATATTAATTTTGTATCCTGGTGAGCTGAAGTGGCAGAGGAAAGGTTAAGAATTATTTCTAGTGTATTTATGTCTATCAGATTATGCTAATCAAAGTGATTTAATATCTTTCCATTAGTTGCAGCAGTCCATCTCCAGAACAATTTTGTTTTATCATTATTCACAATGGTGTTATAATGTGTATGAACATACCCTAAGAAGACAGGTAAGATTTTAGTGGATCTTTATTCGTGAAAGTGAGAAACGGTAGAAATCTGGGATCAGACAGCCCAGATGACCAAAGCCTTATTGCCAGCAGGTGAGCACTGATGGAAGAACACCCAGGGGTTCTCAGAAGCAGTTCCTTTATTGTATGTCTAAGCAGCATATATTCACACTGACCTTATAACCTCTGCCAAGGAAATTGTTCAGAGGAACTTTGGCTGCAGTATTGCAGATCTACAGATAGTGGAAAATGCTGTACATTTGGATACATTTCAATTTGTATGACTGATGCTTTAATTTTCACTAAGGGTTATTTTCCAAAGGTCCTTTGCTCCATCTATGCATGGTACTTTCAGTAATTCGTACAGTGAATCTTCTGGTTTATTGTTGTAGAAGGCAGAAATTCCTGTTACCATAATTTCAGTGTGCTTTCATGTTTATTAAAATAATCTAATTCATAATATTAAAAATAAGACATCTTTAATTATTTGTAATATCCTAGATTGTAATATAGCACTAGCTCTTACTTAATTTCTTGAAAAAAGACTTTTAAGTATAGAACTAGCAATATTAAGTGTAGAATATGTATTTTGTGTAGTGATTTGTTATTTTTATTATTTCTCTCTTAAAACCAATATCATACTTGAAATAGAAAAATTAATACAGTCCATTACTTTATAGGAACTATAAATTCTTTTGATTTGAAAGTTCCAGTGTATATGACTATTGGTTACATTTGGAGTGGGGTATGATGTGTTTCTCCGTATATAACATATTGCAGTATGTGGCATTATGTTCCAGAAACCTTAAATCATTATTTTCTTGCCTGTAATTTTCAAATACAGCACTTGAAATTGTATGTAGTTTTAATAACATATTGTAAATAAGGCAGTATGAAAATTATGTGATAGTAAAAATGTGGGTGGAGGCATGGGAACAGAAAGGAGGCTGCTGTTTCTCAGTACTGGAACAGTAGATTGCAGACTTATGTTTTACCTTCTATATATAGCAATCGTGGAAAAGTTGTTCAGCTGTGAGCTTTGCATGCTCTTGTAGATCGGCCTTTTAATACACCTTGATCCTGGCTTTTACTCATCACACCTTCATAAGGAGCCCTTGTCTTTGCCCAGTGATATGTTTTGTAGTTTAGTAAAATGTCTAGCATAGAAACAGCAGAAATTATTTGTGTCATAAAACTGCAAAACTGAGAGGCAAATATACTAGTTATACTTCTGTTTAGTCATTATGGGACACTATTTAATCTCATTTTCAGAACTGATCCACTGTAACCATTTCATAGCTATCCTCAATGCTCTGTGGGCTCTTTTGTATCACTTAGCAGTTTTCTGTCATTTAACACGTAGTTTTCTTTATTGCAGAAAAAGCAGCAGCAGCTAATGAAGATGAAGTGCAAAAAGCAGATGTATCATCTACGGGTCAGAGTGTCATCGACAAGGATGCACTTGGACCAATGATGCTTGAGGTGAAGAGCACAAAATTCCTATATTTCCACCAGTTCTGCTCCCCCTAGGATGAAGAGCAGTGTAATAAAATGGAAAAGTGCAGTCAGAGGTCATTGTAAAGGAATGTTGAAGGGAAACAAGCCATCCTGGCTACTTAAGCTTATGTCATTTAGAGCAGGTAGCATATTTCTATTGGATTCAGTGATGAAACTTTCCATAACTTGGGGTGGGGAGAGGCAAAGAAAGAGGTAATTCTGCTTCTTTGTAATGCAGAAGATGTGGGGGGCTTCAACTGTACAAGTCTTGAGTGTCTGCATGTGCGTATTTTATTTGTTCTAAGCCACAGATTTGGAAGACGTATTTTACCTAAACATTGATCTGTATATACAGTAGTATAGACATGAATAATCCTTCCTCTAAAATTGCATATCATTGCTATACTGTGTTAAAGTTTTATAATTTCAGCATTTACGGCATGTCTCTTTTCCTCTAGAATATGAAAGTAACTTAGGAAGGCTCTTCAAGACATGCATTTTAGTTTATTCGGTTAAGCTTTCTGCCTGATTTTAGCTGTTATTTTGATATCCCAAAAGGCTGCATGGTTAAAACCTAGCTTCTAAATGTACTACTAGTAATGCTGGGTAGGTATGTTACCTGGGATCCTAATGTCATATGCTACTGTCCTTTGGCACTACTGCTTTATCTGCTTAAGCTCAAACTGTTTAGTCCTGTTCTGACTGGACTTCATCTGTAAGGAAGAATAAATGTTACTTTAGATAAAACACAAACTCTGAATTGGACTAAAGGAACCAACTTTGGCAGAAGCAGAATTATTCCATTATTTCTGAATGTTGCAGGAACAAAATGCAAGTTACAACATTTTTAAGTATTTGCATTATTTTTCATGATTTGTGAGATTAAAGCCTTGTTTTCCGTGCTGTGTGCAAAATAAAGGCTCCAAAATTACAGTACTAAGCAGATTAGTAGACAGGTTGGAGTGAAAACATTCTTCTTTGAAAAGTAGGGGTAAGAAATTAATTTATTTAATAATTATTATACATGCTCACTGAATCAAATGTTGTTGGTTTTGCTATTAAACAAAGTTAAACATTAATCTCTTACATTGCTATGTTAAAATTTATCTTTAATTTTCTATTAATTTATTTGTAAGGACCTATTTTACTCAGAGGGAAAATAAGGATAAGGTGGGTTTTTTTTCCCCAGCTTATCTCGCATGATTGGCTATTGCAGCAAACATGACATGTAAAATCACCCGTCTGTTCCGTTATTCCATTTAATTTAGTTTTCCTTTGCAGTTAAACCATTGCATATTAACAATGAAAGATTGTGGAACTAAATTAATAAACCAGAGTCCTTTTGCACCAAGAAACTTAAAAGGACTGAAAGTTGCTATATGTTTGCTGTGAAAAGATGAGATACTTTCTTTGTGTCTTTATCTTATTAAGGAAATGCAATTAAGTTATTTCATCTTTACAGAGCCCCTTTATAGAACCTCTTCAAAAACCTGATGAACAGTGTATTAGTTGATTTGGTATAAAAATATAATTGTCTGGTTTTATTAAAGAGTAAAACTGAAGAATCCTCAAAATACTGTTTCCAGCTGAAGAAAGTGAGTAAAATTCATCATGCAGCTGCTGCACCTGAGAAATTTTTAACATATTTCTTGGTTAAAGCATAAAGTAGATAAGAAGAAAGGATTAAAAAACAGTCAAGAGAGAGCTGACAACATCTCAAAGAGCACAAATCTATTTCCTATTTCAGTATATCATCTAAAATAATGTTGTTTTCTCTTCCAGCTTGTTGTCCATTAATTGTTTCCCCATTGTCCCAGTAGCTCTGAAGATAAGTTGCTTATTGTGGTGGCATAAATCTGGGGCAGAATTAAGAAATTATTGCATAACTGGAAGCTTCTAAAAGATTTAAGTGGCTTGGTGCATTAACTTGCTCAAAAGCCTGCAGCTGCTTACCTACAAGGTTATTTTATTAACAGAACAGAAAGAAATGGGAGATTAGCATACAAGGCCCTGTGTTACTCTAGGCTTAGATGACCACTTTTGTGGTCAAACCAAGAAACATCTGTAAGGTAGCAGTATAGAGCATCTCCTTGCCAAATACGTTGCCATAGTAGGAAATAAGGAAAACTGAAGGCTATTGTGGGATACGAGTAACTGTCATAATCTCTTGCCATCCCCGCCTTTGAAAGTTTTCTCCTTAGGACTGCAATAAACATCTGCAATAGATTTGGTTTTGCCATCCCTTTGAACCATTGTAAGTGCTGACTGCTGCCAAACAGAGTGGTTCAGCCAAACCCATACCCTTCTGCCAGCTCTAAACGCAATGTGGTTTCACAATGGGCCAGCTCAGGGACTGATGTGGCTAGCATATTTTTTTTTTCATTGCTCTTTTTTTTCTTGCATTAGTTTTCAGCCAACTCAGTTCACTCTGGTCCAGCTCTTTATATCCTCAGACGGTACAGGGAGCTGTCACAATGTAGAAAGGACTTAACCAAAGAGGTCATGCTTTCTTTGGCTTTGAGCAGTCTCAGACACTAATCCATTGCAGAGATGGTGATAGAAAATTGTATTAGAGCCTCAATTAATTAAATCTTTTAAATCATTGCTGGTTAAACTAATTACTAGCCAGCAGGAAAATGTTGTGCATACTATGAAGGTATGTGGAAAGCAGGGAGCTCTCCAAAGAAAGTGAATTTAGAGAAGGAACCAAGAATGATCAGAAACAAGAAGGCAGCAACAAAAAAAAAAAGAAGTTAGAGATTAAAATTTGTGACAATTAACAGAGTTAAAAAGAAGACCTAGTTTATCCTAGAGGCAATCAGGAATGGTATATACTTGCATATTTATTTGTGAGGTTTATTATTCTGTAATTTAAAAATAGAACAAACAAAGCATTTGGCAACCATTGGCTCAGCCACTCTGCTTATTGTGCTTTCACCATCTCTCCCCTTTAGCAAAAACATGAATGCAAGCTCCAGGGAAGGACCTCTGGAGCTTATGTAGTCCTACCTCCCTCTGAAAGCAGTTCTGACTAGAGCAAGTGGCTTAGGTCCCAGTCCAGCCAAGGTCTGATTATCTATCAAAAATGCCGTATGCCTGTAGACACTTCTCATGGCAGCTCCTCCTTGTTAGACTGTTTTGCGGTGAGTTGAGTTCAGATTTAGTATGGATCCACTCAGTTTTAATTAAGACATAGTGGATCATGGGTTGCCTGTTTTTCTGACTTGTTTCTGTCCCTGGAGATGCAATAGTAAACAGTTGTTCTAGGGATTTCTCACCAATCCATCACGAGGTGAATAAATCAAGCAAAGCTGTCAAAGCCCATATGGGTTAACTGTTAATTGAATGCTCAGACCAAAAGCTTTGGTGCTGCATGTTTAAATGTATCCTCCTTTATTTGCTCACATAACATAAAGCTAAGAGGGATGTATTCTGAAGTACTTCTACAATCCACAGTCATGCTTGCATCTTAAGGAAGTTTGCAAGAGAAGTTCTTACTGATACTGAAATTTTTGCTTATCCTCATCAGGTAGCAGTACTGTAGTATTTGGCTTAGGCTTCAGATAACATACAGCAGATATCTTGGAAAGAATGCTGCAGCTGGGTTGTCACTGTCACAAGAGATAAGGGGGGGAGGGAAACCAGTCAGCAGAACTGATTCATTTAGGCACTTCCTCAGAGAAACTTTAAAGTCCTTTGGAATACCATGGAGCTGAGTTGAAGAGGTAAAAGTCTGGTTCCTGTTCCCTGGATCATGTGTGGACTGAACTAAACTGGTGTCACACAAAAAAATGAAAGCCGTTTTGGGAGTAGACTAAAGCTGCTTCACTGCTCATTGCCTCCTCTCAGCTTCTGTTACTCTCCATTTAATCCCTTGGGTTCCTGGCTGCATGGGCATCACTTCTCTGAAGATGCACTGCTGGGTGTGGGGAAAGAGCCTCTCTCTTTTTTTCCTCCCAGTTTTTCTTGCCTTGTGCATGTCCATTTTGCCATGTGTTTTCTTGGAATCAGTCTCCTTATGCTGCACAGAGGAGCAAACAGGCTCTAGGTTTAGCAGAACCAGCTTCTGGACCAGGTCTCTTACTTCATAGTCAGGCAGATAGATAGCAACTTCTTCCATTATTTTTGCTTGCTTGTTTGTTTGGGGTGGGAGATTTGGTTTGTTTTCATATGCCAATTTCATGATTTTGCAAGGTGTGCACCTTTCAGTGCTTTTACACTGGTTTGATATAAGTAAGATTAGATGCTCAGTCTGAAACGTGTCTTTTGCTATTACAGACAAGACTATAAGAACTGGGATGGATGCAGAAAGATTAAGCTATGTCATCAGAAGGGAATATTTACTTTCTGTTTATTTTGTTATTAATATGTTATTAATCGTGTTTCTCTCCCTCATTCTCTTTCTCTCCCTATGTGCCTTTTTTTTTCTTTAGGCCCTAGATGGGTTCTTCTTTGTAGTGAACCCAGAAGGTAATGTTGTGTTTGTTTCTGAGAATGTGACACAGTACCTGAGGTACAACCAAGAAGAGCTAATGAACACAAGCATATATAGCATCCTGCATGTAGGGGACCACAATGAATTCGTCAAAATCCTGCTGCCAAAATCTTTAGGTATATATCTTTTCCTCATATCATACCATTACTTGTTTAACTTTGGTTTCATAATTCAGCATTTCAGTAACCTAAGTTAATGTCCTTTCACTACTTACAGTTTCATCATATACACTATTTATTTTTAATGTATATATAGGCCATATGAATGATTAATATTATTCTCAAAAGCATCCTCTGCTCTCTTCAGATTCTTATTTGTTAAAATCACTCTCAGTAACTTATGTTAGCTGATATTTTTAATGGATCTCCAGAGTGAATCATTGAAAGGCAGCATTTAGCTATGTGAACTCTGATAGTTCTCTGTCTAGGCTGGTTATGCTAAGAATGGTCCAAGATAGTGGGAATATAAAAGAAAAATTAGAAAACTCCTTATGCTAGAATTTTTTTAATGTTTTTAGTCTAACCAGTATTTACCCTTGACTTTCAAATATGTTTTTGTTAATTGCAACCATTTTTATATTCATATTAGTATTGGGTTTAAGGTTATTGGTTTTTGAAGGAGGTAAAAAAAAAGAGAAAGTCAATACTGGGTGCCTCAGTTACAGGAGTTTAAAAAGTATTATGCATTTCACTTTAGCATTTATGACTTTACTTCTAAACCCTGAAGAATCAAAAATCAAAAAACCAAACCCCATAAATTACTGCCTCTATTGCATGTTATGATTGAAGAAGGCAAGTGAAGGGTATTTTAAATATGACCCCTGCTATTTCCTTATGTGGTGTTACATTAATTCACTCTGATGTCCAGTACCTATATTTGTGCATCTCAGGATTTTGTTTCCTTTTTTACTTGCCTTAAGCACTGTGTCAGGCTTCAGTTCTATCCATCTCTGCACCCAGGTCATTCTGATCCCTTCAGTCTTTCCTGTTGTAGCTGAGACTATATTTTAATATATTCCTGGTTGTATTGCTTCCTGGGTTTATAAATGCATATTAGTTTTAATTTCTATTTCAAATCTGGGCACAGATTTTTAAGCAATGCTGCCATTTCTTTTGTATTAAGCACTTTTAAATTCACTGGGCAGATCCTACGTCTCACCTTATTTCTTCCAGGAACAAAAATAAACTTCATTCAGTAGGCTTTTCACTGTACTGTATAACTTACGCACACACCAATATCTAGACTTTTATCCTGCTTTTCTACTGTGTTATAAAGTCACTTGAAAAAAAAACATGATACATGAACAAATTAACAGTGTTCTTAACATTTGTTAGCTTTATAAATGACCTTGTTATGTGCTGTTCTGGGCTCTAATATTAATAATAGGTTATTGTTGTTGTTAAATTAACTTGTTTCCCAACCAGTCTGCAAAACACCTTGATTAATTTCCTGTGGATAAGCATCAGAAATGCTTGCTACCAGGTTTTATCTCACTATATGATCTTTGCTTTGCTTAGTGAACGGGGGATCTTGGTCTGGTGACACTCCTAGGCGTAATAGCCATACCTTTAATTGTCGAATGCTGGTAAAACCTCTTGCTGATGCTGAAGAAGGCCATGATAACCAGGAAGCACATCAAAAATATGAAACTATGCAGTGCTTTGCTGTTTCTCAACCAAATTCATTCAAGGAGGACGGTGAAGGTAATTACTGTATTCAATTTGTCTTAGTATTTTCTCTTTCTGTGCTGTTGTGGGTCAGCAGTTTTGGTTCAGTTGATAAAGTGAGGTAGAGTTTTTAAAGTGGCTTCTAAATCCTGAAATTTGAAGAGTTTTTAGGAATTTTCCTTTTTCATTTAAGTGTAGAAGTGTGCTTTCATCTTGGATTATGAGTGTATACAATTGCATGCACCTATTTGTTAAAACAATACAACTGAATTTGGGAGAAACTGCATTTACCTTAAGGGAATGTCCTAGTTTTGTACCATTGCAATTGTAAGAAGCATGTAGCTGACTGGGAGGAAAGTTTCAATGGGCAATTTTTCAAGTTCTTAGAATTTGAAGACAATTGTGGTTTACCATTTCCTTTACCATTTACTACTTCAGCAGGTAAATTTCCTCAGATTGTATTTTAACTATTCAGATAAGTAAAAATGGTTTATTATGAAGCTGCTTTCTCAAGGGACAGCAAGCATTTGGGGCATGTTTAAGAAATGTGGCTTAGAAGGTATGAAATGGTGAGTGTTTAAGAAATGTGCTCTCTGTGCATGCTGTATATTCTTCTTTTTACTTATTTTCTGAGTGGTTGCTGTAGAGGTATATGCATAAACACGTGCCAATAATTATGGGCTGTGGTGGAATTCTTGATAATTTGTCTTCTAAAAAAGAAAACAAATCCACATCTCCTGTGTTGTTTAATTTTGTGTGAAACAATGAGGATGTAAAACCATTTAGTTCTGTCTATCCTTTTATTGGCACAAAATCTAATTTTTTGGTCCAAAAAGATTTTAAGTACTTTTTTTTAATATTTCTTAATTCGTTTTGAAAACAGAATCTTCCTCTTGTGTGCAAATTACTGAAGTAACATTTTTCTTTAAGATTTGCAGTCTTGCTTGATTTGTGTTGCAAGAAGAGCTCCAATGAAGGAAAGACCACTTCTTCCTTCATCAGAGAGCTTTACTACTCGCCAGGATCTACAAGGTATTGTGAAATAGGAGATCTTCATTGTGGTTTGGGTTTTTTAATCTCAAAGGGGAAATTGCTGTAACAAATGTTTTATTTTATATCAGGCAAAATAACTTCACTGGACACAAGTACCATGCGAGCAGCTATGAAACCTGGCTGGGAGGATTTGGTGAGAAGATGTATTCAGAGGTTCCATTCACAGCACGAGGGAGAAATATCTTTTGCCAAGAGGCATCACCAGGAAGGTTAGGATTCATATTTTTAGCACTTTCTATATTTAAACTGTTTTTCATTTGTATCTTTTTGTTGTGTTCGCTTTGTTATGTTTACATGGAACAATCAAGGGCTACCGACAGTATTTTTTTCACTCTGATTTGCCTGACAGGCTGATGGCTCTCTCTAGAGCAGTTTTGTACCTGTTTGTTTTAGCCTGCTTCTTATAACTGTGCCATATTGGAGGATACTTTAAATGTTAAAATTTTTGCAGTAGTTTTAGAAAGAAAGACCTTTACATGTTCCTTATCAAAACATTAAATATTTGTTATTCTTCACAACCTCAGCTCACACATGGCAGCTCATTGACCTGTATTTATTTTCTCTACAAAAATGGACTTCTGCTGCCATATTTCCTGTGAGAAACACACTGTGTTTCTGTGTGTTGGGGCACGTGTACTATGTGATGCAGCATTCATACTATCTGGAAACATACATTGTTGTACTGTATCTAGCTGAAACAGAAATAAGTGTTATAGGATACACAACAAGCACATCTACTAGTCAAGATTGTGGTAGGTAAGATGTAGGAGAGTACCTGCACTGTGAAAGGCGCCCCATAAGATTTCTGTGGTAGTGACTTTGTGGGAATTTTTCTTCTCATAAAAGCCTGATACTGCTAATTCTAGTAACACAGATCAAAATTACTAAAACCAAATAACCCTTTACAGTCCACAGAAAAGTCCTTTCAAAACCAATTGGGAATAACTGAACATTTCCAGTGCAGGAGCATCATGCTTTGGGTTCATGTTTGTAGAACAGGGTTTACAGCTCACCTCTAGCAAACAGTTGCCAGGGTCATTAGTCAACACGTATGGTGGGTTGGAAACTAAATTGTAACTGGAATCTCTAATTATTCCACCAAGTACACACACATACAAAAAAGCTTTAGTCATGCAGCATTAGTTAAATATTCTTTAATATGTTCTGCTTTCATGAAACCTTCAGGTTTCATTTTGGGAATGTGGGGGCACAGAAATTCTGTGATAACAGTTTCTGTGTTATGTACAGTGGGAGTGCTGAAAGTTCACAGCCTTATGCTGTGATTTCAGACAGAACTGAAGAAGGTGGAATGAAATTAAAGCTACAGTAGGGGTTTAGAGAGCATTTTCAGGTAAGACTTGTCTGTGCCAAAGGTAATTTAGGAGTTTCTCTTATGGCATCCAGCCACTTGTTACTTCAGACCTCTTCAAATGATTCACTGCCAAATTAGCAGCTCCTACATCCAGTGCTGAAGTTTGAGTGGGTCCTCTCTAAGCTATCTGTGAAGTGATAAAAATATATGTGGAGTTTACACTATATCATTTTGCAGGGGAGGCTTAGGATCATCATGTAAACTGTAGAATTAGTGTAAATGAGGGGGCTCTTTACTTCTTGTGGAAGTGAAGAGAGTGAGTGATAAGAGGAGGAGGAAAAACCTCTGGAATTGCTTTGTGGCAAAGGATCCAGCACTAGAGAGGAGTAATGGCTGAAACGTTTCCTTCCCCTGCCCTGCAGCATGGTGAAGAAAAACAAGGCATATCTTGGGTCTTAGCATCGTTGTACTTGACTGAGGAGCCCCTTGCATTTTTTAAGTCATTATGTTTGACAATAGCAGCAAAGAAAGTAATGGTCTTCTACATGTAATTCAGAGTTCCAGTCTGGAAAAATAACCAAACCGAACCCCAGCATTAGCTTGATAAACAACAAAACCCACACAACTTTCAAGTTAACTCTCAGTATAAAGTACAAAATATATGGTAAGTTTTTATTGGCCACAGTCAGAAAAATAGCATTTCCTGAAAAGGAATACGGAAACATTCTTGTTTGCTTAAAGAATTAGTTTGGAAAATGATTTAAGTAGAGATTTCACTTGTATCCTGTTGGCATTGAGTCCTGGAATTTCCTGATGTGGTATATGCTAAAGTTAAGAGCTTCGGACCTTCTGGTGCCCAAAGGTTAAACTGAAACAATGACACACCTAACAGTGAAATTTTGCTTTGTATTGTTTCACAGTTGTAGCTTTTTGTTTTTCTTTACATTTTTATTCTGAAAAACCCCTTCTGGTTGTTTAAATTGTGCTTCCTGTTTTCTCACTGCCTAAATAATACTTTAAAACCTTGCAGAACAATATATAACAGTGGGGGGACACGGAAGGAAAGCAATCCTCACCAGTTCTGCAAGGCTGAAAATCTGGTAGCTCTGTAGAGGAGACTATTTAATAACACCACACTTGGAAAAACATGTCATTTCATTGCAAGAGGAAATATTAAAAAATGAGCAATAAAATGCAGATCAGATGATACTATTAACTGGGGGGAAGGAAAGAAAACCAAAACCACAGAAAATGTGTATATACGGAAAAACAGGAAATGAAAAAGTATTTGTAGTGCTTCATTCCTATTTTTTCCCTAAACCATTATATGAAAGTTCTGAAGATAAGTATTTCCCTCCTGCCATACCTGCAATCCTAATGTGATAGCTTTTGTACTAGGAATTGAAAATGTTCGGACTTGTTTCACTGGTGACAAAGAATGAATGGTAGAATAAATGTTTGGAGATTTGCATTTCTGTAACATGATTTTAATTTCTAATTAAAGAAATGTCATAGAGGTCTTCAGAGGTTAGAGAACTGAATTTATTCAAGTTCAGATTTACACTAAAAACGGCTGCAGAATACGTTCAGTGAAGTAAACACCAAACCTGAGGTGCAGACATATCAACACTGGGGAAGGATAGCACAGCCCCATTTTTGGTTTAAGTAATTGAATTTATCATTTGCTTGAGTTGTATATTGTTGTATTTGTTCTTTAAAAAGTAATGATTTCGTATTCCAGTTCTTCCTATTTCTGATCTTTCCCATGTAAGAGATTTATGTATTTTTTTAATTAATAAGAGTTACTGTTACAACAGAATTTCAGCAGGCAGTAAGGAAGGAAAGATACAGGCTAATGGAAATAGTGTAGAAACTAAAGGCATTTATATTAATCACTGTGATATAGATGATACAGATGAAAAAAAAATATATGAGGAACAAAAGGAGCTAGACACATGTTTGATGAAAAGTAAAAGGGGCATCAACAACTTCTTGGTCCGCTCCTGAATTACTCTGTATTTTGTAGTCTCTGTTGCTGTTGTCACGCCTTATGAGTTGTTTTTTTTTTTTTTATCACCCTATGGTAAGTGGGATCTTTCATTTTATATGCATTCCATC
The DNA here is from genome assembly GCF_012275295.1 of Melopsittacus undulatus. Lineage (NCBI taxonomy): Eukaryota > Metazoa > Chordata > Aves > Psittaciformes > Psittaculidae > Melopsittacus > Melopsittacus undulatus. The sequence continues at coordinate 34,272,264 of NC_047527.1, forward strand.
TATTTATTTATTCTTTTGGGTTGGTTTTGTTTTGCTCTTTAAATTAACACAGTGTCTGTGGTACCAGTGCTGACAGATTTAGAACATCAGATGTTGAGCAGCCAAGCTACCTGTGTAGTTTCTCCTTAGCTTAATCCTGTTCTTTTGCTTGTTTGCAGTGCTGAGGCAGGGACTAGCGTTTAGTCCTGTTTACCGGTTTTCCTTGTCTGATGGCACTATCGTTTCTGCCCAAACAAAAAGCAAGCTCATCCGTTCTCAGACGACCAGTGAACCTCAGCTCGTAATCTCCTTGCATATGCTTCACAGGTAATCCTGACCAGTTTATTACATCCACACACTGCAAAGGGACAGGGAAAGTACAAAGCTGCCAAATCAAATAGATTGTTTAAGGCTGGTAGGTGTTCAGTTAGATTCATAGAATAGTTAGGGTTGGAAAGGACCTTATGATCATCTAGTTCCAACCCCCTGCCATGGGCAGGGACACCTCACAATAAGCCATGCTACCCAAGGCTCTGTCCAGCCTGACCTTGAATGCCACCAGGGATGAAGCATTCACAACCTCCCTGGGCAACCCATTCCAGTACCTCACCACCCTAACAGTAAGAAATTTCTTCCTTATAGCCAATCTAAACCTCCCCTGTTTAAGTTTTAACCCGTTACCACTTGTCCTGTCACTACAGTCGCTAATGAAGAGTCCCTCCTCAGCATCCCGAAAGGCCCCAAGAGTTGTCTTGGAACTGACAGCATGAAAACAAAGTAATTTTTTTAAATCAATGCTTACAGCAAGAAAAGGCTATAAGGTCATTTCAGGACTTAAAAATGGCATGCTGGATTTTCACATCAAGATGTTCAATTAAACATACAAAATTTCCTTTAATCTTATGTTCTTAATTTGGGTATTTTAATTTCCTGTATTTTACATAGTAGACACAAGAAATTTTCTAAGTGTAATTAAATCTAAAAAACTTTGAAGGATTAAATTCCTGTAGTTCACAGTCAGTCATATGTTGGGCCTGGGTCTTCTTTAAAAAGAAGTTATGATTACTAGAACTGCAGTTTAGGCAGATGCATATTTTAACTCCTTGTCTGTCTCCATTCCTTGTCTTTTCTGGTGGCTGGAATAGCGGCTTTCATATGTCCAATCCTGAGAAATGCCACCACTATTAACTTTTCTTTAAGAAAGCACAGACAATAACATATTTGAAGTCAAGGACAAGTAATCACTGACTTCAGAACTTCAATAAAATTTGAATTAATCATTGCATGTCCTGGTGTATTTGTAATAGATTTTTTGTTTCAGGATTTATTTGCTGATTATACTGAAAATGCTGTTTCCCTGTATCCACAATATCACTTTTTTGTAAGGAGAAAAACAGCTGTAAAAGTAATTAAAACTGAAACTATTTTACAGAGATGGTAGATTTAGAAAATGACTGAGTAAAAACTGTCTGAAATTTATTTTCGTTGGATTGCTGAATATACTTGATATTTCACAAAGTACTAGATTTTTAATTTTAAAAAAGCACCACTAATGTAAAAATGGTATTTGCCAATATACTTGGGTTGTTGTTTTTTCAGCAGAACACTGGTACTATTGCATTTGTAATAATGTTCTTAAAATCCACCTCTCTCTTTATAGTTAGTGTTGTTTGCCTTTGCCTTTACACCTAAGGTAACAAATTTAGAGTAACAAGCTCCACTACCCTGTGTGCTTCAGTTCTTCCTCTTTTCATGCCTTAGAAAAATTCAAAGGTTTGTCTGAACTTATCGTGTGCAAATCAGAATGGGTTTTGTCTCATCAAAAGTACATATGAAGAATGTTTATTCTTCGTATTTGGTTTTGGAAGTCCAGAGTTTATTTAATTTTTCTCAAAATGTCAGTGTTTTTTCCTCCTAATTTACTTGACTCTGTCTCTTTTGTAGCTTTTGACATTTGGGAATATGTCTGATTTTCCTGATTTAAGTTTTAGCACAGAAGTAGAAAGCATATCGCATCCTCCCATAACCTAATTGAAATCTACTGAGGAAAAGAGAAGTGACCATCAAGTGTCTTCACAAGAGCTTTTTCTGTGTGTGTGTCTCCTCTATTTCCTCCGTCTTACAGTCTCCATCTCTAAAATATGTGGGTTTTCTGTTTCTTCTCCTCTTTTCCTAAATTCCTGTGCCGGACTGGATTGCTAACAGACTGTTCCCATTCTGAAGCAATATCCAGTAGTTCTCTTGGCTCACATGCTGTTTTGGAGCAGTATTGAAGTACTCTGGCAGTGTAGAAATGTGACTTTTTCAACTTTCTTTTCACTATGAACTTGGTGGGCAAATAGCCCACTCCAGCCTTGTGGTGGGGCTAACTCATAGAAATTCAAAACTCCAGCAAACAGCTGTCCACAGCTGTCTTGTAAAACATGGATTTGTTTGGGTCATATGCTTCAAATGAGATTTCTGTCAGTTCTAGAAGTTAGCTCTTGCTGAATTGTAGAGAAGAGATACACATTAAAGGGAGGAAGTCTGAAATTGTAGCCTACCTGCATTTCTAATGACTGTCATTTAAATGAGGTATAATTTTGTTTTCCCACTCTTCCACTGATCTGTTAATGAACCACTGAAAAGCCATTCTGTTAATGTGCAGCCATGTTGAGCATTGCGTATCACTTTTGTCAAATTGTTGATTTGTTTTTAATTGTAGGTTTGTTGTGTTATTTTAAAGCGAGGTTTGGGGTTTTGCTTCTTTTTCTGTAAGGTAATTGCAAGTTGGCCACTGTCATTTTAGCTAATGGGTTGTTTTTCTTCCCCTTGCCACATAGAGAGCAGAATGTCTGTGGAATGAATCAGGATTTGACTGGACAAGGAATGGGGAAGATATTGAACCCAATTAGCTCCAGCAGCCCTGCCCATCAGGCCATGTGCAGTGGGAACCCAGGTCAGGATATGACCATCAGTAGCAATATAAATTTTGCCATAAATGGCCCGAAGGAACAAATGGGCATGCCAGCAGGCAGGTTTGGTGGTTCAGGAGGAATGAACCATGTGTCGAGCATACAAGCATCCACTCCTCAGGGTAGTAACTATGCACTAAAAATGAATAGCCCCTCACAAAGTAGCCCTGGCATGAACCCAGGGCAGCCAAACTCTATGCTTTCCCCAAGGCATCGTGTGAGCCCTGGAGTGGCAGGAAGTCCTCGCATCCCACCCAGTCAGTTCTCCCCTGCAGGGAGCTTACATTCACCCGTGGGAGTCTGCAGCAGCACAGGAAATAGCCATAACTACACCAACAGTTCCCTGAACGCACTTCAGGCCCTCAGCGAGGGCCATGGCGTTTCTCTGGGATCGTCGTTGGCTTCACCTGACCTAAAAATGGGAAATTTACAAAATTCCCCTGTGAATATGAATCCTCCCCAGCTAAGCAAGATGGGAAGCCTGGACTCTAAAGACTGCTTTGGACTATATGGGGAGCAATCAGAAGGTACAACTGGACAAACAGAGAGCAGCTGCCATTCAGGAGAACAGAAAGATAATAGCGATAGCAACATGCCACCGGTTGCCAGTGGCGAGAGACCTGATGGACAGAATAAACTGCATGATGGAAAAAGCCAGACAAAGCTCTTGCAATTGCTGACCACCAAATCGGATCAGATGGAGCCTTCACCTTTGTCCAGTACCATGGGAGATGTTAGCAAGGACTCCACGGGAGGGTTGCCTGGGTCTAGTTCGGCACATGGAACCTCACTCAAGGAGAAGCATAAAATTTTGCACAGACTATTGCAGGACAGTAGCTCTCCTGTAGATTTGGCCAAGCTCACAGCAGAGGCCACAGGCAAAGAACTGAGCCAGGAGTCCAGTAGCACAGCTCCTGGTTCAGAGCTGACTGTTAAACAGGAGCCAGCGAGTCCTAAGAAGAATAATAATGCACTACTTCGCTACTTGCTAGATAAAGATGATACTAAAGATATTGGTTTACCAGACATACCCCCAAAACTGGAGCGGTTGGACAGTAAGACAGACACTTCCGGTAGCACAAAGTTAATACCTATGAGAACGGAAAAGGAAGAGATAAGCTTTGAGCCTAATGAACAGGTAAGCAAATCTTTATATTACGTGTGAGTGAGATGTTCTAAACCTGCATTCCTGCCATCTGACATCCTGTGAGAGTAATTTCTTGACACTCCAGTAGGCTGTTACCTGTCTTTTGAAATCCAGTCTTCACTCAGTTTCCCAGTTGGTGTTACTAAGTTGTGATAATCACTCTGTCTAGAAGAACAGAACCTTCCTGGAAGGAGATGGATTACACAGAGACTGAACACTGGGGAACCTTTCCCAGATGGTAGTCAGAGGAGAAAATACTTTGATTAATGCTCTCTTACTGACAGCTTTTCCTATAGGCTGTTGTTGTATTGCTGTGGGCTAGATGGGCTCCTGACCTAGCCTAGCATAACAACTACACTTCTCCAATATAAGTCAGGTCCATGCTCAAGGAAGGGAGTTGTTTCAAAGAATCGATACCAGCTTTGTGTTACTGATCTTTGCGCTGTGCTTGATCTGCAAATTAAAATTAAGGCAAATAAATTCTCATAGGTTTTGTGCCAATTAGGGGGGTTTGTTGTTATTTTTTTCTTTTTACCTAAAAGCATTTTATATTCAACCTCAAGTTCCCATGGATGATTAATTGTTAAGTGCAGAGATCATTTCTCCCTGTGCAAGGTTATTTACATGGAATTTTACATTCAGAATTTCTTTGTGTTCTGTGTGACTTCTCGTTGCTCTGCTGCCCAGCTTACTAATAAGCTGTATGTTGTCAGGACCTATGCTAAAAAGTGTTCTTTCACTGGCTTTCATACAAAATTTACTTTCTAAAAGCAGGTTCACATCACTCAGAATGCTCCAGTTTTCAGATCTTTGCAAGAAAAAGGGACGCAGCAAAAGCAATTTGCTACTGCAATGTTACTGTTTATTTTATTTATAAAATGGGTAATTACAATATCAATTTTAGTTTAAGGCATTTTCTTTTCTAAGGGAGTTTATAACTAGCTGGAGTTAATGATCCTTAGCTTTGTCCTACACTATCAACTCTCCCAGCTGGTCATTAATCCCTAGACAGTGTCTTGTGCATGAAGCCTTAGTTTGTAAATCATAATCAGATCTTACACTACAAATGTTCGTGACTCCCTCATTCACAGGCATATCCTTCACTTTTAAAATATTGTGTATTTTTAATGTGTGGACTGGGTTTAAACTTGTTTATTTCTGTGAATCTGTTGAGTGTCTATTACTGTGTATGTGTAAATACATCGTTTCTTATATTTTCTATTTTGTATTTTGAGACTGAGGAGGGATGAATAACATTTCCTTAGCCCTAGTCACAGCACTGGATTTTTTTTTCTTTGCCCTTTCAGCAGTCTCTAACCAGTAGACAGTTCTTTCAACAGTGGTTACAACCACAAAACATAGAAGCCAAACATGCCACTACACTGTGGATGCAGCATTGTTAAAATCTCAGTTATCCAGGCGTCTTCTAAGGTTACTTCACTACTTCTGTTTCAACAGAATTTGACAGCTATTGCCATTATGTAGGAGCAATTGTGGTTTTCAATCCTTCCCATGCTTTAGGGGGAAACCGAGCCAAATTACACTAATTTCTACAGGGATTTATCCTCAACTGTGGATGTTAGTTTAGTTCTGAATGCAGCTGCTATTTAATAGTGCCTGTAGAGGGAGGACTCACGGGTTGTTAGGCTAGGAAAACACAGCTATCGAGAAATCCACAGCTAAACTGGCAAGAGTAAGCTATTATAAAAATATCTAATAGATTTCAGTTCCTAGTTCAGATCCTACACGCATAGAAGTCAATACTGGGTTGAAGGCAGGGGTCTTTCAGTCTTCAGTTTTGGTAATTGCCAAAACAATTATGTCCATCTAAGTAGACCAAAATTATGGCCTTCAGATGGTTTATTACCCAAGAGTTAAATTTCTAAAAGAATTGAAATTTCCTCTGTCATGATCTCTGTGGAATAAACAGTCACTTAGCTTGTGGACCCATTTGCAAAGAGGTTTTGTCCCTTCTACAAGTTAGTTCTCTAGTCCAAGGGAGTCCTAAGAACTCCTTTTATCATTGATGGAAAAATAGAAAAATACTTCAGGGTTGTTTTTTTCTTATCCTCATGTGTGTCTAAAATAGGGAGAGGAAGGTGTTCCCATTGACTAGCTGTAGCCTAGGTCCTAGTTTAAACTAGCTGCCTTACTTTTTCATGACTAAAGATAGGCAAGTTGTGTCTCACCCTAAGTGTAAACATGTAACTATAAGACTAACTTTAAAGAAAGACTTCAGTGTCTCCAAGCATTGCCAACCTCAAGCATTAAAAAAGCAGGCCCCCGGTATTATGAACGTTGTAAAGTGAATAGTCTATTCACTTTTTATTTTTAGGCTTCATGTTTCTGAGGTCAGGGGAGGGATTTGAGTGGGTTGGAGTATGGACTGTGGATGTATTGCCTTTTCTTACAATTTGAAGGAGGAGATTATCTCCCAGGAAAGAGGAAACGAGAGATGCGGGAAGGTCCAGGAGTTGAGGCTGTTCAGAAAACCACAAAGTAGTGTAGGAGTTATGATGAAGTGGTAAGGGCTGAAGTGCTTAGGCTTCCTCAGCACTGAGTTAAGGAGAAGACAGCCCCACAGCTGTAACAGAAGGCTGCTGGATAATGACAGAAGCACTTTTGTTGCTCCTGTTGGTGTAAATAGTTTTAAAACCTACTTAAAATGCAGTGAAACCTGGAGCTGAGTAAACAGAAGTCCAGCGTGGAGTAAGAGAGGAAATGGTGGGGAATATAAAATAATGTAAGCATTTATCTAGCTGAAGGCCAGGCCTTTAAACAAATAACCACTTTACCTCAATTATAAAATCAGTAAAAATATTTAGCATCAAAAACTCTTCAGCTTTGGAAGATGGTCTCCCACAGGAAGTGCTCATTGCCTAAATTTAGATCAAAGCTGGAACTATTTAGTACGAGACTAGAACACAGATTCTTGTGCTAAATTCTTCCATCCTCCTGCGTCCTTCCCCCCTCCTTCTTCCGTATGTAAAAATTAGCCATGTGCTTGTTACCTATTTTGCAGGTTTATTTAAAACTTCTTTTCCCTGAGGAATGTTGTATTTTTAAGTAATTAGTCACTGAAGTGTGCAGTTTCTCTGGAAACTGCAGTGGAGTGGCAGTGGGATGGCCTCTGCAAAGGGGGATCAGGGTGTTGGGAGGTGGCAGAGCCATTACGTTTTGTCCTTTTACTTTTGGTCTGACTTTCTGAGCAGGAAATGCTTTGAAGTGCGCCACTGTACTAAAAATAGCCTTCTTCTAGGTAGTGTGTTTAAACATATACTTCTGCAGAGAGCAGCAACTGACAGGAAGCCTTTCTCAAATGGCAGAGAATATTTCCAGCACCACCATACCTTTTTCCCTTCCTTGGTGGGACGATAGTTATCAAGCTTTGTTGGGCTGATTGCTATTCCTGTTAAGGCAGCTGTGGGGGAGAGGATGAAAGAGAGATCTGCTCGGGAGGCTCAGTGGAGATCTTCCTATAGCACCAACAGTAGTAGGACTGTTGCTATCAAGCACCACAAGTGCTCATATTATTCTCCACTATTAAAAGGGAAGACAGTGGGAGCATGAGTCCTGATTTGCTACAGATCTGTTTTGTAAGGTGTTCCCTCATCAGTAAGGCTTGCCTTCTCCCACTCTCCCTGCCAGCCCACCAACTACTGCAGGGCTGCATGGTGGGAATTCATCCTGCATCTTCCTTTCACAGAATCACAGAACCCCAAGGGTTGGAAGGAACCTCGAAAGATCACCTAGTCCAACCCCCCTGCAAGAGCAGGGTAACTTAGAGTACATCACACAGGAACTTGTCCAGGCGGGCCTTGAATATCTCCAACGTAGGAGACTCCACAACCTCCCTGGGCAACCTGTTCCAGTGCTCTGTCACTTTTACAATAAAGAAGTTCTTCCTGATGTTAACGTGGAACCTCCTATGCTCCAGTTTACACCCATTGTCCCTTGTCCTACCACTGGATATCACTGAAAAAAGCCTAGCTCCATCAGCCTGACACCCATCCTTTACATATTTGTAAACACTGATGAGGTCACCCCTCAGTCTCCTCTTCTCCAAGCTAAAGAGACCCAGCTCCCTCAGCCTCTCCTCATAAGGGAGGTGTTCCACTCCCTTAATCATCTTTGTGGCTCTGCGCTGGACTCTTTCAAGCAATTCCGTGTCCTTCTTGAACTGAGGGGCCCAGAACTGGATGCAATATTCCAGATGCGGCCTCACCAAGGCAGAGTAGAGGGGGAGGAGAACCTCTCCTGCCCTACTAACCATACCCTTTCTAATGCACCCTAGGATGCCATTTGCCTTCTTGGCCACAAGGGCACATTGCTGGCTCATGGTCATCCTCCTGTTCACCAGGACCCCCAGGTCCCTTTCCCCTTCACTCCTTTCCAGCAGGTCAACCCCCAGCCTGTACTGGTACATGGGGTTGTTCTTCCCCAGATGCAAGACTCTACACTTGCTCTTGTTGAATTTCATCAAGTTTCTCCCTGCCCAACTCTCCAGCCTGTCCAGGTCTCTCTCTTTCCTGTGCACTGCTGCTTCTGCTGCCCCTCAAAAACCCCTATTGTGCTTCTGGCTGCAGCCACCTCCTGATGATGCTGGTTGGGAGCTGCCCATGTAGTAGTCAGCAGATAGCCAAATATGACAAGGACCAGCTAACAGCTCAGGGGAAGGAGAGTGAAAGTGTAGGAGGATGTCAGAGAAATATCATGCACTGAACAGTGTCAGGTATTACCTTGCTAAAGAAATATTTTGTTTAGTCATTGTTTTGCACTGCAAAACTCTTCTTCTGTAAAATTGGGTAAGGAATATTATATTCATATTACAGATGAAGAAACCAAGATGTAGAAATATGAAGTAGATTATTTTCTATGAAAGCACTTGGCATAGTGTGAAATAAAATCCTTCTAAGTGTGCTCTCCTCTTTTTCAACCAGTGGACAATATAGACAGCCTGTTTGACAGGGGCTTTGCAATGCCACAATCTCTACTAGTGCTTCTCCAGAAGTCCTCTTAAGCCTGTATCTTCTCATCTTAAAGCTCAGAAATTGTTTGAGTATTCCTCACACACTTTATCAATTCTGGTATCCTCTTGCTTTATGTGGAAACCAGTATCTTCCCTATACTAACATACTCTCTTTACACGCACCACTCATCTTCCAAAAACCTATTTCCTGATGTTCAAACTCTATTAAATTCATGAAGGCCATAAGTTTCTTCTTGAAATTCTATCAAAAACTTAAAATGGGGATTCAATTTTCTAAATCTCTTCCAATTAGAATTCTGTTTCCAAAAGTTAATAGTAGATTAGCCTGATAATATTACAGGATTTCTAGCCGATTTCTAGCCAATTTCTTGTTCATTGCAGTTACCAGGGACAAAAAGACTTTATGAATGCCCCCTCTGATTTACGTTCTTCTCCTTATAATCCTTTAATTTATTGACAGTTTGGAGCAGGGATTTGATTATGTTTTATGGTCAAATGCTTTGGCCATATTAGAGAGGTAAGTAATAAACTTGGAGTTTATATAAGGCTAAGTATAGTTTCAAGTTTTGCCCCCACCAGAAGACATCCTGTTGTAAGGAAGAAGTCCCAGGTGCTGCTGTTACACATAGTTTTAAGGGAAATGTATACATGTATGAAGTTTGGAACACAGGGTTTTAGTGCAAGCCATGGGCATTGCCTGTGTTGGAAGAGATCTCCAGAGAGTTTAGGATCTTATCCAGTCCTTTACAATCCATAGAAGCTAGACTTTAACATAGCAACTTTTGTAAACCAAACCTCATGTTGGGGTGTAACTGGTTTTCAGTAGCGCTGAAAAAACTCTGTAAGCAATTAACACTTTAATCTGCCTTACTCTACATGACAAATAAGTACTTTGAAAGTAGGTACTTTTCAAATGCAAAAATATTACTAAGCATAATTTGTCTTATGTTTTCTGGCACTTGGTGTCCAAGTTCTGTGGAGATTGTTGTAATTGCATTGCTCAGAGATAGTGAAAATATGTGCATGAGAACTTTCTTGTGATGACTGGCACTTTATCAGGCATATTTTATTTTTATAATCCATGGCAAATAATTGTTTTACAGGGAGGTTAAGGTGTGCCTTCTGTTTACAAAAAGTTCAATTTAGACCATTAACAAAATAAATACAGAATATAAAGAAAAGAAATACGCCATTAAAGTAACCAAGTAAATATTTTAATGCTAGTTTCTGCATATGGTGCCATTTTGGGGTGAGTCTGGAAAGACTTAGGCTAACATCATAGCTTGGTGTTAATTTTAAATCCATCTTTGAGCTTTGCAGCACTTGAGAACAGTCATCATATAATAAAGAAGAAATACTTGATATTGATTATGTTAAGCAAAAAGAGGGAAGGTTATGTACTGTGTTATAATACATCTGTTGTATTTGGCCTTTCTTTGCCACTTCCTGAGGAGAATTAAAAGCATCTTAGGGAGTGCAGTCTTCTGACACATTTGGATCAATATATTCTTCTCTGGTTTTATTTTGGGTTTGTGTTTTGGTTGGGTTTTTTTTTTTTTTGCATCTAATGTTTAAACAAAGAATTGCAGTAACCAGAATGTTAAAAAAAAAGGGGGTGGGGGGAATAAAAGACACAAAGTCCTGCAGCAAACCAAACAAAAATAACCCTGCAACATATAATGCTTCTGTCTGCTGTTGTCTCAAGTATGTTTAATCACGTCTTAATTCCCCCAAACAGTACAGAATCATCAGTCTATAATTTTTGATACTCTACATCAGTCTCCACTCCTGGCTTCTGCAGTGTTCCTGTACCAGATCTCCCAGTGCTGAAAATGTGGCTCCTATAAAAATTGCTCATTACTGTCTCTCAGAGTGTCTTTCTTGAATCTGCTTATCACCTGTCCACACAATAATTTAGGCTTCTTATAATCACATTTGATGGTTCTACCTTTTCTGTTGGTGTGCTGTGTTCATCCAACTGCATGTAAGTGCCTGAAGGCAGCAAGTCAGCAGGGAGATTTGTCAAGAGCAGGTAATGTTGGACCAACCATTTTCCTTTTGCAAGAGGGTAGCAGAATTTTTGTAGTAAGAGAAGCAGCGTATGCCATGTGTCTTGTTTTGAGTAAGTCTCTTTAGCCCTCTTGCTCTATGACCCTCTTACACATGGCATTCTTGTAAGCAGGTTAGAAATGTTGGTTAAGATTAAACTGTTGTGAGCAGTTAGGAAACTTTGGAAATCGTCATAGTTATTGAAGGATAGTTATTGAAGGATTCATTGTCATAATGGAGGTGCTGCAGGACCTACTGCAGGCTGGATGTAGTTCTTGGCAACCTGATCTAGTTGAAGATGTGTCTGCCCATTTCAGAGGGTTTGGACTAGATAGTCTTTGAAGGTCCCTTCCAACCCAAACTATTCTATAATTCTGTGATCTACAGCTGCTCAGTATTCTAGTCAACCTGAATGACCTGATGGGAGAATAGAGCGTATGCTCTGTAAAGCTGCATGCAATACTTGAATGTCTCCAAATGGATAGGACTTTTTCAGAGCTGTGTCTAGGGATCATAGTGAGCACAAGATGAGTGAGAGTCAGTAATGTCATGTAATTAAAAAAAATCACGGTGTACTGCAATTACATCATCCGAGTGTACTATGTGTAAATATTCCACTTAGCAGTTGTAAGCCTTTATCTTAAGTCCTGTTATGGACACAGCACTTCAGCAGAAGTGTGGGTCAACTGAAGACAGTCCACAGGAGCAACAAGAGTAATGAGAGGTTTAGAAAACAGGTTATATGCTGAAGAGATTTCAAGAAGTTGAGACTGCTTATTAACTTCAGCTTAAAACCCAAAAAGGCATGTATTTTAAATACAGAAATGGTTAGAAAAAGAAAGGGGAACACAATTTGTTCTCCAAATTCAAAATGCAACTGGGAGGAAGGGCCTAAATTTCAATGAGGGAGTTTTTGCATTGACATAAATGAAAAAAAACCACTTGAATAATGGGGATGGCAGAGGGCTGAAAGCAATCCCCTGGGGAAGCTGTGGATTTTCTGTAACTGGATGTCTTTAACAAGCAGCTATATGAACTTCTGTAGGCAATGGCATACACTGATTTTTGCCTCGAGGCTTTAAATTTCTTCCAGCCCTCTGATTCTGTGATTTTCTACCATTTTGCCAATAACACCAGCCTCCAGATAGGCCACATGCTGCCTTTTAACAGAGTAAACTCCTTCCTCTTTTGCACTGTGTGTTCTGATCTTTAAGACTAGGTGATATGGAAGGAGTAAAGAGTAATAGTGTGTTTGTCTGCAGTCAGTCATCCAAAAAAGGTATGTAGAGATGTAACCTTGAGGCATTTTGGCTACCTTTGAATAAAATAACTGGGTGTCTCCAGGAGCAGGTTACCTGTGGCAGCAGGAGTTTAGTACAGACTAACGTGCAGTGCTTCCTAGCAAGTCTGAGAGAGCCTCAGTAGGTAGGTTAAAGCCATCTCAGGTATCTCTACGTTATCCTGTGATCTGTGATGTAATTTGCTCTCAAATAAGTAACAAGGACAGAAAAACACAGGAAGAATTGTATTTCAGTTGTGTGCATGTTTGTGGTGTCCTCAGTTTCCCATCCTTTATGACTGCCTGCTCATTCTCTGCCTCTCTTACATCATTGCACATTTCCTAATGCAGACATTGATTTTGAGTGGAGTTTTTACTATAAATACTGTCATGAAATGTTTCCTGTGTAACCTGGTGGTAACTAAGACTGGACACTCCCTGTTGGTAATTATTACCCAAAAGAGTTTTATCCCATTAAAGATTTAGGATTGGAGAATATATTTGTGAAATTTCCAGATTTCAGTCAGAAAAAGGTTCTGAGGGCTTATAGAAAAACAATCTGACAAAAAAAGAAAAGGATGTGAAAATCCACATTTTTAAGGAAAACATTCAGGTCAGTGTTTAGTGTAGGATGAACTTAATTGTCTCCTTATCTTTACTTCATGATAGTCTTCTACTGAAATGAATATAACTAGATTTCTCTTTATTTCTTTTTTCTTACAATAGAGAAGTTCTTTTCAATGATTTGGAAGTCATAAGCAAAATAAATTCCTAAATCTAGTTACTAGTTGACAGGTTGTCATTTATAGAATTTAATTTAAATGTCTATTTCTTGCCAGTTAACTTATATAGAGTTATTCAGTGTTAAGGCTTTGAATATAACAAAGAAAATGTGTATGGAGAATTGTTTTAGCCATGGAGCAACTTTTACATCATATGCTTTTAATCAAGTCATAAAGAGACTAGAAATACAACGGTGCTGAAAGGAATATTGGCTATACCTACATAAACCCCCATTTCATCACTGTTGGATCTCTGTCCTGACCAGCTTAGCCCTGCTGTCTGCACTGATCACAGAGTGCATAGGGTCATCTCCCCTTTGCCCAAAGGATACAGATCATATGGATTTGTATAACCTGATGCTAGGGTGTCAGGAAAGGGGTGCCAGTGCCACACTGCACTTCCCTAATGCAAGGCAGATGCGCCCTGGGGAGCCTACACAGTCCCTTTTCAACAACTATATGAGCTGCCTCACCATCAGGCTTCTTTCAGGAAGCCTCCGAAGCCAGTGCAGTTGTAATGGTTGGGGGCTGCCTGGCTCAGCACAAGCAGGACACCAGCAGCAGGCGAGCGGTGACATGTACTATGGGTCTGTGTTTTTTTAATTGCAGCAAGGCAGTGAACTGGATAACTTGGAGGAGATTCTGGATGACCTGCAGAACAGCCAGTTACCGCAGCTTTTCCCAGACAGCCGCCCAGGCGCTCCAGCAGGCTCAGTCGACAAGCAAGCCATCATCAATGACCTCATGCAGCTCACCAGTGACAGCAGCCCCGGTGCGGCTGTGGCCACTCAGAAACCAGCAATGAGGATTTCACAGAGCAGTGAGTCCAGCTTCCTCGCATGTGTCACCAAGCTTGTGAACCCCCAGAGCAGCGTTCGGGATGCCCATGGGTTGCCTGGGCAGGAAGTGGGGCAGCTCCTTGTCCTGGTCTGGTCTTGCGTGATGGCATAGCGCCATCTGCGGTCATCCCATTTCGTAACACACGGGGAGGTTTATGTCTAATTGACACAGCAGCACCCTACGAGCCCTCTGAGGAATATTAAGGGGTACCCTCAAACTAAATGAAATGTCCCCTGCTGTGGTTATAGGTGGTGCTGCTGTTGCGAGGACATTGGCATGGAGAACATGTGCATTTAGAGATCTCTCATTTCCAGCAGCTCTTTCAGTAAAAGGGAGAAGAGAGGCCTTTCTAAGTGTGAAGGCGAGTCATCTAACCCCACAAGATTAATGGAAAAGCATATGATTAACAGGAATGCCCAAGTTTAATTTGAAAATGTGGCCTTTGAGTCACTTCAGACTGACAGTGTTCGTTAACTTTATGAATTAACTTACAAATCAGCATTGACATATTTGTCTGCCACCATAGAATAATGGAAAGCAAGCAAAACAGTAGTCTTATCAGCTATGAACGCTGAAGCATAAAAAGCCACTGCTTCATTTTTTTTCTCCTGTTGACTAGGATGACAGCAGGTATTTACTTTCTTAAATGTATGCTGGTGTTTTTCTAATAAAACATAAGGTTTAGATAATATGTTTAACAATTCTGTTGATATTAAAATAACACCATGCCACTTTCAAATGAACTCAAATTATTATTTAGCAATGTTTAAATAAATATTAGTATTACTATTAATAACAAATATCAGTGTTTTAAATTCATATTTAAACCACTACAGATCCTTAAATTATCATTTGTTATCAGTGTTGCTCAGAGAGAGATGCTGTGATTTAATGTACTAATTTTTGTGAGTATGGGGGCTCTAGCAGCAGCAGCACATAGGTCAGAAGGAAATCTGTACATTTGAAATCTTTGGCATATTCTTTCTAAAGAAGTATCTGCTGGTTTCTTCCACTGTAGCCTTTTGGCTTTCCAGAGTTAAGCCAGCTTTAAACATGCTTTCAAAGCTACTGGCAGTACAGTAACAGTATGATCATAAATGAGAGTTGTCTTGGTGTGGTTAGCAGCAGTTCTGTAAAAGCAGTATCCCATTGCCCATGTAAATTAAAACACTAAAACTTTTTTCCCAAAGCTTAGTCTTGTGTCTGTGCCTAATGCCCCTTGGGAAGTTCTGCCTTGTTTTCAGTAGAAGAGCATACAGAAATCGTGAGCGGCTTTTCACATGCTCACAAAAAAGCGATGTAAAATGAATGTCACATCAGACGTAATTCCAAAAAAGGTTTAGGGAGTTTATTTTTTTTTCTGAAGAAATAACCAGATTTCATTTTATAGGTTTTACATGAAAAATGCTTAAAATATTTTTACCTGTTAATATATAGAAGTATTTTCACGTGTCCCATCCTGACCAAAAGAAGCCCAACACATCTCATCAGTTGTGTTGATGTTTGTTTTTGTGCTGCATTTCCAGCTTTCCTTTTTGTAGTATCAGTGGGTACTGGCAAAAAGATACCCATATGATAATTTACCCATCTATGTGATTTTTTTTTAAGCTTCTGGGACAAATTGTTCTGAAACTGTCACTGAAGCTCAGTTTTGGTTCAATCCTTAGACTTTATTATGCCCTTCAGCTTGGGAAAGTAATTTTTTGTCTCCTAAGGTTTATTTTTTTTGCTTGTTTCAACAGACATCCAAGACAAAATCTTAATTTTATGGTTAGGTGTATGTGATGAGATATATTTCCTATACATACATATAAGCAAATTCTCCAGGCAGAGAACTTACATTAAAAATAAATAAATAAATACAGTGAGTTCTTGTAGTCTGGTTTTATAAAATAAGAAGAAAAGTCAGAGATGTTTGTTACAAGTTGTTTCTGTACTTTTTAACAAGCTTAGTAAACCTCATCTAAGTTATCAGTTTTGAAAGTATCGGAACTTTGATCTAAAATAAGACAGAATTTCTTTTAACTTCTTTGTAATGTGGTGCATATGAAAAGGATGCTATTATATCAGACACTCTCCTAGGCAAAGCTATCCGAAGTATTGCAAATAATAATTTCACAAAAGTTCTTAATTTACTTTTATGTATCTTGTTGGTACGATTTGGAAATGGAATCATAGGTACAAGGTCAGGGTTTGATTCATGTTTGAGAACTAATTGTGCACATAGGGGATGCTTTCATACATTGGAACATTGCAGAGAGAGATGCTTGCCACTCACAGTCTGAAGCTCACTGTTCTGAGGCACTGTGCAGTTTTATTTGTGGAGGCTGATTTTAAGAGCATGAAACACTTCAAGATAAGAAAATAGCTATATAAAGGTGACAGTACCCATCATGTATGGTTCTGTTTACCAGAATATTATGGTGGCACAGCTCTAATTCCATACCACTTACTTGTGATTGCTGAATCATGGAAGTATTTATTTTTTAAAAAATATATTAAAAAAAAAAGAGAGGGAGATATAGAAATAGGGTTACAGCATCCAACATAGACTCAGTCTGTCCTTAAATTTGATAACTTCTTCAGGGGTATAGCTTATGCTGGAAAACTTCAAAATAGAGATATTTCCTAACAACCTGCTGCAGGATGACATCTGCA
Organism: Melopsittacus undulatus; assembly: GCF_012275295.1. Taxonomy (NCBI): domain Eukaryota; kingdom Metazoa; phylum Chordata; class Aves; order Psittaciformes; family Psittaculidae; genus Melopsittacus; species Melopsittacus undulatus. The sequence goes on from NC_047527.1 coordinate 34,288,942, forward strand.
TGCAGGTACAGTCCTACTAGGTAGAAGATTAACTAGTACTATAGTATGCATATCATATAATGGTATATTTTGCTGTAGTGGCTCTTCCATCAGTTAAATTGCACCATTTAAAGTTTTAAGAATCTATATTATATCTGTTTTAGTGTCAGAATGTTCCATTTTGAAATTTACATAAAAATGTCAAGGGATGTTTCTCAGACAGATATAGAGTGGGTAAATCATCCAGCACTAAATAGCTCAACCTAGGAGCTTCAAGTATGTTTGGGTTCTTTTTTTCTTTAGCAAGTTTCCATTCTTGTAACTTTGCTTTTTTTCTTTGCTCCTCCTGTCTAGCTTTTAATAACCCACGAGCAGGGCAACTGGGCAGGTTATTACCAAACCAAAACTTACCACTTGACATCACACTGCAGAACCCAACAGGTGCAGGAACTTTCCCACCCATAAGAACGAGCAGCCCCTATTCAGTGATACCTCAGCCAGGACTGATGGGCAGGAATGAAGGAATGATAGGGAATCAAGGAACTTTAGGCAACAGCAGCACAGGTAAGATGACTTTCCATTTTTTTTCAAATATACTTGAGTAACAGAATATAGCATGCTTAACTTAATGTTATATATTGGGGTTATATAATGTTATAAATTGGGGTTATTACATGTGCAGGTTATTCTAAGTACTTTCCAAAAAGTCTGGGGAAAAATTATGGGCTGTTATGTACTGGCATATTATTTTGAATTTCTGTTTCTGCATATTTTTGGTCCTGCTCTTTATGCACTGCTTTCCACCTACCTGAAATCTTCTAGATGAAACAGAGTATTGGCAATTATAGTTGGTTCCCATCAATGTTCCAGATTCATCTGCGGCTTACGTAACTAAAAATCCAATCTTTCTGCCTCAGAAAAGCAAATAAAAGAACCACTTGTCTCTAGAGGTAGTTCTTTGAAAACAAAATGATGTGCAATACAGTTGCTCTTATGATGTGTATCTCTACAGGCCTTGGTTTTGTCCTGAGTTATCCTTTATTAGCCTTAGTTCTCATTTTAAATTAAAGAAATGTTAATATTTTCATCATTTTTTGAAACATAAACTTTTTGGGAACCATCAGATGTTGCAGTGGTATTACCACTTGTCATGGAGTATGCCTTATCTGTGGTGCATTGATTTCTTCATGTTACCCTAATATTGTACAGAGATACCACAGGGGATTTCACAAAAGAAGTCTGACTGATTGACTTACTTCAGCTACTGCATAATCTGAGTCTGTCCAAGTGTGCAGCAACTGCAAAGAGATGAGTGAATAAATGGGTGTTTTAAGTCCTTTCAGATGGCTGTTCACTGTGAACATTTTATGTTTAGCTTGCATCAGTCTTAAAAAAGACATGCTGGCAGACACTGAAATACCTTATTTAAGCAGTTTAGAGGTCAATTTGTCGTCTTTCAATTGACCTATTACTTTCATGTTTTGTATACATATTAGAGGATGTTATTCATCTTATGTATACAAGTTAGAGTATTATCTGTGTTCCTGCCATTTGCTGTAGCACACCACATATTTCATCTGATAGAGTATGTACACAAATAGAACAACCTGAGGATGTAACACTAAAGCAAATTTTGTATAGCAGCTGAAACAATTACCCTCTTCAGAGAGTTTTTTCTCCTTATTTGTCACCAAATAATTGAACTGATAAGTAATAATTGTTGTGTGGTTTTTAGTATTCATTTAAGGATGTTGCAAAATGCAACTGAGGAGATCAGTAGTCCAATCTGAAATCAGTGTTTTATCTGCTGTCTTGACTCTATAAAATTGAAATGTTTAAATACTATGAATGTAAGTCTTTTTGACTTGCATTCATAGTTTTGGTTTTTTTTGTGTTAGGGTTTGGTTGGGTTTTTTTGGCTACTGTCAGAGTATAGTACTCTATATATTCCAAGTGTAAATAAAGCATATCAGCTGTTTACAGTAGATGTAGGAGGACTTCCCCTAAAATAACGGTAATGAACTTTAGCATCTATCGGAAAGTTCCTGTGAGTAATTTCCCTGCATTGTATATTGGTTCAAGATTCTCTGGGTGAGCCTTAAAACTAAGAAGCCTATAGGTCCTGAATGAAAGGACTCACCAAAAGATGTTTGCAGAATGCGACTTTAAATTCAATCCTCCTAATTTGTAAGTGTGTGTAGCGATAACATGTTGTTACTCAATTCTTCATTCTCACTTAGCGCTTGGAAAGTAAAGCATTGACAGACACATCAGCAAACGTGATTCATTTCCTGAGGAAGGAAGTTAGGCCTATCCACACACCCTCAGCACCTGTTGCAGACTGCATGTGGGAACACTTACTCTGAACAGCGTTTCGGAAATGATAAAAGGATCTTCCTCTTGTAAAATGTATAATAATCTCCAGTCCCTTGACTAAGCAGCATCCCTTGACTAAGCAGCATAAGGCATCATTCTATAGTGTTGCACATCTGGACGGGCAGTGGTAGTATAATGTGCTTTGAGTGAAACTGCTACATTTTTGTTGCTAAAGATGCAGCTCATCAGGCAGTGGTAATGCTACAGTACTATGCTACGGTGTTCTGAACCATGTGCTGGCACCCAAGTTTGTTTGTCTTTTGTGCAGGAATGATCAGTGGCAATGCCCCTCGACCTGCCATGACATCTGGAGATTGGGGAAGCCAGGCTCCTGCTGTGAGGGTGACCTGTGCACCCACAGCTAATGCCATGAACAGGCCAGTGCAAGCAGGCATGATCCGCAACCCCACGGCCAGCATCCCCTTGAGACCCAGCAACCAGCCTGGCCCAAGACAGATGCTTCCATCTCAGGTCATGAATATGGGTAAGTTGTAGTTGGTTTTTTTTGGCATGGGCTGGATTGTCAGAAGCAGAAAACAGAAAAAAGAAAAATCAAACTAAAATCATTCGATTATAGATTTGATGCGAACTGTACTCCACAGTAAAAGTTTCCTGTGGAAGTGGGGAGGAAGGTATGTAACACTGACTTTTAATACATGTATTGATATGAACAATTTCTGCTACTCTGTAGCTCCACAGTGGTGTGGCCAAAGAAAGAGGATATCATAAAGCAAGTACATTATGATACTGACTTTATATGCTGTCTTTTTTTCCTGCTTATCTTACTAATTTTTGCATCTATGGTGTTGTATCTGCTATTTTATGGTTTTCAACCACTTTCAGCTCTCTCATGCTATTTTCTCAAATTTTAAGAGCAGTTTTTCACAAAAATTTGTAATGCTTTTAATAGTGATGTTACTGATGTCTTGGTGGTTTTGTTTGCTTTTACTGTAACATAGATAATTTAATGGAAAGCATTAGCATGAAAGTAGATTCTTATATGGTTATTTTTCCTTGATTAGGGCCATCCGAATTAGAGATGAATATAGGAGGACCTCAGTATAGCCAACAACAGGCACCTCCAAATCAGACTGCACCATGGCCAGACAGCATCTTGCCTATAGATCAGGCAACTTTTGGTAATCAGAACAGGTGAGTCTTAGTGTCACATTAAAACATGGAAAGATTTCCCAGGCCTATAATTTATACATCTCAGGGAAACAAAATTCTACATACCATTTTAATGCCTGCAGGCATTAAATACAGGCCTGCATTATGCTCAGGAAATGTATACATGTTCTGGTAATACTTATATATAAATGCTCTCTTTGCCATGTAATGTGATGGAAGAGTTGGAAGTTCTATCACAGTGAAGTTTGGATATTTTTCAGTAGTAAATGGGGCGAGCATTGAAAAGAAAATTAAAAGGAAGCAGCTGGAAAAAAAGTGTTTGAAGAAAGGTTAATCTTGTGACTAAATTTGCTTATTTTTCATTATGAAAGGATGTCCAAAACTACTATCTGTAAGTTTGTGTGTCATTTTCTCTGCTACTTTTCATGCTTTTCAAGATGTTTCCTGGTGCTAATTCTCCCCTAGTTAGGATGTCCATATGACAAAAGCACTGTTTGCATAACTTAATTATCCACTTAAAAAGTTACACCATAAAATGAAATACAGGGCCATATTTGATCATCAAATAATAGGCAAACAATTCTTCCAAATGCATATCTCTGCATTTGTCACTTTGCATTTCTCAGTATTTCCTTGTAGCTGAAGGTGGTGAAAAGAATTCCCATTGTGTTGCATCTGAAAGTAACCATATTTTGATCATTTACACCCAGAGACGACAAATTGATCAGTGCTGCCATTTCCAGTTTTAGTAATCTCTGGGATTTATATTTTTATAATCTTATTATAGTTATGAGTATTAAGTTTGATAAAATTAAATCATGAGTAAAAATAATTCTTTTAGAGAAATATTAGACATTATCATTGTCTATACAAAAGAAATAGAGGAAGAAACCAAAGCAATTGTAAATAGAGGAAAAAACCAAAGCAATTGTCATTATGTAACATACAGAAATTTGGCAAACATTTTAAACTTTTCTTATTACATGTACTCATGTCCGTATACGATTCGAGGAAGTTTTTTTGGCTAGCCTCATCAATGATTTTTCCAGATCATAGATCCCATCATATAAGACATCTTTAAAGTTTGAAAACAATTTTATTCGAAGGTTTTTTTTTTGTTGTTCTTCCCTTTTACTGGTTTACTTTTCTGTGATCCTGTGATTTACTGATTTATAAATCCATCTGTGAGATTTATAGAACCTGATAGATACATGAGATTGATTCATACTTTGTGATGTTTTAAAGGTGCATCATATATATCCTTATTTTTATTTTTTACAGTCCAGGATCTAATTAAAAATAACATGTTTTTGTTTTGTTCCCTGCCATCCTTTGGTTTTTTTAAGCATATAGCCTGACGATGCAGCTTTTTCCTTCTGCTTAGCTTTGGCATAGAGATTAGACTTCCATGGCAACCATATATCTCATTATGGAAACTAAATACACAAACATGTTTCTTTGTTTTTCCAAATAGACATGTAAAAAGGGTTCACATATAGTGCTGTTTCCTCCCTTCATGTGTAACAGCTTTTGTTGTCTCTCAGTAATTATCTGGGATGAGATTCTTCCATGATATGCATATAGTAGCTGCTCTTGCTTGCAAAATGCTTTGCTATTTATATTTTCTCCTGTAGTCTTGTGCATGAAGTAGAGCTCATGTGAACTGCAAAGCAAAAACATGTCACTTGGCTGCAGATAAGGTGTTTCAGATTTAGTTTTCTTCTCGGTAAGTTTTGTCCTTTAGGTTCAGGATAAACCTCTGTTCTGCCTTTGTAAGTGAGAGTGTGCATTGCATACAAATTCAGGGGTGAGGTAAGCAGGATTTATAGAGCCAACATACTTTGCCAGACAGTATCCAAATTCTTGCTGACACCCTTCTGAGGCACATATCCAAGTGCATAAACTGGTACCCAAGTGTGCAATTCCATAAGATTGGTTGAGCTGATGCAGTGTTTTGCTGCAAACAAAAAGGGGAATGTCCTTTTCTCCCTGCTCCCTCATGCTTCTGGCTAGCTCTTCCAGATGTTTGGTTTTTGTAAGCTCAGTCCTTGGGATCTTTCTGTGATCTCTTTGCCCTGCTTAGTCTGCTAGAAAACCAGTTAAGAAAAGTGTTGGGGAAATTAATTTTTCTACTTGTGACATCTGAAATTTAAAGTTACAATTAGTTAAAAATTCCTTAATCTTCGATGTTCAGTGACTATATACTGACTTTGTTCCTCTGCTGACCCTGTAATATAAAAAAGCCACTTGACTGTACCTTTGGTGTGCTTGCTTACTTGTTGGATACACCATGCTTGTAGGATCTTGACAGGCATTAACCATGGAATTTAGTAATTTCTTTGGGTAACATAACTTTCATCCAGAACAATTTGCTAAACAAAATTGGCAGAGATTAAAACAATTTCTGTCTGCACTTGTTAGTTCAGTTTGAGTACTAATCCGCTGATACTATTTCATGAGTTTCAGCAGCTGTTTACCAATGCTGTGTTCATGTTTTCACAGGCAACCATTTGGCAGCTCACCAGATGATCTCTTGTGTAATCATCCTTCATCAGAGTCACCAAGTGATGAGGGTGCTCTCCTGGATCAGCTTTACATGGCATTAAGGAATTTTGATGGTTTAGAAGAAATCGACAGGGCTCTAGGAATACCAGAACTAGTCAGCCAGGTATATTGGGCATTGCATTGCATGTGTTAGGTTGTTGTGTTTAAACAATATGTTGTTGTCAAGGTGGAGGTATAACGTGTGTTGAAGAAGGGGAATAAAAAACTCTTCTTGCAGGCTAGTATGGAGTTACATATTTTGGTGGGACTCCGTCTAATGGCATATGTAACCTGAAAAGCTTCCTTCAGCCCCAGGTTTAGTCTTTCCCCTGCCACTCTCACCTAGCTTTCCTCCTGACTTGTGCTGAGCCACTAGGCTTCATGCAACTAACCTGACCAAAACCAAAAAACCTAACAGGTTTCTACTTATATGGTGGTCAGAGGAACAGCCGTGTGGGAGAAAGGCAAGACTGCAGTCAGCAACAAGGTATAGGAAAGGTGAAAAACAAGGAATATGAAGACCTAGGAGCAGAGAAGCGAGATCAAGACCTGTGTGCAATGGGGGCAACCAGCTTTTCGATGAGCAAGCCTGTAACATGTCATTTCACCCACAGTTTTTTCCCTTAGTTAATTAATATATGTTAAGGGATGAAGCTTAAACACTTAACACTGAATTTCTTTTTAATAACGAACATGCTTCCTAAACTTCCCAGCATGAAATTGTTCTATTCTTTTTCATCCTTTCATTTCTCCTTATAGCTATTTTTGTTGGCTTCCACCCTGTTCTTGTCCATTTCAGTTCTCAATGGTGCAAAAAAAAGTGTAGTAAAAAAGATTTTAGGGAAAAGTTGGGTTTTGATGTTTCTGGCATCAAAATTTTGTTTCCAAAACCAGCTGTACATGATAATGATTTAATATTCTCAGAGCTTAGAATACCCATTTCATTTCCCAGCACTCATCAGCACCCTGAGCGTAACTTCTGAACTAGTTCTGCATTTTAGATATGAAATAGGACCAATGAAGTCCTGCCTTAAACATGAGAGAGCTATCTCCAAGCCTATTTGGTACAACACAGAACTCAGAGAGGTGTTAAGATGGAGATACAATTCATTGGTGAACTTCAATTGCAGTGTGAAACTTTCATGCAATATTACATAGCTTTTGAAACATCACCACAAAAAAATATGAATACTGCTTTATTTCAAACTAAGATGTAAATATATTTCTATTTAATTAGAATCTCAGTGGAAACAGTTAAAGAATTTTGCAAATAAGAGAACTGTCACATTTTAGAACATGTTTTTTAAAATAGCCATAAAACATTTTGTAGGAGCTTATAGTCTTTCTTTCATAAGAGTGCTGAAATTTAGAGTAACTTGATTTCCAAGGTCAGCATGGAATAAGCTATGAAATTATTCTGGCTAGAGCAAATATTAGGGGATTATCTAGAATGGAGTTTAGAATTATGTTAGCCTTTTTATGTTAATGGATAATCAGTTTGTGCTAAAGTACCCTGAAAGAATTAGGCATTCTGTTCAGATTAGCTTCTGTAATAGTTTCAGGCATCTTTATTTGAAGCCATTATTTTGTTTAAAGATACTGATAAAAATTTACTTGTTCATTTGTAACGTCTTTGAATTTATCTCAGAATCAGTGACAGAATATGCTGCCATCATTTCATTTACAGATTTTGATATAGCGTTTCTCATTCCAGGTTTTCATTTGTTAGCAGAATGATACAAAGGCTATGTTAAGAACATGACAAAGATTATGAGTCTTTGTTAAAAAAAATAAAGGAAAAATAAAAGGAGAGAAGGAATTTGTCCACATGAATACATTTTGGCACTCAAAAATACAATGCTATTTATTTTTAAGTTTTATATTTAGGTAAAGATAATTTATGTAATTTTCTGCTTCAAAACATTCACATCCTAAAAGGTTGATTTTGCAGGGGGGCTATATTAGTCTCAAAAAATCTAGTGAAAAGCCATATCCTACCAACTGTTTCTATTGTTCATGTATTTCTGCAGAGCCAAGCTGTTGACCCTGAGACCTTCTCCAGCCAGGAGTCGAGCATGCTGATGGAGCAGAAGGCTCCAGTGTTCTCCCAGCAGTATGCGGCGCAGGCGCAAATGGCACAGGGCAGCTATGCACCCATGCAGGACCCGAGCTTCCACGCCATGGGGCAGCGCCCGGGGTATGCAGCCCTGCGTATGCAGCCTCGGCCCGGCCTGCGGCCCGCCAGCATCGTGCAGAACCAGCCAAACCAGCTGCGCCTCCAGCTGCAGCACAGGCTCCAGGCACAGCAGGTAAAGCCCCTACCATGCCTGGTTCCACACCAGCACAGGTGCCTCTCCTGAGTGGCACCTGCTGTCAGCTTGCTACACATAGACCAGGTCTTAAGTGTGTATCCTCTTTAGTGACAGCCTAATTCCACTTCTGAACATTAGCCATCATGAGTTTTGCTGAGGTGGTACCTTGCACATTCTCTTTTTTGATCTTTTTTTGCATCTTTCTATTATTTTTTCTATAATACTGTGCAAAAAATGTGCCTAGTAGTTAAACCTAGTCTCACTAATTGTTTGAGCAAGGCTACAGTTATGCTTTTTGTTATACAACTCTTTCTGTTTGTTATATCTTGGCTCTTCCAGCAATCTAAATGCTTTTATTGCTACCTGTTACCTACATCTTTTCTTTTTCACTTGGCCTTGATCTACTTTTGGGGATCATTTTAAGTTGTTGTTTCTTATTTCATTTTTATATAAATAGGTTTATAGTGCTGTAAATAAGATATCAGTGCTTTTCTAGTAGAGGAAGAAAGATCATTTCTACCTTCAAACATCAGGATAGGGTCTAATTCAGAGTAAACCTCAACAGTCCAGTCCAAACTCAAAAGGAATGGGAACTGTAAAGGTAACATGTTTGGTAAACAGCTTAGTGCCCATGTTGTTACTTGTATAGTGTATTATCTCCTTAAGAAACAGGATTCTATGAATAATAATATGATTTGAGCAGGAAAACTACACCTAGCTTAAATATGTGAAACTAAGTACTTAAACCAGCTGATGGGAAAATAAATGCATATACTTCTGTATATAAAATTTCCCTTTTTTGGTTTTCCTTCTAAAAACTTTGGGGATTTGGTGTTGGGTTGTTTTCTTCCTTTAGAATCGGCAGCCACTGATAAATCAGATCAGCAGTGTCTCCAATATGAATCTGTCTTTGAGACCTGGAGTGCCAACACAGGTAAAAGAAACAGTACTTTAAAAGAATTATTTTGTTTTCTTCTTTCTCACCCCAGTTAAATACAGTAATAATGCTATGTACTAAATCCATGACAACCAGTTCTAAAGCTTTAATACAAATAATGCAGTCTGTATGATAAGAAGTATTTTACTCTTTTATTTCCAAGAATCTTTCCTATATTTACATGGCATGGCTAGTTATTTACTAGAGATATAACTGCATTTTTAACCAAGCTTCTCATTTCCTAAAGATGTGGGTTTTTTAAACGAGCTATTAAATTTGCAATTACAAATCACTGCAACATTAAACACTGGTATTTTTTCACTTCTTGACTCTTGCACTGTTGGAAGTCTTTCCCAGGAGAAGTATTAATAGGATTATTTTCTCCCATTCTATATTATTGTTACTTGTGTGGTGGGGGTAAAGAGCTGGAATCTTCCAGATTGCTCTAGTGGAGATGCCTCCACTGGTCAGCTGGCCTTAGGAGGGGTTATTGATAGCTGTTGATGGTTCTCCCTCTAGGGCCCTATCAACGCGCAGATGCTGGCGCAGAGGCAGCGGGAGATCCTGAGCCAGCACCTGCGGCAGCGGCAGATGCAGCAGCAGCAGGTGCAGCAGCAGCGGACACTGATGATGCGAGGGCAGGGCTTGAGCATGACACCCAGCATGGTGGCCACCGGTGGCATACCAGCAACCATGAGCAATCCACGGATCCCGCAGGCAAACACACAGCAGTTTCCGTTTCCTCCAAACTACGGTACTGGTTCCACCCCCAAAGGGCATGTCAGCAGTCCTCGCTCCTCCATGTCCTACCTAGCTCTGGGTCCAAGCTACCATCACACATCCTCTTGTCTGGTTCCTTGGGAATGATGGGAAACATGGAGGGTTGGACCCCTTGGGGTGCAGTATAGTGCCTTTCCACTTCTCCTAGCTCTAGTACCACATATTCTCCAAGCACCACTCTTTTTTGAGCAATGGCAGAAGTGTGATGCGTGTGTTCGGTTTTAGTTATATGCAGATAAAAGTGTGTATGCACACATCAACACACGTGTATGTGTTTGGGGGACTCTGAATTTAGACTGAATTAAGCCAGTTTATATGACAAAAGTGCAAATGAGGATAAAGATACCAGTTGTTGGATGGAAGCATAAAGTGACCAGAAGCAAAGCTGTACCTAATCTTTTTAATTTTTGTAATGAGATATTGCTTAAATATCAGATTCTTCCCCAAGAAATATAATTCTTCATGTACATTATAATGTAAAATTAACAACTACTGAATTTCAATATTAAAAATTCTATTTCAGATAAAGCATTCTTTTTCATGTCCCTATACCTGTGTATAATACAGTAGTAAATGCCATTTTGTTTGTACGTTTTACAAAGCTGCACACCACTTTGTTCTGCGGATGCATGTGGCACTTACCTCCACACAGTTACTGTTATACAGCGTCTTTATTTATAAGTGTTGTATAAGCAGTATTACAGTTAAATAAAAGTTATGTGCAGGTTCTGCTGTTATAGCAAATCATGTCCATCCAGTTCTAAATTTTCTATCTACTCTTACTGATCTTGTATCCTTTACACCAGTTTCTAAATCATGATAATTTTTCCCTCCATGTATTTGTAGTTACTTTATGAAAATGAATTATGTTATCATTTTATGATAAAGACAGAGATACAGGGAAGTTAAGTCACACAGACAGTGAAAATAAGGATAGCCTTCATACCACCTGATTCTTACTCCAGCATTAAGAGCGACTTGTTTCTCTTGAGTATGCTGTTTGTGATGAACTTAAAACAGACTAAACTGAAAAAAGGCGCCAGCATTTTTCTTTTGGTCTGTAGAGGTGACAGACCACTTGTGGGATTGATTAGAGCACATGGGTCTCCAACATACTTATGCAAAATTATGGTTTTAAGGTTATACATACAGTATTAGTTGATTATGTCTTGCTTGTAATCTAATTGCCAGATTAAGACACAAGGTTATAGGTTCCAGATGACATAAGTAGGACTGTGTAAAGACATGTCTGCAGGTATGAGCTCTTGGCTTGTTTTAACTTTGAACAGACAATGGCTAAATTTTTCATTGTATTTTTTCAGGTATTAGTCAGCAGCCCGATCCAGGCTTCACAGGGGCCACCACTCCTCAGAGTCCACTGATGTCCCCAAGACTGGCTCATACTCAAAGCCCCATGATTCAGCAGTCTCAGGCTAATCCTGCCTATCAGTCCTCTACGGAGATGAACGGGTGGGCACAAGGGAATATGGGTGGAAGCAGGTACATCTAGTTCAAACCTATGTTTTATGTAATTGTTTGCTTGGTTGGTTGTTCAGTTTTAACTGGCTATCCTAAAAGAGATTTCTTTTCAATTTGGCTTGTTGAATTGGTTTAAATTCTGTCTTCATACAAGGCAGAGTAAGTGCATACCTAAAGACTTGCATCCACACAGTGCATTGCTTTGTCTGTGATAACTGGTAAAACACTGTGTCCTTGCGAAGCACCTCTGCTGCACAGTGAACTCTAGTCCCTAACATTTGTGTGGATGCAATTCTTCTGCAAATGACTTTCATGTTATGCTCCCACACTGCTTTCCACATGGCTGGATCAGCCGAGCCAGAGCCTATACATTCCCTACTGCTCCGGAATTGGGGTGATTGGATTATCACCTCCCACTTTAAGTGCTGGAGTGCAACCAGGTTCAGTCCATTAGTGCTTGCACATACTGGGGGGGTCAGCATATAACTGTCATTCTCTGAGAGCATCATAGCATGCCTGACAGATGCAATCACCTTTTCAGTTGAGGCCCATGCCCCAGTTGGTATAGCTTTAATAATCAGACTCTCCACATTAAATGGGTTGGATGTTGAACACTATCAGTAGGCAGCAACAAGGTTCCAGATGGCAATGATCTGCACTTTTCAGTGGAAGACAGGAGGAGTTATCAGGTTGGTGTACAACCTCTATCGCTTGACACTGAGGTGCACACAGTGGTCTCTAGCATAGTGCTTTTGTCATCCTGAAGTTCTCAGGCTGCTCTTACTCTCCTAGCCCAGCAACAAATATTTTTCCTGCTGGTTGATATAGATTTAATAAACCCAAAGTACCAGTGCTTCAGTGATGAGGCTGATCCAAATGAAGTTCCCCTTAAAGCAACTGTTTTATCTCTTATCATCATCCTTGTCCATACCTCTTCCTCATTGTCTTCCTGAAGCATCTGCAGGAGACATAGCTCCCACAGTCATGGCTTCTGCTGAAGTGGCAGCAGGGCAGCTCGGTAAGACTAAAGGCTGGCTTGCTGAACTGCAGCTTTACTGTGGAGACATGTCAGATGCGTTTACACAAGCCACTGAGTATTCACAATGATCTGTAGTGTACTGTTTCAGCCATCCAGATAACAACTTGAAAATGGGGTTAGGTGGCCTGAAAAGAGATGGAATTGGAAGGAAGAGAATGGTGGGATTCTCCAAGTTTGGTCCTGTGCCCAGAATGCCACTGCACTCCACCAAGTCTCACAGTGCACAGCAATAACCTAATGGACTACCCAAGTGCAAGGCTGAGTGTTAACCCTGAAAGATTTCCTGAGCTGTGGAAGAAGTGCTTCACAGGGAAGTAAAAGTCAGACATTGATACAGAGGTGGTTATTGCATGCCATCTGACACACATCCCTTCCACAATATTTCAGTCTAACACAGATCCTCTAAGCTGATAGATTGTCAGTAATAATTCCTTCACTGACTGTTGAATTATGCTCAAAGAGTAGAAAAGACTGATATATAAACAGTGAAGATTGTTTTAGGAAATGTAACAATCTCTCATATGACTTCTGACATAACAACAAGGATGATACTATCCAGAAAGCACTTGACTTTGAATAAAACCTGGGATGAGTTCTTCCACAGTTACTCCTCCTTAAGTTGTTCTGAAATGGCCTTAAAGTAACACAGAGGGTAATTAACTTAGACTTTATGTTGTTTCTTACAGTGTCACATTTTCAAAACCTGATGCTAAGATATTGTAAATAGATTTATGCACAATTGCATGTCTCTATTTGTGAGCCCACTTCCCATAATTGTGTGTACAAATCTGATATTTGTATGTGCAAACACCTCTTTTGCAAAAAGACAGTTATCAGGCCAGGTCCAATTTCAGCTCAACAGTCCTGTGCTGTGTGACCCTGAGGGGATCAAAAGGTGTTCCCTTTCTCTCAAAAAATTACTTTCCCAAACATATTTAGAATATATACACAGCCCATTTAGACAGCTAATTGGCTGTTATTGCACGTGCATAACAGATTTGTACTCTGCCATAGTTTCACACACAAGGGCATGCATTTTTGTGCACAGACATGGAACCTTAAATTTTGAAAATCTAGTAGACATTAATGTAGCTAAAATCTAATTTTTCCTTTGAAGTTGGAATAAATGACAGTACATATCAGTTCTAGCTCAAGATATATTAAAAAGAAAATAGTTTCTTAGTAGCTTCAGCATTCTAAGTCTGACACACTGCTTTTTCCATTCCTTGCTGTAGCATGTTTTCACAACAGTCCCCACCACATTTTGGGCAGCAAGCAAGCACCAGCATGTACAACAATAACATGAACATCAGTGTATCCATGGCAACCAACACAAGTGGTATGAACAACATGAACCAGATGACAGGGCAGATCAGCATGACCTCAGCGACCTCTGTGCCTACATCAGGGTTGTCCTCCATGGGTCCTGAGCAGGTGAGAATTTAAGGATGTGAGATGACAGACAGAGGATTTGCTTTGACTTTGATAGTTTTTCAGGTCTGCTGTGTTGGGCTGTAACTGCTGTAAGCCATTACATTTCTTATACTAGCTTTCTTGAGAAATGATGCTGATAAAAAAGCTTTGGTTTTAGCTCTGCACTCAGATAACCAATGTGACCAATGAGATAGAGAGCACTTTTACATCTAAATCTCCTATTTTGACCTAATACCACTGTAGATAGCACGTGTAGTTGCTCCTGGACTTCCATGGAAAGTGTGTGTTGATCTAGCTCCTATCCTCAGTAGGTAAGTTTCCATAGTACAGCTGTAGGTCACCAGTGGCCTCGCTAATTTTCTCAGCAGAATAGGCTAGGACAGAATGGCAGGCAGCTGTTTCCCAGAGGTAAGAGTGAATGATGCTTCCAGTGTGTGAAAGATGTTTCTATAGCCGCTGTGTGTGTAGTACCAGACAATAGGCAGTCAACTTCAAGAACTATCACACTGGCAGGAGAACAAGATCCACACTTTTTGTAGTGTGGTGCATGTAGAATAGGTTGTTGAATCAATAGGTAAGTAACCTGTTCTTTTCTGCTGAGAGATTTACATACTCTGTTTTGTTTGAGATTGCTGCTTAGGGTATAGGAAATAAGGAAAATAGCATTTCCATTTGTTGACCTGCAATTAAACTCACACAGTGCATTAACGAGTGTATGACAAACAAGTCCTCTTAATTAACAGGTTCATGTTTGTTTCAGAGCTGAATTTCCATTTGTTCGAAACACAGGCTTGAAATTATGGACTTTTCTTAGAAATGTTGGTAGGAAAGTACCTCTTGTGTCTTCAGACAGCCTCTGCTGCTGTGGTGGACAATACTGTAAACCTTTTTTCTGAGACCATAACATTCCAGTTTAAAGATGATTATATTATTAGCTTGTTAATGTGTTTCCTTTTTCTAGCCCAAATTAGATAAGAGTATTTGCTTTTCCAATATTGTCCTTTAGCTTAAATAGTTCTTTTCTTGTATTTTAAAAAGAGCCATTTAATCAAAATGATTTTGTTGTGGTTTGAGATTGTTGGATTGTTTTGTTTTGGGTTTCTTGAAGTTTTTCTTGTAAGTTAAAGAAGCCACAGTGTTTCAGTTTCTTCTTGTAGACTTCAGATTCCCTTTCCTTTTCTGCACCTGTTGCAGTTTGAATCAGTATTTCCTAAGTGCAGAGAGCCATGTGTGTAACACTAGTTCTTCCCCATTTCTCTTGGAATACTCTAGACAGATATAGCCCCAGATCACATTTGTCTTTTACAGCTGCCACATACTGGTGACCTGAAGTAATTTTGATACTCCCAGATCTGTCACCTTCTCCGATATTCCCAGTTGCTAAGCCCAATTATAGCTGACTTTATTATTATTATTATTCTCAAGTGCATACTATTGCACACATTTAATGTAGTAAAACAGTAGTAAAACCAAAATAAGAAAAGAGTGGGGATTTGAAGGTAACAGCCCAGTCTGACTTCTCAGCATGCCCATGCTACATAATTTTTCCCATGAACCCAAATGGAGAAACATACATTATAGAAAGAGATCTGGTTTTATTTCAAAGATGTCCATGCAGACTACTGTTTCCACTGGCACAGCTGTCACACTGCTTTTCCTTCCTGTTAGGTACAAGATCTTGTTTCAAGACAGCGTTTATCTGACTTCCAGCAAGTGAATAGGCTGAGGTTCTACATCCATCTCAACATGTGTTTTTCAGGCTGTCCGTCCCTTTTGTAGATCTACTTTAAACTCCACTCCTGTAACCTCTTCTAGGAGTATGAACAGAGTAACCAGAGACAGTGATTTGAGTGCTGTGCACAGTCAAGTTCTGCTTGTGATTTCTACTTCAATACATGGGATGCCTTGGGTCTGTTGGTAACAAAGTTGCACTGGGGAGCACATACTGAAACTCTTATAATGATCCCTAAATCCTCAGCACATTCAACATAGATGAAACCTGCATTCTTTGTTTCCAAATGTATTGCCTTCCTTTTGTCTACATCAAATTGAATTTCTCTAGATTGAGTCTGTTTAATCAAAGTGCCCTGGCTCTTTCTGTATCAGTAACCTGTTCTCTTCCTGATTTACCACCACAGCACTGCATCATCTGCAAACCCTGCAAGCAAATGTTTCATGCTCCATCTAGGTCAGAGGTGGCCAACTGACAGCTGAGGGGCCATTTCTGGGCCACAAGACAATACTTTTTAGTCCTTAGGAATGTTTGCTGTGCTGCTTTACATTCTCCTTTCTGAGAGAGCTGAGTAAAAAGAATGTATATCTAAATATTAAAATCTATAATATTTTTATGTTTTCAGGGCACAGTGTTTTGCAATTTGGCACATTTATTTAGCAATTAACTTAGGCTTGCCACACTTTTTCTTGTAACATGATTTTAAAAATTACTACATTTTCTTTAATTCTGCTGACTGTTCCCATTTCATTCATTCTCTAGGGTTTTTTTACACAGTCACCTACACTTTTACCTACTTATTCAATGCCAATTTTTGTTCCATAATACATAATTTTAACTTCACATGCTCATCTCTTTCTAACCAGTAAATAACAATGGTACACAAAAAATGTGTACTAGCTTTTGAAAACAATTCAACACTTCACGTGTTATTGGATGGTTTTGGAAGCCATATGTATTACCTGTTAGTAAAGAGCTATGCCTGGGTTTATTTACCTAGTAAGAAACAGGTATATCACTTTTAGTACCAAACAAGTTGGTTTGTCTTTGTCTTCCATCTCTTTGTGACACTATACTGCATCACACAGATATACCCAGAGTTCAGAAATACTGTTTTTGTTTATCTGCTCATACTTGTGTATCTCCAACATACCTTGTTTACTACCTCAGTTCCCAGCATCACTAAGTGAAAAATTAAGGTTATGCCCAAAATTGACTTGCTATTTATGATGCTAACAGACTCTTTTATGTGCTACAGGGATCAGACCTTGTCTCATCATCATCTTCTTCCCTATAATGGTACAAAAGTTCTTCAGGCTGCTCTTACTAGTGTGTCTTCTAGGAAGCTGTTACCAGGAACCCTGTCAGGTCAGCAGGTCCCCTCTTTCCAAAACAGCTTCCCCAGGCATTGAGGAAGTTTAAACCTTCCTGGTGTTACACCATTCACACAACTTACTGTCTCCTTATCCTCATTTTCTTGTTCGCAAAAGGGACTGTTGCCATGTTTGTTCCTGTTGTTTATTTTGCGTCATGGATCTGTGTTGTTTACTGAACTATCCAAGAAAAAGGTTGAAACCCATGCAAGAGGCTTTTCAGTGTGTGAAATAAACCCCTATCTAGATGTCCACTCCAAGCAGATGTTTATTATTTTGCACAGAGTAGTACTTCCCAGGCATCTACAAAGAGTTAGCTTGAAATTTGATTTTATTCAGCATGGATGAGAGGACCCCTGGTGTGGCAACAAACTTTTCTTATTAGACACCTTGTATATACTTTTACTTTATTATCGGGAAAGTGTATTGATATGTTAATTGCACAGGAATTGGAAAACAACTACTGTCTTGTTTTAGTCAGATTTCATATCTGATAACACCACTTGACTTGTCTTCAGAAAATTATAAAACCCCTTCAATTTCTCTGGTTTTTTTTTCCATACTTTTCTAATTGCATTGATATTGCAGTCAGAACAGTTGATGTGTGAATGTGGGGTGTTTTGTTTCGAGGAGTTCTGAGGTAAATGGAATATAACAAAACAGTAGATTTTTTTTTTTTGCATCTGATACCATGCCAGTCAGGATTATTGCATTGTTACTGGTAAAGAGATCCTGTGATAGGAACGTCACTGATGCCTTTGCTGTTTTTGTGGCACGCATCCTGGAACCATCTTCTTTACCCATACCTGTCCTAACTGCCACAATGCAAATCATGCAGTCATCTTTTTGTTCCAAAACTGCTGATGACTCAGTATGCAGTCTTTATTTATGCTTTTTATTTTTATCTTCCTTTGCCTACTGAGCAAATAGAAAAGGTATTTGTGCCTGTGCATTCTGATGAATGCTGAATAATAGCAGAAAACACTTTCCAAACATGGATTCTGTTGCTTAGTCAAATGCATGTAATAAAGCTGCAAAGCTGTCTGCTTGCTTTCTTTCTGAGCAAATTAGTGTGGTTCTCTTCCTTTCTGATTTGAATTTTCACATTTAGGTTTAAAAATCTGCCCATTTTTATTAAGAAGCAGAAAGCATCACTCAGTCTTGCAGAATTTGATCAATTTTTTCAGAGTTGAAAGTTCCCATGGCAAAAATATCTGAACTTTTGAACCTTTCCTATTGGACTGCAGTCTTGTCTCTGGCAGTGTTTGAAACCAGGTCTTTAGGTGGCTGCATGCGATTGTGTTTAGCTTTATGACATTTTGCAAAATTGGTGAATATCAATAGAAACAACAGTCAGGAAGACCTGAAAGGAGAAGACTTCGGTGTGATAAATTCAAGACTATCTCCCCACCTTGCTGCAGCAGGTTGTTGTAGCTGAAGCAAGGTAGTGCAGTGGCAGAATCTCCTCTTATTTACAACATAAGTCTCATAAAGCGCAGGTGACACAGAAAACACCTTTTTTTCTTCCAACAAAATCTGGAGGGGCACATCTTTGCTATTAGTATCCATCTAGTCTGAGAGAAGTAACAGAGAGAACCGAGCCAACAAAGACTCCCTAGGAAGAGGTTTCTTTCCCTGTATAACTGCTAAGGAAAGCTGGATTCTCTAGTATTTCAGAACCTTGCTGCAGGGCTGTGTTTTGTATTTTGTACCAGTTCCTACATGGTGAGATTAATCCTTTGATTAAGAAAGCAATGCTGTAAATTTGGCAAATCACACTTTCCACATAACTAAGCATGACAGAGCCTTTGGTTGTGCAGAAATACACAGCTTCAATACTTTCCTGTGGCTGCATTCAGAAAATTGTTGAGATCATACTTTTAGGAAAGCATGCTGCTGCACGTTTTCCCATTTAATGCTATCTTTCTCCCATTGCTTACAAGCAGAAAAATAAGTGTCATTAAAACTAAGTCAATAGTTGGTGCAATTCAGCTTGCATGTTATCTCATCAGGGTTTGAAAAGACTGTGTCGTGGTTTGCAAGCAGAAAAGCTGTATGTGTTGAAGTTAGGAAAGTAGTGAAGTGTTTCTGCCTTCAGGACTTTCACAGTAGACATGTCCTCTTCTGATAATACTGACCTAATTTATGGAGCCTGCTTTGTAAAATGTGCACAAGGGTCATAGTATCAGGAATGAAATCTTTGTTGTCTGTGAAGCAGAATAACATGAGTCAAACGCATGCTGCGTAAAAAGGGTACTCAGCTGTATAGGCACTTCCCTGATTGAACATCATCTCAAAAGTAAATGCTGGTGTATATGCAAGTAGCAAAGTGGTTTATAATGCTGCTTTTTCATTCTCAGCCCTCTTCCCAATGTACTTTTTAATTCATTCCCCTTTAATATCTTGTTATCAATAGGTTAATGATCCTGCTATGAGGGGAGGCAATCTTTTTCCAAACCAGCTGCCTGGAATGGATATGATAAAGCAGGACGGAGATGCAGCACGGGTAAGAAATTGCATACAGAGGCATACAGAGACAACAGAACAGTGAATACGCTGTGATCCAGAATGGATACAATATCTTTTTACTTACAAAGTTTAGTTACTTTACAAGTACCCAGGCTAATAGTAATTAAGTTTGTTGCTATTAATTTTCTTAATTCTGCTTTTGGTGACATCTATATTAAGTTCCTTGCTCAGATCCCACTAGCACTGCTGAAGCTAGTAATACAGAATACATCACATTACTGAATTAACAGTCCCGTTCAGCAGACTTATGTATAGAACCATAGAATCAACGAGGTTGGAAAAGACCTGTAAGATCATCAAGTCCAACCATTACCCCAGGACTTCTAAGTCCACCACTAAACCATATCACTGAGAGCTCTTGTACGCGGTTTTTGAGCGCTTCCAGGGAACATGGTACAGTTTCATCCGCTTTTTACAGAGCAGCTACCGGGAGGGGTGCGTGAGCGGCAGGGGCGAAGCGCCATCTAGCGGCCGCAGCCTCTCTCTCTCCTTCCCGGTTTCATGGTGAGAAGGATTCAGGCAGGCGCTTTCCCGAGGTCTTTGCGGTAATCAGACCGGGCAGCTGTGCCCCGTTGTGCCTACAGGAACACACGTTTTGTAAGCTGCCCTCTGTCCGCCCCTTGCATCGCTGTTTCCTGTTGGCTCCTTGTATGTGGTGTTGAAATTGGAAAGATGGAGCTAAACAAATTCTCTTCATAACACTGAATTCCATAGTGAAATTTAAAGTTTTCTACTGTTACAGAAAAGAAAAAAGTAATATCAAGGAAAATTAAGAAAATTTTACTGAAAATGTATCAAGATTAATGATACATTTTTCCTGCTTAGTCAAGAAAATGAATGCAGAAGTACAGAGGAAAAAAATAACCATACATTTATTTTATTGTACCCCTCTTTACTTTTGCACACCTGTGTGTTTAAAACTTTGTGGAGGTAGTTCTTTTTACACCTTCATGGTTCACATTAGAATACAAGTGCTTGTCTCAGTGAGTGGAGAATCTTTTTACAAAGACAATGTAGTGATAGAAAAAGGGGTAAACTAAAAGAAGGCAGGATTAGATGTTATGAAGAAATTCTTCACTGTGAGGGTGGTGAGACACTGGCACAGGTTGCCCAGAAGCTGTGGCTGCCCCATCCCTGGCAGTGTTCAAGGCCAAGCTGGATGGGGCTTGGAGCAAGCTGGTCAAGTGAAAGGTGTCCCTGCCCATTTCAGGGAGATTGGAACTAAATGGTCTTTAAGTATCCTTCCAATCCAAACCATTTTATGATATGTGTGTCTCTTCTGCAACCTTTGCATGGTCACTTTGATGATGAATAAGAAGATGCAGTATGTTTGTTCTGCTTTACCAGGAGCTGTCAAATACCAAGGCTTTATCTTCCTACTTAGTGCATTCCCTAACCAGTTAAATTTCATATGCTAAGGGATGCTGGGCTGTTGGAAAAGAAAATACCAGGTACCACTGAGGAAAGAAAGGACATAAGGCTGTTGAGGGAGACTAGAGAAGAATAAGGAAGAGGTAGATTTTAAAGACTGGTTGAAGAGAGAAGGAAAAGAGAGTGGATATGACCGAAGAGGTATGAGAGAGGGTGAGGAGAAACCAGGGAACAGGAAGCAGGTGAAAGCAAATGAGCAGCAGGACTTTGGACAGGGAATCTGTGAGGTTTGATATTGAAATAGTGGAGTCACTGCCATGACTGCAAGATAGACAGTGGCCATGCATGATAGCCACTGGTGAGTTTTGTCTCACCTAGAGAAAAGTAATATCTTCAAACCCCTTTAATTATTTTGTAAGGACACACTGGACTGCACTCTGATTTTACTCTTATTCTACTAACATAGCACTGACTCAAGGAAAATGTAGACACTGAAAGGCTCATCTGACATCGCAGCCCAGAAAGCCAACTGTATCCTGGGCTGCATCAAAAGCAGCGTGACCAGCAGGTCGAAGGAGGTGATCCTGCCCCTCTACTCTGATCTTGTGAGACCTCACTTGGAGTATTGTGTGCAGTTCTGGTGTCCTCAACATAAAAAGGACATGGAACTGTTGGAACAAGTCCAGAGGAGGGCCACAAGGATGATAAGGGGACTGGAGCACCTCCCGTATGAAGACAGGCTGAGAAAGTTGGGGCTGTTCAGCCTGCAGAAGAGAAGGCTGCATGGAGACCTCATAGCAGCCTTCCAGTATTTGAAAGGGGCCTATGAGGATGCTGGTGAGGGACTATTCATTAGGGACTGTAGTGATAGGACAAATGGTAATAGGTGCAAACTTAAACAGGGGAAGTTTAGATTGGATACAAGAAAGAAGTTCTTTACTGTACGGGTGGTGAGGCACTGTAATGGGTTGCCCAGGGAAGCTGTGAATGCTCCATCCCTGGTAGTGTTCAAGGCCAGGTTGGGCAGAGTCTTGGGTGACAGGTTTTAGTGTGAGGTGTCCCTGCTCATGGCAGGGGTGTTGGATCTAGATGATCTTAAGGTCTTTTCCAACCCTAACTATTCTGTGATTCTATGACAAGTTTGAGGGTTTTTTCAGTGTTTTATAAAGTTGATCTCAACAACTGTATCACTGAAAGGGATTGGTTCTCTTCAGAGTTGAGTAACCTGGAAATAACATGCTGTTGTTGAAACCAGTACAACTATGGATGTGAGATCTCTACATTTAAGTTTTGTTTACTTAGTACTGTTTCACTTTGTTTAACATGTTAAGGGTAAAACTTCTACAGCTTAAGGCTTACAAGGATGATACCAATGTTTAACAGAAGCTGTTTTAAAAGTAAGCAGAAGACAGAGGATTTTCTGTCTCTTTCAAAGCACAAAGTGCCCTTCACTTATAGAGCTAAAAATAATTGCAACTAGAACAGTTTAATGTATGATTTTGCCATCGTTTGAACAAATTTATATTAACTAATTTCACATGTCAAAAGACAATTTTGATCCTGCTCCTGTTTAAAAGTAAATATCTGAAGAGTACTGTTTATTAGCTGAGGCTTTTATGGGGCATCCCACTTCATACATTATAGCAGTAATCTTACAGTCAATGATCTTTGGGGTTTTCAGATCCTTTTTCTGCTCTGACGATGCATACATGAGTCATGGAAGTTATTCTGAGCAATTTTTCCCATATTTGTTATCATCCTCTAAATAATCATTTGACACATTCTTTAAAGTCCTGTTTGCTTTGGTTATAACTGACTAAAAATGGGTTCAGGTCATTGATAGAAGCATTTATTTAGCCTCTCTATAGAGATACTGTTTGCTAAGGGTTCACTCTGAAAATAAGGACATCTTTGGACTTTCACTTCTGTTCTACACTTTATGATCAGAAAACACTAGCAGGGTCCTTGAACTGCTTCTCAATGTGTTAGGAAGAGGAGCCATATGTCCATATGAGTCAGGGCATGAAGGATGCAAGCATGGTGTCTCTGTGCTGTGATGAAGCAAGAGGGAGCAGGAGCAGGATTCACTGGGTTGGCCTCTGGACCATGCTTGTGGCTGCCCCCAAAACCTCCACCTGTACCAGCTGGGTTGGGAGCAGCTGATATACAACATATAAGACCTTGCTTTCCTGAATCATGGCATGGTTCCTGACACTGAATTTTTTTATCAATAAAGATAGATTCCTGGGCCTTGTGTGGCTGCAGAAGGAAGTGTGATGTAGACAGCTTCCAGAAGGCAGCCAAGTAGCTACTGTTGTGGAATAGTGAGAAAGATGCCTAGTGTTGTGCTGTCCCAGAGCAAATGGGGCCTTCCTCATGCACAGCAGGAGGCTGAGAGCAAAGAGCTGCTACACTGCTGAAGCCACAGATTACCAGGGGAAAGCAGCCCCAGGGGAGGAAAAAAATGAGGTTTGGCTGGATTGGCTCTCTGACCTGACTGACCACAGCACCCCATGAGAGCAAGACTTCGCAAGGGGAGGAAGGCAAAGAGACACAGATTGTAGTCACTGGAAGAGACAGTCTTAAAACAACTGTGAAAACCACATCCTGAGGGGTTGTTTTTAAATAAGAAAGTACAAGATAATCAACTTGTCTGAAAATAGTTTGTACTGTCTGTGAAGACACTACTAGTAGGTAGGTAGTAGGGTATGTATACATAATTAAGTATGATGTAAAGAACATCTCTAGGGATCAGGAGCTGCAGCTTTTCTTACTTCTTTATTCCATTTTTTATTATGATTCTTGGAGGTGAAAGTGAACCAAGGTAGTTGTTTCCCATAAGGGTGATACAGCAGTAACACAGAGCACTTTTGCATATACTCAAAGATTGAGATTAATCCTAAACCATATTGCTGTGGCTTTAGCTGGAGTCTCCAAAAGTAGATGAGCCCAAGGTGTTATCTATGACAATTGGAATGAATTAAGGACCTAAGGATGCAGCAAAATTAACCTCACACTGATACCAGTGGAATAAAATTGTAGGTCGGTTGTAACAGTGTACAGAAAGAATGATCTAGCTTTATAAATTCCAATGAAATTTCAGGCTTAAAGTAATACACCAATGTATGGTTGATGGTGGCTGCTGCAATCCAGCGTCCAGCTCTCATTGACCTATCCAGCTTCACTATCCCAGAAGGAAAAATTAATTTGTCTTTCTCCAATTTCTCTTTTTTTTTTTTTTTGTAGAAATATTGCTGACCCTGAGGGTGGTTTGGTTGCTCCTTTCTTCAGCTGACTGGGCTTACGGCCCCAAATCCTTACCGGTTTGAAGAGCTGCATCTGTTTGTCATGACCCAACTGGGCTGCCAGCGCCAGTGGCAGCTGCCTGCTGCCAACAGGACTCAGCCCTACCTTCCCAAGGGGAGCCGGGGCGGTTGTTGCCGAAGAGCAGCCTCTTTGACAGTCTGAAGCTAGCGTACAGACAGTTGCTCAGTCTGTTCACTGCATTCACCTTAGTGCAACTTAGATCTCTCCTGCGAAGTAAATGTTGACAGGCAATTTTCATAAACCATGTCAGATTGAATGTATTTAAATGTATGTATTTAAGGAAAACCAACCATGCTCTTGTTCTGTTTCTGTTTAGTTCTAGACCTTGGGGTTTTTTTGCTTTGTTTTCCCTGGCTTACTCAGTCTGGTGCAAAGGATTCAGTTCCATCTGAAAACTGGTGTTTTAGACTAAGGCCTGCATTTTGGGGAGGAGAGGAGGCATGGAGGCAGGTGTAGAGGCAACGTCTGGTACATACAGAGATCTCCAATGAGCAGGTTCCACTGACAAGTCAGAGAAGATGAACCGATGCAGAAAACTATACAGACCAATTTTGAATGGGGTTAAAGTTGTAAAACAGATGAAAATTACCCTGTGAGAGGGCTGTTTATAAGGGGCGTTTCGGTTGGGTTTTATGGTAATGTTTATAATGCAAGTCATGAATCCAAAAATACAAGTTGGTTACTTTCTTATTTAATTAAATTCCTAACAATCAGCAAATCCTGATTTATTTTTTTTTACCTGACTCTGCTGACCTCTCTCATCTTCCTTTTCTTCCTAATAGAGTAAAAGAACAGGTTATTCCTTTATTTCCCAAGGTGTGTTTCCAGCAATCTGGACAGCCAGTTACTGGATGCTGAACAGCAAAGTTCAATGGTAATGCATGTCCTGATTATGGTAGTGGCAGAATTGGTGCATAATATCAAAGAGCTCAAGATACCTGCTTTAAAGCATGATAATTTCTGGTTCCCATTCCCTTAACTGGGAAAATAACAATTCAATTCCTGTAATACCTATAGCATATATCACTACAGACTTCACCACTATCGTGTGTTTCTGATTATTTTAAAGCAGTGTGGACTACGAGGATGTTTTGTAAGGTACATAAAATCCAGTTTATATGTAAACAAGCAATAATTTAAGTTGAAAACTTAAGTGTTTTACTTGTATAATTTTTGTGAGATATACATGTTGTGAAGTTGATTCCAAATGAGGTACTTCAGTATTAAATTAGATATCTTCTTAGCCGTGTGTGTCTCCTGGAAAAGTGTTTTGTAAAGGATCACAATGCCTTGATTAGACCTAATTTGTAGGCTTGAGACTTCTCATTTTCTAAACCTTGTGATTCTGCTCATAATGTCATTTAACTAACCTATATTATATGCAGCCACTGTAGGAACCAATTCTTGATTTTTGTATGTTTATATCCTTTCGTAACAAATCTTAGTAAAACTTAACTGTTACTAAGCAGGCCACTGTTAGGGGGTGGGTTTTTTTCTTGCCCACTGTGGTTGGAATAATCTTTTACTAAACCAATATCAGTTTCTGAGGACTTGAAATATTAAGAAATTGATGTTTTTGACGTCTGTTTTTTTTTTTCCACTGACCCCTACTCTACAGACTTTCTAACCTGAACTCAGTTTTTTTGATGTCAGGTAAAATGCAGTGCATTTTATAATATCTCCTCAGCCATGCCTTTGGGAACTGAAAGGTTTGTTCTGTTGCCATTTAATTTGTTGTGGTTTTGAGATGGTAGTTCAAATTAAATAGCAGCTCTCCTCTTATTAAGGCTGAGGAAAACACGATAAAAGTGGTTTGAAATAGGCTGCTTCTGCAGAAGGCTTTTGGTGAAAGCCCAGGAAATGTACAGTTGGGTTTGTCCCTAAGGAAGGCAGTGCCACCGCTCTGGAGAAACAACATTTTTCAGCTGCCACCATTCTGTTACCAAACCTCAGCAGAATATTTAGTCAGCTGAGCCATCCTTTTACCTGCTGATGGGAACCCAAAATAACTGTCAGTTCTGAGCTCCATAGCCTCATTGCTACAATGACATCTGTGTTCAACTTGCATTACATATCTGACAGAAAAATATTTATATAAGAAATTTATAAATTTGAAGGAATTAACTTTATGCACCACAAAGTATAAATGAGTTTTAAAATAATTTTGGTTTACTCCATTCTGTTTCAGTTCTTAACTGTAACCTCTGCAGATAGATTATTCTTTTTCACAGTGGACAAAATAGTTAGAATTTGTCCCATTTCACAACAGACCTGCAAACCCTTATCATCTGTAGTAATTATGATACTTCATCATCCATTGCCATTTTGAAAGAAAGGAGATTGTACCTATCACTTTGGCTCCGTTTGGGTTCATCGTGACTTTAGTCATCTTCTAACTAATGAAAGAGAAAAGTGAGTGAAGGAATCTTCTGATCATATTGATCACTATAGAAACAAAAAAGCCAAATCAAGTCCCTTCATTATCAGTATTTTTCATCCTGTATACAGTAAACTTGTCGGAGAAAGTACTTGGATTTTGTTTAACAGAACAATTAATCAGTGTTCTACTTACATTACTAAATGTGAAAGGCGCATAATGTGAAAAATAAGCATATATACACGGTCATATGACCTGTTTAACTGTTCATGTAATGTGGTAAGTTTAAAAAGTGAAGTGAGCTGTTTTGCTACAATGAATTAATTTGTACTCAATCTTAAAATATTGTCCCACACCGGTATCCTTTTGGGCCTGTATTAATTAAAAGCAATGTTTTTGCAGTTTATACAATACATTTTTTAATCTTTGTTTAAAAGCGGAATTCATATGGGCTTAACAGATGAAATGGGTGGCACAGCTCCACTTGCAGAACCCAAAGATACACAATCAGTTTTGAAATGCAACTTAAGCCATTAATTGTTGGTGTGAATTTAAAAGTTTTCTAGTATTTGTATGGTAGTATGCTGCCTAAGAGCAAAAGCATTCTCTGCACAAAAGAAAATTTACTGTAGTGGCTTTGATTTTAATTAGAATTTTCTCCCTGGTGTTTCTTTGTAGACTAAAACAAAATCTTTTCAGTTTCTTACTACAGGTAAAAGCTATGTGCAAGAACCTCAAAATGCTAAAATCTAGCATAATGCCTTAGATCTGTTTTTAAGTCTTGTATATTCCTACATAGCTGTCTGATGTATTATATTTGTATAGTGAATTGTGTACAATTTTGGAATAAGTGCATCATCACTTAATCTTTATGTTGTTCAATAGAGATGATGGACACATTTCTTCAAACATTTACTGTCATTTAATTTTTTTTCCCTTTATGTCATTTGTGGGTTTTATTTGTACAGTTCATCATGAAGTTGCATCTGAGATGTGTGTATATGAAAAGATTATACAAGGGTAAAATTAAGCAATATATAAACTATGGTTCTTCAGGAGAAAGCTTACAGTGTTTCAGGTTGTGATTTATTTTCAAAACGGAGTTGACTCTGAACATCACTTTGTTCACCTGCATTGATGTTTGTATTTCTAGTGTGAGCAGTTTATGCAAAGGTAGATATATTCAGAGAAATTTTAAATACATTTATGCAAGTTAATATTGCTTTGCTGATGCTATTTGCTTATTTGATGTTAAATAATGCTATTGTAAATAAAGAATTCTGTTGTTATTGCATCATTTAATAAATTTTAATGCCTTCGGGTTTTACATGGCTTTAGAGATTTCAACGTGTTTCTGTTGTGTCTTCTTTTATTCCTAGAAGGGTCTAAGATTTACTACTAAAGCACTAGAGGGTAAATGAATAGGCAGGGTTTAAAAAGCCAACGGGATTTCTGTGTTGAGGCCTTTTATATATTCCAACTAGTTGTTACTCTCAAGTCCTTTTGTCTTATAGAGCTAAATATATAGTGTTTGTCACATAGGTTAACAGTTTATTAAGAGTACTTTTTTATATTGTAGGACGAAATGGGTGTCTCTCTTGACGGTTTCAACAGAGGCAAACATCAGGTGGTGTGAAGAAGGACTGAGTGGAGTTAAGGGCTGGTTCCCCTTGCTATGCCAAATGGTTAATTTAAAATAGTTGGGAATGTTTGATTGGTCAATTTAAAAAAAAAAGAAATTAAAAGCTGCTACAAGAATGCTTGTTTATCAGAACGATCTTCTGCTCTCTCTGGGAAATGGATGAGGGAGAAAAGCTATTCATATTACAAATTTTAGAAGACAGAGTTATTTTGAAGACCTCCAACTACTGTTAACCTTTCACTGTTCACTATTGCTACCAAAACAAGGCTTAACCATGCCAAGTGCAAGGTCCTATACCTGTGTCAGAGCAATCCCAGGCACAGCTACAGGTTGAGCAGAGAAGAGATTCAGTGCAGCCCTGTGGAGAAGGACTTGGGGGTGTTGGTTGATGAGAAAATGAACATGAGCTGACTTCAGTGTGCACTCACAGCCCAGAAAGCCAACTGTATCCTGGGCTGCATCAAGAGGAGCATGACCAGCAGGTCGAAGGAGGTGATCCTGCCCCCTCTACTCTGCTCTTGTGCGACCTCACTTGGAGTATTGTGTGCAGTTCTGGTGCCCTCAACATAAGAAGGACATGGAACTGTTAGAACAAGTCCAGAGGAGGGTCACGAGGATGATCAGGGGACTGGAGCACCTCCCATATGAAGACAAGCTGAGAAAGTTGGGGCTGTTCAGCCTGGAGAAGAGAAGGCTGCGTGGAGACCTCATAGCAGCCTTCCAGTATCTGAAGGGGGCCTATAAGGATGCTGGTGAAGGACTCTTCATTAGGGACTGTAGTGATAGGACAAGGGGTAACAGGTGAAAACTTAACCAGGGGAAGTTTAGATTGGATATAAGGAAGAAGTTCTTTCCCATAAAGGTGATGAGGCACTGGGAAGTTGTGAATGCTCCATCCCTGGCAGTGTTCAAGGCCAGATTGAACAGAGCCTTGGGTTGGCATGCTTTAGTGTGAGGTGTCCCCTGCCCATGGCAGGGGGGTTGGAACTTGATGATCTTAAAGTCACTTCCAACCCTAATGATTCTATGATGCTGTGATTCTTTATCCTACAATTCTTTTGACTTTGGCAAAATTATGGTGATCCTTGGACAGGAGGAAAATACTTCCACGTTAAGGAAAGCAAGGAAGGAAGAGGTTTCTTCCCAATGTGAGGTCAGAAACAAGTAGAGAAAGCGTCTTTGTACTAAGATGAAAAATGTTTCCTATTGGAACATTACCTTTAGGCACAATTATCCCTTTATAATTTATTCATGTTGGAAAGAAATTAAAATTCTTTACAATAGTTTTAGCTAAAAGTCCTGGCATCATTCTAAATATGATGAGTTAATGATGAACCCCGAGATTACTGAATGAAAGAAAAGTGCTGCCTTTCTGGATCAAGCTTTGTTGACAGGGGCCAATGCACGTGACACAGACATGCCGCGGAAAGGACCTAATGTGCTCTGATTTTAGTGGGATGCATTTCCTGATTGGTGTGAGGAGGCCACAAAAGAAAAACAGAATCTCAAACCAGAAGTCTGAGAGACTCCCAGGGAGGGGGGACAAATAGATCAAGTAGAGTGTGTGTGAGCCAGATTTCTCCTCAAAGTGAATCTGCATTTCCACTTGCCCCTTTTATCCACAGGCAGAAGAGGCAGGATCTTCCTGGCCAGGCTGAAAACACATGAGGGCTAGCACCTCTGAGCTGATTTTATTTTTCTAGAGCTGCTCCCCTGTCACATGCAGCAAAACCAGCCCCTGGCTTGTTTTGGCAGATGAATTCCCAGTCATTCACAAGAAAAAGCAGGAGCATCCCGGTGGCTGGAGCTGGCCTGTCTGCTGGGGGTGGCTCTGCACAGCTGTTCTGCTCATCCCATCCCACATCTCTCCCAGAGGATGAGACTTTTTAGTGCAATAAATGCCTTTAACCTCTTAGGGGATGAAAGCCTCTAAAGATTATCTGTAGTACAGTGACAACAGTGCCTGAAGCCCTTCTCTTATCCTGGACTATGTGTCATCAGGCTTCTACAAAAAAGAGTGTTTTAATTTTTGGTAATGTCTTCAACTTAACTCATGAGGAGAATTAAAAAATCTCACTTTGTATTTGTTTGGCTTAATCTCTTCTGAATCTCCAATGAAGACCGTCATTAGGCCTTAGTTGACATAACTTTGCTATTTAGTGTGAGTCCGACTCAGCATTAAGAACATTGCTACACATGCTTAATAGAAACCCATCTGCAAGTAAGGAGCTGCCCTCCTGCTAGGGCACGATATACAATAAGTTAGAACTCAGGTACATAGGCAGCCTTTCATCTGCTTGCATCTGCTTATAAGCAGGGATATCCTTAATGGCAAAATATAATAATAATTTGAATGAAGAACCAAGCATGTATCTCACAGGTATTTGCAGTTAATCAATAACACTAAACTAAAAGGTCAACAGCTGTAAGAACCCTGATTCATATGAATCGATAGACTATCATTTTAGCCATAACCAAGTGCACAATAGGATAAGAAAATCACAAGTTATGTAACTTACCAAATTGTACGAATGTAGGCTTTAGATAAAATTATATCAAGATAAAAAGTAGATATAAAAGAACCCCTAAGATTTACTGTTCTTTGGACCTGTGTACAGAGGTTTGAACCCCCATGTGCTCCCAGCACCAGTAACAGTTTGTGCTTTACTTTACAGTATGTACTGTGGAGTGATTTTTTTGAATCAGCACAAGCATGTTTCCTTCACAAGCTGCTTTTCCTCATCTTGTGCTGTGCTATCTGGACATGGGGTAGCCAAAGGATTCCAGATTATCTGTCAAAACTTAATTTCTAAGGGTAATTCAAACTTTGCTGTGCAATCAGAGCTCAAAGGCTTATTCCTGTAAATCTGGTTAATGCTGGTACTACTTTTATGCTACTGATGCTGCACCACTAAAGCCATACCAAACTGCCTTACTGAAACTGTTTACTAAACCAATAGAGCATCAATTCTGTCTTGCAAGTAACAGGTTTGGAACAACACAGAGAAAGTGAAAAATTTAAACAGGTAACAAAAAATGAAGCCAAAACACTACCTCAAGCAAGTTTCAGAAGGCTGTATTCCTACCTTCTCACCGAGCCTTGTGTGTGTATTGGCTGTTCCTGGTGTAGTCTGTACTTTTGTCTGGGGCTAGGATGGAGTCTGTAGGTAGGAGAATTAGATCAGTACAGTTAATGCAAAGTACACAAATGTACAAAAGTTTGGGGACACAGCTGTCCTAGGCTGACTGTAGAAGGGGTCTTTGGAGCTAGGAGAGACTGAATGAGTTCTGTATCCCCCTCAGTAGTGTTTGTGTTGCTGCCTCAGTGTTTGTGTCCTGATTAAAAAAAAATAAGGGGATGTTCCAAGTCAAAGCTTTTGGTAGGAGGAATTACAGTGCTTGAGGTCCTGTGCTCTGAACACCCTCATGCCATGAGGGCAGCCAGAGACTCTTTCTCAAACTTTGTTTCAGAGCACTTCACTCAGGCCAAATAAGAAATAAGGACTGCGGGAAAGCTTCACCTCTGGTAAGTGCAGTCGGTGACTGTGTCTGGAGCCACAGTCTCTTGTCTGAGGGTACTTCGAGTGACTCCTAATACACCCCTTCTTTGGGATGAAGGCAATGTCTTACAGAGGATCACATGGAGCTACGTGAATGAATCTTTATAGCACACCTGTGCTGCTTTTGGCTGAGGTAGAGTTAGGTAACTGGTCTGGGGCTAGGGTTTGCATTTGTGCTGAAAACAGTGTTGATAATTCAGTGCTTGCACAGAGTCGAGGCCTTTTCTGCTCCTCACACCACCCCACCAGTGAGTAGGCTTGGGGTGCACAAGGAGTTGGGAGGGGACACAGCTGGGACAGCTGACCCCAGCTGGCTACAAGGATATTCCATGACAGATGATGTTGTGCAAAGCATGTAAAGCCGAGGGAAGAAGTAAAAGGGGGGACGTTTATAAAACTGGGGGAAGAATAAGGGGAACATTCAGAGTGATGGCTTTTGTCTTCCCAAGTAACCATTACATGTGATGGAGTCCTGCTTTCCTGGAGATGGCTGAACACATGCCTTGATGGAAAGCGGTGAGTGAATTCTTTCTTTGCTTGCACACACAGCTTTTGCTTTACCTATTAAATGGTGTTTATCTCAATCTCACTTTTACTCTTCAATTTTCTCCCTCATCTCAATGCACGGGCAATGAGTGAGTGGTTGTGTGGGCTCAGCTGCTGGCTAAGGTTAAACCATAACCACTCAAATGGCATATAAACCTCCAGGAGTTGGGTCTGGCTGTTTGTTCCCCTTTCCAGCTGTGTCTGGTGCAGTCTGTCTTGTGCTGTGCTGTGCCCCAGGAAGTCCTACATTGCTTTGCTCCAAGAGGGACCCATGGGTGCAAGTCCACAAGCACTCTACACTGCAGCACAACCCATCCTGCCCCTTTTCTCCGTGCCTGCATGTTCAGTGTCACCCAGGCAGGAGCTCTGCAATAATCCACCCTCCATGGGGTTTTGCCCTGGACTGAAGGTTTCTCCATCTTCCTGCACCAGCAGGAATTACATCCTCCAATGACAAGGTGCACACCTGGGCCCCTGGAATCCTGCAGCCCCTTTCAGGTCCCCTTGTTACAGCAATTGTAGCATGTAGCCATGTGGGAGGAAGGGGAGATTAGAAGGAGAAACACCACAAAACCTAGGATGAAACCCTGCAGAAGGGGATCACCCCCCACCCCTGCAGGGGGCAAGGGCCAGATGTCTTCCTCTGGTCCCATTCTGAGTATGTCCTGGCATAGGCCTGGTCGTGCAGCCAGGGAAACCCCAGCAACAGCTCAATGTCCTGTCAGGCACTCAACAGGCAGCCCCAGGGTAAACTAAAATCACCTCAGCAATGCCTGTGAAACCTACAGTGGCTGAGAGTGTGCTGCTGTGTCACTGGAATTTTGGAGATGAGTTTTGATTCTCTGTATCCAAACCCTACGCCTGGAACCCCCGAGACATTGAGCGGGAGCCGTGGGTCCGGCTGAAGAGCACGACGGCCTCCGGCCATGGTGCTGACCCACGCCAGTAGATGCTTATCCGTCTCCGGCAATCCGGCCTTCTGCTGTGGGGAGCAGCAGAGCCACCGGCGCTTCGGCCGGCCCCAGTGGTTGGGCCTGGAGAGGCAGGGGGCAGAGCCGGCAGCAGGGGAGGGGGGTCCAGGAGGTTGAGTATCCCCCCCAGTCCCTCCGACACCGCTGGCCTCGACATGAAGAGGGAGGCCAGGCAGCCCCGGCAAAAGCCGCGACTCCGCCCAGAAGTGGGGGCCTCCTGTCGGGGCAGCCCCCTCGCCCACTCCCAGGGCTGCGCGACCCCCGGGGCGGGCCGTCCCCGCCTGCCCCCCCCTTATCCTCCCTCCCATCCCCGGCGGATATAGCCGCGGGGGCAGTCGGCGGCCGCCCGCTGGCCCCGACGGCGCCGGGCGGCGGACAGTAGAGAGCGCAGGCTCTAGCGCCTCTATCCCACCTCGCAGCGGGACCCCTAGACACCCCCGGGTGTCTGCTCCTCCGCTTCCCGACAGCTCGCTCCCTCTCTTCTTCACTTCCCAGCCCTCCCCGACATGGCTCTGTACCTGGCCGGCGAGTCCGTCCCCGGAGACTGCAGAGACGCGCTCGGGACTGCCTACTACCCCTCTTTCCACCCTCCCGCCCAGTACTTCGAAGCGGCCCCCGGCTTCTTCCAGCCCCTAAAATCCCTGGGCGAGATGCTCCCCACCTCCCCGCCTCTGCCCCAGTACAGCTTCAGCACGGCCCCCACTTTCCTGAGCCAGCCGCCCCCCCTGCCCGCTGAGCCCTTTCCCGGCCTCCCTTTGCCCCACTACGCCAAGCCGGAGGACCCCATCTCTCCCAGGGAAGACTCTCTCGCCGTGGCATGGGCCCCTGGCTCGCCGCCACCTCTCTACTTGAACCCCCCGCACATAGCTGCCCACAGCCCGGAGGCCGGAGCGCCGGAGGGAGAGAGCCACAGGTACCACTTCACCGAGGAGGAGCTCAACGCGGTGCTGTACGGGGTGTTCCGGAGCAATCAGCTGGCCGGGAGCATCCACGCCATCTCGGGGCCCCGGCTGCCCTCCGTTAGCACGGGTAAGGGGGTCTCCGGCTTGTGCGCAAGGGGCTGCCTCCGGCAGGAGGGGCACCAAGGAGCACCGGGGCGGAAGGTCGTTCCTTGCAGCCGGGTGTACGGTGGGGTCTGGGGACAGTCCCCAAAGTGGGGTCCGGGTTGTCCTGCGGAAGCCATGCCCACCGGGCATCACCGAGCTTCCTTCTCCCCGTAGTTTTCTTGTATTACGAGCCCAGGCAGGGAAAAACCGGGAGTGATTCGGCTGCCGTCGGGCCCAGCAGGACCCGCTCCCCCTGCCCCGCTGCACCTGCACTGCTGGCTGAAGAAGGGGTCCTTCTTCTGCAGGTGCTGCTCACTCCTTCTCTGCAGGTGCTGCGCAGTCCTCCTATGCCCCGCCGCTCTACAGGGACTCCCTGCAGCTGCCCGAAGGTAGGGGCCCGGCGCTGCCAGCGCCCCGCTCTGCGCCCAGCCGCGGCCATGCCGCGCTCAGCGCTCCCTATTCCCCGCAGGCCTCTCGGTGCTGCAGGTGGAATACGGGGACTTGTCCCAGGTCGGAGTCTTCTGCACGGACCCTATCCCCAAAGGAGTCCGCTTCGGCCCTTTCCAAGGCAAAGTGGTCAGCATCAGCGAGATCAAGATTTACGACGACAACTCGCTGATGTGGGAGGTAGTGGAGGCACCGCTGGGCTCGGCCGCCCCACTCCCTTAGCCTGCGAGAGGGGTTCGGCCCGGGGAGGGGGGTGGATCGGTGCGAGCGGGACATGTGCGGGAAGAAAGGATCGGTCCGACTTGATCGGGCTCTCCCTGCTCTCCAGATCTTTGAATGCGATCGCCTGAGCCACTTCATAGACGGAAAAGGCTCCTCTGGCAACTGGATGTCTCTGGTGAACTGTGCCAGGTACCCCGAGGAGCAGAACTTGACAGCTATCCAGTGCGAGGGGCAAATATTCTACGAGAGCTGCAAGGAAATCTTGCCGCAGCAGGAGCTGCTGGTGTGGTACGGAGATTGCTACGTGCAGTTCCTGGGCATCCCGATCAGCCTGAAAGACGGGGAGGAGGGGAAGAAGCACCCGGAGGACTCCGAAGGTGAGCCTACCAGCCCCTCATGTCCATGGTCCTGAGTCTGGCCGGGGTTAGGCTTGCATGAAGGGAGGTAAAGAAGTTCGGGCACCACCTTTTTCTATCTATGTTTTACTTCGAACCCCCCCAGTTGTTGCAGTGAGCCAGCGGCAGGGTGTCCGGCCCTGCCTGTCCCTTCCCTTCCCTGCAGCCCCAGTATCCCGGAGAAGCAGCTTCCCTCGGCACCTGGGACCGCACTGAGGGCTTCTGCCAACTCGGTGCGAGTCTCCTCGTTCGCTTTTTCTGGGGGAGCTGAAGTTGTTCGTTCGACGGCTGTAAAACATCTGGTGATGCGGAGCTGGGCTCCCCTCGGCTCCGCATAAGGGGAGGGGGCACGCGTTTTGAGACGAGAGGAACTTTTGAGCTGCATTTCGGTTTTGGTCCTGTTTTATCTTACGATCGCACATGCCTGCTTTTATTATGTTTTTCGTGAAATTAATGCTCAGTAAATGTGGCAAGCAGAAGTCGTTGAGATCCAATAATGCCGGTATGGCTTGTAGATCACATGTCAAACACTCTTATTCCCGGAATACCTCTGCTTATAATGTGCAGAAAATAAATACCCTTCTTATAAGTAAAGCTTATGTACAGGGAAAACGGGTGTATGCCAGCGCAGGGCAGGCTGTAGCGGGAGAGGTGCCACAGTGAGACAGAGAACCAGATTGGCACGGGAATTTGGCAATGTTGTCTTCAGGTGCCTGGTTCGGGTAAATCGTTCGTTTCATTTTAAGGCTTAAGCCAAGGTTGCTTTTGTTAAAGGCAGAAAAGGATGCATAAGCGTTTGAAAAATATCCTGTCAATGATGTTCCAAATTCAGTGGTTAAGAACAGTGTTAAATACAAAAGAAAAACAAATAAATTTGGGTTTGTCTGACAGCATTTTTAAAACTATCTAGAAAACCCGTGTAAGTTTATTTTTCTTTTGGGGACAGGACCTAATATTTACGGACAATGTTAGTATGAGATACCTAGCAGTGTTTCTGTATGGGGAGATGCTTTTGCATGCGACTTTGAGATGGTTTTTCACATTCTCTCCCTGTTTAGGGAGAACCAAGGATGAACCCCTGTCCTTGCTGTAGTCGGTAACTAAACCCAGTGATTTTACCAGGCTGCAGTTTACTCCCCACCCCCCCCACCCCCCCCCCCCCCCCCCGTTAGAAAGGTAATAGGCAAGTGAAGCAGTGAGAACCGATGGATTAACCATTTTGTTAATGATTTTACCAGAATCCATTTACCCTTAATGTTCTCCCAATAAGTTGGGAATTTTAGTTGAGACTTATAATTCCCAACTCGGTACCAGCTCTGGAAATGTAATAGGTTTGAAAGGAGCCTCTGGTGCTGCGATGTTAACAGAGAGGTGGCCTTTTCCCCTCTCCCCTACAGAAGCCGGGGAAAGCTTTAAGTGCGACCGCTGTGGCAAGGTTTTTGCCTACAAGTACTACCGGGACAAGCACCTCAAGTACACCCGCTGTGTGGACAAGGGGGACCGCAAATTTCCTTGTAACCTCTGCAACAGATCCTTTGAAAAAAGAGACAGGCTGAGGATCCATGTTCTCCACGTTCATGAAAAACACCGACCTCACAAGGTGAGCCTGCCCCTGGATCACTCCGCAGGTACTGGCTCTTCGGGGGGGGGGCTAATTAGGGAGTCTTTTTTGGCTGAGGTAGGATGCTGATGGTGTTCTCCCTCCAGTTGCCCTGGCAGTTCTCTGGAAGGACCACTTTGCCTGTACAGGACTTTGCCTGTACAGGAGGAGTTTGTCTTGTGAAGCAGAGCTTAGTTAAAGAAATGTAATGGATTTACGTTGAAAAAATAAACCCCACAGTCTCAGCGAGACCTTGAAAAGAAACAATTTCTTCTGAGCCTGTGGATTTTGCTACTTTTCTGGCACAGTGTGGTGCTAACTTGTGTTTGAAGGTACTCCACTTGTCCTGGATCTGAGGAGGTAATGTTTCTTACCCCTCATTCCCTCCCTTCAGTCTGAGAACCGACAGACATCTGTGTCTGTTAAACAAAACAGGAGCTAAAAGGTTTGCAGTCAATGGAGCAGATTTTCAATTGATGGAAACAAATAATTGCTGGGATACTTTCCTCATCTGCACCAAACACCTCTCTATAGTATCAGTTTTCTCTATGTTCACTGAGGGTGGAAAACCAGACTTCCTGAAGGCTTGGGAACATAAAGTTCCAATGCTTGAAATGGCACACTTATATTGGGCCTGGAAAAAATCCTCAAAATACCTATCTTTATAGATAATCCTGCAATAATGTAAAATTTTCAAGGAAAACTTTTTCAATTAAACCAACAATATTGCAATGTCAGAACATCAGATTGATTTAGTTACAGGTGAAATATGTTCTATTAAATATGAGGCATTGAATACCATCTAATTCTTATTAATTTAATTTCATAGAGTATTTGTTTTGAAATACATATGAAAGAAATACTTTAGAACAGCAGTAAGATAAAACTTACTCTGAATATATCACATTTATATGAGACCGATCAACTCAAAAAGCAAAGATGGAAAATGTGTCAGTAGAAAATAAACACCTTCTTTCAAGATCAGTCTTAGCTTAGTTTATTTTGAACTTCTGAAAGATAATTTATTTCAAATTATTCTAGGGAGAAATTGGTTTGGGGCTCTTATAAATTGCACTGAATCAGTGCAAGTCTCTCAAGTGACTCTTGTGAATTGGTTTTGTCCTGCTGGCTGCCTGGCAGCAGCTTGAGGATGCTACTTGTGTCACTCCTGTCAAGAGGCACTTCTGACAGTTCAAGCTGTAGGCTTAAGTGTGTGACTGACTCCCCATTTCTGAAAATAAATGGTTATTGTTTTAAGATTTATTTTTAATTTTAAGATTTATAAGTTTATTTTAATATTTTTAGTTTAAAATTAAAAGTAACAGCTGGAGTTTGATTTACATTCTGAAGAAAGTGATTTTACAGAAATGTTCAATTTTGATTACTGAAAGTCAGTATTGTTTGTGTTCTGAAGCATGATTTGAAATGAAACCATTTTAACAACACAAAAAATCTTTGACATTTTTCATGATTTTTCTTTTTTTTTAAATAAAAAAGTTCTTAAAACCAGATAAAAATTCTGACTGAAATTGTTACTTCTTAAATTACTAATGTGTGTATATATACAAATACATGGATATATGTATATAGATAAATATATATAAAAATACATAGGAAAATACATACTCTATATACCTGTCTGTTTTGTGTTTCCTTTTAACCTTATTTTTTCTTTCCCAGTGCTCAGAGTGTGGAAAGTGCTTTTCTCAGTCATCCAGCCTGAGCAAACACATGAGGGTTCACTCTGGGGAGCGCCCCTACAAATGTGTGTACTGCAACAAGGTAAGGCAAAGCCCCATCTGTGCTCTGCTACATCCCTCTGTCCTCTGCCATGCTTAACATCACACTGGACCTGCAGGGAGGTGACTCTTTCCATGCTCAATTTAATTTTTTACATTTTTTTTCTGCTTATTTTTTATTTTCTTTCAAGAAAATGTCTTCTATTTAAATCAATAACCAGATAAGTTGACTATATTCTGGGCACAGTTGTGAGTTGAAGTGACAGGGCTGGCTCAAACTGAAGAAACAGGTTCTGGTCTCCTTCTGTTGTGGAATATGTGTTTCATTCTAGCTGAGAGAATTGCTGTGGGAAAGGATATAGGAAAGCTTGAGAGCATTTCAATTGCCATCCAAGGCATACAGATAGATACAATATTCCCCTTTTTCATCAGATAGGTATTTTTTTATATGACTGGCATTGTTCCTGGAGTGCAGTGAATAGATTTGGCCCATAAGCTGAACCTACATGATACAACTCTCCGCATGCTTGAAGTAACAGGGCCATTGATGTGCAACTGGACATGGAGGTTTCATCTAAAAAAGAACATGAGTAAAGTCATACAGCACTGGTCAAAAATGTGCCTAGCTGTGATGCTCATGGCAGGGATGATTCAGATGTGCTCTTCCAGTGAGAGAAGTGACAGCTTTCCCAGCAGACAGAAGGTGGATGAACATGCATGCTGCTGCTGGGTGAAAACTGATAGGGTTTCAGGTGCTATAGGAGCCTCCATGCAATGCAGAAGAATTGTTATTATGTAGCAAGGTCCTCCTGATTTTGGAGAAAGAGAAGGTTTGTTAATGACTGGCTGGATCCTTTTGGCTATTGCATTTCTTTCTCTCCCAGACACTCTAAGCACTTGTAGGCAGAGTTTAAGATGAAATGTCATCTTTTAATCTTCTAATCACAGGGAGAGGTGGCAAAGCTTTACAGATTGCTCTCTGAACAGATCCCTTAAGACACATGGGACCCTTGACCAGCACACAGCCATTTTGGTAGGACTGTTGCTGCAGATTGGATCAGGTTAAACCTTTAGCCCTACAGCTGCAGGATGCTGCAGCTATCCTGGAACATAGCCATCATTTCTGTGACTGGGAAGCCAGACACTATTTTAAAGTATCCTTATCTGTGCCTCCTATGCAGTCATGATTTCTCTTTGCCTC
Source organism: Melopsittacus undulatus (assembly GCF_012275295.1). Classification (NCBI taxonomy): domain Eukaryota; kingdom Metazoa; phylum Chordata; class Aves; order Psittaciformes; family Psittaculidae; genus Melopsittacus; species Melopsittacus undulatus. Next base: position 34,329,031 of record NC_047527.1, read on the forward strand.
TTTTACCTCTAACAGTGGCTGTACTCCAGCACCACTTTGCTTTCCTGGACTCATTATTTGGGTGACATCACGATTAAAGCAGAAGTCTGAGGCAAATATCACCATTCTGGCCCTTAAGCACACTTTGGCCCTCTCAATATACACCTCCAGGGACTTTTATACAGGAATCACAGATCTTTTTGAGCTCTAAGGTTTTTAGTGAAACGGTATCTGACATGTATTGCTCTACGCTGTGAAAACTTGTTATGGTTCAGCGTTATAATGGTACTAAAGAGGATTTATTTTGTGTGGTCTGCAAATAGTGAAGGGCTTGAAAGTGTCTCTCTTGGGGGGAAAAAAAGGGGGAAGCATTCAAAACTTTGCAGCATTCCTGCTCCAGTCTTGGTGAGAGGGTTTTCTCCCCAAATAGAGAACAAGCCTTTACAAGGGGAACAGAGTGTGGTTGTGCACGCTTTGCTCCTCAGGTGTGTGTGGGGAAGCAGGCTGGAAGGTCTGAGTGAAGGAAGAGCAGAGTATGATGGAGTGGGGAAAATGAAGCCTCAAAAGATGGATGCTGAATTGCATGAATGAATTCTGGCACCTGAATCCCCAGGTCCTGGAGTACGTGAATACGGATCTGACTTTGAAAATAAAAACTGAAAGGAAAAGCTGCATTATGTTCCCCAAACATAAAGGAGCTGCAAAGCTAATTAGGACAGTATTGACTTCTTACCGCTTGTCATGTAGAAGATACTTACTGGTGTGTCTGGTTAGAAATCTTTCTTTGAGATTCATCTAATTCCATGGACTCAGCCACATTTATATAGCGATCGATAGCTGTTGGCTTCTGGTTCCTTGTTGCTGTGAGGTTGGGTTTTTTTCCCTTAAGTTATCTGAGAATGTTATTTGAGGACTTAGTTTCAGAGTACAGCACTTATGATGGGCCTGGATTAGCTGAACCTGGGAAATACATATGTGAAAATGGATTACTTTCAACTCCTTACCTTTTCAGGCGTTCACGGCATCCAGCATCCTGCGCACTCACATCCGCCAGCACTCAGGGGAGAAGCCCTTCAAGTGCAAGTACTGCGGCAAAGTCTTTGCCTCACATGCAGCCCACGACAGCCATGTGAGGCGCATGCACAGCAAGGAGTGCACTTGTCCTGTGTGCGGTGAGCACTTCCTGGAGCAGGATCATTACCAAGTCCACCTGAAGATGCATGATGCTTATTAGTCAAGAACCCTGTGGACATGTCTTGGGCCAGCTTATGTGTGTATCTGTCTATGTGCATGTGTTTGTTGATAGTTTTGTGCACATTGCAGGAGGTGACATTTACCCTCACAGTGACTCTTTGGGTACATCCAGTCCTCTGGACCCTGGGCATAGTTTCTCACCGTGGGTACACTGATGCCATTCTGGACTGGGGTAGAGTCCAAGAAGTGTTACCCCACCTTTCCCCTTTTCTCCTCCCATACACTAGTTTTCTCAACAGAGAAACACAGATAGGAGGAATTTCACCTACCATGAACCTTTTGTGCACAAATACCACTGTGAAGAGTGTTTCCATGTCTCTAATGTACCACGTCTGTGGACTGCCTGGTGCAGTGCATACCAAAATTTGTGTGAGGGATGATTTTAACAAGTGCATTTCCCAAAGCCAATTTAACCTCTTTGTTTTGTTAGGATGCATGACCAAGTATGGGGTCCACTTCACCTTAACCTTCAAGTCTTTTAATGTTGCTCTATTTAAATGTGAACTGCTTCAAAGATACTTACTACTGCACCAACATTAGGGGTATTTAATTCCTTCATTCAGCTGCCTGGACACTGGGAGCTCCAGGGCACTGAGACCATCTCTTATAGAGGATGCTGATTGGCCTTGAGGGAAAGGAGCAGGGTGTGATGAGTAACTGGCAGTTAGCAGAGACAGTGCAGGTTGGCTTTGCCTTCTCACAGCCGAGAGGACCAAATGTGAAGATAATCCCAACCACCAGTGAGTGCTCAGGTGGGTCACAAGCAGTCAAGTGGCCTCATAGATGTGCTGCATTCTGGGCCCAGGTGTGCCTTTGTTAAAAATCTTTAACAAAATGGCATTCCCTGGCAATGTGAAATATCAACTTGATGGAGGCTTAGCAAAAAGCTGGAAGCATCACTGAGTATAGAGAATGCTGTAATTAGTGCCGAAGTCTATTTTATCACTGAGTGGCCAGCATGATTGGCAGGGGGCTGCACATTCATGAGGAGCTCCCAGTGTCAGTGGGACTTTTTGTGTCATCCAGAAGGGATAATGGAAGCCCTTGCTCTGGAGCTGGTTGATTAACACAAGTAGTTTGATGTTACTGATGGTACTAAAATGAGATTCCCTTTCAATATCCTTTCAATATCTGCTAGGATTAACAAGGACTTTGCACATAAGAGGGAAAATTTATTTTGTGCCAACCTTAACAACCTCTGAATACAGCATAGAACTAGGAAAAAAAGTTACCTGCACATTTAATTGTACTGTGTAGATAATGTGTCTATAAATATATTGATTTGCACTCAGTTTTATGCAGTTTTTATCGTACCTGAAGTTTCTCTGTCCTCATTATTTTAATAGTAAAAATATTAAAATATTTCCAGAACTACTTACTTGTAAGTAAAATGTTGAGGACAAGGAATGGCTTCAAGGTGCTATCAAATGCAGTGTTAGCTTCCCAAGCAGGTAATTTCCTTGTTTCTTGCGAATAAGGGTTATTTAAGAGGTGTATCTTCAGCAGTGCATTTACTTCTGCTTGAAGAACTGAAAATCTTGTACTAGAATATTAATACCCTTCTTCAGTATTTGATGAGTTGTCTGTAAAAAAAGATTATGTGGTTTCGCTTATATGTGTGATTGAAGGTACTGGTTATCTTGCACATTAAACCTGTATATATAAATTTTGATGCTAAGTAAGATTATTACAATTACATTTATGCAAAAATTGAAAATAAATTATTGGAAGCTACAGCATACATCAGTGGGCTACAGGTTGCTTCCTGCCAGATGTATTGCAGTTGTGTATTTGAGGTAGTAGCAAACAGATGAAGGGTGTTTTATGCGTCATTTGTAAGTCATTACAGAGTCAAACTGTCTCTTAGTGGGAATTCTAGCCCTTGTCCCGCTGTGTAGCAGCTGACTGCATTAGAAGTCAAAGGCACCCAGTGTCTTGATGGATTGGGCCTTAAGTGTCCCAATAGTTCATGGAAGCTGAAGCCATTCAGCTCTGGATTGAGTTCACTCCCACTTGCAAGGAAGATGATGGATCCGTATTGAGCACTAAAAAAGGCATTTAACTACCCTGTAGCATTTAACTACCCTATAGCACCGTCCTCTCCCTTGTGAATAGCGAGTCCCAGCTGTGCTGGGGGGGCCCTGGGGGTGGTACTTGGCCAGCAGCACACTTCACAGCGGGGTGGGGAGAAACTTAGCAGCAGGGAGAAGGAGGGAGGGCAGACTGAGCTCTCCTGCCAGCCTGCAGCAGATTCTAGCTCCTGCGAGGAAAAGGCATCGTTTGTCAGTGAAAACATATTGCTGCCCTTGCTGGGCAGGGTTTGGGAGAGTTTAGATTTAGATTAAGGAATGCTCCTGTGGCATGCACGAGCCCTGAGGTGTGCACATAAACTGAAGTTTTCTTCTGGGGATTTGCACATTTGCTTGCACTTCTGTGGCCCTGCTGACAGCAGCCTCATGAATGAGCGGCTCAGCCAGGAGCAGGGTTTCGGGTATTTACTCACAAACAGAAAAGAGAGGAGAGGGAGGGGGTGTGCGTGCACACTGCACTTTTCCATCAGTCATGTTCCCAGGATGACTGCACAGCACAGCAAGCTATGTGGATTAAGGAGCCAGCACTGCAAGTTCCACTAAAGGGAGAATACTCGTGACCAAGTCAACTGTAAGGGCACAGTCCTTTTGCTGGGAAGCCCCAGCTGTAGGTTCCCCCTGAGCAGACACCATGATAGTAATGGTCCTGCTGGTCATTTCTGAGCTGAGGATGCAGAAAGCAGGCTATCCCTGCAGCTTTCCGCATGCTGTACTAGAGCCACGTTTTGCATTTCTTAGTATCATCAGCTATGGGCCGTTTATTTTCCATGACACTGACTGTAGTAACAAACTAAGTGCAATAGGTACCCATATTACTCACTCAGTTTAGCTTAAACTGTTGTAGCTTGGCTTCCCTGGTTGAGGGCTCAATTCTCACTGAATTTCCCAAGGCAAAGGATTATAGAAACTACATGGCTGTGCACCCTGGCTCTTCTTTCCCCTAACTAGGATTAAAAAAGGTGCTGCCGAGGGGAGCAGCAAGTCAAGTCAGCTAGGAGAAATAAGTCCTGTAAGACAATAGCTGACTTTTAAATGCTTTTCATTAACTGTGTCAGGGTTTTTTAAATGTGAAGTGAAAAGTGATCTAAATAGAAACCAGAGGATGAGGGCAGTCGATGTTTGATTTCAGTGCTGGGGAGAGAGATGAGCCTCTGTGAAGCTAACTCCTGAAAAGCCCCCTCCTTGGTGAATGACAATGGCAAGACAAAAACAAAAGGGTGGTCCCAGAGCTCAGGCTGGGAGTTGGAGGGAACAAAAGGCCTGGCCACTGACATCTGCTGCCTCTGGCATCTCTCTGCATCTCCTGCATCTCCCTGCTCTTCAAACACCTGGTCTCCAGCCCTCTGCCACTCCAGCCCCTGTTCCTGCTGCACTCCCGGGGGATTTGAGAAAGAGGGAGGTGGTTAACCACTGAGGGAAGGGGAAAGCAAGGAGCTTAGTGAGTTGAAGATAATGCCACAAACACAGCTATTGATTAGTGCCCAACTGTCCATTAAACAAGAGAGATCATTCACCAGGGAAGCCATGACTGGCTGTCCCTTCTTTCAGAAAGCCATTTCTCAGGGTCCCCAGTCTCCTACATGCCTCTGCAGCAAGCTCTGCTGTTTGTTTCACCCCTATGGACACATTCACATTAATTTCCCTTTCTTTCCTCACGCACATATCCCATCACACCTTCTCCCTTCTGGCTTTCCCTAACGCACATAGTGAAAGGGCCTTGGGCACATGAAGGGTATCAGGGTATGTGGTTTTTGCTCTCTGCTTTCCTTCTTTTCTGACCTCATGTAAAATACATCCAGATCTTCAGTGAGACCAGGATCTGGATGTGTTTTTATGATGTTTAACTCAAGTTTTAAAAAGGCTTAATGTCCACCAGTGAATGACTCTTTTTCTGAAAAGCCAGTCCCACCAAGGGGTGGGGTGTTGGCAGCTGGGGGGTATGTGGGAGCAGCAGAAGAGAGTATCACAGCATCTCTGCCTGTTCTACAGCAGAACCCCAGCAACTCTACTCCATCTCCATCCCCAGTCTCTCATTCTGCAGCAGCTCTTGCTGTAGGGATTGTTCTGGAGATCACTGCTTAGCTGCATTGCAGCAATGACAAACAAGGCTTAAATTCACAGGACTGATTTCTGGTTAGCCCAGCAATTTAGTAGAGAGCACTACTGGATGCCTTAGTGTGAGAATGCCAGTAGGAGACACCTTGGTCACTAACAGAAATGCAGTAGCAGAGAAAATGTCCTTTGTCTATCAAGGAAGGGGAAAAGGATGAATTCTTGGGTTCTACTGGCCAAAAATGCAATTCACAGGTAATCCCTGAAGTGAAATCAATCTGTGGAGCCCCTTCTTCTTAGGGAGAAATGGTTATGTCCATCCTTTTCTTAATCCAGGCAAAATCGGTAGCATTCCCTCTTGGCCTTGCATGCCAGTGGTGGGGATTTGGTGGCAGGATGTTCTCCAGAGTTTTGCTTTCCCACAAGTGAGCCCATGGCAGTAGCCAGGGTAGTCCCACAGCTGGAGGGTGCTGACAGCCAGCCAAGGGATTACCTGTATCGATTCTCTAATAGCTGTCAAGGTGGAGGGAAACACTACTCTGCCACAAGTAGAGCTCTTAGCTGAATGGGAGCATAAACACCCCATTAAAGGTTTCATTCAATAACAATCTTTGCTCAAGTAAATGGACAGCAGCTCCCCCACCCCACATCCCTAATGCAAGAGCCATTATGGATCAGGAAGGCAGCACACGGGAATATGTATTTCTGTGGTATCAGTTTCACCAACAGACTGAAATGACTCTTTTAATGAAAAGTGGATTTTTTTTCTTTCTTTTTTTTACGGGGATGTGAAAACCCCAAGGAAATAACCAAAGAGGAATCCATTCACTTTCTTGAACCTCCCCCTGCCTGATATGTGGCAGTTTCCCACTGATGTACCCATCAGCAAATGGGAATGCAGGCTGGCAGCATCATGTTCTTGATACTACTGGAGATGGGTAAGACAGGAACAGTGGGTGCTGGAGATAGGAGTGCTGGAGATAGCAGTGCTGAAGGACACTAAATGGGGTTGGGTACCTTCCCCTCCATAAACCATGTGCAGTGATGAAAGAGAGACAGTTCTGCCCTGGAAAGCAACAGTGCTTGGATCTTCATTTCCTGGTGTGTGTAGAACTGCCTTCTCTAAGGCTTCCTTCCTTCCCCATGCTGGCAGTAAAATAAGACTTCATACATTGGCTCTGAAGGCAGGGGAGCTGAGAGAGGCCTCTGCTGGGTGTCTTTGCTTCACAGTACAACAAGGCTGATCCAAACCTTTGCTAGTCAGAATGAATTTTTCTTCTGACATTGATCAACCTTTGGTCAAGAGCAGTGTGAAACTTTGTATGGATATTACTATACTTCTCTTTCTATCACAATAGACTTCTATTTAACACATGCCTCTTCTAAGCCTTAGTTCCAGAGCTAGAGAGACCCCATGCACAGTTACTCTAGTGCACACAAAACAAAATTCACCATAAACAAGCATGTCAGCAAAAGGAAAGTGCCCGAAAAAGAGAGACATCTGGTTGTTTTCCCAGGCATCTGGGTTCTTTACCTGTCCTCCTCCCCCAACTCCTTCCCAAGGGTGCACTCAGCCTGATATTTTGGAGGGCTGAGAAAGGAGGGATGAGGAGGGAGCCTTCAGGTAGTTTATTTTTTTGAGTTTCTTTCTGTCCGGGAGAGAGCTCAGGTGCCAGGTCTGCAGACAGGGAGGCAGCCTCAGAGAAAAGCACTTCGAGCTTAACTCTGTGTGGGGAAGGTGCCTGGATTTAGGGCTTTTCAACTACTTCTGTGTTTCCATCCCATTGTGACACTGTTATCACCATGTTAACATAGCTTGTTTCTGTATGTTGGGGTGTTTTTTAATTGTATAATATTCAAAAGTATGTTGCTTTTGGAGTAACTGGCCAGATCCAGTCAGATGACCTGTCTAACTTGGTTTAGTTTGCTCTTGCTTTTGTAACTGTAAGGCATGAGCAGTAGAGCCTGGCATGAGAAAAATGTTCTTCTTTTATGGCTTTGATTCTGTCTCATGGGAGCTATTTTGGCCAGCATGTTATGATAAAAGGTTCTATGGGAGGGCTAAGGGAGAGTTGTTCTTCTGAATTAGAGAAAATAATTTAACTGGGGGGAAATTCAGAAGATAAGGTAACCTAAAGTGACTGGTACAATTTAAAACATTCCCCAGGATCCAAAGATCAAAGGTCCATGACACTTTTCTTTGATTCTGTTTGTCTGGTAGATAGATCACTTATTTTTCTAGCAGCAATAAGGAAATCAAAATTATTAGAAAATCCTTTAAATTATATCTTCACTTTTTTTTTTCTTTTTTCCCCCAAACAATCTCTTTGGAACTCACCCTCCTTGCAACAGAATTTCACTAGGTTGGAACAAATGGCAGTTGTATATAAGGTAGAGTGATGGCTAAAGATGATGCATATTGTGTTTATGCAGGTTTGTGCATTTAATCATTGCCATACGAAAAATCCCCACCTATTTCCATAATGCATATGACACAAGGTATTAAACTTACTTATTAATACTTAGGTGGGTTAAAATAAAAATTAGGTATTCTGGATTATAAGATTCCTATTTGCTTCTGGTTTGTATAACCATATGGTTGTACTCTGCACTGTGTAGGTATTTTCCAAGAGTATTCTCCATTCTTAACAGAATCTCACTGACTTTTTTTTTGTGTTTGTGTGTATGTATATGCACTTATACGTTTTTTGTGTATATGGAGGTAAGCCCATGCAAATGTGTAATGTCTATTAAAAATGTCCTTTCGAAAAACCAAGCAATAGTAAATATTCCAGTAAACTGAATATAGAACCAATAACTATTCACTCACTCTCAGTTTCATAATTCATTAATGTGGATGGTATTAATGTTGCAAAGGATAATGAATTTGCTAAAGCTTCTTTTCCAGAAGTCATGACTTTCAAACTAGGTACTCAATGCCACCATTTTATTTCCTAGCCCCATCAGAATGAAGGATGAGCAGAAGACTTTACAGCAATGGCAGATGGCAGCCACACTTCTTGTTCTACTACTGATGACAGCCATGGTTCCCTTGGGCCCCAGTGGTATAGAGGTTTATACCATTTCATGTATTCATGGTGCGCTGTTGTTTGGCATCACTTGCATTTACGTGGGTTTTTTTACATTCCCTAGACCCTTCTGTAATATGACAGAGTTGACAGTGCTCAGCTGAAAGGGTAAGTCCTCTGAAGCTGGTAATATATTTTAGCATCTACTTTTGTGGAAGCTGCTCTGTTTTGTAGTGTTACTCTATTGGTATTGATTTGTGCTGTGTAGCCCGTATTTGTCAAGCTCTCAAAGACATATTATCAAAGATTTCTATATGTGAGAGTAATTAAAGGTCAACCTCATAAATAGTTATAACACCCAAGGCCAGAGAGGAGTTTTTACAGTCATTAGAAACTTGTCAGGAATTTAACCTGTTGGAATCTAATCTGAGGTGCCATAGTTACAGCCTGGTCGAGTCCCACCATGGCTGGGTGGCCCCATGGTGGGGTCAGCATGGCCACTGATGAGACCAGGCCGATTACTCTGCCTCTCCTCAACCCTACTGCATGCACAGTCTAACATGATGTTGTTGTTAGTCTCTCATGCTTTTTGGGCTTTTCTCAGCAGCATCTCAGTGGGATTCAGTGGCATTATATGTTGCTGCATACATACCAGTCCCCGGAGGGCTGTAAGAAAGAGCTTTTACCCTGCTATTTTAACTATTCTGATGAGAGGCCGGTGGCCAGAAGCTCCCTGCCCACCTTAGCACCTGCTAGGGGACAGCATTAAACTTACTTTACTTCAGTGTCAACCTCTTCCCTGCCTTCTTTTTGTCATCACATGCAGAGTGTGGAATGAAAGAAAACTAAAGAATTACACGGTTCAGTGGATTAATGTATGGCTGGAAAAAAAAAAAAGGACAAAGATTTTTAAAATTCAATCCATCTTTCCCTTCCTAAACATGACATTTTAAGCTGTCAAAACTTGAGACAGTGAGCTCAGTTGACTTCAGAGGGGTAAAGACTTCTTTTAGTACTATTCATCACCTTAAAGACCATGCTTTTCACACTAATTTTCATAAATTTAGATTATTTTACTTAATCCTGCATCTGATTTAGAGATATTTTTTTTTTCTAAACAGCTATAGGGCAATTGAGAGCATCCACCTGTTTCTATTCACTTGGATAGCAATACATCAAGAAGCTAACTGGTTTTTATACCCAGTGATGATGCAGGTGGGTTTTTGACTGTCACAGGTTTTTAGTATGAGTCTTGAATAAGGATTCAAACAATTTGTAAGTCTCCGAATGTTCTTGTCCTTTGGGGTATATTTGACCACCGAGACATTCCTTTTGCTATATATTAACTCAAAGATTCTATCAAGATCAAATATTTCCTTTCTCAAAAAGAATAGGTGGCAGAGGGCAAATTCTATTTATTACTTCTTTTTGTATTTTATGCAGTTGCTGGAAAAATATTCAATTAACTTAAAGTTGAAAATGACAACCTGTCTTCTGTGACCATCTGTCTAGAGCAGGGCAAAAATCCTGTGGAATTTGATTCCCAGTGGGGCTTGACTTGTTGAGGTGAGGAATGAACACTTACTGCTTTTCTAAAATGCCTTTTATATCAGTAAGGTACACAGACTGTTCTGAACACTGTTTTCAAATCTCTAATGTCCATTTGCAATGGACACTTCTCCAGGTAAAGGATTTCTCTATTCTTTAGGCATCCTGTTCTTTGGAAGCATCATTTGGGTAGGGAGTGACATTCTTTCACATGATTCCACATGATTCATAGTTTATTGTGAAGGTGCTGGCTTCCTGAAATGCAGCTTCAGAGCAGGAAGACAGATATCACAGACCCATCCAGGACACATTGGCGGTTGTGCCTTTTGGGCATACAGTTTTCATGCAGGACAGGCTTAATGCTCAGCTTCCCAGGTGTTTGTGCCTGGCAGATCAGTGTGTGTGACAATAAAAACCAAACAAACTCTGGTAAGAGACTTACCTGACTGACTGATGGGAAAGGGTGTAAAGTCTGATTTACAATTAAATGTCACATCAGAATTAACAAAGCTGATGTAACAGCAGGAATGTTGTCTATGAACGAGTTTCCTCCCCTCCTTCTGGGGGCCTGCACTAATAGGGTCTTGGGTCTTATCCTGATAGATGACTGAATGTGAGGCAGCAGATTTTAAGATAATAGTGACAATGACTCTGATAATGGCCGGCTCTGTAGCCTAAAGCTGGCAATGGGGGGTGTGAAAGTATCTTGGCTCAGGCAAGCACAGCACTTTCCTCCCTTCCTGCTGTGAGATTATCTCCACCCTCTGGAGTTTAACCTGCTATGAGGGTCAACCCTCTTTGACCTGCTCTGTTCTAACACCAGAATTGACATGTAAAGGTATTTTTAAACGTCCCTATTGATTTCACTACAGTGGCTTCTTTGCAGCACAATGACCCCAGTCCTGGAATTTCTGATGAGACTAGGCTGGTCTTGGCAGCACCTCTGGCTCCCAGCTGTGCAGGGCAGGCTCTTGTGTAGGTTGGTCTCTTCCAAACCTCTTTCTTACTGACTTCTGACTGCCACCTTCTCTAAAGCCCTGTTACAGCAGCCAAGACAAGGCAGAAACCTGCAACAGAGGGAGATGTTGGTGCTATGTTGGTAATCTGTTACTCAGTCATTCCTCTGCTGAAAGATTGTCATCTCAAAGCACCAAAAGTGGGAGCAGGGCTGATGGACACCATCAGAAACCTGGGAAAGCTACAATAGGTGCATTTTAATGTATCAATGTGAATAACAATTAACACTTTTTGTCCTTAGAGACTTTTGTAAAGACAGATGAAGATAGCAATACTTATTTTTCCAAATGGGAAAAAAAGAGCCATAGATCAGCTAAATTATTTTCCTTGTACTGTAGAGACTGATGCCAAAAGTATAGCTCAAATGCATGTTAATGGGCCTAAAAAAAGTATTGTACAGAAGTGAGATATAAACATGTACTTCCCACAGACAGCTTTCTCTCTTCCAATTATGGCACATTCTCCAAGGGAAAGAGCCTCAGCACATGGGTCGGAAGGGAGCTGCAGCAATTGTCATTTCTATAGGCTGCTTGGGGCCCTCTTTTGCTTTATGTGCTCTACAATACATAGCTCCTTGTAGCACATGGCAGGGGGTGGGGTGGGGGAGGAGAACAATAAAGGAACAAGACAGCTATTCTAAATCTCAGTGTTGTAAGCAGCAGATGAACACATTTGTAACCACTGTTTAAAGTGTCTTCCTTGGCTCAGTCCAAGGTAAGAAAGGTTTTCATCTTGAGTGTTTTGAGTGTGCTAGTGTGTATTAGAGGATGCTCAGAGAGTATCACTGTGGATGTGCTGTAAGAATCCAAAGGGATTAAACAAACTTTTCTAATTCCAATGAACCATCAAAGTTTTAGCCTTATTTTATGTATGATACCCAGGGATGGCACAATGGGAGACAGCAACCTTGTCAGTACTCCTCTGCCACCTGAGAGCAGTGGTGTAAGGTACATAGATAACATTCCTTAAAAGAGGAACACTTCATTATGTCATTGCTTTATTCCTGTATTAAATACTTGTCACACTAACAGCTAAGCTCTAAAATTTTCTTCTTTGTTCCTGACCATTTTGATTCTTAATTCTCTAGTGTGTAAACGTGTATGTGTGTGTTTAGAAAGGCATGTTGTGGTAGGGACAGTAAAAATGTATAAACTACAGTGGGAATGTTATATATTTCCAGGTTCGAAGTTCACCAGGGCTGAAAAAAATACCTTTTTTTTTTTTTACCTGATTTAAAAACCTGAACTTGCAGAAACAGCATAACAAACCACATGACTGAAGTCTGAAGTGAAACCTGCAGCAAAATGGACATCACACGTCATATTTTGCAGTACACAGAATTTTATTCATTAAATAGGCACATGAATAGTTTTAATGAATATTTTGATACATGTTAATTAATTAAAGATAATGACAACATATTAACTTTCAGCAATTTTATATTTCTAATGAAGTAGAAAACAAAGGGAGTTTAATAGAACTGTGATACCAGTGCCTTTGCAAGCTGTTGTGACACCATTATAGAGTCTGCAGTTACAAGATTGGAGGGGCGGTGTGTGTGTATGACTGTATACACATACAATTTTAATCATATTTTTTGACACTGTTTTGCTAGTGTTGGTGATCAAAGTCCATTATTCTCTGGCCGGTAACCAGAGGTTCGGCTGCCATTCTGACCTCTCTTAATCCTCATCATTTTGATTGATCATTTCAGTTTCTGATTTTTTTCTACCAGTGAGTCAAGAAAACTCTCTCTCTGTCCATCACTGATTGGACTGTGCAGGCTTTTTTTTTGGAGAAAAGCACAACTATGAAGGGTAAATCCTAGAACTGGCTCTCCAGACCGGACTTACCCAATGTCTGTGAAGTTTGTCTTGGGAATTTCACAGATCAGCACTGAAATGAGAGACCAGAATTTCCATATCTGAAAATATTTACTCTTTTTATGAAAACATATAGTGGTCCAGGCACAGCACTTACCTTTGCTTCCTCCACTCATGGCATGTTTTACTTTAAGGAACATGCTGAATTCTTCTGCACCCCAGGGCATCAGAAACCCCAAGTTTCTTACTGATACAGGAAATCCCAGCAGAAAATAAGGAGCAACTTTCTGAAGAATTCACAAGGGAGATCCTAGGAGGGGTGAACTCAAGTTTTTTGTGGTCTCTTCTAAAATTCACTTCATGGTTTTCAGGTTGGTTTTTATTATCTTTGGTGGTGGGTTTTCAAGACCACAGATGTCCTTGGCTGTTTCTCATCAATAAACTGTTAGAAAGCTCCTGCTGTACTTCTCCACAATGTCTCCAAGTGAAAGAAAAAAAAAAAAGAAAGAAATAAAAGGGACCCAAAGAGCTGGAAAGAACATTTGCTCTTCCCTATATGAAAGCTTCTTACCAGAAATTGATTTCTTGATTTTTTTAGTGCCTTTTAACATAAATATACTCTCATTACACTTCAGGTTTCAAAAAGTAAGAATGTATATGATTGACATCTGTAAGTACATCTGCATGGAACATATGTGCCCTTTTCAGTGATTCTATTGAACGTATCTCATCCTGAGAAGTGTGACCTTGAGCTGTATTTGCTTTAGTAAACTCAGCCTGGTTAGGAATCTTCCATTAATGTCCTAGAATGAAAGCTATAGCTCAGGCCCCTGGGATATCAGGAACACTGTCCTTTATACACTGAAATCCACTTGTTAAAATAAATGCTGAGTGAGATGGGTCCTAACCTGAAATATGTCACTTGTTTGTAGGGTAATAACATCCACACTCACCAGATCTTTCCCTCTTGTAGCAATTTTTTAGTTAATTCTCATCCCCTATAAGTACTTCAGAACAACATTTCCACAGACTTGAAGGAAGGAATACAGGGAAAATGAGCAGAAAAGGTTTGAGGATTTTTTTTTCCTATTTCTTTTATATATAACAAGCTGTTTTCCTACTTTTCTGGATTTAGTTGTGCTAGCTTTCCTCCCCTCCCACCCCGACACACCTGAGGAATTAAAGAGATTTTAACATGTGATGGAGCTACCATACTTGATAAGCAAGTTCACCCTGTTTAAGCTATGAATGCTTTGTCAGGTAACTAACCACCTGGTAAGAGAATGTATAATTTGAGGAGGACCTTTAGTATTAGAGGTCCAGGCAGGTTTTAACTAGCCTGTTGTTGCAGTCCTGAGGAACATGGTGAAGGAATTTCAGCAGCTATTGTTGAAACAGGATAACATGGGTTGGAATGGGATACACAGGTTTTTAGAATAGTATTGAAAAAACAAATGTAATAGAGTAATATCAAGTTTTCCTGAAGAGCTACAGAAATCTTTCACAGGACCTAACATAACAACCTTTCTATGATCACTTGATGCTGGCAGGTCTGGTCACATCACAGAGAAATGCATACCAGATCAGATAATGACATTCATGGTGTAAGGAGCATATTCCCAGTCAGTGATTGGAAAGAACCTCACCATATAGTCCTTGAGGGCATGGCTTCCTGAGGACATGGCTCCCACAGGAAGCAGTATGGCCCAATGTCTGAAGTGGTGACCACCACCTCAGTGGCAGTATCAGGACGAAGAGGGCAGCCCTGCAAATTGGTGTCTGCACAGAGGGAAGGAGATGAAGAAACAGGCTCTCACCAAGTGACCCTGGAAAAGGAATGGCAGTCTCTGTATGCCTGTTGTCCTCTCTTCATGCTGTAGCCACTTGTGCTCAGCTCCACAACTCTTTACGGCATATGTGAGTTCTTGGCAGTGGGAGCTGGTTGCTCTTTCAGTGCTGTCTGCTGGTAGGATTGCTGTCTATGTCCTGTGATGGTTATCTGGGTTACATGTTTCTGGGTGGAGTGGGGGGTAGTGGGAAAGGGGGAAGAACAGGCAATGGACGAAAAAGGACAGGTAGAAGGCATCAGTTGCTACCTGAATATCTGTGAAAATGAAGCTGGGTTTTTTAGGCATCTTATCAGAGTCAAGGGAGTGATGGAGGGTGGGGAGGAAACAGAAAAAATGGCAGGAGGAGAGAAAGAAGGAAGGGACAAGGTGAACAGCATGTTTCGGAGGCCAGAACTGTGGTTTAATGAATGAAAGGATTATTATAAGCTGCTTAAATGCTCATCTCAATCAGTGAAGCACACCTCTTTGCGCTGCGCAGTCCTTAGGAGAACAGCCAGGTCATACAGTGCTTCTTGGTACACCCTCAGGGTCCTGTGCTGGCAGTAGCAGGGCATGATACTCCCCTACAAAGCTCAGGTGTCAGTAGCAAAACTGGCTTAAATTCTTCTTGCTTGGGGACACTTGTTTGTGAACCTTAGCAGGACAGAGAAAGTGTTCGCAATCTGGATAACCTGGAATTCCACTTGCACCTTAACTCTGAAACAATATAATTTCCTCATATCTTCTCTAGCTATGTGAAGCTATGTCTAGCTATGCCAGCGAAGCCAAGTTATGCTGCTCACATCCTTCTTGGAGTTCATAGTCAGCACAGGTTTATCAGTACATCCTTTCCAGCTTGTAGATGGGAAGCTGAGGCACAGTGAGGCTGAATGGCCTTTTATATGGATGCTTCCTCCTATCTCCTGGTGCTTAGCCACAAAGATTGTGATAAGCTTCTCATAAATTCCTTCCAGGGCAATGTGACTCAAAATACTAACCAGTGAGCAGTCCTGTGTCTCACACATCCATTGCTGTCACTCAGCTACAGCTTCATTTCTCCTAATATTCCAAGGGAGGTTAGGAGCCAAGGATCTGTGGGATGGCTTTGGAGGGCTGTGTTAATGCAAGAAAAAAAGCCCACATTCTGCTTGTTCAGTAAAAGACCATCATCAGTAAAGATGAAATTTTACTTCACACCTCTAGCATGATGCTGGACTCAAAACTGACAAGGGTGAGAATACATAGGTACAAATAGGAGTTGCTCAAAACCAGATCTGCCTGCAGCATAGATACACTTTTCATGGGGCTGAAACTTCATCTACAGCTTTGTTTCAAGATAAGCCCTACACAATTATTACCCTGGCCTAACTCTGCCTACTGTCTAAATCTCAGCACAGACATTTCACACCTTTAGAAAGCTCTAGGAGGTAGCTTGAAGCCATTGATATCCAAATACCAGTTGCTAATGTAAAACTTCTAGCAAATGCAGAGACACAAAGGAATTTTTGGAATTTTTCTTAAATTCTGTATTAGGAAACTTACCCTGGGAGGGAGATGCCAGGTATTTATATTTAAAATTTCAGAGAAACAGTAATACTTCAGGAAAGAAAATACTTTTGTAGAGTTTCTACTGAGTACCAGGAAAAGTGTCTGATTCCTTATCAATCACATGACCCAATGTGATAAAAGCCCACTTCTTCCCATGCTTTGTTTTCCAAACACTCCACCATGGGATTTGCCTGGAAGCAGCCTCTCTAATGGAAGGTTCCCTAAGAAAGCAGTGTAACCCCCCATCAGTGATACTGTACACCAACGCAAGCAAAGCAGGCACTGAAAGGCTCAGGAGACACTCCTGCACTATACAGCTGAACAATTGATCCTCACCATAGCACTATTAAGAGTCTTTGATCCCCACTACCTCCAAGACATTGTATTGTACAGAGTTGTGGTTTGTTAGTGGCCTGTGGAAAGCATAATGGAGGTACTTGGTATTATAGATTGTTTGAAAAGGCAGACCTTAATGAGAAGAAAAAAAGCTGTTCTTGTGATCATAAAATGAAAACCCAGTGAAAATAACAATAGCATTTAATTAGAATCCCTGGTCTTCTGCCACTGGCTATCCTACCTGTGCAGCTCTCCTCTTGCAGACATTCTGAGCACAATGCAGTGCTTTCAGGGTCTTCTATTCAGATGCTTTTAGTCTGGAAGTTGTGTGTTTCCATTTGGACAGTAAACGGTGGATAGTTAGCAGCAAGCACTAGGCTTAGGCACCAACTCTTATCCTAAATTCCAAGGATGCAAACCATGTCTGGTTTACATTGCTGAGAGGTGTGCTGTAAGCTGTATTATTGTCTTGGCTATTGCCAGGACTATGTATTACATGTGGAAAAAAATGTAAAGAATTCTTTTTATTCTCCCCTCCTTGTAGCTGAAGAAAGCTAGACTAACTGAAGTGAACTGAATGAAGAGCAATGCTTTTCATAACAACAGGTACCGCTACTTTAATATGTAATCTGCTGAATTTTGGAGACCTCTGAATGCCATGTTCACTGTAAACGCTGCTGTGGGAAAATTAAAACAAACAAAACCAACCAGGGTTTAGGTCTAACAAATGCTTTTGATGAAAACATATGAAATATTGGCAATGGTCAGTCATTGACTGGGAAAGTGGCAGTCTGAAAAACAGTATTGCCTGACCCATTTCACAGCTGCTCCAGCTGTGCTGAATTCTCTGACAGCACATTCATGCTGGGAAGCAAAAAAACCCAGCTGATTTCCTTTTGCCAAGACTTGGGTAGTGTTTAGGCCTCTATCACCAGTGCAGTGACAGCATAGAGGAGCTGAGGGCCACAAAAGAAGTGCCACCACCTCCCAGCCCCATTTTAGCCACCTACTGTTAAATTTGATTTACTTAGCTGGGTGCTGTGTTAGCTGTGCTGGCAGTTGCCGAAATAACCCCTCAGTATTGAAATATCTCCACTGGGCATCATTAAAATGAAGTAAAATACACCATCTGGTTCTCCCTGCCTCCAGATATGCTAAGGGAGGGTGTGTAGAGGAGCACAGGGGTCTGTCATGCCTTCCTGGTGCCATCAGCATTTTCGACAGAAGACTACTACAACTCCTACACACTGGGTGCCATTCCTCATCAGCAACAGTTAGACATACGGAAAAGGCATCTCAGCACATAGGTGCCACCAATATGCATCTGTCACTATAAGTTTTATTGCAGATGTGGTTAATGTGGGACAGGTGTGACAAGATGCATTTCTGTACAGATATATTCTTGCTTATATTCTTGAGTAGTTCTAATTTGGCAGCTGTGAAGAATTGCAGGTAAAAGAACAAAGCACACGTGGCTCTGTGTCTTCAGATAAAATTGCTATCCTTAGTTTGTCCTTGCACAGTTCAGCATCAGTGCATTATTGATTGGAATTAGGAAGTTAATAAGGTTTGGGCTAATTAATCAGATGGGTAGGGACTGGAACTGCACTGCAAGGCTTAATCAAGTCATCAAAACTCTCAAGCCGTGAAGAAAGTAATTAAAGGAAAAGGATGCATGTTATATAGTAACAGGAATCTGGGAGAGGACCAAGAGCAAGATAGAGAAGCTCCATTTTCTTTTGTACACTTTTCTGATATAAATCAGACCAAATGACCAAGGTACAGTGCTCAGCTTCCTATCAGCAAATTAAGTTGGATAAATTTGTAAATCATGTCAGAGAGGAATTCAGTCCACCAAGTCTAATTGCCAAGAAATCTATGTTTACTCGGAGAGGTTGGGGTTTTTTGCAACATCAGGGCCTACAGCACATTCTCTTACTGCCTTGGGCTGTTATCCTAAGGATATGGAATGAAGCAACGCGGTTTACAAACCCAATTTAAAAACCAAATATGTTTGTTAAGGCAAAATTGATTAATGTGAAAGCATTGTTTTGTGGCCTACTGAGTGTCTATTGTAAAAAGCCTAATGTCAAACTTTATTTACTCAACTGCTTTGCTGAAACTAATCTCAGTAACACAAAAAAAATGGTTTCATTAATAAGCAGGTTTTATAGCCTTTCTGGTTATATTTTGTAGCTCACTGCTGTCAGATTAACAAATACACAGGCGAGTTTTTTCAGCAGAGCATACAAGAAATAACCACTAATGGCCTAAAAATATCATGTAATATGTGTCTTCCACATTTGTAGTCGCTGATGGATCTAACATTTGATGGCAACTATTTGCAGTGAACTGAAGTAGAAGCTTACTAATATCTGGTGTCCAACTATGTATTGTTTTATTGGTAAATTGAGGAGAAAAATGTCTGCAGTTTATGCTTGATTCATTTCAAAACTAAAATCCTCACATTTTAATCTTTTTATTATAAAAAAAAAATAATCTTTTGGAGGAAAATTCAGGTAAGTATTTGAAGGAACTGACACTGACGAATTAAGTGCAGTAAAAGAGGAGGTGAAGCATTTGAATTTTCTTGACCTGATATTCTCATGCAGTGCCTTTACCTGAGGGGATTTTGATTTCCCAAGTGTCTAGCAAAAAAAACCCTGAACAACCCAAACAATGTAGTAAAACATTTATAACAACAAAAAATAAGAAAGATTAATTAGCTAGAAAATAAGTACGGGTTAACCATACATCAATAATCATACATCAACCATATATATTTAAATATATTTTTGGAATAGTACAGTGTGAGAAATTAAATTCTGATCATACATATATGTGTGTGTGTTTGTATGAATTTATATATACATATATATATATATATATATATATATATATAGTCTGTATACACATATATCCATAGAATAGCTATAGCCAGGGCCTGAATATGGGATTGAGATAGTTTTCCTGGGGCTTTTTTTGTCTATTTTTTTTTTTTTTCAGTTTTGGAGATAAGCATAATCAGACCTTACCTAGTTCTGTAGTAGGGGATTAAATAAATATGTTTAAATAATACTTGTAAGGTGAAAATGAGCCTATTAAGCCACAAACACTGAATTAAGAATAAAATGTTATGCAAATCAAATAGGAAAACACAATGGTCTTTACTGTCTGTCTATAAAGTTACTGTCCTTAAAATTTCCCTTTCTGTCCCTCACATGTACACTCATCTACATTGCAGATCTTAATTGTCCAGGAAAACCACAGCATGAA
This sequence comes from Melopsittacus undulatus, assembly GCF_012275295.1. NCBI lineage: Eukaryota > Metazoa > Chordata > Aves > Psittaciformes > Psittaculidae > Melopsittacus > Melopsittacus undulatus. The sequence goes on from NC_047527.1 coordinate 34,348,812, forward strand.
CCAGAGAGTAGTAGTGTCTTCAAAGAGCTAGATACTGAAAAATAAGACTAAATATGAAGACATCTTTACATATATTTGCTTATGTTTGCTAACAGGTATCTCTTCAGGATAACAGTTTGGAGAAAGTCCATAGAAAATACATCAGCTCTGTTATTTGGAAAAAAAAAACATAATAAATACATCAAGTCTACTGGCTAACATTTTGGAGGAAATGTAGGAAATATATTAATATCTTTTTCCTGTGAAATGCTACATCTTTCATAAATCATCCCTGATACCCTTGAAAGTTAAAGGGGGAAAGGAAAGAAAAAAGTCTATATTTTTATAAGATCTCAAAGTTCAAAAAAAATGTAATGTCCAGAAATATTTTAAATCTCCTTTACACATAAGCAGAAAGAGGACATAAGACCATTTTTGTCTTTCTTGGGAGGTGATATAAGAATATAAGTACTTGTTCAGGTCTGAGGTTAAAGAAATTATTTCTCTGAGTGGTTATTGCTCCATTTTTAGTGAAAATACAAAAAGAAGACAAGTATAGAAAACAACTACTCCTCATATACTCTTAAGTTTCCTGCCACCTGCATTTTAGGAATTTCATGAGCTGTGTTTGCATTCCACTCCTTTTGCTGACACAATCCCTGGAGTAACATTTTTGCTGTGAGTTTATCAAGTTGTTTTTGAAACAACTTTTACTGCTGTCATCCCTCCAAAAAACCCATGTCAAGGAGTGTAATTGTACCCTGCTGGAAGGGTTCTTCTTGTCACTACTTTTTAAACCTAATAATATTAATTTTAACAGAAACAGAAGAATCTACTTCAGGTCACATATGCTACAGGGAGGTAATCCCATGGTTTATGTATCTGGCTTTACTTTACCAGGTTGCATATGACAAAGGGGTAGAATGTCTCCACAGCAGCAAAGAAGCAGTTTCATCAGCCATAAATAAGAGCTTCATTAACAGCACAGGTTTCCACCAATATGGAAAATGAAAGTTATACTTGCAAGTAGAGCAATTCATTTGCAGTGTGCCAGGGCCCTCCTGGCCTCATGAAGTGAGCACTTTGGGAGTTCATGCTTACTGTTCACTCAGCTGGACCCTGATGGGTTTACTACCATTGCCACTCTCCTGCTTGGATGTCTGATCCCTAAGTACTTGACATGTACTACCAGCTCATTTTTCATGGGTCACTATCTGTGACCAGGTGTCACCTGATGGTACCATGGGTCATATTCTAGGCAGCAGTAATCCAGAACAAAACATTATTAATGGTCCCTGATCTATCTAGTTATTTCACCCATTGGTGAGTAACTCTTATGTACACAATGATCATCCAAATGACCTTCCAAGTGGGGCTAAATAATCCTTGCAGGAACTGTCATGTCCTCGTTGAGGCAAAACTCTAACTGATTTAATGAGAATTTCAATAGTGTACAAACTGGATGGAGACTGAGTGAAAGAATCTTGAATTTCAGGCTGCTACTAGTATATAGAGGAAGTACTGCCCATACATACATTAATTCTTCCTGGTAGGTAGGCTATATGGCCTAATGCAAAACCAATTTTCAAAGATTCGGATAAAAAAATAAAAATGAGGAAATATAAGCTTTAATAGCATGAACAAGATTTTTGTCAGCCAGATTTATAATAAAGATGACCAATAGGTGTTTGCCTTTTAGATTGATCTGAAAGGACACAAAGTAAATGTATCAATCATTAACATAATCACTATTGTTGGGAGTGTGCAGGTCTACAGGTAGGTGATAAACGAGCATAAGGGCTGACACCATTGTATATCATTAACGCTGAGTTTACCACGGTAATCACCAGTGATTACCACAGTCTTCTATCTCAGGCAGACAGGGCAGTGTTGTGAGCTGGGAAAATGGGAAACCTATAACAACAGTGTAAAGCAGACTTGTTTGTCTGACATCAAGCAGGCTTTTAACGGACCATGTCAATCATTCACTGCCATTCACTCTCTGTCTGAGAGCCTTTCAAACTTATAACCAGTTACCACTATCTCTGTTGCTTTGGAAATATCCAGTGCTCATAGCATGGGGTTCATGTTTTTTTTTCTCTATTCATGCTTAGTTTAGTGATGATATCTGCTTCTTCCTTTCAGTTCCCAGCACAAACTGTCATTTAAGTGATACTTGAGAGATTGTACCAAATTTTAAAAGAGCAGTTGCAAATGCTGTAATTATTTATTGCATTGTAAAGACTTTTCCATTTAAATATGTAAGAAAATAGATCTATTATTTCCAGTATTAATTTATATTTTAGAATCACTGGGCTGCTAACAGTCTCTGAGTGTTGGGTAAATGTTTGTGAAATGAGGCTATAATCCATTTAATCACCCAGCTCAGATATGTTGGTTACCTGAGCTGATACCACCTAGTATTTCTCTGGAGGTGCCAGTAGATAAACAGCATTGTGCCAGGTCCTTAACAAGACTATTTTCACTCAGAAAGAGGTGTATTACCTCATCCACTACCTTTTTCATTGCTTCAGCAACACAAACTATGACTGCAATAACAGTGGCTGGTAGAGTGACCTCTTGGATAGTAGTTGTTGTTGTTATTAGTATCAGCATTAGTGTTAATATTATACTCCGGGGCTGATATAGATCTTGCAGTTTCATGAAGTAATTATTTTTAATAAGAAAAATGTTTGCCTCTTAAGTTCTTGATAACTGGAGGGTATCATTCTGTTAAAGTGCCTGATTGCATGTACGTATCACTCCTAGCATTACTTTTCCTTAAGAGAACAATGATATAGTCTCTTATTTATTCTCTTTATTCTAAATGTTTCAGGCAAAGATACCTTCATGGCTAGAGACCAACTCTCTTCCTGGCTACCTGATAGGTAGAAGAATATCTGTGTTACTTAAGCAGTGTTATGTTCCATCATTAAAAAAAGATGGTTGAGCTGTTAAGTTCCCATATATGCTGTGTTGTACCTTATGGGCCATTCTTCCCAACTCTAATGCTTCATGTATAAAAAAAATACCTGCTAGGCCCAGAGAGTAAGTTTGAAGGATAATTCTGCTGAGTTTCAATAAACCATGGTTATGGTAGGACCATGGAATTAGCATTTTTGGAGTCAGCATGATGAAAACCTGCATTTGGTTGAAGTGTTCTAAAGCACTGCTGTAGGCATAAAGTCAGTCCTGACTAATTGTGTGATATACATCTTAATTTCTGAAAGTCTCTTCTGACATTTTGTTGTCATTGTTTTATAATAATGTATTAAAGTTCTGTTTCTTACCAGTCACAATTTCTCATAATTTTGATCTCATGGAATACTTTATCTTTTCTCTAAGACTTGCATCCTTTAACAAAGGTAGAATAACAGTAAGTCATTTAGAGATGAGGAACTTAAAAAGGTATGAAATGCTGTGATTTGTCACAGCATTCAGTTTTGTAAAAGATGGGATTAAGAGACAGATAAGGTAGTATGCTCAGCAGGAGCCAGACGTATCAGAAGGATATTTTGTCATTCAGTGTATTTTGATCAAATAAACAGTAAGAATAGAAGAGGGGAAGGGAAAGAAGGAAAGAAACAAGCTAAAAGATCTAATTTAACTCACCATTTTTGCTTTGGAAATGTTGTTTTTCTTACAGATTTCTCCAGCTGCCTTGAGAAGACCTACCAGTCTAGCTGGAACAGAATTTAGTATATTTGTTATTAATTAGCAAATTTTAAATTGCCACAGAAGGGTTTCACCTCTCAGTTGAGAATGGGACGACAGTGGTACACAGACCAAAGCTAGTTATGCCTGAAAGATCCCTTCTTGAAGATTCGGGTTGTGTGACAGGAGGACAGACACATGTTCTGCTATGTTTTTTCCCAGAGGTTCGTGACTATAATGCTATTGCTGAGGCAGTACAAGGGAAAAAGGAAGGGAGAAACTATTTGCAGATGTGCCTTGTAATTGCTTGTAGCATTCTCTGGGTGTACTGGAACAGTATACAGTGAAGAAGGTAAATAAACACTGCTGCATGACTTTATGAAAGGTTATGCTAGTCATCTGACTTTTACTTATGCTTTTACTATGTAGAATCTTTTTTCTGTTTTGTAATCAACTGTAATACCAAGTGAGTTTATCCATTAAGGCTGTAGTAGGGCATTTATCATGTGGTGGTTACTTCTACAGATGAATTCCTTATCCTTTGAAATTGATGCTTATTAACTTGCCCTAATTGTGGTCTTGAGCTGTCACTCATTTATTATTTATCTTCAGATCCTTTAACCTGCTTCTCTATCCATTTTAACAAAACAAGGCCACCCTGGAGGATTTGGCTCATCTAAAGTACATGCAGCTTTCCAAGTTGCAGATTGCTGTGAGTGTTAATATCCAGTAACATCAACTATTTTAAGGAGAGGCTGGCTCGCTGTATTAAGTAGAAGCTTTGCTGAGCCTTTTAAGAATAAGCAAGATCAAAGTTTGTTACACTGGCTGCGTAAAACACCTTTGTCTTGCTTTTTATAGTGTTCTGTTGCTGATATAAGTCGTGGTGCTGGTTTGAGTCCACTTTTTTGATTATTTTTTTAAAGCATTTTTAATTTGCTAGAGTAAATTTTCCAGTGTGTTGCAGAGGATGTGCCCATGAGCAGCTGCATTAGATCAGCTAAGGGAGCAGCATACCATTGAGAAAGAATTGGAATGAATGGACAAAAAGGGGATATTATACTGGCTTGGCATATCACCTACCTTTCAGTGATGTGGAAACATGAACGCTTGTGCTGATCATTGCTGGGTCACAGTTCACCATTGCTGTTGGGGATTTTCTTTATCAGCTGTATAAACTAAATAAACTGGATTTCAAATCTGGCACAAAGCATGTTTCATTCACATTGCCAGTGTTAAACTATAGTTATGGAAATAGCAAAAAGACATCTGGAAATGAGCTCCTAAAAGGTTTGCACTTAAGATACTTCAGTAATTTTATAATCACATTGTTCAGCTCTTAGTAACATGGGAAGATGTACAATTAAAATGTATTTATTGAAAACCTGTATTTATATCTGTTGCTAGAGTTTTGCAGATGAGACTTAAACTTTGTTGGAACACAGTGCAAAGTGCTATAATCTATAGTGCTTCTCCTATTTAGTTTATTCAGAAGGATTTTGTGCATAGCTTAAAAAATATTTTTGCACTCACATTTCACTTCTCATTTTTAGTATAATGATGTATTCTGAAACTGAGCATTTCAGTTCTTCATATCTAAAATGTTGAACTGCTTCAACATCATATTTACAATTTTCTGTTAAAGAGCTAGGAAATGCTGACTTGTAAGTGAGCTTGTAATCGAAAAATACCATATGATTTTTTTTTCACCTTCAACCTGTTCTGCTTCTCAACTTTCCCTTGAAAAGGAGCTAAAATAAAACTATAATGCATTTTACAGACAGTTTAAGGGGTAGGAAAAACTGCATTTCTGTTTAATTTCAGAAACCTGAGAGTCCCTCCTTGAGACTGAATGCCCTGGCTGCAGAGCTGGCTAGTGAAGCACATGGTAAGAATTAAAGATGAGTCAACATGTATACAACAGGACGATTGGGCCTAATGTGAGGAATTAGGCAAATCCCTGAAAATTTACTCACATCTGACAGAACTGCACAGTGGAAGCAATTGCTTTTATCTACTTCCTCTAAACCTATGGTGTTTTTAGAATTTGAAGGGGTTACCTGCTCTTTATAGGTCAGAAAATATGTCTGACACCAAACCAATGGGATCTTCACGGGGATTTGCCACTTTAATTTCCAGCTCAGGGCTGTTTGCAATAAAAGCTGGATAAAATCCCCCAAAATCTCCTGTCTGGAAAATTGCTACGTGATGTTTCTTCCCAAGCCTTCTATTCCTCAATGAGGTGGAAACAAGTATTTTTAAAAGAATAAAGAAATCATAATCCAATTCCCTTCCCCTCAAAAAAGAGGCTAACAAGGGTGGGAGAGATGTGAAGCTGTGACTTGATCACTTAATGCATGTGAACTATTGGCTACCTGCAACTAAACACAGCAATTTTGCTTCTTCATTCCTGACTGTGCTTTGCATCCTTTGTGCTAATACTGATGCTTCATGAGTCCTCCACAAAGAAGCAATTGATGGAGCAGAAATGTTTCCTCCTTTTTTTGTCGATTTATTATTCTTTCTGTCTCCCCCATAAACATAAGACAGAAAAATGTCATTGACGTTGCAGACAGGAGAAAATTTGTGAAAATTCTTCCTAGGAGCTATAGGAATAGCAAACAGATGTTTGATAAATTTGTCTGTATTACAAAATAACGCAGCTTTGTCACCCAGAAAGCAATGGTGTATTTATCTGTGGTGAAAGCTCTTGGAGGAGATTGAGGAAAATTCTCTTCCTCTAGGAGTAGCCCAGGGCTACTGCAAAACTGGGGCAGAGGAAGAATAGGTCTTCAACATCCCAGCCAAGTGTCCTAATCCTAATTCCTTAGTCTGGGGTGGAGATGTCTCTCCAAATTCCTGTGCTAGAGAGTCCTTTCCTGGTAGGAATTTCCTGGAGGGGTGTACATTCTCAGGTAATGTCTCCATCTCTACGAATTAGCATGAGACTAAAAAAAAACAAACCTCAAAAACAAAAAAGAAAAATCCAAAACTTTTGTTACAAAATTCCTCAGTGGTTCCCAGTGGAGACCAGTGCTTTTTGTAACAGCATTTCCCAACTGCTGAAAGGTTGCAGTAATCATAGAATCATAGAATAGTTAGGACTGGAAAGGACCTTAAGATCATCTAGTTCCAACCCCCCTGACTGTACAGAAGCCAGTAAAAAGAAGGGTGATATGCTGGTAGGTGCTGTGTAAAAACAGCCTAGTCTTGAAGCACATTGATTCTCCTATCTTGCAAATACACAAATAAATGGCACAGTAGCAAAACCATGACTGGCAGAGAGAACCTTGCACCAACCAATTAATCCTTGACCCATTTGGTTTTCAAGGTGGTTCTTTGGGGACTGACAAATAATGGATCCAATATTTGGATGCGGTCAACACTGACATTATGAGAGTTAATAAAACACATTATCCTCTGGCTGTTTGCTCCCTGTGGCAAGGAAAGGACGTTAATTTAACTTTTTTTAATTAACTAACATTTTAAGTAGCTATAAACCTCTGCCTCTAGTTAATGCTTTAAAGATGCAAATGAAATTTAGAGTGAAGTTGCTTGTGTAGCAAGCATAATCCCATCTACACAAGGGTGGGAATTGCCTCTGTTCAGCTGCCAACAGATAAACTTCTGGTCTGACCCACTCAACTGGACTTCCTCTACATGTTACACAGCATGTAGATTTTATCCAGAGAAAGCTTCTTGACATATATTCATCCCACTGTGAATTCCAACTGGCAGAGGATTATTATTCCCTTTGGTCATTATTTTGAACCTGTAGATATACATTAGCTACTTTGTGTAAATTCTGCTGCCAAAGGAGTGTATCCAGCTGTGCATTTCAGCATTTCCCCCTCCCCCTAGAGCCCAAGAAACACTGGCTGGGGTGACTGTCATGGTCGACTGGTTCCCTTCCTACATCTCTTCACAACTGCTCCAACTCCCATAGTTAAGAGATATACTGCTACAATGGTGGTAACATACTAACACAGATCTTTTGAGAACGAAGTCAGACCAACGCAAGACATCTTTATACCAACACAAAAGCATTGTGTAGCTATGAAGAATATAAACCTAAACCTAAATATTAATATATAAAAATAAAAAAAAACCTCAAAAAATTAAATAAAAAATATAAACAGGTTGAAATTGAAATATAAAAAATGCATACAAAATTTGGGTAGTATTGGAGATTCAAAAGTCACCAGGACAGCATGATTTCATTATTTATTGCTTCCTAAATGCAGGTTTTTAACTTTTAAACCACCCAAGTTCTGCACTGCAATGACATAGGAGCACACAGCTACTCTAGCCTTGCATCTGGGAGCATGGCAATTTTGACCTGGACCGCCATAATTTAAACTGTTCTATGTAGATGGTTTGTCTTTCTGGCCATACCCTATCTCTAACTGGATAAGCACAATTTCATAATTTCAAAAAGCTCTTTTACCCAGGACAGACTACTGCTCAGCATTTTGGAAGGTCAGTGGTTATTATGCCTCAGCTAATTTGGGCCCAAAGGACACTCTCTAAGAAATGTACCCTGCCCAGGCTCCTAAAGTGTGTGTAACTGCCCTGGTGACTCATTACATTAGCTAGTTCCACTTAGAGCTATGAGCTTAATCCTTGGGAAAGGAAAAGGCATCTGTATTTCAGTGACTTCGGCTGGCCTGCATTGATTTAAATCAGAGTATTGCATCCATTGTAGTTTAAATATCTCTCTGTGTGTTATTTATAGGCACAAATTCAGAGTTGCTCGAAAATAAGCCTGCACAAACTTTGCTTTTGTGTTAAAAACACACTCTGCAGTCCATTCTACTACTGGATCATCTGTCACTGTCTCCCTGCCTTCCCCGCGGCATTCCTGATCCACTGATAAACAAACACCTCATGGACTACATGGAAGAGAGATTTATCCCTTGGCAAGTGTGAACTCTTTATTTACACTGTCTACTGATAGGGCTGCGTGTCGCATTTTAATATTTCTATAACAGACTAAGTCTCAGTAACAATGCTTTACAGCCACAACAGCAATAAAAAAATACTCTTATGTGCATTAAACCAGTTGATATAATGCATTAGTCTGAAATAGGCAACGACGCTGAAATCCAATTGAGGTCAGCTCTTTTTATATGTTGTTTCTGTTTAAGGGCTTTAAGACACTGCCAATCACCTCTAATTGCTCTAAACAGTCTGCATTAAGTGTGATTACCTTGTTGAATTCCCACTGTTGTTAGGGTCTTTATTTTAGCAAAAAGTCTAAGCACTTATCAGATCTTCCTAACAAAACACTCTAGCTGCAGCCCAATACCTTAACCATGCTGTGCTATTGTCTGGTTTCAGCTACATCCTGGGTCTAACTATGCCATCTTTGATGGATCTATGTAAATATGGACTGAAAAACCCCAGGGAAACCTTTTGTTAAGTAAATATGGAAATTCAGATAAGGACACAACACAAGTGATTTCATCATAAAGCTGGTGTATGGCCTAGCTTTACACAATATACTTATTTACATGCCTTAAAAAAATCTTTATTATCAAAGCTATATAAATATCAGTGAGACAAATTTTTGGTTACACAGGCTTATGCAAGTCTAGCTTTTAGGAGTTAGAAGATATGGTCTAACAATACAGAAATGCAATTAAAAATAACAAGAATGTATGTGTAAAGGGTGTGAGTGTGTACAGAGGTCTTGTTTATTTAACATTTTTCTGATGAACCAAAAGATGCAAAATCCTAGTAGAGAATTCTGCCTCTGTACTAATACACAACATTTCACAAAGTCTCCATTGATTTCTCCTAATACACTGATGTTTCTGTAAACATTCACAGATTGGAGAAAATAAGACAGGCAAGCCTGAGCTTGCTAGTTTGGTTAAGATAAGCACAAATAAGACTATAGAAGTTCATCTACAGCAGTGGTCTAACTTTGGGATGAAGATTTCATACCTTGGCTCCCACAGTAACAGAAAAGCTGATCTATTTTAAGTCCCATTTATACAAATGCAACAATTCTGCTAGTAGAAGTTATGATACAGTAGAGGTACTCTGCTTTCTCTGCTAGCAAAGCCAGTTTGGGAAGTTCCTTTCTTGTGTGATTTTGGAATTCTTACTCATGGTGATTTTGTTTGCAGCACTGCCCCACATAGTTGCATGAGCACAGCATGGTGGGCTCTAACTTCATCACGGGAAGCAAATTGCATGAAGGCAAGAGGGGTGAAAAAATGAGAATTAGGAACTTCCCAAGACCTTTTGCCCCAGAGAACATGGTAGTATGATTGCATTAATTTTCATATGAATTATGCAATGCTCTCCCCATCCATTCCTTCTCCACTGTCGTCTTCTGCCTTCAGGGGCAGAAGTTGCAGTATGGAATAACCTGAAAAATCTCTAATGATGATCTTCTAATTATCAAAGTTTGTTAAATCTCTTGGCTATAGATAACTGAGTTAACATTGATGTCTGGTGTAACAAATGAATGGAGAACTCACTGTTGTGTTTACCTTAGGCCACTGTGTAATGAATGAGTGGTGTTCACTCAGTGTTCTGGGTATTTGATGGCTCTTACTGGACTCCATGGATATCAACATCTGTATTGGCTAGTTTAAAGGTAAAGCTCCATGCATGCTGTAGTCACAATTCTGACTGCAACATAGATTTATCCTTAGAAAATAAGGTGTATTTGAGCCCCTACATTTTATTTCACAGTCTTAATGGGATGTGTTTTCTTCTTTAACCATCAATCTGAATTGAGTCTCTCTCATCTATTTTATCTGCTGTTCGTGTCTATTTTAATTTACTTACTTACAGTAGCTCTACCCAGAGCAGAAGCTCATAGCTTTTCAGTTGCAAGCCTTGACCCCACTACCAACGAATCATCAATCTGTTTAATGTTTGAGAAAGGACACATGGACACATTACTAACATGCCTGAGGAAAACAGAGAGGAGTTTCATTTCACAACAGGTCGGTGGATAAAGAACTGGCTGGATGGCCACATGCAAAGAGTTGTGGTCAATGGCTCAATGTCTGCCTGGGGACCAGTAACGAGTGGTGTCCCTCAGGGATCAGTGTTGGTACCAGTTTTTGTTGGTGACATGGACAGTGGGATTGAGTGCGCCCTCAGCAAGTTTGCCGATGACACCAAGCTGTGTGGTTCAGTTGATACGCTGGAGGGAAGGAATGCCATCCAGAGGGACCTTGACACGCTTGTGAGGGGGGCTGATGCCAACCTCATGAAGTTAAACCATGACAAGTGCAAGGTCCTACACCTGTGTCAGAGCAATCCCAGGCACAGCTACAGGTTGGGCAGAGAAGAGATTCAGAGCAGGCCTGCAGAGAAGGACTTGGGGGTGTTGGTTGATGAGAAAATGAACATGAGCTGTCTTCAGTGTGTGCTCACAGCCCAGAAAGCCAACTGTATCCTGGGCTGCATCAAAAGCAGCGTGACCAGCAGGTCAAAGGAGGTGATCCTGCCCCTCTACTCTGCTCTTGTGAGACCTCACTTGGAGTATTGTGTGCAGTTCTGGTGTCCTTAATATAAAAAGGACATGGAACTGGAACTGTTAGAACAAGTCCAGAGGAGGGCCACGAGGATGATCAGGGGACTGGAGCACCTCCCGTATGAAGACAGGCTGGGAAAGTTGGGGCTGTTCAGCCTGGAGAAGAGAAGGCTGCATGGAGACCTCATAGCAGCCTTTCAGTATCTGAAGGGGGCCTACAGGGATGCTGATGAGAGACTCTTCATTAGGGATTGTAGTGACAGGACAAGGGGCAATGAGTTAAACCTTAAACAGGGGAAGTTTAGATTGGATCTAAGGAAGAAACTCTTTACTATAAGGGTGGTGAGGCACTGGAATGGGTTGCCCAGGGAAGTTGTAAATGCTCCATCCCTGGTAGTGTTCAAGGCCAGGCTGAAGGAAGCCTTGGGTGACATGGTTTAGTGTGAGGTGTCCTTGCCCATGGCAGGGGAGTTGGAACTAGATGATCTTAAGGTCCTTTCCAACCCTAAGTATTATATGATTCTATATTTCCCTGCAAGAGCTTCAGTTCTCTGTGCCCACTGTAAAAAAGGATTTGGATTCTATCAAGACATACACATAAGAAATTATCAGAGCCTATTTTATTCTGGCATTTAGAAGATACATTACAAGTATTCTTATAAATGTCACCAAAAGTTGATATATTGTGTTATTTTGGTCTCAAATTCAGCAGTGAGTGGCTATAACCTATTTTAAAAGTGCTATTGGTCAAGATACTCTGTGGGTTATTACAGTGAGTGGATTAGGGCCTTATAAATCAGTTCAGGAACCAGAGTTGGCCTAGAGGTGCTAAGAAAACACAGTATTTGAGTGTCCCTTGTCTCAGTGACCTTTCAATGCAAATGGATGAGATAAGTGTAGAAAGAGGAAAAGGAAGTCATGAGACAGCATAGTTAGCTGTGATACCACAGCATTGTTACTTAGAGTAGCTTGGGGGAGTAAAAGAAATAGGATTAGAATAAAGAGCCAATGAGCAGAAAGAGGTGGAAATATGCACACACCTGTAAAGACTTCTACTTTGGCTGCTTTTGTGATTCCTTCTACTACCTGAATCTTAGTTTTACCCCAAATCATGCAATGTAAGGGAAAATACATCACATTTTCTACTGCTTGTATAATGGGTGCAGGAGTTTGTGAGTGCTCTTTTTTTACCCTCCACCTCCCACTGTAACAGTCCTTTCTTTGACTTTTTATGTTCCCCCCTGGGAAGTATATATCTGTTTGCCATTTGGCCAGAGCCTTTGTTCAGAAAGCTATGCCTTTCCACTCAGGCAGCACTTTGTGTAGTCTCTGTGATACTATTGTTACTTCTTCTTATATTATATTAAGTTATATTATACCTGAAGTCTTTGTTATTTGTTGCCCAGTGGTTGTTAAGATGCTCAGGCAATTCTTAGAAAGAAAACTGCACCATTTGATAGTCTTACAAAAAAAGCTAAGACATATCCAGTTTTTCAGTTCTCTCAATGATTACATTGCTGAAATCTCATCTTCAAAAGGACTGTCGTAGGCACTAACTTACTTTGTGTCAGATGATGAGTTTCTTTATCAACTGGGTATTAAATCATACATAAAATCAGGTGGCTATTGAGCATTTTTTATCAAGAACCTGTCCTATGTCATGCTCAGGTAGCTGTTTGCTACAATAACCTGAATCGCCCTTCTGTAACTTGTTACTTAAGGTCTTTTATGGTTGGTGTGTCTTGGCATGTAGTGCAACATAATGTCTCGGTAGACTCAACATAACTTAGGTTGACTGGTTTGAATACTGCACAAGTTTAGAATACTACCAATAATTATAAGAAATTTGACTTATCTGTTTGATTTAGTATGAGCCTACCTAACATAAGGCATTAAGGCTGTTTGTGCCAACAGACCACTAATGGCAGTGATTCCTTGGGAAGCACTTTCAACTGGATGATTAACAAAGCCCCTTAGCAGAGATTAAACTGGTTTACAAAACTGATTTTGAGTTGAACTGTACATTATAGCTACATTTTTGCTTGAAAACATATTTTTTACTACTTAGCATATGAAAACATATGAAAACTTTCTTTGAGTTTCATGGGAGCTAGCAGCTAGGCCTTTGGGGGATTTTATTATGTCTTATTAAAATCAGTAATTCATGCCTTCCTTGTCCTTTCAGAATTTTCATTAGAGTTCATGCCATTTTAACAAAAAAAATATATTTTTTCTGCTTAAATTTTAGTGGAAAGATTTACATTTATCAAGAAGAGTGGATACCAAAGGCTTGCTCACTTGTTGGTTGTTATAACTGTAAAAATTTTCATCCTACCAGCTGAAAATACTCTGTGTCACTATGAAAATGTTAAGTGACTCTTCAGACTTCACTAAGAAACGTTATCTATTCAGTTAATGGGCCATAAAATGATTTAGATAAAAGAAGAGACTGAAATGTCTTTAGAAATTCAAGAGAGGAAAGCTAATACTATCTAATTTCTCAGACTTCAAGTATGTAAAAGGTTTAGGAAATGTAAAACATCACTTGCACAGGATTCTGCATAACACTTTAGGAAACCAGAAACTACAAACTGAAGGGGAAGGAGAAGTACAATATCCTATATGCGGTAAAACACACATTAATGCATGAACGCACACTGTCATTTTCCAGGGGCAATGCATTTAATACACTTTCCTGCTAGGATGACTGAAGAACAAGAAGGTCAAGTGATCTGACCGCAGACATTGGTCAATGGCTCTTTGTGATTGGAATTAGCACTTTCCTGGCTCCCACAAACCACTACACCAGAGCCTCTTATATTTTTTTTTAACCTGTGAAATAATTTATTAGCTGTCATGGCTATTATGTCATGATAAACTGTCAATTTTACATCTTTATTGGTACATACGCAGAAAATGGTAAAAACAAGGAAAAAAGCAAGGACTTAAGTTTCATTGATTTTGCCTAATTTGCTTTGAAGAGTTCATCCTATAATTGCTAAAGTTGCAATATTCTTCAGCTCTGAAGAAAGCTACTTGAATTTTACTCTATTTTTTCTTGCATGTTTTTTTCCTGAATATTTTATAGTATAATTAAATATATAGTAGATATAGCATAACAAAATATAATGTTACAATAAAATATAACAAGATGTGACAAATTATTGTACATATAAATATATATTTATAATAATACATTATTAGTATAACTGTCTGTTATCAGTGAACCATTTTGCTTTCAGCTACACCCCTGTATGTAGATTCTGACCATAGTGTATCAGGTGCAAAGAAATTTTCCTTTAAGCTTTGTCAGGGCCCTCAAGTGGGCACTACACAGCCTTAAAGAGAAATCATGGTGTACAGAAGAGGGAGTCACAGAAGCTCTCTATTGACACACATTTCATGGCAATAAACTGCAACTGAGACCCTGTGCAGTCCAGTAAACTGTGGGCAGGGTACTGGGTTTTTATGATGTTTGCTTTGCCTGACTCAAAATCATTGAGCCATCTGAGGAAAAGTAATGTTACATAGGCATTAACCAGCCTCAAAATAGTAAGAAAAATGGAGTTGAGATATTCTGGGCAAACTTAACTTTCATGATTCTGGTAAATTTAATAGAGGCTTATTGCACTAGGAGGTAAAACACAGTAAAGTAGATTTCAGGTGCTGAATGTCAGGATAAAGAAAGCAAAATGCAAGAAAACAATGAAAATATATAAATTGCATTAGTCAAAGGCAAAAACGACAGTGTCTCTAAAGACAGTAAAGTTTTATAAATACCATTAAGTTTGCTTTCAAATGGAGGTAAAAGTAGACATGGGTTTTCTACTTCCACTACTCCCACACTGCTGCTGCACCGAGTCCATGCTCTGCCTGGTTAGGAGTTGCTGGGCGCTATTTTTCCTCTGCATTAGCATTGGCTGGGATGTTTTACTTCTAGCCACACTGCTGTTCCTGTGCAAACTGCAGCAACATAAAAACTTTGAGTCCTTTACCTCTCTCAGTCTATGAGGACAATTGTCCAAGAAGTTCAGACATCATTAGAAGCTGAAGGACTGACAGATGGAAAGACACTGCAGTTTTATTATGCCTCCTGCTCCTAAGAAAGTAAAAAAATAGAGAACAACTTACTAGCTCTGCCAAATGATCATGGGTTTTTTTCTCACCAACAGACCGAATGTTTTTATATGGCTGTATAACAACAGCATGAACCCAGGAAACTGTAACTCTTGGTACATGCAATGTGTATAAGCTGTGTGGGCTTTCCTGGCAGAACGACAGACTGTTGGACCTTCAGAAGTTATCTCCAGCACATGACACTGTTGTGTTGCATCTGACAGCTCCCCTCTTGGGCTGTCTGCTCCAGATGTGTCACAAGAATGCTGTCATTCAGAAACCCTAGTGAGAGCTCTCATCCCCTCCTTACATGCAAGTGGTAAGACCAGGCCTTGTCAAGATTACTTTGTGTTTCTGGTAGTGCAAACCTTGCCACGGACACACCCTGTTTTCTACTGGTGTGGTTCATAACCAGCCCACATTGCACAAGTACTTTTTTATGCAGGTGCAAATGCGTTAATACAGCAATATCACTGTTGTCTTTGAAGGCATTCCCATGAGTACCAGAGGGAAAACAGGACAACTCATGATGGTGTGACCTGGCTTTGCTGACAGTTTAAATTCTGTAGCACTATTCTGTGACAGGTACTATGGCCAAGGAAATGTTGGCAGACAATAATTCTCTCTCAGGTTATGGGCAACAGCCTCATTGCCTGTGCAGTGAACTAGTGAGAGCTCGTGGATTAGCAGAGCTGGTTCTAGTTAGACCCTGTATGTTTGCTGAGGTGCTGTGGTACTGGTGACACAATAGGCAGCTCTTCTGCCTGTAAGCCACTACCCCACAATGATTCCTTTGGTTGGGCTGATGGGATGCAAGTAGGTTCTTGGTTTTACAATAGTTAAAAGTCCAAGGAGCTATTCACAGGAACATCTAGGTCCAGCTGCATGTATTTGGACTGACTAAATCCCTAATTTGGATTAAATTAAAGTCCCTCTTAATTTTTAAGGTGTCATAGTATTTTTTTTTGACTCTTTGTCTTGAACCAGTGTGCAGCTGCTGTGGTCTCCAGAGCTGAATGTCCATGGTGTGTCAGCTGAGCCTTCTTTTTCCTTGGTTATATTAGACAATAGAGCTGATGCTCTTTATTATTTAGTGTTTGTGAAGCTCTTTCCAGCTCTTTGAAGCACACAAGCTGCTAATTACTCAGGCCATGGTTGTTATGGTGTCCAGTGATTCTGCAGGAGTAGGCAACTTGCTTGCTTGTTATTCAGAACAACTAAAGGTCCTATGAAAGAGCTTTTAGAAAAATCTAGCCATAGTATTTTGCTTATAGTTAGTCAGCAAGCAAAGTTTCTGAAGGAAAAGTCAAATTGTGCAAGCTTTGGCTTTTTGATATGAAAAAATAGGCTGAAACCAGTGAATTGTTTGGAGGATGCTGTTTGTCTGCACTGCCCTGGAGTAATGTTGATAGAGATCATCTGTGGTGGGTGAATGTTAGAGAAACCCTGTCAGTCTGCAGAAAACTTGCCACAGATCTGCAAAAGTTCTTTGAATATAAGGTACTTCCAAAAAACCACTTGGGTACAGGGTTTTGTGCCATTCAGCTGCTTTCCTGGTACCTGGCTCCACTGTGCAAACCTCCCCTTGGCCCTCATTACATGTGAAAAGCACTGACAACAGGAATAGAAATTATTTTTATTCACTTTCCTAGTTCAATAAATAAACATTTTTCTGATCTGCCAAAAGTTCTCATAAAATGGTACATTGATACCACCCAGAGAGTCTGAGAAAAACCTTTAAGAGGGACATCCCCTAACCCCCTGGATGTCTTATGGTTCAGAGCCTGTTCCTCAGGATTAGTGAGGAAGATATTTCCCCCACAAACTTTGAAGCAGAGAGGCAGAAGAAGGGGCAGTGAGAAGCACTTTACTTTCACAGGCTTAAAGTTCACAGGGAAAGTGGCAAAGCACAGAGTGGCACTGCTGAAAGTGCTTAAACTGGGTGCAGAGGGAACCACAGAAGCAGATGCACCCAGAGAGTGCACAGGTCTGTGACAGGAGGGCAAGGAGGACACACTGGGTGAAAATGGAGGGCAGAAAGATGAAAAGGCAGAAAGCAGAGGTGGGGAGGGTGGAGGCTGTAACTGGCTGTGTACACTCTATGTCCACTGCCTCACACACATGCAAGTCTGCAATGCCAGTGCAGTAGTACCAGAATTGACCTCTTCACAAACCGTTGTTTCCCCTTCTCTGAACTGTCAAAACCCTAAAATAAATTCATTTGTTTATTTCTGCCCTTCTGCAACTGCATTTGCACATATGCTTTAAATTAACCCCTGCTGTTTGAAGATAAATCACTTCAGACCTGCAGGTGGAAGCTTCAGCAGTCAGGAAGACTGAAAGCTCTTCTGGTGAGCAGGGCTCTAACAGGACACATGCCTGAATAATATCAAGAAGCAAAACAATATAGTTCTAAAAGGAGTATAAATGCCATGTTATATTGGCATAAAACTTTATCTCCCTCTCCACCTTCCTTTCGTAGCATGGATTTCTGGCCTTTTAAGAAGTTGGCATGACTTTGGGATGTTTTATGTGACGTAATAGTGCCCTCTTCTGGCTACATCTGGAAATTACTTTTTGGGCTGAGGTTAAAGAGACCAAAATGTCAAGCTTTGCTCCTGCGAGAAAACGCAAGGTGCCTTGAACGACAGCAGCTACAAAACGCGTCATGTTCAGTGAGGCTTAAGAAACTTCCGTGATAATTGCAAAGTGCAGCAAGCAGCAACCACTGCAGCAAGCTCTGCAACTCTGCGTGCAGATGCACTGGCGGGGATCACCAGGTCTCCCTGTGGCTGCAAGTATCAAGCACCGGTGGCTCCTCAGCTCAGGCACTGATTTCCCTCAACCTCACAAATCTGGGATGTAGATAACTAAAAATGACTGCACTATGCTTTTTGCATGCATAAATGCAAGCACATGTTGCAAATAACCACTAATTAATGTTGCTAGGTGAAAGTGCTGGGAAGTTAAGCTCCACAAAATCAAGACAGTGAATTTTACACAGAGAAGGTTTTCGTCTTTGTTTTCTTAAGTAAATTTTCTTAGGTATTCTTTCATAAAAAAATAAATAAAATCTTCCTATCTTTTAATGGGAAAAGACCTTGTACTTCTATAAGAAAAAAAAATCATCACAATGTTGTGTATTTTCTTGTTCTCCAGAGATTTGTCTTTATAACTAAAATCAAATCTTGAAACTTGCATTAAAACTGGGAAAATTGACAGCACTGTCTACTTGAAAAGCTTGAGCTATTCATTTACATTTGAGGTCAGTTTGTCCCTGGCCATTCCCTTATCTGTCCTTTGACTACAGAATATTCAATGTACTCTCCTATGATTACATTTAATATGCACAACCCATTTGGAGGCTATTTCCAAAATGAAGTGGAGCCCATTAGAGCTCATAACCAAATTCCACCTCCTTGATTGTTTGTTCTGTTGTTTGGGTTTTTTCTAAGTCTATGAGAAAACATTACATGGAAAATAATTGTCATTGCATACAGTAGAACATGCCAGTTTGGGTGAATGAAGATGAATGTCTGATTTGTGTCTCACTTTTGGAGTACATAGCATAATTTGAATGTTTGGTAACAAAAAGGACAGTTTTTCTCACAGCAGCAGCAGAGGAAATCTTGGAAACAGAACTCAGGTGCAACAGAGGTGTTTGTTTGCTTTGGACTGCAGCCATTCTGCAAGTAACTGAAGAAGGAAGTCCTCTCCTAATGAGGGACCAAACTTAGGATTTCTTCTGCTATTGCAGTCAGACAGAGAGTGCCACCAAGGTGCTGCCAGGAGATGCTGAGGCTCTTGTCTCTCACAGAGGGCTGATGCTCTGCTGTTGCCAAGGCCTTTCACAAGCTCCTTAGTTGGGGTGTTAGAGTAGCCAAGACTTTCACCACCCAGCTGAGGTGGGCTGCAGGTCCTGCGTGAATGACTTCCACTGAGTTGCAGCTAAAATTCCACAAGGTTTAAATCCAGCCTTTTTCTATTTCCTCAGTAACTGTTTTGCAACTGTACCTGCTCAGTTATTAGAAACACGGGGTGAGTAGCATCTGACAGGGGGATTGCTTTGTGAAAATTAATATTAATACACATATCACAAGTCTTAAAAGCCCATGGCTATTACAACTCCCCTAGCAACCAGGCTTCCTCTGGCCTTGGTTTCAGAAAGGCTTTCTTGCATTGTTCAGTCAGATTTTAGCTCCTGAGGATTGGAGCAGTCCTTTTTTTTCCAGCTAGACAAAAATATGTTCACCAAATGATGCTCAGTGCCCAGTGCACTGAGCAAGCAGGAGGCCTACAGGCATGTGCGATTAAGCCAATGATTTACCTGATCTCCTGCTACTGCTGTGTCAACCAAATAGCTTATCCCTTTGCATTCTGCTTAGGTTGTTTTACACCCAGTGTAAAATGAAGTGCTGGGGTAACTGTTCAGGCAAATAACGCTGTTGCTTATGTTCAGATTTCTTGATCTGTGTCTGCTGCGTGCTACTGAGTAGCACTGGCTTGCCATTTCACCCACCTTCCCAAAATCCTGAAGCAGAAGCCAGATATTCATTGCATCCATTCAGAAGCTGGTCTGTGTTGTGCTGGGCAGGACATTATTTCAGCCATCTTTCAAATCTTTTGAGCCTCTGAATTACTTGTTAAGAGCCACTCAATGTGTTAAATATAGTGGAACTTTATTTGTTAGCTGTCAGAAGATATAAACCTCTCACCATTAGGGTGAAATATACAATCCAAATGCAGAATTAGTAAGTTCTTTGGTGGTTTAAATCACAATGTTCATATGGAGGTCACTACAGGCACATCTAAACAGCAAGACCTGAGAGAACATCTATTTTGAGCCCTCCTGTTATGGAGCTAGGACAAGATCTGGCATCCTTCCTCTCAAACTCTGATTTCCATGGGATCAAAACACAGTACAGAGCCAGGACTCATCCAGCCATCTCCACCCAAGCAGAGTCCTGAAGACAAACACAGCCTGTGTGTAGGTCATTGGTTTGCTCATATTTATTTATATTAATCCTGGCCTTCAAGCATATAATGTGCAGAATTCCCACTAATGTTAACAGGCTTTTTGGGCTGGTGATGTCCTGCAGAATTGTCTCTCAAAGGCCCCTGTCTGGAAAGACCTTTGAACCAAGTCTGGTAGAATTTGTGAGGCTGTATTTGAACACAAGCATCTCACCACGCATTTGTATGTGCAGGTTAAAGAGATGTCTGTTACATGCGGTGACAGGGTAACAGAGTTCTTCTTTTCTGAGGGAAGGAAAACCAGTAACAACAGAGGGTCATGCTGCCATCCAGAAGGACACTGATATGCTGGAGAGATGGACTGACAGGAACCTTATCAAATTCAGTAAGGAGAACTGCAGTCTTGCATAACCCCTGGCACCAGCACAGGCTGGGGACCACCTAGCTGGAAAGCAGCTTTACAGAAAAAGAACTGTTTGTCACCAACTTTAACATGAGCCAGCCATGCAGCAAAGAAATTAATTGTATATATATATATAATGGTATATATAATGGTATGTGTATATATATATATAATGTCTGCATCAAAGGACTGTTGCCGGTCATGGAGGTAAGTGATCCTGCTCCTTTACTCAGTACTGGTGAGGTCACACCTGCAGTGCTGGGTCCAGGTCTGGGCTCCTCAGCACAAGAGAGGTATGGACATACTGGAGAGAGTCCAGCAAAGGACAACTAAGTTGATGAAGGGCACGGAGCATCTCTCCTGTAAGGAAAGGCTGAAACAGCTGGGATTGTTCAGCCTGAAGAATCACAGAATCATAGAATTGTTTAGGTTGGAAAAGACCTTCAATATCATTGACTTCAGCTGTTAACCTAGCACTGCCAAGTCTTCCACAAAACCATGTCCCTCAGTGCCATATATACACATCTTTTAAATACTTCGAGGGATGATGACTCCACCACTTCCCTGGGCAGCCTGGGTAAAAGTGTGACAAATCTTTCAATGAAAACTATTTCATAATATCCAATTTAAACCTCCCCTGGCACAACTTGAGGACATTTCCTTATCCTATCACTTGCTACTTGGGAGAACACACAGACAACCACCTCTCTCCATTCTCTTTTCAGGCAGTTATAGGGAATAATAAATCCTCCCCTGAAACTCCTTTTCTCCAGGCTAAATAACCCCAGTTCCTTCAGCTGCTCCTCATAAAACTTGTTCTCCAGACCCTTCACCAGCTTTCTTTGGACAGGCTTTAGCACCTCATACTGTCTTCCTTACACTAAGGAGCCCAGAACCAAACACATATCCGAGGTGCAGCCTCACCAGTGTCGATGATCACTTCCCTGGTCCTGCTGGCTGTGCTGTTTCTGAGACAGCCCAGAATGTTGCTGGCTTTCTTGGCTGCCTGGGTGTACTGGTGGCTCCTATTCAGCTGTCTGTTGACCAACACCTTAAGGTCCTTTTCCACTGGGCAGCTTTCCAGCCACTCTTCCCCAAGCTAGAAGCATTGCATGGGGTTGCAAGGCTCAGGGGATCTCTTCAATGTTTATAAATACCTGAAGGGAGGGTGCAGAGAAGATGGAACCTTTTCAGTGGTGCTCAATGACAGGACCAGAGACAAAGACCAGAGACAATCTGAAACATGGGAGGTTCACTCTGAACATCAGGAAACACTTTTTCACTGTGAGGGTGACCAAACACTGGCACAGGTTGCTCAGAGGGGTTGTGGATTCTCCCTCCTTGGAGATATTCAAAAGTCACCTGGACATGGTCCTGGACAGCTCACACTAGATTGCTCCTCGTTGGACCAGATGACCTTCAGAAGTTCCTTCCCACCTCAGCCATTCTGTGATTCTTTGAACTTTCTCTGATTAAAATCATAAGGCCTACAATATGTAATATCCTGATTCTTCAGAAGTTTTAGCTTATCCTGAAACCATGGTACACTTTGTTGTAATTGTACTATTTTGAAGATGGCCACGAGCCTGGCAGCACTGTTTGAACTGAAATGTGCAAACTTGTTTTAAAGGTCAATGGGCTTTAAGGCATGAACTTAATGTATGGCATTCTTGGAGTGTTCACCTTTAAAAAGTAATTCAGCCTTCAATGACCTTTTGGTATAAAGTAAAATGCTTCATTTGCAGTATATGTTTTGTTAAAGTCTCAAAAATTGAGTTTCAAGGTGACTGTTGCTGATTGCAATATTCGCTAATCACAGATGGTCTCCTCTCTATGCAGGTGAAATAGGGCCACTGCACATCTCTCTCTCTCTCTCTATATATATATATATATTTTTTTTTTTGGTGAAGATTAGGAATCTAAAGCTCTCCCCAGAACCAGCTGAAGATTTTCTTCTCACTCCAGCTGAGTCATTTGGTGTGGCTCCAAGGACAACTTTGGTGCATAACTTCAGCTTGAGTTGACTTACTGGTATGAATGACACGCATAGGTAAGGCAGAAGATATGCAGGAAGATGTTCATGTTCTTCAAGCAGCAGAACAACATATAGCTGTTATGATTTTGAATTGTTACTCCAAGATCTCCCTTGATGATTTCCAGCATCATTCCTAATTTTTTTTAAGACAGAGGTATGAACACGGAAGCAATTTCCCCAGTGATCGTTTCTATTTGCTGTTGTTTATGACATCCTCCCTGCAAATACCATCTTCTGAGGGCATTGCTTGCAGGTGAGTTGTATATAACACAACAGCTGCAATCTGTTGTGCAAATGGTTTGCTGAGAGCACTGTTACCATTGTGTCACAGGCTGTAAAAATAACATTTAGCAGTTTACACCCACATATTTCAGATTTCTAAGACTAGACTAATATATGGCAAAATATAATAATAACTGGAATTTTGTCTAGTACATATTCCTGAATGGTGTTTGTACTAGTGAAAATCTAGTGCACAGCCTTCAAGAGCAATCAAAAGTTGCAAACAAATGGCCCTACTAAGAGCAGCAGCTGATTTTGTCAGCATACCTTTTCATGTCTTCATTTTCTTAGTCAATTGTAGGACAGATGGTTCAAGTATTTAGCTGCAGGTACAATTGTAGCTGGGGTAGGAAGGGTATATTTTAATGCAGTGTAAGCAACTTCACAATCTATTTAAAGAGGGTTATCATTGTTTCTTACCAGTCAGCAAGAACAAGGGATGAAAGGTCATCAGCACTTTCTGAAATAGAGCAGAAAACTGGGGTGGTTGTCTTCCTCCTGTCCTGCCCTGCTCTACAGTGCACACTCAGGGTACACTCAGTGCGCAGTACACACAGTGCAGAAGTGCTGGAATCCAGCAAGGTATAGATTTAGAGTATATGAAATAATGGCACAATAATGTAATATGTTGATAGGAAAGAGCTGTCAAAGTAATTAAATTGTGGTTACAGATAGAATAATGAAAGTCACCCACTGTCTAAGCACAGAAAGGAGGAATTTTTATGAGGAAAATCCACATTTTTCCAATCTAGCTAAAAAATTTTATATAAACAATATGGGCTACAATTTGCCCATTCGTATGTAAAGTATGCATAATGAAAAAATTGACATGGGTTCTGGGCATATCTGTGAGCAGGCAAAAGATAACAATTGTGAGGCACATACCTATATTTAGATCTGAGATCAGATAGAGTATATATGCCACCAGTACACTGTAAAGAGACATGACTGATCGGGCCATTCAGGATCTTTTTCCTGACTTGCTATCAATGAAGTATACATATGTGGGTGTGTGTTCATGACCCCCTCATATTCTTCATAGCAGATTTTGTGTCCTGTCATGATTTTAGCCAAGTAGTGGTCTCAGAGATTATGAAGACAGGTGTTGCCTAGGTGACAACACCTAAAGGTGACAACACCTATTCTGTGTCACATGTGCACAGGAAACCCATAAGTGGAAAGGCCAGCCAAGAAGACAGAAACTATAGGAGAATAACATGGAATAACACTGATGGTGCTCAGTTTTTGGACTTAACCCAGGGCTGGCAGGAGAGACTAGAGCAAGGCAGAAGGTACTGAAGTATGACTTGTCCAGCTGGGCAATGTTGCTGTCCATTTGTGCCTGTCCTTCCATTTTGCAAGGTTAGCAAGAGTCCCATCTTATTTAGTTCATCTCTCCCTTTAAAAGTCAGTTGTGGCATCTAGATTCTAGTCAAAAGCAGGAAAGCATCTCCACAGGATGTGTTATCCTATAAACTGAGTGCCTAAAGTAAAATGAACTGCCTTCCTCAAGTGCCTATTTCCACTGAATGACAATGAAGTTCAGTAGCTCATGCTGCAACCCTAACTTACAAATGAATTGAATTAGTCCTGTCTGGGCTGACAAAAGCAGGGAGTGACTGTGGTATGCAGACCTTTCTTGCAGAGATTTCAAAGCCTGCAGAAAGTACTAGCAAAAGTTTGATCAATTCCTGTGCCAGAACCAGGTCCCTGATTACAATCCAGCAGACAGTTAACTGCACTTTAAATTCCTTCCTCATTAATATTTCAGAAGTAGGAAGTGTTGCTATAATGTTATTTTTTAATGTTTATATAAATGATTCACAGCATTTACAAAGACTCTGTTTTGTCATTGCAGTTATTGACCAGTTACATTTACCACACTACCACTGCCCTTTAAAACATCACAGAAGGTTTTATTTTTAATGAAAATAAGCTTTAAAAATATCCTTTGAGAACATTTCATTTTCCCTAATGCAGTCAGCTGAAAATACGCAGACTTTCCAAACACGTTCATTTCTGATTTCCCTCTCCTCCCCTTGCTGGGTCAGGTTGAGACCTTCGGCCAGTACTTGTGTTGTGTAGAGTGGCCAGGGATGTCTCCCTCCTGCATGACATGGTGAGAGGCATTGCAGCAAAGACAAGTCAAACACCAGTTGAGAGGGAGATGTTTTGCTAGAAACACATTCCACGTGGCTCTTTCACATCTGATGTGCAGTGAAATGCAGGTTACAGTGAGTGAAATGTACAGTGTCCTCAAGTGTAATCTTTCTGTTGTTTTTTTTTTCCCTCCACAAAGGCTCACACAGAATCACTTTAAAAATGACTTCTGAAATTCTTAAATGTATATATATATATACATTAAATGTAATCGTATGCTCCTGCTCTCTGACTCCAGGATAATGATCCAGTCTGGAGGCTGTAATTAAGAGCACACACTGCCTCCTTACCTCCTTAGAGACTGCAAGAGAGATTTACTGTTGTTTTTTTCAAATGATCAAATCTCCTTTCTGCCTGTCAGCTGTGAGGCAGACCGGGAAATGCTTCAAAGTGACCAGCCTGCCATGCAGCTGAACCACAAAAGGAACACAGAGTTCCTTTAGCACTGCAAACACAAGGCAAGACCCCATGGGTGCCCTATCACTGTAATTCTGCCAGTTGCAGCAGAGATTAAGGGCAGTGTCTGAAGCATCCTTGCAGGGATTGCAGAGGGATTTTCTTTGCCTGTGTGGGTTATTCACATCACAGCTTGTATGGGGTCTCTTCAGCTGTCACTAGCATGACTCGGTACTCCTGTGAGGCAGATGGTGTCCAGATGGATGAGCTATCTGCCTCATCTCAGCCAGCTAAGACAGCCAGCGAACTTGTGTGAGGGCAGTAACCGGTACTGAGGGAGGTCATTAAGGGATTGCTTTGTAGAAGATGAGCTTTGACATCCAGGACTTGCACATAGGTACTGTCTTTGACCACTCTGTCTACATGTGAAATATTATATTGTCTTACAAACATTGATATAATAGGCACAAAGACTAAATCAGTAAAAAAGTACCAGCTGTTGGAACTAAAGGTTGCACAATTTTATTTTATTCTTTTTTTTTAGATACAGATTTCATTTCCCATATGTCTTTTGCTATTCATCTTGGATCAGATAGGTTAGGACTAGAATTAATCAAGTAGGAATTGCTATTCTTATCTGAAAAACAATGAATTTTTTGGCATTTCATATCATAACAGACTTTAACAATCATTAATAAAAATTAATTAACAATGATTTGTTTTATTTGCGATTGTTTTGAAGAAATGAGTATGAAACTGCGTTATTGCTGATCCTATTTTTCAAAGTAATACCTCCAAGGTTGTGCTGGGAACAGCTTGATTTAGTTTAGATGAACTGACTGCTGAAACCACAGGAGTACCCTGAGCTGCCTGTCAGAACCTGCCCTCACTGTGTCCAGTTCCCTGCATCCAGCCTCTTTCCAGAAGCTTTTTGCTCCTATTTCACATGCAAAAGCCTGTGACCCTGTGTACATACAAGCCTGGGAGAAAGCGGCTATTAGCAGGTGTCTGCCCTGGCCCTGCCCTGCTCTGCCCCAGGAGGCCAGGGACATCGACAAGGCAGCTCACCCCTGAATAATCCATTATGGCTGTTTACTGCAGCAGTGTGAGGCAGCCCCTCACCTGGCTGACAGCAACAAGAGGATCCAGCAAAGTCCCTCACTGCGCTGAAGTATTGACTCCTGTAGTCCTGAAATACCTTTTTTGCTGATATCCTCCTTCAATTCTCCAAGAGCAGTCAGGGTTATGGATACCCAAACTGATAGATGTCTGATACATGCTTTTTTTAACAACTGAATTATAAAATATTCAGTAACCCCCAGGGCTGCAGTGCCCAGTCTCTAGCCATGGCTTAGCACAATTGTCTGAGCAGCTGCCTCTCAGGGCCTGAGGGCTTAATTTAGAGTCCAGTGAGGTGAGCAGGAGCTTACTTTTGGCACTGGTGATGCTGAATCTGGGCCCAGATTCTTTATTGTCTTATTGGTACAGGTGATCCTCAAGGAGCCTGTGGTAGGAGCATTAACTGTGTTACTGCTGTACTGCTGCCCCAAACATGAACAAATATTTCCCAAATATCTTTCTTCTTCATTTATTTCTTCTGAAGGAATTTTGGATGCTATTTTTGCTCTGAGGACTAAGATGGATAAGCAAAGGTAGAACATCCTTCTTTGGATCATAAATGATATTTGATGCTGTATCTGGTTTGAGCATCCCTAGGCAGCATCACATCATGCAGAACAGACTTACGAATTTTGGGGTTGTACCAGATCTATTAACAGGCCACACTTTAGCCTGCTTTATCCATTACAGTTAGACAACCCTGTGTTACATGGCTGATGAAACATGAGAGAGCACCACAGAGGGCTGCTACATAACCTTGAATAAACACTGGGACTAACTCTGTTCAGAGGTCTGAGGAACAACTTTCACTGGTATAAAAGTGATATATTCCTATGTTAGCAATGAATTAAAAATGCAGAACAGTTGCTTTCTCATAGTGGAAGCTCATATTACCTGATGCCAGAGAAAAGGTGATAAGGTTGGGCAAACTGCAGAAGAAGTTCCCATGTCCCCCACAAATGAGCCTGTGATCCCATGGGCCCATGGTTTATTACAGATAAGGCACTCTGGCTTAGTGACTGCAAGTATGACATTGGACTCTGCATAGGGAAAAGCTACAAGAGCAGCTGGCAGAGAAGGTACAAGAAACAGTAAGGGATGAAGGAAGATACAGGCCTTGGAGGGCATGAGGTCTCATTTCTTAGGGTTTAATCACATGCAGAAAAGAGGGGACAGTTAATCAATTAAACCTGATCAGGCAAACCTCTCTCAGAGCTGCAGACTATCAACTCTATCTGTGTAGCTTATGGCCTGGGGACTTGATCTAGCATCAAGACATGCAGTTGCAAAGAAAATTCCCACTTTAAAACTTGCCAGTTGGCCCTGTCTGTGCTATTTTCAGCTGTGAGTTCTTCTTTGCTTGGTTCCTCTGTGTCTTTAGAGCAGGTTCAGGGTAATGTAGTCACTGACTTGTGTCCTTTATTATCACAGCTCAGGTGAATGCTTTCTGGAAGGCATCATCCCTGAGGATACTACTACCGAATCAGTCCTGCATGCTCTTGTAACATAACTGCAGCCAAGCACAAAAAGGACTCACAGCTACTAAAGCTTTTCTGGCCACTGGAGGAACAGCTTATCTCAAATGCTGTTCTTGGAAATAAGAGCGGCTTATAGCATCTGCCTTGTTGCTTTCACTGCAGCATTGCTGAAATGCACTGCCCATTAAACAATGTGAGACTAATACCCTTAATGGCTACATTAGAGGGAGCCTCTTTTAACTATTTTTTTCTTGGTTCTTGGAGGTGGAGCTGTGGTATTAAATAGGGCAGCAAAAGCTGAGGGTATTGGGTCAACCTTCAAAACAGTGTATGGCAGAACTCAAAGCAGAGGATGTTAGGTTACAGAGAAAACTGGCTGCAGCTGGATTCATTAAAGTCTTTCTCTGCATTTCTGAATGTTTATCACTGTGTATTAATACAGTTTCTGTGCTTACTCAATATTTGGGCTGCTGAGATTTGAACGGCCAGATTTATAGCTTAATTGATTGACACAGCTCCTATAAACTCAGCCAAGTTTGTACCACCTGACAGTCAAACACTGAGGAATATTTTTGAAGTGTAATCTTGATCATTACTTGCAATGAATACAAATGCTATTTTTAATCATCAGACCTAATGGGGAGATTGTCACTGCTGCGAGCACAGAATAAATTATTCTTTCCGAGGCAACAATGAACATATATTGTTCTGTATCTGACTCCAGATCTACTGTTTTCCATTTTGTTCAAGAGGTCTGACAATTAACATAGTTTCCGCAGTCCTGATTACCATTTCTCTGAGACTAAAGCGGAGTGCCACTGCAATGGGAAAGTGCAGTGGGGGAGGTTCAGACAAATCTCGTGTTTTCTGATGTTCTATAATGAAATAAAGATCTTTGGTTAATTAGTTAGTGTAAGAAGCACAATGAAGTATCACAAATCCTTTCCTTGCACTTATATTAAAGACTAAGCATTACTCAGACTGCCTGATTTAGGAGGGTTTGCTTCATTTCCATTCCTATTAACACACACTACAAGCTTCCTGAGCAGAAGAGGAGGGAAGGAGGAAGACACAAATGAAGCTAGACTGATGCCCCGTCCCCAAAGGATCAGGAGGATTTTGAGATTTATTGCCATGCTTTTTTTGTCCTCACTGTGTTCCTAAGCTAGGAGGAATACAAAATAAAAGACCAAAATCAATGAACTTGCTGATCAAGGATCTGTCCACTAACATTACTGTAGCTTGTGAAGGAACAGGGATGAAGCCAGTACACTAGCTAGAAATTTGTGTGCTTGACCTCTTTATAGCTCAATATCCAGTTTTGCAGCCCAACCCTTAGATTAGAAAAAAGTTTGATTAAGTCTGTTTCTAGAAAAATATCTAGAAATACAGATTTTCTCAATGCAATGTAACAAACATTTGAAGAGCAGCAAATCTACCTCCAAGCTGGCCTATGTTAAACTTCCTACCATCTAGCCTGGGACAGAGAGAAGGACACAGTGAAAACATTCTATATCAGGCTGCTAGGATGGCTTGAGGACCAATAAGGTCACACACACATTGCTGGGAGCAAATCTTTCTTTGGCTGGCATCAGGCACTGGCTTTTCAGTGACCAGCAAGAAGGCGGAAGGCAGATAGCTCTGAAAGTATCCATTATTGCAACAACCTACTTCAGAGCAATTGTTCAAAGGTCCTGAGTGAAGATAGCAGAGAGAGAAGCATCCAGGTTGTGTTTTTAAATCCTGATAACCGTATAACCACAGAATAAATGGAGTGGATGATTTTCAATTTTTTTGTTCCTGTTTCTGTTTTGTCATCAGTTGTGTGCTCTGCATGAGGCACATAGATGCCATGTCACCTTGCAGTGGTTAAATGAGGCTGAATTTCAGGTGGAGTGTTTTTATTCCCTTGTTGTGATCTGATTAGCAGGCTATTCTCTGGGAAGAAAACATGAGTTGTAAGAATTAATCAGCTTTGATTTGTGATGCGCAGTGAGTGGTGCTGGACAAGCAAAAAACCATCTATTATTTGTCCCTTTTTCTTCAGCTGTGCAGATTTGTTTGATGATATGGAGACTAGGAAAACTAGTCAAAATCGCAGTTCTTTTCTGATGCCAAAGTGTGACAGGGGTATCCTCTGTCACTTTGAACAGCTTGGGCACATGAGAATGGGAGACCAATGCCCATCACAAAGGTTTTATTTCATTTGGTTATGTCATCTGTAATTTCAGCACTTTCCCTAGAGGACTTCATCATCTTTATATTTAAAGGGTATTTTTTCTAAAGGAACATCTATTACTTCAGAGGTCTAGTCATAGCTAAGAAGGCAAAGGATTAACAAGAAAGGCAGAGACAATAATTTGTTATAAATACTGATTCCCTTTTGCTGTTGTCTTTGACAGCAACCTACTAAAAAGTTATTGCATGGAGTTAGGGTGTAGCAGTATGATAGGCAGGACCCCTGAGATCTCTTTCAGCCTGTTTCCCATGATTTTACACACAGATCAGTTTCTTTTAGGCAGTTTTCAAACACACAAGATGTCCTGTTCTGGGCTGTGTATGGGAAGGGAAACACAGCTGTCAGGGGCCAGGGGTTGTCTTTAATTTAATCTTTCTTGCTCTAATTCACTAAAGTATGTTGTTTATGTTTGCATGCATGGGGGAATAACCTTATTTGTGCTGTTTTTCTGGAGGGGTTGATTGCCTCTTAGAAAGGCACTAGGGTCAGCAAATAGCTACATTTAAATATATATTTTACATTTAAAATAGTCGACATACATGTAGACAAAGCAGGCACAACAGAGGCAGTCAGCTGGCCTTAACTCTGCCCTGTCATAACACTATACAGTAACCACAAGATAATGATGATTGTATGGCTGGATTTTTTATAATCAGTTCCTTGACTCTCAGTTTCCTGGTTTATATTGCTTGGATAATTACAGTAGCCCCTTAATGTATTTTACCTTTGAATTATTGCAAATGCTTTCAACCTTAAATCCACTTACATGTAGAATAGATTTCTGAAGTGAGCATTATACTGTCTTACGTGTTTCTCTTATTACCCTTCAGAGACCATATAATATTTGCATACTTAAATTTATGCAGGTGTCTGAAGAAAACACATAACAAAGTATCTAAAATGGGATTGTTACCTGGCTTCCTCCTACATTTTTTATGTTTCACTTACTACATCACATCTAGAGTAGTCTTGCTTTTTAATTCCTTTTTTAATTGATGTTTCTCCTAAGAAGGGATTTTACACATATTTAATACATCATGCAATAATAGTGGGTACAAAAATAAACCTGATGCTTTTTATTTAGAGAGAGAGTTGATAACAATGCAATCATCACATTTTTCTGGCGGACAAGGGCAGTGTGATTCCTCTCACAGTTTCAGACTGGGTTATTTAATTGATTCTGGTAAGAATTTTGGTCAGCCAATTTTTTTTAACCCTGTATTAATTTTAATGTAGTTTTGATTTGATTTCAAGGTATTGGAAATTATTGTAACTACCTATGTTCAGGGTCTGAGCCATCTCTTAGAGAAGTCATTCTCCTGCTTTGGACTATCAGGAGTTTCAGGAGATTTTGCTGCTAGATATTTATAGGGGAAAATGAGACTAACCCCAGTATTTCTGGTGAAATAACGTGCTCTGTCCTGTCATTATAAGAAATCACTAAATAACCACAGTGTGCTTGTTCCAGGCACAGCTACTGTCTGATTCCCAGTACTGCCTGATTTCCTGGGGTCCCAGGAAAGGATACTTCCCTCTTCTCCTCCATAAGCCTGGAAGATGCACTCTGAGCAACCAGCAGAGCCTTCAAGGTCTACAGCCAGGTGTGCTGGTGGGGCTGACGTAACATGCCTAAAATACAGTTTAGAGCTATAAATGTTCTTGACTTGCCTTCTTCCAGAGTAGGGGAGCAGAGCCAAATATGGGAGTGAGCAGAGTCCCCACCAGTCTAGCTGAGCTTCATGGACATTCTGCCTCCCCAGCCATGGTTCCCCAGTTATTGAGGTCTCCATATGCAAAAAGGTCTCATTCACACATTTGGAATCCACACATCTCATCCACTCATGCCTGGCATACACAGCTCAGGGAATACCGTACACACATCTTGCTGTTTCTAGTCTTATGGGTGAATGTCATTCTCAAAGGACTATTTTTAAACCTAGTCTTGTGTATTTGATGCTTCAACATCAGCTTTTATAGAAGTGCAAAAAGTGGTCTTGATGGAAAAAAAGCTGTGTTATGTATTTTCAAGCTTAGAAGAACCTGGATTTAGACCCAGGATCACTGAATGGGTGAAACTCTTCATGCTGAAAAGCATATGAGTTCACTTAGAAGCTGGTTAATCTCTGTGTCAGCTGAGTTGCTTGCTGGGAATCCTTTGACAAAGGCCTGAGGACCATTGTGTCTCATGTTTATGCTCCTCTGTAAATTGTTTTCCCCACTGGAAATGTGACATTACATAAACCCCTGCCAGTGATGACTGATTGCATCTACTTTGGGAATGCTTTTAAGGGTACATCAGGTTTTCCAAAGTTACCTATAATGTGTGATACTTGGAAAGGAAAAGAACAGCTTCTTACATCAACTGCTGCAAGTGACTGCTCTGAAATGTTAGATCCTAATTCACTCTTCTCCTTCCCTCCCTCCCAAAAGACTCCCAAATAATTTAAATTGCTGTGCTGGTGACTGATCCATTTGGACTGCTATTTCATCTGCTTTATTCTTCTTCCTTCCCAAGCAGTGTCAGTATCTGGATTTAGGACTGTGATCCTTAAATGGATGAAACTCTGCACACTCAGCAATAGGCGAAAATGAATTTATAAATGAGTTAATCTCTTTGCCAGCTGAGTTTATTTTCAGGGAATCTCAGCCCTTTCCCCTCCTGGATTTTAACATACACAAGCCCATGTAAAGCTAGTGATATAAATCAGGTCAGCTCTGAGATTAGAGGTGTGGGAGCAAGGCAGAGAGAACAATATCAGTGCCTGCATGCTGCTATGATGCTAATGACATGGTTACAAGGGGTGATTTTAATCCCAAGTGTCCTATGTGTTCTGCAAAAACATGCCAAGCCAATCTGCCAGGATTTAAGAAAAATCCACTGAAATGAAGTGAACCATGGGTTTTGCCTTTTTTTCTTTTAAGTGGCAGATGTGAGTTTAAGAAAACACAATCAAACAAGAAACAAACACAAAACCACCCAAACCAAAACATCATTCAATGCAGAGATTTAAAAATAGAAGCTAAACCAGTTTTTGGCTAGAGGGCAGATAGTCTGGCTATAAAAAATAATAATAACCCCCTCCCCAAGCAACTATAGCCAGAATGTGTTTTAGAAAAAAAGAAAATGTTCCATTTTATCAGTGAAGAATGAAAACTAGAGGAACCCATCATATTTCTGCAGGGTGATCAGCATCACACAGGTTCTGGCCTTCACTGCCTGCAACTATTTTAATTCAGCATATGCAAAGCTGTGAGCTGGCTAGTTGTGCAGTTCCATGCTGTAATTATTACAAGCATGAATAATTAATATCTGGGGAGAGCATTTTTGGTAAAAATGCCTTTTTAAAATTCTTTCCCAAGGTGCTTTTTTATGTAAGTGCATGAATCCCAGATTGCTACTTCTAATTAAATCAGAGGTTTCTTCCAAGGTGAGCACGTTAGATAACAGGGACAGAAAGCAGGGTGGCCAAGCACATAAATCTCTGAGCTTATTTTTAACTTCTACATCACACTCGGTCCATCTTTCCTCAAATAGATCAGCTACTAATAGTAACAGTAGGATATTTTTGTAGGATCAGTTTGGATCAGACTGATAACCAGTTTATATGGGGAGGCCAAGTTTTTAACACTGATGGGGGATTTGGCTTGAAAATGACAGCCACGGCTCCAGGACTAGGATATAATCAAATGCAGCAGACAGCACAGCACAAGTAAGAAGCTCCCGCTAGGTATTTCAACCTTACTGGGTACTACCAATGTTTGGGTCCTACTACCTCCTGCTGCTCAGGTGTTTTTGTTGTTTTGCACTTAAGTTGATAGTGTATTTATGGGTTTTATTAACAGTGATTTGCTGATTTAAAATAGACATGTAGTGCAAAATTATACTGATGGTTGTTAAAAGCTTAGAGATATCATGGATTTGGATAATAATAAAATCTAAGAAACAACCTGATATTTCACTGAAACAGGTAAATTAAAAAGAAAATTATTAGTCCTCTAATAGTCCTCTATCAAATGGGTACAAACCAGCTCAGGAGCAATAGTGGACTGCTCTACTGCTGCAAGATGAGAACAGTGCTTTTTGGGTCAAGACACTGTTGCTTGTGGGGCAGTGGCTGTGGTGGTCCCAGTTGGGAGGAAGGCCAAGAAGTACCTCTGGGATGAGGAGGGATCAGGGCCTGCAGGGAGAAGGTGAGTTGTGGGTCAGACCTCAGAAGCTATGGCTTCTAGCATAGCTGGCAGAGCAATGGGACAGACCTTTTTGGAAGGCTGGATAAAAAAAAGGATGGGAACAGACAGGAGGAATGGAGAATGTAAGCCAGGCTGACACTAGTTTTCTTCAACATTGCTGACTAAATAAGAGTAGGAAAATGCACAGATGTACAAATTGTGTGTGTGGATTTTGCTATATTTATCAGATATAAAATGGAAATTTTCCTCTATGTATTTATGTTTTCAGTCTTCTAGAGCTGTAAAAGGAATAACTAACTAGCAAAAGAGAAAAATACCACAGGCTGACGTCAAATGAATGGTAACATCTTCAGCTGATGACAGTCTACTGATAGATATGTTTCAGGAAAAACAGAAAAGGAAGGGAAAGGAGAAAGGAGAAAGGAGAGGAGAGAGGGAAGGGAAAGGGAAAGGGAAAGGGAAAGGGAAAGGGAAAGGGAAAGGGAAAGGGAAAGGGAAAGGGAAAGGGAAAGGGAAAGGGAAAGGGAAAGGGAAAGGGAAAGGGAAAGGGAAAGGGAAAGGGAAAGGAAAGGAAAGGAAAGGAAAGGAAAGGAAAGGAAAGGAAAGGAAAGGAAAGGAAAGGAAAAAAAGAAAAGAAAAAAAGAAAGGAATAATTTAAATAATGACTTGGCTTAACTCTTGGTTATATTCTATATTCTGCTTAAAGTTGGGCTGTAAAGGTGTCCATTTAATAAAACAAATGGGCTTCTCGCTATACAGTGACTGCTCCAACTTCTCTAAATCAGTGGAGCTACATCTCTGTAACCTCATTTTGGTGACAAAATATAGTGTTTATGCCAGTGATACTGCAAATATGAGTATACTGAAACTGGCAACTCAAAACAAACAGTACTGAAGGCCTTAATATGGAAATCTTCTGTCTTTCAGTATCCACAGTTTTAATTTTGCATTTTGAGGTTTTAAAATTCATTAAACTATTCTTTGCCTTATTCATTTGAGTCATTCTTCAACCTCCTTCCAGCATTCTGTTTCTGATTAATAGTTATTGAGTAGTAACACCAATAATGGGAAAATGACTGTTTTGTCCTGGAAAATTCAGCAGTCCTAATAACTGTTAGTATTTCCACAGTTGAATGGGAAGATACAGAATACAATCTGAAGTAATGCTACCCTTTTAAAATCACTCTCTAAAGAATATTGTGTTTCTTTTTCATTTTCATTATAACTGTGAGCTACTATGTTTTCTCAATAGTTTATTTTAATAAAGCTGCTATTTCTTTGTGTGTAGTAAACAATAAAGCTGATCTTTCTGCTTCAGAAGCAATCTATGCTGTAGAAATAATTAAAGCTATAATTGCACAATATACCAAAAAGAATGGTAAATTGGATAATTCAAACATCTGGGTTTGTTCACAAATGCAGTGCAGAGATCCATAAACCCATTTAGGGCAAATGCAGCCTGCTTTCTATTTAAATTCAAATGTACAGAAGAGGATGGCTATTTTTTTGTTAGAATGATGGGGTTTCAAGGTTCTTAACAATGAGGCTCAGTACATATTTCAGGTGAAACCATGGAAACAGCAGGAGCCATTTTACTCAAAATAAAAATACCACAAATGACCTTGACATTTATAAGTTGATGCTGCACGTTGTCATTTAGACTGTGAATGATGGGGAAATTATCTTGTCTTCTTTTCCAGAAGTGTCTTCCACAGAGTATTTGAAAGCTGGGGACTTCTCTCATACTCCCTTTTTATGAGTGCAAGGTAGGGAAGTAGTAAATATGTAGGAAGACATGACAAATTGTGAATGATGGCAGTGGAGCTTGAGAGAGTGCCAGTTGAAGGAATTTGTTTGCACCTGAAGACTGTAGTCTGAATTCCGTCTGAAGACCCATCACACAAAACTTGTCCCCTCAGGTAGCTGAGTGTGAATGGCTCTTTACTGTCTACTGCTGTCTCTCTGCTGTCTGTGAAGAGAGACAGAAATTTTCTGCTTTATGTATCTGAACACTATGAAACATTCCAAAATACTGCTGAATTCAAGGACTTCACCTGTTCAAGGATTGCTGGACAAAGTGGTTTCTTAGTCTATAACCCCTGCACAAAAACCTAACTTCTGCCATCTTTAAACAGTTAAAAACTGCAAAGGAATTTTGGCTTTTTGCTTCCATCTTTCTGGGAGCCGTATTTCTCTTTGTGTTTGAATTACATGCTTGTTGCTGAAACATAATTGCTGACCCAAGGCCAGCGGGGGATAGGGGTGTCAAACTTCTCAGCACAGGGCCCCTATTAACAGGGTCCTACTGGAAATCACATCTTCTGAGAGGTGCTGTCTGCCACCAATTGTCCCTGTTGTAGGACCTGCTGCCAGGGACAGGCACCTCAAGTGGTGGTCAACATATATGCTCTGTCATCTGCACACTGTGACCTGGCTCTTGCCAGTGGGGAAGAGTGAGGCAATGCTGTGTTTCAGTGGGGTTGATGTTTTGACACCTTTGGGTTAAGTTCTTTGCTGGCGCTAACTTCTTCAGAGGCACTAACCGGACGTCATGTTTGGGAGGATGGGATTGACCCTCCCAGTTCTCCAGCCTGGTCTCCTTTGAAAAGTCTGGACCATATATTTTTCCCCCAGTTATTCAGGATTCCACAGATATAGAGTCAAAGACACTCCTAAAAAGTTTTTAGATGCATGTAGGTTTTCTGTTTCTTCAAAAGATAGTAAGGGGCTTGAAAGAGGCAATAACCTGGAGGGTACCCTCTGACTTTGGACAGCATTTAATTACTTGGGTGTAGCTAACACTTAAAAAAATCCCCTTGCTGAATTCACCACTTCCCCCATCTGCTGATTCACAGAACACAAACACGTGCCAGTGGTAATTTCTGCTTACACAATGAGCAGTAAAGGAGCTAGCATTGGGGACCTTATAAGGAGAGAACTGAAATGCCTCCTGCAGCTTGGATTGCTTTCTCCAGTGGTTTTATACAGCTCTATCGAATTCACACCCTTCCTTTCAGTCTTCAACCCTCTCTTTATTGTAGTGTGAGTGCAGTCTCCATGTGTGTGTGTGCACATGTGCATGTGTTTTTAATGGTCTTCTCTTTCACTTTGTTGAGTATTATTTCTACTTCTAAATAAGAGTTTCAATACTTAAAGAAACCTGCCTTTGAAGTTTTACTTCATCTTGTCCTTATGCCGAGAGCAACTCTTCCTTCAGGTGACAGGAAGCCCATTTCCTGACATTTCAGATCCATCAACAATAGCTGCAGTGGCAACAATGACAGCCGAAAAACATCTGAGTGAAAATCTGCTTTAGAAGCATAATTTTAAGCGGGATTTCCCTTTAATTAATCCTTATTTAGGATTAATTTTACATAGAAATTTTATATGTAAAATAATTTAACTCTATTCACCACAGGTAATATTATATATTGAAAGTGAACACACTGCAGATTTTCTTATACAAACACAAGCTCTGTCCTTGTGGACCAGAAAGGTTTCTGAGGACTAGTAAATGCAATAAGAAACTCAATGTTTGCTCCTGCTTATAATGGGAGCCACAGTCCCAGCAATGTCCTATATGACTTCAAGCCCACCCTGAGAGCCTTGAGGTCACACTTGCAGTGTGTCCTTGAGCACTGCACAACTCCCAGGACTGAACGGTCCATATAGATATTACTATCTGGGTGAGAGGAGGACTGTAGTGCCTGGCTTTGCCTGGATGGATTAATTCTCTAGAGCACACTTGGGTCAACAGTCTTCCCACCCTGCTGGGTCTCTAACTTTTTTGTAACTTGTGTTATTGTTCACAGATACAACAGACAAAATAGCACCTAGCACCCAGGCCACAACCATGTTGCCAACCAGGGTGAGTGGAGGAAGGGACCAGATAGAGCCTTCTCCCTCCACAGAAGTGTGGAAACTGCATTTGCAAAAGGGACTTCAGTTCCTGAGCCCCTCTTGCTCCAGCAATGCCTTGCTCTATTCTAACCAGTATTTCTAATGAAAATTTCTCATCTTCCTGCTATGATTTGACCTTCTAATTAAAGCTAAATTGAGAATAGGTCTTCCTTAATATGTCATGACAGTAAGTATTTTACTAGTATCTGTGATCCTAAACTGAAGAGCTGCACAGGCTGGTGACTTGGCTTATCTGATAGAGAATATTGTAATTTAAAGAAGCACTGCAACAGTCACCTTCCTCTTATTGACAGCAGCAAGGCATTTGAATCACATCTGGAGGTACCAGTAGAGCCTGTAGTAGGAGACTGAGGGAGAAAAAATGGTGCTAGCTTGCTTTTCCCCTTTGAGAAAGTGCCCTTTCAGCCTGTCTCTCCTCTCCACCTGTCTGATGACACTCAGGAAACATTAGAAACACCAACCGTGCTGTGTACAGGACCCACCAGATCAATGGTCACCACATCTCCACTCTGCTGCCATTGCCCAGACGATGGATACTGGATTAGAGCCAATGCTCATCCTTTGTGGCAGCTCAACCCTATGGGTAGAACAAACCCAATAGTATTGTCCTGAACATGGGAGAATCACTTTGTCCTATAACTCAGATGAGAATTTGGGCCACCGAGATTATTGCTCAGGGCAATAGTAGGGTGATCTTAAACATGGAATGGGAGGCTGAAATTTATCACTGGATTTTGTACATAAGCCTCCGTGACTGCCATGCCTGAAAGCTTCTTTGGGTCAGCAGCTGCAGAGGCTATTGGTTGCTGAAATAAGCTTTCACAGTGCCCACATTAAAAACATGTTTTTGAGGATAAAAGGTGAATAATGTTTCAGCACATGGTTCCTCTTAGAGCATTTCCTTTGGTTCTTTTTTCAGCCTTATAAAAATAAATACATAACTTCAGGATAATTTTGCATGCATTCCTCTAAGAGATCTGCAAGTTCTATTTGTATAGGGACCCTAAGGCTGTAAAACATGCCTTGATGAGCAAAATATTTATTCCTAAAACCCAGCAAAGCCCTGCTCTCATATCTGGCATAAATCTGTTTTGAACATTGGTGCATATTTACCAGCTGCTTTCCGGGCTACTTCTTTGTATCTCTAATTTTTACACTGTATTGCTTCAGACCAGGCAATTGTGAATAGTTCATGAATAGCTCACTACATTCCTTTCTGGTTTTCATATTCTAAGTAGAGAATTCGGTTTAAGTGCTGGAGATGTACAGTAGCCCCAGGGCTTTGAAATGGCTTTACCACTCCAGATGTAGGAAATAGAAGTCTTATGGACTTATCTCAGAGTATAATTCTCCTCATTGCAGCAGTTTTCTCCTTTTTCAGGTCTACTGAAACAGGGGGAACCTAGCCTCTGTACTCACAACTGAAGAACATTTTTAATATTCTCAAATTTACTGAACCAATTACACTGTTGTATTTTAGATGGCAATGTATTTTGTGAGAGTCTATTCTCATCACTCCTTCTTGTGTTAATCTTATTTTGTGCCATCTATATTATTCTAGGTTCAATTACTTTGTTGCCACTTACCAATTACACTTTCTCATTATTTTATTTAAAATCATCAGTTCTGAATTACATGCCTTTTCACTGGACAAATGCTCTTTCCATTTCTGTAAAGACACAAGGGCTGATTGCAGGCGGCACACTGCTGACTCCCATCTGAGGTGACTGGCGGAGGTGACACCTTGGAGCACCAATTCAGAGACACTGGCACAGTCCAGAAAGGTATATTTTAATGTGACTACCTCTGGACACACAGTGATTTACTTAGAATCTTGCAATGAGATTGATTTTTTCTTGTACTCTGTTTAATGGTTCATTATAGACTTTGTGGGATTTTTGGTGGTTTGTATTAAACTCCCTACATTCTGTAGTTAGTAGTGTTTGTGGTCAGGGTACACTGCAGTACACAGCAGACTAAAAGTCTATGGTGTCACGGTAACTAGGATTGGGGGATGGTGACCCAGGAGTTCCCAGACATTTTTACGCTCCTGTGTACTGACTTTTGGAGAGGATATTTTTACTCAGTGGCATTCTTCCATGTTTCTTCTATTGTGCCATTGTGGCACTAATATTTTGTGATTCTGACAGTGTGTTTCCCCTGAGAGAAACTAATGATCAGGTGGGGGAAAAAACAATGAGCAAATGTTCTATTTTAATTCATAATTTTGAATTTGTATATGGGCAAGGAACTCGTACAGATTCAAACTGTTATTTCAAAGCATTTTGACTTTGTTACTTAACATTTAAAACTAGGACACTTAAAAGCATGTAAGTGTAAAGAGGAGAATGATGTTTAAGGATGGTTAAGGTCATAATGCATATATTAACCAAATATAAATGCATTAGCTTATACGTGATACAGAATTCTTGCCAAAAGGATACTGAAAGATGACATTGAAATAAATCAGCAGATGCTGAGAAATGAGATCTCTGAGAATGAGAGTGAGAGGGAAATCTGGTTTAGGCTTTATTCATGGCTTTGATCCTGGGTTCAAACAGGCTTCCACACTTTCAGATGAATGCTTGTATCATTTTAAAAGCAGGGTGTGGTAGAGGAACTGGGACTTTTGGGGAAAAACTGTGAACATAAAGAATGAAATGGCATAGAAAGGCACAGTACAACACACTTCTTCCCCTCCCACATAGACTGGGTGAGTATCTCACATGTCCTTAATGCCTGACACTGCTGTGGCAGTAGGGAAAAAACCAAAAATGACTTAAAACCATAGGCATAGATCTTAGGAAACTATTATAGGCACTAAAAGTGCTTTTGCATTCAAGGCATATAGCATATCTCATTTTATTGCCGCTGGGCTATGACAGCCCTGTATACATTCCTAACAAAATACTCTGGTGTTTAATAATCTGGTATATCTTACTTGTAAATAACTTGGGGGAAAAAAGATACCTTTGATGATTAGCTGGTGGATTATCTGCCTTTAGATATTCCTTGCTTAGGGCAAGAGTGCAGCACTGTGCTGCAGGGTGAACGGTGGCTCAAAGCTGCCCAGAGACTCAGCACCCTGAGGTGTTTGAGTGAGGTGCTCCAGTCCTGCTCCAGAGTGGAGGAAAGGGCCTGCTCCTCTTCTCAGCACAAGGACAGAGAGCCTTCACATCTCTTCTTGGAACTGAGGGACTGCTCATACAGAAGTCCTGTGCTGACTCTGAAAGCTTCCTGCATCCTCCCTCTTCCCTCTGCCCTACCAGACAAATTCCTAGCACAGTCTGACATGTTCCAGGAGTGGGAATTATTTTGCCTCCTAGTTTGTCACTTAGATACAATCTCTAGAGGTTAATGGCATGTAGTGAAAGAAAACATGCTTTAGTCTCTCCTTGTTTCTTCTATGCTCTCCTATTTTTTTTTAATTTTATTCCTTTTGTATAAGGAACAACTGAGACATTTTACACTTAAATTTATTTTTCAAAATAAGAGTTTTTCTGTGTGCACTTGCATAGGAGACAAACATAAATAATCACAAGTTAGACCCACTTTTCTGATGCTCAACTAGCTTTTTCAGACAAACACACTTAAACATTGTATTTTTGCTTACACAGTTACCTCACGTAGACTCCCTGTAACTTACCTCTTGAGACTTGGCATCTTCTAAAAGATTACAGTAAGCCTCTGAGAAACATCACTATAACTAATACAGGTGGCATAGCCTTTATCCTGCGACTCTTTGCTCCCACCACCCTGGCCCCACTGTAGATCATGATGCTGCTCCCTGGGTGGGAGGGCATGGCACAGGGCAACCTATAATGTAGAACAATGACTTCAGTGAGAAAAGGTAGCCCTTTCTTCTCTGATATGTACAGTTTCAGTGCTGACAGCTGTCAACCCTGAATCTAACCATTGTTTCTGAGACTGCCTTTTCTTCCTTTCCCCTATTGCTTTGCACCTCCCTGGCATTCATGGTTTCTTTATTTCATTCATGAAACTGTAGCTAGCTCTTCTCTGGAGACCAAGAAACATTAAGGTGAATTTATCTAAATGGTATCTGACTGTGGTTAAGCTCATTTCTCATACTAAATGAGCTCTTTAGTTTAGGATCTGCTGTTATGAGTGCTCTCTCTTACAGCTCAAATAAAAATAATGAGCTGCTGCCTCCCAGCAGTGAGCTGCCCTCGGGAGCTCATTAGGACACTAGCTTGGTGAGGGTCCCTGAGGAGTGAAGTTACTTGTCCTTTCACTTCATGCTTCCCAATGCTCACACTCCAGGAGGACATCAAGCCCATTAAACTCCTAATGAACATCCTGTTTTGCTTACTGCTTTATTAATATTAGGCTGGGAATGAAGAGCAGATGTTGCCCAAAAATGGCAGCAGTGTTAGGCAAAAGGGGAAAGAAGATAAGTGTGTTGATTTATTGCACCTGTGGCATGGCATCGAGTGGAAAACCTGTTGGGAAATGTGAAATACTAAAGGAAAAGCAGAGCCATCTCACACCCCCTTCAGCTGAGTTCTTCCCTCTCTTTGTGGCCTGGAATAGATCAGGCTGAGGCACCTTGTTGGGTGTCAACAGCTCCCTGGATTAGCAAGGACATTTAAAGCATCAAATTCATCACAGCTGAAGTGTGACCTAAAAAAGATGGTGT
Organism: Melopsittacus undulatus; assembly: GCF_012275295.1. Taxonomy (NCBI): domain Eukaryota; kingdom Metazoa; phylum Chordata; class Aves; order Psittaciformes; family Psittaculidae; genus Melopsittacus; species Melopsittacus undulatus. The sequence goes on from NC_047527.1 coordinate 34,391,917, forward strand.
CTTCATAGATATTTTCTTCTCTTCTGAAACTGACAGAGCTCGTGAGACCAAGACAGCCTGCATTAAGGAACCTCTGCTCATGGTTACTATTCCTCTGAGAGGGATAGTAGCAGAGTAGAACAAGAGCAGCTGAGAGTGCTGTGCAAGTGATCACCACCACAGCAGAGGCAGCTCACATAAGTAGAAAGGAGGTTGTCAGCTGGGAACATAGGAACTGTTAAGATGAAGGGTCTGTCTTCCAGTGGTCCTAACTGAATAATGTCTTTTGCTAACACATATAAATCAAAAGTAGGATGTCAGCCCATGTCCTTAATCTAGCAAAATGGGAATTAAGTTCTTTTGCAGTTGTAGCCATAAACAGACCATTCTGCAACCCTAATTGATTGCTTTGTGCTTGAGTGATATCATATATTTTGAATTCATTATGGTGAAATTTTAAAAGCAGAAAGTTTGAATAGTAAGTCTTATACATTTGTATTTTATTGTGAAGTTGGGTACCATAATTGCACCTTCTGTAATTAACCTGTCAAGTGAATACAGTAATAATGATTTCTCATTCATCACTTGGCACTGGATGCTCATACCCACTGCAGACTACAAATACTCTCTTTGCTGAACTAACCTGTTATTTAAGTTATTCAAAGCCAAAAGTAAGCAGGGAAGCCACACATTTTGGCACCTGTACTCAGCTGGAATAAATTCCTGAGACAAACAACTTCACCTAGTCTTAAGCACAATTTTATCTCTTGATAGGTTTGCTACTTTGGAAAGAATTGAAATTGTACCTGTTTTCAGGCTTTAGTGTTTGCAACTGTGATGTTATTCTGTAATAAAGTCTTCAATGATTCTCCTTTTCTGCAGGCTAAACAACCCCAACTCCCTCAGGTGCTCCTCATAAGACTTGCTCTCTAGAGCCTTCACCAGCTTTGTTGACCCCCTTTGGATGCACCTTTATGTCTTTCTTGGAGTGAGGGGCCCAGAACTGAATACAGTATTCAAGGTGCAGCCTCACCAGTACCAAGTACAGTGGGATGTTTACTTTCCTAGTCCTGCTGGCCACACTATTTCTGATGCAAGCCAGGATGCTGTTGACCTTCTTGGTTACCTCAGCATACTGATGATTCATATTCAACATAGGAAAAACTAAGTACTGCTTTGGCTGTGTTGAGTTTAGCTACTTGAGTGCTGAGCAAACACAAGAGGTATCAAGCAGAAGCTTGATAAAAATTAAAAATAGTACCCTATGAAACTATCTTATCCATCAGGATTATAAATAAGTAAACAAATGTGGTCTTTTTTTTTTTTTTTTTTAAGGAAGGGAAACAAATCAAGGGTAAATCCTCAATCCTGCCAGAAAGCACTAGCTGTTCAGAAATGTCTAGGATATTGTACTTCTTTGGTGTATTCTTCGGCATTATTTTATGGTAAACTTGGAGCAAAAAGAGGAATACCTCATCAGCTCACCCTGCCTCAAACCACAGCAAATGTCACCATTTGCAGGAATACCTAGATTTAGTACTAGATCTTTAAAATCAGAGTTGGGAGAAAAAACAGTGCAATTCGTAACACTACACAAACTGAGAAGGGGAGTAGGAAGAAACTCTGTGAGGATTAAACATCAAATTTTTCCTGCACTAGCACAGGTTTTGTGCATGTTTCCCACTTTCGGAGATAGTCTGCATTGGAGACAGGACCCTGGATAAAATAGATCATCAGGTGGCCGAGCTTTCTATTTTCATAAATCATTAAATAAATAAAATAATCACTGTGTCCTTTCTTCTCACTTTGCAGCAGACGCTAAAATTGAGGTCTCGTCTCCGGGATACTTCATGACCGCGGTGTGTACCGCAGACACCCCGAATGGTGCCTGGGGCTGACCACTGTGCCTGTATCTCTTGGGGCACTCCGCTGACTTTCTCAGCCACCGCCGCGAAGCTGCGGCGCTCGGCAGCTCCCACGGGAGGGAGAGCCCCGACACCGGGCAGCCGGTCGTAAAGCCAGCCCTGCCCCCGGGCTCACCCTCCAGGAGGGGCTCCACAGGCTCTTGCATGGGGGTGTTACTAGGGCTGCCGCTCTGCCCGGTCGGTGCAGGCGCGACTGTCGCTAAGCCTCTTCGCTGTCAGCTACGAGGGGAGACTGGAAGAGGGGCGAGTGCCAGGCGGCATCGCCCAGCCTTGCCCGGCCCGGCGGCGGCAGCTGCCGCGCCTGCGCTCCACTGAACCGCCCGGGGAGGCGGAGGCGGCCGAGGGGGACCTGGCGTTGGGTGACGGGCGCGGGGCCCCGCTGGTTGCCAGGCTCTGCCGCCTCCCGCTCCGCAGGCACGGTGAGTAGCCCCGTCTTTCCTCCCCGCCGCAGCCGGGAGGAGGGAGCCCGGTGCGCCCCGCCGGCTCCCCCCTCTGCCGACACCGGGGGTCGGGGGAGAGCAGCCTCTGGGGCCCGGCTGCCCGGTCTGCCGCTACCTCCCCTGCCCTCCCTTCCATGCTGCTGCACCGAGCAGAAGGCGGCGGGGAGACAAAAGCGGACAAAGGAGGCAAAACGCGTGTTTCGCTGCCGGGTAGGCAGGGCTGCGCATCACTGGTCGCTCGGCGGTCCCGCATGTCCGCGGGCTCGGGGAGCACCCAGGAAAGCTTGGGAGGAGAGGTCGGCCCCGGGGTGCTGCCTTCTAGGGTGCTCGCCTCCGGTGCCCGGTATCGGCTTTGTTCCCCTCTCCTCCGTCAGCTGCCGCTCCCTGGGCCGCCGAGTTGTAGCGGAGTATTTATTTCAGCGTGTTTATTTTTAGGCTGGAAAATAAAAGGCTTGGCACGGCGACCTCTGGTTGTCGCATCCGGCGCCTAATAAAAGGGTCGCACTCTGGTCGAGGCCCAAGGACGTGTGTGTTAGCCCCTGTTCTTATGTAAATCCGTGTTCTGACCCCAAGGACGCGGTCCCTGGGGCACTCCCGCGACCCTCCTCCCGGTGTGGGCAGTGGGCACTCCCCGGACCTCAAAGCAGCCCGTGGTGTCGGGTCGGCAGAGAGCGGGACTGGGGTGGTGGCGCAAGGGGCGGTGGGGCCGGCGCCGCTGACCTCCCGTGCTTGCTCTCCGCCCCGCAGATCGGCAGCACCCCCCGCAGATCGGAGCTCTGACACCGGTGTCGGCGGCGCGGAGAGAGGAGGATGCGGTCGGCGGAGCGGCAGCAGCGGCAGCGGGCGGCATTCCCCCGCGGCGGGCGGGCTGGCCGCGAGGCCCCGGCGGGCAGCTGCTGAGCGCGGCGCCGCGGGCATGCTGCGGGGGGGGGCAGGAGCGGACGGCAGCGGAGCGAGACTGAGGGAGGATGGAGCCACAAAGAACTTTGTCTGACACGTGCGGCTAGGGCCACCCCTTTCCCTCCCTCCTCCCCTCCCCGCTATGTTGCGCTCCTGCCGGGCCCCTCAGCGCGCTCGACGCACGGCGGCGATGGAGCCTGCCGGGTTCCTCTGAGGCCGCGGCCGGACCCAGCATGGCCTCTGCAGGGACCCCGGCGCAGCGGCGCCCCGGGGCGGAGCGGCCGGCGGTGGCGGCGGGGGGCCGGGAGGAGACGCCGCGGAGCCACAGCCTGGCCGCGTCCGGTGGGGCGGCACCGCTGGGCCGCGGGGCCGCGCTCGGCTCCGCCCTGGCGGCCAGGGGGGGCGGCGGCGGGACCCCACCGAGCCCCGCCGCGGGACCGGCTCCCGAGGACGAACGGGGCGGGAGCGCCAGCGGGAGCTTCCCCTGGAGGACGGAGCGGGGCCGGCCGGCGGTGACCGGGCTGTCCCCCGGGCCCCCGCTGCCGCTGCCACCGGTGCTGCTGGCGGGCCCTCCGGGCAGAGCGTGCCTGCGGGCTGTGCTGGCAGACTCGCGCTTCTTCCTGGTGTGCATGTGCTTCCTGACCTTCATCCAGTCCCTCATGGTCTCCGGCTACCTGAGCAGCGTCATCACCACCATCGAGCGGAGATACAGCCTCAAGAGCTCGGAATCAGGGCTGCTGGTCAGCTGCTTTGACATTGGGAGCCTGGTGGTGGTGGTCTTCATCAGCTACTTTGGGGGGCGTGGACGGAGGCCGCTCTGGCTGGCTGTAGGGGGGTTTTTCATCGCCCTTGGGGCTGCACTCTTCTCCTTACCTCATTTCATCTCTCCGCCATACCAGATCCAGGAATTGAACTCCTCTGTCAGTAATGAGGGCTTGTGTGTGACTGGCAATGGTACCGCCAAAGAGCAGTGGGAGTCGCCAGCCTGTGTCAAGGACTCCGTCGGAAACGACCACTCTCTCTATGTAGCTTTATTCATTTGTGCTCAAATCCTCATTGGCATGGGCTCCACACCCATCTATACCTTGGGACCAACCTACTTAGATGACAATGTCAAGAAAGAAAACGCCTCGCTTTACCTAGGTAAGGCATCTATGAACCAGGGTGCTTCAAAGGCTGAGCCCCAGATCTCTCTGAGGGACCAGTTGCAGGTACTGCTGCCCTGTGCTTTCTGAACAACATCCCTGCTAAGCTTTCCTTCCATCGTGAGCTGTTGAAGTAAAATTGCCATGCTTTCCTGTTTTCAAAATATTTGGGGAGTGGTGAACCACAGTGACAAGCGAAGCTAAGGTGGTGGGTGTAGAGGCTGCTGGGCTCTCATGCTCCTGCATGGGGAACAGGACGCCAGAGAAGGTTGGCTTCTCTGGCACTTTTCAGCACTTGACATTAGCAGGTGGTGTGTTCAGAAAGCAATGTTAAAGTTTGCCATGCCCCTTCAAGTTTCTTTTTGCTAATGCAGAAGCTGTATATTCCTAAATTTTGGTCAGGGTGCCTCAAGCCTGGAGTCTCTATGATGTTAATGTTTTTTTGAGAGATTTTGGCATGCTTTGTTTTACTTTCCCAGCATTCGTTTAGCTAACAGTGAATTTCGGCTGGCATTGATAAGTAAACTGGCAAATCAAAAAGAATTAAAAACCGATAAAACAGCAAGTAAAACCTTTAAGAGCTCGGTTAACAAGATGTTAAGGGACACAGCAAAATGACAGTCCAGTCTGGCACCTGGCTTTCGACAGGTACAGACAGGTCTCTACTGATAGTTGTGTTCTTATCACAGGAGAAAGGGGTTTCTCAGAGAGCTGGATACTAAACTTTTTTGGAGTTTCAACATGATAATGAGCACCATACATTTTTGATAGCTTGTGCAATACATAAGAAGATTGACTGTTCCATGACTTTGCATTAGTATCCTGCAGGATTCTGTAAGAAATTAACCTCACATACTCCGTCAAATTCTTTTCAATTAAGGAGAGGCACTTATGGGGCTGAGAGCTGCCAAGGGCTTTTGGATGCTCAGCATTACTGTATGCAGTTCAGCTTACTCTGATTTTGTGATAACAGTGAACATAATCATTCCATGTAAAACAGACATGCATGAAAGGAATACACTCAGGAGTGTGTGTGTGTAATTACTTTATTAAGTGAAAGTAGTGATCCAGATGGGTATTTTTATTCCTTTTGACCTGTTGTTCAGCAATTTGTCTGTTCCCTGAACCGTTTTAAATCTGTACTTGGTCTATGTGCCGTGTCTTGAGAGAGCCTGAGGCACTTTCAGTTTTCAGAAGGAGGGAGAGGTATCAATCTGGTTTTTTTTTCTGTTGTTTTCACAGCATTGGTAATCTGCACAGTGAAATACTTGTCAAAGTGTTTTTGCTGTCTTCCCTCTGAGAAAGGTTAAGTGGTACGGAAATATAGATTAACCTAGAATCAACTTTATTGGCAGTATGAAAAAGCAAAGCATCTCATTGGTGAGGTTAGCAATTGTAGTTTGGAGCAACAGAAATGAGGCTGAAACTTTTACAAATAGATCCTCAAGCACATGGGAGAAAAGGAAATGGAAAAGCTGTAGGTGAGAAATGAAGGTTAAAAGTGATAAACTGGCGAGGAGGAGGAAGTCCTTACCAAAGGGGGCAGCAAGGTCAGTGGTTGAAATCCTCACTGTGCTGGCTACAGAAGGGCTTCTAGAACAGGAAATCGTAATCAAGTGACTCAGGTAACTGTTAACTGTATCAAAGATCAGCCTTAAAGTTAACAAAGGTAAAAGACACCAGCAGCTGTTGGAAGGCTATTATGTGACCCTTTACCTGACAGGCACTGAAGGCAGCTTTGATCTATACTGAGAGTCCCCTTGTGGAGCTGAAATTTGTATGTTGTGATTCAAAAGAGTAACGATGAAGCACCTGGCTACAGTATATATGAAAAATTGATGTCTGATTGTAACCACAGGGGGAGGAATTAAACACAAAGCATGTTTAAACATTGAGTAAAATGTGCCATCACATCCGTTCAGTCTTTAAGCTACTCAGGGCTAGAAGTGATGTTGCTTCCCATTGGAAATCTTTTTTAAACAGTGTGAAATTCTAAGTAAACTTTTAACTTTTTCATATTTAAGTATTTGTCTCACTATAAGCTTAGGCAAATGACTCAGGGGCAGGAATAAAGTCTGAGTTCTGTAGAAAAAAAAAAAAAGAAGAACATTGTTTGCCATGTTGATGTGAGCAAACATGTTTTTTTGGAGCTTCTCAGTGGTTTGGAATGTTTCCTGTTCTCGAGGAGAGGGATTTGTGGACGGCTGGCAGCCCAGCTGGGTACAAGGATAGGATAGAGGCGGCTAGGGCATGGCGCTGCAGGCCAGCTACCATGGTATGATTTTATTACTGGGGCTAACTATGCACATGATGTCAAAATGTAAAATGTATGCATGCATGTAGGTGTGAGCTAACAAGGAGTCTTGGAGTGGACCATGGGAGCTGAAGTTTTGAAAAGAGAAGAAAGCCTGTTGAAACAGATCCCAGTCACACTGATACATATGTCTGAGTGAGGACAGTTCGTCTAAAAAAAGTAACCCCTAACACGAAGTGGAAGGTCACTAACATGTTTGTGATCATGCTGGCATTGCATTCTATGGCTTTTTTATGTCAAAGAAAAGTAGCATATATAAACATGTGTTCAGATGAGAAACATTTGTTTACAAGTGTGCACATGATGAAAGTTCCATTGAGCTGCAGAACTGGAGAGCTTTTCAATCCTGCAAGTGTGTCCACTAAGCGTAGGTCAGTAAAGCCGCCCTGAGTATTACTAATCCTGATCCTACAAAAACTCACCTTATGTGGCTGTGGAAGCTATCTTATTTATTTTCCAAGTTAATCCAGCTCAGGGCTCGAGTAGCAATAGCATATCCTCTTAAGTGTAGGCATGCAAGCTCCATGTGGACAGCTGTTTTAACATTCCTGGTTGGAAGTCCTGCTCTCAAAAAACATATTTGATGCTTATACATAGTCTCTTGGCTGGCTACACTTAAGTCCATCTGTCAGGGTGGCACAGGGCCAGCTTACAAGGTGTTATGTCATTTTTAGTAAGACAGAGGTGCCAAACAGAGATGTGTATTTGGACTGCCTGAATAGCAATGTTCATGCTCACTCTTCTGTGGCATGTTTCTTCCTTGTGAAGGCAGTGCCGTCTCCACGTCCTCCTGCCCCTTAAGCCTGGCAGTACTTTGATGCCTCGATCTAACTTTGGGAAAATGTACGACATCAGGCTTGGAAGCAAGTGGTGATTGTAACAGGTGCCTAGGAAATACTAGAACTGGCTCCCTTAATCACAGATAATCCAAAATGGAAGTTACACTCTTTCTATAAAAACTGGGCAATCACTAAATAGTTCTTGTCTTCTTCTAAGGTCTCTTCCTTCTGTGCTCAGTTGTGCCATAGCATGTCTGTTGTCGGCTGCCTGATGTGTGCATGTTTTCCTTTTGATTAATTAAATTAAATTAATTGCAATTTAATTTGGAGTTGAATTGGACTTCACAAGTCTTGGTGTTTCTGCTACTTGTTAGATTCTAGCACTTAAAATACAGCATGCTTTCCCTAAAAACTATTTTTTTTATATTGTAGGGAGCCAGTAGTTTGTCTTGAATGTGAGGTTTCCTTGTGATTGTATCATGACTTTTAAAAGCAGTTCCTTAAAATTAACTGTGGCACTTGGAAAGGGAAGTTTTATTAGTGGCATTGCAGTGCCTGAATAACTTTTAGATATTTTGCTTCTTTTGCAAGTGAGTATTATAAAAAAGGTATTTACTTTGAAAGTTTATGCATAGAAAGGCAATATTTGGTTTTACAGAAATATTTTAGCATTCAGGAGTGGCTTTCACCAGTACCCCAAGAATGACTAGTAGATAAATTAGTCATTGTGCTAAGGATGTTTTATTTCAGTTTCCAGAACATTATAGGTTAGGATATGATGAGAAAAGTGTTTAAGTTGGTTTAATTTCATGCAAACTCTCCATAGTTTGGGGAACAAATTGTAATTACAAAATGCAAAGATAAAGCTTTTATGAGATCAGAGCTGGAAAATTGCATAAACCTGTCTAAGTGGGTTTGCTACAGATAATGGCTTGAGAGCCAGGGAGGTAAAATGATTTTCTGACCTGGAAAAAGAATAAATATTTAGACTAGCTCCAAAAATATTTTGGATCTGGCTCTGTTTTCATGAGGATCATTTGTGGGTTGCAGTTTATAGCATTAGGTAAACTGTTTCACTGTGACTGTATTCTGCTTGGAAATCACCTTCTAAACAGTGTTTTTCAGCAGGGTGTTCTGTGTACCCCACATATCTTTTACAGACTTACCCATAGCCTGTATATATGCGTATATGTTGATCGTATTTATTGTATTTCTAGTTAAATCTACCCCTATATCCATGTCCCACCTGGAAGAAGAGAGCAGGAATAATTTCACATACTCCCTAAGACACCCACGATCTCTGCCTGCTGGGTCTCAGGGCAGATCCAGCTGTTACAGAGCTGGGCCATAACATGCCATTGTCTGCATATTTGCACAGGAAGCACTGGATATTTGTTTCACTTTGATTCGTTTTGGTCTGGCCACTTCTGGGGTTACGGATGCCACTGGAGAACAGGAGCTGGAACCTGCTAAGGGCACCTCAGTCCTCTGTATGGATGCTGCAAGATCACTGAGGGTTTCCAAGGCAGGATCAACTTTCTGGATGAGCAGAAGGGACTGCCTGGAAGCAGTGAAATGGCTGATCAGCATTTCATTTTATTCTCATTATTTAGCCTCTGACCACTTGTGGTTTACATTGAATATGCTTCCTAGTTTCCTACAGGGTTTTTTCAGCATTGATCTCTATAATTGGTAAACTATACAGACATAGTGTATTTATTTTTACAGCATGCCTGTGAGGAGGCAGGATTTTATGAAACAAAAATTGAAGAAAAAGGGCATGTTTTTTCATTTGCTGTATTTCCCTTGTAAAAGAGCAGTGTGCTGAGCTTATCTCTCATATACAGGATCTGAGCTTATTTGGTTGAAAGCCACATCTTCGTGTATCTATATGCTAACACTAAGACTTGCCCTATCAGCAGTCTTTTTTGTACAAGCACATGCTTTCTTTGTTTGCACATTCTGCTGGGTAGAGGTAGTTGCAGGCTGAAAGCACAGTGCTCTTGCCTGGGCATAGAGAGCATCATGACATGCAGGTAAAGTGACTGCAGGTCTGTTTGTGTACACAGGTTGTACTGTTTTCCCACACAAAATGATTTAGAGGGTACAATATTGTGCTTCTCTGGCATTTCTGTAACATCTTTTTGTTAAAACACTGATCAGGTGCCAGGCATGGCTCCTAATAATTATTTAAAGTAGCACTATGCAATTTTGTTTTCCTTTCCTATAACTGAGGAAACAGAAAGGATAAATTGTACTTTTCCATTTTAGTCACCTGCTCTATAGGTGGACTCACACTTATTTTCTTTTCGATAGTATAATCCTAGATACCATTTTCGTAAGCATTTAGAGAAGGTGGGTTTCTATCTCTGTGTAAGCAGTGTGTGCATGCAGTGAGTTCAGTGAAAGGTTGGGGCAGCCTTTCCTCTGTTTTTCTGCCTGAGGGATTTAGTGTCATGAGTGATATACCTTCCCTTGCTTTGCCAGTGTCATATTCTTTAGGGATGCTTTCTGCATCTCTTGCATTGTGACCTTGCCATGAGCTATGTCATTGTTCACAAGCAGCTGTATTGACAAAACATCGCTTGAAGTGAATAGTAAAATATGCTTTGCCCTTCATAGGAGCAAGAAGAGACTTATGCGTATACTTTCCTGTTAGTCCATTTCTTTTATGCTGGAGAAGAAAAACTGAGTTGGATCCAGAGGTCTGAAACTCACTGAAGTCCCAGGCTCAGTTGTTTTCTTTGCTTAGCACCTGTTTAAATGCTTCACATATCATTTCTAAGGCTGACAATACCTTGAACTTGGGAATGTTATTTTCTCAGGAAGCAGCTCCTTTCTTCTTTGGTGAGCTCTGCAGCAGGGCTGGTTTGCGTAGACAAGCATCTGAACCTGCCGTGGTCCCCAGAGAAGCTTGGAAACTTAGATGTGAGAGTGGCCATTGAGTAACAGCTTGTTTGTACCTTCTCCCAGGAACTGAAGGCTTGGAATCTAGTGTCTGATTACCCTAGGGCTGGAAACTTTAGCTGTCTGCTGGATACACTGACTATTTTGTAAAGGGTCACTGTAACTACTCCTCTTGCAAGTGGATTAGAGATGCTTTGTGTTTCATGTATTTTCACTTAACTTTCATTCAGTGACTGCCTCACCTGGGAGGGCTTAATTGCAGTGAAAAGCACTTATGTAGTCAGAAGAGAGGAGGCAGGATTTCTTTCTATCTACCGTCATTCAGAGATATATAAGTTTCTGTCTTGGCTGTGCAGGGAACACAGGCCATTATATAACCGAGGTTTGATCTGCTGTTTCATCCTGAAGGCCAACAGCTAAAAATTCAAGTTTTAAAAATAGGTAAATGGATTTCATCCATGGATTTTAAAAGAGAAGTAAACAACTGTATTAGACTCGAGTCTCACGCTGTCTTTTTAATCCTATTTTATGTGTTTTTTACCCTGATAGCACTTTCAAAACCCCTTGTTACTTGGGAAGCATGAACTCAGCTTTCATTTTTTGTTGTTTTTACATGCCTTTCCTATTTCTTTTGAAAAGAGCTGAGAAGTTACCGTGCAGAAATGACGCAAACTTGTACTGGTCCCCTCAGGCAGTTGTTCCCTATGGGGGTCAAAGTAAGTGTTAACGCTGTCTGGCACTGCTGATGGATGTGGTGGTGCCAGATGGACTCTGAGGGCAGGGCAAGCCATTGCCTGCCTTCCTGTGAATCCTTGACAGAGCTGTCAATTTCATCTCCAAGTCCAAGGGTGCCTCTGCAGCATCCTATAGCAGCTACAGGGGATGCTGGGAGTCATTAGAGCTGTAATCTGAAGGCACTCAAGTGACACAGTCAGAAGAGGGAAATGTTTTCCCCAGGAAGCCTCTAGGAGGAATGGTTCTGCGCACGGAGCAAACATCTGAGTCCTGGTGTCCGTGCTTTTATTCAAGCACAGTGGTGCTTTTAACACAGCTCACTTGGACTATCTGGACACATGGGCTGGAGCTAGCGAAGTTGACAACAGACAGCTCTGCAGTATGCATGCAAGCTAATTTCACTTGTCAGTCAGATCCATACCCCAACTCCTTCCAAGTGCCGAGAATATAACAGGGCATTTCCTGTGATGGGAAAGAGTATGTCAGCATCTGGCAGCATGGGGAAGTATAGGCTGTGTCCTGCTTTGCTGCTGAAGAGTTAGGAGTTTGGGCATCTGTTGTGCTGTCACAAGGCCAGAGATTCATTCACACTGCATGGCATTAACGGGAGAGCTAGGAAACCCCAGCCTGTCCTCTTCCCTTATCTTCTGCCACAGGGAATTTGTTCATACCTGAGGAATTGGGAAGTGTGAACCCAGAAGCTTGAGTGCTATTTTACGCTGCCATTACATCCAATAGTTTAATCTGAAAGTACTAATTCTCATGTAGGTAAACAGCTTACTTGGCAACAAACACAAAACATCATACTCTGGTAGGAATTGCATTTTATGGTGAGTTTGGAGGAGATGTGGTAGAAAACATGTTTATTTTTACTTGTGATTTGAACAAGTAGATATGAAAATTATTCAAAGAAAATAAACAAACTATCACATGAAGTATTTGCAAAGCAGTACTGCATGCCAACTAATGATATGCTGCTGTGCTGTTTCTATTTCAGCACAGGTTCTTTTTCAGCAGCTTGTTTTCTTTTTGTTAGTCTGCTGGGGTATTTTTGGGATGCTTCCTTTTTATTGCATATATTGATGTTGAAACTTTCTTTACATTGCACCATGCACAGTAGCACCTGAATCTGATGGTTACCCCCTGTGTCTTTTATCACTGATGCTTCCAGGATTAGAATTAAAGCCTCAAGAATGTCTCAGCATTGATTTTCTTAAAATCTAGTGCTCCACTGAAACCAGCTACCAGCTCTTCAGTTCTCTGAATTCAGTAAACTTTTGTAAATTAGCAGCTACTTTCCATATTTAGGTCTGTTTTGAAGCAGCTTCTTCTAAGTGATAAAAAGTATATGCTGGATGGTTTCTTCTGTGATTGTATACTTTCCTTCTGGATTAATTAAGATACCCTCTAGAGTCAGAATATTTCAGATAATCCATATATTAGGTAAGTGGATCTTCTGATAACTTCTGATTTGCTGTTTGATACTCAAGCTGTAGCTTACATTGGTGTTTGTCACAGATTTGTTCACAGCAGTTGACTTCAGGTGCCATATAGACACTGCTGAAGTCAAGTGCTCTCAGTCACACCTTGGTTCCCACTTCTCCTTTTTGTTCCATCCCTCATTAGATGAAAGTCTGAATACCTGACCTTCCCAGAAGTCATTTTAAGTAATGTGTTTTTATAGATAAACCAAAGTAGACAGGGAAATAGTTGCAAGCACACTGTGGTGGTTGTTACCCTATAATTACTCAGAATGTGTCAAACAAGCCTCATTTGTGTCTAAGAATGTCTAAAGGAAGTACTGTTTAAGATAATATCAGATGTTGCTATGTGTTAAACTTTCCCTGTACTTAAAGAGATATTGGTGTATGCAGGTGAGCTGTTGGCTCAGTAGACTTTGCTATGTGTAAGACAACTGAAAACACTACCTTTTCCATTAAATGTCCCCAAGTAATCAGCTCATAGATTCAGAGGTCAAACCACATGAAATTCATGAACAGAAGGTGCTGGCTAGGTAGGATTTTTTAGCTGAAGAAAAACAAGGAAAGGTGAAGGATGAGGAGAGTATAGTGCCAGTGATGTGGGACCAGCAGTGCCTCCATGGTGCAGTCCAAGGTGGTGGTGGCCAGAGCCAGAAGGGGCTCAGGACCATGGGCATCTGCCTGGGCCACTTCCAGGTGTAATCTATGGGAAGGACTGAAGCTGCTGTAGGTGACTGTGAAGTCCAGGAAAGCCCCTGTCCAGGCTGGGGAGTTTTGGGGAGAGCAGAGAAGCTTTGCCTTTTGCCTATGTTTTTTTTTTTCACACCTGCCCAGCATTTCCTGCTATTGCCCAACATGCCTCTCCATGCTGTTCATCAATCCCTGCCATTTCAGTAGCTGTAATTTGAAAGCAGTAACAGAAGAATTTGCCACGTTGGGATTTTTAATATGAATTTGCATTTCTGTTTGTAGCTTCACCCTGGTGAATGAAGAAGAGGCTTAATAGAGAGTGTAACTTTCTGGAGTGCGAATAACTTCAGTAATAACCCTCCCATTTAAATTAAGTAAAAAATTCGAGGAAGACCAATACAAAATATTAGAGTCCATAATGTCTGTAAACAGGATGATGAATTTATATCAACTTGATTTAATACAGCTATCTAGTGACAGAAATAGAGGGTATCCCTAAGGATATTTTATAGTCATGGGGGAATTTAGATAACACATGGGCTTTTGAGTCTGCAGTATTGTAGTGCTGAGGCACACAGATTCAGGCATCTATTTGGTAAGTTACATAATTGGCCTAAAATAGGAATTTCAGAAAACTGTTTCTTCTGCTAATAGCATGACTGAGGGAAGGAATTGGCATTTTTGGGTTGTTTGAAAAAAGTAGGTGTTAGTTTGTTACTAAACCTGCATTGTGTTATTAGAGGAATTTAAGTCCTGCTGCACAAGGAGAATAAAAAGGCTCAGAACTCAGCACTGTACCATTATAATGCGATGCCATGCTGTAAATAATTTCTCAAAAAACATAGCTGAGGACTGAATTGATGCTTAAGAGTAGTAATTTAAATCATAATTCCTAAGTAGGAATTGCACTTTTTTGATATGTGGAAACTCTATATTGATTGACCTGAGTGACTGAATATTTTAATGGGACAGTGATTATAACGGCAAAGATACAGCTGGCTGGTGAATTCCTTTGGCTGCAGAAGCAAAGTAGGCAATAGTATCTGCATGTTTACTCCCATGGCTTCTCCAGATGCTCTGGAGAAGGTGATCATTTCTGAGAGCACTTTCTACATTTGGGACTGCCTCTGCAACTGAGCCTATGAAGAAATATAAAACCTTTCCTCATTAGCTTTTGTTCCTTGGCTTACTTGAGATTTGTTAGCAATTTATTTTTGCTCAGATGTGGACACTTATTATGATTACTGAGTTTACAGAGAATTGCACTGACTTTGGGCACTTAGAAGCAAGTAGAACATTGACAGCAAGTAAGGAGGCGTTTTACCTTGAAGGCAAAATAAAAAGAGTGGGTAAGGCTACCACATCCATGCGTTTGTGATGATTAAAAGAATATCAGCCTACTGTAAGAAATTAAGTAAACCTGATTGATTAGTATTTGCCAGGCCAGCTAATGGGGAAAGTGTTGAAAAACGCTTTTAAACATGGTGAGTCAGAAGCCTTGGGTGCATATATGCCTTCTCAGCCTACCATAAAGGTAAGAGGTTCGATTTACTAGAGAAAAATTGAGTAATATGTGAACTAAATTTGAGAGTTCCTACACTGATATTGTGAAATCTTATACTAACTGTTTGGTCAAGATTTACCACTTTCCCATAGGAGGGGAAGATTTAACAGATTCAGACATTTAGAGGAGTGCTGAATGGACATGGTAGAAGACTTTGATAGCCATGAAGTTTGTTTTAGCAGATAAGCATCCTATACTATGAGCCAGCTGCTTTTTGTTTGAATTTTGCCTGACAGGAAAAAAATGGTGCGGTGTGTAAGGAATGTACTGAATTTCCTTTGTCTAGCTTAATATGATGCTCAGAACACTTGTTTTGTGGTCCAAGCATTAGGATTTCTCCAAAGAACAACTGCTGTACTAAGCAACTCTTTGAGTTTAGTGCTGAATTAATACCAATTTGCATGGTCTGTCCAAAGAATTAGTTGCATAGCACTGGAATAGACTGTAGCGTAACCCTTGTGTCAGAGAGTCCTTGCATGCTCTTAGGACTGCTGTCTGCTGCTTCTCTGCTGAATCGGGAAGTGGAGTGTGTGGAGCAGTGTGGTGCTTATTTTTTGTATACAGTTCTGCCCTTAATTTAGGCTATGTTACATTCCTGCTATATTGAAAACAAAAGACTTCTTGACATTTTTTGCTTCTCCCCCATTTTCTTGAGCTACAAAAGGGTGTGGAGCTCAGGGAGCTGGCAGCTGGTGCCTTTCTGGTGTGGGAGATTTGACTTGAAGAATATATGTGTGGGTGTGATGATACGAGGCAGCCTCCTGGTACAACCCCTTGGTGATGTGCTGCATAGTCTTGTTGTACATAGTGCCAAACTAGACAGTAATCCTCTTACGTGGGATTCTGAAGCAAGTAATAATAGAGCATAAGTCAGTGCCATCAGTTCAGAGCTGCTTTTTTGGTAAACATTATCTGTCACTTGTATCTCCTTGATTCTTTAGTACTTCTTAAACTGTATATTAACTAAGTCCTTCTCTCCAGCTGCATATGTTAATGCTTCACAATAGTAATGTCAGCTGCAATCAAGACCTTTCTATTCATCTTTCTAATTGATGCACTTGCTTTAAAAAGGCCACAGAGATTTTGAGTTTTAGAATTCAACTCATTTCCTCATATGAAAAAGTCAGATGAGGAAATAGTGCGAGATTAGTCTGCATAAAGCGTGTCAATTGTCTTATGAGGCACCCTGAAAGCAATCAGAGTTACTATCTGCAGGCTGCTCATCCCATTTAGAGAACATGAAGTTGGCTGCTGTGAAGCAGGGCAGACACGACAGGCGTGTGCCGGAGGAGAGAAGCAATTAGCTCTGCAGCAAGCACAGTCAGAGCAGAAAGGAAGGTCTGGAGGCGTTTAATTAATACTAATGTTTTTGTACTGATGAGGGCCAGAGTCATGGTAGGTTACTGCTGCCTCGGTCTTGTTCTCAGGTCTGGCTTCCAATGAGCATTACCTTTAGAAAAGCGCTCCCGAAAAGTTAATCAATCACACTAACTATCGCACATTCCCAGGCCCCCTGAAGATAAGGAGGTACACCTAGAATTGCATGAGAGTGGGATCCAATCTGTAAAGCTTTTTCACTTTTAAACAGATAATAAGTTCTCTTTGGATTTTTGTGCCAAATCTGTTTAAGTAATCTGAAATAATGAAAATGCATGTAGTTTATTAAACATTTTTTAAGTCACCAATCCAATTAGGGAAAAACAAAACAAGGTTTCTTTGCTGTCGTGAAAACAGTTTGGGAGCAGGTATCATTTTCATTAATCTGAGTTTGATGGCAGAAATACTTCCAGTGGAAAAATGTTTATCCATCAGTGTACACTTATTTTCATAATTTGACATTTTGAGATGCATTTTTTTCTTTTTAATTCTAATTTTTTACTATTCATTTCATCTTCCATTCATTCTTGAGTGGAAAGTTCTAATAATACCCCAGTTGGTTTCAAGACTGCTCTCTGTGCAACTCCTCTTGCTCCTGTTTTCATCTAGCACATTGCTCAAGACACAGACTCTAGTAGGCTGGAGAGGATAAATTTTTCCGTTTGGCTCCACTGAGGATACCAGCTCTGTGGCTTCAGGCTTACCCATCTAACATTTTGTAAATGTTTCCCTGATGGGTTTCAGTAATGTGTGTTAATAAAAGTATGATCTCTGTGGTGATTTACTCTTTGTGTAGGGGCACTAATGTAATCCAGTTTAAGTTGTAATCACAGACAATCTGGATGATTCCCAGGGGCCATCCACAATCTTTTCAGTTTTGTTTAGAGATTGCCTATGTTTAGGTAATCCTGTGTCACCTCTTCTACCAATGGTTATCTGTACAAACAGTTTTATTGTTCCATTTTGGGAGCAAACTTCCATATCACATTGATGCTAATATATTGTCGTATTGTGCTGAGTGCCTGTTGCTGCATATATTCATATATTGTGGGCTTTGTGTGATTAAAGTACTCTTACTGTACACTACTATATGGTTCAAGAGTTATGTATCAAGGTAATTAGTCTATACTTTCTACAATGAATAAATCAGAAGTACTGGATTAGAGTCACAAAGTTTAATGATTGCTTACATCACAAGAAAAAAAATATGAATATAAACATTTGGATTTTCCTGGTTGGGTGGATTTTTAAGTGTATAGCACTTAATTTCCTTAGTCATCTGGGATTCCCCAGCTGAATGTTATTAGTACAGTGGTAATAGCTTACAGGTCTGGTAAATGAACATAACAAGTGGAATTCTGAATTACAGGCTTCTGAATCCCCTTAACAGCATTAATATGCTGTTAATATAAAGAAAACAAACAAACAAACAACAACCCAACCAACCAACCAAAACCAAACCAAAAGCCTAGTGTTAACCTGTATTGGATCTGGATGCCATGTTCTCTGAAGGCTGTCCTTTAGTTTCTGTCAGTCAGTAGATGTGCTTTCACCTCAGCATGGCTTCTACTGCACCGCTGTTTTCCTTCCACTGTGGGTATGTAATGCTGCTGCTTCCCTGGCTCTGGGCTGAAGGATTCTGTCACTCAGTGTGGATCACACCTGTTGCTGCTCTGACACAAAACTCCCTCACCACTGCTGGCTGGGCCAGGTTCACCCCAGATCTGCTCCCTTGTCTTGCTGGCCCTTATGGGAAGGAGGAGTACAGCTGGGGCAGCCAGAAAGCAGCTCATATAGCTTGCGTACTTTTAGTATTTGGAAGAGAGGATTTTTCTTTTATATCATATTTGGAATGATGACTTCCTCATTGCACATCTATCAGTGCAATCTCTTCTCTGCAGGTTTTTTCCCGTCTATTGTTGAAAATGTTTGAAGCTCACGCACTGTAGTTAACTACATTAGACATTGATACTCTTTTTACACACTTTAAAATAAAAATTTTCAAGGTAATATTGTAACTAATAGTAATACATTATTCATTAATGTGGTGCTTATGTAGAATAGCAGCCAAATATAAAACTCACTTGTTTTCATGTAGCACTGGATAGTGAAAATAAATGATAAAATAAATAAAAGAAAAAATATGGGAATTGATCATTCCTATAAGAGACATGCTTCATTTCTTTCCTCTGTAGTAGGATATTTTTTTCTCACAGTATCTTGCACAGACAATCATATATCTCCTGAGGACTGCTGCCAGACTCACCTTGTGCTCCCTACCTAAAGCATTTCAGTTTTGTCTCTGAAAACCAGGAGACATTAGACTCATGCTGAAGTCTGCCTGTTGTAATCTGCTTTCAGATGCTGTGATGACGAGTCTAATAATAAATAAATAAATAGTGTAGAGTAACCTTTGAGATTAAAGTGCTGCCCTTTCCAAGTAGCACACAGGGAGACTGATGTTACAGCCTAATACGGTGTTTGATTCAGAATAGATTATTCTTACAATGAAAGGTCAAAGGTTTTTAATCTAAAATTTATAAAAGAGGAAGGTAAATGAAATGCAGTAACATTTTGTTGTTATTGCCTTAAAAACGGCTGTAAATGGAAGTAAGTGGTTTTGCAGAAGTGTTAGCTGGTAAAGCGGTGTGAAGGCACAAGGCAGGACAACACCACACACCAGTGCAAAAGGGAACCTGTATTGAACCCCACCAGTGGGGAAGGGCTTATTTTCAAGCCTGACTTGTTCCCCAAATCAGTGCTCCTGTTTTCCACCCAAAGGTCTTCAGGATGTTCCTGAAACTAGGCAATAAGGAGAAAAAAAAATGCTTTATAATTTTAGTTCTTCCTGCAACAGCCTGCAGATATTTCACTGACTTCTGGGGATTTTTTCCCCTGTATCACATCAATGTAACAGAGAATATAGTGTGATCTAAGCTTTTTACTTTTTGGTTTCTTTTTTAGGCCTATGCAGACAGTTAATTTTTTACTTCATCTCCTGAGCCAGATCTTCTAAGATGATTGAAACATTACGTATTTTCTGTGATAATATGAAAATTAAAAAAAAAAAACAACTCTGTTAAATACAAGATTTTCTTTCTGGACACTTGTAAAGGTACAGCTGGAATGAAAGGATGGATTCATAAAATTGGCTAGGGAAGGCATTGTCTGTCAGCCCTGTGCTGAATATCTCAAAGATAAAAGCCTGGGATGGCAACTCTGAATTGTGCCTCCTCTGGAAAATGAGTTGTGTGCTGTTAATAGTTTTCTACACATTGTTTCATATGTGTGAAACTGAGAAGTAACATTTTAGTTTGGTTACTCTGTTATATTTGCTAAGAACAAGTGTCAGATTCTGCTGTGGTATCTGTCCTGGTTCATCACTGCAGTGTTTTGATCTTTTAGTTGCTAGTTTATTCCCAAAATTTTACTATTTGAAAAGCATAATACTCTGTTATTATCATTTGTCTGTTTTGAAGGAAAATTTGCCTGTGTGTTTTATTATATGACTTAGCAGATGGTGATTTAACTGCACTTAATCCAGCAAGAATCCTCATTCTTTAAGTATGTTTCTGGCTCAGAAAATCTCTGCAAAGCACTTAGAAAGCAGTAAGCAAATTTGAGAGTACAAATGGAATAGCTATGATATGTTTGAAAGGGGTTTACCGTTTTGTGGGTTATAATCGGCCACTAGACAAGGATGTGTCACTCCACTGTAACATTTGGTGACCTCAGTGATGCAGTAGGTGAGGTGCTTGCTTTAGGGGAAGAAGAAGTTGTGTCAAGAGGTATCTCAAACTGAATTTACTGTGCAGTGTGTTTGATTCCTGTATTCTGTGTATGAGTGTTACGATGATATACCTTATAAAACAGCTGAAGAACTTTACCTGTACAAAAAGATAAAGTAGATGAAGATCTGTGTTTCTCAGAAAGTCCTGTATTTCTTTCTCCAAAGACCCTTTTATAACCTGTTCTGTTTTGTCTGAGCCATTTGTGGTCTGAGTGTAGAGTCAGCACTGATGGCAGAAGTAAACTTTACCAGTATGACCTGTAGTCAAGGGTCCAGTAGTGTGTGAAGACAATCTCTCTTCTATGACTCCCTTACAGTGGAAAGATGCCAGATTGATTTTTATTAGACTTGGAACAGCTCTGACAACAGCAGAGACCACTGGTAGCACTTGCAATCATAATTATTTCAGGTAACTCCAGTATCATTCTGACAGAACCTCCTTGTCAGTCTCCCTCTTTCTCTGTGAAAATGATTAATAATGAAGGTTAGGATTTCCCAAGGAGCCTAAGCACATCAGGGGGTCTGACTTTCAATGAATTTCAGTGAGATTTAGGGCTCAGATTTAATTTTCTTTGCAAAAACAAGCCTAAAATTTCAACAGGTAACTTGCTTGTAGTAAACTGGTGGAAAGCTGTGATAGTTCGCAGGTTATATACATAAGTGTAATCTTCCAACTGAATTTTCCTAATGTAAATAACAAAACCCATGTTTCCTATGAGAAGGGATGCAAATGGATGAAGAAACTAAAAAAAAAATCACTGAATTGCTCGAGAAAACAAAATCTGTTATGAAATGTATTTTATTTTCATAGGTACTTAATGCTTTTTCCTAACCCTGGCTGAGCAGTCTCTGTGACTTCAGGCATCAGTATCAGCTCCTGTTTTTCTTGGATGTTCTTGCTTTTTGGTCAGCTCGTAGAGATGCCTCAGGGTGGCTCAGGACAGCCTGCAGCTCCCCACCTGCCACGTATTCTGGGTCTCACTCTGCTAAATGGTCAACTGATACAGCAGTGAAATATGTAAAGGACAGGGGGTCAGCTCTGGTCCTTCTCTTATCTGGGTAAAGACTTTGGAGATGTCTGAAGGCAGCATGGCCAAGAAAGAAAGGTAAAGAAGTTTCTTGTCTCTTGGCATCCTTCTTCGCAAAGAAAGATGACTTTTTGCAAGATCTACTGTTAGAGGTGAAAAGAGAATTTATAGGATAATTTCCTGCTTTACTGAGCCAGAAAGGACTGTTAATGTTAATTTACTCTGATATCTGTGTTGAATCAGATTTCATGAGAGCATTGTCCCTATGCAAAGCTCTATTTATATAAAACCATTTAGCTTAAAATGAACCACTTACAGGTAATAGAGAGTCTGCCACTTTCATAAGAATATAATACAGTTAATTTCTTGTTAAAAAGTTACTGCTATGAAAGTGTGCCTTAAATTGGTGAAAAGTCATTTGTATGTTGCCTCTAGCCACCACATCTGTCTGCTAAATGCAAAAACATCTTTTACTATTGGAGAATAACAGTATGCCTAATAATCTGCTAAACTAAGTAGCTGAAAAACAAAGCTGTCATGCCTAGTTCTACTCATGGAAGACAGACACAGGAATTAACACTATTATTTAACACTATTAATTAAAAAAATCATAGACTAAATTGAAGGATATTGGCTGATTTTCCACAAAACATGTCAGCTGAGTAATTAAATTGCCTAATTACTGTAAGTATAGCTGATTTTGAATTTTTCAGGTTTTGTAAATCAACCATGCATGGTGTTTGGAAATGTATTTTTGAACATCAGGAAGAATCCCTGTAATATAAATATACATTTCTCTTGGAAATGTTAACACCGCCAGTTAGTAATACTTACATAATTTATTAACATATTAACATAACTTACTGTGACTGGGAATAAGCTGCAAATGGAGCCTTAAATCACAGTGACAATTTATATCTTAAAAAGGAAGACAAATGTAGTTATGATATTGACAAGAACTTTTTATAGGAGCAATAAATTTCCCAATGCTACACTTGGTGTTTAAACTATGCTATTTACTAGCACTGGTAAAGATGTTCCGATGGTTTTGCCCTGGCAAATTATTATTCAATTAAATGTTGATTTTGGGGGTATATTTATTGAATATTTTTACTTGTGTAGATTTATTTTTTATATTTATATTTAACTTACATTGCATTATTTTGATCTTAATGTAGGAATACAGGTTAGTATTTAAAAAAAAATCAAGTTGTTTTACTTGACACAGACAAAACCAAACCAAAAGATACATAACAAAACTTCACATCCTTTGATCAAGGGGGTTTAGCAGGGCCTTTTCAGGGATCAACAACAGCAGCTCTGTGCTTCTGTATGCTAGGGTCATTTGGGAACTATTTGTTTCTTCATGGGGCACCCATTAGCTCCTTAACTATGGGGAAGGAGGTGCTGGGGCATTTCTTGCTGGCATTTCTCTGTAGTCTGGGATATCTGCACAAGGGTGAAGATAACCCTTTCCTTAACTCAGGATTATTTCTTCTTTCATTCAAGGTATTAAATCCCAGGAGTCTTTTAGTTCAGTGAATCCAAGTCAGGACTTAGAAGCTCACAGTGGTCCTGGTATGTGGTGTTGCCAAAGGGATATACAGAGCTTTCTTTTGCTTTACTGATGCTAAGGCCTTGTGGTCTGTGGTTAGGCTTGTCATGGCCTGGGTTTCCTGCAAAACCTGTTATTTAGATAGTATCAAACTAGATATCTAACCTTGGCTATTGAAGATCTGGCTATGCACCTTTTTCTTCTAGGTGGTTTTAATTGTCCTGCTCTAATTCTATTAGAAGCTGTGATTAGAGTCATTAAGAACATTTTGCTGTTGCATCAAACCCAAAAACTTTTTTGTAGTGGGCAGTGGTGGAGAAGGAAGGGGAAGCCTTTTATTTCCATCATCCATCTGTGGTTGATAAGGAGACTGTGCTTGAACGGTGAAGAAATTAATGTTGGTGCTGCAGAAAAATCTTTGTTGTCTCCAAGCAGAACACGAAGTTGCATAATCTCTCATGTCTATTTTATGATCCCTCTATGGAGACACAGAGAAGGAGAGACCCCTTGCCCAGTACCCAAAATTCCAATTTTTTTTCTAGAAAAAAAAATCACCACTTCAACCTAATTCCAATATCGTGAAAATGCCCAAATAATATTTGTTCCTTTGAGAATACAGAGCAAATTTTGAAACTTTGGAGGTTTTCATAAAATGGTGATGTTGTCCTATCGCCAAAATAAATAGCCTTTGCTATTTATAACTGTTACACATAAATGGAAATGTTTTTCAGACTCTTTGACTTGTAATAATATTTTCAATATGGTTTCAAATATGGCTATATGACTCTGCATTTCACTTTGCCAATTTTTGTTTGATTTTTTTTTGAGTCTATTGCAGCATTCAGCCTTTTAGAACATAGAATAACTTCTTAAGTAACACAATAAATGTTAATAAAAGTAACAGGGTCATCTGCAAATTACTGGAATAATGTGCTTTTGCTTACAGGCAGATTCTCAGTCAGATACGAGTAATGAACTGTAATTCCTGTTGTTTCAGTTGAAAGATGAAAATGTAAGCACAATTTGCAAAGAAAACAAGAAGAAATGCTATTTGGCTTGCTTTGCTTTGCAATCTATTAGCAAGAGGTAGTCAAGGGAAAAGCAATCACCAACATTTTCAATAATTAATCTGTGCCTCCTAGGCAGAAACAAATTTTTGAAAGGAAATTAATTCTGAGAACATTGAAGTAATTTCCGCCTTTACTTCTTTCTTCTGTTGTCTTGCTGGTGGGACAAAGGTGAAGTCAGTATATATAGAAACTCTCTGACTGTCACACCTAACCTTCCCTTTCAGTAGATATTTGGTCTATCTCCATTTCTTCCTCAGTTTCTTTCCTAGGCACAAAAAGCCTGGTTTTGAATAATGCTGAAGTATGTAAAATGTGTATCAAACCTGCCTCTGAAAATCAGATATTTACCAATGCCATTACCTGATTTATGAACCCCAGATCCATACACATTAGGTATTTAATGTACATAGATTGTGCTAAGGAATTGGTACTTAGTCCTGGTTCTTCCTATGGGGCATGATGACATACTCTTAACATCTGGTCCTGTGCCTGATAAATCTCACCAGGCTCTTCTCTGCCTTTCCTCCAGGAGTGTGTGCATTCTCCCGGTTCAAAAAAGACCTAAATTCTATATTCCTGTCTGCTTACACTGTTAGACTGCCTGAATGTGATAGAAACCTAGGACAGATAGAAACTCTCTGGAATACTCTTCGGGGTTAGGTTCTGCTGCTCTTGTAGTTATGGATCTGGGCTTTCTCACTGCAATTTTAAATTCATAGGATTTAAAAATACTTCAGTATCTTCCTTTCATTTACTTATTCATGATCTACATGGCAAGAGACCTTGCAGATGCTTGCAGGCCAAATTTCAGATTTCACAGCTTGATGTATGTCAGTTATGATAACCTAAAGAAAAAGGTATCAGATGCAAATGAACAACCCAGCCTCACTTCAGTTTAATTAGAAGTAATGCTAAAGAAATTAAAATTAGTTTGAAGATGTTAAGATCAACAGATTCCTTAAGCATGTGCCTGGGGATAGTCCCTAATGAAAATTAAGTGTAAATGTGGTCTCAACTGCCAAAGCATTAAAAAAACCAAACCCAAGCAATTAATAGGCAGAGACGGAGGTATTCCCATTTGACGTGACTTAACAGAAAGAGTGAGTGTTGAGTAAACAGGATACTGCAGTATCTGCTAAAGACAGCCAACAGCTTCATAGAATGGTTTGGGTTGGAAGGGACCTGAAAGCTCATCCAGTCCCAACACCCTGCCATTGGCAGGGACACCTTCCAGTAGACCAGGTTGCTCAAAGCCCCATCCCACCTGCCCTTGCACAGTGCCAGGGATGGGACATCCACAGCTTCTTGGGGAGCCACCTGTGCCAGTGCCTCACCACCCTCACAGTAAAGAACTTCTTCCTAATATCTAACCTATTTCTACCTTCTTCAGTTTAAAGCCATTCCCCCTTGTCCTATCACTATATGCCTTTGTAAAAAGTCCCTCTCCAGATTTCTCACAGACTCCCTTTCAGCCCTGGAAAATGCTCGGAGGTCTCCTCAGAACCCTCTCTTCTCCAGGATGAAAAACCCCAACTCTCTCAGCCTGTCTTCATAGGAGAGGTGCTCCAGCCCTTGCATCATATTCCTGGCCTCCTGTGGACTCGCCTCAATGGGTCCATGTCTTTCTTGTGTTGGGGACCCCAGGGCTGGGTGCTGTACCACAGGTGGTGTCTCATGAGAGCAGAGTAGATGGGGAAAATCATTTCCCTCTATCTGCTGGTCATGCTCCTTTTGATGCAGCCCAACATATGGTTGGATGTCTGGGCTGCAGGCACACATTGCTGGCTCATGTTGAGCTTCTTGTCAACAAGCATCCTCAGGTCTTTCTCCTCAGGGCTGCTCTCAATCCATTCTCTGCCCAGATTGTATTTCTGCTTGGGATTGCCCACAAACCATTTGCAGGACCCTGCACTTGTCCTTGTTGAACTTAATGAAGTTTCCCTGGGCCCAAGAAAAGATTTCTTCACCTGATCTCTGGCTGCTTGGACAATTTCTCAGTATTTCTCCCAGTCTACCTGTCCTTGCTTCCACCTGGTGGAGATGAATTGCTGTATAGATACTGTGACTCCACAGCAAAGCAAGTGACTTGGAGTGGCATTGCTGTGACAGTAAGTATGAGTGGTACACTTTGGGACAGGCAGCCTATTTTAGCTTTCTGGTTTGGGTTTATTTTCCTGGATTTTTTTGTAATATTAGAATTGGATCCTGTGAAAGTGGTTGTAATGTTTTAGAACGTGACCACAAATGGAGAATACAAAGCATAAAGCAGCTTAGGTGTTTAAGCCAGGGGGTGATCCAAATGATATCTTAGTAATAAATCTGTAAGAGAAAAGTGAAATGTAATGCTTTTCATCTGGCATTGGCAAGTCACTGGACATACTCGGATTTCAGCATATTTAATGGAGTGGTAAGATGGACCATTCATTTTAGGTATTAATTCACAGTAGGAATGTAAAATTATGCTTTGGTTGTGCTCCTCTAGAAATTTATCTCCCAGATCTGTGGCATCTGCTTGTGAAAATAGAAAGATCAAGGGAGGCTGCTGGGGTAGTTTTGTTGCTCTGTTTATTGTTTTGAGTGGAGCACTGGGTCTGAGAGACTTTTAAAGTCATGGTAACACTAATATATTTTGAAAGGAAGTGATTTAGAGATTTGAGCTGTACATTATCATCTGAACTACAATAATGCTCAAAGCATTGCTATTTCCTGAGCAAATAACCACATTAAAGAAGAAAATCCTGAAGCATGTATAGATAGGCTTGGTTGTGTGCTCATGAAGAAAAGCGGGAAGTAAACTGATTTCCTGACCTAAAACCTTTTGAGAAGTCTGCCTGACTTCTGCTCACAATTCCTCTCTGTTTTGTGTTTTCAGGCTCAAAAGAGTGGTTAAAACTTATAGTTTTTGGGGTAGCTTCTCTGTGAGTGAATTTAGATAGGATGAAGTAAATATGCTGTTATGAATGAGACCAATGTTTCTTTGAAAGCTGCTTTATGTTTGTTCTTTGCTATCCCATCATGGTGCTGGGACATGAGAGGGACAGGAGAGAGCCGAGACATGTTCCCCATCGAAACCTCTTCCTGTCAGCTTTGTTCTGTGGGGAAAATAAAGCTTGCTTTACACCCTAAAGAAACATCCTGCTATTTATTCTCCAGTGAAGGCATAGATCAGCTTTCAAGAGAATTTGCTGCTAGTAGGATTAGAAAATATGCTATGGTACCATAGTATGGTGATGTTTCTTTTGCTTGTAAAATCCTATGGTAACCCCAGGTAGCTATTAGCGTGGGGCTCTTCTTGTGAATTCATATGAATGTTTTCTTCTTTTGTTGTTTTTATTCTCTCTTGTGCTGTTTCTTTCAGGATGAGTGTAGGACACTGAGTTATGGCTTCAATGAAATAAATTATTCTCCTGGACTTCCCATTCTATAGCTATGGGATATTAATTTTATCTTTTGTATTTCTTGATTTTCCAGTCAAGACCCTCATACTAACGACAGTTAAGTTTTTGGAGGAAAAAAATGAAATCTGCAGATATAGAAGGATTATACTTCTCTGTGACTGCAAAATCTTCAAAATTGCCATCCTATTCTGACAGGAAAAAAAAAAAGCATATCTATCTGTCTGTCTGTGTCTATCTGTCTATCTATCTATGTATATAGGTATAAACTCCTCCAGAATGCACACTGTAGGTTTTGCAGGATTTTACAAATTCTAAAACTTCCATTGAAAATAGAATAAAGGTCAAATTCTGCTTGCCTTACACATGTATGAAATGAACAGTTGTACTACAATGGTGAGCTGCCAAGTTTTGAACAATGAGATCTTTCAGAAATGTTCCTCCTCATCCAGTGATGAACTCTGTGTGGTGACATGTGTGTGCACACAGAGGAGATGAGAGGGGCTGAGCAATTATTGTCTTTGTTTTTACTTTTTACACCAAAGTGGACTTTTAAGAACCCAGAGGCCAAAAGGCTTGTTGTAGCTCACTAATGTTGTGTACTTTCTGTTCATCTAGGCACAATGTGATGCTTGTAATTGTTTGGTTCTAGCATCACTAATCTAAAAAGGCACAGTCAGGGGCTTAACATTGTATGCACTTGAGGATGCCATAGGGACATGCTACGTATTGCCGTATGCAAAATGTATTGAAGTTGTCATTTGGTGTGATTAGAGGAGGAAGAGGACATTCAAAGTATTTTTATGATCTCTCTGTCTCAGTGTATTTTTATAGTGTAGGTAGATTAAAACAAAAAAATAAATTTTTGGCAACAAAGTTACTTCATGCATGTGATGTGAACACAGGGATTTTCAGACTTGCAGAGTATGTGGTCCGTTTTATTGTAGTTGTAGAGACTTTGCTACAGTAGTCTTCATGTAAAGCTTTCATCTGTTGAAGAAGAATCTCCTATGAACAGAAGCAGTTGACAATATTATAATTTTGTCAAATGTTGTCAGAATGGCAGCATTGCGGACGTCAGAATGTCAGAATTGCAGCATGTCCCAGGATAAATTTTCAGTGGAGAAGAATGGCGTTGCTTAATCTTGTTTTGCTTTGGTAGGTAAATTCCATGTGTATTTCAGTTACTGTTGCTTTGACTCCCTCTCTTCCATCCAGCATCTTCGCTGTGATGGATGTTTGTGGCTAAGGCTGGCTAGCCATAGCCAGCTGCAGTTTCGAAACTGAACAGCTAGAAGTGGGTGATCTGTAGATATTCTTTCCTAGAGAAGTGCACGTGGTGACTTGCCAGCCTTAAACATGCATGGCTGCTGCAGTAACTCTGAGGGGTATGATTTTCATTTCAATTAAGACTAATCAGAAGAGAATCAGATGCATGTTGTAGCCCATATGTCTATGTTAACAATAGTTTCTTAATTTAATCTTTTGAAGACGGCTTATTCTTTGGAGTAGAGCTACAGTGTGTAGTGTGTACATAATTTCTATTTTATCATGGGAAAGGGGATATTACTGCTATTTTATAGCATACCTTTTTATGACTTAAGAAATTTTAAGACAACTTGCATATCTAAGCACCAGTCAAGATTATGGCTAAGAGGTTAAAAAACAAATGCTGGACTTCCTTAAGTGCGTTTTAAGAAAGCATCTAGATACCCGCATCACAGTACTCCAGCTATATGTCCCCTGATAAAAATATTTGTTCTGTTGTTGAAACCTGTCAGCTGTTGAGTCAGTGCAACTCCTCAGATCAAGATCGTAGATCGTGGCCCAAAGAGACAGGACCAAAAAGAGCTATCTGAAATGGCAGGTAGGGAGCTGAAAGTAAGGCATCTACATGCCATCTACATCATCTACATGTTTAGAACCTTTTTCATCCAGAAGCTGGAGACATCCTAGTGACCAGAGTGGAAAATTTATGCAACAGTTCTCCATAGAATTTTTCATTTGTGAAGTGGGTTCAGTTTTGATGATGCCCTGATTGAACCTTCCCATATAGTATTTTTTTTTTCTGTATCATCCAGTAGTCTTGGTAGCCTGGTTGGGAATCAGGAGCCTCTTTATTCCTGGACATTGGAGTGCACAGCTGTGAGGGCTGTGATCAGAATTTCAAGGGTCCAGGAGCCTAGAGCAGCCTGCCAGAGTGACTCTTGGAGATGGTTCTTTCCTCGTTTCCAACAAGGTTTGGACGTTTGGGGCAGATTTTTTGAGTACATAATTTTGAAATATCTATCTTTAGTCCTGTTTAGAAGTCCAAATCAGTTTATTGTGCTTGTTGTCTGGGTTTTGATAGTGGCCAGTACTATGTGCTGAGGAAGATGCTGTAAAGTGTAGTAAAATGTCAACTGTGGAACTCATCTGCTCACAGGTTTTAGCCTGCCTTGGACCAGGCACATGGGGGCTCTCTGTTTCCTGAAAGATCCAGAAGGTTACATGTTGTCTGTTAGTTATATTACAAAACCCCTTGAAGTCTGAACAGCATATAGTAATTTTAAAATGCTTTTGAAATTGCTGATAGCATTCCCTTGTCTAATGGAGCACAGTGAACGCTGTCAGTTTTATATTTACTTTACAGTATTTCTGCTTAGGAAGAAAACCCTCTGAAGTTACCAGGTGTACAAAATAGACTGGGTAGTGCTTGTAAACCTAAGCAGTTGCTGCATTTTGCCTGTTTCAGTGGTGGAATTGAAGCTGAATAAATGCAGCACAAGTATTTTTTCTGCATACTGAAATGAATGGATTAGGTCACTCTTTTCCTCTCTTTGTGTTTCCTCTGTAAACTTTGGAGATCTGAATTTGCTGTAGTTGTTTGAATCAATCTTCTAAGCAAACATTTGTAAAACAAAATTTATTATAGTGGTAGAAGTTGTTTATTCCCCCCCCCCTTTTTCACATCCTTATGATGTGGATTTTGCAAGTAAAGTTACTGTGGGGTTTATCTAACAACTTACTGCTAAGGAGCAGTGTTACAATGCCTGATGGAACACTTTAGGCATACAGAAATTGTTTACAGTCAATCCAGAAGGGAACATGGCTGGCACAAGTTTAAATAGTGAACATGATTCTAGAAACCATTATACAGAAAGGACTTCAGCAAAATCTAATTACTGGAAATTACAGTTTCATGAAAACTGAAAGTGTGTTTAAGAAGGACTAACTTAAAAGTGGTAAATATGTTTAATTGATCTGTAGTCTAGAAGCATTTTTTGCTATGAGCAGTTTACTTTTTGTGGCAGCTTTTGTGATTTTGTTCCTTTGCAATACAGTTCTCAGATAGCAGCCCCTTTTTACTCATGAGAATATACTTTTTCTTCTTTCTCTTATTTCAAAATGTAAGATGAAAATGTATTAGTTCTTTTCATTTAATCATGCAAATTTAGTGATTTCATTTTGCTTATTTTGTGAGATATAATTTACTATAACTAATAATGCAGAAACCTAAGCTCTAACAACTCAGTTATGCTTTCTCAGCTACTGCAGTCCAGGATGCAGCATGTCAGATTGAGGTTTGGACCAAAAAGGATGGAGGCTGCATACTATCATAGAGGATGACTGGTCCACAGAAACTATGTGGAAATAAAGAGATTTTGTGGTGAAGACTTTCCCTTCATTGCCCTTTCTGTAGAATGGAATAACATTGGTTAGCTTCCAGTCATCAGGAACCTCCCCAGACTCCCAAGACCTTTGGTAGATGATCAAGAGGGGTCCTGTCATAACATCTATCTCTTTCAATACTCTGGGATGAATCCCGTCAGGGATTGTGAACTTGTGAACATTCAGCTGATACAATTGGTTCCTTACAATACAGCAGTTTTTGCAAGATGGCTGTGGTCATAATTTTGTGGTCAAGATCATATGGATCTTGTAAAAGGTGTCTGAATTTACAGTTGTGATAACCAACCTTGGCTTAGGTAAAAAATTGATTTGGGATTTGCAGACGTAGAAGAGGAAAGGAGTAGAACTGGCAAGGCTTAAGGGCAAGGCTAATGTTGACAGCCTTTAAATTATCTACCTTTCAAAACCTGGAATTTAGAATAGGATTCCTAATTCTCAGCACTCAGTACTTGTCAGCAAGCAGACCAGATGTTTTTAGCTGCTCCTGCTGGTGCCTCACAGCTATGCCTTTACTGGGAGATGCAGAAAGATTTCCTGTATCTCAGGTACAGTTGTGTCCTGCGCCATTCTAAGATGTAGTCTCCCTGCCTCATTTTACTTGCCTTTTAAATTAGGAAATCTCTTTTAAAATAGCAGTAAGATTGTAAACATAAAAGATCAGATATTCTAAATAAGGCAGGTGCCTTGCAGGAAATACATTATATATGGTCGTGTAGTATCAGTATGTGAAACAGTGACAAGTCTGTGGCTACACAAATAAAATCATAATTCTGTCAATCTCTGAAATAAGAATATTTGATTTTATAATTTGGATTATTCTTTTAAACCCAGTATTAATCTTATGGTAAGTTGGATTGTTGTACTTTGTTCTTTGGTGTTTAACACAGTTTTTATCCTTTGCTTTTCTGTTTGCTTACCATTAATTACGTTTTTTCTATTTATGTATTAAGTTTTTTTTTTGACTCAAAGGAAGTGTTACTGAATATGAAAAATGCTGAAGTCAAGTATGCTTTCCCTCCAAAATGCCAAAGCATATACTTCATAATTTGACTGAAAATACCCATAAAAATTTCTAATCAATATGCTACTTATGCAAAAGTTTTTACCTTTGAAGGCTGCAAAAAAGGGCTCCTAAGTTTTTAGCATGCAAAACTTCCTGCTTTAAGAAGCATCTTTTACTTTTGGATTTTATGTGTAAATTACTAATGAAACATTCAGTTTACTGATGTACAACCCTGACCTTTTATTTCCTCAGCCATCATGTATGTAATGGGAGCACTCGGTCCTGCAGCTGGATACTTGCTGGGAGGACTTCTTATTGGTTTCTATGTTGATCCTAGGACAACTGTTTATATTGACCAGAGTGACCCAAGATTTATTGGAAACTGGTAAGGATCAAGCATTTTTCAAAACTAATCTCTAAATGGCCAGGAGGGAATTGAGACAGGTTGGGAAATCATATATCTTGAGGGCTTGTTTAAAGCTGTAGAAGGAGACCAAGGAAGAGGAGGCTTCTATTGGTTACTACAAACTAGCCTCTGACAGAGAGGAAATGTTTGCCACAGAAGCTCATGGGCACACTGCATGAAAAACCTGCTTCTGGCTGCTTCTGAACTGCCTCTGGACACTGTGAGATCCGACTGATGGCAGGACAGGATATTGGTATTGCAGGAGGCCATCTGGGATCACAGCTGACCAGGACTGAGCCCTTCCTCATGGAAGATGGATTAATCCCTTATTTGGTATTCCGTAGCAGACAGCATCAAACACTGAGCTCTGCTGCCTGGATGGGAAACAGTAGACTTAATTTACCCTGGTACAGAAGAAGGAGATAGGATGGCATCAGAACATGGCCTTTCCAGTCTTGCTTTTTAAGGTGATAGCATGTGCTTAGGCAGCAGATGATGTAAACCATCACATTATTTTCTAATAAATAGTATGCTTCAAGCAGCACTGAGATGTGACAGCTATAGTTGTTGGCTGATGGCTTCAGGCAGCCTTTGAGGTATAGCCTCCTTGTAAATGTTTCTTTGAAGAAGCACATCTTGAGGAGGCTTTAACTGTCTTTTCTCAGATAATTCATAAATCTGCCTTGAAGCATTCATGCAAGCCCAGGAAACACTTAAGTTCGTTATCCTGGAAGGAGTCTTCTGGTTTGTAGTTGTGGAGTGTAGCATTCATTCTTGTACACTGGATTAGTGTTTGTCACTGAGCCATTGCAGTCAGTTCATATCCATTTCTATTTATCCTGCAGTGATGTTTCCTGACAGTTTGATGTGAAAATTCTCTCTTTGTAGTGTTCATAAACCTTTGAAGATTTAGTCCTGCTTTATTCATCTTAGTCCAAGAGCATTACTTTTCAACAGAAACTTGTGAACAGACCCGTAAATATATTTGTTAATTGAAATCACCGAGCCTAAACCAAAGCTTTGACTTTATAACGCAACCAGTGATACAACTGCCTTATCATCTGGGCATACCTATTAACAGCTTAAGCAGCTCTGGTGAAGGTAAAGTAACCAAAGCAGCATGGGCACATCAGTTTGATGCTTCTTGGGCCTTTTGCACCAGTCTATATGGATGGCCAATACTGGTTGTTTAAAGCTAGCTTTGGTAAACATCCAGTGGTGTCATAGCCAAGTGTGTAAGAGAGATTGGTCAAAAAATATGCCTGTCCTTGCTCATGAATTACAAGTTTAACTACTCTTCATCAAAAGCAGTGAGTGGCATGGCCAGTGCCAGGATGGATCCCCAGCATCCTGTGGGAATATTGTAACTGTTGAGCTCCATGGCAAAAGTGAGAAGTCACCTATTACAACCACTTCTCTGGGCAGGCTTACAAAACATCTACTATGCAAGGCCTTGCAAGCAAAATAGAGAAAAGAGCCTAGTTTGTGCATGCAGATTTTATGCCAAATTGCTAAATACATTTTATATATCTCCAAGCTTAATATCACCTGAACAAATGTGTTGGTGATTTCAACTTTGCATGGGGGTGCCAGCAGAAGTCATGGAAATATGACTGAAGCAAGGGCATGAAATCAGCTGTCATAGCCTTTCAGCAGGCAAATTGTATTCTAATCAGCATAGACAAGCAAAAGTCATTCAAAGTTTCCTTTTTCCATCAAGTTGATTATAGAGTTTAGCTTTCCCTGAAGGGTGTTCCAGGTGCTTGTATTAGTGTCTTAATTTTGGCTATCCAAATTTTTATTCTCAAATTTTTGAAGACTGTGCCCTGCTCAGATCTCTGGCAATTTGTTTCACAGTCTGTGGTGGCTTCCCATGAAAGTTTGGTGGTGTTCATACTATCTGCACCTCATTCTCTTTTCTGTTTCTGAAGCTTTGTCTACCCGTTAAAATGGAGACCATAATGGTGTAAGGATTGATCTTTTGTCCTTAACCACTCACTGCCTGGTTGCAGAGAACCCTGGAAGTATAGACTTTCCTATTTTTCAGTGATAAATAGATTTCCACCAAAATCTATTTTCAGGGACCATGTAATTTTCTGTTTTTATTTATGTAATCTAACAATTTGAAATATAAGAGTAGCCTAACACTTACTTCAGATGACACACTTTTAAAAAGTAGGGTCCAGTTGAGATAAGTTAATGGGCAGTTGTATTTGAGATTTCTTAGCCTTTTCTCCTATGAAGTGAATTAGTGTCTTTTGTTCCCATCTTTTTTTTTATTACAGCTGTAAGGTTTCTAGTGCAACTTATCGCAGGGACTCAGTAAAAAAACCCCACCATATTATTAAAAGAGGCAATGATGTCAGGCAATATAGTGAGTACAGTAACTGTGATATAAGGCTACAAAAATTGCAGTAAAGCCTATTTTTTACTTAAGGTGGTCGTTTGTCAGAGGTATATTGCATGTATGCAGGGTAGTTAACTTGGTTCATCTTTTGTGAAACTTGATAAACAAAGTAAGTAGTTATTCCTCAGGGTTATTTCTGATCTGACTCTTCCTTGATTTTCAGAGAACTTGGGCTTGTGCTCCTGGGTTTTACACACCTGGGCTACCAGTAGGTGCTCTGGGCTTTTAAATTTCAGGCCAGCTGTCTGTGCCAGCCCATCAAATGTTTAGAATTGCTGTTATTCAAATGTGGTAACTGTAGGGATATCTGTTAGAGATCATCCATCGCAAGGCCAAGTGCAAGTTGTCTTTGAGAATTGTTAATATGCTATATAAGGACCTCATTAGTTGTGAAGTAGCCCTTGGCAGTCTGTCAGCTGCTTTGAATCAAATTTTCTTTTGCTGATACTTGTCGGAGTGTTTGCCTGGTTCTGAATCTGTTTAATACTTGGATCTTCCCATATAGTCTTTCAACAGCATTCCACACAAGAAGTTTAAAGGAATTCCTTCAGCACTATCTAGTCCTTCCTTGGCTTTAATTGCTTTTATTTGATGTCCTAGGGCTTGTGCATATGCCTTTGAGGTATTCTCCTGCATATTTTCTTTGACTTTAGAAGACAGAAAATCAAGGGCTTTTTAATTAATACGTATCCTGTTCTGACCTCTCATTTCCTGTTCTGACCTCTCATTTCACCTGTTGTAGGTGTCCTTATTATAGAATCATAGAATAGTTTGAGTTGGAAGGGACCTTCAAAGGTCATATTATTTTTGATAATGTCTTTTGTCTGTTTTTCAATTCTTTAATATTTCTCCAGGAAGATGTGAAGTATAGACATTGCAGATAATTTCATCCAGTGCTGCATTTGTGACATCTCCAGCACTTGGTATGCTACCATAACAGTCCCTGTGGTTTTAGATTTCATCTCATGCTATGTCAGCCCTGTCTCCTTTGCTGTTTCCTCCTGAGTGGGTGGTTTCAGATTTCTGTGTATTATTGCCACAGTTTGTTTCTTTGATCAGTGCCATTTTAGCTTCTGACTTTGAGATTCTAAAAGGGATGGTCATTTTTGTACGGTCTAGTGATTTATTCTCTGTCTGATAGTGCTGAATAATCCTCCTAAAAGTCTGCTTTCTAATCCATGTATGTTATCAGCTAAAATGAGTGGAGGATTTTCTGTTTACATAATATCAAAACTAGTCAAAACTTTCAGTCGCTTAGATTTGCCTTGCAAAAGCTTCCCCTGCAATCTTTCTAACAAAAATGGCAATACACAAGGCTGTTTGATGTTTATCTTTGCATTTATTTTTGCTGTTTACCACACAAACCATTACACATGCATATGAATTTCATGGAGCAGATTCTCCTGGAAATGATGCTAGAGCACATGAAAAATAATGAGATGGTTGGTGGCAGCCAACATGGCTTCACTAAGGGCAAATCATACCTGACCAATTTGGTGGCCTATCATGGGGCTACAGAACTGATGGATAGGGACAAAGCAGTTGATGATATCTACCTGGATTTTTGCAAAGCATTTGACACTGTCCCACATAACATCCTTGTCTCTAAACTGGAAAGACATCAATTTGATGGATGAACTATTCGGTGGATAAAGAATTGGCTGAATGGCTACATGCAGAGGGTTGCAGTCAACAGCTCAGTGTCTAACTGGAGACCAGTAATGAGTCATGTCCCCCAGGGGTCGGTGTTGTGACCAGTCTTTTCCAACACCTTTGTGGTGACATGAACAGTGGAACTGAGGCACCCTCAGCAAGTCTGCTGATGACATCAAGCTGTGTGGTTCAGTTGATACGCTGGAAGGAAGTAATGCCATCCAGAGGGACCTTGACATGCTTGAGAAGTGGCCAGTGCCAACCTCATGAAGTTCAAACAAGCCAAGTGCAAGGTCCTACACCTGGGTTGGGGGGATCCCAGGCACAGCTACAGGCTGGGCAGAGAAGAGTTTAAGAACAGCCCTGCGGAGAAGGACTTGGGGGTGTTGGTTGATGAGAAGCTTAACAGGAGCCGGCTTCAGTGTGTGCTCACAGCCCAGAAAGCCAACCGTATCCTGGGCTGCATCAAAAGGAGCGTGACCAGCAGGTTGAAGGAGGTGATCCTGCCACCCTGTTCTGCTCTTCAACAGAAGAAGGATGTAGACATCTTGGAGCGAGTCCAAAGGAGGGCCAGCAAGATGATCCAAGGACTGGAGCACCTCTCCTATGGTGACAGGCTGAGAGAGTTGTGTTTGTTCAGCCTGGAGAAGACAAGACTCTGGAGAGACCTTATAACAGCCTTCTGGTGCGTAAAGGGATCTAACAGGAAATCTGGAGAAGGACTTTTTGTAAGGACATGTAGTGATAGGACAAGGGAGAATGATTAAACTGACAGAGCAGAGATTTAGGTTAGATATTAGGAACAAGTTCTTTACAGTGAGGGTGGTGAGACTGTAGCAGACTGCCCAGAGAACCTGTGGTTGTCCCATCCTTGGAAGTGTTCAAGGCCAGGTTGGAAGGGGTGTTGAGCAACCTGGTCTACTGGAAGGTGTCCTTGCCCATGGCAGCATGGTTGAAACTAGATGATCTTTAAGGTCCCTTCCAACTCAAAGCATTCCGTGATTCTATAACTGTAGAATTCTACATTCTCTAGATAATACAGTATCACTTTATTGGAAATTACCCTAGAAAGGGAAAGTAAAAGTGAGTATCTGCTTCTCAGCACTTGGTACTGTATAATTACCAAAAGTGAAAAATAGGGGAACTCAAAGCTGACACTGTTTCATAGCATTTGGTAGGTTCTGCATGAATACCTTTATGAGTAGACATGCCAACAGAAACATCTTCTAATTAAGGGTTTTAGTGCAGTGAAGGCTCTCACCCACTCCAATCTTTTACTCTTAATGTCAATGTTCCATATTTTGCAAATATGTCTTTCCAGCCAGTACAGCCTATAAGGATCACTTTGTTTTTTTTCATTTCTTGTAATGCATTAGCTTTCATTTCTGTTCCTGTCTCCTGGCATTAGGTGGAGTGGATTTCTCCTTTGTGCCATTGCAATGCTCCTTGTGATATTTCCCATGTTTACCTTTCCGAAAAAACTCCCTCCTCGACATAAAAAAAGGAAAAAGAAAAAGAAGATGAACTCTGATGATGTTTCAAGTGATGATGAAGTGATGAAAGAGAAAACAAATAGTAAAATACAAGCAGACAGTGCAGTTCCTGCCTCTATGGGATTTGGAAAGAATGTTAAAGGTGAAGTTTGTTTTTAATTTTTAAATACTTTATATTTTGTATACAAGGTCATATAGAATTATGTAAGTGTAATTGAAGGCAGAGTTGACATTCTGTATTTAATAGCATGTTTTGCTATCAAGGTTTTAATGGGTGGTCATCACCTAAAATTGCAAAATGCAGTGATGAGTGTAAGACATCCATTTACTTAAATTATTGAAGTGTTTAGTGTGCACCTGTAACAAACCAGTAGCCTATTTCCTATAGCTATAGGACTTCTATTACTAGACATATTTGTGCACCTTACAGTTCGTAACTGTCATACTTCCTTTAAGTTGCCCTTCACAGAATAAAGTGAAACAAGTGAAAAGAACTCTAGTATGTGAGTTCAAGTGCATTCACATATTTGGGTAAGCTAATTAAGAGAGATTATTTGTTTCATACAGCTTTCCTGGCTATTTTCACTGCAAGCTATTTATTCACAGAAGGCTATGACAAATGAAATCTATGCGGATTTTGAAACATGAAGAGACTAAAAGACTGACAAGTAATAGAGATTTTTATTTTACTCAAGAAGTAAACCGTTAATGTAAAATGTAACAGAAAGTATTAAAAATTAATAAAATGCTGCAGAAGGAAGGGTAGTGTTGTTAAAAATTAATTACTGTGAGGCATATACATTGGGAATTGACAATATAGGCTTAAAAGTGTTTTAATATTGAACAGCATAAGACAAGAATGAACGTGCCTTAATGCTGTTGTGTTGCCAATGCTGTTGTGTCCTCCCTGGATTCCATGGTATAAATGCTGGTTCTTCCATTTTGTGGTAGCCAGATGAATGCAATGGGACTAAGAAAAACCATGAAATGTCCTTTGTACCACTAGATGTAATTTAAGCTCAAAACGTCAAGTGTTTCTTTGTTGACATGAACACTAATGTATCTTTTGCATTGGGTATCAGTCGAAGATATAGTCATTGGTAGATTTTTTAATGATACATTTATGATCAGTCTTTGTATTAGGTAGGCAAGGCTTAGTAAATACAATATGCTGGTTTTAGACTAAATCCAGTGTAACTCTGAGTAATGTTCACCCACATGTATATTGATTTGCTCTACATTGCATTTATAGCTGTACTCTCAAGGTACCTGAAGTTAGTGCTAATTTCTACGGAAGTAAATTGAAAAGTGGAGACTAGAATTTTCTTAGTTATTAGCTTATAGAACAGCATCTTAATCAAGGCACAGAGCAAGCAAGGTAAACCTGCAATATCAGATCTTTCCATGTTATCCCTTTAGCTACTTTGCAAAGTGGTGGAGAAGGAAGAAGAGCATGTTGTCTACTTCCTTCTTTAAGACTCTTTATTCCCTTATTTTTGAGTCCCTGTACATGGTCTTTTCTCCTAAATGCATACGGCTGGTTGGTTTGGTCTTTTTTTAACTTCAAACCTACTGGCCTCTGATTAACAGAAGTAGTTCAGGTCTACTCTGTCGAGGTTTTCTCACTAACTTGGGGAAGAGGGAAGGGTAGTTCAGTCTTTGCTGAGCTCCTTCCTAGTCATTGCAGGTGAAGTCATAGCAGGACAGAGGGGCTGCTTCATCCTGTAGGTATATACATACAGGTATTCTGCATCTGAATGAGTTTGCTGATGCTAGTTCTCTGTTTCCATACATAATTTCACTTCCAGGTCATGTTGTGTCTCTACAGGCACAATAGATACACAGAAAACAAGTATTCTTTTAGGAGAACGTTTCCCAGTACTTTTTTTTTCACAGAAATTAAAACTTCTGTATATCTAATTTTAGATGTTTCTTTGATATGTAACTGCCTAAATGTGTACCATACTTTCTACAAAATCCTATACTAATATATTAAAGGATCTACCAAATTAGAGCTTTTCATACATGAAACTTTTAATTTTCTGTAGAGGAAACACTTCACCAGTGAAGCAGCCTTGTATTCCACATGTCAGAAAGATATTAAATGAGTCGAGATAATGTAGACAAAAGTATTTTGCTGTAAGCTGATAACAGCTTTCCCATTAGGTGTCATTTACCCTAGCAAAGGGGGCCTACAGCAGGAGTGCACTATCATTTAATTATTTTTCAAGTTTAAGCAGGCTTTTTGGCATGAGATCATGCCTCAGGCTTCTCAGTTGAGGTAATTTCATTTATAATGGGAAGGAAAAGAGGATCGCATCTGTCTTAAGTCATTTAGCATTGCTTATTCTGAGATGCAATGTACATTTTATACTTCCCATTGGTTTCAGGGCTTCATCTTTTTATAGCACGATGGACAGAAATTTCACTTAGGCAGTAGCTGGGAGACTGATGATTTAGTAGGTCATGTCTTCTGTTCTGTATTAATAAGTATCAGTGATGTTGTAGTCTGTCATGACAGAGGTCAGTGCCATCCCTGAAAATCCGTGCAGCTTCGATAAAGGAAGTCTCACGGAAGAAACTGTTTTGGTCTTCTGATATGATGTCATCTTACCTGGGAAGCCTGGAAGAATGATTCATGGCCAGCTGTCACTTGTCCTAATTTCACATGGGTTAGTTCTCAAGATGAATGAAAAGGAATCAAAAAAGTAGAAGAATGGGGTCCTTTTTCCTGCAGTAGATACCAGTAGAGGCTGAAGAAATAAACCAAAATTGGTTCCATTCTGCAAGTAGCCTTCAGCTTGTGACTTGAGCTTTATTTTGGCCCACCGCAGATCTGAGATCAGTTAAAAATCCATATACATCTTTGCTTTTTCTTATGTTTTGAGATGTAAGAGTTTGGAATCAAGTCTTTTCTTACCTATGTTGCAAGTAAAAAATGTGAGAAGGAGAATGCTTCTGAGACATATATCAAATGAATTAAATAAAATATTAAATAGGTCTCAGGAGGAAGAAAATTTGATGTATTTTAGTGGGAGAAATAAAGGCAGCTAAACAAGACTTCTAATGAAGAAACCATGCTTCAGACCCATGCATGCAGATAAATCATGAACCTGAGCAGATAAAACCGCTGTTTTCATTTATTACATCAACCCCCTTAGGGTTTTGTCCATGGAAACTGCATCTTCAGTCCTTTTTACTTACCACTGTATTGAAACTTACTGCACAACAAATAAAGGAGCAGTGTAAAGAAAGCACATGTATATGTTACCTAAAATGTACTCATCTAATCTGAAGGGTATTGAGTATTTTGTAGTCTATGGGTTGTTCGTTTATATATATATACACACATATATATATATTGAGTTTTGTCCTTATATACAGCCCTTACTTAAACATGGAATATGAAATATGTCTGTCTTTTCATGTCTACCAGCTGTCACATGCACTTCCCACTGAGTCCCTGGCAGGGACAGAGACAGGTTAATAACACTTGTCAGGGCATCAGCAAAGGTAAAAGAAACTCTTGAAGGGTTTTTGGCTGTAGGGTAACCCCACTGCAATGCTTCCCCAAGGACCTGGATTGGAGTTTCTTTCTGCAGTATCGAGAGACTAGTTGAGTCAGAAGAGGAGGAGAAGACAGTGATCTGCTTGTGGGGTTCTTGATGAGCATTTAAAATGTTAGGGAGTTCAGCAGTCTGGAGATCCTGCTATGACACTGACCTTGAGCAAGTTGCTCCCCCCTTCCCCTTTCTTAGGCTGTTTTGAAGAGCTCGAAATAGAAAAGGCTGACATGACTCCATGCAGTGATGAGCAGCATTAGTTGGAGCCTTGAGAAGCTGCTCTAAATCAAGTTAACAAAAGCAACAATCAGATCAAACTTTCTCTGAAACTCCTTCCTTTTGATAGGATATTTGGGGCTGTTCAGCGATTTGGCCACCATCCAGGTACTTAAGGCATGTCCTGAAAATGCTTGAGGAATCAAGCTGAATGCAGTTGTTTAAATGGTATGTCTGTAGATAATGAAATTAAATACATGGGAAGATATTATTCTAGAATTCAGTGATTAGCCCCATGCAGGATCTGTTTAGAGTAGTTGTGTGTGGCTAAAAAATGCTCATTTCCATTCTAATATACAAGCCAGAAAATCTGTTTTAAATCTTGGCTCTGCTTTGTACTCCAAAAGAGTGGAAGCTAGCCCTGAGACCTTGAAGCGGAGGCAGCCTCCTTCAAAGGCTGCAGACATGGGTAGTATTGTCCAGGCTTGGGGCATCAACAGAAATGAGGTCCTTTAGCTAATAGCTGTGTCACCCATACAAGGAGTTTCAGTGATGGACAGCAAGAGGACAGTGTTGTAGACTGGGATGATTTAGTCCTTTGGTTGTATTCATTGCATCACCTTGGTCTAGATGCACAAGAACAGGGATAATAGAATATATATGAAATGATGAAAAAAGGTGAAGTCAGAATTACTTCATTTTTTTATTGGAATTCTGTTTATAGTGCTTTAAAAGTTTTGTTTAGAGTAGTATTTATGAATATTTGTATTGCTTGCAGATTTTTCTTACGCTTTTCCGTTACCATGAATCAAGCAGTGGTCCAGCACATGAAAGAAAGAGAATTAATTCTGACCAGAGAAAGAATAGTCTAAGACCCTGAAAGGAAGAAAATTGCTGGTAGACTGGCAAACTAGTCCATCAAGGCAGGTTTTAATATACTCTTAGTTACATAGAAAGGAAAGGAAAGGGGAAAGGAAAAAGGAAAGGAAAGGAAAAAGAAAGGAAAGGATGTTTTAAGACTGGAATTACTACACAGAAGTATAAACATGTTTGCAGACATACTAAATGATCATTTCAGTTTTAGGAATGTAGTTGATAGAGATTTGTTTGTTCAAATGACAGAATGAGGGGAACTGCACGTTCTCATTGGTTTGTTTCTGGTGCACACTTGCAAAAAAAGAAAAGATGATTTTTTAAGACCTAAATATCAGAACCTGACAGGTTTAATAGTGGCCTTGAAATCAAAACCTAGCCCTATGTCTAGTCACACAAAGATGATATGTTTTAATTCCATGATAGATTTGTAATAGAAAGGATCCTTGAAGATTTTAGCATTCTTGTTTTTTACTAGAATTAGCGTGGTTGAAAGATGTGAGACACTTATAACACCTTTTTATTACAGGTTTCTGAATTCAGAAGTGTAATACAGATTTTGTTACACAGGATTGGACAGTAAACATAGGAGGAAAGCAGGGAAAACCTAATTCTGAATAATTCTTTTTTATTGGAGAATTTCTTACTATATAGCATCTTTTCCATGTATGCCAGACAGTTGCTGTGTATAAATCACAAAGAGCTTCAAGTCTCAACTGCTTCAGGTGGTGTCTGTTAGTGCAGCAAGCACAAATAAGCTGTTTCATTTCATACCAAAAATTATAGCAATCAGCTGTTCCCTGAAGAATCCTTCACATGGGTGTAAGAGAACTTGTGCTTATTCTAAGACACTGAGTTTTATCTATTTATCAGTAGAAATCCAATTTCAAAATACTAATTAGTTTTGAAATTAATAATGACCTTTAGACTGAGTGCTCAGATAAGATGCAAGTAGAAGTCAACAGAAGGTACAGCTCTACATCCAAACACCAGAGCAAAATGTTTAACTCTGCAGTTCATTACCTTATTAGTTCTTCAGTATCTTTAGATCAAAAATACTAAACCAAACATTTTCCTGAAGCTCAGTTTTACCAGGAAGAGCTAAATTTTACCAGGTATTACAATATTTGGGCCATGCCCTGTAAAGTAATGGATTTAGCAGTGATCTTTACCCCTTGGCCAAGGACTTCCAGTTCATTTCTACAAAGAGCACTTAGTTCATCGTACTAGTGAAATTATAGTTCTCTTTCTAATATCCAGTCTTCTGAAAGTTACTGGTTTAT
The DNA here is from genome assembly GCF_012275295.1 of Melopsittacus undulatus. Taxonomy (NCBI): domain Eukaryota; kingdom Metazoa; phylum Chordata; class Aves; order Psittaciformes; family Psittaculidae; genus Melopsittacus; species Melopsittacus undulatus. Next base: position 34,435,560 of record NC_047527.1, read on the forward strand.
TAATTTTCTTCCACATGTTTTCAGCACCAGTGAGCAGCTGCCACCAAATAGCTCAGTTTCAATCCTGGCATTCCCTCTTTCTGCTTCCTGACTCCTTTCTTGCAGAGGCAGCAGCAGCAGTAAGGTCATAAGCTCTTGCTTCTGCTACAGGGGGAGAAGCACTCAATCCTGCACCTTGTCCCTGTGGAAATCCTGCTACAGCAGCGGTTTTAAACTTCATCATGTAGCCCATGAGAGGCTTTGCAAAAGCTGGGTTAGAGCATCTTGGCTGTTACCCTTTGAATTCTTTCTCCATCTAAGTCCCCATCAGCTAACCCAACTGAACCCCAAAATAGACACAAAGCTGAAGCTGGTGAGATTTGAGGGCTGACCTCTGATGGTATTTTAGATCTTTTTTTTCCTCTCTCTCTTTCATTTCCTCTGGAACAATGAGATAAATTTTGAGCAGCTGTGTTTTAAGCATGCATCATATTTGCCAACAATTATTGATGCTATTTTATCTAAACTTGCCACTGTAATGTAGTTCTGAAGGTGTATGGTTGTGTTACAGTTTCCATATATTCATGTTGACTATATTGTCACATTCTCCTGTTATCTTGTTTCTTTCTGTCTTTCTACTGCAAGCAGACACATATATTTATAAAAAAAAAAAAAAGCTGTAGGTGATAAAAACCATTAACATTCTAATATATTAATGCTTCTTAATGATTTATTCATTACTTAGTTCCAAGTTTTGTATTTAACATTTTGTGTTTAACATTTAATACATTTCTTCATAGGGAGCAGTAGGGGAGCATTTGACTACATTAAAATTATAAACCCTGTACTCATAATGAATTCAATATAAATTTTGACAACTGGCATAAGCTAAGACTGAATGCAGTAAGACAACTTACATGCTAATTTGCAGCCTGACAACTTTTGACATGACAAGAGTCTAAATTCTGTTTGCTGCTTTAATACATATAACCTACTGGAATCAGTGTAGAAAGTAAGACAGATTTTTGACTTGACAGCTTTTAACATAATTGAAATTCTCACTCCAGAGCTCTTACTCAACATGTTACATTTCTAATGGGTGCTGTTGTCGTTGAATTCAATGGGCTTTGATTCAAGCAGCATTTTTTTTTTTACAAAGTGAAAAGCAAATAAAAACCTCAAAACATAGTAGGTTCGATATAATACTTGAAGATCTGATTTTGGTGTAAGCTCAAGGAAAAAGAAAAAAAGTTTAAAATCACACTGCCTAATCTGAAAAAATTGTCTTGAATAGAGATATCATTTTGTGATGATAATTTGACATCACTACAAGAATCACTTAGAATTATTTAGGAGTTTCTTTTAACTACAGTACTGAATTTCATGGGGGTTTGATATTCAATTTGAGAATAATTGCAACATCTGTGAATACTCCTTCAATTTAAGTTAATGATGTGTTCTCATTTTTGATTGTTTTACCCCTTCTGACAATATTAAATGAGTTGTGTGTAAGCTATGTTGAGATTCAGTGATATCACAGACATAATTTTTCAGTATACTTTGTCTGCATTTACAGTAGATACTTTTAAATTGTATAGAAAAATATTTAATTAAAAATCTTTTTGTTATTTTTTAACATTCTGATATTATTATCTCAGTTTTCAAGCATGGTCCTTGAAGCAGAGTTACGGGGTGAGGGGGAGTGTGTGATCTGTTTTCCTCCTGTGGAGTGCAAAACTCAGTGTTGTTGGTCCACAAGTGTGACATGTTATCTCAGAAGATTTTGAACTGAGACATCAGAATACCTCCAAAATTGCTACATTTTATTACTGTTTTTTTTTTCTCCCCCGTTTTGAGTGTTACTGTGTAGACCCTGTTTCTTCAGATGGTTTTGTTAAAACAGATCTCAGTTGTGTGTGTGAAAAGTAGGACTGCAGCCCTGGGGCGATGCAGTGAGATAGGGTAAGAGCAGATAGTGAAGACTGCAGTCCCAAATATGTAGTCTCCCTTCCGCTTAGCAAATGTAGCCAGATGCTAGCAAGCCACTCTTGCCAGTCCATCTCAGAGAAAATGAAGTTGGTTTGTTTCAGTTTTTGTTTCTCGCTTATTATTGATAACATTTGTTTGTAATTTTTGTCATTTTATAGAACTTCCAAGAGCAGCTGTCAGGATCTTAAGCAACATGACATTCCTTTTTGTGAGTTTGTCATACACAGCTGAAAGTGCCATTGTCACAGCTTTTATTACCTTCATTCCCAAGTTCATCGAGTCACAGTTTGGCATCCCAGCTTCCAATGCCAGCATCTACACTGGTAAGGCATTGCCACATAGTATAACCTTGCAAGGGTTGGTTTTCTTCAACTGATGAAATGAATCAGTGTAGGAATGAACCAAAAATGTGCTTGTTGGAGCAGGTGACTGGATACAGCTTTGTGTATTCTGTTAGATATTCAGGCAATTTTTTGATGTTTGTTATATATGTTTAGTAAAATGGGATTCAGTTTGTATTGCTAAAGGGCTGGGTGTTTTTACGTAAGCCTAGACAGACATTTTCTAATACACTAATGGTCTCTAAGGAGGGGAAAAAGCAACAAAAACAGGCTAGAGACCCTATAGGCGTTACTGCAATTTGTGATTTTTGAAGATTTTTGAAGGCTGTTCTTATTTTCTGTGAATTTTACTCCCTCTTTGATCTTTAAAATACCCTAATCTTTTTTCTTCCCCAGTGACGAATTAAGATTTATCTGCCCCATCCTTCAGTTATCTCTCCCCTCCAGACTGGTGGTTTTCTCCTTATTTACTTTTTCACACTGAGTGCGTAACAATCCACTCTAGCCCAGAGAGCTTCCCAGATCCTTTCCCACCTGTGTTTTTAAGTCTGAGACCCCTGTTTTGCAGGTATGGTTCTTTCCCTGCTGCTGCAGCAATGTACAGCCAAGCACAACTTCTAACAGAGCTATAAAGTACTAAATTTTAACCTTTGTATTGCTCTGTGGGAGGGCAAGGCGCAAACTTCCCTAGGGAAAGGGATCAAAATATTGTGCAGAACTGGGGCCTGTGTCATGCAGGCCATCTTCCTTCTCTCTTAGGGGCATCAAAGACACTTATCTTTATAAGCATCTTTTTGACTTCTCCATAGTACTTCCCATATAGAATAGCTGCTAACTGCAAAGCATGTTAATTCCCCCATGCTTCCAGATACTCTGTGTGAGAATGAGTGATGGAGTGGAGAGTGGGTTGTGGGAACAGGGGTGAAGTATGAGGTGAAGGGGCCCAGGGGCATCAGTCAAGGAAAAAACAAAAAGTAGCAGAAGAAAGAGGGAAGACACATAGATCTCACGTGGGAATAATGTCATCTGCAGTGGCTGGAAGAAATACGAGTCCCTCTAGACTGCAGAGGGGAAACATCAGAAAAGCACCATATAGTGACTTCTGTTTGAGAGCTTGTTGAGATGAGATTTTCTTCAGGGCATGAAATCCCTGTGTACTGCATATAGGGAGGAAACATTGATTGATGGGAACCTCATTCTATCAGAAGTTTAGGGTAGATACACATGTACTGTAATGAGTCTTGATGGGTTTGATCCATAAGTTGCTTTGTTCTCAGGATAAACCAGAAACATTATTGCTGGCAAGATATTTAACAGCCAGTACATTAAAAGAAAAAAAAGTGATGCAACCCTGTCCAGAGTGTGAAGCTATGTTGTTTTCCCTGTTATAAATGACTTGATAAAGACTATTATAATGAATCAGAAGCAGAAGATGGAATAGCTTAGTCTGGGTGTGCAATACAGATAAGTGAACGTTGCTTCCACAACCCCAACCCCTAAACTTAGCATTAAAATCAACAGTTGTTATTAGTTTTATAAATTCTTTTTGTAGCTACTGGCTAATTAGTTAAAGACATGTATAGTTTACAAACTTCTGGCCAACAAAAGGAGGACTTAACATGTTATTTATATTACTACATCTACACTTGTATGTGCATTGCCAGCTGAGTACATGTGTTTGCTGAATCCCTTCATGTGATTAACGTGAAGTTATTGGTCATTTTCTATCTCAATTCATAAGCAACAATTCTTTCATTAAGTCTCAATTTCTTTCTGTTTTTTAAACAAACCTGGCATTAATCATCAGCAAAAATGCCATGTGCCAAACTTTCTGTCTTGAAGTTGTACAGCTTGTGCTCCAGTCTTGTCTTGCTTGGAGTTTTGTTTATTGTGTGCAGAGAAGGTGGCATTTAGCCTCCATGCTTTAAGTCCAAGAAAAAAAAAGAAAGAACTTTATAGAGTACAGGTAGATCTTAGACAAATCCAGGTTAAAATTTCAGGTGCTTTGTTAACAGATTTACATGTGAAAGAGAGAATCACAATTCAAATCATTTGTAACTGGAAGAACCACGCACTATATGTCATAAAGCACTGTTCTGGTAACATCTGCTAAAAAGGTTACAAATGCATTGGATGTACCTTTAGCTTTAGAAAAGGTATAATATATATCCCAGACAGAATTAGCTTGAAAATGTCCATTGTATTCCCTTTGGAAGTGTAGCCTGCTTAGCAGATAGTGCAGTTTTCTGTTGCCAGACTATTAGTGGCTGTTAAGATCATCTCTTGCTGCTGTGGCAAGCCTCAAGTGCTGCAGTATCCTGACAACAGCAAAAAGGACAAAGCTTGAAAACTGCTGACTGAAAGCCGATATTGCCTTGGAGCACTGTATCCAGGAGTGTATTTAGCACATGCACGATTCCTGTAAGCCAAGCTGTGGTTATAAAATGAAGGAGAGTGCCGTGCAACAGCTTAGTATTGGATCTTAAGCTTTATTCCTCTAAATGCCTTTGAAAAAGAAGAATGTGTGTCCTGATTAGATATACATGCTTTGCTTTGCCCTGGAAACTCGCCTGGAAGTGCTGCATTCCTTTGACAGTACATCACTTCTGATTTCACGTTCTCTGTGGAGAGGGGCATAAGGATGAAGAGTTTGTACTTGGGGCAAAAGAACCTGTCAGGCTTCCTGATAGGAAGGGAATGAGTGCCTCTCTCTGTGGCCTTCACCACAAACAACAAAATCTGTTCTTGCCCTTCCAGTTTCTCCCAGAGAGAGCTCCATCACCAGCTCTACTTGCATGGAGAATTGGTCTTTATACATCTTGTGTCTAGGCTTTCATCTGACCTTTCCATTTTCCTGAATGAGAGCGAGCCTTAGCAGGCAATTTGCTTGTGTTCTTCTCGTGTTTAATGCTCTGATCTTCATGGTGTGACAGAAGATGGATGAAAACAGCAGCGCAGGGTAACTCACTAACGGAAGAACCACTAACCTAATGCCTAGCAAAATACTGACATGCTCAGTTTTTACAAGGTACTAGACACAGACACACAGTCTCAGTTCTAGTGAAAGGCTTTTCAATATCCATGCTTTCAAGAGAATAAGAAAGAAAAGGTAAATTCAGGTCCAAAAGAGGTTAAGCACTCAAGCCTAAGCTATCAGGTGGAAGGAAGAATAAGATGCTGAGGTTAATTTATTGTCAATAAGCTCTTACCTTGGGCTAGATCCTTAGTTCATATAACTGATATAGCCATGGATAATGTCCACAGAATTTGATTCACCTAACAGAGGTGTTTTAGAAGATATTGCAACTGATCCTGGTCTGCCTTTGGTATGGATGTCAGCTTCTCTGACACAGATTTCATAGAGCAGGGCATGACTAGTAGACTCAGATGGCTGAGTTACAATTCTCACCCAGAGAGAACATTCTCAATGCAAGTAAAAGGATTTGCATTATTTCTCTTCCTTGTTCATATTCAGTCATTGACTGTGAGAGATATAACAGCTTTGAACTTCGTGAAAATCATTTAATTCTTCTAGGAGTACATAAACTTCCAATTTCTGCTCTATGAGAAAGACTGGTATTGATTCTGTGGAGGGTTATTATTAAGAATCTTCCTCATGAAATGACATTTTATTTTATTGCCATTGGTGATGGCAGTATAATTAAAATAAAATCTATTTTTACCTATTATTTGTATTTTCATGATCTCAACATTTCAATAAAAATAATGTCCCCCTCAACTTTTGACAAATTGTCAGAGAATGAGAATACTTTGCAATAATATTAAAGATACTTGCAAATTATAGTCAACTTTAAGAGTTTGGATTATAAGGTATAGCTCCTTTCAAGTAAATGAAACTGTCAAAAGTTGTTCAAATTACATATTTATGGGGAATGCATCTTTATTAGCAAAGACCTAATTTAAAGACCTTCTTACATGTCAGTGAAAAGCAAAAGCTAAGCTAAGTGAAGATGTGCAAGACATTCACAGATTTAATGCCTCCTTAGGCCCTGACAAATGAGGATGGACTGGTGATGTGTTGCTGAACTGCTACCTTACAACTACAGCAGCAGAGCAAGAGGAATTTCATAGGCACATCTTTTGTGTCTTAAACTTACGCAAATACTAATTCTAGTATCTTAATTTCTCTAATTGTGTTTGATCAATTTATACTCCATGTGGCTGTGCCAAGATGAATGAGGGTGCTGATGTAGGAAAGCTTAAGTAAAGTATTTAGAAGGCAGAATTAGCAGCCTGGCTCATGTGTGCACTCCCAGGTGGGCAGACTTCTGGGGTCTGGCCTGAGGTTAGCACTTGTGATTCACTGGCATTAATTGTGAGAGTATGGAGAAGAAGATCTATGTCCAAATCTGGATTTCTTCAAGTTTTCAGTACTTAAACTGAAGCAATATGTAGCCCTTCTCCCCATTCTAAAATAAATACAAAGGAATGTTTCTGCTTGTCAGTACAATAGTTCTCTTGTAGTGCTTTGGTTGCTGGTAATATCATAAGGAGGCTTTTATTAATCCTTTGACAACACTCCAGAGGTTTGAAAAGTCTGACTCAGTTTGCTAACAGAAAATTAGACAATGGAGATCTTAGTGAAGCATTTGCAGTCATCTAATTAGGGAATGAAGCCAATATTTATGTTTTATACCATTTCTATAGGTCCTGTTTTAATGTTGCTTGAATTTCTTCCTGGCAGGTGTGATTATTGTTCCGAGTGCTGGTGTTGGTATTGTCCTTGGTGGCTACATTATAAAAAAACTGAAACTTGGTGCAAGAGAGTCTGCAAAGTTGGCTATGATCTGCAGTGGTGTATCTCTGCTGTGCTTTTCAACTCTCTTCATTGTTGGATGTGAAAGCATTAATCTAGGGGGAATAAATATACCTTACACTACTGGGTAAGTATCTTGGAATCATCTGTGGCAAACCCATTATTTTCCAATAAAGAAAATGGTAAAGAAATATAAAAAATGCTGATGGCTGAGATACTGAAAAAGCCACATTATTCAAATGAGAATTTGGTGAGTATTGTGATATAAACACACACTGTTATTGTGTGTGGTCCTTTCTTTTTTTACATCTGGTTTATAGTGAAGGCTATGTAATGACTCACCTTTTTGAGGGGTGGGAAAATGCATCAGAAGGGGCTTCAGTGATTTTTGCAGGAAAGAAGGAATAGTGTCCCATAGAGTGCTCAGACTTTAGCTGGTGTTTCAAAATGTTTTCTGACCATGAAAATTGTGAAAATGCTAAAGGGATTATAAAGATTATTTCTGAATAGGTTTATCTGTTATCACCATAATAGCATCTTAGGTCTACACTCCCTGTTTGAGAGGAAACACTTGGGCATGTGCTATCAATGTTAATGGTGTGAGCTGCTTCTGAACCACTTATTAGTTGTACGAATGCCCTCAGCACTTCCTGGGTCATCATCAAGACAGCAACTAAATCAGAACCGTTAAAGTTATATTGAGAAGGAGGAAGGCTATAATGAAAAAAAAGTTGTGGAGGGAGGAAGGTATTTGGAGTGAGGGATTTAAACAGACATTAAGAAATGCATAGAAGGGCATTTAAAAACAGTTCCAACACTTTGGAAGGAAGACAGTGTGATAGAAGTTGTAAGAAGGTGTTTTGCTGGAAGGTAATTCCTCAGAAGCCTCATCATGATCTTTAATTTTATTGCTTATTTTGTTCATTACTTTTCCCCCCAAACTGTTGCCTTCATGTAGCTTAAACACTAGAACAGAGTAAGCATTTGAAAAGCATGAACTTACCTGAAGCAATTTATCCCTTTGCTTTTAGATCTGAGGCAACATCTGCCTTTTATTTATGGCCAGGTGCCAGGTATCAGATCCATGTGAATATCTTGCTTTTAAGGGCCAGCTCTGGCCTCTTAACATTTTGAGGTTTGGAAGAGAATGTAGGAGTATGAAGCAGGAAAAGATATGATCAAATGGATAAAAGAAGAGCTGCGGTGGGGCACTGAGTAAGCCAAGTGAAAAACAAAGAGACAAAATGGGAAGCAAGAGCAGAATAAAATAGGCATTGTTTACACAGAGAATATTTCGCATTGCGTGTTGCTGGGTGTTATTACATTGCTGTCAAACCTTAATCCTATGACAAGGAAAAACAGCAACTGAAAGTCATGAGCTGATGGAAAGCTGTTTTATTCCTTTGTATTCTTAATAACCTAGAGGTAAAGCTTGGTGCTGAGAGCCTGATTGTAGAGCGGAGTAGTGTGGTGATATATTCTCACCTGAGCATAGTGGGCTGAAGAAGGAGAGAATGAGGATGAGAAGGGGTTGGAATGTATGATTGTCCACCTGCTATGATATTGGTGGCAATCTGTGGGTGTAGATGAAGAAATGAAAATTATGAGGAATTAAAACATAATTTCAGATAGCAGTTAACTGAACTGTGTGGCAAGTCAGAATGTCCCTGCCTGGCTAATGAGAAGGCAGTAGGCTTCTGTTTGTGAAAAAGTGCTATGTAATTTATTTCTAAATTGAAGACAAGGCAAACTATTGCTATGTAACACATACCCTTCACACTGGAACTGTAAGAGTATCTATTTTTTTCCAGTAAATAGTAACATTTACAGTAAATACATAGCATGATTGAAATAGGCACTTAATTCACAGCTGTTCTGAAATTCTGCAGTAGCATTACTTTACCACCTTCACCTAATTGTTCTTAGTGAGAAAAGAGGTGAGACATGATAATGGCAATATTCTCAAAGATGTTGAGGTATATCAGTTCTTTCAAATCAGTATGCAGAGTGTAAAGTAATCAGAAATACCAGGATGTTATATAGCATGGTATATAGCATGGTTCAGGAGTTTGCAGCCCCAGCCCTATAGGATTTTTTTAATGCAGGATCAAATCCAAATTTATTATCAAAATGATAATAAAGAAGTAGCACTACACATAAATTCAGCCTGAATATTAGACAAGATAAACATCCTCTAAATCCTCATGATCAATCATTTGATAGCTTCAAATCATTTACTTGATATGCTCTTTAACTCAGACATCAAAGAATGGTATTGTTCATGTAACAAAAAAGCATGCTTTCATTTTGAGGTTTAATAAAGCACATGCTTCATTCTCTAGTTCCAATGAAGTGCAGTGTATGGACATCAGAGCCAGTTCAACAGGCTAGATTGAACAGGAGAAGCAGTACAACTCTTGGTTCAGAGAAATACCTTGTATGATGCTCTACTTTAACATGGCTTTCCTAGTCTGATCTGAACTACCTCTGCTGACAGCAGCCCAGAGATGTCAGCTACATTGGGCAGTATAGACATACCCTGCAGAAGAATCGTCTCTGGACAAACATGTTCACTTCTACTGTTCTTTTATATTCAGAGATTAGGGTTTGTTTTTTCCTTAGATGAGCTGAAACATAAAGCACTACAGAGGAGAAGAATAAGGTGAGGTATAGTTAACATAAAAGTATGTACATGCTGGTACTCAGCAAAGAGGGCAATAATATTTTAAAATTCAGTATGTTTCATAACTCAGTATTTTTCTAACTGCAATGAAGTGGATGGAACCTGGAGGCACACACAGATTAGAATTCATTTGCAAGGATTTTCTGCTGGTTTATGTTAGAAACAAGCAGTTTTGCTGTTATTGGTGTGTCATCAGCAGTTCTGCTATCAGGAAGATCAAGGGCATCTCTATATTATACATCTCAACACTTTAGAACCTGCTTAGAGGATTGCCTCTGAAGGTGTGTTTGGTATTTGAACACAGTTTAAGGAGCCTTACAAACCACAATACAGCATCCCTTTTCTTGCACCATAATCATCTGAATGGGCATTCCTGAATCAATGAATTGTCATCTTGTCCAGACAGCTTTTGAGTATCTCTGAGGAGGGTAGCTCCGCAGCCTCTCTGGACAACCTGTGCCACTCACTTCTCAGTCACCCTCACAGTGAAAAAGTGTTTCCTATTCAGAGGGAACATCCTGTGTTTCAGATTGTGCCCATTGCCTCTGGTCCTGTCACTGGCCACCACTGAAGGAGCCCAACACAGTCCTCTTTGCATCCTCCCTTCAGGTATTTAAAGACATTGGTGAGATCCCTGAACCTCTCTTCTCCAGCTGGACAGCCCCAACTCTCTCTGCTTTTCCTGAATGGACGGATGCTCCAGTTCCTTCAGCACCTTAGTGGCACTTTGCTGGATTCTCTCCAGTATGTCCATGATTCTCTTTTACTGGGAAGCCCAGAACTGGACCCAGCACTGCAGGTGTGGCCTCACCAGTGCTGAATAAAGAGGAAATAGCAGTGATCAGCTGCTTTGGTTGTTTGTAGACCTGTCTCTTCTGTTTTGTGATAGATGGCAACTAAAACAGGCTTCATTGGGAGCTCACTCACAGTGACAGATTACTGAATTAGTTCAGTTTCATTTCTCATGTTTCTGGTATGTGATGAATCAAAGCAGACTCATTGATTGCTTTCTGTTTATTTGGTGCAATTAAAGTTTAGTTAAAGCATACAGTTGACTTACTGAGGCACTTCACATTAAAAAAAGTAATTCTGTTCTTCCTTTTGTACCACCAGTTTGGGTTTCTGTTATTCTTGTGTCTCTTTCAGTGCAATCAGCCATTTGGATCCCCTAACTTGAAAGCACTGACTAATTGGATCAGAACAATAACAATAAAGGAGTCCAGCTAACACAGTGAGAGGGTCCCTTGTTTGACAGCTACACAAAAATTGCATCACCACTTCAATTCCAGCTGCTTGCCAAGAAGGAGACTGCAATTCTCTGTCATCAGAATGTCCTTCAATACCAATCCAAAAATATTGCTATCAAATTAAGATAATCCTTTTCATCTTATAGCCCAATATTGTTACAAAAATTCTGGGGTGAGGGCTTGTCTCCTTTCCTTTTTATTTCCTTGGTCCTGTAGGTTACTACAGTGATCTAAAAAAATATTAATAAAACCATGTGCTAACCAATTCTTTGTTTAGCTGTTACCAAAATATAGTCAGTCACTGGGGGGTTTTGGTTTTTTCCTAAACTTTGTTTCATTTAGATTCTAGCCTCATGGGAAGAGAGTCTACCTTTTTGTTTTCCAATATGTGTATGTTGACTGCCAGCACAATGGGATTTCAGTCCAAGCCTGGGTATCTGAAATCACAGGTCACAGTTCTAAAAACTCCAGGCAATAAATCTTACCTATATTTTTCCTTTTCTTATTTTACTCCTATACCACAAGCCTTCCATGGAGTAGCAGTTGAAGAGGAAAACAGGATTTAGAAAACAAAATGTTAGGAATTAGAGTCATTTTTATTGTTAGTCACATCTAATAAAGGTCTCCTCTTTATTAGCTTTACTAACATCATGTCATGGAGACAAAGAACAGTCTCCCTGAGAAGTGAACAAATGCAATTTGTCAGTTGGGATTCTGGGTTTTGTCCCAGCACATGTTTAGCAAACTTGCAGTTGAAGCTTGTTGATGAAAGAAGCTGTGTCATTGTTTGTAATTGAAAGAATAGTTCAGGAAATGCTGTTGTTCAGGTCTGGTTTCTGTCAGTGTGCTCATGCATACTGAGTATCCATGGCTGCTCAGGTGCGGTATCTGTACCTTCTGAAACAAGCGGGGCAGCTATTTATTTGACATTCTATGTGTCTAGAGCAGTGGGTGCATTGAAACTAAGCTGTTTTCCCCACAGGCTACAGCTCACAAGCATGACTTACAAGCTTGGGTGCAATTTCCATAAGATCCTGCTTTTTTTGACGGATAGTGGTAACTCTACAATGTGCAGAATTCAAGTGTCAAAGCTCTGTTTTTCTTTGTGGAGAGTAGGTAGCCTCCCAGTGTCAGAAGGCAGGATTAGTAGAGTACTCTGGTTTATCTTACTGCTGGAAAAAATTACGCCCTCCTGGGAGAGGTGTTCATAGAAATCTGTTATAATATATTCTAAATGGTAGATTAGTGTGATGAGAATGGGGTTACATAGATATGTGTAAGTAAAGATTTCATGTTCCCAGCATCTGAATTCCTTCATTAGTTTCTCATCATTGGAAAAGGAGTGAACAAGGAGTGAACAGTGAAGGTAATAAAGATGAAAACATGAATCTATTACAACTGTTACTGTTCTCCACCCAACCTGTAGCTGTGCCTGGGATTGCTCTGACCCAGGTGTAGGACCTTTCACTTGGCATGGTTAATTAAACCTCCTAAAGTTGGCATCAGCCCACCTCACAAGCATGTCAAGGTCAAGCTTTTGGAAACAGAGCTAATAGGTAATTTTTTGTATCATGTGCTCTTGAAAGGTTGGAAAAAATATCTCTATGCAAGGCATTTGCTGTAAACAACAAAAAAATCCCCCTTACAGTGATGTGCAGAGGTACAAAAAGTGATGAAAGCTGGAGAGACACAGCTTGCAGTAGCTTGTTAGTAATCTGAGCATATTTGCATTGCTTATCATAAACTTAAGCCTTCTTCTGGGACAAGCAAAAAATGCCCCAGAGATTAAATAATCACAGTGTCCTCATTTTAGTTTCCAGTTTCATGCTTCTCGTTTCTTGCATGCCTGATTTCATTCACCTTTATTTTTAAGCTGATTTCCTAAGCTCTGTGTCATGGTAATGTTCAGCAGTGCAGCTGAAGCGAGTGAGCCACGTAAGCAGAGCAAGCCAGGGAGTTCTCTTTCCTGCCCGTGGAACAGCACAACCCATCTGCTGCTGAGAATGGGTTTGGGTGGTGGTGGAATGAGAGGTCAGAAGAACGTATTTCACAAGGTGGGAGAGGCTGGGGAGGGCAACCCAAGCTGTACCTTTCCTGGCAGCCTGGGTTGTCCCTGGACTTGTCTATGAGCAGGGTGGCAGAGCTCTGCTGGAAGCCAGGATGTGGGCACAAGGGTCTTTCAGCCAGGCTGGGGAGTCCCTGCTTACCCCAAATATTCAGGCATCTGGGACATCCAACTCATCAGGCTGCTGAGGGGTGTGTGAAACTCCAAAAATGCTGCCTCTCCTGTTGGTGTGAAAAACTTCTGTCACTGTGCTGCTGAAATCAGTATGTTCCCGAGGAATGTTTTGATGATGTGGTGTTTTCCATTGGAGAAAAGGTTCTGTTGAGAGATTACTGGAAGAGCCTGCCTGTTGCTATATGATGTGTTGCTGTGTATTGCTTTCCGGAATCCAACGTGATATAATAAGACAAGTTTCAGCTGGTAGCTGAGAAGGCAACACAGTCAATATCAATCCTGGATATTTAATTTCCTGGTCAAGCTGCAGCTTGTTTCTAAAACTGTGCCTTGTTTGTTTATGACACAAGAAAGAAAACACTCAGAAAGGCTTTGGTTAACATCCAACTAGACCATAAAGTGTAATGTAGCTCCAAGAGCTAAATTTGCGAACCTGATTTGTGTGATCAGTAGACAGTCAATAAATATTTAAGAGCTACTTAGTAATATTTGATCAGCTGCAAAAGTGCCCAGCTGGAAAGACAAGCATATTCAGCAAAAGCAAATAGTGGTGTAGAAATACATTAAATATGAGTCAAATGGAAGCCACTAAGCAGTGGTCGTACTTTTTAGTGTCACTAATGACAGGAGGTGATGTGACAGACAACACAGGTGACAGTTGTTGTATGTAGAATGTCTCCCAAGCTGAGTCTCTGGTCTAGTAGGGTATAAAAGATGGGAGCAAAAGAATATCCCTGGTGGTCCATGGGATAGTTGGGGTGCAGCAAGTCTGATGCTAGCTGTTTACCTTTACAGTGGTCCTGCCCACACATTGCAGATGTGAAGGCAAGCAAATGGCAACCCTCGTGGGGCTCCCCAGCCATGACAGTATGTGAGCATGTGTACAGGATTTTGACATTGCAGCCACCAACCCACACCAGATTCCTGTTCAGCTCCTACATGGCTGAAGAGGTGCTAAAATTCTCTGAATATCTATTGATGTGCTTAGAGCAGAGATACTTGAGGTAGTTTTAAACAGCAGTGATCGCTGAATAATACTGAGAGCAGGATGAAGCAATGCATTAACTATGAAGAATAGTTAATTCAGAATTATGTGGAGAGGTTGTGCATACCAACATAATTCCCAAGACAAGATATTATATGGTCATCGACTACTTACTCATTAATGCGGACCTTCTAGATAATAGAGATTGATACCTTACATCCTCTGATGTTAGCTCTATATACACAGGGTCCAGTTATGCCAGTCTGTTTTTAATTTGGGAACAAATTAGTATCCATTTTCTCTTTAATGCTCTCTGTTTCTCTGTAACCAAAATTTGCATATACAGTTACATAGGGGTTTTTAACTATTCTTTCAGCGAGGTTGCCTTTGTTTCTGTTGATGCTTTTCCTCCTTTGGTACTCAAGCCCTTGCCCAACCTAGGAATGTTAGAAATCCAGTATCACCATGCACTTTCCTTCATCATGGGAAGTAGCTGGGTGTCTCTTCTATGGTTTGTGCCTGAAGCTGGACATTTTTAAGTGACCTGAGAATTGCTTTGAGCAGGGCTGAAGTGACATGGTATGTAAGACAGGAGTTGGTTAACTTGGTGACTGTGTGACTTAGCCTGTGTCAAAACCTGTGGTAGTGACAGCCAGTGATCAGTTGTAACCAGAGTTGATTTCTTCCTAGTGGCAGCAAAAAGGACCATTTTGTTGGGGAAGCAAAACTGCTTCCAAATGACTTGCTCTCTGCAGAAAGGGCCAAGATGTGCCATGCAGAGGTCCTAGCTTAGCTGGAGGAGAGGGGGAGTCAGGAGGGATTTGGAGCTGTCCCAGTGCATTGCTTCATTTGGCCCTTGTTGCATGAGCCACTGAGCTCAGATGAGTGCCATGAGCTGCTTGACTTTGTGGCATCCCTTTGTACCTTTTGTACTGTATAAGGATGTGCCCAAGCTAGCGTGGCACTTGCCAGTGAAGAGTTGATACAGTTCTCTGCTGTGGCAGATGAAATATGCTCAGCTGTCTCTTTGGAGCAACAGTGATAGATAGCCAAGGCCAGGTTGGATGGGACTTTGAGCCACCTAGACTAGTGGAAGGTGTCCCTGCCCAGGGCAGGGGGATTGGAATGAGATGATTTTTAACGTCCCTTCTAAACCAAACCATTCTGTGATTCTGTGATAGTTAAGAGCCTACTTTTGGGGGTGTATGTGTCCTTCAGCTTTGAAATTTCCTTTAGTTCCTTCTGAGTATACTGCCAAACCCTTCTGGGGAGGACAAAGAAAGCTAGGCTTTGACAAGATTTTTGGGAATCGGTTAGGGAAGTGGAGTAGTGGTTATCTTACAGACATTCGGTAAAAGCACAGCATTCCTCCAGATCTAGAGAGCTTCCCATCGGTTTCATATGAATAATACAAGCATTAAGTTTTCTGAGCAGTTGTTGGTATGTGGGCAGAGATGCCTATTAGTTCACATAATGCTTACATCTTGTCACTGAGCCTTTCACTAGTAATCAACAACAAATTGCTGCAGCTCAGGATAGATATATATACGGTAACTCTTAGAGGGAAAAAAAATAAAAGAAAAATTCAACTATCACCTAGGCAAATAAGGTACAAGTTTTAAACTTCGGTATTATTTTTGTATTATGTTTTTTTGTTAATGGCAAGAATGCCTTGGTTGTTCTTCTATATAGTTTAAATCATGGATACAACTCGAGTTAATGCAGTCTTTCTGTGATAATATTCTCAGTTGCAGAGTTGAGTGGGATGTTTTCTGCCTCTGAACAGGGGGGACACCTTTGCTTTCTCTACTAGCATGTTCTTTTTCCTTTTTTCAGTCCCACTCTTGCCATGGCCCACAGGAATCTGACTGGGAGCTGTAATGTTAACTGTGGATGTAAGATTCATGAGTACGAGCCTGTCTGTGGATCAGATGGAATAACATATTTTAATCCTTGCCTAGCTGGCTGCATCAGTGGTGGAAATCATAGCACAGGGGTAAGTGCTTCACCCTCCCAAACACCAGGAACCTGCAAGTAGCCCCTTGGGACTGATGTGGATCAAAGACTGCTCTGCTTCTAGTTCAGACATCCCCCTTCTAAGCTTCAGAGGAGTTGCTCTACAACTGATTAGTCCATGAGTATTTCCATGTTCTGAGAGGCTGGTAATGCTATTACTGCATGCTCTCCCCCCTCTTCTTTTCAGTTATGTACAAATGTGAGGCACAAGTTCATTTGTACCAAGTAAATTCTCCAGCCAAGTGAGTGCAAAGTGCCACAGTGTATGGAAGGTTGGTGTTTCCATTACAGACTCGGATGTCCCTGACGGCAGTGGCCTGTGCATCTGCTGTTGCTGCAGGAACTCTCTTTTCCTGTTTCTGTAGGAATAATACATGGAGAGGCTTGTTCCTGCAGGGTTTGGAGCAGGAACCTTGAGTCAATATCATCTAATTCAGCTTTCTGCTAGGCATAGGTAGCCATGACATACTACCTTTCTGCAATCTCATCAGTGTTACTCATAAGAACCATTTTGGGTTGTTTTGGCTCCCTCTCTGAAGGGAAGGAAAAACTTCACTCTTCAGGTAGTTGGAAGTGTTTAAAGCTCCTGTTTAAATTGATTTATGAGCTGTAAAGTCACTGGTGTTTGTGACAGCCTTGTCATTTTGCATGCATAGCTGTTGCACATGCAACAGTACATTGATAGGTCTTTGTGTAGACTGCCAGTGTATTCTGCTCTGGTAAAATAGTTCGGCTATTCTCATAACCTTTCTTTAAACCTCTCCCAGGCTAAATGAAGTGTCATTGAACTCAAGTAACCAGAACGTAAAAGACTTAATAATCTACTTTCTTTCTTGGAACTATATTGCCTGTTACAGCCCAGTTTTCCAGTTTTGCTGGACTGGAAAAGGGCATCCTGCTGGTAAAATCACACCACGGAAATTTGGGAGTTTCTAGGAGTGGGCAAAAGAAAACAGCTGAAATGTAGAGTCTGACCTAAATAACAACAGAGCATTAAATTTGTACAACCCCCAAACTTTTAATTCTGTTACAGAACCATCCTTTAAAAAGGAATAATTATGACAAGAAGTAATGTAAATACGGATTTTCTCAGGACTTGACTGTGCTTTCCAGAAAGCTTATTTATAATGCTTTATAAATAAGGATTTGCAGTCCTGAGCCAGCTTGTGAAGCAGAAGGTTGTTAGGTGCAGTGCTCTGCTTTCTGAGTTGACTAAATAATGGTCTGAAATGGCAGGTTCATACACAGATGCCACAGAACGGATTATTTTCCTTTCTATTTTTGTTTGTTAAAAGTATCTTGATGTTTTTTAGCAGAAAATTGAATTGGTCCAATTGGAAAAGCCTGTGATGTGAGCCTGTGCTTAACTTTCAGTGTCTATATATACCTTATTTTTACTTTACTGAATTGAGTCGTAGGTTTGATCTTTGCTACATTTCACCTGATATCAAACTGGCACTATTAATACATTTACTAGGGAGGTAATTTGGGAGTGCTTTTCACTACAGATTTTGAAACAAACTATCTCCCCTTACAACTTGATAAAAAATGCTTCATGGCCTGAAGTTTTAACTTTGTAGCTAGCAAGGAATAGAATAGGGCCAGCACTGGTAGGAAAATACATATCTTCATCAAATAATGCTTTATGTAGAGTACTTTTAGAAAACTAAATATAATCTTGTGCCACCGCATAACACACAAACTCTTGCTAACCTATAGCATGGAGATTTAAATTTAGAATATACAGTGTTTTCAGAATTAACCATTTAAAAATTAGAAATGGGAGAAAAAGATGCCACTGTGCAGTTCTTACCTGGGTTTTATATGTATTCCTCTACTGTATTGTTTCTGTTGCACCATGTCGTTTTCATTTAGTGCATGGACTTGGTTTCTCTGGTGATAAACCCAGATTGTGTAGTAAAGATGGCTATTTTCTGTATGATGTATGATGCCTATTTGGCATTTACATTTGAAAGCAGTAAGATTAAGGTGAAGGACTGTAGGGAGGAAGCAGGTACTCACTTGATATTAGAGTGGAGCCTTTGGAAACTGGGTTCTGTCATTGCCTTCATTGCTAAGTGATTTTGGGCAAGTCAGTTAAGCAAAACATTTCCCAGATGGTCAATAATCTTGTATTTTTCATATTGCAGAATGAGGAACATGAGCGATAACCAGAAATGTTATTTGTAGAAGCACTGACTGCCTAAATAGTATGCAAAGGCACAAAAATATGTTTAGAATATAGTAAGTTATATATAATGGAAAATGTTCTGCAAAAAAATTATTCCAATTGTTTCAAATTAGTCACCCACATTTATGAAACTTTTGATCTGTTTCAGTTACTTAGCTACAAAATAGAGATAACAGCATCAGTGCTTCATCTCATAACTGTTTTGAAGATGAGTTACTCCTTTTTGAAAAAGTTAAGCTATAATGGTGAGTGTGATAGAAAAATACATATGAAAAACGAGTCATTCTGTCTTTGTAGAGGAATATGTTTAGTGTGAGGAGAAAAATACCTTGAGCAACATTCTGAAAGTGGGAGGTAAAAATTGATAAATTGTTATGCTAACTCCCATGGGGAAATATGTGAGGCTATGTCAGGGCACAAATAAATACAAAGGCATACATTAAAATTGACAAGCAACCATAATTTGGATATTTCCTTGTGTCCAAGTGCTTAAATTTTCAATCTTTGGTGTCATAATGCATCTTCTGTGCACGTGTGGTCTTAGGTTTTATGATTGAAAACACTGAAAGGAAAATCTCCTTTGTGACCTGTTTCTTCTCCAGTGCTAGAGTATTCTGATCTGCTGCACATCCCTTTGCTATTAGATTTGCTGAAAACAGTAGTAAAATAAGAGTGACAGGAGGCTATTACTGATTTAGCTCTTTGTCATGGTTTACGCCCACTCTTTCTCACCTTGCTTAAATCATGACTCCCTTTGCTTATGAAATGCTACTTCTTTATTCAGTCTCTTCATCCTGTTCATTTAGGAGTTGTTCCTGTCCTCCAGTCTCACTGTTTAAATCTCTGCTTTCCCCTTATTCTCTGTTTTGTTCCTGTGCACATCCCATCCACATCCCCTCCTACATCTAGCTGGAAGGTCCTGAGCTCCAAGTGTGAAGTGAAGCTTGTTGCTTTTTAGCTGAATTTGGGTGTACTTCCACTGAAATGGCAGAAGATACTTCCTAAATATGAAGGTCAACAGCCTGCCAAATTCAAGAAAATGTCATTGCTAGTGTTGCTTAAAGAGTGTTTCCTCACCGTTTTTGTAATACAGTAAAAACATGCGTTGTCTCCAGCCTCCCTGTCAGAAGTGATTAAATTGTTTTGGCAGAATCTTCCAAAAATATTCCAGATTTTTTTTTAATGAAGCCTAAATGAAACAATTGAAGTGCAATCTCATTATGGAGAGTCCTGTCCAGCTTTAAAAATACTTGGATGGTAACTTCACTTGTACTTGTGGTAATGATGCTAGAGACAGAAGACTGGGGTGTACCGTGGGACTGTCATACCATGTCTCTGTGCAGTGTCTTTCTTGCATGGGTTTTTAATGTAGAGATGTTCTTTTCACTCTCCCCAGGTAAGAAATTACACAGAATGTGCCTGTGTCCAGAGTCGCCAGGTGATCACTCCACCAACGGTGGGCCAGCGTAGTCAGCTCCGGCTGGTTATTGTCAAAACCTACCTGAATGAGAATGGCTATGCTGTTTCTGGGAAGTGTGATCGAACCTGCAACACGCTTATCCCGTTCCTAATATTTCTCTTCATTGTTACCCTCATAACAGCATGTGCCCAGCCATCAGCAATCATAGTGACACTCAGGTAAGAACTCAGTCATGATTTTTCTGCTGTGCCTGCTATCACCAATGCTTGTGTCAGAAGAGGCTGGGGCAATGCAGCCAAACTCCTTCAAGCTTCTGTATCCTTAAGTGAATAGAATAGGGCTGACAAGGATAGGATGGAACTTGCTTGTATTTAGAATATGTGGAAACATGAAGTGCCCAGCAAATTTCAAATTTTACTCCTGAAGAAGTTTTCAACTTTCTTTAAAGCAATAGTTTGGATTTTCAAGTACAGAAGAAAAAAGTTAGTACCTAAAATTATCAGAAGTGGGCACATCAGACTTTCAGTTGCTCATGCAGCCTTAGTTCAACTACCATGTGCACAGCCCTGTCATAATTCAGAGACTTCTGACCTTATTCCTTCTGATTCCTGGTTTTCCACCTGTACAATAATTATTATAAAATCATTGTCATTATGTTGAGATTATGCAGAAGTAAACTGTTCAGAGAAAAAAAGATGGCCCACACATATGAACAGTGACACCCACTGTCTCAGACCCCATATTGTGCACAGTGCTTTGGTCCAAGTTCTGTGACCCAAGTTGGTTCTCTGATTTCTCAGTTTCTGAGTGCTTGACTTCAAAACCTCGATTTTACAGCTGCACCTCCTTGTGTGTTTTTATCTTATATTTCAGTGTTATTAGAAACTGCCTAACTTTAATTTGAGACCTTTAGGTTAAGTTTTAGAAATATTTTTTTAATTAAAAGAAAATTTGTGGTTTACTAAAGTTGTAATTGCATTGTTGAATATCATTACTTTGTATCTGGTCTTTTGAAAGGTTGACTTTTTCCCTTGGAAACCAATGGTACTGAAAAAGAACGGTGTTCAAAGAAACTGTTTGGATGTATCTACCAATATTTTTCCTAAAGCATCTCTGAAGTACTAATGCTGCACAGATAGCTGTTACATTCAGAAGCTGAGTCCAGCTTTCAGCAAGTTAATTCTCCATTAAGTCTAATTTATCTAAAAAAAAATAAGAAAGTAAAGCAAGGCATTATATGAAATAATAGGAAATTATAATGAGAAGACATAAATATTTTGGATGGATTATCTTAATTTCCTTAATGGGCTTGAATCACATTCTTCAGGCTTTACACAAGTAAAGAAAGGTTAAAAGGTGTGATTGAGATTTTGATTAAACAGGAACAGGAGGGGTTGGCAGCATTTTTTTCCTAGCAATAAGAGTTAACAACATTAAAGCTAAATAGAAGAAATTTGAACAAGGATCTTTTTATAGCTCAGAAAAAAAGCAGGACATCCCACAATGATTATCTGTTATGACTGTTTCTTCAGAGGAGTTTTCGTTTTGCCTGCTAGGTCTGTAGAAGATGGGGAGCGGCCCTTTGCACTAGGAATGCAGTTTGTTTTATTACGAACTCTTGGTAAGTTTTACAATTATTCAGCATTTCAGTAAAGTTTCCCTGTATTCAGCTTAAATGTACCAGAAAAATACTAAAATTCCATAAATCTGCAAATAATTGTCTGACTAATTTTATTAGGAACTTAAAATTATTAGCTTCTAAAAATATTGTAACTAATAATATATTTATTTTCTTTTTTAATCTATTATTGACTTTCTGGAACATTTTTGTCCCAGAGATATTTTTACAGTTTCAAATTTTATTTAAAATTAATAGTTACTAAATTTTATAAGGATTTTTTTTCAAGAGCGATTCTTATTGCTTTTAGGAAGAACAATAGCTTTTTGCATTTTTTAAAATAAGAAGCAATTATTGCTTAGTGTGTAATTTCAAATGTTTCAAATCAAAAAGAGTACATGTTAAAAGTCTATTCTACTGCAGTAGTTTCTTTCAAGCTATCGAACTTCTATAAAGAAACACTCTGAAAAGATCACTTTGGGTTCATCTGCTACAAAGCATATGACTAGAGCAAGCAAGGGCTCTTCTAAGAGAACAAGAGGAAAAGCCTGTATAACCGCATCTGGAAGTTTCTTTTGAGGAAGGGCATTTTGGACTTGTCTTAAGGGTGTTGTGTTTCTGGAGAAAGCAGGAGCCTTCAGTGAGCTGGCTGCATTTTTGGCAGTCTTAGAAAAGTCCATTTCTGTAGAAGATTGATTTGAAAGAAAATTTATAACAATTTTAGTGGCCTTACTGCTTCCATGCATCTTTAGTAAGACATTTTGTAGTCTTTGGGGGTTTTTTCTCCTAACCTAAAGCAGCAACCTCAGCCCTTTCCTAGCTCATGGTCAATGGATGTTCAGCAAGGAATGCTCTGAAGACAATGTTGTATTTTGTTCCTTTCCTGCATTTTATTTCCTGAGAGCATCATTGGGTTTTCTTTTGGAGGACACATAGCTCAAGAAGAAGTGTATGTGGACAGCAGGTTGCTTGTAAGGTGCAGCTGCATTGTCTTCTTTGCTTGAATTCTCTCCCATTTTTTGGTTCATTTCATGTGTAGGATAGGTAGTGTTGATGGGAATATTGGCTGACCAGTTTTCCATATCCTGCACTTCATGTGAGAACAGTGATATAGAAATCTCAAAAATTATTAACCTACACTGTTCAGCTAAGGCAAATAGTTTCTTTAGAAGCCCTCAGCTATATGCTAACACATTATTTCTGTTGCTATTTTCTTTCAGCTTACATTCCCACTCCAATTTATTTTGGGGCTGTTATTGACACCACGTGCATGCTTTGGCAACAGGATTGCGGCATACAAGGATCTTGTTGGGAATACGATGTCACCTCGTTTCGTTTTGTCTACTTTGGGCTGGCAGCTGCTCTCAAGTTCGTGGGATTCTTTTTTATTTTCCTGGCCTGGTATTCCATTAAGTGTAAAGAAGAGCAGCTTCAGAGACAGAGATGGAGGGCTTCACCGGTGAACACTGTGAGTGAAATGGTTGGCCAGACTGGACCCCAACAAAACTATGCACGGACTAGATCCTGCCCTACCTTCAGCTCCCGAGGGGACATCAGTGTGGCACAACGAATGAATTGCGTAGCACAGACATACCCTGGCCCTTTTTCAGAAGCAATAAACTCCTCATATGAAAATGCATTGGAAGAAGTCACTGCTGAGATATAGACCCTTGGCTTGGTAATGTAGTGTTTAGTTTTGTTGGTTGACTTACTTATGGCGCCTTGTAAAACACGTGTGCCTTCTATTTTTAACCTAGATGTAACATGATAAAACCAACAAAGCTTAATGCAAACAACCATAGTATGTTCCTGAGGGCTGGATACCTCATATCAACCTAAGCTCTTATTTCTCCCCTCCCAACAATGGAGTTTTAAAAATTGTGTTTATAATTATTTCAGATGTGTCCATTAAATGTCCATGCTCTGATCTAATATCAGTGTAAGGGTGAGGTACTATGGACAACAAAAGTCAGTGAAAGAGTGACAAAACCTCATATCATTAATGTCTAGACATCACAAAAATGCTTAAACGTATCGTCAACTTCATATCCACAAATTGTATTTTTAAGAGATGAGTAATTACTGTGAGTTCTGCTACAAAGCACAACTGAACTTGTTTAAACTATGCAACTTATTTGGACAGTTGTATGTGCAGCAAATTAAGTTTAAAGTTTGCTTTTAAAGACATTACTGCAATTGAACTGAAAGGAGCTACTTTCAGACATAAGCGTTAAAATTTAAAAGAACATAAGGTTTAAAGTACTGTTACTAACATATTAAGCCATACAAAAGTTATGCATCAGGTAACGTTTGCAAAAGTTGAGTCATAATATTTTTATCCTGTCAAAATGTGCATTAATTTTCAATGTAGTCATTCTTCACAAAGTACACAAGCTAGGAAAATATAATGCTTGGAGTAAAAAACTTCAGTATTAATTTATAACAACATTAAGATGTAGAAATCACACACACATACCAGAGCAGATAAGTACATATTTCTGTCATGTTATTTGGGGAGCTGTTACTAGCATCAGATCCATACTTTCCTGAAGAAGAAAATAACCAGGTATAGCTTGATAAGAACTTGGCTGTGCTTCAGAAACACATGCCAGTCTACTCCAGCTTCAGTGAACAAATATTTAGGAGAGCTAAGGGCCTCATTTCATGTTTGACTGGCCACCTGGAATGCAGCAGACCCCTTGCAGCCTGTGACAGCATGGGGTTCAGGGCTGTCGTCGCTTGCTGCCCTGCTGTGGGAGTGAGCAGAGAGCCTTTAAGTGACTTTGAGCAGCCTGCCCATTGTGGTGCCTGGTATGAGCATGGTGGGACAGGCCTGGAGGTCCTAGTTGAATGGTTTGTCCAACAAGTGGACACCTTTCCTTTTCCCAGCTTCATTAAAAGCTTCTGTGAAGGCAAAGGGTGAGTCATGTCTCCTTTGCCCTTCCAAGAGAAGAGCTAACAATAGAAATTGCCTGCAAGTGTGGACCCGCAGGGTGTGATGTGGCCTTTGAATATTCCTAATTACTGTAGTGTGCTTTCTGCCCAGGAGGTGCTGAGACTTTCTAATCAAATGTACTTGGCATTTCATTTCTTGCCCTGGAGGCTTTGTAATGGCATGCACATGATGTACTAATGATGTCTCAAAGGGTAGAGAATGATTTCAGGTGGACGGTAGGAAATCAAAGTTGTAATTTGCCCTGCAGGGAAAGTCTCAGAAATATAGGAAGTTAAAAGCACTCTTTCAAGGTTCATTGATAGTCAGGTTTGGATTTTGCCATGTAGAGAGCTTGCATGAAAATAAATAGAAAAGAGCAGAACTTGAACCCTGGTTTAATTTTTAATTGAAAGTTGATCAAATGTAATGTGGAACCAAGTCCTTGAAATTAAAGGCAATACTCTTCTTGGTATCCATTGAGTTGTCCAGGGAAAAGCAGATTTCCCGCTCCTCCTTTGCTGACTGCCTTTCCTAATCCCATGCCTGTTTTTGACTGGCACATAGGACTACCCATGGGGTTGTTTTCCTTGCTTGAAACAGTAGATGCTTATTTCAGAGTATCTCAGTCCATTTATATGGCTTGGAATAATTTCCACTCACTCTGTCTGCAAACTCAGATGCTTTTACCCCAAACTACAACATAGAGGAATATTGTTATAATCACCTCCTCCTATTAAGTACATATTAATAGCTTTCTGGGATCAAGCCTAAGAATTTTTTTCTCTTGTGCAGCCACCAGATACAATACGTCCTCAGTTAGCATGTGCCACCTGAGATGTTACCTTCTATAATTCTCAGCCTGAGAAATAGATTTCCTTAGCTCAAATGTATTTGGTATATTTCTTTTCCCCACAGGAGGTCAGAATAGATGATAAAAATGTTCCCTTTTTTTCTAGTCTCAAATGCTTCTTGCACCAGGAATTTCCTGCCATTGCAAAAATTGAGGCAAAGTAGCAGGACAAAATGCCATTGCAGCCTGTTACCTATCACTTTTAATCACTTGCCCATTTTAATCATCATGGGGTGAGATGAAGAACAACAATCTTCTCAAATACCTCAGAAACAACATTTAGGAAATTGTAAAAGGCTGGAGATGAATCATCTGTCCTGGTCTATTTTATTTCATGCCTTGTATGTGCTTCTTTTCCATGTAAATAACAAAGGAGAGAAGATTAGTCTTGTAGGATTGTCAGGAGCTGACCCTGATGGCAAAGAATGAGAGTGATAGAAGTGACACATCTGCAACTGCTGCTGCTTCTGAGCTTATTTCAAAGGAATTCAAAGCTTGTTGGAATGGTGGCCACTTTTTTTTTTTTAGGAAATACTGTCACTTCAGCTTCTAAAAACATTTTTTTTTTAATGTTTGAGAAACTGAATGTTGAGGGAAAGATGTTCAATCTGGAAACACCAAAAAAGCCTTGTTTACATACTTGCAATAGCTTTCTAATTTTCCTTTCAAAATCATATGCAAAACAAAAAAGTAGTTTGCTACTTTTCAAACAAATTTGTTAGTGTTTTTGGAGATAGATGATTTTGACAATATGAATATATTTCTACAAAATAACTTAATTAAATCAACATCCTCTGAAAGAAAATCCAAACTCTGGCCTGTTTTTGATTGATTCCTGAAAGAGGTTTTATTGTGAGTAAGCTGTAACAATCTAAACTAAGCCAGTAAAAGCACACAGAGGAAGCGCATTAACTTCTTAGAGAACTCAATTTCAGCATTGTCAACATTGACTGAAATGTGGGCTGAGACCTGCTGAACAAACACTATTTTCTGAGGTTGTCATTGCTGAAGGAAGAAGCACAGTTGCTAGAGAAATTGTGTGCATCCCTAGCAGTAGTCATGATTGATGTATGGTGATAAACTGACTCACAAGAAGAAAAAAGGAACTTTATCTGTCACGTAGTGAAAGTGGCCATGCTATCTTCCTGCTGTGAAATCCTCTGACCATAGAATATATAATTCCATTAACTTGTAATTTCTGTCACCTTCGCTCTCTACCCCCAAATACTAAAGGCTGCATAGTAGCGAGTACAAGAAAAGGTAGTGCAGGTGTCCCGAACACTCACAGGATGCTATTGGTAGTAGCAAACCCAAGTCACCTATCTGAAGTTAACCAGACAGGGATAGTATGGAGCAATCATGTTGTTACTTTTATCTATAAGTCCACAAAGTTGTTGTCATCATCTACAAGTCCATCAGGCCAAGGCACAGTGCTCAAGAACATACTGATTTCCTTTTACACCGCTTATTCCTGATTTAGCATGAGGGATATGAGAGAGGTAGCCCCATGGACTACTTTTAGAGAGAAGTACTTAGGGAAAAGTAGCTCCCTATGGACCTGACTGAACAGATCCCTGCTTAGCTTCCCATTCATCCTTGTTTCCCGAAGAAGGGGAAAACCTCAGAAAGGGCAAAGCCATTTCCTTGGGTGCTTATGCATGGAGCAGCCTCCGGAGGTGGTTCACAGATCTTTTGGAGGTTGGAATACCTGGAGATTTGGACTCTCCGTATTTCCAGTTATAGGCAAAAACCCTGTGGTTTTGTTCTTTGGGCTTCTCCATGAGCATACTGGATAGAATATGGTATAATTTGTAACTGGTGGCATTTTGTATCTTTTCAGTAGTGTGAGACCTGCAAGAAACTCATTGAATACTATGGTGTAATTTATATTTAATTGGAGACATTTTGTTCTTTAAGCAAACATTATATCTTTGAGAGTGTGCGTAGCAACATGAATATCTTCAGAACTTGCTGTTCTATAAGTGAAGAAGGGGCACAAATCTCCTCCTAGGTATTAGAATTATAAGCTTGAAAAGCCCCAGATTAGTTACAAACACCTGAGTGTAGTGTTTTGAAAAATATGGATTCTTCTTTTTAAAAAAAATATAGCTTATTAATTCTTATCATTAACTACCCAGGCATTATGGCTCTGATCCAGCAGAACACTCAAATATGTCTGTGAATTTATATACCTCTTATTTAAGTAGTGCACTTAAAAATAATGCACATACGAAAGTATTGGACTGAATCTCATTTTCATTCAAAAAGGAGATCCTGTACCCAAAGAGTAATTTCCATGCTGAAGTTTTTTCACCATGGATTCAGTGATCAAAGATATATTCTAGCTTTTCCTGTCATTCTCTTATTTTCTCAGTTTTTTGGCTGAAAATGTGTGTTAGATGGGGAGATAGATTAAATAAGGGCATCTTTCTGACCTTAAAGCTAATGAAATTGCTTCAGGTAATGCATTAGATTTTACCCTTTCACAGAATTTGGACTAAAGGTTCAGATGGCAAATTTTCAGTATCCAGCACAAACAGAGCAGAGCACTGTTTGCTCAGTGTAACTCAGACAGAATGGCTGAGAGAGGGAGCAGCAGGTCCTGTACTGTTCTTGCAGGTTTCCCTCCAAATGCCTGAATTACTGCTGCCTTATTACACTTCCTGTGTGTGTAATATCACAACTCTTCATGGTGTTATATTGACATAAAACTGATGATAAGTAGTCCAAAGTGTCTTACGTCTATTTTGGAGCCAGATTCTCAGTCTCACCAGTGTGATGATGAGGCTAAAGAATTGGACGAGTAACTTGGGTTGGATATTACCAAGCTGGTGCTTTAGCAAGTGTGTGTTAGCTAAGACATACCAAATGCTTGTTTAGCATTTATACTCTATTCACTGATTGTTACTACTCTGTTACTGGTTGTTAGATCAAAGACAAACTATTTCCTGAATAAGTTGTTTTCTCAATAATATGCAATTTATAACAGCATAAGAGATGCTGTGCTGCATGCTGCAGTGTCAGGGTTCCCCAGCAGAAGTCATCCAGCTGTGGTTTCCTTCCAGGGCCTTAAAACATCTGGCAATAGAGATTTACCTGGACTGCAGTCTTAATCAGCATTGCTTTGGACAGTGTTTGCCTCTTGTAGATTAAACCTGTATCAACACATTTCAGATTCTTCACATATCAGACTTGATTTTACACACATTTGTATCCCTCAGAGTGCTTAGAAGACGGACAGTCAACATGATATTATGGTGGTAGAATTAGGGCTTTCTTTTTATCTTATAACATTTTGTTTTATGAATAGCAATGCTAAAAGGTTATGTATGTACACTGTTGCAGAGTAGAGATGTGGGGCCTTCAGCTTGGGCACTAGGCATGGCCAGGGTTCACATGATTTGTCTTCTTTACACTGAATATAACAAATACATGTTATTATGTGGCCAAAAGTTTGAAAGCCTGCCTGATTATCAGGAAGGAATTTTTTCTTATCCTTTCCACAGAATACATTACATAAATTAAGGAGGACAGCTAATACTATCCATAGCTACATCCATTATGTTGACTATGGTAAATACCTGTACTTTTTAACAATCCCCCCCTCCAGTCCTTTAAGTAAGCTATTTTCATGTGACTTAATACATCCTTTTAAACACAGATAGCTCTGCAAGTTCAAAGTAGCTACAAACATTTCTTGGTTTCAAGTGTTATGAAACAGGTGGCCATTTATTCAGGTTTCATTCTACACTTCTGACATTATCTTCTACATATTCTTCTACTTACATTATCTGTTGTGTGTACTGTGTTGTCTTAACAAACCAGTTGTCACAATGTTATCCTGTAACAACATTTTGCTCATGATATAGAAGTGGAAAGCTGTGGAATTCATGAAGGGCTACAAAAAGCATCCAAAACATTGTTCACCTCAAGGAAGGATGAGACAGCTTGATAATCTTTGGACAAATAACTAAACAACACTGTGGTGCTACTAGGTACTGAAGTATTTTACAATGTATTCACTATGACTTAAATGACATATTCAAGGCATGTCAGTGATGCAACTGCATGTGTTTTTGTTCTTAATGTCTGTACTGCTCCAGCAAAGACAGTGTTTGTAATTCCTGGTGGGCCAATTCCTGCCTAGCTCTTCTGTGGGAAAGTCATTTCAGGAGGCTGTATAGGATTTGGCCCAGTGCTAACAGCTAAGGTAAAAGCTGACCACAGAAATCTCATGTAGGATGTATTCATGCTGCTGTAGCATGTTATTTCTTTTAGTGGCTTTGCTTAAGCAGAGGTTGCAAATAAATTCTATAGTAATGACAAGAAACATCAGGATAAATTCTGGGACCCATTAAACCAAGCAATGTTAGTAAGCAATTCTTTTTTGTTGGTAAGCATTGAACTGAGGATTCAGATCTCAAATACTAATATTTTTCCATGGAATACAAAAAAGAGAGGAGTAGAATAAGAGCAAATTCTACCTTTAGCATTTGAAAAAGTTCAAACCTGGCCAACTTTAAAGTGAGTTATGGTTTAAGAAGCGTTTCTTTCCCATTTTGAACTCTAAAAGGTAATTATGTTACTGTGCCTGGACTGCTCATACAGAAGAGGTATCTCTATTGTAAATAGCACTAAGAGGTGCACCTCTGACTGACGGGTCAGAAACGTTGCCTCTGTAATAAACCCTGTATTTGAAAACACGCAGGGTAGTTTCGAAACAAAACAAAAAATGCACAAAATCATCTAGAACTGAGTTTTGGTACAAAAAAGAAAAAAAAAGAGTTAATTTGGAGTCAGTGAGATCCATTGTTGAGTGAAGGGTTTTCTCCAAGATGAAAACACTCTTTTTCCCCTTTGAGCAAACAGGAGTTTTGCCCTTAGCTGCAGTGCATACTTCTACCAAATGATTTAAGCAGAACAGCAAAGGTCTGGGTAGTATGTTAGGAGCATGGAGTGGGCACACTGCCTATAACTGTTTAGGTTTTAAAAAAACTCATTATTAAGCAAATGTGTAGAGTATTAAGGAAATTTGTAGAGTATGTCTGATCGTATGAGTGTGTGGGTGCTGTGCTGTGGTGAAAAGAGACTAATTGGTTTATGCGATTTGTTTTGCATACTTTAGGCTTCTGTATGGGGTTTTTTAATTGGTATTTATTTCTCGAGAGAGCTTAGAATAATTTTAAATCTGTGTAACACATCATTTAATGAAATCTGTTGTCAACAGCTGTTGTAAACATGTGTTTACAAACCAAATTCTTGAATACTTGATATTTGGAAATAAAAAATAGCACATCATGTGTGTTTTATTTCTGACCAAAAAAAATCAAGAAGCATAAAAGGTATGTTGGTAGCAGTGCAATCATTCTGGATCAGGTGATGAAGCATTTGGTCTTTTAATGAGTTGTCAGACAAAACCAAATCTTACCACTGAATTCAGTGACCACTGAATCCCAACTAAGTACCCATCATGTAGAAATAAACTGTAAAATCCCATAATTTCCTCTTTCCTGTAGCACTAAATTTGATTGATACAAGTTATATGCTAAAAAATACAGATTTGTTTCAAATAGATATTGACAGAAAAAATACAGAAGGTACAAGTCCATGTGCATCTATGCTACTCAATATAAGAGGGATAGGAAATGAATCCAAGGACTGGACTCTGGATATCTACAACTGCTAAGTGCTTAGTTCACCTCTGGGCTTTGATTTGGACCACATCAACAAACTACCTCCATGTGGTTTGTGGGTAAGTGTTATACCTAGGTTTCCTACTCTCTGGACTCACTTTAATTTAAAAGTATAGGTCTATCCATGGATGGAAATTCTGTCCCAAGGCAGCCATGTCTTTCAAGATCAAAAGAATAGCATGTTGAAGTTGAAAGTGTCTTTCTAGACATGTTTCATTACTGAGCCTTTACACTCAAAGTGTTTTGACCTGCTGTGCTCATCACGGCTGGGTGAGCTATGGCTTGTTTCTATGAAATTTTCTCATTTTTGGTGTACTGTAAGTATTACAAGCCCCCCCTCCCCCCCCTACCCCTGCAATGACCAAACAAAACTTTGCTGCCACAGGGAAGCTGAATCTTCATTGATTCAGGACATGGCTTGCCTTTTGGAGGTATCTAAGTGCATTTGGTTTTAGAATATAGGCAAAAACTGTGGTGGTGCGCAGCACCTACCAGAATCAAGCCCTCAGCCAGCAGAGCAGCTTCAGCCAATGTATGTGATGAGGGAGGAGCTACTGTTTTCATGAATGGTAGAGAAATCCATGGGGTCCAGATCCTCTCAGACTTCTAAGTTCAAAGTAAGTCTTAACAGTTTTAATTTCCAATACACATAAGCACACAAAAAAGCATCTTGCAGATCCCCCTGAATGTCACTTTTGTCCAAGACTAGAACTGTTAAACCAAGGAATATGCTGTGGATGAAATTATCATCAGCATAGTTCTAGCACATCATGGGTATCATTGCTAGTTGAAAACCGAATAAAAGAGCTACCTTGGCAGGGGCTGGAAGCAGAGCAGAGTAGTACAGAGGTCAAGGAGAGGCACTGTTGCGCTGCACTGACATCTGCTGCCTGAGCAGGAGTAAAATTACCCAGGGCAGCCCCAAGGGGGCTCAGGCTGTGACTGTGTCCCTTCAGGTGGGACGTTATGTTTTTGAAGTGACTCTGTGTCCTGTACCCCACTTACTGCACATTGGTTCTCACTGAAAAATGGTGTCAAAGCACACAAACTGTACTGGATTTTGCTGAAACCAAAAAGGATGTTTTATTACAGCCTAACACCCATTAGGCACCAGCCACCCAAGAGTGCTCAGATCTCAAGATTATTCCTGAGCAGTTCCTCCCTGAACAGGGCTGTTGCAGATATTGCTTTCTCAGATGTCACTGTTTTACACACAGATGCTCTCCTGCGCTGCTTGCACGACTTCCAATGTAGACATCTGCAGGCATCTAAAGGGATTTTGGTGGGGACAGTGGAGGTGATCTATGCTCAGACCTGCACTCTGAAAAAAAACCTTCAATCAACTGCCACATAAACCTAGAGGTGGCTGAACTCCAGACTGATGCTGTGATCCAAGTGTGTGAGGTTTTTTTGTTTTGGTTTCTGTTTGTGTGCATTAACACCTCAGGAACAACAGGATTTACCTGCCCATAAGACCACTAAATCATGTCTGAAGTTCTGGAAATTAAACATTGACTATCTTTGAGGGCTTTTCTTGAGGACTTTCAGTTGGTGGGTCTCAGAAAATGTCTCACACAGATCAAGGGGGTAAGGACAGTACTTGCTGCTTTCTTTTAAACCCCAGAAGAAACACTTCATGTAACAATGGCACCACCCAAAGATGTGCAAGCCTTAAAGTTACTCTATTCCAGCTCCAGGCCCCCTTTAGAATGTAACTGCGTACTGCTTTTCAGAATAGACACACCTGCCACTATTCTTGCTCCCTGCCCTCTGCTTGCTTCCTGTGAGAAGCATTCGTCTATAAAGTCAGATTTAGGCATTTGTTTCCTTCCTAAGCCTGCAACTGTCTAATGCCTGGAAGAGACTGACAATCAGCAAGCGCTGCACGTGGACTCAAATGCCTTAGCTACGAGACAAGTACTGTACAGAAAGAAAACCAAAATGTATTAGGATAGCAACTCACTGCTTAGGACACTTACTTAAGGATATGACAGCTTTTGGTTTCTTTCATGTGATCTGGTTTTATATTTGGTGCATGTTTCCAGAGAGCAAAGTGCAGAGCTCATTGCTCCCTGTACCTCTTAGCTGCAGAATGAGCCTCTCTTATATTTCCCCCCGTCTATATTTCTGTAAGTGAGCTTAAAAAAGGCTCCCACCTGGTTTAGAAGATAGATGATAGATAGATAGATAGATAGATAGATAGATAGATAGGACACTAAGCTTCTGATAGTCCAGAAGACTGGGCACTGTCCTGGAAGAAGAAAGTTTGACCATTTTCAACTTCAGGAAGATGTGATCTCTTCCATTTCCTGAGTACTTTAAGCTCTCATGTAAGGAGGAAGGGCAAGTAGGATGAATAGGTGGGCCACATGATTGCATAATTCCCTTCTTTATCTCTAACTAAGCATTAAAAGAGAGGAAAGCATCTTGCCTTCAAAGTGCACTTTTAAATAGTGGAGGGCACATGGCTGGTGCTGGATAACTCCCTGCACAAAGGTATGAGCGGTAACTGTATGCTTGCTTCAACTTGACTTTGTCCTTGAAGTCCTCCCAAACTTGCTGGCTCAGCCTGCTCTACATACTGCTTTGAGATGCATCCTGTGTTTGTCAGTGTGCTTTCCAGAGGTAGGCATCTCTCAGGGGTCTATCTGGCATTGCAACAACTGCTTTTTGAACACTTAAGTTGATCCACTTTCCTGATTCCCACAAACATCACCTGTAACTTCATGTCTGCAGGAGCACCAGTGTCCAGGGACTGTGTAGAAAAAAGAAGAGTTCACGAAGCATAGCTTCAGTGGCTGATTTTAGCTATTAAGCTAATCTTACTCATAGGCCATGGAGCAAACACAGAGTGCAAGTAAGAGACAGTTTACCTTGAAACCCAAGTTCCCTTTTATGACTCTTGCACAAGGAGACACTCCTGACTAGAGATCTGTGGTCCACCCTTGTTAAACCCTGTGAGTCTGGTCTGCTGTGCTTTGCTGTCACAGGGAGAGCACTGCAGGGAGGAGGGAAAGGTGGCACAGGGTAACTTTACTTCTGGGAACTGCAGTTTGCGCAGATCAATGCAATGACTTAAAGGAATAAAGGACTCGGTGAACTGGGGATTAAAAAAAAAAATCACAGCATGTCTTACACAAAAAGTGTGTATTACTCACATCCTCAGGAATAATTGATAAGTAACAGAATGTAGTGTGTTATTTTGTTACCCATTGCTTTAAATGTGGATGGATTCTTAAAACTGAAATTAAACTATTTTTAAAATAAATCTTAATCAGGAGTAAAACTGGATCACCTGGACTGCTCTGACGCAGGTAAAGTAAAACACTTTTTATTTCAAGAAATATTGCTTCTAGACTTTCCCGAAGCCAGAATTGTACTATAAAAGTATCACAGAAATATTATACAAGATTTAAAAACACAGTCTGTATCCTAGTAACTTAAAACCTATGTACAAATAGCATCATTCATGACCATAAATACGTTTTCTATCAATCAGCCCGTGACACATACATCAAAGATCTAGTCATTTTAACATATTTACAGAGTCCATCAAAAAGACTGCTTCTTAAAATTATTAAAATCCTACTAAAAGAATCTCCTTTTTAAAAAGTTTCAACTTAAAATACAATGTGATGAATGTAAGTTTAATCTGGAGGGCTTGCAACAGCCAAAAAATACTCACTACGCTAAATAACATAACAGATAGGAAACACACCCATGAATTTGACACTATGGAATTACATCTGTTTGAGGTAATTCTCTTTTGTTGTGCTAATTATTTAGAAACTCATAAAGAAGCAAGGGAAGATACTAAGTTTTGAGTAATACAGATTTTCAGTCATTTTTGTATTATACTTTATAAAATTTAATGTTTGGTAAAGTTGAAGAAAAATTTAGAATACAACAACAATAATTATCTAAACTACTATTTTCTCATGTGCCTTTTTTAAAATCTAAAATAATGTAAATCTAACATGATTTTATCATTCCCTTTAATACCTGTTGAAAAGAAAAAAAAATGAAGCCTCAAAAATTAAAAGGCTTTCAAGATGCTGTTCAGGATAATAAAAATCAAATGTGGTGACAAAAGCATATATGTATTGATGTAAACCTTTTAACCAGTATCAGAAAAAAAAGTCAAAAAACCTCACAGATTTTTAATACTGACAATATCAACATGTAGGGAAACAATCCAATTTAAACAAATCCTTCTACAGTTAAACAATCATTAGCCATACCTTTCTGAGAGTAAATTTAAGTAACAAAAACATGCAATACTTTTGCTAAAATAATATTCAAAGCATCTTTTCCTTTAATCCATGCTGTTTACCTTCTTCTTGTCAACCTATTTATTGGTTTCCCAATTACATGAGAGAATGAGCAAACTAACGCATAAGGTATTAGATTCATAAATGGTATGGCATACAGATTTTAAAAGTGCATTTTACTTAAAAGCATGACATTAGGAATTTCCAGTGGTTACAATAACTTATGAAAAAGACATTATGCAGAGAGACTGGGTAGACTGAAACACTCATTCATGGTGGGATCACTTGGAAATAAAGTAGCTTGAACATCCTCTTCATAGAAGTAACTTTTAGCTTTTGGAGAATGTGCTATTGCCTTTGAATGATAACACTGTTTCTTTTAATAAATACTGGAAATCTTGCTTCCCAGTGGGGAGAATTACTGTGAATATGTGTGTGTTGACTAAAAATAAATGCACACAGACAAACACTGAACTGGGCTCAATTTAGCTGCAAAACATATCTACAATAAACCTGGAATGTCAGTTGTCATGATTACCTTTATTAGTTTGCTAATAAGAAAAGGGAGAACTTATTTAATGGTTTACAACTTGATCTAATCCAAGGAGAGTGGAGCTGAGGCACTGCCTTCTACATTTAGGATTTGTGAAGTTTCCCCTGCAAGACTCTGTTCTGCTTTTCTTAAGGAAGTTCTTGTTTTCTGGGTACCGACAGATGAATCCCTAATGGATACATTTACAGCCTGATGAACGAGAGGTTCATCGGACCGTATGGGGAGATATATTTGATCTTCAAATATATCTTCCACAGAATCACTGTCCTGATGAGTGTCTTTTTGAGGAATGCTGATGGGTTGTAGAATGAAGCTATGCCGGGACTCCAACTCTATCAAACCATTTCCACTGAAATCCATATCAAAACGGTCTGATTCTTTATCCTCCATCCATTTTTCAGCTTGATGATTATTTCTCCAGTGTGCGTCATTCAAACGACTTTTCTCAGGAATATCATTGTTTAATTCAAGTTTCCTCTCCTGACTTATATCCACCGTGCTCAAAGTGAAGGCTGCAAAGTCTGTTGGCACAATAAGCTGCAACTCTTCTGCAGGCAGGCCGCTCGATTCTTCAGCAGAAGTCGTTTCCACTGAGGTAGATGGAGTGGATGATTCATCCCCATCCTCATTGGTTCGAGCAGTGTTAGCCCTGTCTGTTTTATTTTGCTGGTAGTAACTGTTCAGCAGTGCAAACATTCTATCTACATCCTTCAAGTAATTAGTCCAGTCAGCAAGACTAAGTCTATAGTTGTATCTGTATTCATATACACTTTCATTCACACTGTACAAGTCTTCCAGTCCTTGCCAGTCAATGTCGTCAGTGAAACTGGGCAGGTTAGCCTTCCCATCCATCCCATAATTGTCCTCTGTTGAAAGAAGGAATAAAGCCTAATGGTGAACACCATCTTAAAAGTGCAAGGAAAACTTCCACATGTGTTTCTACTCCAAATTGCTCAAAAGTACCACTATTCACACTGTAACTAGCTCAAAATGTGAGATACTCCATGTCCTCTGCCATCAGATTGATGGTTCTGGCCTCAGGTGTGTTTGCAGCTCCTGCTAAACACACAGCAAGAAACTCCCTGTCTTCTGCTGCATCTTTGGACTGAGTAAAAGAGAACAAAACCTGGTCTAATGGACCTTTGTGATGACATTCAGAGACAAGTACTCTGATATTTCAAGACAGGAAGGTTGCTTCAATACATGAGAAATCCATTCACCTTTCCTGAACACTCCACCAAAACTTGCAATAGCTGAATTAGGGTTAAGTATGAAAAATGGGACTGATTCTGAAAGCCATTAGTAACCTGAACTTCAACAAGGCCCACAGGAATCTGGTTTCTGGGTAGCCTGAAACATGTGTCTACAAAACAACCAGCCACGTTTTATTTAATAAATGATAGCTGAAGGTAGGCTTTTATTTACTTTGTAAACATTCATTTTAATTTACATTGAGCAAATAGGAGAAATAAAAGCTGTAAA
Source organism: Melopsittacus undulatus (assembly GCF_012275295.1). Classification (NCBI taxonomy): domain Eukaryota; kingdom Metazoa; phylum Chordata; class Aves; order Psittaciformes; family Psittaculidae; genus Melopsittacus; species Melopsittacus undulatus. The sequence goes on from NC_047527.1 coordinate 34,472,829, forward strand.
AATGTGGTGTGAATTAATTTTTAGCACTGCACAACTCTGTAAAATAGTGTTAAAATATGCATAGAGATAGAACCTTCTAAAGGTTTTGTTTGTTTGATTGGCTGGGTTTTTTTTATAAAAAAGCTTTCAAAGAAAACATCTAACAGCTTTATCAAATAATAAGTCTGAATGAAGGGCACAGATAAAAGTCTATAAGTATCTTCATTTTATAGTGATCACAGCCAGAAAAAACAGAGACATGAAGGAAAGTAATTTCCAAAAGATTTTTGAAGTCACTACGATGACTACAGTGGCTCAGCTTATCAGCTGTAGCGTGAAGCCCATTTTATCTTGACAAGTAACACTGAACACTACTATTTCATTTAAATCACTGTGCAGACTGTGTTCAGTCCAAAGATGTTATCAACAAAGAGGACTATAAGGAAAAACTAATCAGGTAATGCAAAGCCTGTCAGGGGAAGTGGCCAACTTGTCCTTACAAAAGATGTTGTAGGCAATATTTATTAATCAGTCCACTGAAATTACTTGCATTCTTTCTGGAAATTGTACAGGCAAGTAGGCTGGTAGCAATTACCTTGGAAGTTGAAGTGCCTATAGTCAAAAAGACTGAACTCAGCACAGATATTTGTCTATATTGAGTCCTCCATCCCTACAGTGCCATCTCTATTAATTTGTTTGTATTTTAACTTGCACTTTCTCATTATTCAAGTAAAACAGAAGATACATTTTTTCCTATTACAGCTTATATTCTTTGCTTCCTTACTTGCTTGGGATTTCACAGTAAAAAGAATTTCTCCACTATTAGGCCATCATACGGAAAGTCAGAAAAATATCATTATGGTCAGAAAAAAAAGATTTTCCCCCACCAAAGGGAGATCACTGTTCTTATTTGGAAACACCTGAATCTTTGCTCTTAACTGATATTTTTTCACTTAATACAACAGCCGTAAATACTTTAAAACATAAAATTTAAATATCTTATTTTTTTAAAGCAAGTTCTATAAATATATATATATTTTTTTGCAGACACTTGGCAATCTTCCTGTTACAGGAAGCAATGTATGCTTTTTGGATTTGGTAGGACAGCTATGACAGAGCATCTTCCTTCTTTCTTTTCCTGAGGTAGACAAGAGAAACGAAATCATGGCATGGCCACATGAGAGCCATCTTTTAAGTTGACTTACAGATAATTTGTTTCCTGAAAGAAAAAATAATTAAATCAGGCAGATATTTCAAGAAAGAAGTTTTGCAATTCCAGCACTTAGAGGCATAAAGGGCCCTAGAAAACATCATAGGAAGGGATGCATTTTTCAGGAACTGAGTCACCAAACCCTGTAGGATATTAACCACACTGCAAATGTGACAATGTTTAAATTCTGTTCTGTTATTATTTTTACTGATGGTTTCATATTTTTTTTTCTTTGCCAAATCAGAGCCTGTATAGGAATACAAACTGCTGTAGCAACAGTCAGTCCCCAAAATGGTTTAACACGTGATGGCAGAAACTGAAAGAAGAGTGCTGCCATTTGACCAGTAAGAGGTCTGGGGATGGACCAGGGCAGTGGGGGCAAAGCAGGAGTTAGAAAGATGCCTTTGGGCCCAGAGGAACCTTTTCTGCCTGTCCCAAGCAGTGGGACAGAGGGTTGAGCGGAGCAACCTGGGGTGGCAGGGTGGGCAGTGGGAAGTCTGGAGGCAGTGAAGATCAGGGTTTCTCAGCAGCCTCAGCAGAGGAGGAATGGAGCTGTGCTACAGAGAAATAAGATCAGCAAGGAGTTATTTGAATTCCTACAAAATAGCTCAAAGACTGAGTCAGAGATACATGGTCCTTCATGCTGGATCTATTTTTTACTCTCTAATTCTGGCATTGTTTCTGCACTCTCAGGAGTCTTCACAGCTGGGAAGGCACTGGAAATTGTTTCCGTAATCTTCATGTCAAGCAGAAGAACTTGTTTAAACACATGGGACAAAGGTAACTTGTATTCATACATGTTAAACAAATACGAAAACAAAATCTTAAGATCCTAGGCCTGGCTGTAAGTTCGTTGGGTCAGCCAGTTGCCTCACAGCTTAATTCCACAGCTTAGCAGTAAGCATGAAAAGTTTCCCACTGAAATTGAAGTATACATGGGGGAAGGAGAGAGGAAAGAAAAGGTTTTCCCCTGTAAGAAATCTCATTAAAAATCGATGTGATACAGGAAAGTGCAGATGTGTGCATGTGCGTTAACAGCATGGCAGTGGATTCCTCAATCAGTATTTTGGAATTCCTTAGTTAGACCCAAAAGAGAGAAGTTGTTGCTATCTGTTCACAGCAAACCTTCCTCAGATTCTTTAAAAATCAAGCAGTAGCTAATCTTTACTCTCCAGTTATCATACTCTGGAGTCCCATGATGCCATCCCTGTCTGTGTTGTCTCCAAACTAGTAAGAGATTTGGATATATCTCCACTGAGACTAAAGACAAGTAGGTACAATCATCTCCTTGGTGGTTTTGAAAAACCTCAGACCAGCAGGAGAGGAGGGAGTAGTGTGCAATTTCCACATCCTGTTGCCAGCCATATCTGGAGAAGCATCTGTCCATTAAAGGGCATGGATGACACCAGTGCTTCCCTGCTGAAGTCTTCCCCCTATGTGTTAAGCCAAAAGCACTACACTGGCTGTTTCCATACAGGCCTATTGTCCCAGCAGTGTACGTGCAACACAGTTTGCGCTGTACTAATGCAGAGCATTTGGAATGGGGGACAGGTCTGTGTGGAGAAACCACATGATCTGAAGGAAGCCTAAGGGTAGTTCAATGACAGCAGCATAGGGCTTTTTCTTTCTTATTCCACTGGTTTCTCTGCAGGCATCAAGAAAAGAGATCATTTTGATGATTCCTGATAAACTGTGTTTGTTCATTTAATTTTCTTTTGTTTTAGAAAATAAAACCAATTTCCACAAAGATGGTGCTTGAACCAAAATGCTGAACTCAGGAACCTGTATAAATTGAGAAACTGGGTGTATATTGCAATGGCACAGAGCAGTAACACTTCTGTTATGCTATACCTGCTAATTATCCCAGTAGCACAATATTTATTGACTTGGTATCAGAAGTTAAAATGTTTCCAATGCTAAACATTGTAACAAGATATAATTTAAGGATTAATCCTGTGTGTTCTACTGTTTAATGCAATCCTACAATTTGAAAATGCCATTTCTATTAGATCTGTAGTTAAAATGAGGAATGCTTACAAAGACATCTTCTAATGAAAGACTTAAAAGCATAATTATAGGGATTACTCTCTATCATTGTAGCAACCAGTCCCCACTAGGCTGAAACAAGCAAGGCAAACCACTGGGATATATCCAAACAAAAACTTATCATTTTCCTAGATCCTAAAGCTACTCAAGTGGGAAAATACAAAATTGGCTGCAAGGAAAAATTAGCTGCTTAAATTGGAGATCTATAAAACATTGAAATACATTATCTTAGTTGTTCACTGGCTGCTGAGAGTTAATGACAAGGTTCTATTCAGAAGACCCTGTGAAAAAAAGGTTTATGCAGACTTGTATACTCCCTGGAGCCAGTTTACTTCTCAGGCAAACAGTGTACATCAGGAGCTACTCCACCAAAGTGAATAGACATGAAAATGGATAAACCTGGTATACTGTGGAAAGGTATCAAGTCTAATATGACTCAACAAACTTTAATCTGTTTTTCACCATTGCACAATGAACAGCAAGTGCAATCCTGCTAAAACCTGAGGTTTTTAAGTCTCTTCAGGCTTTTGCTTTATGATTGACTGGTTCTTCCACCAAGAGAAACCGAGCTCTGTATGATAAACATGTAGGTATGATATAGCTGCAAACAGATAAATATACTTGCAAACAGCAGTCTTTCATGTATTCTTCAGGTTCAAGCATTAGGTATAAAAAAACCCTCATGTGGTGCCCTTCCTCAGTTCAAATGCTACAACCTTTAAAAGAAATTTTGTTTCATGCTTGTGTGATCTTCTCTGAAAGTAACACCCTCGGCCAAAAGGTACCTCTTGTCTCTGCCACACTTCTATTGTACAGTCTCCCACTGGTTTCTAAGCACATGCTGCTCATATTGAGCATTGCTTTTGTTTAAAACAGCATCCTAAAGCCAGTGGGAAGATTTTACTTAATTTCCATAGGTCTCATTAGACTCTTTGGATACATATACCTCAGAAAGTTTTTAAAGCACATTTGGTTTATGTTTAAAGAGCACCTGCACAGACTTCCTAAACAAAAGCAGAAAAAAATCCCAACCCAATAACAGGAAAACAACCCAAAAGAGGTGATACTTTTTGTGTAATTTTCCCCAGGTAAACATCTAAGGAATACAGGCATGAAGTATGAGCTGTATGAAGTCTTGCTATGACAATGAGCTACGTTAAATGCAGAATGGTACAGCTAAAAAATAAATGGCCAGGTTCAGTGTAAAGTAGTTAGAAAATGCATGCACCAAAAGCTATGCTGTGTGCAACATGGCAGGGTACAGACATTAGTTGAAATGAACCGGAGTCATGCAATTATTTGGAAAGAAGCTGCTGAGGAGAATAAAAAAGTGTGGATACCTGTGTGGATCATAGCTTCCTCCATCTTTATTTCCTGATATAGGAAAATACAAGAGTAACTTTTGTTAGTGTTTAGAATTTGTAAACCCATTCACAATGTAGTTTCCCATGCACAGCATCTAATTCCTAAAAAGAAATGTACTGTGTTAAATAAGAGCTGTAGTCCAACAAAGATTTCCTGGAAGCTTTTTATTAAAGAATGGAAAATCACGTTTTTCAAAAATAATAACCCCCCTGAACAATTAGATATTGTAATAAGGAGAAACATTTGTAGCTGAAGAAAGAGATACAAAGATGCAACAACATAAAAGATGTAGAAGGGAATATTCCTGAAAAAAAAAATCACAATATTCAATTAACCAAATTCAAGTGCAGTGAATTCGAGTCATGACATATAATATCAGCTATTTTCATACTCTGAGTCTCTTGTAAAGAAATATTGCTTTCCTCAAAAATGGAGGAAACTACTGTTGTTGAGAAGTTTGCAATGTTATGTCTCAATTGTGGTGCAGAGCTTCCTGAAGTTGTTCATATAGGCAGACAGCAATTGGGATAAATGCAGGATTGAGTACCTCACCTGCTACTGGGAGGCAAAACCTAACCAAATAAACCCTGCAAGAGAGAAAAGTTATGATTTTGAAGACCTGCATATGCTTGTTATCAATAAGCTAAAATAACATGATCAACTTTCTGCAGCATTTCTGTCAAATGTTTTTTGTCTAGAATAACCTGTGCAAACTTGCAAAGGAGCTTCCTAGTCATGCAGCTGTGCGGGATGTTGTATGTGCATCATTCCAAACTGTTCAAAGCAACACTTAGGAGAGTGACACTTCATGGATTTCATTGGTATTTAAGCAGATAAAATAAATATCTGAATAAAATAGAAATAAACACTTATTTTTCTTGTACCTGTTTCAAGTCCTTTTGGCCTTGGATTGCACTGCTTATAACCTTGACAACTTCGCAGTTCCATTAGCTGTATGTGTAGTTGATTCAAAATGCCTCTTTCCACTGTGTGTACTGTATTTGTCAGCTGAGAGATAGAGAAACGTAAATAAAAAATACTTGCTAACAGAAAAAACCCACCAACCCATAGAGGAGTCTGGTGAAGCAATGTTTTGTAACAGGGAAAGGGGTTTACCTGATATGGATCAGTGTTCATATCAAAATACTCCAAGAAGCCAGTTGCAAACTCACAAAATAGAAAGTTGTGGGTGTCATTAACTGTTCTCAGACACCAGTAAGTGTTGTTATTCGAGCTTGTACAAGCACAGAAAGAGCCCACTATAAGTTAAAGAAACACATTATTAATTTTCAGTGAAAAATGTTCTGATTGCATGAAGCAGAAACATGTTACATAGCAGAAGATAACCTAGACCACATCTTCATGTGGACATGATACTTACAGTTCCAGAATGGTGCTGTTTGCCAGTGGTTGTTGTCGTGGGTAAAACACGTCAGTCCAGGAAGGCTACACTCATCTCCTTTCTTCTGGCGCCTTTTCCCCTTCCTTTCCTTCTTCCTTCTCCGGTTCTCTTTGAACAGCTGCAGTTTGCCATCCACTTCCTGCACTGCTTCTCTGTTTACAGAGAAAGTTGGGCATGCTGACAGAGAACAGTCTCTATTTGGCTAACAACATCACTATCAGTTTTTACATCTTTCTGGCTTTTTTAAAGATGGACTGATGAGAATATGCCCTTCTTCTAGCTCAGCTTCCACCCCAGCTGTTACAACACGGAATTCTCTTCAGTAAGCATGAGAAATAATGCATAAATAGTATGCATAAACTTTCACAAGTCTGTCCAAAACTAATGAGGGTTTCTTGTGAGTGCTTGCTATATGTAACCTTTTATTTCCCTCCCCTCTTCCCTTCCCCTATCCACAAAAAAAAACCACAACCCAACTCTCTCCCAGATGTATTTCTCTGGTCATCAAAATGCCAGCTGAGAGGGTGAGAAGTTAATAACAAGCTTACTTGAAGGGATGAAGATGGCTCTTGAGTTTCTCTTGGGCCTTTACTCCTTTCTCTTTGTTGTAAAAACTACAGGGAAAATTATTAGGAATTATCAAGTCATGAAACAATTTTCAACATAAAACCAAACCAGAAACATTCCATCTATAACATTTTCTTAAAGAAATACACAGGATGTTTTTCACTTCATTTAAAGAACATGTGAGTGATTGTATGGTAAATTATAGCAAAACTACAGCTGGATTCAAATATGTCAGTAGAATGCATATAATAGAATGCAATTAATCTGAAAATGTTAACATTTCTTTTAACTCACAGTAACTTCTACTCTTGAAAGGATCTAACTAAAATTAGTACCTACAGTCGTTATAAATATCAATAAAGCTTATGTTCTTTCTTTTCCATCTCAAAAAACTTAGAAAATGTGTAAGCCTTACCAACAAGTGTACCTTTCGGTACTGAAAGCCATCTCTCTTACCTCTGTTTACTACAGTCACATTCGTCTGGTTTTCTTCTTTTTAGGTGTCCTCTAACTTCCCTCAAATTCTTAATTTTGTCTTGGAGAGCTTCAATCTGAAGAGAATATTTCTGAGTCAGAATTATTCTTTGGACAGGTAGCACTGCAGAGACTTCACTCAGATTTTAAAATACCTCTTACCTCCTTATCAATGTAAGCCTTGTGGTCCTTCCAGGCTCTGGCGGATTGGTACAGCTCTCTCTCACAGTGAATAGTGTCATTTGGAAGAATAAAACATCTGTAGCCATGAGTTTAACAAATAGGAAAAAGAAGGTCAATGCTTTCCCAGTTGGCTACCCATTTCTTTTTTCTTCCAACACTCCTAACCAATTCTTTGTGATATCATGTTAAGAAATAAATAAACTCTTCTCCTGTTGACTTAACAATATTAATAATTGTTTCAATCTGTTTTCTCTGCAAATTAATAATTAGAAACAATCCTCAACCATGACAGATGCTTTGTGCCTGCTAAGCAAAAATGCAATCACAATGCCATCTTGGAGATTCTTAATCCAATTAGAAATTAAATTGAAACCTACATAAAAACCTGTTCAGAAGTTAAAGCCTCTTGTTAACCAAATGTGCCATTGCTTATTTAATCACCAGCTTCTGAGAAATATACTTCTCTTGCCACATGAATGTGACCCATCTTCCAACTATGCAAAATAGTCAAGAAAAGACCATACAGTCAGTGGACTGAAAATCAATATAATCAATAAAGATTAATAAAAATCAAAGTTAGATCAAAGAGTTCAAACAAATGGCTTAAAAAACACCAACAGAGCACTCAAGTTAAAAAGTGTTCAGAAACACTCATATGTGTGTTTGAAAACAACAGCTCTACCAAGAGAAAAACACACACATGGAAAACCAAGGAGATGGACTGAGATGGCAAATCCAACAGATTGCAGGCTGGGGTTCCAAACTTATCATTCTGACAAACAGAAATTCCTTAATTGTGGAAATATTCCAGTTTTATAGACCTTTCTTGGGTCCTGCTTCATCAGAACCCTTCTTGCAATTTTTGAGAAGAACAGCAGAAAGGGAGATGTAGATGCTTATCTCTCTGCATGTTATCCCATTATGTGTTTTTCTTCACTCAAAGAATTCTGAAAGCAATCCTATATTCAGTAAAAGTCACAACACTTTATGGAGAAATAGTAATTTTCCCAGTAAACTAAAATCATTGTGGGTCTTTTCAGGTATAACAAGTCAATTGTATTTTAGCTAATGTTAGTGGCTGCAAACAGCTAAGCATTAAGAGAGATGATGTAGCTCATCTAATCTTTCCTCATCTAGAGTGCAATTTCAGTCATCTCAAATTTAGGCCTCTCTGCTAAGCTGGTAGCCTAGGCTTCTTTATAAAGAACAGCAGGAGTGTCAGCTTCACAGAGTGATTAATCCATCATAAGATGTATATTTCTATATGGAGAATGAACCTCCTTCTGGAGATGCCTACTCCTCCTCAGAAATTAAACCCAAACTAAATGCCTCCCTTTAAAATACACATGCTAAAGTTAAACGATTCCACCTACTAACAAATACAACCCAGCTTTATCTAAAATCTACAATGATGTTTTTAAGTTCCTAAACATTGTAACTATAAAATCATTAAAAATTGAGAGAAAATAAATAGAAATTTAAAATTCTTTCATTTTAAGAAAAATAAAAACACAGAAAAGTAATCATACTTGTGCGTCACTCTGACAGAGTTAGGTTGACCTATAGCATCAGCACCATCAGCGATCATTGAGTCACCAGCAGCACCATCAGTTTCCTCTGCTTCTCCTTCATTTTCAGCATTGTGACGTTTGGTGATACTTTTGGTCTTTAACACCTGCAGCTCTTCCTCTTCCAGATTTATGTCATAGATTTCACCTTCAAATTCCACAGACAAGGACCGGGTTTGGCGAGTGTGAACAAATCGGGGTTTGTATTCTGAAGCAGAAGAAAGAAACATTCCCATATGTTGCATATATATATATCTACATGACCTATGCCATGAACACAAAACATATTCCAAACAGCACGAATGTTTTGCAGTAAAAGCAGTGGTGGTGAGGTGGATTTGGGTCTTTACAGAAACTTATTTAATGATTTTTTGACACATCAGAACCCACACTTTCATGAGTAGCATGAAATTTTGATTGCTTCAAGGTTTGCATTTCAAGCTAGTTTGACCTTATGCCACAGTAAGCATCTGAATCTCCAAATACAATCGGTATCTCAGAAATCAGATCTCTAGAAAGAGACTCAGAAAATCAGAGACCACAGGATTAGAAACCACTTCAGAAAATGAAAACATTCAGTACTGCAAAACAAAGTCACCACCTGTAAATTGGCATGTGACATGTTTGACTTACGCTTTAGAATAAAAATGAGTTTTTAAAAGAAGAACACTTTTCTTTTTAAATATAGGCACTAATAGGGCAAGAATCCATCGTATATCAGTGTGTATATATATATATATATGGACATTATACTTTGACATGCACATCATCCATATTTATGTGTGCAAGTCACAGACCACCAAAAACTTGCTGCACTATAGAGCTACAGTGAGATTTATTAGTTCACTTTTACCCATTGAAAGCTCTGAGCTTAGTAGGGTTACAGCTCTTTTAGTTATTATGCATGTGACTCGCATTGGCTAAACCAACTAACTCTGAGGGGTTTTTGATGTTATGTACAATAATACCTGTGTCTGGGCTCAGTCTGGAAGACCTTACACTTTTTACTTCTTTTGCTAAACGTACTTGTTGCAAATCTATCTGGTAAACTCCACAGCTGATACCACACCAAATAATGTTCTGTCTAGCAAACACACTCACACAGAGCCCTAGAAATTCATAACTGCTTGTAAAAATCAGTTGTAGGGTATTTCCATTGTTACATCTATGCTGACTACACCTTTGTCACCTAAGAGTAAGTATTGATGCAGCAGAATAAAATGGAAACTGTAAGAAAGTACTGCCTTTGGCCAGTAGTGCCAGTTCTACTGCAGGTTTTATGTTAGTGTCTTTGAGAGACTCACACAGAGCTTTTCCTGCAGGAATCTTTTAGAAGTGCAAATAGCGATCCTCATCCAGCTCTTCATTCAAACCACCCTGTCCTAAACTTTTTCAGTGTCTGCCTGCTGTCAGGTGAAGAAAAGGATTCCCAGTCAAGACATTCATCTTCCTAAAGAGAAAGCCCCTCATTTCAAAGCATCTTTCTCATCTAACCTCTTTAATAAAATAATGTAGAAAGATTCATAGGATCAGATGGGACAATTTCTGGCATTTTAACAGCCTCTCATGATAGCACTTATGAATCAAGAGAAAGAGTAGAAAATATAAGCGACTTATGTAAGTATAACCTAAAAACTGAGGCCTGAATTCATCACTCCCTTAACAATATCTCATCATCATGAGTCTTTCCCTGCTCTGCTCAGAGGAATGCTAAGGTAGATTTGGAGGAGGAGGAGGGAAGAGGTGTAAGAATGCCTTAAAGGAGAAAAGTATGACAAATGGACTTTTTCTGATGCCTTCTTCAGTTATTTTCTATCCTTTCTCTACCTGCTCTCCCCAAGTCACTTTTCTCAGTTGCAATCCTCATTCAGCCCTTGCTGGTGCCCTGGCAACATCTCTTTCCAATGTACACGAGAGGTACTTTGAAAATACCACTTGGGATAACATTCCACTGGGTGAGAATCACCCTGTCAGTCTGTGACATGCAAATTTTCAGCAGAGTCTGCCTGTACTCGCTGTGAGGTTCCTTAGATCACACTGAACAAATGGAAGAAAATATATCAAGGCAGAATTTAGTCTGAACAATGAGACAGCTCAAGACAGACAATATGTGGTTGAATGTACAAAGAATACCAGGGATTCCTGTTCACATCCAGAGTGGTTGAGGCTTTAAATCAGGAAATATTTGGAATTATATTGACATTATTTTTCTTATTTCATAGACATCTGTTCAGCATCTTTTAAATTTTGTGTTTCTCATACCACTTCACTGTCTTCCTGTTTTAAAAACCATCCTTTATTTTGTTCCCCAGTCTAGTATTCTATATAGAAAGCAGGAGAATTCAGCCTGCTCTTGAACAAAGCCTGAAATCCGAGTCTGGTTGCATTGCTGTAGCTGCAGAACTTCATCACTGGGCAGATAGAAGAAAACACTTGTTCCATTTAAAATAATGGCTTTTTAAAATAGACCTACTTTGTAGAAATCGTTAGCAGAAATAAATCCTGTCCTAAAACCTGCTTGTACATTCCATTCAGCTCATGCTCCACTAGAGGACACTGCTACCTCACTCGTGTCCCCGCCGGAGAGTTGCAGCTGAGCAGTATTTCAGTGCGAAAGCAGCCGCAGCACTGCAGTGTCTCATGTAAAAGATGTCTTTGGAGTATCACCGAGCAGCGTGTGAGTTCAGTGTCAGCGATGTAAGAAACCCCTTGCACTGGCCATCTTCACACGTAGAGGTACCGACTCACCTGCAGGTGCCACCGGGTTGTCATCAGCACCATTACTGCTACCACCACAGCTGTCACTACCACCACGGCCAGCACTACTGGCAGCATTAGCACCAACACCAGCACCACTGCCACCACCATCACTACCACCATCACCACTACCATCACGACCACCATTATTGCCATCAGCACCTCCATCATCATTACTACCACCACCACTGCAACCACCACCACCAGCCTGAAAACAATTCCTCACTGTGACCCACAGGACAAATATTCTTATTATTACTACTACCATTATTATTGTTATTACCAAGGCAATTATGTAAAACCTGCTAATTACAGATGTATTCATTAGACACAAAGGTGAAATAATAAGCCATTTCCCCCTGCTCTTTGCCTCAAAGTCCAAGAGATCAGATTAACACTTACTTTGCGCATTAGGGTTTCTCAAGAACTGTCTTTGATTTTTTCTTTGGGTCCTGCTGTTCCGGTAATCAGTGTCTCCACAGTTGCAGTCTTTGTCTTTACTGCTGTATCCCCGGGAGTGAATGCTGCGGGTCCTTTTCCTGATGGCAAGTATGTCACTAGATACCTTACACTTGTGAATTCGAAGTTTGCCGGAAGCATCCTCTGTGCACTGCCACTTCTGTGAGAGAAAGAAACAAAGATGATTTCCCAGCAGCCTTCCAAACCCCTGCTACTTTTGGGTGGATCATAAGAAAAGACAGGCGAATTTCTTTAAAAATTAAGCAGTCCTTTAAATAACAAATTGAGAAGAGAAGCTAAATTTTAAGGACTAAATTCACTCACATTCTTTTCAACATCTCTCTCATGTTGGGCAAACATAAGCTTGAATGAAATCACTGAAATCTGCATAAGAAAATACAACCGAGCCAAAAAAGATATATAAATCGAGAGTATCTAGACTAAACACATCCCTGAAAGGAGCAAGTAAAAAGTCTTAATTTACTGAGCCAGGGAGTACAGCTGTCAGGGCTGTTTTCATCAACTCTTTTATTTCTTTGAAAAAGACAACTTTTTCTTTGTTCTGTGACTTGGAATTTCTAACACAGATGAAGAAAAACTGGCTTAATTGTAGAGTTCCTTGGAAAGAGAAGAACAAATTGTGGGTGTGATTTATAGAAAAATACATAAACCACTAACAGCATGTAATTTATTACCTTTCCAGTGGCTAGAATTAGGACTTGCACTCTAAGACATGCCTCTGCAAACCATGGCACTCACGCTTGCAAACATTGCTGGCTCTTTGTACTTCATGTGAGAAGGCAAAAGCCTGAGAGCATGATACCCTCAGCCAGCCTCCCTATGCCCAGCAGGTGCAAGTGAGGTGAAAACCTTAAGGATGGTGAAAAAATAAATTAGCTTGAATAAACTCTCTTGATACCAAAATCTTGAGATTTGTATCAGACTTGGGAGGAAAAGGTGCAGTCTGGAAGGAGTACCTGTAAAAGGCATTGGCCACATGCTTAATATCAGAGCAACTGTGGAAGAATGAGATGAAACAGAGCTTTTTCAGCTTGTCTGCACAGTATCTGTCTGACTTGACTATCAACACCTCTGAACCAGATGGAAGATTCCAGGTGGATTTTTCCAGTGGATCCCACTGTCTTCACATTTCAAATTAAAAAGCAACTGGGACTTTCATTTCCTTTCCATACTGACCTTCCTTAAAGAAGCTGAATATCATTCTTTAAAAACACGGCTAGGTGCTGACAGACCAGAGCTCCTTTGCCTGTGCCCAGGGCTTACCATATACAGCGCTCGTAACACCCTGTACAAGCTAAGCAGCCTATAAAGTTTTTAAGTCAGTTGTAGCCTGGATAATGAAACAGAGAACTAGAAATAGCTATGCTTATCTACAATTTTAGTACATCTATAGATGACTATTACCCAGTGAGTTTTGTTCACTTTTGTTCAAATCTTTAGCCCAAATGACCAGTCTTTATACAAAGCACATAAGTTTGGCTGCATAGCATAGAGAACAAAACTCAGTAATGTTACTGATAGCTGGAAATTTCTAGTTGCAGTTTCAGCTCTTTCCTTATTATGTGTAATTTTTTGGTTCCCATGACTGAATAGCGTAGCTTTCTTGTGCCTCATTAATAATAGCCAGACAGCTAGATGCTGGCCTTAATGGAGTCCCCAACTTAGCTTTTGAAATGGATGCTAATATCAGAGCATACACATTTCAGTAAGTCTCTTCCATTAACTAAGGGCTGTTCTGGACTGTTTCTGGAGTGCTGTCTAGCTGCCTGAGGAAGGAAGAAAAAACCTAAGCTGCAGGTATATTTGCTGACCTGATAACCCAAGGAGTGAGTTGATGTGGCCCTGAACAGCAGTACTGTGAGAGCACTCTCTGTCCTAACATGTGGGCTGAGTTAAAAGACAGATCCAGTGCTGCCTGTGGATTGGCATGATTGACCCCAGAACAGTAAACCATGTGTAAAAGGCCATAGATTGGCACAAGTCTGATGGCTGCCTGAGAAACCACACTCATGCCTGGACTTTCAGTGTAAACATACACCTACAAGTGACAGGGTGACTTTCTACAAGTGCCTGAGAGCTATAACACTTCACAGGATTTTATTTTGCAACAGCATGTGCACTCTTCCTACCACAGCAAGATTGTTACAGGATAAGAACTGAGTGCACCACTATATTTCCTGTGTTTATTAGGTACATGTTACATTTATAAACATATGGAACTAGTTTTTAATGAGTCTCAAAAGCACCATTTTAAAGTAAAATAAGTATTCTCTTTGTCTAGCATTAATTACAGCAAGAGGTTCCAGGAGTGGCTTCAGTAGCCATTTAGATCACTTTCAACACTATTATGACTAACACTGAAACAAGACTCTCTGTGTCTAGTGCAAGCCAATAACAGTTCTCTATTTCAAACAGGGATTAAATGCAATTCAGTGATGCAGCTACTTTTTTTCTTTTTTTTTTTTAATTTTTCTTTAAAAGATGTCATTATAAAGATACTTCAGAGTTCTAAGATGGGATTTTTAGACTAACTTTCCTGAATCTTTGCCCATGCCAGTGTAATTGGGCATTGAGCATGCATTATGCAGTAAGTCATAATGGTCTTTCTGCTCATCCTTAAATCTATAAAATGCATTAATGCACATAAAAGAAGGTTCTGGCTGATGCACTGCCCCTTCCCCTCCTCTATTTTCTACCTTCCTTCCCGCTATGAATACCAAAATATTGTTTAATGTCCAGGACTATTAGGTTTGATTTCTGGGTCTCCATTTCTCCATCAATTAAAAAAAACATTGGCACATACACAACTAAATATGTCTTCATTAAATTTTAATTTGTATATATTTTCTTATTTTCCTTCTGATGGTGATGTTTCACAAGATACCTAAGCCCACCTAGCAATTCACTGTTGCCATAGGAATATGGGATAGTTCTTGCTTCTGGCTGCATGTTGATTGCACTGATTTATTCTCTCCTCAGTAAGAGAAAAGGGAACTAACTCAAGAGTTAAAAAACCCAAACAAACAGTGGAGAAAAAGCAGGACCCTGCCATTTGGCTGCAAAAAGCTGCTATATCATTTCAGTCATGTTGTGAAACTTAACCTGTGTCAGCCTTTTCCCTGTCATTGACTCATCATGTCTTTCTTTCATCTTATTTCATCACCTACCCTCCAGCAACTATTTCCTTCTCACCTCAGTTCCCCACCTTAATTTTTCCTTCTGCCTCAATTTAACTTCAGAGGGCAAACAAAACATGGAAGAAAATACCCCTCTCCCCCCTGCCCTGGCAGAAAACTGCAGAGGCAGCTCAGAAGATGTTAACGCGCAAAAGGACTAAGAATCTCTGAGGAGTGGACAAAGACTTTGGGTTTGTCTAGTTTGAAAAAGAGTCTAAGGGGCAACCTCATTGCTCTCGACAGCTTCCTAAGGATGTGGAAAGGGAGGTGCAGATCTCTTCTCCCTGGGAT
Organism: Melopsittacus undulatus; assembly: GCF_012275295.1. Lineage (NCBI taxonomy): Eukaryota > Metazoa > Chordata > Aves > Psittaciformes > Psittaculidae > Melopsittacus > Melopsittacus undulatus. The sequence goes on from NC_047527.1 coordinate 34,488,327, forward strand.
CCAGTGATAGGACAAGGGAATGGTTCAAAGCTGCACTAAGAGAGGTTTAGACTGGACATTAGGAAGCATTTCTTTATTAAGAGAGTAGTCAAACACTGCAACAGGCTTCCCACAGAAGTGGTCAATGCCGCATACCCCAAGTCTACCAGTGTTTAAGAGTCATTTGGGCAGTGCCCTTAATAACAGCCTTTAACTGCTGGTGAGCCCTGAAGTGGTCAGGCAGTTGGACTAGATGACTGTTGTATGTCCCTTCCAACTAAACTATAATTTCTGCTCCTCTCCTCCCCTCTCCTCTCCTCTCCTTTCTCCTCTCCCCTCTCCTGTCATTCAGAAGCTCAGGATGCTTTAATCTGTCAAGCCTGAAGCTCAAACACATATGTACACACACCTGCCCCTCCATGGGCAGGCAAGCATCAGACTGCAGCAGGATTGCAGCAGGACCTTTTCCTTGGATGATGTCATCCTCATGATGCATTTTCTTCTGTGGATAGAAGTTTGCCCTTATAAAGTCATTTCAAAGGCAAAGGGAAGTAAATGGGCTCATGAAAATGGTACTGTTTGTACTTGGTTGCTTTGCATTGCGTTGCTATTGGCACGCTTCCAGTTGCAACTTACTGCTACATGAGCAAGACAACAGCGAATCACTTCATAACTACCTTAGGTCTCAGTTTTCTGGTATTAATCAGTTTGTGCACAGCCTTAAAATTTAGTAAGTCTATTTCATTACTGAGTATAATTAAGACATAAAATATGCATTTGTCATGAATCATTGTGATGTGCTGCACCGTAAATATCTACTTAAGTAGGATTTCAAATTAACTTTGTTTAGTTAATAGGTTGTGACAGCTTTGAGAGAGTTGCTGCTCCCTTATATAGAGGGGAAGTTATTAGTTCATGAAAGGTGTCTTAACAGTAGGCAAGCTAAGGGTTTCTATGCAATGTAATTACTGGGTATTTGCAGTAGACACTTCAGTGTTAAACATCTTGTCAGACTTTATCACGAAGCTATGAAACCCTGAAAAACATGCAACCGGAAATATAACACAGCCACTATATTTTTACAGGTGCTTTTTCATTTTTGTAATGTATGACTGACTTTGAGTATTATTGCTCAGCCTAGGGAATGTTAAGATATGAAAAGGAAGACTTCATGAATTTAAACATGTCCTCAAGATCTCATTTCCCTTTTTTCCTGTTTTGAAAGGTATGATCTAAATTGCAAAACAGTTTAGATAAAAATGACATTGTGGGTTGTGTATGTTTGTACCATTTTCCTCTATTAGCAGTAACCAGATCTGGGGGAGTGTCAGGGGACCTGATGAGATAATACTGATAAGGGAGTCTGGTTTAGGACTGTGCTACTGCAATAAGAACCGAGTCCTGTTTTTGCTTTCTCTGTGTCATTGAAAGAGGCCATGTCACACAGTACATTGAAAAGTGGCCTATAATTATTTGGCTATGGTAAATAGCACAGTTTATTTCTGTTGACACGAATACTGAGAAATGTTTATGGGCTAAGGCCATGTCCTCTATGCACTCCCCCAGAGCAGTCATGAACCCTGGTCCTGACTGAGGCTCTTAAATGCTGCTGGAAATATGAATTTGTGTTGTTTCAACTCAGCAGTATTTGAACACTGCATGAGAGTGCAGATGTTTGGCAGGGCTGGTGTGCCAGGTTAGCTCAGTGGATTTGGAATTGCTGCATTTTTGTGGAATGAAAATCTCGTCCTTCATTTTAGAACTGTGTTGACACTGCCCATAAGGGCAGATCCCAATTTTTTGCACCACTCCCTCATAACTGGACCATGTTCTATTGAAACACGCACAGCTCCAGAGTCTACTGACATGAATATATTCAAAGATGGCTATTTATATACAGCCTCACCCCCTGAGAAAGTGCTCCTGAAAAGTGCAATGATTGGTGGCTCAACAGATAAGGAAGCAATTTTTCCTATAACAACTGATGTAATATAAGGGGAAAATTCTGACAGTCTTTAGAAATACATTCAGTTAAATGCACAGTTAAATTACAGAACTGGAGGAAAAAAAGAATGAAGAAATTAATCTCTGTATAACAGAAATAACCATGAAAATTGCCGATTTTGAGCTACAATGTTTAAAAAATAGAAGAAAGAGAAAATAGCCTAGGAAGACCACAATTTTTTCATTCTTGATGCATAGACAAGATTTATTTTAAGTGTCACAGTTATAGCAGTTCTATAGCTATAAAAAATGCATAGGCTGCATTGTCAGCTCTAAAAGTGTAGGCACTTAAGTCAAGGCATCAAATATTTCATTTCCTTAGCATTCTCCACCAAATCTGCTAGCTTGTCTGAAGTTACAACGCAACATCAACAGACTTTAGTTATCATCCAATAAATGTCCATTCTCAGGTGCAAACAAATAGGAGCCAATGCAAAGGATAAATTTTGCCTTTCACTTATAAATAGCAATACCAATAATAATCCATTACTATTTGGTTATTTATCTTTAATTTTCAGAAGACTTAGTTTATATTATATTTCACTGGAAGCTTTAAAATAGAAACCATGTAAGAAGAGAAAGGAGCACTACAGAAAGTGCTAAAAATTATTCTTGTGTAACTTATGTTTTCTGTCTAAATGTTTTTGGTACATAGAATCGTTTTTAAAGCTACCATTCTACCATTTCTGTTAGAGAACATTGATAAGATAGTGGTAAAAATGCACAGTTGTGCATCCAATGAAACCAGTGATCTTCCCAGACTGGAATATTTCTGGAATTTATCCAGAATGTAGCTGGTACTTCAGATTAAGGATTGCTTAAATTTGAAGAATTGTCAAATCTGGAAAGATCTGTCTTCTGGTTAATAGGAAATTTAAATATTTAGGCTGAAATATGAAATATTTAGGCTGAAATATGAAATGTCATGCTTTGAAGAATTATTTTTAGAGATAAAGGACCTTATCTTCATATTTGGTTTTAAACCATAAACAGAGTGGTATTTTAACAAGGGATATCATAATTCTGGCAATTCCTATGAATTCTTGAGCAACTAAGTTACAGGCATGTTTCTGTCAACTATGAGGGATGACTCTACAGTGCCTAAAGTGAGCAATAGCTGCAAGAGCTGTTCGTGAAAGCACTGAAATATGTACTTAAGCATAACTGGTCCCAAACTCATATGCTTCCAGTTAAACCTCTATATAGATGGTCTGCTAAATGTTGTCTAAGAATAGGTGGTATCAGTGGGCAGATGGCAAAGAAGAGCCAGCTTTGAATCAATGTTCTGGTAAAACTGGTCGATCACCAGTGCCTTTTGAATCCTGCAAGCACCAGGGGGTTGTTCTGAAACTGGGAGGATCTATGAGTGATGTTTATATGCTATATCATAATTTCAGTTAGGTTTTAGTGTGTGCTTGGGGTCTGGCTGTCAGTGGCTGGCCAGCCATCTCACACTTCTGGCCAGCTATTACCGGCTTATGTGTTTTTATTCATACTCCACAGCTGGTCATAAAGCTGACCTTTACAAATGTATGGTCTATGATATTTATTTTATGAGAACATAGATACTTGAGCCAAACCAGACTACACCTAATAAGCCCCATTCTAATTTCCTTTACAATATAATCTGTAAGCTGATTGATGGCAAGTGTTGCTTTAGCATTACAAATCAACTGAATGCTGATATGATAATGTGACAAATATGAATATGAACAATAAACTTACATCCTTACACTAGATTTTTAAATGATGAAGGATATGCAAGAAAAAAGAGGTATGTATAGACGACATAACCTGCTCTTTGGATCAGAGCCAGAAGAATCTTTCACATTTACCACAGAGCTGATGCTTGGATTCAGCAACATGTCTCCAGTGATTACCCGTAAAGCCTTAAATCACTGTAAAATACATTGAGACCTAATTCAGTAAAATCTCACTGTACCATTTTCAGGCGTATTCTCCAAATGGAACATTATTTCTTTAGGGAGTTTTAGGGACACACTTCCTCAGGAGGAAACAATATTCTGCACCTCTAAAGCTGAGATGTATAAAAAAAGAGCACAAGGAAGGTTAGCAACTTCAGCATTCTACCTGTCTCGTTCAGTTTGTGCTCATGGGTATGCATGTCATACAAACACAGGCAGCATGACACATTTTTCCATTCTGCCCACTGTCAGTGCTCGTTGGAGCTGGCAGCAGACCACAGATCTTTACGAGTTTCAGACCTTTGCTGTTCAGAAACTGGCAGGTAGTGCTGAGCAGATGGTAGGAGATGTATGCCCATAAAATAAACAGACCTGCGTCTGGGTTTGGTTTCTGAGTCATCCAGCCTAAGAGCTGAAATGCTAAACACAAAGCTTCACAGTCCTCATTTTGGGTGGGTTGTTTTTTTTTTTTTTTCCCTGTTGGGAAAATTTTAAAATAAAGTTGTGGGTTCTACAGTTTTTGTAAGAGGATAAAAATGCATGTTTGGCTACGGATTGAACAGTACACTGGAGACACCCTCCCTATTGGTCACAAGAGCTCAAAAGGTAACTGCTATCTGGGAAACAGCGTTAAGTCCCAGAAGTCAAAATTATGCCTTAGGAAAATCTTTTATGACTCAGACTGGTGGAGAGAAAAAGAATAGATACTTCGGAATTAACTCATTAATTACATGTTTGGGTAAGCAAAGAGAGAAATAAAAAGTACAAATGAAAACACAGTTGACATGCTTTTGTTTGATATTTGCTAAGTATCTAGAAAAATTTAATGGGTGAGAAGATGGAGTGAGTTCAACAAAAATAATTGCCAGAAGATTTAAGAGCAACTTGTCTCTAAACTTCCTGAACTAACATATATTCTCGTCTTAGGTTATTTTAGTGGAAATCTGAGAGGAGATTTGTGTCATGATAAGGTTGCATTAATCCAGAGAAACACTTGTTCACATGCTATTATTTCTGTTCTACTGGAAAGTTAAAGAAGTTTTAGTTAAAACTTTGCATCAATTGTTTCCCATTTTAAAATGATAGGGAAGGAAGCAATGTGACAGATGAGTAGATATTTCTGTACTGTATAGCTTATTACAGTAAAGCTTGGAGAGGAAAAATGTACCACTGAAATATAAAAAAAAAAACCTGCAAACAATTTAAATGTTAAGCCTCATCAATAGTCACTACCAAACCAACAGGGCTCAATCAGGTGACCTCAGTAAGTTACACTACATAAACTGGTGACAAATTTGGCATATATACTATGAAGGAAAACTCTTGTTCCCATCACAATTTCTAGAGCACTCTCTGCAATGTGAAGGAGGGACTGCAAAGGAAACTTATACCCTGCCCCAAGGCCCAGAACTGAGCAGAGAGCCCACCCCTCTAATGCTCCCTTTGCAGGGGGAGTGAACCTGGCCTGGGCGTGATGGGACTGGCTGTGCTGTGAGTGAGTGCAGGTCAACAGCTGGGTCAGGGCGGGAGCTGAAATCTGGTCTGTAAGCAAACACAACATGGGCAGATGACCCATAACTCACAAGATGGACAAAACTAATAGCACTTCTCAAGTTATGAAGCAGATGGGAAAGAAGAAAACGTGAAATACTCAAGCTCAGGTATTAACCAAGCAAAAATTAAGAGCATGTGCAATTGCTGGAAGGAACATCTGGAGGTCATTTAGACCAACTCCTCCTCAAAGTAGGAACAACATTATTAGGTTTGAAAATATCCCTGGATGGACATTCCACAGCCTCCTTGGGCTCCAGTGCCTAATCACTCTTATAGCAACATTTCTTTTTCCACGCACCTAGTCAGACTTTCCCTTGCTGCTGCTTGTCTGCTGCTGATACCTGTTTTGCTGTGCACTTTCAAGAAGTGCTTGGCTCTGTCTTCTTTCTAATTAGCCATTAGTTGAAGGAAGCAATTAGATTCCCCTCTTGCCTTCTGTTCTGCTGGCTAAACAAAGCTCTGCCTCTCCTCAGTACTTCCTTACCCCCTCTGAGGTCCTCCACTGGACTTACCAAAGTCCCACTGCTAACAGAGGTCCCAACCCAAATGCAGCACTCCAGCTGCAGTGCACAAGCACCAAGGATAGGTGAGTATTCACTTCCCATGACCTATTAGCTGTTCTCTTGTTAATGCAGCTCAGCAGGCATGGTCCTCACCTCCACAAGGATTCACTGCTGGCCCAAGATAATGACTGCTTAAACATAACTCAAAAGTCAATATTTCCATGCAGTTGTGCATATCTCATTTCTGATATGTTCTCATAGAGGGTAGTGAACTCTGGGAAATTGTTCTCCTGTAAAGGGGATTATGGAAAAATAGCCAGGGGAGAATGCTCTGCAATGGAAGTGATGAAATCTGTCAATAATGCTAAAAAATGTACATTAAAAAAAATCACAGTGAAAATAGTTTAACTCAGCTTTACATACGCATTTTATACCTACTTTTTCTTAATGAAACAAAACGTAATTTATTTAGTTATTTTGGTCATTAAAAGCTTTGCTGATTTGCAGCTAAATGTAATCCACAATCTAAATTTCCTATATCTTTTTGGCAAACAGCCATTTAGAAGTTACAAAATTATGGAATAATGATAGCAATTATACAGATGTTTAATATTCCCCTTTTTTTCACTTTTTAAGTTTACCTATTTTCAGATAGCCATTGAACACAGAAAAAATTTAAATTTCAAACCTTTTAATTTAAAAATGTATTTACTATGCCAGTGGGTTTTTTTTCTCCTTTTATTTTATTTTTAATTTATTTAGAAGTTGCTTATTAAATAGAAAATAAGTTGAAGCAATTATGAATACCACATCCTTGGAGCTTTTAAAATTCATAGGTCTCAGGATTACATCTCATTTTAATACAGGATAAACAAATTTTCTTCTTTTTCAACTTCCATTTGTGTTCTCCATTTCAAATATATTAGACATTGACCAAAGTAAATTAAATTGCAGATCAAGCTCTAAATGTACTAGACAGTACATTGGTGTATATATTCCCCCAATGCTTAATCTTAGTTCCATACATTTAGCAGCTGCTTCCCACAGACCAGTAACTTCACTATTTAAAAATCTGTCAGCAATCACTCATTCTGTGAAGGTAGTTTTAATTTAAGTGATGTTAACTGCAACTGGTTAGAGTAAATGTAGGAAGTATTATAAACCATCATAATTAAAATGAAGATTTATTTTCTATATATTCATCTATGTAATTGAAATTAAAGAAATTAATCTCATAAGATAAAATTAAGACCCACATGATAGTACTTCCTCTTTCTCTTTTCCAAGAAGTGCGAAATGACTAGGAGAAATGTGCTGGAGGAACATCATAGTAAACTATGATGCCTCATATTACACACTGGAAATTATCTGGGCTAAAGTAAAATTGTTTGGGTTATTAAATTATATAAAGAACTTTTTTACATGGAAAAAATCCTGTGGAGACTTATTTCACACTGCAATGCCTCACTGAAATTCATGTTATTACAGTGTTGCTCTTTAAATTCACACCCTTCCTAGTCATACAATCATAGAATCACAGAATGGTTTGGATTGGAAGGGACCTTCAAGATCATCTAGTTCCAACCCACTGCCAGTGGCAGTGACACCTCCCACTAGACCAAGTTTCTCGAAGTTCCATTCAAACTGACTTATTCTACTTTGACTTCCCTGTGAGTACCTCATGTAGTCCATCCCTGAGAAAGAATCTGCCCTTGCTTCTCAAGGCTGGTACAGGAGGAAACAGGGCAGGAGAAGTGGCTCCATTCACCACAGGCTGAACAAATCCAGAGGATGCACCCCTCATGGTGTTCTGTCTGACAGGTTTCTGTAGAAACATTTAACTCCAGCATCCCTGCAGGAAAACTTCAGGATGTTAGGAGTATTAGGGGCAACTTTGATCTCTTTGTTTTAAAAAAATAATTTATGAATACCAAGGGCTGGCTCTGAAAATCAGTCTGAAAGAGATCAGTTCAGCCCTGTCCTTCATTCAGCTGTGAGGGATGGCTGCTGGGCTCCAAGTGCATCTTCTGCTCTTAAAGGACCTCAGTGGGAGCTTGTAGGTGCATGAGCCACTACCAAACAGAATGGCTCTCATAAGCTCCTTGCTGGCTCAAGGCCTTCTCCTTCCTTTGATCAAACAGGATCCACCAATATGGGGTGGAAAGACAAGTCTACCACAGTAGGCTGGGAACGGGCTGTGAGCAGTGTTTGCTGCTGCTTCAGGTGTGATATCTGGTCAGGACACTTAACCTCTTCTATTCACATGTTGAAAAGTAAAGTTGTCTAAAACTTGGGTTTTGGCATAAGAGGTAATAAATATAAGAAATAACTGCAAAGAAAATATTTTGGTATTTTAAAACTAAACATTTTAGCGTCTAACAGTCTAAATGACTCCATTGATCTCCTTTAGTTTTTATAAATATATGCAGTTTTTCAAATTTAATCTCTGTTTACAATGGCAGTGTTTAAACTCCTGAAAACTTTGCCCTTGGGTGAGACTGTGATATTGTGTATATCCCTTCAAAAGTGGCTGCGTTTAAGGAGCATGTGTGAGGTGAGAGCTGTAGCAGAGGACCTGACCTAGGATATGCTAGCCAAAACATATTCCAGTCCAATCTGGGATTAACTGAGATTCACTGTAACACTACACTCAAATGAATGAGAAGGGGAAAGGTAGGGATAGAGCATTTTTCTAAGTGAGCAAGCTCTCCTCAGCACCCTCAGGTTTGCTGTGAAGAGCTCTAGCTGGCATGAGTGAAGCACCATGGGTGGCTGCAGATGGAAGCAGAACACAGTGAATGCTTTATGTCCCCGTTCAGAACAGTTTACCAATATTTCAGCGCCAGGTTTACAGCTGGCTGCAGTGGTCTGAGCAAACATCTGAGGGAAAGGCGCAAAAGCCTGCCTGGGAGAAATCATCCCACACTCCAGTGGGGAGGTGTGTGGGGATGGGCATGGAGGGGGAGGATGGCAGGGTAGGCACGAGCCACTGCCTGGGGCCCCTAGCATGTGCCTGGTTGTAGGTGGTGTCAGTGGGAAGGCATACAGCTCTATTACACACCTCCCCAGTAAATTCATCTTCATATGTTACCATAGGTATAGTATTAATTCAGAATGGATTGAAAAGAGCTGGAGACAGACTCACTTTTTCTTATTTTAGCTCCCTCCCTGTATATACACTACAGAGCTGCAGGTGTAAGTAAAGAAGTCAGTGGTGCAGTAACTTTAGGTTTTATAGGCAGGCAACTAGACCTTTGTATCAGAGTCAGGAGTTATACCGAAATCATTAAGTCTACAAGAGGACAAAACAAGGCTTCAGTATAGGTATCATTCTCTGAATCCTTACTGTGACCTTAAAAGGCAAGTGTATCTGAGCAAGGGGTCCTTCTATTAAAGGTGTTTCAACAAGTGCTGTCCACTTTATCCCAGCAAATGAAATAATGCGTAAACATAGGACTAGCCAGTTTGCTTCAGTAATTCTGAATTATCCCAGTGAGTACAAGCTTTCACTGCTCAAAAAGGTTATCTCCCTTATTTATAATTATCATTGAATTATCTTGCATATTGAGCTATACACTGAATCAAATTAAAATTAGTTATCTCATGTTATATTTGAGCACGGGAGTTTTACCATAAGCCCTGTACTGAAACAGCAAATTATGGACCAGCCCTCCAACATCTTAAATTGGACCATTGCTTAGAACAATTTGTGTATGGTTTTCTTTGCTCTGAAGGTATTGAGAAGAATAGTCTTTTAGCTATCCTCCAAATGCATATTCTTTGAATTCTTTTGACCCATAGAGAAAATATGTATTTCTCTGTGGCACCAAGAAGACTGCAGTTGCTTGTGTCTTACCTGCCCTGGTTGTTCACAGGCTGTCTGGTATTTTGCTTGCTGGCATAATTCTTTTACTCTCTCATATTTTGGTAGTTGATTAGACTGCTGAGTGTTTTTGTTGGGTTCCTCCTTCTTACGCAGAAATTTGCTTAAAAAAAATAAATGGAATATTTTAGATACATTCTTCTAAACTCTGGAGATAACGAATTTAACTGGAAAAGCAAAGCTACTTTACGGGTTTACATCTTCTCAGGGAAAAAACCCCAGCACATTTCTGTTACTGACCTTAAAGGTAGGTCATGTAGTGAAAAAAAACGACTCAAGTGATTTGCTGGAAATTACCCAAAGAGAAATAAGAGAAATAAGGGCTGCTGAAATATGTCTAAGTGACACAGTTCAGCACCATTCATATATAAATGGACGTTCTTTCATGAAGCAAAACATGTTGAATCAGTACTTGCCTGGCTGAAAAGTCCAGCTGAAGACACTGCAGGGCTCCCATGCTCATTCAGCTTTAGCCTGGCTATATCTTACACATTACAATGTGCCTTATATGCACCATTTTGTACTACATCACCCAAAATTTCCATATTCTGTAAAGCCATAAAGTGCCATGAGGAAATTGCTGTAAAATTTTTACCCAGAGAAAACTTTCACAGCAGTAGTTGGCAAGATGAGAGTAAAAAGTGTAAAGGAATATCAGTGAAATGAGGAGCAGTTATGGATCTCATTTACACATAAACCTTTTCTTAGCTAGAACAAAAATGAAGAATGCTTTGGATATGAGATAAAAAATACAAAAGTATTTGATACAAGGATTCTGCTGGTTTTGAAACAGAGATTTTGTAAGAAAATGAGTCAGATAATGAGACATAAATGGGCATAAGTACAATGTCAAAGAAAGAGGAGGTACAAGCTAAGAAAGTCACCAGAAAAGCATGCTTTCAAATTTCTTCAGAGACAGGGATTTAGGAGCATAGCAGCTTGCAAAGCCAGTGGTGGGAAAATAGGAAACAAGTCAGGCCTGTAAGTTTGCTTGCAAAATTTACTGCTCTGTTGACCATAAAAAGGAAGAGGAGGGAGCAGAAAGGAAAACATGTACAGGAGAATATTCCCAGCAGGCAAGCTGTCCCAAAACTCTCTCACCCCTAATAATTACCCTCTTTCCACCAGAAATGTGTCACGCCAAATTTTGGTCTTCTTGTTTGTTCGAAATCTGAAAGCAAAATAATAATATTTATTGCCACCGATGTATAGCACTGCCAGGGTTAACAATTTATTTTTTAAAAAAACACCCGCCTCTCCACTTATATATACACCAGCAATTTTATAGATGTGCTATTTAAGAGACTCTTAAAATGCAAACGCTGTGGTCATTGCCATGACACAGCTCATTTTCACAGAATCTCTTTTTTCCACTCAGTTGATTTACTTAGGTGTTTGCTTCTGAACTGGTTAAAAAGATACAATGCTGGGACCCACCTGTTTCCTGGTCTCTCCAAGTCCAGAAGCTTTAGGACAGATTTACCATCCATATCTGGAGGTGTGTCAAGTCCTGCTATATCCAGAATTGTTGGAGCGAGATCAATATTCAGAACTATCTGAGGCACTCTGCAAATCAACAGAAAAGGTCACAGTTGTCATATGTTCAATATGTAAGTCTTCACATTCTCTTGGAAACAGAATGGTAATTAATGTATATCAGGGCTTTGAAGAGGTAAAGCTCTACAGAAGCGCTAAGTTTAGAAAATCCACTTTGAAGTGTACATCTCAGAACGACAGGCCAGCACTGCAGACTGTTATCACAAAGAAAAAGTTAAGCCCAATAAAACATGGAGGAGCAGTAGCCACACTACTCTTATCTCACTGACAATGACGGCATGATGCCATCCATTCTGATAAATCAAAAAGTGAGCAATAAAGATGAGCGCCTAATGTTTAAAAGCAAAACCCAAAGCCTAATCTTACAGGACACATCATCATACAATTTCCTCTTCTGCACTGTAACTTAATAATATGCAAAATGAAAGACATTTCCCTTTATTAGACTCATTGGTCTGCAAAAATATGACATCCTTTATGAAAAGAAATTGCACAAAGCAATAATTACATGTTCTTAAAAACATTTTACATTAGGCTCAACAGCTGTGCTAGAGACATAAGAGAACGTACACTGATCCTGGCTCTACACTTGGACCACGAATAAAGAAAGGAACTCGAATATCAAAGTCATATGGCATTGACTTCCCCTTGACCAGTCCGAACTGCCCGATATGGTAACCATGGTCAGCAGTGTAAATAATGTAGGTATTCTCCAGTTCTCCCATCTCTGCAAGCATTTGGTACAACTGCAACAGAGCACAGGAAAAATTCTGAATTAAATGTAGCAAAACAAATTTTTTTGAAATCAGGTATAACCATCATTTTACTCCCTTAAATTTACTGAACCAAATATGGCCTTCATGAGGTTGTCAAAGTGGTCATTCTCGGGATGGACACTTTTACATCTTGTCTTTACTGTGCTGCCAAAAATATCAACTTACAAGTTTAATTTCACATTTGTCAGATGGGAAAATTAAACAGGTCTGGAAAATTAGAGTAGCAAAATATGGTAATACTGGTGAAGTTGCATTAGTGTGTCCAAAAGTCATTGTGTACTCAAACAGCTCAAACACACTCAAACAGCTTGGGAAAAAAGTCTGTTACAGCTTTAGGGCAAATGGTACTTAGATTTGATTTACTGTGTTAGTCTACAACTTTTTCATTCTTTACAGTTGTGGGCTTGGGAAAAGGCTGTAAATTTTTATTAAAGTTTAAAGAAGTCTCTCTGGGGGAAGATCTTTGGTCATGGTGCTTGATTTTGGAACAAAAAGTCATGCAAAGTACACCTAACAGTTTGTGTATCATGTTACTTATAATTAGCTGTACAGTGCATTGCCTAACTTCTGCAAACACTAGCAGACTGACACCTGAGTTGCTGTGATTTGCCAATTCCCAGATTTCGGCTGAAGGACGAACTGTGAAGGGAGTGTGTGAAATGAATAGACGTGGTCATACGCGCACCTGTGTCTATCTACATGTACACCCAGGTAATGCATTTTCTGTTAATGCCAGGCTTTATATTAGGCCCAGTGACTTTTCCCTTAAAAAAAATCGTCAGTTTATCCACTCAGCAATTAAAAGAAACAGCAAAGAGCTTGGCATTATGCTGCAGAGAACCAGAATTAATTTCTACTGGGGATACATGGAGTAATTCTTTGTAGCTCAAGGTCTTTTCCCAGGCTGTGGGTGGTGAAGGTAAAGAAGGAAATAGTTTAATTTTGTTACCAACTAATAAGTTTGTATTCACAGCAGTTTCTTGCACTCACTCTTTCCATAGAGTCGTCAACAGACATCAGGGTCTGAAGCCTTTTGCGCTGCAAGACATTTGTAAACTCCATGTGGATAGGCAGCATGGGCCCTGTATACTGCATGATCCAGTGCTTATCCATGTTTGGTGCATAGTTATAGCTGGGAGTGCTGGGAGGAAAAGAAAGGATCACAGGCTTTAGAGGAAGGTGGGAACTTCCCTAATACAGGAATAGCCAACAAACAGTTAAACCACAGATTCTATGCTCTATCTGGTATTTCCAGTGTGAAATACAAACAAACATCACTTCAGTGGCTTCCAAGCTTCATTGGTTCATACATCACTTCCTCAAATTTTTTAACCACTTGATTTCTGAGCTGTCAGGCTCAAAGACCACTACCAGATACATATTAATATTTAAGATATGCCCAAATCTATTTCTCAAAGGAATGTGTAAACATTAAAACTGCTTATCTGAATAGTGCATCCTGTAACAACAAGCAGAATAATGAAGGAAAGTCAGAGACCAAAGATGACTACTTCCCCTTAGTACTACGGTAAACTGCCCTGATCTTCCAGTGGGGAAATTACCTTTATATTAGCACAAGTTGGACAAAAGTCACAAGGAAGAATTTTTTTGATGGATAAAGAAATTCAGTAATCAGTTCTAAAGAACAGCGACACTCATCAGAGAGCTGAGAAAGTGCTGCAGCCAGTGACATTGACCCCAGACCCATGTTCACTCTCCAAGACTTTCCCTTGGCCCTCACCTGAGCGACACCCAAAGATGTGCAAATTCCATTCATAACAAAATAGTATTTATTTATATATTGAATACTGTTGAAGTGTTATTTTTATCATGTGACTGCAAAGCACAGTGCTTTACCAGCATAACATGAACTGTGATAACAATGTTGAACTAATACCTGTAGTGATACTACAGTACTAAGAAGTATGTCACAGAGTCCTACTGAAGCAAAGAATGATGCCTTAGGAGTTTGCACAAACATAAAAGGAAGATATAAGAGAGCTGTTCTATCCAAAGCCAGTGAATTTTTGAAGGACATCATGTAAGAAACAAGAATCTATTCACAGATATCATCTCTGAAGAAAAGGTACTGCAAAAAATATGCCAAGTAATTTTGCTGTATGGATTTGCACATTACAAAAGCTCTTCATTAATCCTGCTTTTATACCTATCATACATGATAACTTAAAGGTGAAAAGAAACAAAAAAAAGAACCCTGTCCTGTAACAGTTTCATCTGTGGATGAGCATTTTGCTTCTCTAAGAGTCACAGAATCTAGGCTTTGCCATTTTGATTTCCAGTATATGATAGAGGCATTGCAGCCGTACCTTTGAAAAATAAACATAAATAGAAAATGAAAAAATGCTGTTGTGTGAATTAATTTGATTTCTGCAGTTCTCTTTTCAGTTTATAACACCAATTCAATATTGATTTACTGTTTAGATACTGATAATTCTAATACGTGCATTACTCAAAAGTACATTTTCCCCACATAAATGTTTATGTGTAGTTGTCTTTTCGAAGAGGTAGCACAGAACACTATCAGAACATCGTATATTGATAACTTAAAGTCACACCCTTGACTAGCTTCTATTTTTCTTGTCATAGATATATACAACCACAGAGTGATGGAAGCAATTTATTTTAGTGAAGCAGCTGATTTTACTTTATCAGCTATCGTATGCATAATCTATAACTATATATTCCGAGGATAAAAGTCAGCTCAATGGACAACATAATAGACTGATAGACAACTGCAACAATTTAATGGAGTCCATACTTTAATTGGAGACTGTTTTCGAGAATCTATGTAGAATGTGAGAAATATGTGTGTGTCTAGTACATACAGCTAGTTTAGACTAACCTATTTAGCCATTAGCCCTGGGCAAAACAGAAATGAGACAGTGGTATCAAAGGATATGTGAACTTTTGCTTCATATTAAGAAATATGGAAAGGTTAGATTCCTACTTAGCAGAGACAAAACATAAACTACAACTACTCTTCTGCTGGAAAGTCTTTTAGTTCAGATGAAAAGTCAAAATATTTTACACTTCCCATGGTTAATATCTGATTTTTAAAAGGGGTGTTTCTACTACCACAAAATCAATGAAATTGAGCCCAGGAGCACAGTCCTCTAGGTTGCTGGCTAGCCAGCAGCCCTAGCAGATGGACTTATGGAGCCCTAGAGCTTGAAGAAGAAGCAAGTCTTCAGAGTTTCGAGGTATTAGGCACACTGACAGTGCAAACTTTCCTCCGTTTCTGTGTAATTTTGTCAAACAAGATGCTTTCCCATGAAAGAGCTCAGTTTTGATTAACCAGTTTTGATTAACCAGCTTTTTCCAGCGAAAGCCTGGGTTTTTTTTTTTTTTAGTGGACTCCTGAGGGGCCTGCCACAGAGGGATGAGGTGGCTGTGAGCTGCACTCAGCCAGCAGCACTGTGACAGCCTGCCACTGTGCCAGGAAGGAGAGCCAGCTGCTGAAGCAAGCTCAGGTCTCATGTTCCCAGCCCATTGTGAGGAGCCTCCTCCACATAATGGATAGTCTCTAAAAGCAGCACTCAAGGGTTTAGCAGGGCGGTTAAAACCTTTCACAGACACTTTCCAAATGCATTGTGAATTTTCTGGGTGAGAAATGCAGTAGGCAGAGAGTGAGTAGAATTTTCCTCCCAGACACTTCAAGGAACAGGACCTTCTGAGAAATACCCAGTGCAGTGGCTGATGGAGAAATGTGACACAGGGGTCCAAAGTAAAGGAGAAAGAGTACTAAGGAAGAGACAGAAAGGAATCCAGATCACCTATATTCCCTGCAGACCCCTTTTGTTGTGCCTTGCAGAAATCCACCAGAACAGCACTACTTGCCTGGCACAAGATCTGACATTGCCTTCAGATTTGTCTACCGTTTTGTGTGTAAAATAAACAAACAAACCCAACAGAGGTGAATTCTGGGGAGAATATTGCTGATTTTTGAAAACCTTTCCAAGCAGACAGACATCTTCCCTGTCAGTGATAACTGTTTATCACAACATTTTTTCTTGAAGCAGTTGGAGATATCAACTAAATGTTCAACTGTTATAAGACATTGAAAGTCTGTCACAGTTTCTATTCTTCCATTTTTGGGAACAACTTTACTGTGTATTGACAATCACTGCTGTAAAGTAACATCGACATCTACATTTCCTTGATTCCTCTTTGCACTGTGAATACAAGATTGCAGATGTGTCTTCTATTGCCTCTTCTCACTATTGCCTCTTTTCAGTAATGGAGCCTATCTTGTCTTAAGCCCATTTTGTTGATCCATGATTAGCAGACAATGCCAGGTATCCCATTATTTTCAGGTTACCCATGGTCCGTAAATCTGGCAAGGAGCTACTGCTCACCTGCCTTTTGATCTTTGCTGGCTGCTCTGAGTAGCTCTCAGATGCTGCCCCAGAGTGCAGTTTCTGATTTCAAGGTCATTCTTGCTAGTTGATCAGCAAATAGTAAAGCACTTAAAATTCTGAATGTGTGCCCAGAGACTGACTGAGAGTTCATTTTACACATTACAAAAATAGATACATGAAAAAGTGCTCCACCTCATGTAACTCTGTTCTAAAAACATACTACACGAATATTAAATTTGTAGAGAGGGTAAGTACTGAGAGAGCAAATGATTAGTTTACTAAAAAGGTACAGTATTTAGCATTCATACAGGCTATACTAGCTTGGACTGATCTAGATCGCTCAGTTGCTCACTTACATTTGTCCAACACATACCGTGTGGAACGTACTACACAGAGACTTCCTGAAATTCCATCATTGGGCAGGATACTAGAACATGCCAGGTTCATAAAATTTCAAATTGCTGCCCGTAGTTTAACAAACAAACAAACAAAAAAATCCAAATACTTAACAACAACTGCTGAACCCAGTCAGGCACTTTTCCATAAACACGTGCTCAGTATGATAACAATAAATAAACCCTGAGATTTCATAACCATTTACTTACGTGAATACATTTACAGAGAAATCATCCCATTTCATGTGCACATTTGCAAAAAAACAAAAAAGCAAATTAATATTGTCCTTCTCTAGGCCTTAGATTACAGTATCCTCAGGAAAGTAACAACTTGTGGTTTGGGTTCTTAATGTCTCAATATCAACGTGTATTATTTTTTTCATACTACACCATGGAAATTGCACTTCCTGTCTCTTTACCACCTGTTAAACTGCAAGAGGAAAGCCCCCAGTGGTGATATTAAGTGTTCTGTAGGTTATAGAAGGAGTAAATAGCTGTAAGTACTAGTGCACTTTTCTCTTTAAAGAAAGATTCACCATGAGATCTATCATTTGTTTATCTGTAAGCATCAGTTCAAGCAGATAATTAAAGTTATAACGAGAGGAAAGAAACTATATTAGCACTCAGCTTTGTGGCCTGAATCCAAAAGGCCTCAATACCCTTTAGTTACATGAACAATCAGCATTTCATATCACACATTTTAATTACTCTGACAACATATTTGTATTTAAATTTTAACTTCAAAATAGAGAATGCATCTTATTTGGCTTCTAAGACATCACAATAACTTCAAGTTTGACAAGAAATAAAAAATCCTAAATAGCACAAAAGAATGGATGTTTACACTTGAGGACCTATTGAAATGGGGTCCCCAAACAGCAAATCATTTAGGAATTATTTAGATTATCTTTTACTAGTAACTGAACTGCTTTTTGTGTGAATTCCATGAATCAAATGGAATACAATCCTTCTGCAAATCATTATTACAAAAAGGTATTTTACAAGTTAAGCAAAGAATGGGAGATTCGGCTTGGCTAATTCTGTTTACACAGTTGTGGTATCTGTGTGGAAAAGAAATAAAGAAGAGTACAGCATGTTTCAAAAGCTCCCAGAATTCAGTGCAACTTTAAATTAACACTTGCTTTCTAAAAATTTGATCTAAATCTATACATGTTCCTTATAGATGGGTTAATGTGGAAAGAAACAAGGTTGTTTACAAACATTTGTTCAATTGTTCACACTAAAAATCTGTATTTGCCTCTATTTACAATCTCCTAATTCCCTCCTGTTCCTATTCAACAAAAGAAAATCCTGCTCACAAAAATACTGCCTAAAAATGTTGGTTTTGATTAATTCCATAGAGCTCTCGGGGGTTTTTATCCCAAAGTGTTTGGCTAATCTTCTGTTTGGATTGGGAATCCTCCAGTTAGTGAAAATAATACAGTACTTGTACACCCCAGGAATATTTTCATTTCATGAAAATAGAAGTCAACAAATCTTTAAAATAATATCCATGCTAAAACTCATTGTTAAAATTAATCAGCCTCGTTCAAAATTAACACCTATATTATTCCTTGAGATATGATGAACAAACATTACATCAGTGATCATATTTCTTCCGAAAAAGGGTAAATAAACAAAGGAAGCAAATCCTTGGTTTCCAGGGAAAGTAGACTTCCAGGCTTCGACAATGTTCTTGGAAAGCAGGAAGCCTTGGTTCTGGGCAGAATTAAAAGTCAAAAAAACATGATCAGTGGCATGGTCAGTATTAATGTGAAGTTGAATTTCATCATTCTTGGTCTATTTTTTCAGCCTTTTAAGTGGAGAATCTTTGAAACCCAGGGATATTTATATATTTGGGGATGTGAGGTATGAAAGTTTCACTCCTGAAGTGTAAACAACTGCTATATTTCACAATAAAGAAGAAAAAAGTTGCTACCCGTTAAATATAACACCTTTTTATTTTAGGAATAGATATTTGCTGCTGATACAGAAGTTAATTGTGTAACTAGAATCTTACTGTATTTCTGTATCACACTATTTCTTCTAGCCCTGTACACTGGTAATGGTGTGTGCAATGATTTTGATCATAAATCTCTAAGCTGGGACTCCAAGTAGGCCTCAGGCCAGCAGTGACAACACAGACTAATACATGAAGATTTATGACTGATTCAAATGTACGATCCCACTCTAATGAGTAAGTAAGTGCCCACATTACAAGAAGTACCATCATAACTGGTGGCTGTGTGAGGCTCAGACTCAGCAATTAGAAGGCATCCTGAATGCAGCCATCCTCACACCCCAAATTCACAGTTAAGACTGTGAATGGGCATGCAGAGGTGCAACAGAACTGTTCTGCATGCTTCATTACTGCAAACACATGGCTACAGCCAGACGTGGTCAATCAACACCCTTCACAGTATCTTTAAATATAAAGCTTTGCCTCTTGAATTATCTACATTTTCTCACATTATCTTGGAAAACTTTCCAGTCTCTTCCAAGATACCACTTGTAGCTGCTCCTCCTTAGATTTTCAGCTTGGCAGCAGTATAACTTCCAGTCTATCTAATCTGGCTGTCAGTCCTCCTGCCAGCCCAAGGATCTTTAACTCAGCACAAACATCAGTGTTCCAGATTTCCATTTTTTACATTCTTCAGTAAACCTGCCTCCCACAGATTTTTGCTTCTAATGTTTGCTTCACAGTTTATAAACAGCTTAGGTATGATTCACAGTTCCCCCAAGACTGGTTCACACTTGAAGGTAAAGGGAAGCTAAAGTGCCTGAGGCGCTGAACACAACTGGGAATTTAGGTTTTCATTAGACCATCTTTTTGGGTCAGTGCTTTCCCGCTCAGCTGTCCGATGGAACAAGATTGCCCTTTAACAGCTGCCAGGGACACCTAGAGAGCCATTTCTTGTGTCATAACTTCATATTTAGCAATATTTCTAAAGGTCTACCAACCCTATTCCCCCACAGATGATGTTCATTACCACAGCAAAAACATAGGTATTGCTTTCATCTAGTACATCTTCTCAAATCCCATTTTCTTCCACAGAAATGGTTTCTAGAGCCACAGCTAGAGTACATGCATTAGTATGATTTCTTTTCAGAAAATATATCCTTCATTTTGGTGATAGTAGCCAGGATAAATTTTCAGAAATATTTTTAGGTGTCACAAATAAGACATATTTAAGGTGGGAGAGTGAGAGAGAGAATGGATGCTTAAAAACAGTAGAGTGTCTGCTGCTTCCAGGATGATGTAGTGTGTGTTTCATGTTAAACTGGAGCTAATGAGAATTAGCAGGAACCACTTAAAATTAATGATTAAGCAGTGTATACATCATTACCTTTCTTGTCCTTGCAAGGCTCTTCATGCCACTCAAGCAGGCTGTTTTTGCTGAGGAGGACATGACTGTAAGGTTACACTGCTTTGCAATTCTTGCTTTTCTTTTTGTCTTTGGTGATTTTTCATAGATCTTACAGACTTCGCTGCTGCTTTCATTTAATTTTCTTCTTTCCACATTGTTAAGTGGGGAAATGAGACCAACAGACGCCCACATTTGAGGGCAGAAATACTCTCTCTGAACTGGAGCATTTCCTGCTGTGGCTGCTCCCCTCTTCATATGTGCAAATGGAAAACTTCTCCTAAACAAATATTTTATTTGTGTTTGGGTTTGTTTGTTTGTTTTATTTATAAAGGCAATATTTCAATCACATGACAGGTACTTTACCAGCAAAGAAACATTGCCTAATTTAAGGGTCTGCTTCAGCTACTGTCCTTTTAAGCAAAACTTCCCCTCACAAGTGGCTGACAGGCTATCTTAATCCTTGGTTTGTAGGTATAACCTTCCATCTCAGTTTGTAAAGCCAGCAAGCAGCTTTTGACCTGGTTTCCCTTCTTTGTTGGAGGTAGGCGTTACAGTAACACGATATAGCAACTACATTTTTAAAAACAAAATCCAGGGTCAGATGGCTGCCACCCGAGGTCAGAAAGAAATGGATTGAAATGTTGCTTGACCACCAAGGAAGAAAACCTAAGGGTTAAACGTTCAAATTATACAAACCTTGGCAGGAGAGATTTTATTGTTCTTGTGCTGTTTTCACAGGGAACACAGAATATTTCCATGAGAACTAAACTTCCTATATCTTTTAGAGCATGTTGCTAATATTTTTTTGCTAGGGAAATCAGTTACTTGGAGGCCTCAGCCACACAGATTGGCAGTTTATCTTCAATTTGTCTCATTTCTTAGTCTGCAGACACATGCAGTCAGTCAATGAAAGAAGAAACACAAAACAACCCAGCAAGGATCTCTTAAGGTCATGAGAGAAAAAAACTCTTTGCAAGAGGGTTGCCAAAAAATCAACAACACCAGAAGACAAGAAGCAGCACAGCTGAGTCTCATATTCTGGGTATTCTCACAAGCAGCCTAGCAGGGAAAGGTATTCAGACCCCAGTAGTGCACGCAAATAAAAATTAAAGTATTGAAATGAAACTAAGCCTGCAAACAGATAACTAGGATCTTTACTTGATATTTGCAGATAGCATCCAACCTGTAAGGTGGAGAGGGTGTTATGATTTTGGATGCTAACTAAACCCTTGGTTCTAGCAGCACGAGCTAGAAAACAAGTAGGCTGAAAACACAAAGCATTAGAAAGTGCCAGGAGCATGATAAACCCATGCAAGTTCCTACAAGCACTCTTTTATCAGAGGACACTGAGCATGGAGCCTAAAATGAGCTGCTTTGGCCTGAGGAGAGGTAGGGTGAGATACAATGATTCAGTGCTTTTCTTCCAGACACAGTCCCCACAGCTAAGCGGAAACAGTTTCAATTCTACCCTCCTGAATGATGGATAGTCCCCCAGCAGACAGGATGGCTTGCCTGAGGCCAGGCAATCTGTGCCACTAAATGGGAAGCAATCTGTTGAACAGAGCGACAACAAATAGATATAACTCTCTTCCTATGAAAAGGGGTGATTGAAAGAAGACATGGGAGAGGTCCATTAAATTTGATGTAGTGACTTTCATTATTCTTCACAAGATGGGAAGCAGGGGAGACCCTGCATGGGCAAGCTCCAGGTTAGAAGGAAAGAAAAGGCAGTCCTTTGTCCCCAGTATACAGAGTGACACTGTGGAACTTGTGGCCACAAGATGTGGGGCTGCCACTGCAGTTCAAATAGTGATCAGACTGGTACAGAGGGAACGGGGCACAGTGGCCTGATGCTTTGCCTGAACTGGTAATATTCAGAAGCTGGAAAAACAGGGAAAATTAATCTCTCCCAGTTTTTTTGTGAGGTTTTGTCTGTCTGAGTGTTGTCTCCCCCCTCCTCAAACAAACCCTGCTGCCTTCTGCTGAATCACATTAAGTCAGGATCCTGAGTTAGAAAGTTCTTTCATACAACCCAATGTGGCAGGTTTTGTGCGTTCATGTCTGTCTTATTTTACCTTTTGGATATAAAAAGGTGATAATAATTCTTCAGCATGATTACCTGAGAACCAGTTTAAAGTGAATATACACAAACTTGAATCTCATCACTTCTGTACACAGGTAGAAATTATCCTGAACATCTAAATAGCTATGAGACACTGCTGGCTGGTTTGCTTTACTTGCAAAGTCTAGACTCAGGAATGTGGGATCATTGAGAATATAGGATAAGAAAAATACAGTTAAGTATGTAAGGTCAGGGAAAGTGGCACATCTAGAAAGTAGCAGCCAATAGGAAGGCAAAAAAGTACAAAGTAACAAATATTTAACCATGTGCCATGAACAATGTCTTTCTGGCCATAACTGGTGATGAGTTTATGCATGCAGTTTATGCAGTGACTACTACTCCTTGCAATTTTAAAGTAGTTAATATAACTACAAAAAACATTCCCTAGTGTGAGCTAGAATGTCCAAAAGGCAATTTGTAGATCAAAGAGGTTTTTCACTGTGAGATGAAGGTGATTCCTCCTCATTCTCAGAGGTCAAATCAATGTACAGTACAGGTAAAGTATTTTATTAGTGTGGAAAGAGGTGCAAAGACATCTCTTAAGCACAAATGGAAAAAGTGGTCTATGTGCCCATGGTAGACAGAAAGGCAATGGAAAGCTTCCATAACACCTCACTATGAGGAAAAGGACCCAGAATATGCTTAAGAGGGTATTAAGCAAGATGTGGAATCCAGGACTATCTACAGATTTTTACCCAGAGTTGGTTTAAGTTCTAGAAACAAAATGAGGAATTCTTCGAAAATTACTGTTGTAGCTAAGTGACCAGAAAAGATTAAGTATATTTAATTTAAAACTGCAGTCTTTAAAAGGCTATTTTGGGAATCTGCTGGCATCTAGTCTAAAAACAAATCTGCTGCACTCAAAAGCTACGAAAGGGTGTTTTTACTCAGTGTATTCACTTAGTTAGAGCCCAGGAAGCACATATCTTAGAGGAAGATGAAGGAAGTAATATCTTTCCAACAGATCCTGACCTGCATCTACATATTTTCAGGGTATTGTAAGAAGCTGCCCTTACAAAGCCAAATACTGACCTTTTAATCTCCCACAACTTCCCAGGAGGAAAAGAGCTTCTCTTTGCTTTAATAATGGCCAGAGCTGTCACTCTTCTCCCAGAGAGGAGCAAGCACAGCAAGAGAAACAAGCAAACACTTGCTGCTTACTGTGCGTTTCTTATATTTGAATTCTCTGTTCCTGCAACATCTCCATAAACAAGTATCTCACAAGAAGCAGCTACAAGGAGTGGGTCTGGCAGCATGTGAATTTGACTTACATATGCTGTGAAGCATTGGGGTAGAGCTCTGAGAACTGTGGTGCCGAATCCTCAGGGCCATGGGGCGCAGCGTGGCTGATGACCATCATTATGGGCCTATGGGGATATATCCTCTTAGACATTCTGAAGTAATTAATGCTCTCATTAGTGATTAGGTCTGTGAAGTAGTCCTGGAACATATGATTAACACAAAGCAAAAGTTACAAAGTGCAAGATTAATTAGATCACATACTATCATGTTATTATGCTATTTTCAAGCCCTCATTAAAGCTCAGATCAGGAAGTAAAAACGTACCATCAAAGAGATGTATGATTCAAGGGAGCATAGGGGAGACTGTGCAGTAATGACTTTCTTAAGCTGGCGATGCCACATAAAATGAGACAGTATTTTGCAAATCAGATACAACAGAAGGCATTAAGTAAAAATGATTACCAGATTTTGTAATATAATGCTAGGTAACATTTAAAAATAACAGACTATACTGACAAAGATATGATTTTTGAATTTCACTGAAAAAAACACTTTCACAAGGTAATGGCTCCTAACTGCAAGAGATCATTGACGCTTGCATTGGTTTTCTGTTTACATAAACATTTCTTGCCCACATTTTGTTCAGAGTGTACTTTTATGTATGTACAAAGTGGAAGAAAGCTACAACAGGCAGCAGACTGCAAAAATCTTTACCAAAGAAGTTGCAAAAACCAATGCAGGGAGCAGTTGAATTCCTGCAGGCTCTGTTAATTGTGCAACTTTAAGAAGTGCAGCTGCTGAGATTAAGGTTGTGACTCGCTAATAAACTGGCTTAACCCACAGCCAAGGTGGCAAATGGAAGCCTACGAGGGGAAGGGAGGAAATGGAGCTAAGAAAAAAAGATGAAAACTTAAATTAAACCACCTGCCACCTTGGAGTATTCACTGTTGGCCTGGAGGTCTAGCGCGAGCTTCATTGAGAAAGTGCTGAGACAATGTTTGTAATTTCAAGCACTTCCAGGCATGACTAATCTTATGTTGTGGATTCAAGGCCCCGAACAGCTGCAAAAGCAGAGCCTGAGGGACAAGGTCTGTGCCGCATGTCAGTACTAGGACAAGCCAACCAGCTGTGACCTCCATGCTTGCCCATTCCCTGTCCCCCCTGCCCCTTCCCCTCTCCTGTAGCATGCTTGGAGCACACCCAGTAGCCCTTGCTGCTACAGTCTCTGCAAGGATATGGAAGAGACAGTGAGTCACCTTTTGGTTTCCACTTTTGGTTTTCAATGAATGTGAGGCACCAGGGTTGTGATAATTTCTGGGTTTGTGGGCTGTTCAAGCGAAATGTCTGTATGACTGTTCTCCAAAAGCATTTACTCCCCTCCTATTTCCCTATTTATTCTAGCTACATACACAGGGTGTGTAAGGAATGTATAACTAACCAATATTCATTATTTTTTTTTTACTTTATATAAATATATAATAATGTGATTTCTACATGTGGGGAAATCAGAAGCAGGCATTGCAAACTTCCAATAAAATCTCATTACATGGGTCAGAAACCACAGCTGCAACATCTGTATCATCTTCCGTAAGCTGCAGTCTGAGGAAATTCCAGATTGCTTTCTCCAGGCTGGAAAGTCTGTGATCTGCACTCCTAAGCCTTTCTGAGAAACTTCACGGCAGTGGGCAGGTCACCTTGGCATACTTTCCAAACTTTGTCAAGAGCATAAACAAGCTCTAAAGTTTTCCAATGGCTGTATTCTCGTGCTTATCTTTTCTCATAGTCACACCCAGAGTCTGACAACAAAGGCTGACAGCCTTTTTTTGGTGTCCACTGTATAATGGAAAACAACATTAACCAAGGTCTCTTATGTAGGTAGTAACTGAAAACAGTCAGTTCCGTTCAGATTTCAGTAGTGCAAGGAACACAATTATTTTGGGGAAAGGTCTTTATTTACTATTTGCTTCTGCCACCGAACCATCACTTTCTAGCAGAGGGAGGAGGAAGGGAGAAAGGAAGGGTTGAATCACCAGGCTCTACTGAAGAGCCTTTGTAAACTTTCTTCCATTGTGTGATTAATATTCTTATGTGGAAATTGATCTGCTGTGACATGGAGAGAAAATGACATCTCAATTTTGTGGTTTTAATTGGTTAATTAATTAATTATGTAGTTAATAAATTATCTGAAAGCTATCTTAATATGGATTAATGATGTGGCATTTATGTGTCTGGAAAGTACCTTTGCATAATCAAATCCATGCTTCTCTTTGTTACCATTGCGAGAAATGGTGTAATTATAGAAGCGAGAATTCTTCACTAATCCAACCCACTCTCTCCACCCAGGAGGGATGTAGCTGCCATTGTATTCATTGAGGTATTTTCCAAAAAAAGCTGTGAAGGTAAAAAAAAAAAGAAAAAAGAACACACACACACACATGAGGCTTTGCAATCCAAGACACAGTCTGCATCAAAAGCATGTATGAATGAAGATAAAATGTGTTATAATGAGTCAGAGTTGCTTTATCAAAAATGTTCCTTTTATACCTGAGGGTTTTGAAATTAAAATTAAGTTATTTCCAGAGCTTTTATGAGAGTTGAAAGCCTTCGTGACTCTTAATCTTTTGGAATCTAGTGCTCACACGAAACATTTTCAGGTTTCTTTTTTTTAGAATAAGTATGTTTCTCTTGGTTTCCACTTGAAAATGGAATAAAAACGCAGTGCCCAGAGGAAACATCTGAGAAACACCTTGTGGTTTTAAGCAAGTTCTGTGATGTTTTGGAGCTGTTTCTGACTTTTGAAAGTTTGGTCTTGGCAGCCTGGCTGCATTTGCTGGTTTGATAAAAGGCCTGGGAAGTCCAGATCTGCATCACATGGGCCGTGTTTGGGTAGAGCAAGAGGGAATACCCACCCTGCTTTGCTGCCACAGCTTCTCTAAAGCAAAACTAATGAAGAGATGAACACTTGGAGGTCAAGCACCTCTGCCTGGCGTGTCAAGCTAAGTGTACTTTTTTCCATTAGCTCCAGGTAACAAGTCAGAACCCACCCAGACAGAACCTTTCAGCTTTTGCTGTTGAGCCCAGGAGGGTTTGCGGGTTATCCTGCCAATTGCTCTAGAAGGAAGTAAAAAAAAAAAACAATATCATGGTGCAGAGGGCTCCCAGCTATCTTGGAGTTGTGAATTGGTTATGCCAAAGATGCACAGACACCAAAAGCCAGGCAATTGGCTTTGGGAGGGAAGATTAATGCTGGCATGGCACCCTGGCAACTACAGCCGCTTTGCTTATAGGGACAGATGGGTATGAAAGCTCTTTAGCTACTTGTGTATAGTCTTTGGCCTGGGTAAAATAGTCAGTTTGGATGGCTCTACCCTGGTTTTCCACTGCCTGGGAAGTGTGGTGACAAAACACCTGACAGAGCCTTCAACTTGGGTTTTTAGGGATTTATTAGCTCCAGCTCTGTTGCAGTAAGTTAATGGGGTGTCTGAGTAACTCCATTCTGCATTTTCTTGTGGTTTAGAATCATAGAATCACAGAATAGTTAGGGTTGGAAAGCACCTTAAAATCATCTAGTTACAATCCCCCTGCCATGGGCAGGGACACCTCACACTAAAGCATGCCATGCAAGGTTTCATCCAGCCTTGCCTTGAACAAAGACAGGGATGGAGCATTCACAGCTTCCCTGGACAGCCCATTCCAGTGCCTCACCACCCTAACAGTAAAGAATTTCTTCCTTATGTCCAATCTAAACCTCCCTTGTTTAAGTTTTCACCCATTACCCCTTGTCCTGTCACTAGAGTCCCTAACAAAGAGTCCCTCCCCAGCATCCCTATAGGCCCCTTTCAGATACTGGAAGGCTGCTATGAGGTCTCCACGCAGCCTTCTCTTCTCCAGGCTGAACAGCCCCAGCTTTCTCAGCCTGTCTTCATATGGGAGGTGCTCCAGTCCCCTGATCATCCTCGTGGCCCTCCTCTGGACTTGTTCTAACAGTTCCATGTCCTTTTTATGTTGAGGACACCAGAACTGCACACAATACTCCAAGGGAGGTTGCACAAGAGCAGAGTAGAGGGGCAGGATCACCTCCTTCGACCTGCTGGTCATGCTCCTTTTCATGCAACCCAGCTTTCTGGGCTGTGAGCACAGACTGAAGCCAGCTCATGTTCATTTTCTCATCAACCAACACCCCCAAGTCCTTCTCCACAGGGCTGCTCTGAATCTCTTCTCTGCCCAACCTGTAGCTGTGCCTGGGATTGCTCCGACCCAGGTCTAGGACCTTGAACTTGTCATGGTTAAACTTCATAAGGTTGGCATCAGCCCACCTCACAAGCGTGTTAAGGTCCCTCTGGATGGCATTCCTTCGCTCCAACGTATCAACCGAACCACACAGCTTGGTGTCATCAGCAAACTTGCTAAGGGTGCACTCAATCCCGCTGTCCGTGTCACCGACTAAGCTATTAAACAAGACCAGTCCCAACACTGATCCCTGAGGGACACCACTCGTTACTGGTCTCCAGCCGGACATTGAACCATTGACAACTCTTTGCATGAGGCCATTCAGCCAGTTCTTTATCCACCGAGTGGTCCACCTATCAAATTGATGTCTCTCCAATTTAGAGACAAGGATGTCGTGTAGGACAGTGTCAAACACTTTGCACAAGTCCAGGCAGATGTCATCAACTGCTCTACCCCTGTCTGTCAGTTCTGTAGCCCCATCATAGAAGGCCACCAAATTGGTCAGGCAAGATTTCCCCTTAGTGAAGCCAGGCTGGCTGTCAGCAAGCACCTTGTTGTTTTTCATGTACCTTAGCATGCCTTCCAGGAGAATCTGCTCCAAGATTTTGCCAGGCACAGAGGTGAGACTGACTGGTCTGTAATTCCCCGGGTCATCCATTTTCCCCTTCTTGAAAAAGGGGGTTATATTTCCCTTTTTCCAGTCACTGAGAATTTTACCTGACTGCCATGGTTTTTCAAATATGATGGCCAGTGACTTAGCAACTTCATTTGCCAGCTCCTTCAGGACCCGTGGATGGATTTCATCATTTCCCATGGACTTCTGTAAGTTCAGGTTTTTAAGATCTTGAACCAGATCCTCTCCTATGGTGGGTCCAGGGTCTTCAATCTCACAGTCCCTGCATCTGCCTTCCAAGACTTGGATGGTGCGGTCAGAGCCTTTTTCAGTGAAGACTAAGGCTAAGAAGTTATTCAGAACCTCAACCTTCTCCAAATCCTGTGTAGCCAGTTCTCCCGATAGCTTCTGGAGGGGGCCTACATTGTTCCTATTCTGTGTTTTATCCGCTACATACATATAGTATCCCTTCCTGTTATCTTTAACATCCCTAGCCAAGTTTAATTCTAACTGGGCCTTAGCTTCTCTAACCTGGTCTCTAGCTTCCCAGACATCCCTGTATTCATCCCAGGCCACTTGTTCTTGCTTCCACCTTTTATAACCCTCTTTTCTCCTTTGAATTTTCCTCAGCAGCTCCTTATCCATCCAAGGAGGTCTCCTGGCCCTCCTGCTACACTTCCTTC
This sequence comes from Melopsittacus undulatus, assembly GCF_012275295.1. NCBI lineage: Eukaryota > Metazoa > Chordata > Aves > Psittaciformes > Psittaculidae > Melopsittacus > Melopsittacus undulatus. The sequence continues at coordinate 34,517,540 of NC_047527.1, forward strand.
TACCTGGGATGCAACACTCCTGAGCTCAAGAACCTGGAAAGTCAGCTGTGACAACATTTCTGCTGGGTGTGCCCCAGCAGTCAGGACAAAGGTACTCACAAAATGAGACACCCCTGGATAGGAAGGAATGAGAGACCTCTCCCTTTCCAGGGACAGAGCTCCTCTGGGTGATAGCTGCCCATCTCTCTGCACCTCTCATGGTGGACAGCCCCCTCACTGACAGCCCTGGCTCAGCCAGCCAGGCCTGACTGCAGAGAGATGATATTGCCTGGGCACTGGGACAAACATCAAGCCCCCACACTTCTTTAGTACTAGGAAATGAAGTCACTTTGGAAAACCTTGCATTCAACCTAGACACGTTCAGTTTAACCAAAAACGCACATTTTTGGAAGGGCTTAAATAAAGCAGATCTGATTGATGTGGGCATGGTGAACTTCCTGGGAAAACTGGTGGAAAAATCAGGATGTTCATAATTAAGACTTGACTGAGGCAACATAAATATGGTGCAAGCAAACCATATAACTGCCAAATGTCACTAACCAGAGGTTACGGTCATTTAGAATGTTACTTTCCTATACCACTTGGAATGTGACATATAAACAAATCCTACAGATACTAGACCAGGCTTCCAGCTCTTCCTCCCGCAGCTACCAAGAAAGCAAGCCAGCCCATCTCCTTTTTTCTCTGGAGGCCAAACAGAAGTCATGAAGCTTGAGGTGAAGAGGGTGAATGTGGGGAGAGAATATGTACCCAGCTCTGTTGCCTGCTGGAATGGAAACCATACCTCTCCTTGAAGGCAGCCAAACTGGGTTAAACTCTCAGGGAGTCAGATGTCCAGGGAAAGTGTAAGGATAAATGCTGAAACACTGTGAGATGGGAAGCCAAGGAAATTGTAGAAAGGGAAGACAGAGACAACAGTGAAGAAAAGTATGGGAAAGTGATATGATCAAGACAAAGGAAGCATTACCAAGCCAAACAAAATCAAGGACAGTCTGTGGTTATAGCGGAGATCTGAGGTCAGCCCTCCTGAATGCCATCCCAGATCCACCAGCAGCTACTACGTGACCTTGAGGAACCTCCGCATGCTGTACTCCTCTCTAAGGGACTCTACTGCCAACCAACCTCCCACAAAGATCAGAGTTTTTTAGGCTGTGAAATTGAAGTAATGGCAATTTATCATGTAGAATGGTTTGATAGCACCACCTATAATTAACATTGACTAATCCAGAGACCTGAACTCTCCTATTTACAGTCTTGCCAAACTTCAATCATTAGTGATGATAAGTTTCCATGCTATCTGACTCAGGCTATATTTTGCTCTGTGGAACGTTTTAGCTGAACAGTTCAGCAATTTCCAAGAAAAAGGCTAGGGAAAAATAAATGGATTTGACCATTTAAAAATCACTGGCAAACTTTTCTTTAAGCATTGTTAGTATCTGCAGGTTTTGATGTAGTGTCTTTGCAAATAAGAGGGCTGGCTATGAGCATGTCTCAAAATGGCCAAGCTGTGATAGCAGACAGACAATAGCACACAGATGGTCAGGAAAGACTAACTACAGCTTCGCAGTTTAATGTCACTATAGGTTGTTCCTTTATGGACCTGAAAAAGTCCCCACACTTTCAGTATTGGCACTAAACCAAAGAAAAGTCAGCTTTTTTCTCTCCTTCTTTCCTCTCCCTTTTTGATATTCAGGCATTACCTGAGAGAAAGCCACCAGCTTAAAATGCAGAGATGAAATGACCTGGGGCATAAGGACAAAAAAAGATAAACTGAATTTAGAAAAGGAAAGGGAGGCTTGGAGCTGGTGAGGGTCAATTCATCTTGGAATTTCCTTGCCTTAGATTACCTAATTTTCTAACTTTAATAATGTTTTGTTAGCTCCCTTGTGGCCCCCTGAACTCCAGATTTTGGTCCATGTTATGAGACTTTGGATTGACAGCCTGAACAATTCACCTTTGTGTTGGCAACAATTTAGTATTTTATCATAAAAATAATCTCAGAACTGTCAAGTTTTAAGCAGCCTCTGGAGTGACGGTTTGCAGAATTAGATGTTTCCCTCTGTTGCAGAATAAAGAGTTCCCATGTCAAATGTGTAGTAAAGCACTGCATACTAATAGGAGCAGTGGTAGCCATGATAATGGATCATCACATTTGCCACACTGCTTTAACTAAGAGTGGTTTGTTGGTCAAAAGCTCAGGAAGATATGAGCTTTTGACAGATGAAAGGAAAAAAATAGGCTTTTACTGAAACATAAGGTTTGAGTTCCTTCATGGTGGGGTTTTCTGAGTACCATTGAGTACTGAGGATAGGGCAAATGAGTCAGAGCTGGAGCCCTGTGCCAGCAGTTAGTGTCTGGCTGTTCACGCTCTGAATGAAGACAAGTGCCACAGTAAAAGGAAAGCACAGTAGTGCCCATGGGGACAAATAATAACAGCATGTAATCGCGGTGGGTGTCCTGGTGGTTTTTTGTTAACCAGAGGATTGTAAACAATTAAAGTGCTGCAAAATATGTTGCAGAACTGCCTAGAAGCCAACACCATGATGTGTAAATGTCCTTGTTGGATCTTCACATGCTTGGCTTGTAAAGACAACCCACATCTTTAACTTAGCTGTAGCCCAACACTTGCTGAATTGTCCAAGTCTGACTGGGAATGCTCAGCTCTAGAAGCCACTTGAATTCAGCAGTTTAGGAAATAATTTCTGCTTGTAATTAATAAAATGGAGATTATGGCTCAATGAGTAAAAGCCTCATTAAAAAGTAATGCCATTTCAAGGGACATCTTTTCATTATTGCATGTAATGGCCCCCACAGGGATAACAAGAAAGATAAATACCGATTTTTGCATTTTAATAAGGCAGTTTTTATCTGCATTCTGGCAGTTTTGCTAACTGTTCCCAGGACACATTGTTAGTTTTTAATCACATGTAGAGTAGCTTAGTATATCAGAGTAATTGTATTCTGCATGAGTATGTTCAATTAAGTTTATGCAAACAACAACATGGTGAACAGTTATACAGACATTGATGAGTCTCAGGAGTGGTTGCAGACTATACATGTTTGGTACCTCACATGAATAGACACCTTCATACAGGTTTTGTTTTCTCTTTAGCTATCAGCTGATGATTCCTGGACTGGTCTGGCAGTTATAGGGGTTCCAATGGATGGAAGAAAAGGAGAATTTGACCAAGAGGATCTCTGGAGTTTGAAGTCAGGGTATTTATAGATGAATGTGATTCAAATTTTCATAATTTCCAGATTCCCAGTACTTTTTCCCCCAGTATCTTCCACAAGCATTTATGACTAACGTTTACAGTATTACACAATAGAATTAGCCCCATAACTCCTGCTGGCATTAGCAGATTAGAGTACAGGTGAACTGGGCTACATCTACTTGGTGAGACATCTCTGTACTCCCACAGATCAAAGGACGTATATTATGTTCTATGCCCTTGTTATTTGTTGAGGCTTATGCGAATGTTTCCAATTTAAAACAAACCCAAGCCTTTACATGCTGCAGTAAGGTTTAGTCACCGTGACCCAGACAAGAGCTTTATGTAGACAGCCCACTTCCTTTAACAAAGTCAGCAAACCATTTACAGGAGTTGCAAAGCACTGTTTATATGATATTTCAGGGCTGACACACAGGGATTCTGTGCTTCTGGGGACAGAGCCCAGCAAAACTGCAACTTCTGGATAATTCCAGTAAATTCCTCCTTGCTTTCTTCCCATTATGCAAGTGATAGATTCAAAGCCGAGAAGTTTGATTTTTCCCTTCTGTGAGAAATTACAGAGGATTAGTGTATCACGTCATTAAAGTGCAGAAAGCCAGTTCAGGATGCCAGCACTGCCTAGGAAATGGAATAAGCACTATCCCAAAAATGTGGTGAGGAAACTGAGGCACCAAGAGGTTAACCTTCAGCTAGACCTAAGTCATGCAGGAAGCTTGTGGTGTTGCCAAGAATATTATTCAGATTTCTCAGTTCCCAGTCTTGTAACTTAACCGCAACAGAAAACCTCAGGTTTTCTACTTCTTCTCCGGCTTTGTAAATCTTTCCCAGTTGCTGCCAGTTTTACCATTATAACCAAAAAGAGCATTAAAGATTTTATAACTCAGCAGTTGCAAAAGGCATTAGCCTATAACTTGATATAACACTCGTTAGACTGGGTGATGTCTTTAACAAAGCCTGTATTATGGGCCAAGCTGGTAGCACTTTCCAACACTGATGTTGTCTGACACTTCTCATTATAAGGCCCTGTTTTCAGTTGCTTATAACTTTCTCATACTTGGACTGAAATTTTCCACACTGGATGTCTGCCTCAGGCTGATTTTTTTTGAAACTTCTTAGCCCAAACAGTAGCCATCTTTGAGAACCGCAGTAATGGAAAATGAATTACGTTTAACATCTGAAAAATATTAAGTGAGCTTTCATTTGATAGCACTTCCATGCTCAGCACTGAGAGCAGGAGCCCTGTCAAAGACATGATGGGCTCTCTGTCAAGGAGGTATCTTTTATCATCCTGGCGAGAACTGTCCAAAGTTTTCTGTTTTCAAAACATCCCTGCAGTTTGTGTGCACTGGAGACCTGGGCATCTCAGGGCTTTATTTCTTGCCCACCTGTGAGTGGTGTCAGTAGTGGGGAGAAAGTTGATTGAAATGCAGAGGGCAGGAGGTAACCAGATAAGGACAAGCAGTTTGGGGAATGGCAGGAGATCCAGCAAAGGAGCTGGGTAAGGCAAGCAGAAGGCCAGTAGAGGCCTGGGGGCCCAGGACTGGTAATGTCAACCACAAGAAACTGGACAGTGAGTGCAGAAAGGAGAAAGATGCTGACTGACAAGGCAAGGGGGGTGGGAGAGGAAGATTTGCTGATCAGGCCTCCAAAGGCCATTGCTAATGGTAAGAACTGGAAACAGGACATGTCTGTCGAGGACTGACTGAACCCAGGAGGGGATGGTGGGTGGGAACATCTTGAGGACATACAAGCATGGGGGACAAGAATCAGAGCAGAGGCTGAGATGAAGTCCTGCAGGGCCAGAAAACTGGGGTGAGAGAACCAAGGAGCAGTGACTGCATTACCTAACAAGGTAGGATGGAAGGAGCCAGAATTGCTTTTGGATAATGGAGAGGCCACAGCAATGCCTGAAAGGACTCCTGAGTCTCACTTGTACCATGCTTTCAGCATACTTCTGAAAACATATAGCTGTCTCCCCCCGCCACCCTGCCCATATATGTTACAAAAACCCACCTTGCTTTGTTACTTAGTGAGAAAGCAGTAGAGATTTGCAGAGGGGATCTGAGACCCCCATCCTTGCTGATGCAGATGCCAGCATCATGCCTTTTGATAAAGCTGGTCTATCTTTCTAAACCAAGGAAACTTCACCCTCCCAAAAGCGTTTTGTTATTATGCAGTTATTCAGCCATGTGAACAAGAGATGCAATTGTCGCACAATGTTCTACCCAGATTTTCCTAAATGAAGCACTTGAATGCATAAATATGCTAAATATATTTCAGTGTACAGTTTTCTGTACAATTTTTAATAGTACAGAATTCTGTTTTAAGCCTAAGTAAGCAGAAGTGATGAGGTCCTAGACAGAAACCAGTTTCACTTCATATGATACTATACTACTAGAAAATCCTGCATGTTATTCTTTTTGGCCTTTTCCTTCTTCTATATTTCCCTTTTTGTGGACTATCTGAATATGTTCAGCATATTTCATTTTTATTGATATATTTCTTAGTTTGACTGAAAGTGCAATTTTATTCTGTAAAGTGAGGCCTATTTTTAATAATTTAAAATGTTTACAATTTAAATTGTATTTGGTGCTTTCCAGCCTCTTTTATACCAATTAAGAAAGAACCTGAAAGCTCAGAGTTTTCTCTCTCTTCTTTTATTTTCACTTTAGGAATATTCTGAAAACCAGGACTCATCCCCTTCTCACTCATCCCCTGTACCATATTTTGTCACTCTGTTTTGAAAGGGTGCATGAGGCAGGATACAAATTAGGTCACTGAAACGATGCAGACTAAAAATAGGATGCGCTGGCACTGAATTCTACTGTAAGGCTGTGAACAGGAAACACACTGGCTTTGCCTCCAGAGGAAACATATTGTCTGCCCACACCTTCAGCAGGCATAGTTTTTGCTCCCTCTGTGAAAGATTAACTTTCCCCTGTGTGTCAGAAGGGAATAGTGCACAGTTTAAATACTCAGTTTCCTGTCATCATGGCATTTTGTTAGTTCTTTGGCCACGACACTAAGAAATGTACCAATAAGTGACAGATGTCAACTGACACACATCAGAAGCTGACATGTACTGTTGAACATATTAACTAGATGTCAACCAAGTGACCATTTATGTTCATCACTACACAGAAGTCTGTGAACAATGTCCAAATGTGCCAGACAATGACATCCTGCTGCCCAGTCACTTCCTGAGTTTTGAGTTTTACAAAAACAAGCAGTTAGAAATTTTTGAGTTGCTCAATTTTTGTCCCACAGAAGGCTGAGAATACCATTAGGACACCTGCATGCATGAATCCTGAACGTTGTTCTGCTTGGCTGATATTTCTGAGCAAGAAATAAAATATTGGGAAATAAATCTTCCCAAAGGCAATTCTAAAAAACGGTCAGCAAATAATTGCCTGCTTTGGTGATCTCAGCTCTTTCAAGAGAGATTCCATAAGGGGAGCCCCTAGTCTTGAGTTTGGCATTCTGCTGTGTGGCTGTCAGCAGCTGCTGAGCCTGGGCAGACTCCTGTTCTCTCCTGCACAGTTGCACTCCCTGTGAAGGCCTAAGAGGAGAGAGGATTAGAAGGTAGTAATTCTACAAAGTATCACTAAGCAGAGAGGGTTCTGAACACATAAACATGTTCAGTCAAGGTAAGATTTTTAAACTTGCATTTCTCTTCGTATCTGCAAAGGAATGAAACTTCAGCTAGTAAAAATCCTGCAGTATACAAAGTGTGGCATACTGTCTAACACTGAATATTGTCTGTGTTGCTCTCATATCTTCATCTTCTAAAATACTAAGATAACGCTTAGCTACTGCTTGGTAATTAAGATGGAGGAAGCCAAGGCTGAGGTAGTACACTCCTGAAGTTTTCCTTTGTGTTTGTGCAGGTGAATGGCAGTGTGAACTGACATCCCTAAAGGGCATATCTGAGAGGCAAAGCTATGTCCTGTAGAGCTGGCATAGAACAGTAGAAAGCAAGGAAAGTAAGGGACTCCAACAGAACTGCAGGGAGGACTGGAAGAACAGCAAATAATCAGCCAATACTTTGAAATGCGCAAAGCAAACTCTCTAAATCCTGCATCTAATAATCTTATGATTAAAATTTCTGAATCTAAATAGCTGAGGGGATGCCTACTGACATTAACAGCTACAAGGTGAAATAAAACTTCCCAAGCTTTTCTCTGTTTCCACAAAATTTGAAAGTGATTACAAAATGACTTTTTCCTTCCCAGTATGAGCAGCTAGAGCCTATGTAATTGAAACAAATATCTTCTCTCTGAAGCTCTCCAGAACTGCTTTGTTTTCTCTTTCTACCTATTTACTGAGTCTTCCCTTCTCTTTCCTACAAATTCCAGTTTCATATTACTGATTTTGTGAACTTCCAACAATCAGGAAACTGTGCAGTTGACTCATTGCTGCACTCTAGCATACAGCTTGTGAGTAAGGGAAACCATAAACATTAAAACATCCTTAATGGTTTTGGGATTTTTTTTTTTAAATGATAAGTGGAAGCAAAAGTGATTTTGGTTTGGCAGTGTTGTTTCTGAATATTGTATGCCCTGACAGTACCTGACACAGTCCCTTTTTATGATTTAGCAATGACATATCATCTTCAAAATTGAATATTTTCCATGAAATGAAATGCAACTTCTCCATTAGGTCACATCAGAGTAGAACAGAAGTAGAACAGTAAAACAGAAAGAAGAAAAACCCATTCTGTTCTTTGGGAGGTTTTCCCAGTGGGCTCTAATTACAACTGCAGTTTATTAGAGCACATTTCAGACCTCTCTTTAAATGTCCTGCTGTTCTTATGTGGAGTCCTCATGGCTTCAGCAGGACTCCCCTCACAGGCAGTCTGCCCACATGTGATCAATTGCAATATAGAGGGTTTAGTTGAGGCTGTGGCAGGTTTAAACAGCAGATGCTTTATAGATGTTGGAAACTATTTGGAGTGAACAGAAGTAAGGATATTATATAAACACTCTCCCACTCCTTTACTTCAATCGACTTACATAATTATTTCAACCTATGTAAGAAGTAAGAGCTAAATTCTCAACATTTCAGACACGGAACCAGGTTGGAGGTACCGCACATTGCCTCTTCTGGACTGGAGCTCTCTGGACCAGTGCCTTATTAGGACTGTCACCAAACTGAGTGGCCTTGAGTCACCCACTTCTTTTTCTCCTCCTCAGTTTCCAGTTGAGGAGGATGACAATATCCTCTTAAAACACACAGAAATGCACAGGATAAATACCCATAATGTCTGGAATATCATCACAGAGTCACCAGTAGCCTGTGTGGCACATAGCTACTCTCTCCCCAGTTCCCTCTTTTTCATTCCCAATTATTCTTCACTCCCAGGTATTCTTGAGTCATTATAATTTTACCAGACTTTATAGCTGTGAAATGTGGATTATTAGTTGGTTGGTGAACTTTTGATGGTTTCTTAATGAGGCAACATTGTCCTTGAAAAATGTATTATACGATCTGCTGATAATTAAGCCACCACTTCAAAAAATAATTGTGGGGTAATTAGAAGGTAGTCTCATCTTGCAAGGAGTAAATGGTTAAATTCTTTGGGGCCATGTTGTTATAGGGTTGAACAATGTACTTGGTCAGAATTGGAGTTTCACACAAATATTTTCATGTTTCCATTTCTTTTTTCTCCTTCCTGTCCCTTGTTAAAATTCACCTACCCTGACAGTTTTAGAACCGATGTTCTCTCTGCCTACTTTTAGAAAGGGATTTTTTTCCCTTTTCCTTTTCTTTTGATCCTTTTTTTCTTTTCCATTTAATAGGGCCAAGTCTGTACTTAGCAGATATCTACACATTGCTTCATAATACAAAGCAGTGCAGAAGATATGCCTAAAGCAGAGTGTTTCCCCCCAGAAGTGCAGAGATGACTAGTGACAGAACTATCTAGTTAATGCATGAAGCATTTAGTTGTGCAAGTATTAGATTACTGAAACAAGGGGAACAGAAAATCACAAAATGGAATTTATAAACCTTTAGAATTAGTTTTAAGCAATGTTAAGTTCAATGGCTTTGTAACAGTAGCAGTGGAAAATTACTGAGGTGCATAATACATAGAAAAAATAGAGTACAGATAGAGAACATACTGGCACAAGATAAATTGTTATAGTTGATGTGGTCTTAAGAAAAACAGTCTAGAAAAACAGGACACAGGGATAAGGAGTATCTGGGAATAGCAGGTGTCCAGGATAGGCTGTGGGTAAACTAACTGATAAGTAGGAGGATAGGGGGATTATTATGTCTCTGGTGCTAGTGAACCAATTAAACTGGTATGAGCATCTACTGCGCGTGCTTCAAAGGCTGCCAGAAGTGATGAAGATTGTTGGAAGAAGTAAACGACCCTCAGAGACCACCACCACAGTTCTGTACGCATGCGGGGAGCTTTCTGGAAAATGATGTAATCCATACGTAGCCTCATGAATATGTATGTATGCCCAGGGACTATATAAGGATGGCTTGTGTAGTAATAGAGAGACACACGTTAGGAGGAGTTATCCCCCGTGTCTCCCGGCGCCGCAATAAAGAATACCTGCTTGTCAGCTTGAAAACTTTGTTGGCAAGTTTGTTCCTGGAGTTTTCTCCGAATCAATTTGGCGACCCAGATGGGACCCTCTCTGCTCGGCTGCAGGACCCGCTGAGGACAGGGCTCCCTAGGGCCCTCGGGAGTTTTTCCCGGAGGGACCCCTCGACTCATTCGGATCACTGCGGGAGCAGACAAGGACCATCTTCATAAAAGGTATTCTTTTCTTTTCTATAGTCTGTAAGGTGCAGGGGGCATCTTGCATAAAGACTGCATTGGTAATTGGGTTGGTTTGGTATGCGTACGCAAGGTTTGGAAGCCTTCCGTAAATCGAGATAAGAAATCTCGTAGGTAAAGGCGTATACCCGGCTGCTAGCGTCCGTTTGGTATACACCCACAAGAAGCAGGGGGCTTCTTGTGGTTTGGGTTGTACAAGATGCAGTGGGAGTCTTGTAGAAAAGGTTTTGGATTTTACTGGTATACACCCTCAAGAAGCAGGGGGCTTCTTGTGGTTTGGGTCCTGCAAGATGCAGGGGATGTCTCGTGGAAATGGTTTTGGATCTTGTTGTGGCTTGTGACATTAAGGATTTTGGTCTTGTGATTTTGGTATTGGTGACAGGATATTATAACTGTGTTATTAACTGTGGTTTGTTTGATAGAATTTTAGTCTCTGTCTGTTTCAAGTGTTGTAACTGTGTGGAGTGTGTCTGTGGGATCCCGTGTGTGTGTGAGTGAGAGATTAATAATGGAAAATCAGCAGAGTGAAGAGATCATGCAAAAGAGTCCTTTAGGGTGCATTTTGGCACACTGGAAAGAACTGGGAGGGTCTCCTGGGGGCTTGGTAAATAAGAAAATGTTGTCCAGCTGTTTTGAAAAATTTTGTAACCGATGGTGGCCTTTGTATACTTTGGAAGATCAGGAAAAATGGTCTAAAAATGGAACCTGAACTATAATACATTGTTACAATTAATGTTGTTTTGAGGCTGCAAGGAAAATGGCATGAAGTAATGTATGCCGATATGTTCTTCACTTTAAGAGACCACGTGGAGTGACAGACGCAATGCAAAATTAATATGGCTCCACCAGATCCCTTAATTTTAGCTTTGGAAAAGGACAGGGAAAAACTGAAAGTTAAGATGGAGAGATGTTGTTCAGCCTGTGATACTGGGGAAAGATGTTTAAGGTTAAAAAACAGTAATCAGGAAGATAGGCTGTAAGATTATCTATCACAGGTACCTCCGAGGAGCACCCTCTGCATCTCTCCTCTCTGATATTCATAAGGAGCGAGAGATGACTGTCACTGGCACCAAGCGGCATATGCACATTCCGAGTTCAGAAAGGGTTAAACCAGGAGTGCTGTTGCAGAGGCATCTGCAGCCCCTGCAGAGCAGGGTGAGCAGCTGTGAGGAAAAAAAAGGAAAACCAAGGGGGAAAGGAGGGGAGCTCGCGCAGCTCCTGTGTTTGAGCGTGGGATGGGTGCTGGGGCAGGCAAACAAGTGGGAACAGACATGTGCACGGGCGGGACTGAGGGGTTGTTGAATAAATGTGGACAGGAGGAAGCATGGAGAGCGTATAGGAATCGGGAACGAGTAGAAAAGAAAAAGCCGGGTCGTGCTATAGCCACGGCTGCGGTGGTTGCTTTGAAACTGCGGGGGGAGAGTTCGGACGCTGGAAGCGAGACTGCCCTTGGGGGGGGTAGTGCCATAGTGTGGCTCCAGCGACTGAATTGGAACCAGACTGACAGGGACCTGGGGAATCTACCCTGGCAGATCCACTGGTTAAATTAAAAGTAGAAACTAAAGGAAATAAAGTGGAATTTTAGTGGATAGAGGAGCAACTTATTTGGTGTTAAATCTGAGAGAAAGGAATTTGTTACAGATGTGGGAGCTACTGGCCACCAAGAAAAACAGAAAAAAAAAACAACAAAAACCAACTCACAACCAACCCGAGGCATTCTTTCTGAAACCCTTAAAGTACAAATTGGGAAAAAAATAGGAATGCATAAATTTTTATGCATGCCAAATTCTCTAAAATATTTCTTAGGGTGAGAAGCAACATTTAAAGAAGGCAGAATGGAATTTAGAGTGAAAAACAAACAGTTAATTGCAGTTTTGATTTTATCTTTAATTAAACAGAAAAGCAAACACGAGAACCTCCCTGAAATAGAAGAAATCCTTAATCAGGTATGTCTGGGAGTATGGGCATCTGAAATTCCAGGTAAGGTGAAAAACGCTTTGACTGTTAAAGTGGAAATAAAAAGGGGGGCCTGCCCAATTAGAATAAAACAATATCCCTGAAAATTAGAAGATCAAAGGGAATTTAAAAAAAAAAAGTCATTGATAAATTTTAAAATATACATTATTAATTGAATGTGAATTGGAATATAATATTCTGGACAGTAAAGAAATAGGATGATAAAAGTTGTAGATTGATTCAAGATCTCAGAGCAGTCAACAAAACTGCAGAGGATGTTTGTCCAGTAGTAGCTAATTTGTAAGAATTATTGACTAAATTGAATAATAATCAGAAATGTTTTGCCATCTTGGATTTAAAGGATGCTTTCTTTTGCTTACCATTGGCCAAAGAAAGCCAAAATTTATTTGCTTTTAAATGGGAAAATACTGACACAGGAAGGGAAACTCAATTAACTTAGACAGTATTACCTAAAGGATTTAAAATAGTCCAGCAATTTCTGGAAATCAGCACGAGAACTAGGATCATGGAAGCCACCTGCTCAGATGGGGACTCTGTTACAATATGTGGATGACCTATTAATTGCTACAGAAATAAAGGAAGAATGTATCCAGTGGACAGTGAAATTATTAACTTTTCTGGGACTGAATGGTTATTGGGTATCCAGGCAAAAGGCCCAACTAATCCAAACCCTAGTTTCCTACCTAGGATATGAAATAACAGGAGGACAGAGAGAACTTGGAGCTTCTAGAAAAGAAGCCATCTGTCAGACTGCACAACCATCAACTGGCAAGGAGCTCCGGACATTACTGGGAATGACTGGATGGTGCAGACTTTGGATCCATGATTACGATGTTCTGGTAAGACCACTATATGAACTGTTGAAGGGAAATCCTCCCTCTTTAGAATGGACTAATTCAGCAGAGGGGGATTTTAGAAATTTAAAAACAGAGCTAATGAGAGCTGCAGCTCTGTGACTTCTGGATGTAACTAAATCCTTTTGGCTATATTCCTATGAAGAACAGGGAATAGCTCTGGAGGTCCTTGCTCGAAATCTAGGACCCTACAGAAGGGCAGTGACGTTTTTCAAAACAGCTAGATGAAGCAAGCAAAGGATGGCCCAGGTGCCTAAGGGCTGTGGCAGCAGTTGTCATGAATATTGAAGAAGCTCGCAAATTCACCTTGGGACAAAAATTACTGTGCTAATGTCCCGTGTTGTATCAGCAGTCCTGGAACAGAAAGTAGCCCACTGGTTATCTCCTTCATGTTTTTTAAATACCAGGCCACCCTTGTGGAACAAGATGATCTAGAAAGTGTGGTCACTAATGTTGTCAATCCAGCATCCTTTTGCAGGAACAATCGACAGAACCACTAACACAAGACTGCTTGGCCACCATAGAGACTGTATATTTGAGCCGACCAGACTTGAAAGAAAAACCTCTGGAAGATGCTGATTCTTGGTTTACTGATGGTAGTAGCTTCATGAAGAATGGTAAACGAAAGGCAGGATATGCTATTAACACCACTTCACAGGTAACAGGGGCTAAACCTTTACCCTCGAACACTTCTGCCCAGAAGGCAGAAATAATAGCATTAATGAGAGCCCTGGAATTGGCTAAAGACAAAAGGATAAATATTTGGACTGATTATGTACATGGTGCTATCTGAAAAGAATGAGGACTTTTGAACAAACATGCTGCAGAAATTCTACAATTACTGGAGGCTGTTCAGCTACCTGAAGAAGTAGCTGTTATGTACTGTAAAGGACATCAACAAGGTGACTCTCATCAGGAAATTGGAAATAATTTGGCCAATTCTGAAGCCAAACAAGCAGTTGAACAATCACAAATCATGTCCTTAATCCGTGATGGCAAACTAACAATTGAAAAATCTAAACCTAGGTATTCAAAAGGGGATAAAAATTGATTGAGGATCTAAGAGGACAGGAAAATAAAGAGGATTGGGTTCAGATACCTGATGGACGAATTCTAATCTCCTATAACCAACTCTGGAAGTTAGTTCAGGGAGAACATAATAAAACTCATTGGGGTAGCAACTCTTTATATAAATATTTAGACAAACAAATTGTAGGAAGAAATCTATACACCACAGTTCAATCAGTGACAAAACAATGTCAGCTATGTCTTAAGAATAAGCATAAAACTGAAAATAGAAATCAAATTGGGACAATTGTAAGAGGAAGTTTCCTGGGACAGCAGTGGCAAATAGATTTTTCTGAATTATCAAGAAAAGGGGGTTATCAATATTTGTTGGGGTTAACAGATACTTTTTCTGGCTGGCCAGAAGCATTCCCTTGTAGGATAAATAATGCAAGACAACTCATTAAAACATTATTTAATGAGATAATATCTTGCTTTGGAGTACCAGAAGCAATTTCTTCCAACCGAGGTTTGCAGTTTAGTGCAAAATTGTTATGAGAAATTAGCAAAAATTGGAAATTGATTGGCAAGTACATGCTCCATACAGGCCTCAGGCCAGTGGGCATGTAGAAAAGATAAACCATCTGATCAAACAACAAATTAGGAAAATATGTCAGGAAATGAAATTATATTGGCACCAAGGTTTACCACTGGCTCTATTAAGAATTCGAATTAAACCTCGGTGGAAAGAAGAGGTTATCCCATTTGTAATTTTATATGAAAGACCATAACAGTCCCAAGTTAAAGGAGAAAGTCTGCAGGAAGTGGGGGAAGGCTATCTCTGACAGTTTTTGGTCAATCTGGGAAAAGAATTGGAAGAGATAAATAAGAGAGTAGCAGGGACAAGAGCAAGAGGTTTGGATTATCTGATTCACCCTTTCAGATCTAGAGACTGAGTTTATGTTAAGAATTTTTCAGGAGATCCTCTACAGGACAACTGGAGTGGACTGTACCAGATATTACTGACCACCTTTACAGCAGTGAAGATAAAGGAACAACCTGCTTGGATACATTATTCAAGAATAAAGAAAGCACCAGAACCAGAGAAGACGTGGCAGATGGAACCTTCAGTACTCTTACGTATGAAATTGCGTCGGTGATAATTTGGACTCATATGATAACTGGTGCATAAGCTTGAGACCAAAATTTATACCTGAAATTAATGCAAAATGTTACTGAAGTTTTAATCGTAGTGACTGTCGGGTGTGTGCACAGTTGCCTAAATCAAGAGAAAACCTGGAACTCCCATTAATTGGAGTTCCAATTCCTAACACTGTTTCATGGACAAATCTGTGGGTGAACACTAGCAATTTGTATTCAAGCGAAAGGTTAAAATTTGGAATAGTTAATCCTAATCCAGGCAATAAATATTACACCTGTGCACAAAGATGTATTACACCAGGAACCAGGGTAGGAGACTATACTTGCTTAAATGCCACAGATGTAGGTCACCATTCAAATTGCAATTACACTATTAATATAGATGGTATCGTAGTTCAGTGGTGGCCCGTTCCTAAAGGGAAAGGATGGTATTGGTTATGTGGAGAAAATGCTTATAAAACTTTACCCCCAACTGGAAGGGGGCATGCACCTTAGGTGCTATAATACCCAATTTTACTATTATCAACAGGTATCCTTCCGGAACCTGGATTAGAAGTTTTGTTAAACGGGCTAAGCAAAGGTTTAACCCTATTATTGAACGGCACACTGTATTTCATAGTTTTGTGAGAGGGCTAATTCCATCTTTGGGAGTAAGTGAATTAGAGAAAGCAATTGTAAATATCTCAGCAACCATAGAGGAAATGGAAAGTAAAGATATTGATATAATGCAGGCAGAACAACAAAACATAACGAGCCTATCTAAAGTGGTATAAAACCGAATGGCTCCAGACATGTTATTGGCATCACAAGGAGGAGTTTGTTCCATAATCAATGAAAGTTGTTGTTCCTACATAGACCAAAGTGGCAGAATTGAAACATATCTGGAGGAAATTTGGAAACAAACTAAGATATTTCAAGGGACGGCCATGGATGACACCTCCTATGGTTTCGAAGAAATATGGAAAAACTACATGGTTACCTAATCTCTCCTGGTTGAGGCAACTGATTGCAAGAATATGGATGTTAATTATTTTAATATTGTTTACTTGTGGTATGATACAATGTTCCCTCTGGTGTTGTAAACTATCTATGATAAATTATGAAGATTGAAAAAGGAATGAAATTAGGCACCGAGTAGAAATGGGAAATTATTTCAAAGGACTTTTGATGGTAATGGTAATATATAAGATGTTGCAAAAGAATTTGCAAAAGGACAGAAAAAGGGGGGAATTGAAACAAGGGGAACAGAAAATCACAAAATGGAATTTATAAACCTTTAGAATTAGTTTTAAGCAATGTTAAGTTCAATGGCTTTGTAACAGTAGCAGTGGAAAATTACTGAGGTGCATAATACATAGAAAAAATAGAGTACAGATAGAGAACATACTGGCACAAGATAAATTGTTATAGTTGATGTGGTCTTAAGAAAAACAGTCTAGAAAAACAGGACACAGGGATAAGGAGTATCTGGGAATAGCAGGTGTCCAGGATAGGCTGTGGGTAAACTAACTGATAAGTAGGAGGATAGGGGGATTATTATGTCTCTGGTGCTAGTGAACCAATTAAACTGGTATGAGCATCTACTGCGCGTGCTTCAAAGGCTGCCAGAAGTGATGAAGATTGTTGGAAGAAGTAAACGACCCTCAGAGACCACCACCACAGTTCTGTACGCATGCGGGGAGCTTTCTGGAAAATGATGTAATCCATACGTAGCCTCATGAATATGTATGTATGCCCAGGGACTATATAAGGATGGCTTGTGTAGTAATAGAGAGACATACGTTAGGAGGAGTTATCCCCCGTGTCTCCCGGCGCCGCAATAAAGAATACCTGCTTGTCAGCTTGAAAACTTTGTTGGCAAGTTTGTTCCTGGAGTTTTCTCCAAATCATTACGAATCAGTAAAATAATAATTTTTTAAAGAAAGAAATCCACATGAAGCAGATCAAACAGAAAGGATTTCTGAGACATAAGCCATGAGACAGTGCTTATATTTCAGGGTGAATTCAGCACCTTTTTTAGCAGTGATTCCCAATTCTATCTCACTCTTGTTCTCCTAAGCCTTGATGCTGACCCTTACTTGGATTTAGCAGTGCTGTACTCAGATGGAAACTTCACTAAAACCAGCTTAATAGAGACTGAAATACTATTCAGCACATGCCCAGCACCACATTCAAAGAAGTTAAGTATTTGTCTGGTTTTGCTTTTAACATGGAGCAAATGCTCTCCAGAACTATAGATGCAGAGAAACAGAATTAAGAAGAGTGAACTGCCTGTTTAGTGAAGATGGCAAACAGGCAGATAAATTTGACGTTTTGGATATAGCAGCATTAAAAGAATTAGGACAAGCAGACAGCATGGAGACATTTGCCTGTTCTGTGTTTTTTGAAAGGGGTCTGTTCTTGTGCCTAAGTCAGTGATAGGGACAAATTTCTTTGCTGCCAATTACATTGTAAAAAACATAGTTGGCACCAAGATTTGTGCCTCATTGGTCCTGTAAAGGGGAGTCTTTGTAGTCAAACGGTGCTTCTGGACAAATTGCACTCTGATGACCTCGCAGAGCTCCTGTACCTTATGAAGGGGAAGTCAGGCTGGAGCCTAACGTGTCTACAGATTGGATCTTAGGGGTTAGGTGATGCAGAAATGAATCAAGTTTTACATCAAGCTGAAGCACAGACGGGAGGAATAAGAAGAGCTCTTTGTAGACAGGAAAGAGATCTCCTGACTACGGAAAACCACCAGGAATTTACAAGAAAACTATCAAATCTTATTGGTGCACAGTAGACAATCCTTTTTAAAGACATGTTTCTATTCCTTTGCAGAAAATGCAAATGAAATATCACCCCATGGCAAAGTTTAAATTATACCATTCACCTTGTTTCACTCCCATGACAGGCACTTCGCTCCTGTGAGGTCTTTGGCACCAGTCTCCAGCCTGGCCCTGACATCTTCTTCTGTAACAGTCAGCAGCTGTCCACAAGCAGACCATAATACTGACCATAATCATGGCTGGAACTGCCAGTTCAGACCCACAATGCCACTAAAAAGCACCTCTTTCACACTAGGTTTAACTGCTCAACAGCTAATTTCCCACCTGGGACATCCACATGTGAAAATATGCTGCTCATTACAAGTGAGTTTCTTTACATGGCTGTTAGTTGCGGATCTGGACCAGCAGGCAGCACTACCCTCCCTCTCCAGAACACTAAATCTATGCTCTGTAAACTCAGTTTGGGACAACAGTTGCTTCATTTTAGGCAGTGATTTGAGACCCGTTGCTGAACATCTGTCATCTTCACTTTAAACAAAGAACTACTGTTGTTTTGTTTCTTACCTGTTCTATACCCAGTGTTATTGAGATACACAGCGAAGGTACGTGGCTCATGAGTAGCCTGCCATGAGGGAGAAGAGCAGTTTTCATTGTTGGTGTATATGTTGTGGTTGTGCACATACTTCCCAGTCAGCATGGAAGAACGCGATGGGCAGCACATTGGGGTGGTTACAAATGCATTGATAAAAGTGGCCCCTCCATTCTCCATAATCCTCCTGGTTTTATTCATCACTTGCAAAGACCCTGCAATAAGAGGTACTGATCATCACTGTGCTGCAAAAAAAAAATAGTTAGAATATATTGGCTGCTATTACGCTATTAAAAGTAAAGTTTCAGTGATTAGCTTGCCTTTGGACATCAGTCTGTTCTATTCTGTAGCTTAGGTAATTTTAGAAGATAAGGGTTTTATTATATCACCAAAAATATTCTTCAGGATTCCAGAAATACAGAGTTCTTTTATCTCAGGCTTCAAAACACTGATGTAGAAACAGAATGTTAAACTTTAAAGCTGCATCAGATTTATAGGTGCATAGTTCTTCAAACATGGCTGTAGGAAAACAGTGTGTTACAGAGATCGTATCATTAGTCAATGCACCAGTAAAATATGTAAAATGCTGTGTTTACCAATGAATCTGCTACAATTCTTTCCATTTTATCAGATAATATGAGAGAGAGGAAGGAGGTAAAAGGAGTGAAAGATGGTGGGAGGAGAGACAGAATTCAGCAACAGTTTTCTAGAGGGAAGTTTACGTGGACACAGGATCAGCATATCTGACTCCAATGCCAAAGCACTGTGCTCAAAATCAGCTTCTGGGGATAAATCTGTGCACAAAAATATTGGCAAAATTCATCACCTTTGTCAAGAAATTACATTGATCCAGTTTAAAGTACAAAGACCTTTTTTGCATGCTTCAAAACATTTTAATGAACAACAAGGTGAGACAAGCAGGGCTTGCAGACTTCTGACTGCAGAAATACTGAGCAGCTCCTAATAGGGCCTGTCAGTATTTGCTGACAGCTGTCAAACTTTGATTTCTGTTATTCAACAGAACAGAGATTGAAGGGTGAGGGTGAACCACTGATATGTCAGTATGTGCCCAGGAAACATACCAACAGAGCGAATTGTAATAGTTGCAAAATTTTGGTGGTAAAAAGAGGTTTCTGGAATTTTACTTTTTTTTTCACCTCGGTTTTACACTTAATTTTGCACAGTTAACAGTTGCAGGTTTAAGTCCATTGATGCCACTGATACAGTGAGAGTTTTTCTTGATTGTTTTGTTTGGGTAACTTGAAAATAAAATTTTTAAAAAGTTAGAATTTGTCTTTGAAATTAAGCATGCCCTGGTTTGCCTTTGGACTAAGGAGTCAGTGCTGAATACAAAATCTTTTGCATCAAAATTATTTGGTTAAAAAGAGGAAGAGATAGCTCTTCAGCATTTCCTTTGCAGTGTCAATGGCTGTGTCTTTAAGGATACATTTAATACAATGCAAGTAAGTCACCATCATTTTGGACTCTTCCTCTTTCACAGCCCTTCTTTTCCAAATGCAGATCATCTGTATTTATGCTTTCCTGAACTTAATACGTACAAAAGCCATGTGTTTAAAAATACAGAGAAGTAGAGGAGTAAATGAGTGGTCGCTGAACACAAAATTCCATCTGTATGAGTGGGAGCATTTCAACAAGTTGTTGAGTAAAAAAGTGAGAGATCATCCTCATTCTACCTGTCTTTATCTTGGACCACAAGCTGGCTTTTTCTTTTTAGCTTTTATTTTGTTTTGTCTTGTTCTGTTTTTGCCACAGCTCTCCTGTTTTTGAAATGTCACAGTTTATTGCTGAGAGCTTAGCTGTGAAGTGCTTTGAGGTCCTCAGATGAAAAGTGCACTGTTCAGGTGCAGTAATGCACAGTAACAACAGAAGAGCTGATATGCACTTTCATGCCTCTATGCATTATAAATGACCAGCTGTTAGAGCGCTTCTTCATTCCTCTGCTTGGTCAGCCCTCTGCTCTTGCAAACCTGCTGTTTATGCGTAAGTTTTTCTTCCAGGCATGCACTCCCTGACACTGATAATAGATTTAGCCCCTCTGGAAATTCTAAAATAGGCACTTCAAAGCAGGTGAGACTTCCTCATTCGGAAAATAAAACACAACTAGGAGATAAAACTTGCTGATATAAGTTATAGCCCTTTGTTGTCTGTAGCTCTCGTCACAGCTTGTGCTTTACCATCTGGTCCACAGTCTTCAGGGCACATGTACCCAGGCACTGTCTGACAGCAGCACACTTGTGTTCTACCTGACCAATTGGGGAGCACCTGAGGGGAAACAAGTAACTGGAATGGCCACTTTGGACACAGACATTAGGAAATTTTGGCAAGCAAGAAATTCAGTGTCACTTCTCAGGGGATTCTCATATGTCAAGAAATATGTTTAGTAACCAAGGTTTCACAGCAAGTCTTAAAGTAGTTATGGATTTTTATTCAGGTGCATCACAGGTGGGCATCTCTACACAGAGATAGTTAGAGCCACCTTGTCTTTACATGGGTTGTATGCAAGGCCCCAGAAAGGTGATGGACTTTCTCATGTCACAGCACATATCCCCATTTTGTCATTTTATGTTTTCTGGTGCTTTAGCTCTAATGAAGATGGAAAGCAAACGGAGCAAATTATGCCTCGTCTGATGTATTCAGATGATTCTGTGATCTCTTCAGCCAGTGCTGTACTCAGTGGATGGTTTATATGTATTTCACTGGGTGATGCATTGGGCTGTGAACAAGGGTACAGAAAAAAGCAGTTGTCTAAAACGGACTTCTCACTCCTTTTTTTTCCTAAACTTTTCCCACTTCCCTGACATCTCATAGGCCTTTAGGTTGGAAACACTGAAACTACCAATGTATTCATTAATTTTGACTCCTTTCTGACAAGATGTTATTTACAGTGAGGATTGTAAAAGTGGTTTGAGGATCATGGTTTGAGTACTGATATGTGCAAGTGATAGAGAATCAAGAGGAGGGGAAGAGACTAAAGAATGAACAAAAGGTTGTAGATACCTGACCTCAGGCCTGAACAGATTACAGACCTGACCCCAGTGGGAGCTGGGGATGCTGCCCTGAAGAGGAGCAATTTGTTTTCTCGAGGGGGGCAGTAGTTCTGGGCAGTTCTGGTTCCTGGATGCTGGTGTTTACACTGAGCAAGATGCCCATCTGTTTCAGTGCTGGGCAGTTATTTCTCTACCCTCAGGAGCTTGGCAGGGGAGAGAAAGTGCAAAGGCATAATTTAACCAGACATTTCCCAGCTTCTGGGCCCAGGTGTTTGCTGAGTTTCTCCAAGAGCTGTGGGCCAGGCTGCTTCACACCACGTAAGTTACCATCCACCAGCTGATCTGTAATATCCTCTGTGACACATTCCTCACAGCATAAATAGGAACTGACTGGAGTTGTGGAGCAATTTGTGCATTTTATCTGGTAAGTTGAATGAGACAGTAGCTCTGCTAAAGTTCTTTGTATTCAGAATGCAAAACTTAAGGGGATGCTGCAGATAGATAGGAGGATGTACATACTCCTTATGCTTCAAGCACTAGCTAAATGTATGCTCTCTGCCTCTTGTAGATTTTACTTTGGATAACTCCTGAGTATATCCTCTGCACTCAGGCAGCTGAATATTTTAGTTCAATGCTTATACGTGCTCTGGAGACAAATTCCTCCTGATTGAAGTCTATAATGTACTTTTATGCTTTTATGTTAAAACATTCATTTAGAACAGCTTTTAGAAATGCTCGTGCAGGGAATACAATAGCAAAGAATCCAAATCAAGAGACTTTCAGTCATATGAATTTTGGACACCAATGCCGAAATTTTATTCTGTTTGTGGCAGAAAGTGTTACTTTGCACTGACCTTTGGGAAACTAAAATTTTTTCTCAGGAATCACTGAAGGGTGAGGGGATAATTCACACATGGAAAACAGTATGGCTTTACTTTTCAAATAAACAGAATGATTTATTAGTAGAAGTGAGAATAATGCAGTACAGTAAGTCTTGGGGCTGAATCCTGTTTCCTGTGAAATGATCTATGAAAAAGGGAAACCTGTGTCTTCATTCAGGGCAGTGGGAATGCATACACATCCAGGCTATTGCTCAGCTGCCTGCTAATAGGAGCCAGAGTGCCCTGCGAACATCCAGAGGAGCTTTCAAAGAGAGGAGCTCCACAATATGAACA